>NC_136825.1:16194656-17519012 GCF_951394365.1 Tetrao urogallus
TTGCCTCACTGCCTGACACTCCCTGACATGTGGGATCCTAAGCCTAAACCACCCTATTTAAGGACTGTTTGGAGTAGCACACAGTAGAGCTACAAAGCTATTTTCAGTGTCATGTAAACATTAGAAATATCATTTATTTAATTAGTACTTCTCTATTTTGCTGTAAAAAGGATTTGATAATACCTTCTCAGATGCCAAAGTAAGACATGGAACCCTACAGAAACTATCAATCTTAACAAGGATGAGAATCAGGTGAAGACAAAAGTCCATTGTAAGAGGAAAACACAACTAATTCTCAAGAACTGATGCATACAGGCTGCTGCTGTTCTTCATGTTTTCCAATAAAAGTGTACATGCAATACAATTAGTATGAATTGTAAAAAAAAAAGCTTATAAAAGCTGGGTTTCTGTTTCTGAACACATGAAAGGCAGCCTGGAAAAATGGCCTTCCTTGTTCACCTGGAAATGGGGAAGATGCTAACACCAGAAGTCTTGACCAGTTTGTTTAAGGCAAATCAATATAGTCTCCACTGGCCATTCCAGTGGCTGATTTCTGAGGGATAGCTTTTCTGATCTGAGAAAATGCAAAGTGAAGGGTCGTGCTGTCCAACAGGCCTAACAGCCTTTCCTAGCCTGCTGCTGGTTGTACTCCAAAAGGTAAGGCTGCTTGGCCAGATCTGTCATCTGCTCTAGCAATTCCCATCTAAAGCAAAGCATTCCCTGTGTATCAGATGTTTGAGAAACATCTGCTGAGTTGGTTTTTTCTGTGGTAGTCAACACACCATGGCCCTATTTCTGGGTAACTCCTCAGGCACTATGCCAACATAAACAAATACATCATTCTGCCTGAGTAGGCTTCTGGTGATGCTTGCATAGGGGCCAAGTGCTACTCAAGGTAGAAGGATTTGGAAAATCAGAGCCTGAAGCTTAGAAACTCAAAGTGACAAATGCATGAACATTCCTGCACCCCTCTATGAGCACTGCCTGTGAAGTGTCTGACCACAGCAAGCAAAGCAGCCCCCAGTTCCATGCTAAGAACTATAAAGCTCTCACTTCCAGAACACCATAGGAAAAAAGAAAAAAAAAAAGATTACTATGAAAGACTTGGGGGGTTTGTAGTTACACTGCACAAGCTGCTTGGAAGACTATGTTCACAGTGGCCTTTGGCTTACCTTTTTCCTATCCGTTTTCCATCCCTGGCAGTAGCCTGCCTTTCTCTCTACCTTCTCCCCTACATCCCCTGCCCAAAATACAAGCACCGCTGCTGAAGGCTGTATTCCACAGGGACCAAAGTAAGAAATCTAAAATATACACAGTACTGAACTGGCTGGGATTCTGGAGGCACGTACAAAGCATTCATGAACTACCTCTAATAGTCTGCAGCGAGATCAAACTTGTCAAAAGTTGTAAGGGATTTTAATGACATTTAATTAATTAATTTCAAATCTTTGCTCAATGAAATAACATTTATAAGACCGACTAGCAGTAGGGAGACATTTGTCAGCAGTGCTTAAGTTGGCGGACTGGCTGTTACTATACATAGCCAGAGAGGCAGAAAGTAAACATCTTATAGGATTAGCAGCTATGCTCATAGCTGAGATGAAATTTGGACATTTCATTAGTATAAGATTGATTCTGACATTTCATAAAGCCAAAAAGCAAACAAAAAATGTGTCTGATATAAATACAGTATGCAGCACTTATTCAGATAAAGTTCAAGAAGTGCAGCAGGTTTAGTGCCATGACAAAGGAAATACAGAAGGGTCATTTAAGGACTCAACTTCTGCTAAGCACTTGCGTGTATGCTTAATCCTGAGGGTATCAATCAGATACTTTATGCTTATTAAAAGCACACAATAATACTAATAATTAGAAAACATGAAAAATTTCCATAGTAAGTCACTGTTAGTGGCGGTAAGAATTACAACCCCTCACCAAGGAAAGCAACACTACAGTTGATTAAACTTCATGAAAGTTTTCCTTTCTTTGTGCCACCATCTTAGTTTGAGATAGTCTGTAATAACCACAGCCTGACTGTTGAGACTTAGAGACAAGTGACAGAGAAAAAAAGTGAGAATTCAGTGGATTAAACCTAAAGGCCACTGCAGGGGATGACTGCCTTGTCGCACTCATTGCTTAACAATTTCAGCTGTTAGAAACCTTTTCTCAAGATCTGATATGAACATATATGTGTCTGAAGCCACTACATCTTGTTCACACCTCGCTCAAAAACAACTGCTATCTATGTCTTTGCAGAGCATCTTCATTTCTACCTGTACGTCCATGTGCCGAGATATCAGCATGTCTCTTTCACTCCTGCCTCTTCCAGCCTTCTCTTCGGAGGCCCAAGAAGCAGAAGTTCTTCCACTCCTTCCTCAGGGATTGCACTTTCTGGACTCATGGTTCTTTGTGCTCAGGCTCTCTGGAGGCAGCACTTCTGCCTCAGCCCTACCATTTCTGAGCAGACTGGAAGGATTTCTGCACATAGTTTGTAGCCAACATTCGTGCTTCTGCACGTCCAGTGTAAGGTTTGGCTTTTTCAAGCCCCATGGCATTACCCACACATACACAGCTCTCACAGCCTGTAGGCCCCAGCTGCCCTCTGAAGGAGCTGCTGCTTAATGGACTTCCCCAGGAGTTCTTCCAACTCCTCATTCGTACTTAACTGCCATCTCTTAGCTTTGTCCTTCACAAACATAAAGTTCAGCATCACGAGAACATTCTGATCAGCTCAGATTATTGATAAAATGGTTTTTTTTTTCTAACAAACAAACAAATTCCTTTTGTTAGAGAAATTATCTTCTTAAAACTTCACGAAGCATCTGACAGTGCACTAGAAGAAAAGCACTACGAATTAGAGAGACATGATGAAAGCTTTGAGTATATAATTGTTCAAAAAGAATAATTTCCTTTTCCAAGGTAAACACCAGCCTTGCAGACAAAGATAAGGCCGAGTGCACAGTTAGATACACAAGTCTGTGTTTCTGCTCGTATCTCCTGATATCAAAGATTGCAGGAAAATTCAACATGTTTTCTTAAAACGTAAAAAAAGAAACGAACAGGAAAAGGTGCAGGAGACCAGAAGGAGTCACAGCAGAACTGCCAGCAGCTTTTAGGAGAGTTGTTTGCCCCAGCACCGGAAGTCTTTGTGAATTTGGAGATAACCAGCCATGAACCGCAGCAGCTATTCAAAGCAGAAATCATTCCAATGTTTAGATTTTGTACGCTGCTCTTTTGAATGAAAGCATGCCAACCTCTATACTGTTTAATTACGTTTCTTTGACAGCCTGTCTCTTGGAAGCAGAAAAAGTATATTGTCAATAGGCAGAGAAGAGAGAGAAAATGGAGCACTTTCACCCACCCAAGCCGAATGCAAGTTTGGACCACTACAAACTCGAAACAACATTAATCCTACACCTCTGAAATCAACACAAGTGGGAGCTGCTTCTTCTACCTTCCTTACTGCCAATTCTAAAGACAAAATTTGATGCTTCATGTAGTGAAAACATTTCTGTTAGTAGAAAAGTTGCCCTGTGGAACAAATCAAACCTGCTCTTCTGAAAATGTCTTTGACAAAGCTCTCTTTCATTATTCATCTTATTACAGTGGGGCTTAGCAGATGAAACAGCCAATGAACTAAGTATTGTGTAAAATACATAGTAGGAATTTTGACTTTTCCTTAATATTTAACAGTTTATAAACAGACAGCAAAAGGAAAGAGACTGCCTTGACTAATGCTAGAAGAGAGGACAGGTGGGGCACAGACAGAAATCCCAGTGCTCTGAATCCTGATAAAAAAAGCCATGAGAGCTCATGGTGCCCCAAACCTGGTCACTTAATGTGATGTTCTTTGCTCTAACACTCCCACTGATCTGGTTTTTTTGTTTGTTGTTGTGTTGGGTTTTTTTCTTTTCAGATGCAAAAAACGTCAATTCAATCTAATCACAGAGGAAGAGATTAAACAGATTTGATCATTCGTGGCAAGACTGCAGAATCACAGAATCATTAAGGATGGAGAAGACCACGATGGTTGTTTAGTCCAACCCCAATCCTTCTCCACCGTGCCCACTGACCATGCCTTTCAGTGCCACATCTACTCCCTGCTTGAAAACCCCCAGGGACAGCCCCTCCATCCCCTCCCTGGGAGGGTGGATTCAGATGGTGTGTTTAGACTCTTTCAGCATCTTTCTCCACACTGAAATACTTGTACTTCTTACTTGCAGCACTCTGACTTGCTTGTTATCACTAAGTATTTTGAGCGATATCAAGCTTGATCCCTTCTTCCATCACTGTGGTGCACACTCATACTCAATAGAAAGCTTTCAGGTCTCCATAGGGTTATCGTGGGTGCGGAGGCAAGCCCTGCTCCAGCAGACACAGGCCAGCCAGCACCCGACAGTGTCTGACCTTCTGCTGGAGTCGGTCAGTCTCGATTTACTCTTCTTCCAGCCTGATGTGAATAATTTCACAGTAGACAAAAAAACCCCTCCCCTCCACCTAATCTCTTATTATTTTCCAAGTGGAGCCCATCTAGCTTACATCAAAGAATTGCTCTCGTTTAACCATTGTTTTATAAGTCTGTTAATATTTTTCCTGTCCATAAGACAGAAGACACTGCTGATAGAAATATGTCAACAGGAAAACAAACAGGCAGCATTTGACATGCTATTAGTCCAAGTCTGGGCAGATAAATAAATCATAGATCAAATATTAATGAGGGGGAGAAGCAGTGTTTATTTCTACTAGGTTCATTACGCACACGTCTCCCATACGGCACAGCACATCTCTGAAAAAGGATGTCACAGTGTACCCAGGGAAGGATTGTTAATGCTGAGAGGACAATGTATTCTCTCCTTAGAAAGTGCTTCAGTCTCTTGGGACAACGTCACAGCAGCCATACAGAACAAAGCCAGCTAGAAGTGTCTTTCAGTCCATCACAGTGTAAGGCCAGGGCTGCGAGGAGGAAAGCACTGCTGCCCCAATTGCCATCCCTGGGCAGCCTGCTTGGCACACACACACAGGCTGTGGGACTTCTTTGCTTTCTGAGTGCTCTTTGCACTCAGCATGACCAGAGTGCTGGGTCTGCTCTATCTTTAATTGCTGTCTTGCTTGCTCTGAGGAGCCCAGCTTGAAGATGAAGAGCTGGCCAGGCCCTGCAGTGCAGAAACCCAAAACAAAATTACAGCATGACCCAATTCAAACAAATAAAGAGCACAAACTCAATATATTGAGACATTCAGAATCTGAAGCAACATCAAAAGGCATATGGGGAAGGCATTGCCAGAGATGCATCAGTTATGCTGCACAACATGACAAATCACACTTTCTGTAGTAACATGCAGATATGAAGGAGGAAGGAGATGGGAACAACGGGCTGCAGAGGAGACTGAGACCAGTACCTGGTTACTGAGAAGAAAGCCAACGCTGCCTGCTGCCAGCACTCCCCAGCTGCCTCTGCTCTGGCTGAACTGGCTAGCTTGCTGGAAACAACATCTCTCATCTTTCCACATATGCCATTAAGTTGTTAACCATCTATGTATGTTTTAGCTCACAATGCTCTCCATTACGCACAATACTGATGTAGCAAAATTGAACCCGATTTGTTTTGGTGATGCTTCTTAATTTAAAAAAAAGTAAAGAAACCACCTTGACATTTGTGTTTTAGATGCAATCTTATCTACAATAAAGGCAAGGTGATAAGTTTAGCATCTCTTCTCTCCCAAAAATCCAGTACAAATGCAATCAGCTCATCCAAACAAACTGTAAGGAATAAAACACATCTAGATGGGGAGCCTCAATGTAGCTCACATCTTTGGGGGTGAATTAAAGCATCAAAAGAGATGCATCACTTGGGTTAGAAGATGCCTGTGACTCATTGGTAGCATCCACTTTCGGACAGTGGGGAATGATTAAAAAAAAGACAAGACCTTTTTTCTGTTTCTTCAGAAGTTGCTCTTTCAGAGGATGCATCTCAGATCGGTAAAGATTTACCTGGATCTGTAGATAAACACTGCATGGAAGTCAGCAGAAACAGAAGGTCATTTTTGTAAAGCTCAAAGGTACCTCTGTGCATAAGGCACCATTTTCCAAAAGCCACCTTTAGCTTAGAAAACAAAGTGTTGTTAAAATGTATTTTTACTTTGTTCTTGTTGCTGCTGCTTTCTTCACAGAAAACACAGTCCAATAAAGTGCAGGGCACAAGGAGGGTGAGATGGAAAAGGGAAATCCCTATTAACTCAATTAATAGCACAAGCCACTCTTTCCCACTGCTCTTCTATAGCAAAGATCTCAGAGAAGCCAGGTAGCATCCACAGCATTGGTGGAAGAGCAAAACTAGTCCTGGCAATCAGGCACAGCAGCAGCGTGACGCAGCCTTTTCTGGCTTGCAGGTACCTCCTCTTGCCAGCTGCTATATAATTTCCAGTCAGCCTTGATATGGGAATAATGGAAGGTGTTTGCCAGCCAGTGCAACAAAGCCAGTGTATTTTCCACACTGAAAGCCTCATTTATTTATGATGAAGCTCATCTCATTTCTAGCTCAGCAGCACACTGACTTAGTTATTGCCACTGCAAGCTGGTGCCTGCTAGGAAGGCAGGTCTGTGTACGTAGGCATGTTTCCAGCAATGGCAATTTCTCTGATTCCTTTATTACTCAGTTCTGGGTGAGGGAATGCAGCCATAGTGTTATATTTTGCTGTGGCCTCTCCCTGCTTATGGGCTTCTACTATAACTGGTCAGTGTTCTTCATCATATTCGCTACAATCTTGGTCTCCCATTTATTTATAAGTAATTCAAAAGGCAGTGCTTATTTTCTCTAAATCCACCTATTACAGGGTGTCTAACGAGTAGTTTTAATGAAATACACTCAACCCCAGTTAGCCCACAGACCTTTCTCCACACCTTTGGTCATGTTTACCACTTCTACCACATGGTCCTAATTCTGTCAGCTACTCCTTGACCACATTAAATTATTTTAAAATACACAGACCACCCCAAAAGAGGAAGGATTACAAACGACCAGCAGAAACAGCAGCTTTCCAGGAAATGTAATCCTCTTCCAAGCAATATTAATGCTAAAATCCAGATAACTTCAGTTGCATTGATGAATGTCACACAACTAGCAAACCTGAATCTCATTTGTTCCTACACAGCATAATAAACTGAGCTCAGTTCTTTTAATTGAAGAGAAGCACTTCCCAGACCAGTGTTTGTTACTCACAGATTTAGCCAGCTCTCGGTCTGAAGGTACAAAATTGTTTCTCTTCCCCTTTACCTTCACACTTTCCATTTCTTTCTCTGTGCAGAACATTAAACACTGGAAGTTACACAGACATGTTTGCATTTCAAAAACTGCATTTGGCAACTGGAAGCAAAGGGACACTTAGTTTCAATAAAAAAGAACTGCTTTCAGCTGTACTTCACAGTAGTACATGAGAAACAAAAAAATGACTGAATCCAGAAATGCAGCAAAGGCGATGCTTAGTGTTAAATGTCTAGAAGTGCCCTATCATCCCTTCTTTGGGCAGCACTAAAGGAATTTCATCAGAAGCAAGTGGGCTGAGGTTTGCTCAGACAGATGCAATGGGACGTCCTCCTCCAGGAACAGGTCTCACTCTTTTGGTCTAAGAGCCATTATGCAGACCTGAAACTCAACCACATTCTTCCAGAGACACTATAAAGGTGATTTTTTTTTACATATTACAGACAAATGCTCATCATTAGAAACAAATGTGTGGGTTTGGGGTTTTTTTTCCCCTTTTTCACTATTAACTCTGAATAAAATCAAACATCAAGTATGCCAACAAGGTTGCAACTCAGTAAAGGATGCATTCCTAACAGGAGGCAATAAAGGGGATTTTAACAAATTTAGCAAGTTTCAGGGAGGATCTGGAGAATGGCTGCTTTATTCCTGCCAAGGGAACCAATTAATGACTCAGTGCCAAAAGGAATTGTGAAGGTATTACTCTTGAATGAAACAATGTTTGAAAAAGGAAATGAATTTGTTTACGAGACACATTGTTGGCTTTGCTCAGTTTTACCACCACAGTTTTCCTCCAACAGGAAATACAGCATTAAACAAGAAGAAAGCCTCAATCAATCCCAGTAAAGCAACCTAAAGTTCATGTTAGCCATGACATGATAAGGCTCTTCTACCAGTTTTATTGGCATTTTAACTACAAACCCTCCAGAGCTGCCAAGTTTCAATTTACATCCAGACTTCTTCAAAAAGCTTGGGATTTTGACTTGAGCCTATTACATTCTCTTATCTGTTTTTTTGGTTTGGTTTTGTTTTTTTAGACTGGAGTTGTGCAGGGCTTGGACTGGCCTTACATTAGCCATTTTACAGAGCCTGTCGTAGCAGGACATCAAACCCCACCAAAACTCAAACAATAATTTATTCAGCACAGCAATTCGACCCTTTAATGTACAGTTTTTGAGGTTGATGTCAGGCATACCTGTCAAGAAACAGGCCCCAGAATGTAGGTCTATGACTGCAAACCATACCAGAACCAAATCATTACACTGTATGACAATGAACTGGCGCAGTTAAAGAAGCATCAGTACTGCCTTAGTGGTTCCTAACAGTAAGAAACTGAATTAGTGTGCAGTCAGAGCCGTGCTATTATACCATGGAAGATGAGCACTGAGCTCCCAGCGCTGCCCTGTTCCTGCCCTCCTGCCCGTTCCAGTAACCCAGCCGTGCTCTGCTGCTCCTGCTGCCCCGGTTTCCCCTCTGGGATCCCTGCAGAAATCTGTTTGGCAGCGGGGCCTGGAGCAACGTGTGTGCTGAGACACACCTGGGGGGGAAAAGAGAATGAGAGTAATTGAGAGCAGGGAAAAGCATCAGATAAATAATACTGGAGAGAGTGGTCCATATTAAGGGTTAATTTATTGAGAATGAGAATACTGAAGTGCCACTGCTACATCAAACCCTGCTTATGGCTCCCTGCAGACACACATCAGGAGCTGCAGGGGCTGGACCACCTTCCCTTAGCAAATGGAGCTGCTGAAGAAAACTGCAGCAATTCTAGGACTGAAAGAAGCAGATGAACTACCTGCTGACCTGGACAGAGGGAAATACAGGGAGTGTTGCATTCAGTAGTTTTCACCCTTACGAAGCTACCAACCAGATTAGCTTAATTCAGCTCAGTCTTCCTACTCCTGTCAAGTCAGCATGTACAGACAAAAGTGAATACACAATACTTCTCCAAAGAAGAAATCCCAATGTTACCTAGGTTCCCTAAATCACAGGCCTGATCAAATAGAAGATGTAGGAAGCTCCAACCTCCCATCCTCACAGACCCCAAAATTTCCTCTGTAGTTCTTAATTTACTGAACAGGCTCCTATGCTAACCAGAGAGCACAGTCCAACAAATACTTCAGTCAGTTCCTCTTGTAACCTAAATAAACAGTCAGGCTCTTAGCTGCCAGTACTAACAAGCAGTACCTACCTCATTTTCTCTATTCCTCACAAAGAGAAAAAGAAGAAATGAAATCAAATTTCCCAACTTCCTCCAAAAACGTTGAGTCTAACCAACTCAACTCATCTGCTGGAGACTGCCTCGGCCCAGAGCCCCCTTTGGAAGGGATGGTGTTCCACCCAAGGAAATCACACTGCTGGGTGGCCCAGCGAGTCTGTGCCCTTCATAAAGAAGCACTGAATGCATTCTGCATTGCCTGCCCAGAAATGCTGCAAACTGCTAACAAGATGCAGACACCAGGGATGATTCTGGCTCCTTGATTTCCTTTCACACTATGCATGGAAGCTCAGGCAGATCCTTGTCCTTGGAAATAAGTAAATAGAAACAAAACTAGAAAATACTGCGATTACAAAAATGCATTAACCAACAGAATCACTGACATTAACGTGCAGGCTAATAACTCACAACACCCTGCCATCAAGAATAAAAACTTGTAAGCAATTGGGAATTAATCGTTCTGTGCCGTTCAGTAGTCACACCATGTATGCCAGTGCATCCTGACTTTCTGTAACTGCTTGGTGTGCATCATTCCACTTTTGGCCTGACATCCTTCCACACAACCTTAGCTCACTCTCCCCATCTCACTCTATTCTCCATTTCTTTAAACACTTAAAACTTCCACGTGCTCCTTTGTGCAGGAAATACCTGCACTGTGCAGCTGCAGGAGAGCACCGTGGAGCAGAGCATCATGCAATTAGGGTCTGATGCCCTTTCCTTCTCCACCTGCTTGTCTGTACCATGGCAATCCTACAGAAACTGCAGTACCTTAGAAAAGTCCTGCAATGCCTACCCAAATGCACAGAAAGTTGTTCTCTGTCCTGAAAATATTCAAAAACACACTAAAAAAAGCCTTCCTAAATCATGTTTGTTTTTCTTCCAAAAAATAGCAAAACGTTTATTTTTATTAGCCTTCTGTTTTTGAGTCCTTATGGCTGACATTTTCAAGCCCAAGAGCTAGAAATGTCTTTTCATTCTTGAACAGAAACTGCATTTTTAATGGAAGCACATGAATTCAGAAGCTGTGACTTTATGAGAATACTCTAAAAGCTGTGAGGTCTCAGCAGTGATGCCCACAGAGGAGGGTCTCCGGGGGTGCAGCAGAGCAGTTCCCCTGCACCCCAACATTCCCAGCCCCATTGCTAGGTGCACACTGGGACTGGTGTTCCCTCATTTTCCCTTTTTTAAAGAGATTCCCTTCTGTAGAAGGCCCTTCTCAGACCATGCACAACTGTCCCATCCTGTGTTCACTTGTTTCCTCTGCGTGACCAGAAGAGTAACTACAGTTGTTGCATCCCAGTTCCTCCCCTTACATTGCGATGGCAAGCCCAGGTCCAATTTCATTCCTACTGCACTGTCCTTACCATACTTTACCTTTCCAGAGCACAGTCACATTCTCTAAGCTTAATTTTGAAATATCTAAATTGTAGTCACAGGGGAAGTAAGCAGAAGATTCTTCAGCTGAGATTACATGGGTGAATCCCAGTAATAATGATCTGTGAAGGGCTATAAAAGATCACCTGTGGGATAGAGAATGGGAAGATTGAAAATACAGGTGTTGACCAAGAAAGGAGCAGAGCTGTAAGCTCTTCTTGACAGGGTAAATTCTCCTTATACCTCATGAAGAGGAAAGAGGTTCTGGTTTTGTGGGATCCCAGTGCTACCATACTCATCACTGTGATCCCTTCTGGGAATGATTAAAGCTTCGCACTCTAACATGTACCAGAAGAGCAATTATCCTGATACTAAGCTACTCAGGAGATGGACTTCAAGTAGAATAGACAGTACAGTCTGCAGATGCCTCCTCAGTTCACAGAAAAGGCAGTAATTACCACTTCAAAATCTGTGTTCTTGTCTGCCCAGGGCACAGAACAATCAGACAAACTTTGGTTCTAGTTTTAAAGAAGTTGTGTGGAGTTGGTGATCAAAAATGCTCTAGCTTCTGGAAGTGGCAAAGAGCACTGGCATATGCTGAGATCCAGCATCACTTCTGCCACCACTTGACCTAGAGCAAAGTCTTAACTAGAATGCTACAACAATCTTGGCAGCATTTCTTAAATTCTAGATGCTTGACTTTGCAACAGGGACTGGCTTTTAACACTGTAGTTCATAGTTCTGAAATACGTGCTCTAAATCAACATAGTTGTTGGATCATTAGTTTTCAAAGCAGAAGTCTTCAAATTCTCCAGAAAACCACTGAACTCCTGCCATTTCTGGAGACCTAATGTTTCACGGGGGGAAGAGAAGAGGCAGGTAAGCCAGGATCCCACTCCTCTCACACGTTAAATGAATACACATGAGTTTATCTGGAGTTACTCTCACTGTGTGAAGTTTGTCTCTGGCTTTTCAAAGAACAGAACCAGCTAGAAAAACTCTTTTCTTCACTCTGTTCTACAGCCCCCCACTCCAGTACTGTTCCATGTATTTGTATCTAGGCACCATGTGTCTTCAGAAGGAATTCACTGTACCTGCATTACCGGCCAACATTTTGGTTTTACCATGGTTTTACACATGCACACTTAAAACATCAGCTGCTCCATGCAGTGCTGTGGTCACGATACAGCCTTTGGTTTAACCCTCATTGAAACACAGTGATGCACGTGGGCACATGCATGACTGAGAGTGAGAACTGTGTGTTCTCCATGGTTTTCAATGGCTAAGGATTACAGATGCAAAAGCTGACATTTTTTTTCTATTGGTGGTGGGGTTTTCTTCCCATCTTTGTTTGCTTTGCATGCCCCTTCTGCAGGGCTGTGCAATTTGGCACCACGAGCTCTGCTCACCCCCCTTGCTCCCCAGAATTCCCACTGCTTTGGAAACTCATAGCCAGTGTACTTACAGAGCACAAGGCACCACAGTCCCTCCCACTTCTAGGACCTTAATGTCGGCTTCTTTTACCTAGACTTGCTATTTCCCAGGTTCACCTTCCTTGAATTCAGCTTCTTGCTTCTAACCTTTCAGCTTATCAGCATTGATTTATTTAATATAAAGTAGTGAGGTTACCTTAGATCAATTATACCTTCTTTTCTGTGCAATTTCCAATGCTTAATATGTCTGTTACTGCTCAGCCGCAGGGACAACTTGTCCAGCTGGATCCTAAATTATTTCGATCCTTAATTCAATTGTATTTTTGCCACAGCCCAGCCAATGAGCATAATTCTTTTATGGCTAAGAAGCCTCTTTAGAAATAATCCAATAGCCCATATTAAAATATAGGTCATTGTGAAAACTGCCAAGTGCCTGACTTGTCATAACTTCAAAGGCAGGCTCTGAGTCTCCTTTGGCACTGCTGATTCTTTCAGGGCTCGAAGGCTTAATTTTAAAACAATCAGCTCAACAGAAACAATTTACTTGTAACTGTCCAAACTAGTCAATGTTAGATGGGAAGCTAATCTGCTACTTTGTGCTGCACTTGGAGAAATGCTACCACTGAGGGCAACTGGAGGTTTCCGAGCACTGTATCAGCTCACAGTACTTGGATCTGTTGCTATAGAACCGCAAAGGCTTTCAACTGTAAAAATAAGTAAAATCTATTCAAACCTGCTCATGATGTGAACACCCCTGTGAGACAAATGTGTAAACTCACACAGGCAAAACATACGAAAGTTCTTAAACTTTGAGAAGTCAGATTTGGCACTACAACTAATACTTGTGGTAAGACTTGGGTCCTTTCAAGTGTGTATGTTTATACAGATCCCCTCTTTTTAAAAGAAATAAAGAACTGGCCTTGTTCAGTGTTTTGGAGGAGACTACCTTCAATTCCCTGCTGTTCTTTCTCCATCTCAAAGAGCTGGAATCACAACATCTTAAAGAATGTTTAAGAAAATCAGTGGCTTGTTTTACAAGTGCTCTTAGAATAAATGAGAAATGAGAAAATTGGATAGGCGAGGCTTTCATTTCTATATCTCCTCTCCAAGCGTGTGCTTATCACTGCCACTGGTCAAAAAAAGGGAGTTCTGGTTCTACACCAAAGAAAACACTTTAGTCCCAAATGTTAATATTAGGCCAAGAAGAAAGCACTGTCACTGAATAACAAACATTCTCAATGCTTGGGCTTTAAAGTAACCAGTGAAATCAGATGCTATGCATTTGGAAAAAGAATGACCTGTCTGTTTTATTGTCTTCAGATACATGTGCACAATGCTTCTTAAAATGAATGAGTCTACATAAAGATTGGCTTTCAATTTGTCCAATAGCCAATGTGGTACACAACAAATTTAAGGTCAGAAAGCCACATTAAAGGGGCTATTTCTAGTTAAGGAAGATACCAGTACTCATTCTCAGTCTTTTTTGCAGCCTGCACAATTAGACATGTTTTACTTGTGGTACAAGCAGAGATATCAGCAAGAGACTGGCACGAAGAGGAAGGACAGGTTCTCCCAGCAAGCAAGGACAGATTGCTTCTGTTTTTTTGTTTAGTCTTTTCAACAGGAGAAAAATAACACCCAGCACCTTCTTATTAGCAGTGCAGTAAAAAAATCCACTCATGTGAAATTCAAGTTTTCGTATCAGCACACATTTTGGGACATCCCACCATCTAGCTTTGGACATTTAGTTGTCTACATTAGGGTCTGCAGGCAACAGAAATTACAAAGTATTTTTGTGAAATCCTCGATTAGGGAAATGCATGTAATCCTACGACCATGTGGAGTTCCCATTATCCTACTCCCATTTAATAATTAGGCTGTTAAAACACTTCACAAAACCCAGACTTCCAAATGAAGCCAGATTAATCTGGTATCTTATTTTGATAACTGCCTTTTATAAAAACAAGGACAATGAAGTAGATATTAACCTATCAGTAATTCAGAAAAGCAGTTGTTACAATGACAGTTTAATTGTTAACCTGAGCAGAGGAGGTGAGAATAAATAAAAGAACCGTTAAGGCAGGAATGAAACTGACAAAATAATAGTATGTTGTGTTGTAAGGATAATTATAGGCTTGGAATGAGGTTATACATCCCAAAAGATCTGTTATTGGGAATGAGCTTATTTAATATTTGCATTAATAATACACACACATAAAAGTTTGTGCTTGCTAATTAAATTTGGAGGTGGTGAAGTTGGCAGACAACAGCAAAGGTGAGAAGAATGGTGCTCGCACAGGAAAAATTGATGTTCTTAAGCCCTGGAATTACAAAAATGGAGAGAAGATGGAAATGAACAGAATAAAATGTTGAACCTGGTCTTCAACGATTAGAAACAAGAATATCTTCCATAAACTACGGGACTATCACCTGGAAATGACAGAGTAGAATGGGTGTTCATAACTGCTTCTGACCAAACTTTAAATACAGGTGGGAAAAAAAGCAAGCAAGATCCTCTTAGGATGAAGGTCAAAGCTGATAATCATAAAATCAGAATCCTTAGAGTTGGAAGGAACCTTTAAAAGCCATCTAGTTCAACTCTCAGCAGAGCACAGGGACACCACAGCTCCATCAGGCTGCCCAGGGCCTGATCCAGCCTGCCCTTGACTGCAGTCTGCAGGACGGGGCAGCCACCACCTCTCTGGGCAACCTGTTCCAGGTTGGAATTATTTGTAATTCACAAAATGCTGAGAAGACTTCATCTGAAATTTAGGCCGTTTTTGTTCAAGGAAGGTTTCTTTTAACTAGTAAATAGAAATTGCACGTAGATAGAACAGGATGGACCAAAGAGAAAGATCACAGCAGACCCAAGTGTTCTGGTTCCCTTACTGCTCAAAGCAGACCCTAGGTTGGTGAGCGTTCTCACCCTTTCCTGGCCCCTGCACAAACCAAGGTGAAAAGAGGAGGATGTAATGCACTTCATGCGGTCAGATTGAAACAAGATTTTCTCCACACTGATTGTATATTTCCTGGTTACCTCAGCCATTTTACACAGCGCAACACCCAGCCACAGAGCCCCAGCTGGAGTGATCCAATATATCTAAAATGAATCAGGTGCCATGGGATATCTGCCTGGGTAACCCTGATGGCTCCCTTGCAGAAGGCAACCAGTGCTGAGGTAGTGGGTCCCAGGAAATAAGCCTGGGAGGTTGTGATGATCTCAAACAGCTTGACTGGAGAAACCAACAGTGTTACTATAGTCAGTTATAGGAAGAGGCCTTACCTTCCCTTTTAACCTGGTTTTCTTTTGTAAATGCAATGTCAGCACATCCTAGAGAACTTTTGTAATATCTGCCTTCAGCCTGAAAGCAGTTTGTAGTATGACAGACCAGCTGTCAATATGCAGACTTGGACCAACACAGATGGGCCCTCTCAGTGAGAGAGATGTATTTCTCTGGTTGTAGGGAAGAGGTGCTATAACAACAGCCTCCTAAAAACACAACACAAAGCTTCTAAATGCTAAGTAAACTCAACATTTGGAATGGCAACGTTATCTTAGAGATACTGAAAAGCGAAACTTCCCAACCTGCACACAACAACCAACGAACTGGAGCCGATACATCTGCTGTCATCAAAAGGTGTCTCATACAGTCAGCAGCACGGTGTCCTCTACCTGATAACCTAGAAAGATGGGCACACCCCTGCCACTGCCATGTTCCTATCGCTAGAAATTGATTTAACATTGATTTAGCAAGAAAGCTGTTCTCTACTTTGCTCCCAGTTCCTACCGCAATTGGCTATTGTCCGAGTTTCTTTTATCACAGAATAACCAAACCTAACTGCATTCAGCTTATGCGGTTCATTTGAAAAATGTTTAGTCTTTCAGTGCTGATAAGCCCAACAGCCAGAGTGAGCTCAGGGTTTCTGTGGATATATCAGGACATGAAATCAAAGAGGTGGTTCATACATCCTATGTCCTTTTTTAATCTTTTCATGATATATTGGATTACAACAAGAAAGTGGTGTCCTGGGCCTCCAAACCCAAGCTCTCACAAACAACATCATCATGGAACCCTGTCCATTAAACAAAATCCTACAACCCTCTATACTCACTGCTCTGATACTTAGAACTCTTCTCTTTATCCAACTACCTTTATCATTACTCTTTTGTCCTCTGGTTTCAATGCTGCTGCTGTTTTGTTACTTGCTTTCTCAGTGATGCTTAATAAGGCATTCCCATCCCTTCTCAACCACTACTTAGTCTGGCACGCGTGCCAAGCTCTTTCAAGTACAGCAAACTTTGCACAACGCAAGACCCTTCTGAATGCACCAGCTGTTCTAAGACACATGGTTCGACAGAGCCCCTCTCTGGTGCTGGTTCACAGGAAGGACAGCAGCCAGCTCCTGCAGTTCTGCCAGATCAGTGGCAGAGGGCTGTGCTGTGCTGCTGGAGCCTGTGGATGCAAGCCCTGCTGTCAACGAGCCTTCACACCCGCAGCAAACTGAGGTCTAGGGGCACGCACTGAAAGTGTTCATTGGGGTTTTTTCTACATAGACGTGAAGGTATGACAGTGACAATCCCAGCTTACTATTACAACACAGAGCGTATTCTCCTATACCTTACCAAGAGAATGACAGACATGCATTTAAATAATTAATGACTAATCCAGCAATACCTGACTATTTTTTAAAGTAAGATATCACCTGTTTTCCAGTCAAAAGTGGAACACTGCTAACAGCATGCCATCTTGCCTGTCTCCATTGAGATTTCTAAATACAATATTCCCTTCCCTGACTGCCACTCTACCTGCTGTCAGGCTCCATTAGGCATAACAAGATCCAGACAGATTCAAGATTAAGCAACTTTTTTATAAAATCCAATTGAGGACTTTCTTACCTTGAGGGTGCAGCAAATATTACATTAACCAGATTGCACACACTTTCCATGCAAAAACTAAAGGCAGATACATATATATTTATTTTTATATATGCATGCACACAGTGATTTAGTTCTCCTAGGAAATAAGTGGGGGCTTTCTAGATTCCTCCCACAATAGATATCATAATCAAGCTCAGCTAATTGAGACCACTGTGGGGAAAAGGGTGTTCCTTAGCAAGGCCCTATTTTTCCAGAAGCAATATGTGAGTGCCGCTGCCTAGCGTAGGAAGTCTGTGCAGATTAGTCACGTGGAGAGAGAGGAACAAGATTTAAAAAGCTCCTTACTGGCCAAGCTACAGCTTTGGCTCTCAGAGAGACTGCAGACCCGGAGTGGCAGAAGCCAGAAGAAGGAATTCCCCTTTCATCACCTGCCCCTGCATACAAGTACCAAGGAATGGGCCAGAGACATCCCCAGTGCTACCTGGTGAGTGTCAGCAGGATGGCTTGGGGGCTCTTGGCTGGGAGCAGGCGCTCTCCTCATGCCCAGAAACAGCTCATCCTTCATTTGCCGCATGAGATGGGTGCAGGCTCAAGAAAACGCAGGGGATGGTGGGCACATGTAATAGCACTGCATGTAAATGGAAATATGGGTGCTTATGTAGTGCTTTATGTTATTAGGTGGCTGTGAGTGATGGGTGGTGTGAGGAGCAGGCAGCTGTGCAGTGCGCGGGTGTAAAGATGTCTGAGCATGGCATGGACAAAGCCTGAGAGCTCACAGAGCACTGTGCAGGGACTGCACATGGGGAAAGTGCTTCAGGCATGCGTAGCATGAAGTGTCGAAAGGATCAGAGAAAAAAATTTCATGTGATGTATTTGGAGAAGAGTGTAGAAAACTGTGGAACAGAAAGAGAGCATCCGAACTACGTGTTCTAAGCATGAATTTGCTCTGTAACAGTCTAGATGCTGCTCAAGTATTTTTTCCAGACAAGGACTTTGCGAACCAAGTCACAGTTAAGGATCATGAGAAACCCAGTATGATGCCTTCTGTAATGCCAAGAGCTTTTGTAAGGCATAAAATCCCTAAATCATCAATAGCTGCCTCAGCAGCATCTTCACAGTCAGCGGCCTAAAGAGATGAGGGGAAGATGCCAACTTGCAAGCTTTAACTCTCTCAATTGAGACTATTTTTTTCACACTCTAAGAACCTGAGATTATTTGTGAACTCACTGAACAGTACCTATACACGCATTATCAGTCCTAGCAGAGCAAGTAAGGGTGGTAGGCTGTAGCACCACAGACAGTCCTGCCTCCGACCATTTCTCATTGATTCGAAGCAGAAGGAAAGTTATTTAACCTCACTGGTGGGAAGCAGCCTGTTTCTTCCGCTTTTGTACTCAAATTTTTTTGCCCAGCAGACACAGAAGGGACAGCTACAGCTCGTGGCTGCAATATGAGGTGGGCCTGAAAAGCCCTGTTTGCCAACTTACTTAGACCACTTGTGGCAGCAGCCGCTGTTGACCTGCTTGCTAATTGTTTGCTCGTTTTACATCTAAAAGATCTGGGTCCCACTTAGAAGAACAGTAAATAATGTTATACAAATACTGCAGCCTGATAACCAAGCCCTACCTGTGCTTTCCAGGAAAGCAAAAGTCGGGCATCGATCGGTTTTGGCATGGGACTAAGAGCAGCGTCCAGCTCCGCCGTTCATGCTACACCCCCTCGGGTTCTGATCACAAAAGCCAAATTCTAGCGTCTAACCCAAGCACGCAGGGAGAGCTGCCTCCGTCCCGCATCTCAGCCAGTGAGCGGTGCGGTTCAGCTCCACCTGCCGCCAGCCGACTTCGGACCGCCCGGCCGTGGACGCGCGAGCAGGGCAGGGCAGGGCCCGAATGTGATCCCCGATAGCCCCGCTGGGCAGCGCGGGGCGGGCTGCGCTCGGTGCCCGACGGGCCGGGCAAGGCAGGGCGGCCCCAGGTGCGCCGGCTGCCGGCCGCTCCCCCGCGGAGGAAGGGCGCGGGAAGCCCCGCTCCCTGGGGGCACCCCGGTCCCCCCTTCTCCCGCCTCATTTGCATGGCTCTTATTACGGCCGTGCCTCGCTCCTGCCGCGCTGACACCGGCGGGCTGGAGAGCGGAGCCGCCTGCAGCGGGCAGCGCGCTTCCCTCCTTCCCTTCCCCGCCCCGCCTCGCCCGCTCCCCCGCCTCAAGCTCGCTCTCTCTGGATGTTTAAGGCGAGGATGAACAAACAGATCCAGCCCGACCGCAAAGTGTCGGTGGTGGCCCCTTTGCCGGAGCGCCCGGGGCCGCCTCCCCCGCGGAAGGACGTGGAGCTGATCCTGGTGAAGGAGCACAACGGCGTGCAATACACCAGCAGCAACCTCCTGCCCGCCGCCCCCGCGCCCCGCTACGGCCCCCAGGACAGGGAGACGTGGGGCAAGAAGATCGACTTCCTTCTCTCCGTCATCGGCTTCGCCGTGGACCTGGCCAACGTCTGGAGGTTCCCCTACCTCTGCTACAAAAATGGAGGGGGTAAGGCGCTTCGCGAGGTCTCGCTCCCCGGCCCCCAGCCCCGAAACCCAAAAGCGGGGGGATTTGCAGTAAGGCGCCCGCAGAGGGGCCGCCGCTCCTCCCTTCTCCCCGCGATCCCGCTCCGCCAAGCTCCGTCGGGGCACGGACCGCTCGCCTCCCTCGGAGTTGAACTTAGTTTTGGGCACGGGCGTAGCTGCCTTCTGCTGCCGCGCCAGCCTTCTTTCGTTGGCAACAAATAGTATCGAGGGGAGAAAAAAAACTCGAGTGGTATGAAGTAGCATCTAGAAAAGTTAGCGCTGGATCAGAAAAAGGTTTCTTTGGGGTGGTTTTAACGGGAGAGCGGGATTTCTGCCCTCGTGCTGCAGTTGAGAGGGTCTTTTCCCCAAAGTAGGTAGGAGACTTGTTACAAACAAAGCCTCACCTCCTGCACAGTTTGACAGCAACAAACAGATCACACACAATAGTTACTGTTAGCTCAGAGTCCTGGCACATCTTCAGGAAGCTCTTAACTCCATCGGCCCCTTTCATCTCCCCGAAAGTCGCTGTGTTGGCAGTGATGCCTCCACGCTGTGAAGGAGTAACACCATCTGCGAGCCAGGCAGGTGCCTGGGTGCTTTGAAATCTCACACAGGGAGAACAGACCCTGCCTAGCAGATGGAGGAGTGTGCGTGAATGGTGAATGACACAGATGGAAGAACTGCTAGAATGAAGGCACGCTCTGTAAGATAGTTAGGGATGTCTTGTTAATGTGGTTGCCTGGTGATAAAGGCTAAGGGTTCACACTTGTAGCATAAAATACTTGTTGCCCACAAAAGGAGGAATGCAGGAAGGGAGAATCCTCAGAATTTAAGAGGCTAGTAGGAAGGGCTGGTACTGAAATACTTTCTCCCATGTGGTTCCTCCAGAACTTCAGAACAGGGTCACAGGATCTCTCAGCTCACTACCCAGAAAATGGTCAATACTGAAAAACAAACTTTATCCCTATTTCATTATTGTCCACAACTAATTCCAGCAGTTCACACCGCAGCAGTACAGTGCCTTGTGACACCAGCAGGCTGCAGGTGTCGTGGAAGCATCACTCAGGTGGCTCCATACATACTCACCTCTCCTATATCTCAATCTTACAAAGTTTAGGGAAAGAGAAATGTTTGCCTATCTCACATTGCACACAGGGACACCCACAGTGTTTGAATTCCTTTCTATCATCCTTTGGGTCACCTTTTATCACCTTTATTCTTAGTCTGCTTCCTTTATAGTTTGCAGCTACTTCAGGCACGGGAGCTAACATCCTGCAACCTCCTTTGGATTAGTGTTTATGCATTATCTTATGTCAGTTCAGTCAGAGACACCTGCATCATCTTTAGCATCTTTTGATTTAAAAACTTGCAAACTGGAGTGAACAGAAAGCCAACTACTTCACAGTCACAAGAGGCAGGGAAAAGTTTGAACCAGTTCTTCCTTTCTGTGAAAGCAGAATCAAAACCTTTACAAGCAAAGGTAAGGGGGCCCTCTGCTATCAAAGTCTATGGAACGATTGAAAACCGGTTGCTGATATCATAAACACAAACAGCTGTAGGAAGCATCTCAATCAACATGCAGGGTGTCATTCTTGAACATATGTTTATCACAACACTCTTTACTGGCACTTGAAAAGACCTGTTTTACCATAAAATGAAAGATGAGATAGTCATCATGATCAAAAATCAACAATTCAGAAGGAAAGATGCATGAAGATACATCAGCTTTGGCTGATGTGAGGACAAACTAATACTTCATGGTTTGATTGTGTTTGGTTTAATGAAGTTTAATCGTCCTGAGATTGTTTTTTTTCTTTTTCTATGCTGTTTGATAGCCCGTGGCTACCACTGTATCAGCTAATAGTATTCAATGATGACAGTTTCCAGGACAGATCTTGAGCCGAGCAGTAGGAAATACAGATACTGGCTGTGACTTGTGAATGGCTCCATCTCATCCTCCTTTTTACAACAGTTGTCTTTATGGCATCTTAAAAACAAGAATTCCATCTGTTGCCTCCACGGTGGACATACACATCAGTTTCATTTAGCAGAAAATCCTGTAGGAGATTCAGCCTCTAAAAGTGCCTTACTGAGTTTCGCATCAGCTTAGTCCCTCATCTCTGTCACACCGGGGCTGGTGGCTTGTTAGCTCTATGGGTAAATTTTCCTACAAGAGCAAAGAAGAACAAGAGGCAGAGAGCAGAGATCTGAGATATTGTTGGGTTTCAGTTCTATCCTTCCAGTCCTACACTCATTGATATCTTTTAAATGTGTTTTTTCCCATGCTGCTGCAGGAGGGAACCCTGTTAGCACCACAGCAAGCTTAGCTACCTCAAAAAGAATCCAGTGGGTTACATATCCATAAAGAAGATGTAATAAAAATAAAGGCACTAATTACACTGCCTTAGTATTTTTGCTAGGCTGCTGAGTGAACTGAGTGGTTACAAACTTGAGTGTCTTCAGACTGATGCAAAAAAGGCAGTGAAAAGGAAGTATCTTTCACTGCCACAAGCCCTAAGCCACTAAGATATTTTAACGCCTTTGTTTTCAGCGTATCTTGTGCCATCTAGATGGGAAAAAAATTGCTATCCTTTCAAAATCTACACCCATATAAGTTCTACAGCAGCTTACAAATGTTAAATGGGAATGTTTAAGGACATGGAAGTGGCAGAAAAAGGCATTTCCCTCCACGTTTGACAAAAATGACATGGCTGACATGGACTATGATGTTCCTGAGACCAGCTATGACTAATTTAAGATGCCAGTGGTCACAGTTAAGGGCCTTTCCATGCTCGTAAAAATAGGTTGTTCTTCATAAACCCTGAAAACTTCCAGGACCTTGAAGAGTATAAATACACACCGTGTTCCCTCAAAGTTGAATTTTCAACGAGGGAGACACATACGCACATATATCCACTTCTTACTCGCCAAATCCTCGAGTTTCTTTCTTTGGTGAAGTCCGGGGAAGTTTCCTGATTAAAAACTAGACATAGAGGCTTTCAGGTTGAAGTTCCACGCAGACAAAAGTCCTGTTAATTTTCAGTGAGTTCTACTGACACAGAGCACGCACCGCCCAGAGGTACCTATGTAGTCATTTCTACTGTTATGTTACTTTGGAGACAGCACTGGTGATTTCAGAAAGAAAAAAACACAACTATTTACATTTTAAGAAGCTCCCAGTAATAAAAAGCTAGAGGTATCCAGCAGCACTAAAATGCTGAATGAATAGCCAGAAACATCTGTGTTTTGGGAGTAGCCTGCTGAGATACCCCAATGGGACTTCAGTACAAAGATAGATGGCAGAATGTAACCTTTCTGATGACTGTGGCTTTTGGAAACAGTCTTCAGCTATTAAACAAAATAATCCCACATTAAGTAGGACTGAAACAGCTGGAGTATTTGTCAGTTACCTGCTTCAATACGAGCTGCCTGCTCATTTGGGCAGACCCAGTGGCTGTGTTATAACATGAAACTGGGGTCAGAAAACTTTCAGGACAGTTTATTCTGAACAGTTTGGATGAGATCTTGTCCTCACTGACTACTAGGAAGCAGGAGTGCCCACTCTGTGTGCTAAACTACTTTATAAAATAACAGGGATGGTACATTAGCAAGCTGCAGATAAGGTGACACTCCAGAAAGGGCAGAATTCTCAAATGTTGCCTTATCAGCTTGGTGATCAATAAACACTGCTCAGCTACTCATCACAACACAAAGGAGAAGCACTGTTTGCAGCAAGACAAATGCTTTTTGTGCAGTCCCAGAGTCCAAAATCAGCACAGTATGTCACTGGAGAAATCATCAACTATGGCTGTCCCTACTGGCTGTTCTCACAAGTGCTCTGAGCTCATTATAACTCATGTCTGGCAAGAACCCCTTTGGTGGTGATGGTGTTTGTTTGTTTCTTAAAAGATTTCCTAACATGTCCAACCTCTTAAGCATTCCTCAGATCAGTACGAGGCTGTGCTGAAGTAATGAGTGGTGTCAAAAGTAGAGCCTTGTCAATTTAGGGAAAGATTTGTCATGATAATTTCGATTACACCTAAAATGTTGCTGATGCCAACTGAAGTTGAGTAATGCCTAGCATGATTAACAGATGTGTTCCCTGTGGGGGAAGGCGATGCTCAGCCTTAGGTAACCAAGCTATTGTCGACTCTGTACCAGATACAATTAATATTAACATTTTTATTTAATTTTCCTGCATAATCTTTGGAAATGTTACTATTTCCCACTGAAATTTGTGGAAAAAGGATTTACCAACATTAAATACTCCTTTTTGTGAGTCAAAGTATTTGCATGGTCAGTTACGCTCAGGCTACTAATTGTTGGATTAGTGACCTGAGACTTACTGTATCATAACAATTAGATTAAGCTTTTCATGAATTTACAAACAGCAGCAGATAACAAACAGCAGCAGATAAATATTTTAACAGCTCTTTAGCTATCATAACATACACTTTTAATCTCCTCTGAGATATTATTTTCTTAAGTGTTCATAGATCACATAAGAAATCATTTGCTTCACAGTACAGCTCACCAGCAGTCAATACCTTTTAGAACAGAAGAATCTTACAGCTTATCATAATGCTTCATTTCTTATTCATACTTCCACAGGCTCTTATGCAGGATTTTGCAATCCACAGTGTAGGTACCAAAGACAATATGCAACCAAATATTCTCTATTATAAATAAGGCTAGTGCATCATATCACAAAAAACAAGATCTGATGCTGACCTGCAAGCTTGCTTTTCTACCAGGCACTGCACCCAAGTGTTTGCCAGCAAATTTAATCATTAATATGAGTAAGAATACAATCTGGCACTTTAACTTCCAAAGGTGGTTGACCTTTGTCTCAATATCAGTGTTTACATTCCAAAATAGCACTGATGATGATGATAAATCAACTTTGAAGCAACCTCATTACAAAGACTATGCCAAGAGTTTGACTCATTAATCAATCAAAGCATGGATGCAAATCAAGTGATTTTAGTTTCCTAATACAGGCTTTCAATTCCCACTATCAAACCAGTGACCTCAGACAGGTCAAACTGTTACACTGACATCCCTACAGTGGCCATGAGCTTTGTGCTCCAGGACTTCACGTGACATTTGGAACAATCTCAGCTATGCCATGTTGACATCCCCTTCTTCCTGGATTCAATGGCCAGCTCACAGCTGCTCTCCTCCTTTTCCCACATGACTTCATCACTCCTCTTTCTTCTCTTTGACAGCTATTAATCAGCTGGTTTATATGTAGCATAGCTTCCGCAAGGCTCACCAGCACTGTAGTGCACATGCCAGCTACTGCTCTGAAATTCCCTGTTCTCCTCCCCTTGCCCATCAGTCTCGCTGGCTCCACAAAATAACTCTTCAGAACTGTAATTTCTCCAGGGTTATAAGCCCTGAGTATATTTTATACCTACTATGTATGAAACATCCTGAATACTTGACAAGGACAAACGGAGTATTTTTGACCCAAATCTTTCATCAATTCTGAAATTGTAGTTTCTGTTAGACTCAGAATACCATGAAGTAGTACAATATATGGGCCCCCAGCTAAATACCTTATGAAACAGAGAAGTTATCTGTCCCTGAACAATTCTAATGACCCTTAGCATGACAATTTTACAAAGGTTCTGGAGAAGATACATGGTAAACAGATAGAGGTTGCAACATAAGAGGACCATCCTGCGTTCAGTGCAGGACAAGCATTCAGAACCGATTCAAGATGCTCTGCTCAAAGTGGTGTTCCAGCTTTGCTCCTCCAAGACAGTAAAAGAAGCTGGTGTGACCCAAATGAGCTGTTTTTCCAACAAAAGCAAGCATGCCTCTTTCTCACTGCAAAGAACGAACATATTTTTTGATTACTGCTCAGCATCATTTTATTCTGAACTAAGAGGAAGGAAAGATATCGAGTAGCGAACTGCTATCTTAGTCCCACTGTTTGGAAACATAAAATCACTGCTTAAAGTGTTTTTCCCCATCCATTTCTTTACGCCCTTCTAAGTTACGTGAAGAAGCCAGGCATAGCCCTAGAAAGCCCTTCCCACAGGACAGGCATCCCCTTCTACAAGTTAGTAATGAGAGTTGAGTTAGGATCCTTTACTACAGATCCAGGAGT
Organism: Tetrao urogallus; assembly: GCF_951394365.1. Taxonomy (NCBI): domain Eukaryota; kingdom Metazoa; phylum Chordata; class Aves; order Galliformes; family Phasianidae; genus Tetrao; species Tetrao urogallus. The sequence goes on from NC_136825.1 coordinate 16,220,483, forward strand.
TTCTTAATTTGGCCAGGGATCTCAGCTTTAGGACACTCACTGAAGCTAACACAGCGGGTATCTAATCTTCATCTTTTTCTAGTCTGTTTTCTCCCTGACATCTTTTTAAGCTCTTTATTAAATTTGCTAGAAGCAAAGGAGAACAGAAAGGCCATTTCAGGAGTGTTGCAGCCAACAGCCCTTCTTTATTAAAGAAATAAAGCATCTGTAAGGAGGCCGAGATGTGGCATGGATGATTTAGGGGCAGAATTTCTCTTTCACCTTTTGGCAAAATAGCACAAACCTCTCTGTCAATTCAGTGCATGTGTGAATACAGCAGCCTAAAGGTGGTTTTTTCAAAAGATGAATACTTTCATTTCCATACTTAAACCAATGTGAAATAGAAAACTAATAGAGCTACTTAAATGTAAGATGAGAGGGAGCATACAGTTCTGGCAAGTGTTTAAATTTCCTACGAGGGAAGTTATGATTAAAAGCAGTCCACAAATTACTGAGCCTCTTGCTGTGAATTAAAATGGAAACAAATGGTTTACAGAATTCAGAGCAGCTTAAGCAGCAACATCAAAGCTCACTGCCTAAATTTCTGCTGTGTACAGTGGGAGTCTCATCAGCTGTGCTCAGTTCTAAAGCCTTTGTCCCGCATTCACCAAATGATAAAACAGCTATGTGTGGCTGTGTTTGTACTGTAGACTCTATAGCATTTACATATACTGTAATTACTAGATGATATTGTAGCTAATTGCTCTCAGCTATGTTACAAAATAATAAAGCACAACTAAATACATTCCATACTTAGAGATATTTATATTAAAACACTGTAATTTAGGAGGCAGGAGACAAGTTTATACGAAGTCTTTGTAGTAACAGTCTGAGATCTTTTACTCCTACCTCTCTCTTTGTACTTCCCATTGGCACTGTATATATTCTTCCCATAGAACACACAAAACCATGCTACTGGGTTTCAGGGAATCTTGCACTGAAAAAAGGATCAGTTGTGATTAATTTGCAACTAACTCTTCACTTCTTGCCTCCTAATGTGACGACAAGAAAATGTTATTATTAAAGTTGAAATAACTTGTATTTGGGCCAACTCCCTCACCCCAATCTGCTTTCAGTGAAGTTGATGTAAAGATTCCAGGATTCTCTCACTGATTATTTCTTCATTTAGTAATGAGCTGATTTCAATTCAATTTCTCTTCCTCAAGCCATTTGAGCCATATCTTGGCAACCTATTATTCTCTCTTCCAACTACAACTCCTTAATCTTCCCTTTCCTTTTCACTGCCTTTGTGACATCTTGGACCTGCCATAGCAGGATTTAAGCTTAATTGTGTAGATCTTATGCACTGGTGCCCGAGTGAGAATAGTTTCCAAGGAAAGGCTTTATTGCCCATCAGAACTTGACTTCCCAAAGATGAACATCTGAGCTCTCTGGGGAACCAGCAGCAAAAGTGCCCACACCCCAAGTAATGGTGAAACAGCCCTGATTTCACGGAAGCCCTGGAGAGAGAACAGCAGTACAATTCAGCATCTCAGCTTAGATTCAGTGCACTTCATTTCAGCCTTATAAGATTTTGAAACTTTGATTTCATAAACAAGGAGAAAGGAGGTAGGAGCAAAGGAGAGGAAACAGTTAAGTTGCCTGCATTGTGACATTCTTTGTGAAGACCATAGAAAAAAACTAACTACTAATCAAGGGAATCCTTTGTTTTATTCTCACTCTTGCTCCTTTCCCCCATTCTGCGTTTAAACATTGTGCAATCTCTCTCTGAAGCATGACAAAGGTTGAGAACTAGGGTCTGCCATACAGCAACAGAAACCATCAGTGGGGAGAACTGTCTCTGTAAGCCACGTATTTCTTTACACCCATATTCATCCAAAGCACACCGGCAAGTTTCCAGCGCACAGAGCTCCATGATAACACGTTCATAAATAAAACACAGGACAGGAATTGGGCAGGCAGTTGTCTTTTGCCAGTCCATAAATGATTTTTGTGACTAGTGTTCTGATTGCTGGTATGCAGTAAAACAGGCTGCCCTTATTATATTGTAAGACTTTTTATAGAAGATGGTAATTTTTACAGTGCTCCTGCTCTTTGTTTAAGGCTTTGAGCACAACCACTCACTTCCAAAGGCACAAATAACTGCAGAAGCTGCACTATTTACACAGACATTAACTGGTTGCTATTATTTGGCTATTACTGTTGTCTAAGAATAAATGCAAATTTAAGTGTCTGAAATAGTCTCCAGCACTATCAGACTGCTGCTAGAGTACTCAAACATGAAGCCTTTCTTGATTTGCTTTGTCATTAACTGCTTCCCTAGAAGATGCAAGTTACACCAGCATAAATGTGCAGGACCAGAAGAGCAAAGATGGTTTGATCCAACCCCACTGAGGCACACAGGAGTTATGATTTCAGCAGTGAAAGCATATTACTCTTTCAGAGCTTGAGAAAACTATTGCACAAGCTCCAAGCACTACAATTAGTGACAGAGTGAGCAACAAGCCATGCCTTGCTACAGCCCTCCTGCTAGTTTGAGAAACAGTTTCTGTGGTATTATGTACAGGAAGGATTGTAGCCGGGTGACTGCATGGCATTCCTCTTTACTGAAGGCTGCAGAATGGTGGGAAAACAAGCAGAGGGTTTTCTGGCTCCTCAGCAGCATGCAAGAATTGCTTGCATTGGAAGCCTTATTGCTTCCCTGACCTTACAAACAGGCTGCTCCCAGGGGTCTAATGTATGCACTAAAAAAAGCAGCCAAGCACTGTGTACCTAATTTTTTGCTCCAGGTGTACCAGGTAGCACTCTTCACTGCTTTAACTTTTGTTTCTCCTCCCTTTTCAGCAGTCAAACTCCCCTTGCAGGGTCCGTCCTGAAGCATGCCAAGGATGTCAACACAGTACTTTCCCTTAAGATCTGCATCTCTTGAGGAAAAGTATGAAACTTATGTCAAATTCCAGCTTATTTTAAAAAAGAAAAAGAAAATTAATTAATTTAAAAAAAAAAAAAAAAGAGGAAAGGCTGGACTTACTCTGACACACTGCTCTACATAGCAGTGTAACAGACAAACTTTCTCTGGACCACAAGATGGAGCAGTAGATCCTTATAGATCTAAGTAGATCCTAATCTGATAATCTAAAAGCTATCTAGTATGCATATTGGAGGAAAAATGACTGGAGGACCTAACAATATGGCTCATGACTTTCTCATAGTGTCAGCAATGACTGCTCCCAGGCAGACCCTTCTTTGATTTCCCTACTCCTTTCCTTTAGTAGGAAGTTAACAGGAGCGGCAGCATTCAGTGATATGTAATTTGCACCAAGGGGTATCCTGGTCTGCCTCTAAAGCTCAAATATTTGTGCCCCCTTCTAAGAAGGGCTTAAATATGCACATGGCATCTTATATGTTAGCTTTATAACAAAGGAATAGCTCATATTGGGGTGTGCAGATGTGTCTGTGAGATCACGAAGCAGGTTTTGGCAAGACTGGTGATATTAAGGGATTTTATTTGGGGGAAGAGTTTGATCATTTGCTCCCTTTCTGTAATTCGTCCTTCATTTTCTAATAGCTCTACACAGCCTTAGTTAAAATCAATAGATTCATAAACCACAAGGGAGAAATCCTGACCCAGCTGAAGTCAATGGGTGTTTTTTTTCCATTGACGTCACCAGAGCCAGGATTTCAACCCAAATAACAGACGTCTCTCTCTTAAGGGCTCCTAAGTAGACAGAATTTCCAGACTAAGAATTTGCGAGAAGAAAAACAGAGGAAAGTAATAAAAAACTATTCAGACTAAACTGATATAGAAGACTTCCACTGACTAGTAACTGATCTGCACTTGGTGCAACAGTTCAGAGCTTCAGCCAATAAACAAAATGCCAGGACTTACATAGATGATGTTCATTATTACACAAAACGAATTTATTCTGTGAGAGTTAGATAATGACCTCAACATTCTCCTATGTAGGGCTCAAGCTATAAAAATGTACTATTTTAAGAAGTGTGTTCTATTCTGTTTCATAGAGACAAATGATTAGGCAAGAATCTTTTTCTGGCTGTCAGGGCTAAAGAGAAGAGCTGGGAAAACAGAAAGCGAGAACAAGACTTCAAAAACCAGGAGGCAAATAAAAGCACTGGACTAGAAGATCTTACATTTTAAGACACTTTCAATTATTCTGGGGCTTAATACATGGTTTGTAAATTTCTGAATTACCAGCTTTAGGAATAGAACTGTCACCAGTTAGTCTCTTCCTTCACTCATTCCTAAAGTAAAGCAACAGAAAACAGTGATCAGACTTTTCCTAAATTGCAGTGTAATCCTTCGCTACTCATATGGAGGCTACTGACAAAATCACCATCTTTAATCCTAACTTAAGGAACTTGGACATCTTCAAGATCACCTACTTTTTTCCTGCTAAATTTTATTTAACAATCGTGAGGTGTTATGTCCTCAAAAGCTGCTTAGCTAGGAAAAACTACAGCTGTGCGAACCATCAGGAGTCACCAAGTTTTGCCACACTAACTAACCTCCTGTAAGTTCTGTGTTTGTGGTGAACAAAACGACCCGATTGCAAGCTGCAAAGGGCAAGGCTCACATTCTCTTCCAGCATTTCAGCTTGGAGGTCCCACACACAACGGCAGTGATGGAGCACATGCTGGACTGCTTCAATTAGGGGAAACATTTGCTCTGCTGCTGAGGAAAATAGTCCATGGAGAATTACTTCGTTCCTTATGGAACTGTGTTCATTTTCTACTTTCAAGCCTTGTATAAATATGCATTATAAATAGTTTAGAGTAGGATTACATTTTGCTTCCTGTAGAGGCATGAGAAAAACCACTGATCCCGAAGGCTTCATTTATAATGACTGAGAGTAAAGCTCTGATTGACCAGATTTCATACAGGTAGGAATGTACAACTGCCCCATACTTCTGTGATAGAGCACAACCCTTTATTGACAAGAAGAATTTAGAGGATTTTTGCTGTATAAGAGTTAGTAAAAATTCAGATAGCACAGAAAGTATTAAAGTGTTACGAATAAATCTCTAATGAAGCCTGGAAGGAAAAGGAATGTTTAGCTTTGGTCACTGTGTCCAAAAAATTAGACTTATAATTTAAGGTTGGATTAATCACTAAACGTACAGCAAATTTTAAGAGTACCTCAGGATGTTTATACTTGACTTTTCTGTAGCCAAATTTCAAGGCATTTACCCCCTATTAGTTTGTACATTAATCCTCTTGAAAGCTGCCTGGCACTTGCCTAGAGCTGATTTAAGATGTCATAAGCATTTGTTTCACCTTGGCACAGTTACGAATCTCATGATGCCTAAAACGGGTATTGTGGCCTCTCCAGAGAGTGCTCAACTTGTGGGTTGTTTTTAAGTTTAACAATTAAAGACAACCTGCAAAAGACAAGCAGTCTGAGAGGAAACACCCTCCATTTGATGTTGTGCTGGGAACTCCTAACTGTACTGTTACACACGCAGAACAAAGTGCATTTCAGACTTCTTGTTTCACTGTGCACCTGGGTTAATACCAGAGCTCTAATGAGCAGTAGAGCTTAAACCTTCTCATTAATATCCCATTACATTTTGTTGCCATGAGAGAGGTGGCAGCAGAGGCGCACTCTGGCAGAATGGTGCCTGACATGGAAGCGCGTAGGAAGAAAAGGCATGACATTGAATTCCTCTGTACAGAAAAAATAGCACCCATTGACATTCATCAGTGTTTGCTGAACAGATGGAGACCAACCAGTGGACGTGAGCACAGTGAGGCAGTGAGTGGTGCATTTCAGCAGTGGTGACACTGGTCACCTCCACTGGTGCAGATTTTTACAAGTATGCATGCAGGCTCCTGTTCATCACAGGCAAAAATGCAGAGGTGACTGTGTTGAAAAAAAAATAGCATTTTGTAGCTGAGAATGTGCCCTGTCACACAGTGTTATTGTGCTCTTTGCATCTGTTGCAGTTTCTGTGAAAATAAATATGAGGCATTACTTTTGGAGCAACCTGTGTATCTAACAATTTCTTCTGGCATCAAAATTAGACAGGTTCATGAACACTGAAATTATTCATTTGAGTTTACAACTGGCTGAAACAAAACAAATAACAATGAACATACAAGTTCATTGAGAAGGGAGAGAAAACTATGACTAATGTATCTGAAGTAAAACAGTAGTTGCCAAAATCTCACTGGCACCAAGCAAGGACTTCCCTATGCTTAAAAGAGAATCCCATGAAGTTATATCTCCTTTCGTGTACATGGCTATATTCTGTACATTACAGAAAATGATTTTTAAAACACCATATTTCAGAGAATGCTATCAGATGAAGTTAGTTTATTGAAGATTTTCCACTGCTGGAATCCAGAAATACTTGCTGATCTTGATCCACCATAAATAGCTTCTGATATCTTTGCTGAAAAATACTGTCAGCCAACCGTGCTCTACTACTGGTAAATCAGAGCACATTTTGACAAACACTTTGATTTCGTACATCTCAAGTACAGCCTACACCTTACATGGGTGGTTTTTTTGATATGATTCAATTGCAGGTGAATATATCCACGTGTCACATCTAATGATTGCAAGGTGGGGGGAAAAAAAAAACTGCCAACAGTGGAAAACTAATGAAATGATAGAAAGATTTTTTCCTTCTTAATTTATCAACTCTTAAGCTTCCAAGCACGTCTGTTATAAAGTAGCACCCTTCCCCAGATGAGCCTCTGCACCCTGACCCAGTGGCTCAGTACTGCTCACTTCTCCCACCCAGCACCTCCAGAACAGCTTGCTAACTGCAAAGCTTGCTGCTTTGTTCTCAACAGGGTCAGCTGCTCTGTAAAGGACACCATCACACCTCACAAACCCTGTCTTGTTGCACATTAGTAATAGAGATTTCATAAATCTCATAACAAAACAGTCTACAAGCTGTCTCCACATTCCAGCTCACTTCTTCTCCCAGCGAGATAAAAAAGAAAAAAGCACAAAATGAACAAGATGGATTCGGGCAGGAATGTCAGCCACTAGACCTTCATGTTCATACAATCTCCAGGTCATTTACTTACCAAACTGTCAAAACCCAAGCGGATGCCAGTTCATGTATTTATAAACAAAGGGGTCAGCTACAATAGCAAACCTGCTACAAGGTTGGATAACGGTGAAACAAATGCTCTCACTGCCACCTCACCTCAGCTTGTTAGACTTCACGCAGTCACAAGAATGGCAGAAGATGGGAATGGCTTAATTCATTTCCTAAGCTTGCAGCAGTGAAGGTCAGCAGCAGAAATGCTGACAGAGCTCCAGAATTCCCACTGCCATGCTGGGCATCTTAGACTAACCTTACCTGTATTGTCTAAAGAAACATGGTGGGTTTTATTCTTTAGTTTCCTTCCAAAGAACACAGGTCAGAGTTCTGTTCTTCTGAGGTTCTACGATTATCTCTAAACTACACACTGCTGTAAATATGACCATTTCATTAATTTATACAAAGGGGACCTTAGCCAATGACTTGGGTGTGATTTATGAATGAATCATGCTGCTCTGAGCAGCTGGGTGTATTTAACTCTCATTAATTTGTTCAAAGTAGCTACTAATGAGTTTCTTTAGTTCATTATTCTCATAGCAGAAAGGTGAAGAGATTATTGGGTTTGCACAGAAGAGTAACCCATTCTTTTACATACAAGTAACAAGCTTATAAACAGACTACACTTCAAGTCTCTTCAAATGACTTCTAAGCAGCAGGTTAACAGCTCAAGATAGTAAGTACATAAATAAATAGGTAGAATAAATAAATAAATACATACATACATAAATAAAGGCTTCAGTTTGACATCAGCCTGTGTACAGCACTGAACCATTTCTGGAAACTATTTGTTTTGAGCAAAAGGAACACTATTAAAATTGGACAAAAAAAAACCTGGAGGCTCTTCCCCAGAGTGAGAGATGAAATATAGATAGGTTCAAATCTAGCAATTTGTTAGAGCAGCTAAATACGAGGGTTTCAAAAGAAACACGTAAGTCAAGATGGTATAGCTCCACTGCTCCACTGCTTTTCTGGTTCAGAAATGCTTTCCATAAAAAAGGCTGCCTACTTGGAAGATTTTATATAAGCAAAGTGCTGTGAAGTTTTTATAGTATGCCGTTCAATCTGTTTCGCAGAAAAATGTTATTTTTGACTACCATAATCTACCTCTGTTCAACATCATCATCTAGCTGCTGTTAAAATCATCTTGGCTTTGGCACTGAGGCTACATCGTGCTCCTTTGCATCTCTGACTTCTCTTTGCTGTACCATGCAAACCCTTACTGTTTTTACCCCCTGGGCAGTAAAGGTTGGGTCTACCCACCTGCTCCTTTCTACTTAGACTCCAACAAATACGGCTTGCTGCAAACTGACCTCCCCAGAGATACTCTCTATGTCTGTGCTGGCAAGCCAGTAACAAGCTTAAAGACCCAGAATTAGGATTTCTGTACTCAGAAATACCTCTCTTTCCAGCCACTTAGTTTTTCTATCTGTGCTGATCTCACACAATCTAGATTTCAGAATCTCTGCGTTGGGGATTTCCTTTTATATTCACAAGAGTCTTACAGTAGTAGAGTTTCCACTCATTTTCCTTGTTATCCAGGGAAATTTACTGCGTCAATTGGCTGCTGATATTTTTTCAAGTACTCTTTACTCACAGTTTGATCAGGCACAGATCAGGTACAGAGATTAGCTTGTATTTCAATTCATCTTTTGGAAGATCTTTGTTTTTAGACTCTATTCTTGAACAAATACTGGCAACACTCCTATCTGAAAACATACTGCTATACTTGCCCAAAGTTTGTTAGCTTAGCAGACACCCCTGCCAGTTAAAGTTTTGACTACAATATCCATGGTAACAAAGGCAGAAGGCTAATAATGGACCAGCAGAAGTACTTCAAAATCATTTCAGCTAACCCTGTCCTAGCCAGCTTCTTGTACATGCTTCAGCAAATTCTTCTAGGACAACAGTCATTGTTTAAATGATCATTCTCAAGCATTAGTAATTCACTGCTGCATTCTTTCTGGTATTCAAGAGTGAAATGAGTCCTTCTCATAGGATTGAGAGAACTATTTGAGGCTGTTTTCCTCTCTGCTTCCCCACTAAGGATGCTGTGAATGTTGGGCAACAGAGGGAGGAGAAATTCAGAGTGGACTCTCTTAGACTAAAACGAAAAGGCTGTTTTGGCACTCAACATAGGAATGCAAAACCTGTCCTGTATTTTGCCCCACATTAATCAGACACTGTAGTTCTTTAAAAACAAAAACAACAAAAACCACTGTGTGACTTTCAACTTGAAGTTTCAAATAGGTGGTTCGTGTAGAAGTAGAGTTTGACCTCATCTTATTTCACATAAACACAGAAGGCTTCCTTAACTCTGTGTGTACTACGGTACCATAAGGGAAGGAAGTACGCAAATCTCATGAAATCCATAAACACTGAAAAGCAACATGTGCAACAGCCCAAGGGCAACGTGTGGCCTTTGAGCTACACGTGACTCAGTAGCAAGTCAAGCCAAGGCTAGGTTACAAATGTTAATTACTCCAGATTTTTGGCTGGGAGGGGAAAGTGGGAACCATTAGGGATTGCTGAGACCATTAATGCTTTCTGGGCTGCAGCTGTGTGCTCAGTCCCATGCCCTCACACAGTGAGGGAGTGGAATCCCTTGAGCGCTATCAGGATGTTGCTGCCAATGCAGCAGTCCCACACTTACATTCCCTTAGCTCTGAGGTAGGTAGATCTTGGCTAGTTGCTCATCCAGTCTGAAATGCTAGCCAAACCGTGCGCTCCCTGAGAGTTCAGCTAACAGGGCTATAGGAACGTGCCGGCCTTTTGCATTCATGCAATTGGAGCACAGTAGTTTGCATGGCGCAGGCAGGAGGGACACAGTTGGCACTGTGTCACCCTTCCTAATGGTTTGGCTTTATAGACCAAGTAGGCATTTGCTACTCCTTCAGAGAAGCATGTTGCTGTGCCCAAGTTCACAGCAGCAGACCCCAGCAAGAGGCTCAGCTGGATGAATTTTGCCCCCTGCCTCATCTCTAGGGCGTTAGCAACAAACTCACAGGATGCTATGAGGTCTCCTTTCCAAAAAGGCCCTGCCTTTCACAGGGTACCGTGCACAAACCAGTCCCACTGTGGAGCCTTTTCTTCCTTGGGTGAGAAGACTAGATACCAAGATACTGACAAAAGTATGTGACTTTTGGTATTCTTTTACATAAAGTCAAAACAAGAAATGCCCAGAAGTCTCCAAAAACATTTGAGACAACTTAACGTGAATAAGCATCCCTACTTTGTGTGCTTATTAATCTCTAATTTATTTCAAAATGCTTCACACACCATCTTCATTACCTGAAAAGTAACCCCAGCTATGAAACTCTACTATGTCATATAACTGCTTTTGGCAGAAAATGACATCATGCTTTATTAATCCCTTGGGAAGGAGGGGTGGGAAGGGAAGGAATAGAAGAAAAACTTCATTTATCTAAAGCCTGAAATGATTTGCAGCCAAATATATGATGCTTAAGCAAGTGTGCATAAGTATGGTACACTTCACAGTTCATCAAAATATTAGTCATACTTAGAAAACACGTATTTTAAACTACCATTAATATTTATGTCCACTACACATCTCCAGGAGAGTTGTTTCATACACATATTTCCCTATCCAATTTGTGGCATAATTTTTTCCATGCCTCTTAACATAGTTAATCAAATTGCACTCACGCAAACTCCAATACCTGCCGAAGGCAGCATGCAAGGTTTGTGAGTCAGATCTGTATGCTGTAGTAGTGTTGAAGCAAGATAAGTGTGGCACTTGAAAAGCTGTCACTTCCAAGACCTACGAATGGAAATCCACCTCAAATTATTTCTGTAGATATTGCTACTAGCGAAAACAATATGAACTCTCCCAGATTGAATTAGTTGAGCGTGCTTCAACACTGAACAACAGGATATCAAGTATGTAGAAACGCAAATATTTTTCCTCTAGAATAGATAAATAAATTGTAGTCCAAACAGTACAGCACTGGAAGGCTTATGAATTCCACTGAAATATTATTAAAGTATGCATCATTTGTACTGAGTAGCTCCTGTGATTATAGGCTGCAGTTGCAGTACGCTCTTTAGAAACATGAAAGAGAAGAATCATGCCTCCTAATATGAGAAAACCAATGTATGTAGATTGCTCCAAAAGTAATGCCTCCAATTCATTTCCATAGAAACTACAACAGTTGCAAAGAGCACAGCAATACAGTATAATAGAGCACATTCTCAGCTGCAAAACACTATTTTTCAATTCAGTCACCACCACTAGCTGTGCATTTTTTGCCAGCAATGAACAAGCGCCTGTATGCTGCACCCATAAAAATCTGCACCAGTTGAGATGACCACTGTCATCACTGCTGAAACAAACCACTCCTTGCCTCACTGTGTTCACATCCACTGGTTGGTCAACATCCAGCAAATGTCAATAAATGTCAGTGGGTGCCATTTTTTGTCCATGGAGGAATTCAACAACACGCCTTTTCTTTCTATGCGCTTCCATGCCATTTGGTCAGGCTGCCCCTCAGCTGCCATCTGTTTCATGGCAACAAAATGTAACAGAATATTGATGAGAAGATTCAACCTCCACAGCCATGCCACCTCTGATGTTGTGGGCCATCGTAATAAAATAGGGGCATTACTTTCGGAGCAATTCTTGTATTTCAGCTGTTCAGATAAATTTGCAACACCCTAAGCTACTCTTTATTTCTGGTGCTACACCTTGGTCCTGTTTCACTACCAAATTTCAGCTTTATAATCCCCAAATTTTGGACTGAATGCTGAATACATTGCCCTTACCATTACATTATAGCACATTACTTCCTAGAGGTAGACTGTAGTAAGAGTAAGGGAACAGGGCTTGGCTTTGCATTATTCTGTCCTTTCATTTCTCTCTCTGAGCAGTTATGCTAGCCAGCTCACTCTAGAAATAGCCATGAAAAGCAGACATAAAGGAACAACAACAAAATTCATGCTGCTTACTGGCTTGCTGTAGGTAGCTTCAGTAATATCTTTAGCTTTTATAGACTGCACGTGCCTTCTGAAAGTTTACGTATTTAGAAGCAGAGCACTTATTTTCTTTTGCAAGCAAAGCTTTCAAGTGAATAAGCCAGTACAACAGGCCTTAAAGGTTTGCACAGACTCCAACTCCTTGCTGTTGGGAAAGACAGAAGTTGCTGTTCCATTACTTTTTCTTTTGCTGAACAATTTTAAGCAGGTTTGTCGCAATCTATTTTCTTTTAAGTCGGTTACTCCTAAGGAGACCAGTCCATCATTCTGCATACTTAGCAATTCTCTCAGTTTCTTATTTATCACAACAATCCAGTCATTTTTTTTTAATACAGATATTTTACATTAATTTAACTCTTCAGAACGAAGCAAGCTATGCAATGAAATGAAAACTGCACTTTAGAGCCACCACAAAGCAGAAAACTGAGTGAGTATCCAGTTATTAAGTACAACACCAACTATAACTGATGATTCATACCATCACGTATAGCCACGTCTTTTGGGGGAGTCTTCTTTCTTTGACTTGGATCATATAAAACAACTAAGAAATTTTCAGACAGACAAGAGAACAAAGATTCTTCTTTCTAGGAAGAATCTTTTTTCCTTTCTAGTTCCCAAAAGCAGTAGCTTTGTCTTTAGCCAGTTAGCTAGCAATAAAGTAAAATGTAATCAAAATATAGACTACAACGTCTAATTATTCTATTTTCAGGTGCTTTTCTTATTCCCTACATCCTCTTCCTAATTATTGCTGGAATGCCCCTGTTCTATATGGAATTGGCACTGGGACAGTACAACCGAGAAGGAGCTGCCACTGTGTGGAAGATCTGCCCAGTGTTCAAAGGTAAGCGTCCCTCTGCTCCCTTGGAAAGCACAGTGAGGGTGCCAACACCTGCAACCACAAACAAAGGAAAGGTCTTGTCTTTTCACAGACAGCATGATATTTGCTGACCTTTCTCTAACTCTTGAAGTCAGAAGCCTTTTTGTTACTGTGGGTGAAGCAGAAAATGAAAAAAGCCGCACACAGAAATCATCTTGCAGGCTATTGCTCAGGAGTGCAGCAGAGAGCAATAAGCAGAAGGAACAGTTCAACTTTGCCCCCCTTTTGGCTGTACGCTGGGGATGGGGGGAGTTGGGTTTTTCTGGGTGGAAGGAGGGGCTGGAGATGCAAAAGATTAGAAATATCAAACCTCATCCATGTCAGTTCAGCCCTGTCCCTCTCTGCAACACGCAAGCAAGAAATAGCTGGGGTTAGCTGCTGGGGGCACTGAGGGGCTGTCTAAAGTGGTGTTTCTGGATGAAAGAAACACTTCTTAAGGAGCCTCAAGAATTTTCTTTACCATTGCTTACCAGCAAAAATCATGAGCTACCCAATGTAAAGTCTTTTTGACACAGAGCTATCAGAAATCACTGAAATGAAACCACTCAAGCCTGACTGATCCTAGAAGCTTAAAATTCAGATCATGTTCATCCCATGACAAAAGCTGAAGAGCTTAACAGTGGCAATCCAAACTCGGCAGATCCGGAACTTGGATATAGGTTACACTGAGTAAATGTTAAACTTCTTTCTCAAAATAAAGCTCTCCCCTTCCAGGAGGCTACAATCACAAAACAGGAGAACTGCAGAGGTTGGTTGTTATTTCATATCAGTCAAACCCAAAACTCATAGTAAAATTAGAGATGTACTAAAAGATAAATAGGTGAGCTAGTAATAAAGATGTCCCTGAATTTAAAAATGAGGTCATGTAGGTTTGCCTAAGCCTGCTGTAATTCTTTCATGGAGGCAAAATTCATCCCAGCACCCAGGAACCTGCAGCCCTTGCTCAGTCAAAATTCCAGCTGGCCTCGGTTAATGACTTTGGATGACAAAGAAGATTTTGCAAATTTGACTGTAATAATTAGACCACAAGGATCTGAGTGTTTGAGCCCAGCAGCATGGTGCTCTGAAGCAGTTTGTTGACTTCAGGACTGAAATATAAGGAGACAGGAAAGTAGAACTTATTTCATGTACAGGCTTGTTGAAATTCCATCTGCCTTTTTTTCTGCTGACATATTCAAGGTGGGCTAAAGATACACTATTGTGATTTTTGAATGTTCTTATTACTGGATATAGATGAACCTGAGTTGTGTGATCCTTGTAATAAATATTGGATTTTATTTCATCTCAGTACTACTGCAAACTCAGTATTGTTAAAGTTTTGATCGATATGATAAAGCATGCACACATTTTACTGCTAAATTCGTAATGCCTCTGAGTTCTTTTATGGTTTAACTCAACTGAAAAGTACACAGTCAACCCAAATTTATAATGGCTTTCCTAAAATAAAAGCATTGTAGTACTAATTTTAGCTATGAATATTATTGCCATGATCGCTAAGGGCTCTGCTTCTTGTGTGATGCTCTCATAATGCATGTGATTTAAAATATACCCTGTAACCTTTGCAGCAAAACCTTTTCATCTCTGCATTTTCCAGCACCTACTTTAGAGTGTGGGTGGTGCAGCGCTGCATTTAAAAAGTCAGACCTAGAAACAGGAGAGCACATTCATTCCTGAACATCCTCATAATTTCAAAGAAGTGGCATTGATGATATATTCGATAGAGTATTTCTGAATCTTGATATGAAATGTCTGCAATTGTCCCCCTGAACAGAGATCATCTAATTTCAGTGCAACTTATTATTCTCATTTAGTATTTTACCATTTATATTAACAATTAATTACCCTCTTAGGTGATTTAGTTTTCTTTCTATTATGTTTATTGTAATATATCACTGGAGTTTGAGTGTTCATTTAAACACTAAGGATTTCAAGATACAGTTTTATCTTTCTTTTCACTATCTGTCCCCAGTGCTAGGGATGAACAACCTGGCTTGTATATACTAAAAACTTCCCAAGGAAGAAAAACTTTGGTTCAGTCTTTGAGCTGCCAGCTTCTTCAGTCTGCATCTGTTTCTTATGCAAATTTCAAACCAAGGAAAGTTCATTCATTGCTGTATCAGGGAATGTGACAGTTCAAAAATATCCAACTGTTAGGCCTCCAATGCAGTATTTTACTAGAGAAAATAAAAAATGAAAGTTTACACTTACGTGCTTGTGACACTGCTGTGCTGGTAGCAATAAAGCAGATGAAGTCTCTACCCATAACACAAAATACAGAGAACCCTAGGATAGGATTCACAGATCAGTCCTGCTCATAGATTAATGGAAGAACAATATTAGCCAAGATAAAACATGCTGCCTGAATAATTGTGACAGTAAGCTTTTATTCTGTTCTGCCGTTAAGTAACAAAGCTTCCATCTAAACTATTAAAAACCAGATATTATTTAAAGGAGAAAGCTGTCCCTCTTAAGAGACACTCCAAGCACACCTCAACAGTATGCAAAAATACAAAGAAATGTTTGAAGCATCAGAGGATGCTTAACACTGGAATTCACCAAATGCCCTGCCCAGACTTAGGTTTAAATTTTCTGTGACTTCCATTCTATAATCTTGGGGATATAATGATATCTCCAGTTTAGCAGAGTTTAGCCCCAAGACTGATATACAGTAACATTTACTTGTATAACCACTTGCACCACTCAGTGGAACAGCGTAGGCTGTTATGTGCATGCTTTGGACCTAGTCACAAACTGATAGATGCAATCTGGAGAGGAACAATGGTAACGAAACAAAAGGGGAATGCTCTCTGATCCAAACAAGCTCAGCAGGAGGCATAGGGAAACTTCAGCTTTACTTTTCCAAGAAAAGTTGCCAAGGATTCCGACACAAAGATGAAATGAATTTCACTCCTAACATGGACTCACAGTCCTTTGCATTGGAAGAAAAACCCCAGTGGCGTTGAACAAAAGCAGATTTTGACACTGAGCTGCCTAATTTCTTTCTCTGGCAAGACAACTGGATTTCCTAAAGGCCAATCACTTTCCAACTTCATTAATGTAATTGCTTGTTTTAAGATCAATGGCGTGCACGTAAACATTAAAAAAAAATTATCTGCCTGAGAATCTAAAAAAAATTGCAATTATGGCTGAGAACTAAACTACAGTGTTTGCATATACTGTTGCAGATAAAATGCAATGTGTAATCTCATTTTCCTTTGTCTTTAGGTGTAGGCTACGCAGTGATACTCATAGCTCTTTACGTGGGTTTCTACTACAACGTTATCATAGCTTGGTCTCTGTATTATCTATTTTCATCATTCACATTTGAGCTCCCCTGGACGAACTGCGACAACAGCTGGAATAGCCCAAACTGTACAGATCCCAAACTCTTCAACGCGTCAGTGCTTGGCAATGGCACCAAATACTCCAAGTATAAGCTCACTCCTGCTGCTGAATTTTATGAGTAAGTGTTGACTTAACTTTACTATTTATTCAAAATTGTATGTCTAAGAGTGTTTCCACTGGAAGATAAAATAGGTTAGCATCCAGCCTCTAAAACAAGCATCAGAAGACTAAGGTTAACATGCAGTGGTAACGTTTGATTTATATTCCTGTGTGATTAAGACCCTTGCCTCTGCGGGCTTCAGTTTCTCCAGTACAAATGCAGTATTTGCCACAGAGCAACATGGAATTCAACAGAAGTTACAAATCTTTCTTATTATTCCATTTCTGTTCACATCAACTTTGCCAGAGCAAGGAAACAGAGCAGCATTATGAAAAAGACCACTGCAATCCAAACCAAACTGACTCTAAGGCTTCAAAGTAATCATTGGTTCTCCACTTGCAAAATGTCTCAGAGCAGAGCTCAGCAGTTCAGTGAAGTGAGACAAAGCACTGAGCAGGGAGGGGAGCACCACAGCTGTAAAAAGATGGACCTTTTCTAATTCCTGAGTGAAAGGGCGTTCTGCAGCATGGGCCAAGACAGGCAGACACATTCAAATCAAAGACTTGAAATCAAAAAGGTGTACAGATAACTATAAAACAATGATATAAATCTGCATATAAATAATTACATCGTGGATCCCCAGAGGAAAATGTTATTTGATTAGGAGAAAGATAAGAGGGTGAGCATCATGTGAATTGAATCAGCTGTTGAATCAATCCCAATAATCAATCAGTTTCTGTGTTGGAAATGAACAAATCTCAGGGCACGCATCTGCTGAGCTGTTGAAACAGAGGGACAACACTGTTAGCAAAAATAACCTGGTGTGTGTTACAGCACTTGGCTACCAGTAGGTCTGCAAGTCTGAAACATTTGTGGCTGCTTGTTCCTTATTGAAGACAGCACAATAATCAGTAGAGAAACACTGTGGGCAGGGGTATTGATGCTTTGAAAACAGTAAGGGGATTTGAGTTTAAAGCAACTCAGTACAATGACAAATATTGACAGCCAGGAAATCTACTGCCCTTACAAAGACAGTATGCAGTGCATTCAGAACTTCGATATAAATTGATCATCTTTAGCAAAAAGCTATAGGAATGCCAAGAACACGACTTTAAAATGAACTATGAGAAATTTATCAGCATCTTCAAATACTGTATTATCACAGAACTTCATGTGACCAGCATTTAAAGGAAGGTTTTCTTTACAGTTGTCTTGGGCTTAAGCTTTTTTAAAGCAAAATGCAATCCTCACAGTCTCGCTTTTCTCACGACTTAAAGCGCATCTCTGCAATTTCAGTTATCACATCCTGCTTGGGGGTGATTTTGTCTTTGTACTGGGTGCTGGTGGAATCTGCACCATGCTTTAAGTTCTACCAATCCAGGAAAGAGCTGTTTGCAGTTCTGCATGCATACTGAAACTTGACATATTAGGGTTCTTTCCTTGCCATGAAATAGAGTTGAATTACAGTTTTTTAAATGTAAGAATAAAAAGGGAATTTGATGTTTCATTGTGATTTGGCTTCTGAATTTTGAGATAGTTTTTAATTCCTTAGGCCCTGTATTCTTTAGTAGCTAGATTATATTGCAAAAATGAAAAAATTCATGTAACGCAATCGGTGACAGCTGCTTTCCCATCTGTAAAAACGGGGAATCACAAGGGGCATTATGTTATTATCCAGTATTTGGATTAGCTCATCAAGTCCAGCTGTAAAGCTCAGGTGTGGACCCATGCTTGCGCAGCTTCAGTGGGTTCAGATCCAACCTAGAAAAGACAGCCCAGTTCAGAAAACAGTGTTTCATCTTATATCCAATAACTGCCTTTGCTCCCATGGTCCTTTTGCAGCAGCCAGAGCTAGATCTTCTGACTGCAAAGTTTCATGTTAAATGCAATGGAGTTAGGAAATAGGAGTAATGATGTGATGTTAAATTTGCATCAATATAGCACATTTACAAAATAATGTACTGTTGTTGGATGTAGTATATTATGAACAAAGAGTTCAAGTAAAGGTCTGACTGGTTGTATTCCCTCTGAAAATCCCTTTAAGTAAAGTTCAAATATTCCCTTAAAAATATGAAGTGCCCTTACACCATCTTGCACTACTGCTTGAACTGCTTCTGAACTGGACCCAATTGTTTACGTAGGAATTACACCTGGTTTTCCTTGCTAGATAGCCATAAGACACTTAATTCTCCTTCTAGGTTTAGATTACATCAAGAATATATGTAAACTTACGTAAACAGGGAGACCTGAAACACCAAACATCTCTTTTGGGTGGGACAAGGACTGAAAAGAGGTATTTCCAAAACAAGCCACAGGCATACAGCTGATGTGGCTGAGAGAAGCAGACACTTGTTCCCTCTTCAGGACATAAGTCCTTCACAGTGCAAAGCTGGCAGAAACTTCCTAGAACCACCCAGCTGCCAGAGCTGACTCTCCCATCTCTATCTCCACCGCACAGAAAAAACTGTAGGAAGACATGGCAGTGCTGTGATGTGACATTACTGTGGTACTTCCAGAAAGGCACCACTAAGCTCCACAGAAATACGCTAATCCTCACTGCTTGTACCGAGACAGAGAAGGGAAAACTTACTAAGGATCTAGGCCAAATCTTTCAGCTGTCCAGTGCTTGGCAGGGAGGGAGAGCAGGAAGAAATCACTAAGCCGCAGACTTGGAAGAAATCACTTCAAATTGTAATTCCCATGTCAAGGCATGACAGAGGCACTCTGGCAAACTTATCTAGATTTTGTTTTCAAGCCTCAGGAGTTGGGCAATAATGTGGGCTGAAGTGGTCCTACCCTTATGCTTTCTAGAGAGCATTTCATTTCGCTGTCTGGTTTCAGTTATTCAGGCTCAATTCAGGCCAAGTTGTCATTGACGTCAATGGGTCACTTGCTTAAACCAGGAACACAGGAGGGAATGGGACCTCTACAATACCTCATTAGTGATGGTTAAAATGAATTATAAGGCACATGCACACTGCAAAATTAACTGAGCAAACACTCCAAAATCTGACAGCGTCCTTCTGCTCATATTTAGTCATAAGTCCAGGAATAAAAAGTCGGTTCCACATTTCTTTGGAGATGTACTGATTACTTCCCTCTTTTGTGGCTTGGAATTAAACACAATGCAGAGGACATTCTATCCATTCAACATATGTCAAAATGATTCATTAAAAACATTTATTTGGAAGAACAGAAGTCCATCTCTCAAAAAAGAAAAAAGCTCCTCTACCTATTCCATAGCACTCCTATCTAAATATTTAATCTGAATTTGGGAATACTTTATTTTTGTTCTCTCCATCTTTGTGCCTGGAAAGAGTTGGTTTCCATCTTGCTTTCATTTATGCTGACAATCAAAAAATACCAGCTTGAAGGAACAAAAGCACTGCTCTTCTCTTAAGGCCCTGTGCCTGTAAAAAAAAAATTTGTTCCTCCAGGAACGAATCTTGACAGTTTTTTAAATAAGTAGTAAAATTATCAGCAAACCCATTGAGCTACAGCTATTTCCTTCTGATACTGCTTTTCCCAGAGCTGTAACCCATTCTTTCTGTATAAGAAATAAAACACATTTTAATAGGAACATTTTCCCACCAGATTCAGTAAAGGACATCAGCAGAACTCACAAGTCTGCCGGCAGAGTTTAATTGCAAAAAGGCTATCTGTGAACAAGGAATGAGGAGAACATTGAGTTGCAGCAGTCCACATCTATCTTATCTGTACACAGTAATTTATGAGGAGGATATGAACCAACAATACCCTGCAAAAATCCTCACTGTATAAAGTAAAGGCCACTTTTATATAAGAGGCTTGTGCTGTGGGGTACAAGCCTTCACAGGAAATACCACCACAGACTGACTGAAGCTCTGCATGGTTCTGTGACATAGCAAACAGTAACACCAACCTTCCCCATGTAAACAACTGTGAACCTGCCCAAAAGGGAGAAAACACCAGCTCAACTGGAAGCACAGGGAATTGTGTTTGCAAATAAAAACTGAATCAGACAAGACGACTTAATAAGAGGAGATACTTAGGAAATGTTTGAATGTCTTGTTTGCAAGTTCATAGTTTGAGATTTACATATGTGCATCCCTGCACATCATATATTACTGACTTTTTGACTGCAGAATGTTTTTGGACTGAACTAAGTAAATTAATAATCTTTTTCTTTTTGGCTCAGTATACAGAAATTTTTAGTTGAAAGCATTTATGCACAGGAAAAACAGCTATTCCAAAAATATTTACATGTGCAGCTTTGAAATTTGCTTTTCATGTATGCTCACACCTCCACATTTGTTGGCCATTTACTTATACAAAGAGAAAGGAAATTAAATGTGAGCGCAGTGAAAATCAGTCCGCATGTGTTCGCATGTTCTTAGGTTTTGGACAGCTTTATGGAAATGATTCCTAACCCACAACAAGCCGTCTTACAACAAGTTCAGAAGACTGGAGAAATAACAACTTTGCCAAGCTAACTTTTCCGGAGGGTTTTCATGAGCGCACATCAAGAGCAGCACATTACACTGCAGGCACAACAGCCTGCTTTGTGCTAACTTGCAGGAAGAATTTAACTGCTTAGCTCTACACAGAATTCTTTGTAGTTTGGTAGCAGTACCAGGCTCTGAGCAATCATTACAGAGGCCGGGAGCACTGCTACAGCACCTCTCCTGGGCTACCTCGCATTTGAAGTCCTGGCAAGTCAAGGCAGAGCCCCTCTGCAGCACGTCCTTCTTGTGCTCAAGGCAAAGCCAGCAGAGGTGCCACACATGGCTTTTTGCCCCACAGGCACAGCACAGGGATCCGTGCCCAACCCACAGGTAACCAGCTCCAGTCCCCTGCCCGCCACAGCTGTGCACGTTCACATTGTGTGCTCTTGAAACAGCATGGCAGTAAAAGCAGTGCTGCAACTGCACCAGAAGCATGGCAAACTGTGCAAAATACCTCATCCAAAGCTACTTAATCAGGGAGCCTTCCACAGGGAAAGAAACAACTGTATTTTATACCCTGAAGGAAACCAGCAGCGAGGACAACTGAACCATGGTTGCACAAACATATAAATGCAAGAGATGCATCTAAGAGAGCCTTCTAAATGAGTACAATTATCATGCCTAAAATTGCCTTCTAAATTGAGTATGTAATTTAATTTCTATAGATTGCTCTCTGTATACACTGTCAGTACTTTAACATCTTCAGACTACAATTTGCATTATATTTTAAATCATAAAAGCTAGTCAAACTGCCCAGATAGGGAACAGCGCTCAGAAGATCAGTTCTATATCTATCTATTTTTCTTTATCAATTTCCTCAATACTCATTCTATGAGAACCACTTGGGCTTGATCCCCCACAAGTGAATACTAACTTGAAGAAGTACTTGGCCAACTCCCTAAATTGTATTTTTGAAAGCTATAGCACATTTGTTTTGCATTCACTTGCCATCTCCTCCAAAACTGAGGATTAGCAGTCATTTCTCAGAGACAACTCTGCACTCAGAAGCGATGTTTACAAACACTAAAATCAAACAGATTTGTTCCTAATAAAAGCTTTCTGTTGGAAGAATTTCAGTTTGTTGGACTGTGAATCTGTTAGTTAAATAATTAGTTAGATAAGTTGATTACATTTTTCCATCTAAAATCTGATACGAACCATGTAGAAATTGTTTGGGTGAATGACCCTTCTATGGATCACATCAAATTTAAGTAAATTATTTTTACATTACATTTTTAAAAAAAAAGATTGCCTGAGCCCATAGAGTTGTGTGGTTATATTAGTATTGGAAAAATAAAATTATAATTGATTTGGGATTGGAAAAGCAAGGCTTATTCCAAGATCTTTAACTTCACCTTTTTGGATAAAAATGTACTGAATTTCTAAAACAGCCTCTGAAGTCTCCCCAGGGATGAATTACAAAAATGTTTCCTTAGAAAATTTTTACAAAGAACCAATCTGACAAAATCTAGGAGAATTCAACACCTAGAGCTCTTACCATCTCTTTTCTGGGTATGGATTAATGTTTTGAAGTGAAAAAAATTGAAGAATTTTCAGTCCAAGACCCTTAGCATTTCTTTTTCTTTTATGTCATTCCTTCCCTATACACATCTTTGACCATTTCCCTAAGGAGTAAGTTCTCAGTGTGGAGACAAAGGAAAGGGCTTTAGTAATGGGAACGCTAGGACGCAGGTTTGCGTCACAAGCTGTTACTGGAGTTGTGACTCCTCCAGTTACTGAGTCTGAGCAGCTGCCCCCTGCCTCCCCAATAACCTATGTTATCTAGGTTTTATATGTGAGCACCCAACAGATGGGATTCCTGTTGGCTCTTTGACACCACATTAAAGAGCAACCAAGTGCTACACAAAGACATAGCGAGAAACAGTGATCCAGCAAATAGCTTGTCATTTGCTGATTCCAGTAGAGGTGAACTTCTTCCCTTTGGCTAACTGTGGGGAGGAAGGAGGGCAAGAACTGGTGCCAGAGTTATGGACTGACTTGTGGAATCTTCCCAGCAGGGAGCACTGGGAAAGGAAGGGACCAGCATAAATCTCCTGGAGAGAGAAACTCTGAATGCAGCTTCAAACTGAAATGATTTTATATTCCTGCTCCTCTTGCAATTAGGCAGACAGACTCTTGGGACCTATATTTACAGTCTCAAAGTCATTGCAAATGTAATTTACAGTCCCTTACATGGAAAGTAGTCTTGGCATAAATCAGGCTCCTTTGCACAAATGGCTGATAAAATTAATTTCTTATTAGCTCCTCTTTTATTTAGCTCAGCACAATATGTCCCTGTTCTACTTTCCATCAGCTCATCTCTTAGTGTCTATTCTCCATCCATCCTCATAATATTTTCTCATCCTTTTTGCATATTTTTCTCACCTATTTTCACCTTTTTTTTCAATAATAAAGATCTCCAGGCAAAATATTAATTATTTATATCTTATTGCCTCTAATTATTGCTTTGTGTCTGACTCAGAGCCGCGACTTTTGAGTTTATTTTATCAGATATGGACAAAATCTCTATACTTAGGAAACAAGAACCATTCTCAGTAATTTTGAGCACAACCTAAAGCAAATGACAGAAAACTGATAGCAAGTGCTACATCTCTCCTGGCTCCCTGATGCAGGGATTTAAGAGATCCTACTTTGCCTGTGACATGTACACATCTTTACAGCACTGGGAAATGGGACGATCCTGCAGTAAGACAACTTCAGTATAGGAATGGATCTTGCATTATTCTGCTGTAATATCAACAGGTTGAACTTGGATATTTCAAGCTCTAAGCTTTATGAATGGAGAATCTTGAAGTACCACTTACTTCCCATTTTCTTCTTTGTGGTCATTGCAAGGGAAGTGACTGAGTATAATCTAAAGGAGCCAGTCAGGAATCTATCACTCCACGTGCTTTAGGAGAAACAGAGTGAAAGCAGCCTCAACTGCTCCTGAAATAGAGTACTACTTAATGGGAAACAGGTTTAATTGTGGCATAATTGAGCTGCTAACTGGATTTGCAACAGCATTGCTGATGTGTGTGTATGGTAACTTTGATGAACACGATGAATGCTAAACTCTTTTCAGATTTGCCCTTGTTCAAAAAATGACCATTTTTCAAAGTACATTCCAAAGCTGTACTTCAAGCCAAGAAAGTCTAGTCTAATAGTTTGACTGCTGCTTTTCCTCTCCATCTATTCAGATGTCAGCACATCTGAATCCAAATCACAGTCTAGCTACTAGATCTCTTGCTTTTTGCTGCAGCTGGAACCCAAACGTAGCCTCTAATTGGTAAACATTCATGAATTGCTTCCCAGCAACCTTCAGAAAAGGCATTTTTCAGAAAGTTTCTAGGACTTAAGAGGTCAGAAAGGAAAAAAAAAAAAGTAGAGGAAGAGGAAGCAAAATCCACCAGGATTCCATCTCAGAAACAGCAATGGTCTATGAAGATTTCCTTGCTTAGCTGCTCAGTTACACAGCTGTTTCAATTGGCTGCAGAATATTTTTTCTCTTCCTATTTTATGATCCCTTATCCTGATTAAGGGAGCAGAACTCCTGGTTTGGAGACGCTCCTGAAAATCCTGGGAATCTCACACTTGAAGTGGCAGTTCTGTCAAGTGTTCTTAACAGCAAGACATTGCAGGCTGCTCCTTGGAAAGCAAACAGAAGCAGTCTTTTAAAATTCAGAAAAATGTTTAGGCAGGAAGAATAAAAGGTTAAATGGACACAAAGAGTGCAAGGTCAGGTTCTGTTTTTCTAAAGGTTCATCTGCACATTGTAATTCAAAGGACTTTCTTTGTAGCATCCAACTATAATAATGATAATAGCATAACTGTGACAGCACAAACTGCACAATTTCTCCTAGTCTCTGTACAAATTTGCTTATCTGAATCTGTGATGCTCTTCCCAACTATATTTTTAACACTGCTCGAACTGGTAAGTTTAGAACAGAATCAAGCATCTCTGTCCAGAATCCATTCACACCTCTGGATCCCCATGAAAACACACTCTACTAGCAGAAATGTGAATAGCTTCCATTTGCCCTCTAAGGAAAAGCTGGATTAGATCCACCTCAGTTTACATTTAATGTTTTTTTTTCTAATGAGATATCAGAAATTCTAGCTCTCACCATTTTGCTGTTTTCACAGATAACAGCTGAGCACTTAGCTATACAGTTTGTATAAAAACTCATCTCGTACATTCTAAATAGGAAGGTTCTTTGAATATATGTCACAGGCACGCTGTCATTACCCTTTTAACGTCTGACATGTAATTATCCTTATAGTGCCACAGGAATTGAGCAGCTGCTTATTTTAGGACGATGCTTCTAAAAAGAATCTTTTATTCAATTGAGGATGTATAATAGCAACAGTCCAAGAATACAGTATTTCCTACAGAACAGAGCTACAGAAGCTGAACCGTTAAGTTCTTGGCCGATTACATCTAGATACCCTTGGTATGAAAATGGAATTATATGCTACACTTGTAGATTACTAAATGGGTTGTATCAGCGGGCCTTTATTTTCCCAGCACGTTTCTACAGTTAAATTAGTATAGAGACTTACTCGGTTTTCCCCCATTTAAGTTGACACAGATTGGCTCTGTCTCAGAGTTCTATCTGACTCATCTCTGGCCTGATAAGACAAGTGCTGAAGATAACTCTGAAGTACCAGCTAGCTAGTAAGAGAATGTATGCACAGTTAGTGGGGCAGGAATTGACTCCTCAGGCTTTACTGTCCACATGTCTGAAGTCACACAGGGCAAAACACTCAGTACTTCAGTTTCTCCAAAATGCAGTTATCTTGTATATGTCAAGGTCCTCCACTGATAGGGGATTCATCAAGTTCAGTTGTATTATCACAGTGCTAAGTCTGTTATCACAGTGTCGATCGAGGTCAACTATTTTACTCAAGCAGTACATAGCAAATAAAGGCAATAGAGAAAAATGAGGAGAAAGATAGATCACAATTACTTGTTCTGAATGAAAACTAAAAGACTAAGAAATTGCATCCCCAAGCCAACATCCCATAGAACTGTTCCAGAACCAGGAGTTAGCTTTGCAGTTGCCCCCTGGTACAGGGCTCCAAACACAATGCCATTCCTCCTCGCAAATACAGCCTTAAGTGAAATATTTCTATGTAGATCTGATCAAGCAACACGACCCCTCAACAGCACAGAACAGATGGGAGGAAGGGAGATTCATGGCAACATTTGCCCACATCCCTCTGTCTTGTGCACACAATGTGTTTTGGCAATTCTAATGGTGGACATCACCAGTCCTTGGAGAGATACTCTTTCCTACACAACTTTTTGTTGATCTCAAAACAATTACTCTACTCTGCTAAGCAACAGAATTTCTTCTGCTATTTTCCTACTATCTCAATGAACAACAAAGAGTTCTATGTCCATTTTGAATTCACCAATTGTTGCTTTTCCTATCCAACCACTTCCCCATTTGCAGCCTCACAGAAACTCATTCCATCAGAAACTCATTGCCCATGATGCAAATAAGCTAGCTGCTTGCTTATCTAGAGTCACAGAACAATTTAAGTTGAAAGACATGGCTGAAGGATATCTAATACAACTTCAAAAGTAAATCAGCCTATTCAGGCTCTTTACTGGCCAACTTTTAAAATTTCCAAGGACAGAGATTCTTCAGCCTCTCTGGGCATCTGCTCAGGGCTTAAGGAAACTAGAAGATAATGAGTGACACTTCCAAAATGTGGGAAGCAGCACAACATATGGCTTCACAAGAAAAACCATTAACTGCTAGCAGTATCTGAAGGGCAGCTCCTAGCACAGTGCAGCATCCATTTCCACTGCCCACAGGATGGGATAGATATAAGCCCTTTTCCCTCAGTGACTTGGCTTTGTTTCTGTGTATCTGGTATGCAGGCGAGGAGTTCTGCACCTGCATGAAAGCCGTGGAATCCATGACCTTGGCTTGCCTCGCTGGCAACTTTCCCTCTGCCTCTTGGTGGTGGTAATCATTCTTTTCTTTAGTCTGTGGAAAGGAGTGAAGACTTCAGGAAAGGTAGAGATAATATTGTCCTTCTATCTCAACTACGTTCTTTGTCTTCTTTAAGAAGTGTCCTTATTCTAGGAACAAAAGACTAAATCACTGCATCTGAGGGATCCTTGGGGACTAAACCATGCTAGAGGCCTTCATATATGTGCAGTGGAAGTACACAATCCAGATTCAGCCTTTATTTTATCTACAGATTCTGCTTGCATGATGTTTTGACTGGAAATTTTACTAGCATATTTTCAGTTCTGCATTGGTGGTCTCAACCGAGAAAATACCTTGAAAGACACAGATGCTTTAAATTGTCTGATGTGCATCCCATTCTTAGCTAAATGTGCTGATGTTTTCATGCTTTGTTGTTAGATAAAATGCCATGAGAAGAAAAATAAATGCCTAATAAAAGGAATTTGAAGTTTCTCTGATATCCCTTCAGAAAACACCTTACCAGAGATTCTGGGGTTACATTTTCGTGAAAGTGTCACCCAACAACATCAGGCAGCGACAGCAGACCCTTCGTTATTCTTTACGTGTTTCCTCCAGAGCATACTATAAAGAGCTTCTCCATAGAACTGAAAGGACAAAGCCAAGAAAGCACCAGCTGTATTTTTCACGCATTCTTAAATCTTCTGTAACAACTTATTAACCTTTAGGATCTCTGTTGTCTGCAGGTTGTATGGATAACAGCCACTTTGCCTTACGTTGTATTATTTGTCTTGTTAATACATGGAATAACCCTGCCTGGCGCATACAATGGAATAAATGCATATCTGCATATAGATTTCAGAAGATTGAAAGAAGCCACAGTAAGTGTACTCTTCTGCTCTCATTCTGTATTATTAAACCTGTTACTGCCGTTACTAAGTTGAAATTATTAGATCTAAACTCTGGAAATAACACAGCCTCATTTCTGCTTTTGAATAAGCATCCCCAGTATTTCCAGTAGTCTGAATTCCCAGCATCCTCCATGACAGGAGTACCTTAGCCTGAATTCAAACTGCGCTGATCACTAAGGACCTGCACAAAGGTGGTTCCATCTGCACTTGTCCCTTGAGAAGTCCACTCTTTGACTGTGCACCCTGTAAATAATACAAAAATGTATTGCACATGAAAATTGAATTATAAAAAATTCAGCTCTCTAAAGGCTGAGAATTACTTCAAGAAGAAAATTTTGCTTTATGAGTCACTTGGCAAAACATTAACCTGGCAAACAAAAATCCAGGCCTATAAGCACTATAATAAATATACTAAGTCAGGGCTTTAACTCATCTAATCATTGTCATTCTTATGAAGGACACATTCAATAGCATGGTGTTCCCATCTTTCTATAGAAAGTACTGTACATTTCACTGTATCACTTAATACTGTGTCATTCTCATGAAATCCACCCAAACCAACTCAATTTGTGGAGTACCTTGAAAGTGCAAATTATTTCATCCGTTGTAAGGCAAGACCGAAGTATAGTCATTAACTGATGAAATTGTCAGCATTTCAGACTAACAGAATGATGATCAGGTAAATCTTCCCAAAGTCCTATTCTAAAAATAATGCTGTCTGAGAAACAACTCAATATCTCTGGATAGACCATTCAAACAGATACAAAACTGAAAAGCAAGAATGTGGTTCTACTGGTAGGAAAAGAACTGTCTTGAAAATTGAAAAGCTCTTAAGAGATATCTGTGTAGTCTGCGCATAGTTTAACTGTATGTTTCCTATACATTCTATCTTGATTTTTTATATTGTAAGTACTGCTGAGAAAAACATCACACATTCTGGATGTCCACGGAGCTGCGTCAGCTTGCATCAGCTCCAAATGTAGGCCTCCACACTCACAGCTGTCTTCTGTGTTTGGAAGGATAATTCTGTGCACTGCTGTTTCTTGTCTTAACATTTTTGCAGCTGCTGCTTGGCTGACCCCAAATGTATTTGTTGCTATGACGTTTTAAAATAACTTAAAAAAAAATATTGCTCTAGAGTAAGAGACTGGAGATGCGTTATAAGAGAAGTTCCCCAAACTGCTTATCATGTCAGCCACCCCTGCTGGCCCACAGAGCCACCTGCTGCAGTACTGGATTTGCATGTTTAATCTTTGTGCTCAGCCCCAAAGAGCAGGCACTTGCTTCAGTTCTATGTCAGTGTTTCCCTGATTTTCATTTACAATTTCTTTTTACCAAATTATGAACTGAACAACAACAAAAAAAAGGTCGCAGTGATGACCTGCAGCAGTCTCTGCCAATGCTCCTGCACAAAGCACTAAAGCATCTTGCAAAGGATCCATGTCAAGGTCCTCTCATTTTCCAAGGCCATGTACTGAACAGTAGTGAGAAAGCCCTAAGACACCTCAGTTCTCAGTGATATTGAACCCACAAATGATCTCTTATAAAGAGAAGAAAATATTCTCCTGAAGATCTCTTTGTTAGACCAATGCCCAATAACATTCCTTGCTGAAATTCTGAGAGCTATGAAAGTCCCATAATCATCCCCAGCGCACAAAAGGATACAATAAACGTTCATGCAGGGCAGTTACATTTCTGTTCTGCTAAATGAATCAGGATTAAGTATGGAGTGAAATCAGACATTGAGAAGCAAGTACTCACTCTTTCATACACCTTAACAAGTCTTCTGAAGAGCGTATAGCATCTGGAGGTGCAAAAATTGTTTCTTATCTACAGTAATTCTTTAAATCCATATACACAAGAAAATAATGTGTATTTAAATATAGAATAGTATAAACAACCACAAAGAAAGCTGGGAAGACTGATTACAGTCAGCTACAAAATGTTTGATATATATATTTTTTTTCATTTCCAGAGCATATATGAACAGTATCTTACTGTAAAATGTTTTAATATTAATCAATCAGAATACATTCTGCACAGACTATGGACATAAACTGCAGAAGAACCAGTCCCAGTGATCATCTTCTGTCTCATTTTGTTATAACAAAGATGCTTTGCATTTAGTTTTAGTCCTAAGAGAGTTTCTAGTTTCTGTTCTTTTTCATTTAAGTTGATCTTCCTAGTAGGTGATTAGGAAATAGAAATTATGAGCAAAGACTTTTACTGGACAACTAAACATATGTAAAACTCCTTTGATAGACACCTGCTGATCTCTTACTTGCAACAGCACTTACACAGAGACTTAACAATACTTGAATAGTAAGAGAGGGGAATTATGATGAGTACGACTTCATTGGCAAGACACAGAAGAGCCACTAGCAACAAATGCTTTGTGATGGTAGCACACACATTTAAATATAACTTAGGAAAAACAGTATTTTAAAAAATTCAGGCATACAATTTATGGAAAGTGCTTTCTGGAAAAAAAAAAATAATAATAATAATAAAAAAAGAAAAAAATACAGGAATTTTTACAATTTTTACCTGCACTCTCACCCACAAAAATTCCCTTTGAAGAGTACAATCCTATTTGATCGCTGCGTTTGTGTGGAGGCAGAACATTAAGGTATAGCTGGGTATAAGAGGAATGAGCAAGGAATTCACTTTACAGGATTACATTCCTATTTAGTAAAAAATCCACGATCTTAATCCCTATACGAAATGCAACCATATTTGCCTTTCCCCCGGTTCACAGTAAACATCATGGATTGCTCTTCAAAGTAATCACCAACTCTCAATATCTATCTTCAAACCCAGAGCTCAGTGAGCAGTTTTCAGTCATCAGCAAGCAGTAGTTGACAGCATCTACAGTGGGAAAACATAGATCACTAGCATAAATGCTCCCATGCATCATGTTAGGATTGGATAAAGCTCTTGGCTTGGGTCAAATATGAAGGGTTGACATTAACATCCAGATGGACTGGACGGAGTTCATAAGCATCCTAGATTTATTAGAGTCTCCCTGCTAAATAGATGAATTGGGTGTGATCTTGTAGAGAGGGATGAAAATAAAATCCGATGCTTTTTGTAGTCTCAAGCACTTGGCAGATTTAGCCAAAGATGAAGATCTCCTTTTTAGAAATGCTGGGAATTATTCACTCCACTGATTGTTGCCCTTGAGGAATTTAGCTAGAAGGTGCTTATTTAAATAAATATCTCTGTTCAACAACTGTATAAATGAAACCCTTATTAATCAGTGGAGACTATTTCCAGGTTTCTGATCCAGGAGACCAGCACTGTGGCATTGTTCCTGACAGCTGTCTGCACATCATGTGTGGATAGCATGCTGGAGGATCATTTCAGAAAACGTTAGAGCATTTTAAAAAGTTTTCTCTAGTGGACAATTCTTAAAATGTCTGATCTGTGTCTAACCTGACGTTTAATGACTATCACAGGAGGAACTCCTCCAAACAAATGGGAAAGAAAGCAGAAAAAAAAAAAAACTTGGATGGTTCTGTTCACAGCATTTCAGTCATGCTCCAGCATCTGAAGAAAGCAAGCATCATCTAAGGCATAATTACATGCCATGAATAAAGCTCTCTTATGGGAAAGAAAATGACCTGTAACTCTTGACCCAGTAACTATTTTAGGTGTTTGGCTGTACATTCCAAACTAACTTGGAACAAGAAGTAGTGGAAATGCACCCCTACCAGCAAGGAGAAGAATTCAAGCGATCAGTTCAGTACTCATCAAAAGCTCAGAAGTACAGAGCGAAGTGGACTCCCCACAGAGGCAGTAGCATGCATGCTCTGCAGGCTTGTCCACTGTGTTAGCCTTTACCATTTCCTGCTCAGGGATTTCAGACCATGCCCGTGCTACATGCTGGGGCTGAGTTCATGGTGCTGAGCAGTGCTTAACATTTCTGTGAGCATGAGAACTGATCATTTATGTTCAATACTGGTAGCTTTTTACCATCTTCTCATTTGCCTGATGTATCTTTTAGACTGAACTGACACTCTGACAATGTTGGTGCCGTTATGCAGGTATGGATTGATGCAGCTACTCAGATATTTTACTCCTTAGGAGCTGGGTTTGGTGTTTTAATTGCATTTGCCAGTTACAATAAGTTTGACAACAACTGTTACAGGTAAGACAAGCTATTCTTTCTTTACTGCTTCAGAATAACACTCTTTTATTCGTTAAATGCAGCAGGAATAAATGCTAAACTTCAGTCATTAATGATGGTCAGACTTGTGTGGACGTAGCAACCAACTCAAAACTTGAAACAGTCTTGAAATTTTAGCAACAGGAACCTGCCAAGATATCTGCAGCACCGCAAAACAGAGTGGGATTAGAGTTAAGACTTTGGACAGCTGTGTAAACTGCGCTTGTGTTTGCCTTTCAAACGTACCATTAAGAGCAACAGCGAACAGAGGATTAAAGCTTATTGGTCCAGGCACTAAAAGCAGAAGGACTCCAGTTTCTAGAACTGTTTTAGTGTTGTGTGATTGTTTCGATATTTTATGTCGAGCTCCAATTTAGGAATGTACTTTAAATCAAGTCAGCTTTTAAGTGTTTTGCTGAATCACCGCCATGGAAATCCAACCAAAGCTGTTCTGCACCTCCTGAGAACTCCCAACGTTTAGAAGTTTTGTTAACATTCCATCTTGGAATGAAAACAAGCATCTTAAAAAAAAAAATTCCCGTGCAATATAAATGCAGAAAGAACACTTATTATAAATACATTGAGAACTGACGGATAGCAAAAATGTTCCGGTGAAAGGATCACAGAATCATAGAATGGTCTGGGTTGAAAAGCACCTTAAAGATCATCTGCTTCCCCCCCTCACTGTGCTGTGGGCAGGTTTGCCAACCACAAGACCAAGGATACAAGAGAACATAAAAATTTGAACAAATATAAATGGATTGAAACTAAAAGCATGGAATATTTTCACTGATTTCAAAGAACTTTATACTTAACCAGGAGTGACTTTAGATCCCCTTATTGTTAACAGTAGGTGATACTAGCAGGTTTGAGAACCCTTCACCTGGAAGGCTAGCCACAGCAATCATCCAAATACCACTTATGCTCTCCTGCAGTTGATTTTGCATTAACTTCACAAGTAGCTTCCTCTATAAAAGTTTTTTTCTTCTATATTCTCAAGAGTTTTACTCTGAAATGGAATAAGTACACTTGAAACTATGAAAATACCAGAGACTATATGTGAAATCATATTATTTAGTTCTTAGCTTGCTAAATTTGTCCAGTGTTACTTGATAAGACCAGCTTTCACTGTCAAATTGTCTGGTGTTGTCAAAGCATACCAATATCCAGAGAACAAAATTTGGCATTTGCCACCTATGTTTCCAGGTAGCATTACTGATGAAAGGAAATATTTACTTTCTGCTTATTGAAGCACCGTTTGGCATCACTAATGTTCACAGAGATATTCCCTCTATTCTAAAGGTCACGTGCAGCAGGCAGCTACTTGTCAGCCATCCTGCAGGTTAGGGAGGCACCTACATTAGGGACCATGGCCAGACTTTCCTCAAGCTATGTTTGGTGATAGGGGCTGTTAATACAAAGGAAAACACATGTCTGTCATAATACTGTGGCAGATTGAAAAAATGATGGCTTTGCTTCAAGAGCCAATTTGGTTTAAAGGTTAAATATTGTACAAATTGATTTAAAAAGTGAGTTGTGTGCTTGTTTTTAAATGCCTAGCCAGCTTCATAGATGAAGGGGCCTCATTACAACAGATAACTATCATTAATCTGAGTGGTAGCACAGCTTGCTAAAACTGCACTGGAGTTATCTGAAAATGTTCCTGCATATCTGCTCACATGAATTGCTTCTGACTATTTCAAGTATTCCCTAATGAGGCTCTCTCAGGGTACTTTTTTCCTATAGTATGGCTACCAGGATGATGAATTTACTCCTTGGTATCATAATATAGCTTTACTGATTTTCTTTTTGAGCAGAAGTCAGCATTAAAACAAATTAGGAAACAGAAGTAGGTCATTTCGTAGCGTAGTATGCTGATATGAGCTCTTGATGTTCATAACAATTGCATAATTGGAAAGAGTCTTGTGAAACTGCTTTGTAACAATCCCCACCTTAATATTGTTTTCATTTCTACTGGGCTATTTTTCTTTCCATCATTAGGGATGCTTTGCTGACTAGTACCATTAACTGTGTCACAAGCTTCATCTCAGGATTTGCAATTTTCTCCATACTGGGCTATATGGCTCATGAGCACAAAGTTAAAATTGAGGATGTAGCCACTGAAGGTAAGAAGTGAATTTTACACTACTTTTAATCCTCCTTTTCATCCACCGTTTCCTTGCAAATATGCTGAAACTTGTTTCAAACAAGTGTTAAATCTCATGGAAGTGACCTGTGTGACATTACTTGGAACTAAAACTATGTGTAGATGCATTGATGAAATGTGAAGTAAACTGTGTTGATTCATCTCAGCTCTGCTGCATTGAGGTTTCCTAGCACCTTGCCCATCACAAGTTCAGCAAACAGATTTACCACTGTATAGAATCATGGAGGAACGTTGCTCTTTAATGCTATAGGTAAATGTTTCGAGTAGTTCCGGTGAGGTTTGCTGTAGTCTTTTCACTTGTAACAGGTCACCCATGGTCTCATTTCCTACATCTCACTTATCACATCCAAGAATTCTCTTGTCAAACAGCATAGTCTGCACCCACAAGGATCTTCTTCTAATACATAAAATATCCAGTAAGACTGTGAATGCCATAAAAGATTATTAAAAATGCAAAAAGAATGTAATGGATTTTATCTACAAAACTGTGATGAGTAAAGTACTAATGTACTTTGGATATATTTCTTGCATAATGCAAGTTTTTGTTTCACCAGTTACT
Organism: Tetrao urogallus; assembly: GCF_951394365.1. NCBI lineage: Eukaryota > Metazoa > Chordata > Aves > Galliformes > Phasianidae > Tetrao > Tetrao urogallus. Next base: position 16,255,108 of record NC_136825.1, read on the forward strand.
CAGAATTTGATGTGGACTGATGTAGGAGTCAACTTAGTCATACCTTATCTCATTAAAATGCACACTGTTATGAAGTTAAGAGACATATTTTTGTATTACTTCTCTTTTTCCTTTCTATTTCAGGAGCTGGTTTAGTTTTCATCCTCTATCCAGAGGCAATTTCAACTCTCTCGGGATCTACATTTTGGGCTGTGGTATTCTTCATCATGCTCCTTACTCTTGGCATTGATAGTTCTGTGAGTATTTTTTCCTTCTAGCCTTGACCATTCTCCTTTACAGTTATAACAGGAAAAGTATCTACCTGAAAGACCCGTTTTGTTGCTTTTCAAATAAACACTGTGTACCCTCCCTGAATCTGCTTTCAGTCACAGCCAACATACCAATGGCATTACTCCTTGCAGTATATTTAATTAAAGGCTCACAATATTGAAGAGGTTTAGGAAGAGATAAAAGTAACTTACAAGCCAGAAAGCTCATCACTTTTTTTTTATGACCTTTGAGAAGGGCTGTTCATCAATATTTATTACCATTCCAAGGTATGACCCAACATCACTGCTATGAACAACTACTACTACGAACCTGCAATGAGATTTTGGACTCTACTTATAAGATACAAGCTGCAGTGTGGCACTGAGGAGTTTCTAGAAGAGATTTTCACATGCGCTCAATTGCACTCATCTGCTAAAAACAATGTCTGATGCTGGCCTGTTTTATTTATTTTTTCCTAAAAGCAGTAATACAGAATTTCCTGTAAATTTAATCAGAATAATTGTATCAGAATATTTCCATGGCAGTTTGATTTCATTATCTTGCTATATAAATTCTAACTAATATAAAATGAAGACTGAGAAATACTGAGAAACACCTGTTTTTACAATGAGGAAATAAGAATCAGTAACTAGGAATGACAAAATATGCAGATAAATTCAGTATTGAGTTCAACTTCCCAGCTGTTGCTCAACACTGAAGGAGTACATTTGACCTTTCTACAATATGATGGCTTATACTGTACCGTGATACTCACAATCACAGAAACTTCAGCCTTGCAGAAATTACCCCAAAGGCCTGAAATCTACATCCTGACTCAGAAGTTTCAGCCCAGATTATATCTGGTTGTGTAGCTTAGTCATTTTTCGTGTAGAATTAAGCGTGAAGGATGGAAAGAAAAGATTCAGGTCAATGGAAAGACACGAATGACAGTGCAGAACTGGGAGAAGAAAAAGATCCACGTTTAGATCTAAAATAGTTAATTGTGCAACAGTGGTAAATTTAAGACAATATCTGGAAACATTTGAGTGACAAAGACAAGGCTTTAGATTGTAGAACACACTTTTCCTGCAATCACATAAAGCTCTTTCTTGTGAAGTTAAATAAAACACTATGTGCTGTTAAACCGTGGTCAGATTTTGCTCTTTTAATATATAACTGGAGGAGGAAACAAGGAGCAAGGATGCGCTTGTTAATGCTTTGTTCAGGAGTATTTTTAATCACCATTACTGAAGAAAACTCAGATTGTCCAGTATCTTTTATCGTGGTCTTTTCAACTCTCTCCCTGATCATGTACCTCGAGGGGAAAATTAAAAATTTTGAAGATAAAAATCAAAGAATCCCAAAGCTGTAGTTGAATAATTATATACAAACAGTTTTATAGGCATATAAACCTGCACTGGCACAGAAATATACAGCCATCTGTACAAAAACGGAGCTGTCAAAATGTTTAAGCAAAGAGAAGTCTGATCATGCAGGTTTTAGCAAGCAACAATGAAAGGAGAAGAAATGGAACAAATGTTTGCAAACACTTTTTGGAGTATGTATCTAGCTTGACATGGGAGATTAACAAATGGAATAAACAGTGACACATTAAGAATTGGTCCTTAGCCAAAATAATACAAACCATCTTTTTCCACTTCAACTTTTCCACTGTCATTATATCATCAACACAGTAACAATTTCTAAGCACATCAAATAATACCTCCTCTTGACTGCACAACACTCACTGATGCCCCCAGAGATTAGGAAGCACAAACCCACACCAGGTTTTGCAACGCTTTTTGTGAACATTAATTATTTTCGGAAAAAAGCTTCACTGCCCTCAGCAACTTGGCTGACTGAAATCATCCATATACTAGAGAGATAGCTCTGCTACTATTGGAACCAGAGATGCTGATTTCACCACATTATTACCAAAGGAATCTTAAGGAAAGCAGAGGATTGTGTCAATACATCTTGACTCATATTGCACAAAGCACTCCAGGGTTTGCCATGATCTTTTGACATCAGAAAACACACAGCATCCAGCCTCCTCAAAAAATGACGAAGTATTAAATAAATGCATCATGACAGGAAAGAGGAATTAATTTCCCTATAGCTTCTTTGTGGAGAAGGGGCAGAATTCTTTTCTTAGTGGAAAGAAAATTCACAGCTACCTATATAACACAGCAATTGCAATGAAAACTTGGAAAGATATTTTCCAAGTCAAGCTCAGAATTGACTTCTAGGAAACAAAATAATTTCGTATTATCAACAGAAAAGTAAGATCAAACTTCTAATATAGTGAGCCTTCCTAAACATTTCTGTCTAACTGGATTTGATTAATCAATGGCTAAACTCAGTCTGTGTTCAGTGCCTTTTTCCTGGGTGTGAACTGCATCTTTCTCTGTACACAAAAAAATCTCTTAAGTAATTTAACTTCTTAAGATAAAACTTCTTCCTGAGCATTATTAAATGGATACTATTTTTCCCAAAGTAGCATCTTGCTATCTTATTATCTTGGTGGAGAAAGCAAATTGTCAGCAGAGGGTATGGGAAATCAAGCCAGCAAGCATGGCATTGGATGCTCAATTCCCTCACTCAGTTCTCTACCTATGACAATAGATTCTACCTCAGAAGGCCAGTGATGTGCGTATGAAATGTCAGAAATCATGCAGTGGTTGGGAATTCATTACACAAGCTATTTACAGTCTTTGTGCATAAAACTTTTCGGTACTGTTTAACCAGAGCTTCTGCCTTCCCTTCCTAGATGGGTGGAATGGAGGCTGTCATCACTGGCCTGGCAGATGATTTCCATATTCTGAAGCAGCACAGAAAGCTCTTCACCTTTGGTGTTTCATTTGGCACTTTCCTTCTTGCCCTTTTTTGCATCACCAATGTAAGTACAGCAACAGTTTCCATCACAAGATACCTCAAAAATAGGGTTAACCTCACCAGATGGAAATAGAGAGGCCCAGGTGACTGTAATCTGGTTATAGACAAATTTTAATTCTTAAACAACCTCATGGCCAGAGTATTATTATTAGCCTTACCTACATGATAATTCTCTGCTCTTTTTAGATAAGATTATTAGCTATCAACTAGACCTACAAGCCTCTACTCCAAGGAAACTTTTGTGCTCCTAGCGTTATGTGGGGCTTTAAATGGAATTATATTGAGCAATTACTTCCAATCCGAGGAATTAAAGATTTCAGGTGACCAGTCCATCAGATATTTGGTTATTGGATTTTGGGGTTCTTTTGGTTGGTTTGTTTTTTTTTAAGCAAATCAGAAGCATTTACTTCATGAGACAAATTTGGAGCAATGATCTCCTTAGCCTCGTGTGTTTCTTAATGTTTTTCAATCTAAAATCTTATGCTTAACACCATACAAATCATACAAACTACTGGATGTTCAGCTGTAGTTTTCACCACCATTACTCTGAGGATTTTTTTCTCCTGAATGCTTTGCTTCACCAGGCTTTTGACAATGTACTAGGTTGGATGACCTTCAGTGAGAACACCTTATGATTTTTGCCAAAAAAAGAAAAACATTCTGTAAGCAAGATGTCAAGACTACCAGAAAACAAGTGAGATGTGAGGTAGCCACAGTGAAAACAGATGTGCTGAACTTCTCTCCCTTCCTGGAAACAGTCTCCAGATCAATTGTTAGAACTATTGAGATGGCATTCATGTATAACAAACCAAGATCTATTTATGCTAAAAAATACCCCAACATTTCCAACCTTATTATATCTGTCCTTTTACTATCATGCTACCTCTTATTGTTAACTAAAGATTTGATTGCATTCTTCTTCATCCTAAATTGCAACTGAGAAGAAACTTCTTTTCAGTACAAACTCAGTGGCTGGAAACACAGACAGGTGCCAACAGGTGCAACCCCACTGTCTTCAAGCAGGCTAAAGCAGCTCAAGATGACAATCTGGCTCTAGCTGTCACATTATGACACCTGCTTGGAATTAAGATCTCTCCACCAAATGGAATGCACTAAGCTGCCCAGGCTTGTCCAAATACAATGGTGTATGTTCTCAGCCACAAGCCACTGAAGATCCAAAACATTCTGCAGTACAGGAAGATGAGCTGGGCTGCTCTCCCCACTTGGGGGGGAGCTTGCCAATGAAATTGCAGGGAAATCACACGGCTCAAAGCTGCTCCCACAGGCTTAGCGTGCAACTGCTCCCTTCACAGGTGTTGTGGAAAAGAGATATCAATCTAACACAGATTCATTGGACTACAGCCCTTGGGAACAAAGTGAGCAATAATACCTTGTGGAAACTCTTGCAGCACTCCATTCCTGCCCATAATTTCGGAAGCTTTTCATTAGGGGCTCAGATAGTCCTACAAACTGCTGAGCATTCCCTCAAACTCCACTCAAATGCCACAAAAAACACAGTGTTGAGCACAGTTTTTAATCACGTTGTACGAGGCTTCTCTTTCAGCAAGAACACGGGTGAAAGGGCAGTTCATTAAAAAGGTTTCAAGTCTGATTTCACTATGCTGTATGTACACATGCACCCATGTCTGCAGTACCAGTACTAAAATGCTTGGGTTAAGAGATTTTAAGTAGAGCAGATTTCTGTTAACTTGTTACTGAAGTACTGAAATTACTCCACTTGTAACTTTGGTTTATTGCATCTTTTAACTCCCGCATGCTAGGGTGGAATTTATGTGCTCACGCTTCTGGACACATTTGCAGCTGGGACTTCAATATTGTTTGCTGTCTTAATGGAGGCGATTGGAGTTTCCTGGTTTTATGGTAAGAAATTAATTTTACTGTCAACAGCACTGTAAATATTTTGGAAGTGTGATTTAGAGGAGCCCCTCCTTTGGATGGATAAGAGAAATATATTCTGGAGTTCAGTATTAATCACAAACTTGTCATGAGCTCAATAATCCATCTAAGACTGAAAATCTTGTATCATACTTAAGTCAACTTATTTCAACAGTCCAAACTATCAGCTGTAGATAAAATTTCTTGATGCTAGATTGATTTTCCTAAACTGTTATTTTTCCTCCTTTTTTTCACTCAGTGAAGTCTCTATTGAACTAGCTGCCCTAATTCCTAGTAAGGTTGTTCTAGACCTGAAAGTCATATTTATTTCTATTCAGAGACAATGTTTATAGTTAATATGACTCAGATCTCAGCATGATCGTCCTCACTGCCTTTTCCCTACCTCAGTTACTGATCTATCTCACCTATACTACACCACTATATTCTTCTAGTCATCCTCTTACAATTAAAAGCTGTTGACTTGTGCACGAAGCATTCATGTCTAAAGCTGTTCAACTAAAGCTTGAAAGCTTTTTCTTCAGTAAAAGTACTGACTTTGTCACCCAGTGTCACTGTGGAGCTAGCAGTTCTTACACTGTTCTCTCAAAATACACGAGGACACAACAACTGTTTTTGTCCCTATAAAAAGAGCTGAATGCAGAAGAGTTAACTTAGCTTGGAAGCTGACACATGACAATATTGTTAGATTAGTAAAAGCAAGTTATTATCTGCCACTCTCAAACTAGAATTTATTGTGTTATACCATAGCTAGGCTTTGGATGTGATTCCCAGGCTAAACCAAGCTTAGCCAGGCTTTGAGTAAACATTGCAACTTCTGCCCTTCTCCCTCCTGCCTCCCCCATAATCAAGAAAGCATCTATTCCTTTGTCTTAAGCAGCTGACAGATACTTTTACTGACACAATATGACCTGTTGCTTTATAACAAAGAACTCTTTGCAGCCCCAGGTCCTGTTTTTAAGACTTTGACTGATTAAATCTGGCATGGCCTCATCTACCTCTTTTTCCTGATAGACCCCAGTTGCCTTGATGACCCAGCAAAACATTAAGCCAGCCTGAAGGCAAGCACTGACATTTTGGCAGAGATAAAAACGTGGAAAATCTTACATTAAGTTCAAATTATTACTATGCTCACTTATTGTGAAATCTGTTGCAAAATACACCTGAATGCATAAGGGAGAAGGGAAAGCAAGTTCATTTTAATACAAGGAATGTGTTAGTTGTAACTATTACCATTTTTCCTCTTGTGCAAACCTGATATCATCATAGGTTCTAAACTAATTCAAAATTCCTTTTTGCTTACTACTTTCTTATTTCTGTGCAAGTTCACTTGATTTTTTAAATTCATTTAAATCAAATACATGAAATTCAAGGCATTACTATTAATTTTTACCTTCCAAATGAAAAATAATCATAAGCCAGGCTTGTGAAAGAAAACTACATAGGAATACAGAGTTAAACAAGACAGAAGCGGTAAATACAACATAGAATGAATGCTTGTAAGGCTCTGATCAGCTGCTGAAAGTATTTCACCACTTTCTGAAAACATGCCAATAAAATATTTCAGCTATGGCCACTGAAAAATTTCACCTCAGTGCCAAGGACCTGCTCGAGAGCTTCTGTGCAATTCACACTGCTTTGCCTGCACAGCACAATGACTTACAGAGTTCTGTTGTGTGGCCACTGCAGAAGGCACTGGCAGTGTGTCGACTTCCATTCTCTTTGTACTCTGATCTCCGCATCATCAATGAGAAAAAAAGAATGCTGTCCCATCCTAGGAGGATAATGTGCATTTATAGCCAAATCTGTTTCCCACCTTCTTGCTCATCGTTCTTTTTCCATGTTGATTCCATTGGCAATACAATATGACATACATAGAGAGCAGGTCAAATTTTCTGTACTGTTTAACAGAAGGTTGCAGTAGAGACATTCCCAAGCAACTGCAAAGTTTATTAGTTCAGAAATAACACTTACATTCCCTTTGGATTTAGTGTATTTAGTCATGGGGCTGGTCATAGACTGTATGTATATCTTTCTTGTTTTTCACTGGAAAATCAAGGAGATTATTCTCATACCTCACACCAGTTCTCTGGCAACTAATCTGGAGTTTTGTTTGCAGTATGAGTTTCCTCCTGTGACTGAAAGAGTCACTCATAGTTTAGGTATATCCTTATGAGTTATCCTACGGGATCACCAAACAACTGGAAATGAGCAAGCCCTACCGGTAGATAAAGCTATTTTCCACCTCACAGGCTGGTTCTTAGAATCATTTGAAGACTATGATATCGAAAAAACATGCTGTTGAAAAAGCAGCCTGAGAATAGGGCCTACTTATACCCCACTTTCAGTAAACATTGGACAGAAAATACTGTTTGAACTGTGAGTACATCTGTCTGGAATCTAAAAAAAAATTATTCAGATAGCCTAATCTAGTCCTAGTATTTGACCTTCTGTTCAACGATAAATTTCAGCTCTTAGTATCTGAAGCAGTTGAAATTCAGTCACTTTGAAGTTCACAGAAGGCACTGCAAATAGAATCGGATTGAGTTCAAAGAGCATTTACAGATCCTTTCTTAAATTTGACTACTTTGCTTCACCTGTATGTAATACTGGGAGGCAGTGGAGAAGGAGGTTCACAATGAGACAGAAGTTCAAGAGTCCAGACCTTGTAAATAAATATCCCTGGCTCCTGAGGGAATACTTGAGCTGCCCTCATTATTTAAGAAACACTACTAAACTGGTCCACACAAAGAGAAACTATTATTACAGCAAATAATACACCATCTCTATCAAATGACGAGCCACTCACAAAAAGCCTGTTCTGTTTCTACTAAAAGTGCTAAAGTGCTTATACATATAATTCATGACACTCAATGTAAATCTGTAAAGGAATTAGGAGACTGAGTGAAATGTCTTCCTTCCTGAGGACACATAAATTCCACAACAGTAAGTAACTTATGGTAGCAAACTTGTTTTTTTACCTTGTCCTGAGTAGAACAAACTGTTTCAGTGTGAATTGCCTGTCTAGATGGTGTTTCTGAATGAGTCTACAAGGTCAAGTGATCCTCCTTTCTGTGTTGGATGCAGGAGATTTTCTACTGCAGCTATTTACATTGTACTCATATTTGTCCAAAAAAGGGCTTCCCTTTACTATTGTTACAGCTGTTAATACTCAGACTGTCAGAAGTACTAAGTACCCACATATGTACCAGCATACATCCGAAATCTCAGACTATATGGATTCAAAGAACACTAAAGACTGAAAAGCTGGCACTTGGTAGCTCTTCTCCCCTCTGGCCAGTACGTCACAGTTGCTGAAAATGTTATTGTGGTGACTCTGTTTCCCTACATTTGTGATGCACTGAATCCCACTGCAGGTAGATACACAGTTGTGAATGGAGTGGTATTACAGATTTTTGCTGGCAAGTCTTGTGCACTACTTCATGCCTGCTAAATGTACTGAGTCTTGTAAAGAGACAATAGCAAGAGCTGCTGATTTATTTTGTACATATTTACACTGAACAGAAGAAGCATCTGTCCAGTTCCTTGGAAAGGTGATAAAAATGAAATGATATTTGTCATTATGTAATTAAAAATCTGCAGCATTTAATGAAACACTGAAAAGTTACTAAAGCATGCCACTAACCAGAACTAATACAACTTCCTTTGAAAAATTATGAATCATACAAATCTACATCAATATCAGAAAGCAGTTTGTGTAATATATATACACTCACAGTAGTGCTGAATAATTAGGTTACAATAGTCCACAACTATTACAAAAAATGTGTGAAGTCCATAAATCAAGTGCCAGATGTTTATTAAGCTTATCTTTCCAACAGTAATGCTATTTGTGACAGACTAAGTGCTCACAGGTGCTTAATTCTTGGACAAAAGTAGGCTGCTCTGAAAGTAATGCCTCCTATTTGTTTCCATAGAAACTACAACAGATACAAAGAGCATAATAATGTAACTGGATAGAGCAAGTTCTCAGCTACAAAACACTATTTTTCAGTATAGTCACCACCATAGCCAGTTTGCATGGATGAGCTGATCAAGACAATTTTCATTTTGTGGTGGGAAAGCTATACGTGACCACCCAGAAAATGGCTTATCCTTTATGTTGCGGTCATCACTGCTGAAATGCACACCACCACTGGTTGGTCTCCATAAACCTTCAGCAAGTGTTGATGAGTGTCAATGGGGACCATTTTTTCCACACAGAAGAATTCAGTGACACACTTTCATTTCCTTCACGCTTCCATGCCAGACGCCATTCTGTCAGAGTGCCCCTCTGCTGCCATCTGTCACACAGCAGCAAGAAGTAACAGAATACTGGCGGGAGGGTTCAGCTTCTTTTGCCATACCGCCATCATCTGCTGTGATGTTACGGGCCAACATAATAAACTAGAGGGCATTGGTTTCAGAGCAATCCTCATAGTAATATCAAAGATGCATCTATTCATTGAAAATCAATCAATTTAGTCTTGTACTTCTCTCTCATTTGGAAGTCTTTCTAAAATCAGATTGGTATTTTGGGATAGGCCAGCACCTTATCAGTTTAGATTAATGCCAGTCTGATCTCCACATCCCTTCTAGGTGTAGACAGATTCAGTGAAGATATCCAACAAATGATGGGCTTCAAGCCAGGCCTCTACTGGAGACTGTGCTGGAAGTTTGTTAGCCCTGCTTTTCTGTTGGTAAGTGTTGATTGTTATTTCATTATCAAATAACTGCCAGCATGTCTTTCTTAGAATATCCAATAGTTATCAGTCTGAGGTGATTCTTTTATGCCTGACACTCTCAGGGTGAATACAATTTAATTACTTCTTCCCCTCAATGGCACAGGTTGTTTTTGTGCATAACATTTTGCTTGTTCAGGAGAAGCTAATTGTGGCTGTGGTCATCTTCTGTTCCCTCACTTCTTCAAGATGTAAATTAAGCAAGTTTTCTTAGAGAATACTAAAAACATAGCTAGATGCAGTGTGCTCCCAGCATCTATGGACAATAAAAACATATTTCTGTTGCAAAAATAGCCAGGGATAAGAGATTTTACTAGGGCAAAAGGCTGAGCATATGTGATGTACCTGAAGTCAACAGTGTTGAACTTCCCTTACTACTAAAGCTTTACATAATTTTATTTCCTAATGATAGCAAAGTGCATCTGAATGTTCAGGTTCATCACCCCTCCCCATTCTCATTTCCGCTACTATGGATTTCAGTTTAAAACTGCAACCTCCTGTAGCTGGTCTCATCTTTGAAGCAGGATTAAAAGGGTAATCTCAAGAAAGTTCAATGCAGAAGGCCTCAAAACTGTATGAAATTTTTAGTGAAATACAAAAATAAAACCTTAATGAAATGACACTGTTTTATACCAAATCAATTCAGACTGTTTTTTTGGAAGGCACCAATTCAAAAATGTTAAGAAAAATATTAAAATAGATTCACACATAATTAAAGCAACCATTGCCAGCCTTCCCTAATTCCAGTAATAAGATGTTTTGCAGACTCTCCCTGGGGTTCTGTGCTTACTGAAACCACGTTCAATCTGCTTTTCCGTAATTCTGGCTCTGTTACTTATTTCTGTGCATTTGATCTTCAGCGCCAAGGCTCACTCATTCTGATTTTATTAGATATGTCAAATCTAACTTTTAATTTAAACTCTGTCTTTCCAAGAAGAGATGTATTGGGCATCAAGTTTGTTTCCAGACACTCAGGTTGATCAGGATTGCAGATCTTTTTCTTAAAGACAAATAATACAGCCTTTGCCTCCATGCGTTGAATCACCATAGACACAACTGTATATACTCATTTTCCCATCTTGACACCTGGCTACTGCAAATATTTCACTCCTCCAGAAGTGAAGTATCATACCGACAGCTTAAAACCATCTACTAATGATTACATATAGCAGTTCAGGAAGATGAAAACATGTCAGAAGCTTTTACTTACTACTAGATTTCACTTCTCTCTTCTCAAGTATATATTACACATACCACTTCTTGAGATAGAGATCAGAGCAACGTGCTCAGAAATACTGATTAAAAATCTCTGCATTTGTAATACATCTATTAGAGCACATCTTTCACTGGTAAATTATTTTATTGGAGGGCACCAGGATTCCCACCAAGATGGGATAAGACCTTAGAATAAGTCGCATGCAATTATGCCCATTAATTATGTTGAGCAGATGTATTAATTATACCTTGTAAACCACTTGATCTGTAATGAAACAGTTGTGATTTTCATTTAGGAAAAAAATATCCTGAAGTGTCAATATATCCTTTCTTTGCTCCGTGTAAAGTTTAGATTCAGAACATAATTGGTTTTGTGTTGGGATCATTTGCCATGTGTATTTGTAAATCAAGACATCAGGGTGAATAGCATGGAAATTTGATCTTGCTATGATTTAAGGAGACTATTAATTGCATAAAAGCTTTATATTCTTAGAGCACTATTATACAAGTTTACAAAAAACCAAAAACAATATATATAGTTCATAACAAATTGGAGAAGACTATAAAATCATAAGACTGCAGTATAATTATTCCTTTAACAATTCCATATTTTCCTACCAGAACCTGTCCTTGTTTGTGACCGGTAGCATACTACAAAAGTTTCTAACAATAAATACAGTTCTCCCTAAGAAAGGCAAGTTGGGGTCATCCAGATAACTGGTGTGTGGAAACATCTCCTTGAAGCATTTTCTCCATACAAACTGCTGCTGTGTATATCACAGCAAGGAAATCTCATAAGAAAATGAACATCTGTCTAGGAATTTTATGCTGTTGGTTTCCTTTAACTCATACACTCCTTGCATAGCCTTTGAAATCCTAGGTTCAAAATTCTACAGTTTGAAACTGGACATGGAAGAGAACGTGCAGGCCCAATAAACCAAATCAAGGAACTCTGAGGAGTATACAATCCATATGGATTTAACAAGAAAATAAAATGAAGGAAATAGGGTGGTACCTTAATCTTTTCTTCTCAGCCCTGCTGTTGGATAGGGTAGCAGCAGGAGGAAAAGAAACAACAAACAAGAACAAATTAAAAAAACAAAACAACAACAACAACAAAACAGGCAAACAAACAAAAACAAAAATCAAACACCTTTGTCTTCCAGGCCTTAAGGCTGTATGGCATTTCCCTCACTAAATGAATTGTGCTGGAGTTTACGTCATGATTCTCACTGGAAAACAGGTATAAAACTCCTAAGAAAATAAAACCTCTGAGAAGCAGGAAAAACAAGAGATCCTGAAGAGGTTTTTCTTAATTACAGATTTTTGTTTTTATTCCTTTAACTCTAGTTTAAGTGAGGCCATAGTGGACAACAACTCAATCCTCCCCCTAAAAGATCCAGCAGTCAGTGTCCAGAGCAGCTGAAATGAACTGTTAATCTCAGCAAACGCAGCAAGAACTTCAACAGCGTAAGCAGTTAGAGGCACAAAATAAATAGGATGAAGGTAAATGGTGAAGCCAACTTTAAATACTCCTTAGGGTGCTTGCCTAATCAAACACACAAAATCTGTTTTCCACTAAGTTTCTTCATGTCTCAAAGCAATGGTTGATCTTATTTTTTCCTCCCCTAGTTTGTTGTAATAGTCAGCATAATAAACTTCAAACCTCTGACCTATGATGACTACACCTTCCCTCTCTGGGCAAATCGCATTGGCTGGGGAATAGCATTATCTTCAATGATACTTGTGCCTGCCTATATTATCTATAAATTTGTGAATGTGCGTGGGACCTTTAAAGAAGTAAGTGAAATGCTAATAAAATGTCATTAAATGTTGCTCTGAAATGAAATGGCTGGATCTAATGTGACAGTTTGTTTCTCTTGCTCCCCAAACTTATTAGTTATGAGTGACCTTTTGGATTCAGTTTCTGATGCACTGGGGGTTTACTGCATCCTTTCCCTGTTTCTAGATAGAAATTTTCTTTACAGAAAGCATAATTTTTTAAAACTGATTTTTGATACATGTAGTTAACCTGATTGATGAGAAAAAGTATTCCTCATTAACAAAAAACGTACAAACTACTATCTTTATATTCGGTTCTAAGTTATAGTCTTCACATAGTTCCAAACTAAACCATGTCCAAGGTATCACCCTATGCTGTGGTAGTGTTATAAACCATTATGTGCAAATATAGTTAACTCGGACCTCTCCTGTCATAGAGTCTACATCAGTCTCTAAACACAAATCTACATGCTGGGAAGGCAAGATGCATCCTCAAAATAGCTCCACATTCAGGATTGCCATTGATCACATAATAAGCATCCAGCAATAACAGTAATAATGCTTTACTGGATCAGAGCAATAGATTCCACTTTGCCCCGTATTTTGTCTTTAACAGCAGCTACTTAGTATTTTAATTTCTGTCAGATATGTTCCCTTATCCTCTCTTTAGTGGAGTTGCTTCTATCTTTTGCTAGGGTTTGAACTCATGCAGATCTTTTTATTGTTTTCCACACTGATACCAGAATGCTTGGAAAAAAAAAAAAAAAAAACAAACCTCTATATCCAGACCAAAGTGCTGAAACAGATCCAGAAATGAAGAAGCACTTCTAAATCCTATACTAAAAGGCATTGCTTATTGTATCATCATCTAGCCTCTTCTGTACTTCAGTAAATGAACCATGGCACTCAGCAGCAGGATCCTCCACTATGTAAACCCACTTAAGCCATAACATAGATGCTGCATGAACTGAATAGAGCAAAACCTGAAGGAGTAACAATTTGTGACCATCTTATTAAAAGCAGCGGTATAACAGAAAGGCACTTAATTAAAGAAATCCTATTTCTAATGAATTTCCTAACAGTACAAAGTTTGACAAAATGCAGCCTTAGTAGTGTGAGTTCCGGGGACATAAAGCCTGCGGTACCAGCTTGTTCCTGGTGTTCTTTTCCATATGCACTTGCTAAATATTTGGACTCAGTATTTGCATAAACTTTCTACTCTGTCTTATATTAAATGCTAATATCAGGGGGCTTATAAGCAGCTTGATCTCTCAGTGACTAAGTTAAAGACACATGATGCAGTGATATTAAACATTTAAGTTACGGCTTTAAATAAAGTTCACACTTTCCCATTATAGGTTGGGGTTTACAGACATAATTCCACTTCATATGGCTGACTTTTTTCTCTTCTCTCTCTGGTTTAGAGACTAGCTTACTGCATCACACCTGAAAATGAACATCAGCTCGTGGCCCAAGGAAACATCAGGCAGTTTAAGGTTTGTACTCCTTTCACTGTGCTTTGTCTCCTTCCTGCCTTTAGCAGGGTTTGCATCAGCCTCCTCATGGCAGATGTCCACAGGTCTGCGGTCTTTTATTTCTGCCAGCATGATGGGATGCAGGAGGCTCAGATCTCTGTGCACCTATTGCTGTTTGGAGGTTTTTGGCACCCTCCTTCCACTCCATAAGGAAATAGCTAAGCAGAATTGATAACGTTACAGATCACTTCAATCCAATATCCTAGGTCATATATCTGAGTACAGCAAAATCTCACCACAAGATGAATATATTACAAGACTATAACATGTAACTGAATAGGTCACATCCTCTTCCCCGGTTATTACACAGCAATCTAAAATCAGATTTTCTAATCTCCATCAGAGATTATCAGAGAATAGGGTAAAAAAGCAACCAAACATCCACTGTCAGTACACAGACAAAATAATGGTCTGAACTACATGGAACGGACTGCCCACAGGTATACATTTGATTGAAAATACTGCTGGACACTTCTTAAGCAGCCATGAAATACATCCTATGTTTCCAAATACTGCTTTCCTTTTAGTAAATAAAATGGCCTTATTGAAATATACTTCTTTTCATAGAAGATAAAAAGGATGCAAATATGAAACTTGTTACTGTTATCAGCATTCATGTTGGACCACTTTCTGGCTTCAAAGTTGAAAGCAACTACAATTATGCACACTACCTCAAAATATGACCCAGATATTATAGTGGGGGTTTGTACACTGATATTGAAAAAAGAAATCTGCCTTTTGCCTGCTCAGAAAAAATATTGAAAAAAATACTGTTTGAAGTATATTTTTTAATTTCAGAAAAAAAAGAATCCAAGTGTAGATTCACAGAGTACAGAAAAAGAAAAAAAAACCCTGCAGTTTCCTGTTTTGTGAGCACTGTGTATATAATGTGGCCAAGATTGTGCAGTAACACAGCACCTCTTCATTCCTTCTCATTACTCCATTTCTGCCCTCAGTTATTCAAAGATTTTTCATGTTCCAGCTGTAATAACATCATTTTTATACAGTCAAATGTTCCTATATGAATAGGGAGATAGGTAGTGATTGCTACACTATACTTTTGACTCCAAATAATGGCAAAAAAAGGAAGCAAACAGATTTTGCTTAAATTAGAAAAATATACTTGGAAGCAAATCCCTAGTGATCCCTCAAAGTATGCCAAAGACCAGGGCACGTTATATTAACTTGTTGGCGCCTTCGCTATACAGCTAGGAATATGTTTTATTGCTAGATCAGAGTTGTGTGCATAACACTGACCAACCAAAAAGTACAGAAGCTTTCTTCACATCAGCACTCAGCAGGTCTGAATTTTCAAACCAAGCTGAAAGCTTATCCCCATTTATCCCAATTTAACAATTCTTAAATTCAGCACATTTCTCACTGCTGACTAGAATCCACAGAAACCTATCAGTAGATTTAAGACTTTGTGATTCTGTATTTGTCAACAACGCACTTAAAATATCTTTAACTATTAAGCATCACTTGAATCAATGTTATTAAACAATCACTTATGTTCCCTTGCAGCTTCAACACTGGCTAACAATATGACAACCAACAGGTTGAGGGAAAAAAAAAAAAAAACCAATGTTAAAGCTAAACTGGGAATACAGAAAAGTCAAGTTCAAAGCTCCCTCAATGATGCTTGGACCAGGCTGACTCAGAGCTTACCTACTGACTCTTTGAGGGAAGACGTCTGCTCTCTGTTCTCAATGCCTCCCTTCTATTACTTGGCTTCAAATGATCTTTAAAGACTCTGTTTATTTTTTCTTGTATCTTTTGGTGCCATGAGATCCCTACGTGACCAAAACTTGTGAGTTTTGCTATTAGCAGAAGTGGAGGAGGGGGGAGTAGAGAAAAAAAAGCAATCACAGTACATTAAATGCTCCTTTATCATGAAGAAGCAAATTCAACTTTTCTGACAGTAATAATTACTGCAGATACGATCTGATTTAAACCAAGAACTGAATGTTCTTAGATCTAAGAAAGGGTACATCTCAATTGTGAGGAAAGAGCAACTTTACCTATGTATTAATGTCATTAGCTTTCTTGCCATGCTATCCTTTGGGATATGAGTTTGCATCCTTCTGAAATGAAGACTAGTACTTCATTTTCAGTGGTTTGTTATTAATTTCTTCTCTTGGTGAAGAAGGTTGTCTTTACTGTACGTGTCTGTGCCATTTTCTGTCCATTTAATCCTACAGGCTGAGAAGTAGCAGGAACAGAACCCTTGTAGGAGCTACTAAGTACAGAATCCAGTTTAATATCACACTGTACTTAGTGAAAATATATTATGACAACAATTAAAATGGCTTTATCATATGATCCATACTTTACTGACTTTTTCAGTTAATTGTAAAACATTTCATACAAAGTCATACATCCAACTTCTTGTTTTACTTTGTGTCAAATAGAGTAGCATATATAAAATACATAGAAAGAGATAATGATTTTTAGAATTATTTAAATCTACCCAGAAGCACCAAAATACCAAACTTTAGTTTTATTCTTCTATTGTAAGCAAAGTGTTATTATTATTTACTCTTACTGGATTCACCAAAACATAGCAAGATTGTACTGAACAGCTTAGAAGGATAAGTCTATTCCTGCTCTTCTCTGGTAGCATTATGCAAGCTAAAAGATACAGAATAAACTCTGCATTTGGGTGCTGTTCTCATTCTGTGGCACATACCACTGTAGCATTTTCCCAGTGATCAGTAGATGTGGTTGCTCAGTTACTTCCTGCAGTTATTTATTACTCGATAAGCTTTTTCAGAAGCTGTAGCTTCTCAACTGAATCCAGCCTGGAGTTTACCTCTGGACTTTACCTCTCGTATTTTTTTCTTTTTGTTTTGTTTTGCCTCTGTATATTCAGTTCAGCTTCTTTTCTTTAAATGTATGTAGTGCTTCTTTTTAAAGAGATCGCTTTAAAGGATGGAGCTTTTTTTTTTTATTTATAAACCAACTGTTGGGGGTTTCTGTGGTTTTTTTTCCTCCCCTATTCTTAAAATAGTCCAATTTAAAAGCCCCAAGCGATTTTAGACTTTTTTATTTAGCTTCGATTTCTCTTCAAAATAACAGTAAGAAAACTTCTCTCCTTATTCATCCTTTTCCTCCAACAGAATCGATACTTTGGAAAGGATCGAGCACGATCTCTTCTTCTTAAAGAGATTGTGTGACAAAGCAGAGGTTTTATTTAAATATGGCTTTGAATCCAAAGGACACTGTCTACTACTTATAAAGGCAGACATTTTCTGGCCCAGCTGATGGCCAATAGTGACTTAAACCATGTTATTAAATATATTTCAATAATAAAGGAGTTTCAAAAGGCTGCTGTTCTAGTTCTGTAATTATCTGAAAGTCCATTCAATGAAAGTGTCGATTGCTCCAAAGAACAGGGGAAAAGGAAAAAAAATACAACCCACCATTCCACCAGCTTTATAGGTAATCCCTTTTTTATTGTTTGCAAAACAAGAGGGAGATTTTTTAACTGTTATAAAGCTTACTTTTCAATACAGCTGCTTCAGTTATTGGATCTGTGAGGTTCAGAAATCTAACAAAGTTACCAAGTTTCAAAACTCTTGGAAGGCTCTTTGATGTGGAGCTTTAACAGCTACTCACAACATTTATGGTTTTGCTCACGTCTGTAAATGCTAACAACCTGCACCAATGCTCACTTGTAAGACACCCCACTACCACTCACACAAAATGTTTCATCACCAGTTGGCTCTGAAATAGGTCAAATTTATTTAACGGAGAGTGAAACAAGCTGCATCCAGCATTTCAGGGTTTGACTGCATTTTAAATACCAACCTCCAAGGTGGTGATCCACTTCATTATTTTTATTGCTGTTATTGTTTAACTTCTTAAGTTTACTATAATACTTAGAGCACTTAGAGGATTCCACTGCACCATTGCCACCACATTCTGAACTTTGACAGACAAAGCTTATCATCTAAACAGAAAACAGGGAAATCAGAGAGAGAAAGAAATCTATTACCAGGAATAGCGCTAATGAAGAAGATAGTTCATGATGCATTGCACAGCTCGGCTTTAAGTTCAAGATTTTGTCCAGAGAAAGTCTCTCCAAAATGACAGCTTCTGTCCTAGAGATGGAGAGCAACGTTCTTGATTCCCATAGAATAAGATGCTCAACTACCTCATGCCTCCTTGATGATAAATGATGCTGTTAGAAACAAATTAATATCCTTTCAAGTAACAAAAAAGCTTTAAGAAGACTGGGTATATAAAAACAGGCAAAACTCTGGTACTCAGCTTCTTTCAGACTCCAGCTTTGAGCTCCCTAATACGTTTTCAATACTGAAAATACCAAATGCCACTAAGATACTCATTTTCATTTAGTTCAGCCACTGTCAATAAGATTCCCCAGTCAGGTTCTTATTAACCAGGTAATTACTCACCTGCAAGTCTTCCTCCAAGGAAGTCTTGGATTTTCAGCCAAGCAGTAGCTCACCATTTCCCCATCTACTGTGGGAGCAGATCCACTCCGGGGACTGGTACTCCCCAAACATCTCCCTTCAATGATCAGTTACGCTGATGAAGTAAACAGCCCACTTCCAAAAAATAAAGTTTTGATTGCAAGCTCATTCAAGATGCAATGTCATCAACAGTTGGCTGTTTTGGTAGCGAGGCCACGGAGAAAATTGGGTGAAGCATATGAATAGATAGCTAAACAGTTCTAGAAAAACACAGTCTTGAAAGCTTTGTTTTAATCCAATAAAGGCAGCAGCTGTCATACATCAGCATCTCATTTCTGACCAACCTTCCTTCCTTCCCTGTCACTAAAAAAGACCTGCCTGAAATCCACGCTGCTTTACCAAGTCTTAAAGTTAACTAATGCCAAAGAAAGATCCTCTATTTTACCTTGTACTTCTGCTGTCATCCAGCAGGATAATCTTTCCTACAGTTGTTACTTTTCTGTAGTTAAAATACTAAAACTCCAGGGTTTTAGAATCTAGTAGAAAGATGGTAGGCCCTTCATGGGCAACAGCCCATAAAGCAATAGTTGTATTTTGTGTTTGGTCTCTGAACCAAAGCTTTTTTAGTCAGTCTTTCTTGTGTTCTCATGTGCTGATGCATACACCCTGGCAACACTTGAAAGATATCTTACCATAGTGAGGGGTTTTGCAGGAAATCCAGGATCAAACATAATATTTTAAATATAGAATATAGGAGGAGAAATACTTGGCTGTTACCATCGTACATGTTCCCTAACTGCACGTGCAATGTATGTTGTATGTAATTTCCCCAGAGGAAGTTCTCTATAATTGGCCATTTCTTCCTAGCAAAATAACTTTTAAGCGCTATTATTAAATAAGTCAAGCTCAAACATCTTGTGTATATACACACTCCCCTGGTCTATTGTTTTGACATGAATTAAGTTTACTTTGGACTGTTAGGTTGTAGGAGGAGGGCACGTAGAAAGTCATTTTTCTTTTAATGCCTATTTTACAGTTCTTATGATTAATACAGTTGTCATTAAGATACTTTCTTTTTTGGAGCTGGTAGCTTTTCTTCTTGTCCTGGACTGATTCTGCTAAGTTTCATGAGGCACTGGCAAACAATCTCTTTCCTAACATCCAAATTTAAACCATAAATCGGGGATTTCATAAGAGATGAGGCTTACAAATGTCTTATTTGTTTTGTCCAGTTAAAATATTTTAAATGGGCCTGAGGTTCCCAGACATAAACAGCCGTCACAGCTCCAACGACAGCATATAAGTCTACCTGAAGGAATTATGTCTGCATTTTGAGCCCCTCAGTAAAATATATCTATTCTAATACATTTTACTTTCTCATGGGCTAAGGATATTCAGTGTCCACAGGTTAGCTGATGTGCCAGAACTTGATCTCCCTGTATTAAACCATGATGTTTCAGGTTGGTACCACCAAAAAAAAAAAAACCAAAACAAAACAAAACAAAAACAAACAAACAAAAAAAACCCGAACATTTGGCTAAGGTATCAGGATACAGTTATTTTAGAAACACTTTCAGATGTTTTCCTCAGAAAGAAAGTGTCACCGAATTTCAGAGAGGCTCAGAGAAGGAAAAGGTTGCATCTTAAAGATCTGTTTCAAATGTTTCTGCTCTATGGAAAAGGATTCCTTTTGTTCAACCATCTCAGTCCTTCTGACAGACTGGAATGGGAGAAAATACCAAGCACTTGCTTCACTCTACTCCACGTTCTTGATTTTTGCCAGCCATCAGACAAGGGTGCTCAAAATGACCAAGTAAGCATGCATATGTTCTTTATTTGTGATTAAAAATACAGTTGCTTGGTTTTGACTGCTTAAGTTTACGCAGGGAACAAGAAGACCTGAACACCATGTCACATGTGGAGAAACTGCTACTAAGGCAAAATGTTTCACATTTTATACATTGTTCATAGCAAAAATTACAGAAGTCCAAGAGCTGGTGATTTGTACAGCAGTAATGTACACTGCCTGAGAACAAATTTAGACATCTACATACATCAGATATTGACCACTATCAAGACAGATGTGTCAACCAGCAGATCAATATCACCAGCTACTTTTGATGTCAGAATTTGATCACTTTTCCTTTGCCATCTAAAACCTGAACATATTCATCCACCCTATGGCTCACCTAGCAAAAGCACACAGAAATTGAAGTAACAAAAATCACAACTACTCAGCGGAACTGTTCTCCTTTGAAGGATGCCTAGACACCTCAGTGTAAGTGCTGAGCAATGGTTGGAGACAGATGGAGGCAGGGAACAGGCAGGAAGGCTGAAGTCAGAGCCCAGCCTTCACTCAGAGGAACCATTTCTATACTGCCAGTTGTATGTTGAGGGCAGCAGGCATTTCTGTGCTTAAGCACTGACAGGAAGATTGGGCCACCTGTGTTATGCTTTCCTCCTTTTTAAAAGTGTTTTTTTTAATACCATGTTGGACAACAGTTGCTTAATTTCTTTAATGAGGGTAGCAGAGTAATTTCAGCAAGCTAAGAAGATCACTAAGCCTTAAGCTGGCTCTCTTAAAGGTGTCATGTTGTTTCTTGGTCACAGTCAGAGTGACCTGTATTTGTAATTAAGTTATATTGCACTCTCTGAACCTATCTGCAGGACTTAACTTGTTTGTGCCATGGGTAATATTAGTTGTTAAGGGAGTATCTCCAAATAGTATATTTTGAAAATAACTTCGAATAGGCCTAATGAAGATTTGCCTTACAGATAAAAGCTTTATAGTGAGCATTTACTTGGTTTACACCAATGTTTTTTCTTAATTTTTAATGCATTGTATAGCAGTGACTAGAGTTTACCTTGGATAAGAGTACCTCTGTATAGGAAATATTTTAATATTTTTACAAGTTTTTGGTTTTTTTTTTTTTAATTTTAATAAAACATAAGCATAGATTGTAAGGCAAGAAATTCAACATTAGTGTAACACGGTTATCACACAGGACCTCTCTCTCCATTATAAGGTTTTGTAATTAAGCAGTCTAGATTAACAGCACCTTGGTCTTTGAGTATAAATGTTAACATGTGATAAAAGAATAAAAAAAAACATTATCTACAGCTAATGCACATTGTAGCACAATATTCTCCACTGTTGCCTTACTTTCATAAGAGAAATTTATATAGTTTTTAATTTATATTCTTAAAACCAAAAAAAAAACAAAAAAACAAAAAAGGCAACCTTTAGCTGCATTTTTTGTTAGAAGACATAACATTAAACTAAATGAGTATCAAATAGATCTACTTCCAATGCAGGAGATTACATTGCAGTTTTTAGGAATAAATTCTCACAGGACTTCAGAACTTGCCACTCATAAAAATATTCTCCGAAGTGCCCCAGTGACCAAAAGTGTCCTAACAGCCATAATGTTTCCATGTCTGATTCAGTGCAATCTGCAGGTCCATTTCCCCCCCCCTGCCCCCACCTTTGTTGTTTGTGGTGGGTTTTTGTTTATTTTTTTAAATCTTCAATTATCTGGGGGAAATGGCATTCTACTTTTTTTTTTTTTTTTTTTTTTAAAGGGAGACACATGCCCTTGTGTGTAACTACAAATACCTACATTTCTTATAAATATGGATATGGATGTGCGTGATGTGTGCTGGTTAACTGTACTTAAAATGCTGATAAAGATGGTGAGTGTTAAGTATTTGTCCTCATTCTTCTGTCTTTCTGTGGTCAGTGTAAATAAGACCTGTTTTAAGCTGTGCATTAATGTAACAGATTATTCCAATATTGTGTATAAAATTAAGTAAAAAATATCTGACAAATATGCACATAAAGAATATAAAGAAAAGTCTTATGTATCAAGAATTTACTTATGGCAGTCAATTAAAAGCTGAAATGAAAACTGTGCTCGTTGTCACTACTATTCCCAGCATTATATCTGACAGGCCCTGCTGTACTGCTCCAGCCAAAGCTCCCTGCTGGCAGCTGGACCTCAGTTCTGCAGTGACCACTCTGGCAATGGGAGGCTGCCCTCCCAGGGGAGCCCAGTATCCCTGTGCCAAGGGTCTCCCCTCAAGCCAGCCCTGGGCTCCCACTGCAGACCAGCAGCTACCTAGAATTAGAAGCCCAAATGTCTCTGTGCTCAGTATAGCTCTCAGCCTCTGTGAGGTAGTTCGCATCCTTTTAGTACCCCAGCAGACCTATTGAATTCCCCATGTGAACTCCTTTCAGGAACATAATTACAGGAGGGCAAATGAAAGTCTTACCGACAGGACTGCTTTCTTTCAGCATCTGTGTTGTTAAGGCACAGCCTTCAATTGATTATATAACTCTGCTGCCTTCGAGCAAGAAAAACATTGTAGGTCACTGCCCACTACGTTCCTTCAGAGTATGAGCACCAGCATGCTGTAAGTACATACTGTAAGAATATCTAAATGCATTAAAAGTATTCATATATTCAAATATTGACTACTGAAAGTTGTTCTAGCTGTATCAGACTGTGTTTATAATATGAGCATTCTAAAGGACAGTTCTCAAAGTTCATGGTAACGAGACAAGGAACCAACAGCTCACTGGATATAAGCAGCCAGCTCAGTCAGCAAGTGAAGCCGCACAGACCCAGTTAAGGGAGCAACATCATTCAGAAAAACATGCACAAAAGCCTGCTGAAGGGAACCAACCATCAGATCTTTCATTTGCAGGTTCAAAACAAGTTGACACATTGCAGAGCTGTATGAAGTTGATGAAAAAAAATCAACCCCAGAAAAAATCTTTACACTAAATCTGGGCAGAATTTGCATGGCTGCTTTTCACTGGAATGTATCAGCTGCGGGCAGACAGAATGTGATGAGATGGGACAAATATACACAGCTCGTGTCATGACTAAATAAACTGTGGATTATTTTCAGATTACTTTTGCTGGTCAGTAACATGAGTGAATTTCTTCTGACTTAAACATTATGTTTTAAGTGTCTTTAAAACAGAGAAAATAGGAAGAAGTAAAGACAGATTCTTGTCAAGTATCTCAGCACATCAGAAGCTTACATCTTGTAACATTAGTAGCAGGTACGTTTTCAAGCATGCAAAGAATTGAGAGAACAAGACACAGCAGAAGAATATAAGGAGTCAAAAGTAATGAATTCTTCTGACTCTATACTTGACTGATCCATGTTTCAACAGAATGGCCAATCGGGGTCGGTCAATCTTATGAAGTATCTTAAAACCAGTAGAAGAAAAATGCTCATAAATTCAGTATCATCCTTACTGCACGCATTCAGATTTTCATAACACTTGGCATTCAGAACTCAGTCAACAGGAAAAAAGATGACTGCACTGGGAAGATCAGAGAATTACACACCCCTTTAGTCTTCAAGAATGCCTGCTTTTTTTTTTTGCCTTGCAGATTAGCTGCTTTTTTTCGTTCCCCTCCCCCCCCCCCCGCCGTTGTTCTTGTATAAAATATTTTCTACAACAGGTTACTTAACATATTTGAAAAGTTGAAGTGATCCTTTACAGATCTCCAATTGCATTTCACATTTGAGAATAGAAGAGCTCAGTGCTTCAAACTTCAGTCATTTTCCTGCCAGATATCCTGTGGCAGCATCCACAGATTTTAATGTATAATGTCTGTTGTTCAAATTAAGAAAGATGAATTACATGCACATATCCTTGGGAAAATAAGAACTTTGCATACATTCTTCAAGGAATTTCTAGTTTGGAAAGTATTTGCATATATCTTTTTTCAAATGCCAAAAGTCTGTACTGTTTCACACATCTGTTGGTACAAGATCCAAATCTTGGTTGCAAGCATAAACCAATCTGGAGGAAGCCTATGAAATACAAAGGCTAGCAAAAAGGAACATCTGGATTCCAAGATGAGAAAAGGAGTTTTTACACTGGAATTTCCTTCTCAGTTTTATATTTTGTATTATTTCATTCATACAGCATTTTTTATAGTCCTCAATTCAAATATGAATTAAGGTCAAGGCCAAATCCCTGCTCATCTTTTTGACATTAGAACTTGCACTTAATTCATTTGCTATGAGCATGAAAGTCCTTGATACAAATACTAATTATACACCGACACTGCTCACTTACAAAGTACTAGTTTTCTTTCCCAATTTTGTTTCAGAATAAATCAAATTATAAAGTCCTTTTCAGGCAAAAACATATGGTCAAGTCATTGATTCCTTGGCAGAAATGATTTAGTTCTCAAACTACATAGAGATAATGTCAGTTTTAACAGAAGTATAACCCTGCATACATTTTCAGAAGCTAACAGTGTTGGTGTCTTATTATTTGTGATCACTGAGACTTTGAAAAAAAGTAAAACAGTTTCAGATACGGATATAAATAGCAAAGCATTTTAAGAATGAAAATG
This sequence comes from Tetrao urogallus, assembly GCF_951394365.1. Lineage (NCBI taxonomy): Eukaryota > Metazoa > Chordata > Aves > Galliformes > Phasianidae > Tetrao > Tetrao urogallus. The sequence goes on from NC_136825.1 coordinate 16,280,262, forward strand.
CATCTTATGTGATTTTCCTCCTTTTTGCTACAGTCAGAAAATCAAGTAAGGAATTACTGTTGGCCAGTACTTTTTTTCCATCCTAAATTCCTAATCAAACTGCCCGCAGATGGGCCTATAAAACACTTGGTTTTCCAGTTCTCAGCTAATTGACACAGAATTCCAGTTCTTATAAATTCATGAGATTAATGCTCAGAATAGCATTCTCAGCTATTTTAGATGAAGCATTTGCTTTCCACAAACACTAACATAAAATATATTGCTTTACAGATATTTCTGCAAGCATTGCTGGCTATAATATAAACAAATGTGAAATAACGGTTTGCAAACAGTGCAAAACTAAAATTGACATTTTGGTCCAAGCAGTTATTCACAAACAGTTTGGAGAAATATTTGCTCAGCTGTGCCCCTGTAATCCACATAGCTTGGAATGTGGCACTAGGCTACACCATTTCCAACTTTGATTTTTGGTCCTCATGACTGCACGGACTCTTGGTGCTGCATTTGCCAGTGCTGTGGTGGTTTCTGTAGTCCCTCAAGAACTTCTCCATTACATACATTAGCACATAAAAACGCTCCTGAAATCAAGTTCAATATGTTCTTTATTCTAACATACATAATACCTTTTATTAAGGGGCTTAGTAATGAGTTGATGTCCTACTCCTGACAAACCAAATATGCAGAGCTAAACCTCTTCAGCTGTAAAGCCACTTCTGAGATCCAGTGATTCTAAGTAACTGAGCAACATGGAAGAATTCAGTCTATCTTCACATGGAGTCTTAGTTTCATGAAATCCAACAAGGATTAAGATTTCTCCAGTAATACTACTAGTGACACCTCATTATTCATGTATTCTCCAGGCTTGTTACAGAGAGGATGGTGAAGCCTAATTCCTGTGAAAACTCCCATACACCACTCATTAGAATCCTTGGAGACTGCTTCCACCTCCTTTGTTTCTACTGTGTTCAGTTTCAGTGAAACTAAGCCAGGTGGAAATTAAGGCTCCATTTGACCTACTAGCTTCCTACTAGCTTTTTCAGTTGGAAAGTTTAAGGACAGTGATAACCTTTAACATTTAAATCATTGCCTTCTTAGCGTGATTATTTCACTAGAGAGAAGAAACGATCTATGGCCGAGTTTAAGCCAAAAGGAAGAAACATTCATATGATGAATGCTTCCACTCAACAATTCCAGACAAGTTTATGCAAGTATTTGCTTTGGTAATATCTGTAATTTAAAAGATGGATTTGCATAGAAAAATAGGCTTGAAAAAGAACCTGGCTTGCTACTTGACTCCAGAGAATAAACCCAATTAATATTACTGCTTTGTATATTGGATGAACTGCACAAATTAAAAAGAGCATGTCTAAAAAGAGGGTTGTAACTGCTTGCCTCTGCTTTCAGAAGATGATTATTCAGATATTCAGAAAGGAGATGATTTGTGCAGATCATGAAAGATGCACATCAGCATAATCACTATGGTGCCATCTTTAAACATAAGAAGATCATACAATTTCTCAGCCACTAGCAACAGTTCATCATACAGATGCCAGCAATAAGTAGCTTTTCATCAAGCAATCCTCTGAAGCTGCAATAGCCAATTTTGAGATCTCAGTGGATATAAACCATGTGCGATAATCTGATGGCAACAGATTGCTTACAAAGCTAATAGCTGTATTATGCTGCAGCAGATGTTCAGGAAAAGCACCAGAATCTAAAAAGCAGCAATCCTTCCTGCCAAATGATCAATTAGGTTTCAGACCGGCGATTTCATTTCACCGTTAATATATAAAACAACCATCACTAATATTTTTGCTTTTATCCAAAAATTATTTCCTGTAAAGTAGACAAATGCCTTGAAAAGACAAATTTTGAGATGCAGAGGGGCATGAACTCAAGTCTTATATCCCAGATGACTGCTCTAATCATTACGTACTGTTGGTACAAGAAGTACCTCTCAGTTATTACTGATACTTGAGTCCTATTCACTTCTCTATTGGAAAGAAACTGGCTTTGAACAATGCACCACAAGATGTGTATGGACTTCCAAGTTTGAAGAGCTACCATTTGGACACAGACCTCTGCCAAGCATTTCCACCTGGATAGCAGCTCTTCTGGACCTCGCAAGTTCTCTTCCTCTTGCACTAAATATGGAATCTTGAATTCTGAACAGTGGAAATAAACAGGTATCTCATACCTACACTTTTCAGAGTCTGACTTGTAGTTTCCTCATTACACCTTGTCCTTCATAGTAAAGTGCAAATACACTGAACAACAAGAAGAAAGGCCATGAAATAAGTTTTCAAGGAAAACAGTTTACTTCTCATCTTCAAGATTTTGTTTTCCAAACTCATTTGAAGACAAAAATCAAAAAGTACAGTCTGAAGGCAGCACCAAGCTATTTAACGACCACTTTGTTAAAGTGGGAGACTACTTATCTTATCGACAGTTCATCTTAGCCCAAAGGAGACAGGACAGGGGAAAATCAGCTTCTATCTTTTCTGAGTCAATGAGACAGAAAAATTTTGAACTCTGCAATCAGAATTCGATAATGCTACTGTGTTAGAAGCTCAACAGTAAATTTATATTTCTAGGAGCCAGATATTTAATCTAACATGATTGGGATCCTTATTGTTCCATAAATTTGATTTCCAAAGGAATAGCTTGCTCAAGGTAGGTTTGACAAGCAGAGACTGTTATAAACACGCCCCAGAACTGCTCACATTTTATTTACTGGAGAGCATCTGGTGATTTGCTGAGAGATCTGCCATGCACACAAGACATGACCATAGGGCAATCTATGGAATAAGGTTAGCATCTAAGCAGAACACACTTTGGTATAGTCTAAACAATAACAGTAGTATTTAATATGGAAAAGAAAAGAAATAACTGAAAAATTTAAGTAAAATCCACAGGATAATATCAAGAGATGGTGAAAAAACAGGGAAACGGGAAGCATTTACTTGTGTGTCTACAATTAGAGTTGCATTCATTCATGTATCTATGGTTAGACAACTATAAGAGCAATCTCTAGAAGGAAGTGAGAAGTTAGACGCGGACATAAATGGCAGTTCAGGTATACACAGTGATTTAGTAAGTATTTCTCAAAACCACAATGTTTTGTTGATCTGTCCACAGTGGTCAGTTGACTGGAAAGATATTGTTTTGACCCCTGAACAACAGGCTAAGAGATAAGAGCATTACTGTTGTCTCTACAATAACCTTGTAGCAGCTACTTAAGAAGAACATTAAGGCAGCACTGTAAGAAACCTTTTGAGAGCAGAACTGTTACCTACAAAAGTTAATAAGCTGCTTCCTACTGATGTTTCCAAATACAATAAAATAAAGTTTAGGAGATCAGGGGACATGCAAACAACATATTTAAGAAAACACCGAGACAGGACTGTGAAATCAGTGTTAGTCATTACTGCTTTTAGAAAATGCTTTTTATTCATGTCCACACTTAAAGAGAGCATGCTTTCTTCCTGTATCCAATGCTAGATAGATACCCACACAGAAAGCATTGATCTAGGCTCATATTCTGTTCTAATTTAAGCAGACACATTCTTATCTCTTGATGAAGTTGTTTGTCCATCTAGCTACAGAATATGACTGCTTTTCAGCACCACAGGTTAGCTTTCCACCCATTTACTACCAGGATCTGCTCCTGATACTGTTACAAAGCTGGAAGAGTGGCTATGCAGTTTAGGTTATCAATAATTTGCCTGGAACTTGGAGTGGAAATTCAATTCCTTAGAATTCCACCAAATTATGTGGTTTTTTTTGTTGTTGTTGTTTGTTTGTTTCCTTTTTTGTTGTTGGTTTGGTATTTGTTTTTTTATTGGTTTTTATTGAATTTGGATTTTAATTTTTATCTTACAAAAATCTTTCTAGACATCAACATTAGACATAAAGCTGCTACAGATGGTAACAATCATAGAAATATATCATGCAATTATCTGCATATTAAACCTACGCAAGAACAGCTGAAGCTCCTAATTCACAGGTATCACAATGTGTCAACAGTTTTGCCATTGCTGAACATCTTATAACCATTTAGTTCTTGCAGCTGTTTTTAAGGCATCTTAGAAACACAAACACATTCAGCTCCACATCAGTAAAACTTTACAATTAAGGAAGCTGTCCTACACACTATTTTAAGCCTGACAATAACTCCTTAGCTATTTTACTTCTGTTCAATTACAATGGAAGTTCAAATAGCAGATGCCTAGGTATAAAAGAGTGGAGTTTAAGGATCTTTTTCCCTTTCTAAAATTCAATGCTTGTAATAGAAAGATGGAAAAAGAGACAAAAGCATGTTTCGCAAAAGATGTTTCAAGTCATTAAGATACAGTGAAAGATACTGAAAGTGTCTATCCAGTCAATTACATCCATTTTCCATCATATAGAAACACAGGGAGAAAGAGATGTACAGAAAGAGTGAGATGTTAGAAAATCTTTACAAGCCCAAGAGGTTCTGGAATGACCTTAGGACTGTTAATCACTTAAATCAACTGTTAACTAAGGAGTTCAACAGAAATATTCATCTTATCATCTCACGCCAAGAGCAGACAACTGACATGGAAATAAAGCCACAGTATTGGCAAAGCTACTATACGTGGGTAAGCATTGAAGCCTATAAACTGGAATACAGCAGTGAGAAAGAATATTAGCTTCCTTCTAAAGTGAGCATGTAACTAACTCAGCCCACAGCAGAGGAAGCTTCACTCCCCAATGCTGCTGTTACTGCAAAGGCAGGCAGTAAGGGTCACAAAACACTGGCATCCCAGCAGGTTTATCCAGTGGCAAAGGCAAACATCAAGATTTTCAAATACTGCTTCAAAATAGCAATGCTTCAGTCTTATATTATCTTAAAACAATAGAGATGGATTTACCTTAAAGTGATGAAAGATCTCATGATGACTATTAACCACTGTGCATGCATTAGTCCCAGTACAAAAGTCCTCCTTGTTTTATGGGGTTGGGAAAGAGAGCAAAACTAGAGGTAGATCTCTAGGAATGCCTGGATCAAAGGTAATTCTGAGTACGTGTGGTTGAACTGTACAGAGAGCTCATGTTCTTTCTTAAAGTGCACTATAAGCAGTGAAATAAGGACCTTTCTTCAGCACTTAACCACAAGTAATTCTCACCTTCCCAATAAAATAAGTTTGCCTTAAATCAGAGCTTAAAGTAAGTATAGGCAATTTGCTAGCAACCAAATACACACACGTATCCAAACCATTTCCTGCCTTCTTTCCAGAACACACATTAAAGGACCGTAGACAAGAATTTTTGAGCCCAAGGTGAAACAGACGCTACAGGATAATGGATCTTGTTTCGTTTTCAGTTCCTAGAACTGATTGATTTTTCTGCCACCTACTGTCTTCATTATAACTTTGGTCCTCAGACCTGAAAAACATCATGCCTTCCATGTTCTGCTAAGAGGTCTATCATAGCTTCCCTTAAGCTTCTGCTTTCCAGCCTTAAAGTTAATTAAGCCTGATAGTAAAGAATACATTGATTTAACTTTACAGCCTGTTCTTAACCCTGCTGCAATTATGCTTCCACCATCAATTATGAAGATTCTGAAGTGGACAAAGGCATTGAGGGCTGCATGGTGAGATGTGTCACTGAGTAGTTCAGTAGAGAAAGGAGAGCCCTCCAGATGAACATCAAGTACTAATGAAGGCCAGAGCACAGCTCGACCAGCATCAGCTGCTACATGACACTACTACTGCTGCCTGGCTGCACTGCCCCGTGTTACAGATTACTGCCTTCCCTTTCCTGGCATGTCAGATTTGGCAGCTATGCAACCTCCATTGGGGTTTCCCAATCATCTCTACTCAAAATAGTTTGAGCATTTCAAAGAAGGTGATGATTAAGAAGGCAGTCAAATAGTTCTAGACTATGAAACACTTCAGAACTGGTTCAGAAGCAGGATGTAAAACATTCCATCATCTGTGAAAATGCAGTCTGCGTTTTCCAACTACAAAGGTCGTGTGTTAGAAAAAGCTGTTCTGATTTATGATGTAAATACTACATTTTACTTCTGGTTTCAGTGAGCTTAGGCCTGTTCCTAATGGCAGACCAGTAAGGCTAAGAACTGTATTATAACTTTGATTTTCCAATTTTGTAAAAGAACAGTTTTTCAACTGCTTTTTTTTTTTTTTCCCCTCATTAAAAACACCAGAAAAGAATAACTTGGGTGCTGGCAGGGTGTCAGTACACCTCCCTAGAAAGGCCAACAACCCATACCAGTTTTGCTCTGCTTTGAAACATTTACATGGAATCCAGGAATTTCTGACCCTATCTTTAAGTTGTCATTCTGTTCTTTTGCTTTTTATTAAGCACGTGACAGAGCAAATAACTGAATGTATCTACTGAACTCATCTCAAATCCCTTCAAGTATTTTGTTCTTTGTTTTTAGATCTATTTATTTAAAAATTAAACCTGAAATATTAGTGTCCCTCCCAGGCATGTAGAATATTCTGTTATCTGAGAACAAAAAGCTGCTTCCTACTCATCTGATTTGTTGTTTTGGCCCGAGCAGTATGCCAGTGCACTAGTTCACATTTACCATTAACTTCTTGATGCTTTCTGAAGCTCAAATGACATTACCCTTTAAGTACACAAGGCTATCATCATTCAGAAAGAGGCAGCACAAAAAGTCACTGCATATAAAGCTAAGGAACAATTAAGCAGTTAAAAAAAAAAAAAGAAAAAAAAAGAATTGTGATCAACTTGCTCCCATTCACCCCTTCCGTGCAGAGCCCTGCTGGAGATGTATTGACTCTGACATTCCTCACAACACAAATTAGGATAGCAGGCAAGTTCGGGTCAGAAAGAATTCAGTTCAGGCTCTATTCTTTTGTTTCAGACAGGAGTCCCATGCATCACAAAAATTCATTTGTGCCATACTATCTCTTACCGAAGTTTTGTTTTAAATGATATCCTTTGAAACATCTCAGGCATCACGTACACCCTGCCCCTCCAAATTGTGATGTATTTGTTCCATAAGTTAAAGCAGTGTGTATAATTGTCATCTCCATTCGAGTTCCAGTCTATTACAGCTGAGATGTCTTCGCTTTTCATTAGCTACCATTAGCTCTTATTGGCTCCCCTCAGTCACAAATACAAACTCAATTCCAGGATTTTCAACACAGATACATGTAGTGTAGGTGCGCCAAAATAGATTTATTTAAAATTTGTAAAACTGGAATTTAACAACTGGGGATCTAACAAAAATGAAATATTTAAAAAAAAAAAGTTATTTTTAAGAAAAAGTTAAAGCTTTTGTCAAGAGGACTAAGCTAGCTCTCCTTAAATTGCTACTCCTTTTTTTTAATATAAAAAGTACAGTTTACTGCTTTGTTTTACATATAATTTTGCTACAATTAAAAAAGAAAATGACCACACTGTGTGTTACATGTATTTAACAGCTAACTCCTGTCAATCTTAATAAGGATGTGAGCACATGTTATACAGAGTATATGCAGGTTATAGTGAATACTTTATTGACCTGACTTCTAAGCTTATGCTACATTCCCATTTCTGAGCCAGAAATGAAACTATGACTAAGACTGTTATTAATTTGCAAATAAAATAAAAGAACTGTTCTGTACAGATTTTGGTCCTGTACAAGATCAGCAGGAGTAAGTTGCTATTATACTCCACCAAGATTTCCACTGCTTTTATAGTGCCTGAAACAAATCTGTAGTGTCTGTATACCTTCCTTATTCCCATTGCGAGTCAAATAATATCCAAGAGCTCAAGAGAAATTGTAAAACATTCTCATGGATCTCCTTTATTTCTGTTTCTGGAAGATGACTTAAGTCTTACTAGGCAAGCAGAATACATAGTTATCAGTTAGAACTAAAGCATCGGGGTATCAAAACACGTAGAAAGCAATTACCACCTGGTATTTCTTAATTTACAGGGTTTCACCTAGAACATAACCAAAACATAGAAGTGATGTGAACTAAACACTGTTAATTTAAAAAACAAAGATCTGAGAAGTTTCAAAGATCTTCTGCAGCTTTAATATAATCCATTTTCAACACTGATTATATGCTTGAGAAAATCTGACATTTCCACATGTCTTCAGTCAGTTCGTTTACTTCCAATCTCCTGCTGCTCTCTGATGTTAGAAAAGGTCAAACTTAAAAAATTCCTTAAAATTTATTTAAACAATAAGAGTCAGCAAACCGGCCACAAACCACCACATAATTGCTCTTATTACAGCAGTTTAATCCAATTCAATGAGAAAAAGTTTTGGTTAGCTGTCTGCTATCAAACACATTCAGACAGTTTCAACTCTAATCTAATTGGCAGAACATTAAGCTGTCTGGTTCCTGATAGAAAAGCTACCGTACTCAAAAAACTTGTACCTGATTTTATTTAAATATTTTTGAACTGTCTAAAACATTGTCAAACATCTTCCAGCAGGAAAGAGTGCACAAGCATACTAATGCATTGACTTGTTTACAAGCTGTCAGAAAAATCTGTGATTTTAAATATTAAACATTAAGTACCATCCAAAACTTAAGGTAGTCTAGAAATCTCTCAGAACAGAAAGTAAACCCTGAAGCTGAAGTTCCTGCAGCGTTTGCTCTGCATATAGTTACCATTGGTGTTACATCTTTTGCAGATATTCATAACACACCAAACAAAGAATAATCTGATAATACAACGTGTCAAGTTAGAAAAAGTTTCTTCACCAGAGAACTTCCACAGAACAAGGGCTTCATTAAAAAAACTGTTACTGATCCAGCTTTCCCAACACTGCAGAGAACAGACTATTCCAACCCTGCCCTATTATGACCCAAGTACTCTGAGTTACAGATTCCTTATTTCTTGTTTATGTACTTTGTGTGCCTACTCAGTGGCAACTAGATTGATGCATGTTTACCCCAAGAGCAAACTCCTATATTAGATCTGACTATAATAAACTATAAGCTCAAATCCACTGACCATAGTTAGTGTAATCCCTAGAGAAGGGGCTTTAATAATTTTCTAAAATTTCCACAGCAGCAATATTTTTGTGAATTCCAACCCAGAAATATACCCAGACTTAACTGTATGAATAAACCTATATCCGTCTCTTGAAAACCCCAAAGATATCTGCAGAAAATACTCCAGTTTGGCTGTTTGGTGGGTGCACAGTCTGTTTTGAAACACTGAGACAGAATGTAGGACAGAGGAAATACAGGCAACAACTTCCAAGTACACATATCAGAACCCAACATGAAATGTTGAATTCTGCAAACGTGAGAGGGCTTTGCTCAAAAAGTACAGTTACAAGCCAGGTGATGGTTTGGTGATATTTCAAAAGTCATAGGAAAAGATAAATAACTAATCCATCGCTGAAGGCAGCATAATCATGGCCTTCTGCAGATACCATCACAGCAGGTAACGTGCACTCGAAACCACTCCAAGGCTGTTCAGTACAAGCCAAAACATGAGGAAATGGATAGGAAGCGAGTTAAAAGTACAATCCTAAATTTAAACACTAATGTACACGTTTAGATTTCCTCTGCAGTCAGAAGAAAAATTCATGGCCAAGCTGCTTTAGATCTGTAAGGGGCTGAATTGCTTTCTGGAACATCTCTTTAATCTTCAAGAAAAATCTTGAGAGGCTCATAACTGAAGCATCAACCACAGTGAGGTGCATTCACAATTTCTATGGGGTAGCATCCCAACTGGCCCACCAAGCTTTCCTTTCTCAATTAACATCAGTGTACAGTCTCCCGTGAAGAAGCTGCATGTATTTGCAGGCACGCACAGTCTCCAGATGTTATCACAGATGTGGACAGCCTGAGAATAGAAGTAGTCAGTGATACAGCTAAATAAGTGCACAATAATCAACAAAAATCGCTGAGAGACAGTGAGAAAGAATCCCAAGCAATAGATGCATTCAAGGATTTCATCCATTCAACAGAAGCTTCATGCCAGGAATAGCAGCAGGGGTGAAGGGGCTGTTTTGTGAGCCATTAACGGCTTGATAACTGTCTTTTGAAATCCAATATACGACACAAACGAGCAGAGCTTCCACCAGTCCACAATGATTATGCTTTTTCTACTAACCATGAAGAATTTTACACTAAGTTCTAAAGCATTTATACAAGTACATAAAAGGGGAATCTATTCACGAACACACCAGCTTAATTTCTATGCATACAATCTAGAGACGTAGTTACTCCTACCAATTCAGGCTGAAAGTGCCTGTTTTTCGTATTTTGTAACATTCTAAGACACTAAACAAGCTTGTATTTTTAGCTTGTCGTTTGAGGTAGTGGAACAACATCTGTAGTTTATTCCATGTTTCAATTTTCAAACTTCAGTACAGGCCTCAAAACATGAAAACATTTTCTAAACTTTTTTTTTTTTTTTTTTTTTTTTTTTTTTAAAGAATCATGCACCCTGCCTTACTTTCTCTGAAGTATAACAATGCCCTTTCTATGAGAGAAAACAACTGGACTTCTCTCTTGTGACTCAACTAAAGCACATGTAAATCCCCAGAGAAAAGGTCCTGGCACTGCACAGGCATCACAGTGTTGAAATGAAATGATGGCACCAAGCAAATTTAAATAAGTTTTCAATTAGTTGCTATCAGAATTATTAATTTGGAACAACATTTCCAGCATTGTAAAAGGGAGCTCTCTCCATCTGAGTAATTGCCTTCTCTACTAAAAAAATCTCAGCCATTTATAAATAATGTTTACTACAGCCTTTGCAATACAATGCCTATAAATAGCACCTTCCTTGTCAAAAATCTATCAAAATACACAACCAAAACATTATTAATTGTTCCCACGTCACCAGATTAAAATTCAGACACACAGAAAGAAATTGAACCCCTGCTATAGATGGGCAAGGAATCTCAAACCTCTGACCTAGCAGGCAAATGTCTAAACCACAGAAAAAAAAAACCTATGGCCCGTTAAACAAGATGACCGCTCCCTTCTGAATAAGGAAACTTGTATGCAGATGTAAAGGAAACTGAACTACCAACTGTAGTTCTGCCTGTTCTGTTGCAAGAAAGGCTTTACTGCCCCAAAAAGGAGCACTATCAGTAATGCTGCCTTCAGAATCCATCATCACCACGAGCTGCTGTGGGGCATGACAGAAACTTCAGACCTGCTCTGGTACTACAGCCGTGCACCACATACACACATACTGCTTTATGCTGACAAGCAAGATTCACAACCTTCTCCCTCCTAGCACAGAGCCACAGATGCCTTAATACACACAGGGCAAAAATAGCACATGTTGTATAATTCACTTCAGCTCCTACATCCCCGTCCCCAGGCCCCACCAACTATAAGCAAGCCAGATCACTGCTGCTTTCCTGTGCAGAAACGTTTTTGGAAGTTGCCATTATACTACAGATTAGGGTTCCCAACTGAAAGAAGAAACTGTGGGAGAAAATGGCAATAAACAGAGCTTGCCCTATGTATTTTCTGAGTCAAAGATCAGTACCACACAATTAAATACTGCCAAATTAACTTGTGTAGCAACTGCTAATTGTTTTTTCGTACTTTGAAAACAAATAATTAGTAACAGATAGCAATCAGCACCTCAGGACTTCCCAGCCATTTTTTGCGTCACTGTTTGGCTTTCACACAAAAACACCAAAGCTTAGGAGTCACACTAATAAACAAAGCCTGATACGACTGACTTTTATTACAAAACTTATATAGACAACAACACTGAGAAGCAACAGAGAACACTTGAGTAATAGAGAATTGCTTTTTGTCCTCAGGAAGCGCAGTGTTTAACTTTGCTAATTTATCCCATTCATACTCAAATTTGAAGAAATATTTTGCAATATTAAATGCTCATCTTATGTTGATTCTCTACATTTCCAAGCTCCAAGTGTCATGCTACATTCAGACCCACGGCACAGGTGGGGGTGACCCTGCCATGCCTTATTCTTCCCCTATAAATTCGGTGTGGCATTTAATTCCCTCACAGAAGTCTGTGTGCCCTCTAAATAAAGAGCAGGGAATTTAATACAACTGCTTGGCTTTTCTTGTTAACATACTATACACAGCTACTATCGATGATTCATTCCCATTGAAGCATTCTACTCAGATAATATTGCTCTTCATATTTTCATTTCTGCACATCTATTCACTACCAGGGCAAATAGTGCTAAGATAAATAGCAGACAAGTACTAACATACTGTGTTGGAAACAGCTGTAACAGGACATCAAGCAGTGACTTTTTTTAGAGTTCAGACATTGCTACATTAATCTACCCACTGCCCCCAACATCTGAAATCCTTCTGTAGGCAGATGAGTTCTCAAGAAGTAGTTCATGTATCAGACAATTTATCACAGCTCGCTACTACCAGAAAAAGCTGCCATAACCCCACTCATGCAAATATAGTTTAACTTTTTTTTTAATTTTTAATTTTTGTATCCATAAAGCATGACAAAATATAATCAAGGGATGTCATAAGATTTGCAAAGATATGACATTTATAGACAATAATCCACATCCTTCACATCTTTTGTAGTATATCTTGAACAAAGAAAGTCTTATTTAATCTTAATACTGATTTTAATATGAACATAAGTACTATTACCCCCAAAGAACTATAAAAATACACAAAGCTAAGCAAAAACCTTGCTACTTCAGGCCAATTTTGTTCAAACTTTAATCAGAAGAATGAACAGTGAAAAAAAATAGGGGATTAAATGAGACAGAAGTGCCCTGAAATTAGAAGGTTTTCCCAACATTCAGTCCCACCACATTTGAACTTGCTTCAGTTTTATCAGCCTGCATGAACAGAACCTACTGTAACATGTAGCAGCCAGAGCTATAACCAGTAGTCCCATCTTAATAAAAAAAAAAAAATGAAAAAGATTTTATGGTCATGTGTTAAACCACAGACTGAAATAGTTCTGCTAGGAAAAGTCATTCTAGGACAGCTTAAAACATGGTAAGATTTGTGACCAGTATTTTTGGTTGCTAGTAGATCATGTAGGTGTTAACATCATCAGGATCTTTGCTTCAGGGTTTTGTTTGTTGCTCTTCAAAGGCATAGTGATCCACTGTATCTTCGACAATAATCTTTCAACATTAACTCCTTACTGAAAACAGCATCACATTTAAGAGATTACCATAAAAGGACATTTTTTCAGTCCCTATGCATTACTGAGAAACCATGCCACTATTTGCAGCATCCTGCAGGAAGATAATAGCTCATTAAAAACAAAACAATAAAGCTGGAGAGCAACCTTATGTACCAGTTCCAAAAGTCATCACGGAGACACACGAGGTCACTTTATAGCCTTATGTCACAGCATTAATCTTTCCATGACACACACAGACTAAAGCAGCTGGGAAAACCTGCAGGCACCACAGCATCTCCAGCAGCATTACAAGGCCACCAACACAGTCAATTAATCAGCATGTGCAAAAGTGTGCTCTTCTTTATCTACTACCTTATTTGTTCCCTTAACTGCAGGACACTCACATTTGAAGTGTAGCACTGGTGTGTTGGCTTCCAAACAATTTGGAAAGGTGAAGGACAGTAGCGTAAAGGGAGAAACAGCATAATGCAGATTCACAGCTACAGCTCACTTCCCTTTGAGAAATGGGCCTGAATGCTCTCCTTCTCATGACGTTGCAGAGCGCCCCTCACTCATGCACTAACCTCTCTGCCATCTATGCAGATTGCAATCTATAGGAGTTTTTTTTTTTTCCTTATCTTTTTTTTTCCCCCCCTCTAGCTGGATATGCTGGAAAGATGAAGATACAGCTTTCACTTCAAAGATCCTATGGCCAGTTATTTCTATTTTCTAGGAGAACTGCAAGGACCACGACATGATTCTATAACGCTGAGAATCTACCAATTTTTAAGAATATATCCAATGTGGAGGCAGAGGCTATAGTGCTTACCATTGTGTAAGGGGAGGGAGAGTACAAACTCAGCTCCCTTCTCTTGCATGGAAATTAGAGGACTGATTAGAGGATCTGCTTCTGATCCCTTCCACTGATTTTACACAGACAGGTGGCTCAGCTGCATATCTGAATGGCCATATCAGACATCATCTTTACTCATTGCTGATGTAAATCCCTCCAACTGTCTTCTGAAGAACCCAGGATGCTAGTCTGCTAAGACACATGACATGCCAGAGAATAAACAGCATTATAACCCTTCAGCTCATCGGAGAGTTGCAGATAGCTCATATAAACCCTTTATTAGAGAGAGTTCAGCTCAAAAGGGAAAAGTCTCAGCTTTAATTTCATGTGAGATTTCCTTCTAAACACTGAAATGTTATAAGATACAATATAAACCCATCAACAGAGTGCAATTAAAGAACTTGAGACTCATCCCAGTAGGCATAGGTCACAGTGCATTTTTATAGTTAATAGTTTATACTGTCTTATAAAAGCCAAGAATAAGATAACTGCAATACACTATGCATTCACTGAAATTCCTTATCCTACAAACAAAGATGCAACAAAGCACATTTCACACACAATAGGTTTACTTCAGCAAGCTACACCTGCAGTGCTCTTCAGCCAAAAGACCTTTGTTTCAATTGCCCATACGGAACTGGGGATTTTGTTTCCTTTTGCTGTGTGTATGATGCAGAGTAGATAAAAACTGATGGATCCTAACTCCAAACACTTTACTTTGGACTTAAGTGGACGCTCAGGTGCCTATGAGACATAATACACTGCAGAAACTGGATTAGAAGCAAAGATAAATACATGTGCAGGAAATAAGAATGGCACTGAATGAAGTTTTTGTTTCACTGTGCTGCTTTTTTCGGGATCTTTCTGGCAAGAGTTTGCTGAATGTCATTAATGGTCAACATTCAAATAACAGAAAAAAGCTTTCAATATGAGCACTTCTTTAGTGGTCATAAAACACCAAATAATCAAGCAAAGAGAACATCTATGCTCACATCTATAGGGAAGCCACAGCAGCCATTCCCTAAAACAGTTTAAGAAGTCATCGCTCAAAGAAGGGAAGGCACAGAGGCACTGGATTTGACAAAAGCCACCTATCCATCCAAATCCAGAGAAGAACAAGGTTCGCCAAGGCCCAGACTAGTATTTTGGGTCCTTAAAAAGATTTTAATACAAATTTCAAGGAAATGTGTGTTATACCCGACCTTAATTCCGTTTCCTGCCACAAGCAAAATGCAAACATCAGCAGTAGGAAGTGTTTATTTTTATATGGCTGACCCTATTTCAATGACTTCCACCATCAAAATGATGGGTTCTGTTTCCCCACTAGCTGTTGTCCCAGAAGAAGCTACCACCTTTCAAAGATGACCAGACTGCTAATAATTTGCTACAGGAATTTAAGCGTTTAAAACAAACAAAAGCTCCAATGGTTGCTATTAAAATGTCAGAACTCTATGGTAAATGCTGAAACTATTGACATTTTAAATGTCAACTATTTTATACTTGCAACCCTATAGAGAAGCCCTTTATCATTTAAATGGTACCTGTTCATTTTTTTTTTTTTTTTTTTTTTTTAAACTTTGTATCTGTGGAATTATTTTAATTTTCATCAGCTCTTGCAAGGCAGCATTATGTCCAATTTAACTCCAGCACATATATCCAAACCTAGATTCTTCTATATGACTTCCCCTTCCATGGCAGCCAGGCAGCATCAAGGCAAAATCTATCACATACCTTTCCTGTGTTATTTCTTACCTTCCCCCTGTCTAGAGAACATTTCTACAGTGCAGAATGACAATTAAGCATGGCTGCTGCCTGCCAGCCTCACCACCACCACCACAGTAGGGCAGGGGTATTTCTAAATGGATTCATTCCAAAAATCAACCTGTTTCCCTTCAGTTAATTTCAAAGGGATGAACAGTGCAATATTGATTTGGGAAATACTACATAAGTTTATACAGTTTCCACGGCCAAGAAGTGCTCTGCACAAGCTGCTTCCCTTGCATGTGTTGCATGTAATGGATGTCCACAGGCTTCAAGACGACTGATCAAGCTACCCATATTAGCCAAAATTAAAGGTATTTGCTTATCCAGAAATAAAAAAATAAACAAACCTACTTTCATATGCAAAGGAATTTAGCTAGAGAAAAATAAACAAAAGCATGTCTTCATCAAAGCATCCTCAGAAGGGTTCATCAGCCCATGAGTCACAAAAGAAGGCTCAGTAACATGTATTGCAGGAGTTCAGAAGTGCCCTTATCACAGATGTGTGTTCCCACAAACCCCTCAGTAACAGGTAACTTCATTAACTCTTCCCATGATCCCAAAATGGCTGCATAGGCAAGATTTCCAGAAGACTAGTGCCCATTTAGACTCCATTATAAGAGGGCAAATCTTCAAGTTGTGTTAAACACAATTGGACGCCAATTCCAAATCTTTGTTGATATGCATGTATAAAATTAAGTACTTTGCCTCCCTGCCAGGTCTGGTCTGTTATAACACTTTAGACCATAATGTTCAGAGGCTCTTGTTAAACATTTTACACATTTGTAGCTCTGCACAGCACAATGGAACCAAGATTTATTAGGCCTCTAGCTATAAGGCACAGAAAACTAAGAAATATTCTAAATAAATTCCCTTTTCCCCACTCAAGTGGCTGTTTTACTTCACTTACTGACAACTGAGCCCCAGGAGAGACGTAAGACAAAGGAGAACACACAAAAATATTTGCCTTACTCTTTCAAAGCAGTAACCAACATCCCACTGTTTTCATAATCTTTCCTATGTCAAAGGCCACTTATGTTTAACTAATTAAAAATAAAGCCAAGAAAGAACAAACCAGCAGAGCAAAAAAGAAAAAAGAGAAAAACAGAATAGATTCAGGAAGTATGAGCAAAATGGAGTAAATGTGAAAAAGGGGCTAACATGACTCAACCTCACAACTCCCAAGTGATCTAGGGAGACATTTTTAGATATGTGTCAATGAAATCACATTTAACAAGTATTACCCTTGATATTTTTCACTCATCATTTTACACTTTTACCTGGAATTTTCCATAGCTGCTACACTCCACTGTTCAGTCAGTAATCATCAGCAACATAAAACAAGTATTTGCATTGTTTTAGTAGTAAAATGTATCCCTACTGAAAGTAAATAATCACCCAATTTATTGCTTTTCTAGTGTCATTTCACTAAGTCCAAACATGAACTTGAAATAAATATTTTAAACCTTAAAAAGTTGAAGTCTGAGAGATGTTTAAAGAACTACCAAATCCTTAGTCAGATCATGATCAATACTAGATAATCTATCACTGCCAATTGAAATAACCAGTACCACATATGAAAAAGGAGCAAAGGAAGTAAGAGATGCATTAATTTCACTTTAAAGCAAACTGATTCAAGATACCTCAGCAGTCTGATCAATGGCAACAACCACAAGAAACCTCACATAAGCTGTTACAGAATTTGTTTCTTCATGCTAATCTCTATAGCCTACCAGTTTCTTCTTGCTGTAGGAAGATTTGTATCATGTATCCAACTAAAGCAGCATCTCTGAGTATACTGCATTTCAGATGAACAGTTAACTCTAAACCAAACAAACTTCCACACCTTACTGCACTAAGTTCCACAACGAGCTAAGCAAACTCTGCAGCTTGTAGCTTAGCTCTCTTGCTATCACTGCAGCCGAAATAAGGACAACCCTACTCAGTACCTTAGAACAAATGAGAAGAAAAAAAAAACCCACTAAGTGTCTCCTCCAGTACGCAGTGTGGAATCTAGGCTACGTTCCAGGGTTTGCTACTTCTGTAAAGCAGGCTTGCAGGTCATTGTCTCATGCATCTTCCACAGACTGCAACCCTCCAAAAATTTTTGTTCAACTCTGATCACATTAGTAACATAGCTTCAAGGGTTTTCCCAGAAAACTATCCTCAAACGAAAATTAAGGCAGTGGTGAAATAGAAGGATGGGAACATGCAGCTTGGTAGCATTTTGTAAGCTGGTTTACTAAACTATTCAAGTTACCACATCAACAGAACAGGAATTTGTGGTAAAAGATCAGTTGAAACTGACAAAAGATGCTTCTGTGATACTTCTGATCATTCTAGTCACTCTGCACATATCTTTAAAGCAGCACAACACAGACCAACTACTTGAACTTCTGTCCTAACACAGCTCATTCTTGATACCACAAAACTTTTTTTGAAATGAGCTCATCAGGAATTGTTCCTCCAAATGAAGGTTGATTTTAACTATTAAAAAAGCAGTTTCTGTATGCGTTGTTTGTTTTTTAAATTGATACCATTGAAAACATCAGTAGTTAATATTAAAAGATACCATCACAAAAGTTAGCTAAGTAGAAAGCACGCTGAGGGTTCAAGGCCTACCAGCCTGTCCCAACCAGAGTGCAATGTGGGGACACCAAGTGGAACTATGTCCAATCTAACACTTGGAGAAGATGCTTTCCTCAAAAGAAGTTCCTTCAGGAACTTGATGGTTCTACAGCACGGTTACACTCTATTCTTTCTGCAGCTTTTTATTTCATTAAAATCAACTCACCATTACCTTTCTTGAAGAGTGTGAAGTTTGGGAGTGACTCTTGATTACCACCAAAAGGTGAGAATGAAGTACAGAGGTGGGTTGATTTGTGTCTATCTATATATGTATTTTTCTTTAATAAAGAGCAGTTTTTGAATAGAAGGAATCACATTTTTAGTATATTTTTTTCCTGCTGAGGCAGAAAATGCATGAATCTAGCAAAACTGGTCAGTAGTATATAATACAGCAGGGAACAAGATTTGATGACTTCAAGTATTCTCTAAAGACTATTAAAATATAAAGAAAAAGCTCATTCAGGAGGCAGTTCAGTTTACGATTTGTAAAGGTGAGCTTCAAAGATCTGCACTCAAATTCAGCTTGAACTTTTGGCTGCTTATCTAAACAACCAAAAATCTCAGGAGAACAGGCATTTTCAAGAAATAAAATCTCACAAGTTGGGGCAGGGGTGGGAGAAGAAATAGAAGAAAAAAGCTACTTTTACAATGTCAGAGCTACAGATCTCTAAGCTTGGATGCATCCTAGAAGAGACGCTGGACACCAGAACAAAATACAGTTTAAAAGGATAATGACAGAACATTTTAAGACTTTTGAGATCTGTTTTGATGAGCCTTGGCCAGAAAACAAGAATTCTACAAGCCAATAAGTTTTTTGTTCTGCATCCAAACAAAAAATTACAACTTTCAAATTGAATTTTCTAAGAGAGCAGAATTAAAGAAACCAAAATTGACTCAGCAACCACAGCCCAGCAGTTGGTCACTCATTTTACAGAATCTCTTCTCCTTGTTCCAGATGTAGAAAAGCAGAAGTTTGTACTCATATACACAGTAAAAACCCTAATGCTGAGAATTTTGGAATCACACACTGAAAACCTTTGTCCCACCCTCCTTTTTTTTTTTTTTTTTTTTTAGTTATTCAGTCTGTAGCTGCTGTTCTTCCTGATTTAAGTTTGGTTGGAAATGCCACATCTTGCCTTGCTAGAGTTTCTTCTCCTGAAGAAAGCCTCTCCAGGAGTATTATTTAGGGGAAGAACAGAAGTCTAAACATAGGTCTTCAAGATATACAGCACAACTCCAGCACAAAAGGGAAAGGGCCAGAAAACCCCAGCCTAATATTTGTTATGGGGCTTCCCTCACTAGTCTGGTTAGCCAACCACTCATACTCTCCACTTTCAGATTCTTCTTGCCACTCTTTTTTTCAAGTCCCTAGTTGAATGGCTGAAAATACTTGGCCTTTAAGTTTCCTTGGTAAATAAGAGCATGTACTTTTGTGAGGCACATGCGTGGAAAGCCAACGCTTACTTCAGATTTGGAATATTTAGCAGCAAAAAAAAAAAAAACTTGGATTATAAAACAAACAGGACAGAGGAGTAAGTACACACAAAGCTTGTAAAGGTAAGGTTTTAGTTAGGAGGAGACTGGGAGGCTAGGTTACATACACACTGGGGAAAACACAGTTTTTGGAGGAATAAGCTGAAGATTACATAATAAAGTGCCAAAGCTTTGAAGTTGAAGTCCTAGTAACAGTCAGTACTTTCTAATAAATTAATCCCTATGTGAGGCTGGATGCAACAACACGCTTGGCCAACACACCGTCATTCTTGAAAACAAGGTCAAGAACAGAATACCTCCTGTCCTAGGTAAATGCAGCACATCGTCTTCAAATCGCACTACAGGCACAGCAAAGGTCTGCTGATGAACTCTCAACAAAATGGGTGAGTGTAGCTGCCCATTATCACAAACTTAGTACTCTTGCTACTCATATCAAAGGACAAATGCTTATACTGGAACGGAAAACAATAATATGTTGTGTTTGGCACAGCTCTGACATTCTCTTTTCTTAAAGATAAACATTCAAACTATCTAAAAGCAAGAAAGGACATTATGTTGTAGCATCTTGTACTTCTGTCCACCATTAGAAGATTTTTCTTGCTAAGTAAAGCCATTACAAGGGTCTTCTCTACAAAGGGTAGTATTGGCAGTATTGTCATACAAGTTTCTAGATCCAGACAAAAAACAACACTTAATTAAAAAAAAACAATTAGAGCTGAGACTATCAACAACACAAATTCCCTATATAATTTTCTCAGAGTAATAAATTAAATGCTTCAAACCAAAGTCAGACATATTAGCAGAAGACTTCACCAAGAACCAGCCACAACAATATACCAGAAAATGCTAATATGCCAGAAAACCTCAGAGACACCAGTTTTAGAAAATCCACCATTCTGTAATAAGTAGCATAGCCAACAACGTGGTGATTTCACATTAGTAAAATAAAACAGATTACCCCAGCAGGGCTCATAACTGCAAGCAGCAAACATTTCAACAAAGAATACATTAAATGCATGCCATTATTAACACCTGCTTTCCCCAGTCTCAGTTGTAGATATTTTTCCACAAATTCACTTTTCACTTACCTTGATGACTTCATTTCAGGAAGTTCCATTTCTGTCAGGTCATTGGCTTGAAGAGTCTGAAGTTTTATCTTGGGGTAATTTCACTGTGGTCTCAGCAATAAAGCTAAAATAAACATTTTAAAAGTTATTTAGAAGTCTCATTTTTGGGGCAAAATACCTTATATAAAAAAAACAATTTAAAGTACAACACTCCCAAGGAATAGCAACTAAATAAAAATACACACAACTCTGCCATCTTAACTTTTGACCATCATTCTATACAATGTTAATTCATAGTCGTCTTACATGATTTCAAGAGCATGGGGAAAAGTGGTACCAGCCTGCTAGGAGTGCTGTATAGCCACAGTATCCTATCCTTCTGAGTTTTCATATTCCATCTTCAAACAGATGGACTTAAACAAGTCCAGGAGGCAACACACCAGAAACTCACATTAATTTATCAAAGACTATTACATTTGCTACCAATTAGAACTTACAAAAAGTGGGTTAAAAAAACCTCCGTAAGCCCATGAGCAAGGCTGAATAGTTGACAGCATGCTTATCATTAAATATTTGAGTTGGAAAGAACCTTTAAAGGTCACCTCGTTCAACTCTCCTGCAATGAACATCTGCAGCTCAGTCAGGTTCTCAAAGCCCTGTCCAGCCTGACACTGAATGTCTCCAGGCAAAGGACACCCACTGGACCTCTGGGCATCCTGCTGCAGTGCCTCACCTACCCTACTGTAAAAAAGTTCTTCCTTACACCTAGTCTAAGTCTCCCTTCTCTAGTTTGAAACCATTTTGCCTTGTCCTATCCCAGCAGATCCTGCTAAATAGTTTGTCCCCTTCTTTCTTACAGCTCCCTCTTAGATATTGAAAGTACACTATCAAACATCTCAGAGCCTTCTCTTCTCCAGGCTGAACAGCCCCAACACTTTCAGCCCACCCTTGTAGGGCTTTCTGAGCTGCAAGAACACATTGCTGGCTCGTATTCAACTTACCATTCATCACTACCCCCACGTCAGCACAGCTGTGCTATGCTTCCATCCCCCAGCTTATACTGATAGCAGAGGTTTGCCACAGCCCAGGTGCAAGACATTGCACTTGAATTTATTGAACCTCATGATGTTCACCTGAGCCTACTGCTCCAGCCTGTCTAGCATCCCTTGGGTGTGTTGATCACACCACACAGCTTGGTGTCATCTGCAAACTGCTGAGGATGCACTCAAACCCACTGGTGAAGACATTAAAGAGCACAGGTCCCTGTACTGACCCCTGAGGAACACCACTCATCTCCGATCTCTATCCAGACATTGAGCCATTGACCACCACTCTCTGGGTACAATCTTGCAGCCAGATCCTCATCCATTGAGCAGTCTACCCATCAAACCCATATGATATTTCCAGAGAAGGATGTTTTTCCTCGCACCAGTACCAGCAGCAAAAAGAGTACCTCAGATGCCAATATATTGGCAATGAAGGCCATTACACAATTTTACATACACATTAAATGTTTTGAAAAGTGCTTCAGTAAATACACAGCATTGCCAGAAGGTGCATTAGGCACTGCACAAAACTACGAAGGCTACTACTCTTACAAAGAAGTGCTGAGGATTATATAAATCCAAACAGGATAAAGATTCTATTTCCTTTTAATTCCAAACAAAGGGAAGAACAGCAGATTAGGTCATTTCTTAAGTATAGATATCTCCAAGCAAAGGGAGTAATCAGCTACAAAGGACTCCCACTTACGCTGTGTTTTGAGAAAAGATTACTAAAAAGGAACGTAACATTACCATGACATTTGCCAACCAATATGCTGATTTGCAGAGTAGAACACTATCATAAAATTCAGATTATGTAACTTCTATGATCATTCTCAACCCCAATGTCACGAGTTCACCAGAAAATACTTGTTTTCTATGAACTTTCGTAAAGTTCTAAACATCTAGAGCTAAGAAATATACCAGTGCCATTTTGACACTGTGTGCATCCACTAAGAGACAGGGCTTAGGACAAAACCATCAGGGAGATCTGATCCTGCCAAAAGTTTACTTGGCCAAGAGAGTTGTTTTAGTCATCTTCGCTCATTAACAAGATCAGACCAAAGCCTTTTCCTCTTTCTCATTCTCCAAAAGCAACAAGAGGATAAATTCCTACTTCAATTCCTACAGATTTCACAATCCAGAAGAGAAGCATCTTGGTTCCTGCCTTTTGGAGAAACTTCAAAAGGATGAGGACTGCACAAACAGTCCTGCAATATTGGGCCAGAGCCATTGGTAAACAACAGTAGTTGAAATCCAAGCATAACTGACCAGTTTGTTATCCCAGTTCCCAAATCCCAATTCCTCATCCTTTAAAGTTAACATAAGCCATCTGTTATTTGATAATTAGAAAGAAACAAAGGGCTTTTTCAACAGGTAGAAGTGGGTTTAGAAAAAAAGAGCGGTTTGGTTTCTGTCAAAAATAAAAGTCTCTTGGCTCATTGCAACACAAAATTTGTGAAGTAGTCATAAAAATGCAAGAGAAGTTTAACACAGACACAGAATTCTACAGCTAAATTTGCTGAGCGGTTATGCCAGGGCTGGTTTATAACCAAACATATTAGTAGATCTTGCCATGGTATACATTTCGGAGACTGGGTTTCAGAAACAAGCCAGCTCCACTTTTATGCATCCCCAAATATCTGCAGCTCTATTTCTGGATAAGATATCTGCACCCTACATTTTGCTTCAGAGCTCAAGCTCTCACCTCAGGCCCTCCCATGGACTTGGCCGCCCCACTAGCAGGCCCACTGTCTTTTCCTCAGCACTTACAGAAAGCACTCAGACACAGAAGCGCTGCATCAGCAGCCTCATCAGATGGCTACTGAGGTACAACTCAAAGTTGCACCCAGAGCATCTGAAGTTTTACCTTCTAAAGCAAGAAAAAGATGGGATGGCCAGGTGCTCTTCCAGTCACACTGACTCACTTTTCTTCCTTCTTTGAGATCAAAGGGAAAAAAAAAAAAAACACACTGTGACCTGTAGCTGAAATGTATCTACCACATTTTAAACCACACTGAACACTTTTTTTGTCTCTCCAGAGCAGTCCCCTTGGAACTGTACTTTGAGAAGGAGACAGTGAGAATTCAGTAGCTTGAGGGGCCATAATCGGACTGAAGCTCTTGTAAGTGGTTACCATAGTTAATTTTAAATAAAAAACGGTCCTCAAGAATATGCCTTCCCTCTCTCCCCACTGTTCTAGCACACCTGTACATCACAGGAAGGGCTGGCCAGCACAGCCCCCTTAACTCTAACAGCGTGACTCACTAACGTTCTTAATTCCCGGAGCGCTGTCTTGATGGCATGTCAGCCCATGCAGCCAGTCCAAGGTAAGAGGTGATGAGATGGAAAGGTTCACTGTAATCTCAGACTTGATAGACAAGTCACCATCCAGAAACACAGATCTGCCACAGCCTCTAAAACAAAATAGAGTGCTTGAGACTATATCTTTGGACATCACTTATAGTTCAGTTCTTAAATTCTGAGTATTCTAATAGATCTTTGCATAGCTAATGCCTGGGCCTGCCTTCTCACCAGCCACAAAGAGCAGGAAGACAGTGGATGGTAGAGGAGAATGCGAAATGCAAAACTCGGGTCCTAGTAGCCAATGCTTCTTAAGCATGCTTACCTAACCAGAGCACAAGTGACTTGAGGTCAGTGACTGCCACCCGTTCAAATGTCTGGAATTAAAGTGACTGAAAGCAAACCTGTACCAGATGCCACTAATAAGTCTGCAAGAAAATTGAGCTGCAGGTATCACCTCTCAGTTGTCTTCAACACCTACAGGCCTGCCTTGGGTTTCAGCTGTAACAGCAACTCTGTAACATCCAGGGTTGAGGACAAGGTGGTGAACTGCCACTTAGTATGGCGAGTCACCAGAAACAGCAGGTCCAATTGCCTCATTTGGTAAGCTTCTTCACCAGTTTCAGTGAATGGAAATACTGTTTTCCCCCTACTAATCAGACTTCTGGAATGGTTTCATGCTAGAAAACACTATTAATATCATTATTCAAAGAAATATTTACTATTTGTGAGTCATAATCAGGTCAATAAAACACTCCAATATGCAGAAAATTGGGAAGTTACCTATTATGTCTTTGCATGCAAGCAGTTGGAATTGTGACCTTTATACTTGCTGTTCACTCCACATCTAGTGTCAAAATATGCTTCATGCCATAACAACATGAGCCTTGGTCTCAAAGAACAAGCACTATGCATGAGAAATTAAGGCTATGTTGATTGTCACACAAGTGCCTTCTAGTATGGTTGCACTGTAGGCAAACCTGTTAGGAAAGCCTGCAGCCACCAGAGCCATACCTGCATACAAGCTACGAGAACAGAACACAGCACAGAGACCACTGCTTAACATCTGCTCATGGATTATTCCTTTTAATAGTGTTGCAATGAAGCTATACCCAAACTCAGTTAAACAAAATAAATCTTAGCTTGCTGAGCTCACCAAGAGAGGCTTCTACTCTGACAACTTGATCTGCCCTCTATGAAAAAGTCTTGCTTTTGCTTGTCTTAATACAGAACCCCAAATCTAAAGAGTAAGGACCAGAAACTCTCATCCTAGTCTGCTGCAGTCATGCAGCACCATTCAAGATGTGGCTTACCGCTTTTACCAATCTTTGTATTTTGAAGCTTTCTGCTTGCTGGAAAGTTTAATACACTAATGTAATTAAGCTGTTCTGGAGTCCCTCAGAATTTACATTCTTACTTGTGACTGTGTATCAGCAATAGAAGAAAAAATAAATCCCCATAGCTCTCTGAAGTATGATAGAATAAGAGTGTGAGTTACGGCAGATACGTGCCATAGTTCCTCCTTTTCTTATAGGCCATGCAGCATGATAAAAGCTTGAATCCGCCTGTGAAGTAGATGCCTCCTGCTTTTTGTCTAGACTTCCAGCTGAATAGTTTGCCACAGAAGTTACTCTTCTTTTAATCACGTGTACAAGGGACAAAAAGCCAAGACGGTGCAGTTTGCTCGTCATTGGAAGAGCAACTGAAGCATATTTGATGTTGTAGCATTGTTACCAAAAACAGACCCTGCACTTCTGAAAAAAATGCATGTTTAGAAAGGAAATCTGGTTTACTTTCAGTGCAGAGTGCCAGATGCAATATTTCCACAAATCAAGCACAGCCTCCTGCTCAGTTTTTTTTTTTTTGTTTTGGTTTGTTTTTTTTTTTTTTGTCATTTGTTTTGGTTTTTTTTTGTTTTTTAAACATACTGTACTACATTATTAACGAGGTGGAGTAAAGAGACATCTACTACCTATATATTCATTGGGTTAAGCAAGCATTGTACTCCATCCCCTTTGGGCTACTTTCCTTGGCCACCTGCACTTGAGCATTGTATGGGGGTCTTACACGACTCTCAGTGACTGTTTGGGAGTGCCCTCCTTACTCATTTTGCACAGTTCTTACTGCTTTTCAAGCTGAAGCATTAGGTCAGGCAGCACTGCCAAGAGCCAGATACATCTCATAAGTTGTTGCTAGGATCTCAGTCAAGTCAGTATTACCACTTTCATTGTTCATTTTCTTCTTCTTAATCTGATACAGACCATAAACTCTCCTCTACAGACCCAGTCATTGCCAGCCTAGCAAAAAAAACCAGCTGCTTTAAAGCTAAATAATGGAACTCTTGTCACCTATAAATATTAACCAGAACAGAAATACTAGTGAGGGTGAAGAGTTATTAAAGATAAAGGGCAATTTTGTTATGAGATCAAGCAGCAATAAAACAAGAACAAATCTAGGCTTGAAATCAGAAAGCTTCAGAAGAGTTCTTGAACTAGACTTCATACCTCAATAAGTTAAAAAAAAAAAGTAGATATTTGCAAGGGAGAACACAAGTTTGAAAGAAACACATCCTATTCTTCCACGTTCACAAAAGAGATTGCATTAGTTCAATCCTATTATCAGTTGTGGTTTATTTGCTCTTGGACAGGCCAATACGATGCTCTAATCTAAATGTGTAAATCACTTATTTTAAACATCCACTGTTTTAAGATCTGGGATTGTTCCCTTGCTAAATAACAGCCATTCACCTAAGGTTTCAGAAGTTACATCTCTGGTCATTTCAGTACCTGAGCTCAGAAGTCTTTCATGTGAAACATGAAGACTTCTATGAGGATGAGAAATGAGGTATTTTACAAATAATAAAAATACAGAAAAGCACAGGTTATTAGCAAAAACATACACATGCACTGGCTGCGAAGCTTCATTTCATGACGTCCTTCAGACTTCAGTGATTGCACTGGATTTTAATCTACCAGCACCACTTCTCTAACTCCTCACTATTCTTTGTGGTAGAAAGCTCTTAGCACCAGCATAACACAGTGGAAAGCACAGCAGTGCAGCAGAACAACAAGGTCCTAGGCTGCAGCAAGCAAGGATTGGCTCAAACACAGCACCTGTGTGTACAGAAATAAAAGAGACTACTTACCTACAGAAGGCCCAAGCACACAAGAGGGTCTCCAACAAGATACATTTGCCTTCACTGCCAACCCTTAAATGAGGCCTGGGAAGAGGTGGATCCTGGCTCCACCCCTTCTGCTCACTCAGGTACATTGCTTGCACCTGAGCTCCCCTGGGTTGTCCCTGTCCTCCTACCAGGTGCTCAATCACTGCTTCAAGCTGTGACTTTGCATTTCCACTTCAGGCCACCAAGAGGAACCAAGCTTTATCTTACCTTCTTCTTCAATAATCACATTGGCATTGAAGTTAGTATAACAGCATTATTACCCTAGATAGATAATAGTACTATTAACTGAACATCACAGATGGGCTAAGCCCGAACAGAAGTTGGTGTGGTACTCTAGAAAGTATTTTGATATTTCAGGAAGAGGATGAAGCAAGTATACTCTGAGAATGGATTCTTTTCTGCATGACGTACTTCACCTTTTTCTTGTTTATCATAACACATTCCTCCTTTCTTTTCTCACATTTGCTTCTTCTATTTGCCACAGAGCTCTATTAGCCTTATAAAAGTTACTCATGTTTTAATAACTTCTTTACACGTTCTACCCTCCCAAAGCTGAAAAAATCTTACAGTATCACAATGAGACTGCCAAATGAGCTGTAACTATCATTCACAGCTGGAGACAAACTTTGCTACACATAAAATGACGGGTTATGAAACAGCAGAGGCAACGTCCTCCATGAGAACTGAATTGAATCTAATTGATCCACCTGTTGACATCATTAAAGATGCTTCATCACCTGCAGCACTAAGTCTCCAGAATGACATATGTGGTGCCTTCCATCTGTCAGGTCTGTCACGGTCTGTTTTGTTTAGGTAGCCACGTTACTGCATGGTTTCATTGCTGGCAGGAGCTACAAAATCTGACTGTCCAGAATCTCTGAAGACCCCAGAATTTCATCCAAACCAAGAGTTGGGAAGAATTGGGAAACTTTGAACAGTCACTCCTTAACCCACCCCTATCAGGAGGCAACTCAGTGAGTGCTCGGATAAAAGTAAAGTTTGTTTAGTGCTGCCTCCTGCTCCGTCAAAAGCCTGGCTAATTCAGGAACACCTGACTTCAATTTCCATTTCTCAGGGCGGCCAGGAGCACGCTCAATAAATGCAAGACAGTAGTATGTAAATCCAAAGTTCGCTGCAAACTTGCAGTTAACATGAAATCTTCTTTCCCCTAATTGGAAAAAAAAAAACAAAAAACAACAACCAAACTCCTCCCTGCCCACCTCGCGCAACCGTTACTGAATTCTAATCAGTGTAGGCATGCAGTGTAACTGAAATCATTCCCACCTGGTGCAGCCTCCGTACCTCAGCAGCTGGGCTAAAAGATGGGACATCCTGGGAGAAGGAAGGGTTGAGTTTGCCTACTCCCTGTTTTTTTAATCTTTTGTGCTTTGATTGAATACCTTTTTCTCCCTCACATCAGCAGCTTTATCCTCACTTAGCTTTGTTGACCATACATGCTGTCAGTAATGTATTCTTCCAGAATCAGAGTTACTATCAGCTCAAAGGTACAGTTTTTATCTCCCAGCCAGCTCTGATTACGGTCCTTACTACTAAATATATCATAAACATGTATTTTGTGAGAGTTGTAACTGCTCTCACTGCCGATAGCTCACAGCATCGTGTGGAGATGCCTTCCTCAGCGCTGCCCTTCTGCTCCCCGATAAAAAGGCGGGAAAGCAGCAGCACGGCCAAACGCGAGCCAGCAGCGGGTTTTCCGGCCTCAGCGCCGCCACGTGGCGAGGAGCGGGAACTGCAGCACCGGGACGCGAGCGCCGCCGTTAAGTTGCATCATTGCAGGTGCAAACAAGGCTCCTGTGAGCTCAGCATCTCGCAGAAATTCACACATGTCACGGCTAGGTAACAGTGCAGCGAGTTTGGAGTCTCTGTATGAGTCTTTGCCACAAGCTTTCTCCATGACGCCAGTATACAGAGCAGCCAAGATCAAAGCTGGCTAATTCCTTAGTCACAATGGTGAGATCCATCTCATGGACAACTTTGGTACCTGTGAGGCATACCTTAAAGTAAAAGAAATGTCAAAATCAAGTGAAGAGCAGCTTTTCTAAAATACATAGACTTCTTCCTCTCAACTTTTATCAGTGGGAATATTCACTTTTTGAACAGTTGTTCTCCAAGCTGCCTTCGCTGCTTCTTAGAAAATCTGCCACTTTCTGCTCCATTTAAAGATGTTATTGAGTTTCCCTAAAAACGCTGACGGGCACATTGTGGTACCCAGGATCTGACTGTGGAAATATGGTTAGTAGTGAGATTTTAATGAGATTTTGATACTTAAACCTGGTGTGAGAAGGGTCAGTCTCCTAATTGGATTAGACATTGAAGAGATTACAGGAGGGACTTTTTCTTCACAGCCTCCATGCTGAGCCTCCTCTCTTCAAGCAGGTCAGACCATCAATGTAACCTGATAAAGTGTTGGCACTTGATGCTGAATCAGCTGTAAAGTCAGACATAAGTTTATTCGTTCTGCAGTGGGAAAAAGGACAACACCCCACTCCACACTTCTGCTGGAATAAATTCTTGGCATAACCACAAACGTCCAGTGAAACAAATGCTGGGAATTCTGACAGGATTTGTTCTGTCTGCAGACTTCATTGGCAGAAGCAAACCAACACAGAAATAAGACTACTTCTATCCCCAATCTCTCCGTGAGTTTTCTCCAACTAATGATCCCTACGGAGGTCCAAAATAGTACTTGAGGGCATCTCTGCCACTTCTGCTGCCATTTCTGTTCTGAACTCATGCAAAATAAGGGCATCGGGAGAACGACTTCTGTTTTCAGAGAAAAGCTTAGAGCTGGAGGGCAGTGAGGGAGAACATGCTGAAATATAAGTACATGGCCTAGAAGGTTACGTTCATCAGGATTTATGACTTGATGTTCTTTCACACACCTCTCCTTCTTCCACCTCCTTCCCAACAAGCACAGACCTTACAGCTTAAGACACCTTTTAAGTAATTAGATCTGCCTTCCACAGTTTTTCAGTAGCACCAGCATTTTATTTTTTAATCTAAATTTAAAATTGGTGTGTGCTTTGGAGCAAAGGTTGGACTCTGAATTAATCTCCCTGATTTTGCATGTAAGTTTACAGCCATGGGATCAAGAAGCCTTAAAAGTGAAAGAAAAACTCTTACTGTTATAGCAAGAATAACCTACTTTCTCCAAAGACATAATTCTGAGTTGCTGCTGTTCCCATGTACAGCCTGTTGAGGAAAATAGAAACAATACTACTCATGAGAAGCAGAAGAGGCTGTTATATTTTAACATCAGAATCAGTTTGCCATTCTAGGATGGAGCCTTAGCAACTTCCAAGATTATGTTTTGTACTCTTAGTATGTATTCTTAAGATGCATGGCCTGATTTTACAGAGACCATTTCCCTCAGTTATGTGCATTCTATGCCAGTTTTCGTTCACTACTCACATACCACTGGCAGACAGAAAAAAAAGTAGATTAAGTAAGTGTTCAGTCCCAAAAGAAAGAGTAAAAGATACTTTTAAAGCTAAGAAATAAAACATTGTAAAAACCGCATTGTATAAAATCACTGTATAAACTTCAACTCTGGGAACAATATTACTGCTAAGCTTTGTTCGTTGCAGAATTCTTGTCAGAATTTTAGTTTAAATGTGTGAAAAATGGTATGAGAGTTAGATGCTATCTAGAAGGCAGGGTGGAAGCAGGAGAAAATGTTCATCTGCTTCTTGTTTTTAGTATGCTCATTTTAGTTGACTGGCCTGGCTGAGCACTTCAATAAGCTGTTCTGAGGCAAGAAATACCACCATAGATGCAAGGAAGTTGTTGAAAATGGTAATGAACAGAATCCAGACAAGCACACTTTTATGAAAAACAGTGCTGAAGCCAATCTGACAAGGAAAGAGTTATGCTAGCTAAAGCCCATAAACAAACATGGCCATGCTTCACCCTCGCACAGCTGGCCTCTGAGGAAGCTAATTGTACTTGCTCTTGAAAGAGAAAAGAGCAGATAAGCCACAAAGAGTCATATTGTGGGAACAGCTTGTATCAACTCTGGTGGAGGACATGAAAGGAGCCAACTAAAAATACATTCAATCCTAATTGTGGCCAGCTTATTTTGATGGGGACTATTTACATATTTCATTCAGATCTTTATGTTTCTGTGGTGAACGTCTTTCTTTTTTGAGAAGCCTCAGCCATTAATTCCTTATTTACTTTTTTTTTTTTTTTTTCCTAATCTAATGGGAAGCAAATCAAGATATTTAGTCAAAGATGTAAATTTTAGAGCAGAATGAAACTTGTTACACTTGGGAAATTATTTTGGACATATAACAAGAAAATCCAAGAAGATATCAGAAAGAAATTCTTTACTTTGAGGGTGGTAAGGGAACACTGGAACAGGTTGTACACTGAGGCTGTGGATGCCCCTCCTTGGAAGCATTTAAGGCCAGGCTGGATGGGGCTGTGAGCAACCTGGGTTAGAGGGAAGTGTCCCTGCCCATAGCAGAGATGGAACTAGATGATCTTAAAGGTTTGTTCCAACCCAAATCATTCCATGATTCTATGATGCAGTGTGCTTGGCTATACAGAGCGGGCAGCTTTTGCAATGTAGTAAATTCATGTGACTTGCTGCCTATATTAAGTTTTAAATTTAGAATTTACACATCTTAATTTTAAACTGAAATTCTTAGAATCATTACTGTTGCTTGGAGATTGAGTGTCCTGCAGAAAGAGTAATAGCTTCCTAACATTTGAAAGGCCCAACTAGAAATGAACTCCCACAGTTTCGGAGAAATTGAGGAGCAGCAATTAAGATCTGTTTCATAAGTTTTTTAACATTGGGTTCTTCCTTTAATTCTGTCTTCTGTAAACTATTTTGTATTCCCATGGCCAGCTGGCTGCTGATTTTGCCTGCTGCTGATGCACAAGGGAAGGGACTACACTACCAGTGACCATCCACACATCTTAGCAGTGACAACATTATACACAGCTGCTGGACGTTAAGTCACAGTCTGTATAACAGATACACTTGTCTTAATTCAAATGAAAATTAGGGTTTACTGACAGAAGCACATCTCAAATATGTTTCAGTCTGCTGAAGATAGGAGCTTTTCAAAAATACCGCTTTTTGAAATGTGAATGGTCTGTCAGAAAGGCAGAAGTTAACTTCACTAAGATTCACTGCCTTCTCCTCCTATAGAAGTGCAAAAATACAAAACATGAAGAAGCTGCTTCTCATAAGCCCTCCAACCGTGTAGTGGCACACTGCCTACAGCTGACCTTCAAACGCTACCAATAGCTTACTGTATGTGAGCCTTGGAGCTTGCATCGGGAATAAAGGACTACGCTGTACCTTCCTGACAGTGGAATTTCATTGACAATGGAAGAAGTTACATCAAGAAGACATCTTCCAAGTTGGAGCTGGCAGGCAAAACATATGGTGAACTGTCTAGTAAAAACAATTTTATTTGTAAAATAGTGCACTTTTTACTTCTTTAGCAGTGGATCCCACAATATACATGCATGCAGCATAGTCCCACACTCTCCTTATTGCTTTTTATTTTTTCTTTAACATCATGGACTCACTGGCCTACTTGCACAGCACAGACTTCTTAAAGGTCAGAATCTCTGCCTGACTTTGCAATTAACCTGTTAGCAATGTCATTTCTGTGGGCAACATAAACATCCTGCCACATTTCTATTTCAGCAATGCTATTTACATTATTTATATTGCCAGAAAATTATAGAAATCATTAAAAGCTGGAGTGCTTCAGTCTCGCACACGCTACACGGGGATAAATTAGGCACATCTCCTATTGCCACTCAGCATTAGCCGAGTATCCTTTTATTTCTGAAATTATCCAGTTTGTTCGCACCTCCTACTCATCACGCACAGTACAGGCACTGGCTCTAACAGTTCTTGAAGCATTAGGACAAGCTTGCTGCAGGAGCTGACAGAAAAACAAGCATCAAGACTGCCAGAAGGAAACATCTGCCTGGGTGGCAGGTTCTCCTGTGGCTGGCTGAAGAGGCGTGCCATGACAACGTTTTTCCTAACAGTGAGAGGTCTGCCTTCATAATGCTCAGGGCAGTGAGTGAATTTTGGTCAGAACTTGAAAAGTGTACTCGATTTCCCATAGGCAGGGGCAGTCTATTCAGAGCTGCCAGAGCTTGGGGTGTGGCATGTGACCATTAAGCAAAAATCTGCAGAAATCCATCGTCTACTACCCTGCACTGTAGTTCTGACTGATGCTGTCTGGTGTGGCAAATTCAGAATGATGTGGTACCTCTCCCTGGGGGAAAACAGCACTTGGTATTGGCAGGATCTGCCTACAGACCTGGGCCAGCAGCTACGTACGTAGGGGGATAATTACTCCCGAATGGAATGAGAACTTTTGACCTCTAGAGCACAGCATGAGGCAGTTTCTTCCTTCCCAAAGGAATTACTGAAGAAGCAAACATTATTATGGATGACGCAGATGAGAAAATGAGGAATGGGGACAGGGAGGAAAATGAATTGTTTAAATGGAAATTTTTAAATTTATCGTGTTTCGTTTCTTATCACTGCGTGGAGAATTCAGAGAAATACAGTTTAGATTAATAAAATGAAAAATTACCACTCAACGTTAATTTACAAATAATTTAGGTAACTGTGGTGGTATTCCTTCAAGCCCAGAGTACCACCAAACCAGGCAGCCTAGTGCCCTCTCGTGGATTTTACTGTCTAAAGCAACATTTTATTTTTCTGAAAACAATGTTTGTGCTTTGAAGGCTGAGCTGCACCAGGAAAGCAACACACAGTTCCTCACAGAGAGGAAAGCAGCTTTTTGATAGCCTGCTTTTTTTTTATTACTAGTTTTCTGAAGGTGAAGGCTAAAGCAGGCAGCAAACAAGAAGTGTCTACTTTGTTCTAAAGTAGGATTCTTTTTTTTTAAAACATTTCTAGTTATTAGAAATCTTGCCATAGGGGTTTTAGTTATAGTTAACTACGTACAGCTCCATACAGATAGTACCAACTTAGTCTGGTTGTATTTTGATCGCAATGTTCTCACCTCCTTAACAGAAAAGAGTTCTATTGCTGGGACAGGAATGGAAGATGATCATTCTGTTACCCCCAGAGTAGCTAACTCATTGTTGGTTTGCTTCCTTGACCTTTTCCAAGCTACTTCCAGGTTACATCAACACACCCTTTCCAAAGGAAATCCACTATAGAGAGGGATATCTTACCTAATTAGAACCGACTAAATCGTAAGTGTTCATGAAGTACTGAATTAGTTTTTATCCACATTCCACACAGAGTGAAACAACCAGGAGCACTATTACAACTGAGATGACAGAACTAAGCATATCAATCAGCAAGATCACACAGATCAGAGCAGTGTGTCAACCCTGATCTTTCTCCCCATACTACTAATCCATCCCATAGTGGTCAGCTCACAATCATCCAATGTAAAGGATCACTGCTTTCCCACACAGCTAGAACTCCTGAGGGCACAATATCTCATTTGTGTTTCATGGTCTATAGGCATCGAGTAGATCTCAGCTATTTAATAAGGCAGTAGCTCCAGACCCACGAGCCTTTACTCACTTCAGCACAACACCAGGCTTTCAAGACTAAGTTGGCACCTCCACAGAGCAGCACTTGTGCCATCTGGGCAAACACCAACCCCTCTGCACCACATTCCTCTGCACAGTCTGGATCTGACTCAACAGAAGCACTGAAATCAGATCACAGAAATTCTGTAAGGTGAAGATACAGTATTCCCAAGCAATTCACTACAGCACACAGAACAGAGAATAGGTTCAAAGTATATGCAACATTTTATTGAAAAAATACGAATGTTCTGTACATAAAGTACAACTCAATGGGCTTGACAAAATCTCCAGAGACTTATTGGTTAATAAAGGTCATCTTTTCTTCCTTTTCCTCTAAGAACAAAGCATACAATGAAGCAGCAGGTCCCTCATACTTGTGCAAATGCAATCCCATCACTGTGCGTGTAGCACAGCACTTGGCTTTGCACATGGGACTCCAACACATTCAATGTACTTTGATGGATGGTCTGCAAGAAATTTAAAGCATGGAGGAACTGCACAGGACTGGTCCTTCAATCAACTGATGATTCAAAATTTATTACGAGATCTCTGTATTCCTAAGCAGCCTTGTGTATCCATTATTTCTGACAAATAAATACAAAAATAAATAGGGATCTGGCCTCACAGAACCTCAAGTCTCAGAAGCAACACAATTTGTAGCAAGCTACATACATAATTCCAACTATATCAACATAATTTATTTAAATCTCTATCAATAAATGTATTAAAAGTATAAATTCTTATCCAATACTGAGAGTTTAGTTCTGGAAATAAACCCAGAAGAAAAAAAAAAAGAAAAAAAAAGCTTTTTCAGTTCTCTTACAATTTAGTGTGCTCTTAGAAAATGCTTTATAGCTGAACTTCAGCAGAAACTAGCTGCTATATAATGTTATTCTATTCCCCAAACCTAATATAAAAAGCTTTTAAAATCTTTTTACAGTAACTGGCTTTCACGTCCTAACTTTACATACAGTTACTAAAAATACTGCACATGGCAGTGGTGTCCAAAAATAGGTTTAATGGTAAAACTACATGCACAAATGCTGGAGTATCAAAGCAGAAACTGAATAACGTGGCAGCTTCACAATTAAATTATGTTGCTAATTGGATGGTGTAACAACACTTTAACCCCAAAAGATATGTAAATTGCAAACGGAAAGACAATGAACAGAACTGGATGAGGAGAAAGTTAGGCAGAAAAACCTTTTCTTCTTCTCCAATTAAAACTGGAATGTCCGTTATCACCAATAAGGTAAATGTAGGCCAGCGTTAGAAATTTGCACTAAATCAGGAGTAAATTGTGATGACTTCTCGTCCACCTCCTCTGACAAGTAATACTCTCTCCAGACCCTCCGTCAAGACTTCAAGAAACTCCATGTCTGTTTCAGGAAAGTCAAGGACAAAGAAGTGTTAAAATCAGAATGCACAGTGATTAGCCTCCCCCCTTCCAGAACTGTAGTAAAACATTGGATTCAGAATGTTACAGGCAATGAAAAACCAGAACTCTGAGCAGTCCTTTTAAGTTTATACTTATTTCAACCCAGGACTCAATTTGATACACCTGTATTCATCCTTCTAAATATAGATAAGGTGGCAATAGGACAGAGTTAGGGAACTCTTATAATATAAACTTTAGGAGTTTTTTGAAAGCAAGACTCTTTCACTTCCCTATCAAAATGATCTGAGCACCAGGACACACAGACATTTCCTCTCACTTGCTGTTTGTGAATACTGCATGCTGTTTGGTCACAAGGGCTCAGCCTCTCTAGGGATGGCTGGAGGAGTAAGTAGCATCACCCAAAGTTACCCAGAGCCTCAAGTTCAAAATCTCTCCTGCAGCTGTAGCAGCTGTGCTTGAAACACCCTTATGCTATGGAGTGTTTTTCTCTCTTCTTCAGCCAGCAAGCTGTTGTGTGCCAACAGTTACCACTGTTTCCCTCCAGAGTCAGGAGAAAACTACAATCATTTGGTCTGTGATTCACAACTCAATACATATACGATACACATATTTTTGGCACAGTTCAAAGAAAGGCTTGCTAACATGAAAGGCTGAAGAGAAGCAATGGACAGAAAACTAGAATGCCAGGAGGCTTTACAGATTGCAATCCCCAGCTCTGGCCTTGCTTAGAGGCACGGTGCAAGTATTCTTCTAGGTATCTAAATACTGTAGGTTTGAATTTTAATTGTACCAGAGCATTGCATTCACAGCTAAACTTCCAAATTCCATTGTGAGAGAATATACCTGAGATATGCCCTCTCTATCAGCACTTCCTGCTCACTCAAGTTCAGACACTGTCCTGAATTCAGAGCACTGACTACTGTGAATGCCTCCTTAAACATCTGCTACATCCATATTGAGAATTAATCTCCAAAGTCAGCACTGTAGACTTCATTCCCTGACGCAGGCCCCAGCATCTAAATGACACTGTCCATATGCCTTTCAGAATTAGCTTTTGCTCCTTCCCTAGAACATGTTAAGTGTTGTCAAACTGTTGACCCTTTCCTCTAGTGATAAAACAATCACAATGAATTGCATGTTGTTGCACAAGCAAGACTTGCAAGGACTTGGTAAATTACGTTAAATAAGAATCAAGACAACACTGATTTCAAATCCACAAGTCTTTCAGAGCAAATTCTACTTTAAGCAACTACTACGTTGCAGCCCCAAGCAAGTACTCTCCACTCAGTAGAAACTGTCATTTATTACAGTCTGACATTTGTGTCAAAACAACTTCAAGAACACACATTAAAGAAAACGTTTGCATGTGGACCAGGCCTTGACTGAAAGGATACAGTTCTCATCACCATCAGTGTTCTTCGGAGGACCAGGCATATTCAGGAGAACGAGTCTGGCATCATGGGATCTATTAACAATAACTTCATTCAGCTTCACTGCTGTGTGCATCCTTCGGACATTAGATTGGTTCCTGCAGAAAAGCACATTTGGACTTCCTGTTAGAAACATGCAAGAAAAACAGAATGTCCAAGAAGTCCTTAAAAGCATACCTTAAGGTCTCCTAATGCCCCGTTCAGTGTCAACTCAACCAACAGTACATTTCTTCAAATAATGACACAGATACTAAAAAGATCTCACAAAGTCCTTCAGATACTGCCAGTCCATCCATCTTAAGATCCCTGGAGTTAGGTCTCCAAGTGTTGAAGTTATGCTGCTCTTTGGGAAGCACGTTTTATAAAGATCTAGAGCTCTCACAAGAAGCTGAAAACACATTCACCCGAGGGGACATGCTCTTTGACCATGGGTGCTTCTGACTGCAAAGTCTTCACTTTTGGCAGCCTCCTCCAGATCCCCTCCTGTGGCAGCACAGACCTCCCATGGCTCAGTACCAGAACACCAGTTTTCTCAGATTCATCAGAATGAAGGCACAGGAGGGCAGCATTGTGTTCCATCCATGCTCTCTGTGAGTGGACTTGTCCTTTTGTGTGGAACAGCATTTGACATCTCCAGAAAAAGCCTGGTTTGCTACAGCTTCCTACACTACGAATGGCTGGATGCATGCCTGCTTATGGGACTTTACTGATGTTTAATAAAGATTTTAACCTTTACTTCAGTTTGACACTAATCAACCTCTCTGCCTGGTTATTTGCAAAAAAAGCCCTATGATCTGATCTTTAAAATCACAATCATGCTTTCAAATCTGATCAGCCACTTGATTCAGAAATTGTGGGAGACAAGAAAATAGGTGCAGAATGACCTTACAAGCCTGCTCTTTCAGAATCCTGGCACACAATTAATTCTGTACATAGGCACATTATCAGTTTATCAGAATATATCACCACAAAATAACATCAATTCACGCAGGAATAGAACTGGAAAGTATCCGTTAGGAATTCTGAGTCAGGAACTGTTTCCTTCCTACAGGAAATCAATTATTATTTTGGTACTGAAAAAGGGAAAGCAAAACAGAAATAGACTGACAAAAAGGCAAATATATTTCCAGTTGTGAGGATTCTAGGATTTCCCACTTGTTTTGTTTCTTCATTTTAATGCATTAAAACAAGGTATTAGTAGACAGACTGAATATGAACACGCAGTTTTCCTGATTCAGTTTTACACATTATGAGTTAAAAAGCCTTTAGTAACCTTGCTGCTCTTCCAAATATTTAGTTTTGCAAGAAGTATTTTATATATACAGAAAATAGAAGATGCAATAGTATGATTAATATTTGTTATACTAACAGCAGTCTATCCACTTCAAATTACTGCTGTTATTTCAAGTTCCTATTTAACATAGAGCAAGGACATCCTCTGTCTTCACCATGTCAGCTTCAGGAAGCCACAGACAACACAGAGAGGCACCAGATTATGTTTACAGGAAG
The DNA here is from genome assembly GCF_951394365.1 of Tetrao urogallus. Lineage (NCBI taxonomy): Eukaryota > Metazoa > Chordata > Aves > Galliformes > Phasianidae > Tetrao > Tetrao urogallus. The sequence goes on from NC_136825.1 coordinate 16,319,592, forward strand.
TGTGGAAGAAACCAGCACCAGAAACAATGCACTGCTATTAACTATATATAGTTGATATATATAGTTTTAGAAAAGTAATGGAAAATTAAAGGTTTGGTATTCTATGAAGTGACATTCAAAACTTGCATCTTTCCAGTGATGTGAAGGTGTAGACTATGAGAAAGGGTTTTTTGTTATTGTTCTGTTTGTTTTTTAAAGGGTCCAGAGACTGCCAGAAATAACAACATAGCAGTGTTGAGGAAGGATCCACAGTTTGTGAGACACTTTGCTTAAGAAAAAAGGTTCAGACCTGTAATTGTTTGGTTTTTCTCCATGATTTGTCAGCATCACTTACAATTTGTTACGTGTTATTTATGATGATACTTAGCTTACGTGGCTAATCCTGCTCCCTTTAAAACCATTGCTAAGACTGCTTAATTCTAACTCATTTTCTGTTCTTTCCTTCCATAATTACATAGATTTTTCCTGCTCTTAGTTGAGATAACAAAGCGTTCCCTCAATCACCTTAAGGCACTTCTACGTTAAATAACAAACTTACAAGTTTTCCCACTCTCTGAAAGCATGGAAGAGGAAAAAGTACAGGCAGTTAACACCAAATTCAGCAGAATTTCTACAGTATACGAACTATATATGATTTCACCCTAGAGCAGATTTGATTCCTCACTGCTTTATTGCCAAGAAAAATCTGTAATTTTGTCAAGTATGCAAAGCTGGTGGGATGAACTCTTCATGCAAGATGCAATACATCAAGAGATCACAGGATATTAACATATTTTTATACTAAGCCACCATGAGCTTTACTTCTAGCTATTCAGGTGGTGCACACCTAGTAACACTAAAATGGTTGTTGTATGTCCATACTCTTTCAACAATAAATTCATCTTAAAGGGTTTTAATCACAAACATATTCTATTCAGTCACTCATCATCTTCACAGCCTCTTCCTTGCTGTATTAAACATCCATATTTGATATTAGGTCAGTGAAGTTATCAGCCTTTTATTAATTGCCATTAGATCCGTGAAATTATCAGTCTGTTTCTTTGAGAGTGTGTTTTGTTAATGTATTTGGGAGGCAGGAGGAAAGAATAGGCTTTAATATCTCTGGTTCAGAATTGACTGTATCAAGTAAAATACTGAGGCATGTGTGCCAGATTTAATATGTTAGAAATTTCTCCGGATGCTAACTGCTGTCTTTTCTGTAGTCAGGTTCAATGTTTCCTGTCCAAGTCTAAACCAAGGATTAGAAGAGAAACATGATAAACTCATAGCACAACTAGACTTTCGGGAGGTGCAAACCATTGACTCTGACAAGACTCACGGTTTAATGCTGATGAGATCTCTAAAGCTCCCCACAGCGCTGCCTCGGTTCCGCTTCTCCGCATCACATTTCTCTTTTGTCCAGGTCATCTGAATGTTCTCAGGCACAGTGTCCCCCTCATCTTCTTCATCTGAGTACAAGCTTTCCAGGCGTGCTATTGAATGTCTGTCCTTTACTAGCTGAGCCTAGAGGGCACGTGAACAACAAGGTGAACTCAGCGTTTGTTTTACCATTTACAGTTCTTTCTAAGCAATGAAAGACTTTTTGTTCTATTGCATCTTTTATTACATGCAGTCAATTTAGTGCCTAGTACAGCTCAGTACTAAATGCCTGCCCTAACTAAAAATCCTACATAACCTGACTTTAAACTACTTAGATGACTGTGAGCCGTGCAGAATTCAGTCTAACGGATGCCTGTATCTATACAACAGAAAAGAAAAAAAAGGCTCTCCATCTCACATCATGACATGATCTGAAACAACCAGTGTTTGACACAAAATTGATGACAAAAAGTTGGACAAATGCATGCACAAAACTAAGACTGAATACTTTGAAGGCTAACAATCCAACCTACAGTGAAGCTTCCAGAAGGAAAACGGATTATTCTATAAACTGAGACAAGCCTCAGACATCCCACACAAAGCAAAATAAAAGTCAAAATTGGGTTCAGACTTACATCCTCACATCACTGAGCATCATTCTGCATTGCAAACAGGAACAACATAAATTGTTTCTGCAGCTTATATGCTGGCATTGTTTTTTCCTAAAACAGACGATTTCTAACATGGGTTTGCATGTGCAGCAAGGCTATTCAGTGACAACAAGCAATTCTGGGAAACAAAATGCTACACCAAAGGTATTTCCTTTTAACTTCAGAATACAGGAGTTTAATTTAGAAGCAGCTATTATAAAACAGCACCCGGAAGGCACTGCGTCATGCACCTCAGCAGCCCACAGTAATCAACCACAAATGACATACCTCTCTTTCCCGCTCTGTTTTTGTCAGCCTCATTTGCCTCAGCATCTGAGACCTCTGCTCCATCATAAGAGTTCTCTCATAAGTATATGCTGAAATATCACTATTATGCTGCAGAAATAAGAAAAAAATATTGCTCTCAAGTCATAATCAGACACCATCATTTCCATCATGAAGTGAAAAACAGGCTCAAGTCCCTTACCATTTCTACCACTTCTACCTCTGCCTCTATTCGGAGTTGATAGAGGAAAGTAGCCAAGTCCTTCTTCATCTGGATGCTGTTGTCATCCATCTGAGCCACAGTAAAAATTCTCATCTTGCATTTTCTCCAAACCTGGTGAGGGAACGTGAGTTCTCAATATATTTGATTTAATAACACTGCTTTATGAAATGAGCTTACGAATATAACTACTGTTGTTTATCTCTGCAAACAATGCTACTGGGCCTTTTTTCTTTACAGTAATGCATACTAAAGTAATTGGTAACAAACATTCTTTTTCTAAGCTCCTTACTTTGTGCTGTTTGAGTAGAAAAGGAAGAAGCATCAACATGCCTCCATCATGCACAATCCACCACACATCAATGTTGCCTTCATTGTAACGCTCATGGTTGCTGGGATAGAAAGACACATTTTTGGGAACCAGCAGAGCCAGATGGGCTGCAGTTGTGCAACGAACAGTACCTGCCAAGAGGGGAAAGAACAAAGAACAAACAGTTATCTCCAATTCTGCCAGAGCCATTTATAGTAAAAAAAAACAACCAAACAAAAAAAAAAAACAACACTCAATAAGCAAATGTCAGTAAACTACAAAAGTTATCACTTGCATAAAGAAAAGTACATAATGGGAGGCTTGCACAGACAGATCAGACAAATGACACAGCTAAGATAAAACAGACTTACAGGAACACAAGCCCTATTTCATGTCTGAAATAAAGGCTGTGATCTTCAAAGCTAAATACAAGGAAGAAGCAGATGTTCTAATTTGTCTGTTAAGTAGTTGGATATCTGAGACAACAGGAGAATGACAGTGATAGGGCAAGGGCAGTGCTAGTTCCCATAGTAAAGACGGCTAGATTAGCACCCGTGGAAAGAGATTATCTAGGTAAAAAAATAATAGTTTGCCACCAAAACAGTATCTCCCAAGTCCATCATTTTGAAGCATTTATTAGAAAGATTAATTTAACTATTAAATCAATCTTTGAAGAACTTTCATAGGCCTCCTTGCTACAATAAATGATATTTCAAATATAAATCAGTTTTGTAAGAAATCATCTACAGACAACTTGCTTATTGCTTTGCCTGAAAGTATAGCCATACTTTCCCCTCTTTCCTCAATCTCATCAGCTGGTCTCACATGAAAGACTTTAATTCCCTCAGAGCTTAGCCTCACTTGCTGTATTTACATCTTTTGTAACATAAATCCAGAACACACAACCCCAGCAATACCATGTAGTATATGAGACCACTTTTATTTTTTTAAGACTTAAGCTTTCTTAACTCAACATGAAGTTCATGATCAACAGAAGAAACAAAAACTGTAAAAATAATAATAATAATAAATTTCACAAAAATTCCGTTAAAATCCCCAGTGTGTAACATATGTGTAATAATCACCTTGGTGCGCCATCTTTGGTCCCATCAAACCTTCAAAACTCACCTATAAACGTCTTCCATGACCTTGGATCTTCACTTTGCCTCCATCCATACGGCCATCCCAAAACCACAGTATTATGTTTCATGCCACCGAGCCCACAGGACTGGATCAAGTGGGCAATTCCCTCCCGAACTTTATTGGCTACAACTACTTGACAGAATCCTTTCACCTTCTCAATGTCCATCATATTTTTAATAGTCTGGAAGACAGTCAAGGAAAAACTTCATGTGCAAGAAGAATTCCATGCCTTTGTCTATCATTTGATTACAAAGTACACTCCTGATACATAGGACCACAGGTAAAACGCGCCCTAAGGCAAAGTTCAGCTCAATCACTTTCCTTAATAAAACAGAAGAGAAAATGCCCACTGGTATATAATACCTGATGCTTAAGCACACAAAGTTCCCTTCCAAACACAATTTGATACAAAGATACAAGGCAAGCTTTTCTTTTGGGTTTGTGCCATAATCTATTACTCACAAAAACTGCAGCAGTTAGCAATATCTGTTCCTACCCCACTTTCCATTTTCTAATCTTAAAACATCCACCTTTTTAAACACACAGTTAATTACCTTCACTCGGATTTCCAGTTTCAGATATCTATATGTAGTTTGATGTGTTGTTATATTCATTTAACGTGTACAAGCACTAAATCCCCACTTGAATCCCACAGACACCCCACACAAGAACTCCCTGCCCTCTATTTGTTTAAAAATTAAACTCGTTCAACCTGTAGGCCTATGAACTCATTTTTCCTTTTTTAACAGTGCTCCTGTACAAAAACCTTTGGGGAAAACAATGATATGCAGATAAGACACGGATGAAAGCAGGCCTATAATGTCAGGTATACACAATGAGAAGGATTAAATGATTTATTAACAATTTTTCAAGACCATCTTTTAATGCTTTTGGAGATAAATTTATCACCATGCAGAAAGAAATACAATGTTTGCTAATTTATAATAATTGAAAGTCACTGAAATGTTTCTGGTTATGTCGAGAAACTAAATAGTCATCTTCCTTTCATTAATCAGCATACATAAGCTTCCAGAGTAATTACTTTTTGTAAATAAAGACAGTTATATGCAGTTAGGCTTCTTTTACAGGTTGGAAAGCATTCATCCTATATTTTCAAAGAAAACTGACAGCTGAAATGTTTGCAAGCTCTTTAACAAACAACTGTAGCACTACTCAGCTCATACTGTATTTCATGGAAGTCTTACTGATATGCTTTTTGCCGTGAAAGATTATGAAATTCCTTTAGGGACTGATTTAGCACACTGACCTGTTCAGCAGCCTGGGCTTCTCCATAAGTTTCCAAGAAGTTCCCTTGGATGACTGATCCTATGATAGTCAAACCTTTGCCAGCTTTCAGCTGGGATGCAAATGTTAACAATCTTGGGTATTTTACATGCAAGTCTTCATCAAGTTTCAAAAGTACCAGCAACTGAGGCCTGGAAGAAATTGAAAGAGAATTAATTTTTTTATTAATAAATTACAAAGACACTTCTGAAAAACTGCCTCATTCATCAATTTAATTGTACCTGAATATTAACTCTGATAACTACACTCTCTCCCCTCCATTAGGAGGGCTTTAATTAATAATTTATTTCTCTCGATTCAAAGCAGATTTGAGGCACTGAGGGAATTGTGTTGTTTTGGCAGTCATAAAACCCATTCATGTACTTAGCTTAAGAGATTTTCATTAGTGTTTTATTACATGGTTGATTTTTCAAGGCTCTGTTAAGCACAGTTATGGCACGTGCTCTGTGAGAAAGGCTGTCCCTCCAGATCTATCTTGTGCCAAAAGTTTGGGAAATACAAATGTTTTTATCATTCTGCTTTTTGTTCCTTAAGATATTTTTACAGATTAGTTACATTATTCTCTCTCTTAAGCTAAGGTTAAGCAAGTTCAAAAAGATTTACAGACTTTTTTTTTTTTTTTTTTTTTTTAAAGGGAGATTCCTACTCCTCCTGTTCAGAGCCTGACAAGAGCTGCGCAACACAACTCAGAGGAGAGTTCTGTAATCTGGCTTAACATACAAAGCCAGAGGGAGAAACGTTGGCCTCTCTGTCAGTTTTTAAGCCTCAAATGGTAGCAGTGACTTCTTCATGCTCCCAGCAAATTACAGTAGGCCTCTGGAACTCTGCACGTTGCAATCTTTTAACAGGTTCCACTTCTGAATAGATATTCTGGGCGTTTAAATTCAATCACACAGATCCCCAAAATCTTGCTTGGAATCCAATTTAACGCCTTATGTGTACACAGACAATCAAATCAGTGCAATCTACTCGACTAAAATGAGTACCTCCAGTTCTTTGTGTGGGGAGGACCCTCCTCCAGTCTGAGTAAGGCATATCTCGCAGCACTGAGCGAAAGACCCCGGATACCATCACCCCATTCCTTCTCTGCACTGTGAAGAACACACAGTTTAGCCACCATTCAGTTTTATGAGCATTTAAATGCAATCCACAATCTCGACACAGAGGAATTATTACCTTATGAGTTCAGTACTGTGATGCACAGCATGCATCACACGCACATATGTATAGCTATGTGTGATGCATATCACATGAGCAAAATGCAAATATTTCAGTCAAATGTGTATGACACCACCTTCCTGCATGTAATTGTAATCAACACTCCAGAGGTTTCCCAAGCATAAACAACAGGCATTTCAATATTTGCTAAAATCAGGTTATACAACGATACCAGCCAGATTTAATCAGACATTAACAGTCTGCCTTCAGCTGTCCTGGGCCCGAAGCAGTTGTTTGTGGTAAATGAAAGGAAAAGTCCCCAATCAGGGTTTCTGCTTCTTGTGACCCACATAAGTAATCAAACCTCTTCAGAGACTTAACAAAACATGTCTCTAAGATTTCAGTGGCTTTCGATTAAAATAATGAGAAAATTATATATATATTGCTAAGAAAAACCTCTATGTCACTCTCTGGACCGTGCCATTCCTTCATTAACTAAGATACAGGTTGGAGGTAGTTAACAAGTAACACAGCCAGTCTTCTTCCTACCATCTCCTATTCAGGTAATACTTACCCTTGATATTCAATGTACTTGTAAATCATTCCTGCAATTAACATAGCTACCAAAGCATAATACCAAGATGAAATGAACATCAGTGCCAGGCAAATACTCATGCCTAAAAATGAAAGAGCCCTAAAACAAAAAGCAAAGATATTAGTGAGTAGTGGGTTAGAAAAGCAAATGCATAAAGAAATTCTAACTTCAATTATTAACTCCCTCCTTTTTCTTTAAACATTCTATGGCTTCCAGAGAATCTCCTATGTCTCCCACAGTTTCAGCATCCCGTTGTAAGAGCAAAACTCATTCCATTAATTATCTGGGTCAGATCCACTATGAATATTACACTGATGTCCCCTTGTCTAAAACCAATATCCAGAAAAGAGAACATGCCCACAGCTCTCATGGAGAGGATTCTCCTCAGATCCACGCTGTACATCACAGAGCAGGTGCTGAGCACACTGGACATTTGCTTACCAGTGATAGTATTTAAATCGGGGCCGCCAGTTTGGAGTTCTAAGAAGCGTTTGTACTGCACATGCTAGGTTAACAAAGAGGTAACACATCAAGAAAAACCTGCAGGAACAAACATATAACATCAACAACACTTTTCAGTGTACACATTGACAGACTATAACAACATGGATTATTTATTATTGAAGTATGACTACCATATAGTTTTTATTAGCTGAATGATCAGTATACAGTTCTTAGATCTTCTAATTGGACAAATAGAAACGTATCTACAACATCAGCCCTATCTTTTACAACATTCTGTATTGGAAACAATATTTTTCCAAAGAAAATATGCCCATACTTAAACCACAGAACATTCCAGAACTGAAACAAATAGATTTATATTAAGAGCCACAGGTTAGAGAAATAATAAAAAAAGAACTCAGGCTCCAGTAATTTGTTTTACCAGTTTAGGGTATGGTTATGACATACAATCAAATGACTAAAACTCAAACGTGTGTTTTCTGTGTTTTGTTTCAGTTCACAGTTTTTTGTTTGTTTTTACAGTAACCGCCCTGCTTCTTACATTGAGAGAATGGGAGCCACCATGTCAAGGGAAGCAATAAGGATTCCCAGCTCAGCAATTAACGCTGTTAATAGAAGAGCCCATGTTGGTTCGCCGTTTGCTTTGCCATGACCAAAAACCTGAAGAAACAGAAACAATTTGCAACTTTCACCATTAGATATCAAGCATATTTTCCATGTATTTCGTAAGTATAAAATAAAAAAAGGCAATCTATTTAGAGAAACTGTAATAATTTTCTTAACACTTTTTTCTCTATGTAAAGAGAAAGGAGTTTCAGTATCTAAAGATAGAATTCTCTATCTAAAGATAGATAGTTCTCTATCTAAAGAAAGGAGTTAACTATAATGGTTTTCCCTGGTTCACCAAATTAGATGTGAATGTTCACAAAATTACCATATATGTAAATTCAAAGTCCTTTAAAAATATTCCAGTTTTTAACAAAGGAAAACAGAGCATGGAAAAAAAAAATATTGACCTTCATTTGAATGCTGGGAAAACAAATCTTACTTCCAGGAGCATAAAGTCAAATCACTGGCTAGTTACTATGTACAGAGTGTCATTTTTTATTCATGTACCCAGAGGAAAGGAATGATGTTGTCCTTCGCTATCGCCTGCAGCAACCGGGGGGCTCCGGTAAGGCTCTGTAGACCTGCTCCACAGGTAGAAAAGAAGGACCCAATCACAATGACCCACGGAGAGGGCCATGAAAGGGTGCCCACCACTAAGTTCTTGTTCACTGCATCGCCGTACCTGCAGAGAGGAACAGCAAGACACTGACATTTAAAGGAGTATTTTGATAGTCATGTTCAGTTTTCTTGGTCAGTTTGAAAATGTCATGTAAATATTAACTATCCGATATTCTTTGCAATGGGAAAGATAGAAAGTAGCAAATAATCTCAGTTACTTCTAATACACAGCTAGCAAACATCCATAACCCAATTTCAGCAATTTGAACTTATTTTTTTTATTACACATTATAAAATTCTTATTTCATTGTCAGTATGCAATTTCGTACTTACATTGGGAAAGATCTGCATTTCTTAACAACAACAACAAAAAGATTTTGAAAACACTCAGCACAACCCAGCATCAGACAATTCTACAGGCAGACTTAGTGTTTTTATTTGGTAGGTTGGTTTGTTTGCTGTTCCCCTCAGATTTAATTATATTCACATGTACTTCCCTATTTGTCCACAGGCATGAGACAATCAGTGTGAGAGAAGCTTTAAAAATAAAAGGTACTTGTAGACTGTGGTACTGGACACATCATTATGAGTTAACAGACAAAAATGTTAAATAAATAATCTAGGAGCAGAGTTAACCAAATATTAACCTTTATCCAGTCATGGATGTCTGGTTGGGTTTCTTATTTTGGTTTCTGTGTGAGAAACATACAACTATGGTTTAAAAGTCACCTAGAGGTAAAGGCACAAAAATAGAAAAGAATAATTACAGAAGATGGTGGGGGAAAACCAGCACTCCTTGCTAAAAGAAAAAGAAAGTACAGTATTAAAGCAGTAAAGCTTAATGGTTACTTACTTATCTCTTAGGACTACACCTTCTATGCAGGCTCCAAATAACAATACACAACTGAAGTCTTGAGTACAGATCGTGCTAAGGAAGCAGGATTTATTGAGACATGGCAGATGAAAACTAGAAAGTATTGGGAACAGTTCACTATCTGCCTCTGTCCTAAAGCATCTGTACTACACTATTTCCACTGGTGAGTAAATTAACATCCCACTGCTCATATATACTTTCTAATACAAGCGACAAACAGTTACTGTTCTAAGTTTCAATTTTTAAATAATACTGCTTGAAGTGTTACAGTAAAGATGATAACCTTCTAGGAAGTAACTTGCATGTAAATATCAATTTAATCTACAACTATAGAACAGAAAATAATATTAAAATACTTTTTCCTGCTTCTCCTCTTGTGTCTGAAGATATTTGGAACAGATGGCAAATAATAACAGACGGCACTTTCTCCTGTTGTGATCTCTGAGGGCATTCACATCACCAATAAGTCTTTGAATATTTATTTTGTTATTAAACTCTACTATTTCTGCACTGGGAAGTATAACATAATTCAATTTTCCTGGCTCTAGCATTCCAGGAAAGGTTTTGATCTGGCGAATGAAATGTAGATGTTTAAATCATAAGCTCTACTTCCATCTCTGAAACACAATTTAAAAATACAAAGTATAAGAAAAGAAGAAACACTGTTTTCTCCTAGAAATTATGTGCAAGCTTTCCGCTGGTGGTGTAATAATATTTACATGTGAATTTACATTCTGAATGAAAATAACACTAAAGCTTGGCCACCCTGGTTTAATAGGTATTACACTCAGAGGAAATATTTTTATTGCTGTTGGCTGTTTTGGGTTTTTTGTGTTTTTTGTTTGTTTGTTTGTTTTTAAGTACAAGCTCAGTTCCAGTAATAACATATGGAAAAGTCAGCTCCTAAAAAGCTGGGATCCTGACTTGCAAGGTCTGGCAAAAAACAGTTTCAAAACAGCAGAAGACCCAGAAGAAGCACCTCTGCAGCCAAGCACCCCTTGGGGGCATTTATTCAGAAAGCTCTTAAAATTTTACTTCGAAGGTCTTACCATTAGTGTTTTTTGGTGGTGGTGGTTTATCATTTTGGGGTTTTGTTTGTTTGCTTGGGGTGGGAGCTTAGAGGGATGGGTTGTCTGTTTTTTTTTTTCAAAAAGTCTCCTATCCTGATAAATTGGGGCTTAGGAAATCGATGGCCAGCTGAAGCTGAAAGACATCCCTCTAGCAGGAAAAAAGATTTTTAAGAAGACAGCTTTTCCTAAGCAAAGCTCCCATGGCTCCATACACGGAGCCCGAGATCTTCAACTGGAACAAAGGCTGCTCCTGTGAACACACTCAGCACCTAGAAATCCAGATTGAGGGACATCCTCATCATTTGCAAATAAAGTGCTCTGTTCTCACTGGAAATTATGAGTCATTCACAGCAACACAGAGCTTACTACTGAGTACAGTCATTGTAAAACTTCCACACCTGCCAGCAGGGGATGTACTAAACAACTAGACTAGTTTGTCTTGTCTTAAAGTGCTCAACAAAGCATACACTACTTTAAGTCACTCAAACCAAAAAGACATTAAAGGACCTGAAATTTATGATTTCTGTGGATGAAGCTTTCTCTCATCAGTCCATTACATCCTAAGAAAAATATGAATTTGTATTTGTATAGTCTGAAAAGCTACAGACAATTATGTAGCAAAGAAAAGCAACTAAAATACAAAAGAACAAAACAAAACACAACCAAAAAAAAGGAGTTGGAAAACCATAGGATAGCAATTTAGATGCTTCCAGACTAAGAACTTTTTTTGTGTGTTGGAGACCAATCATACTCACACTAATTTAGTCACCTGAAAGCAGTTCCACAAATCAGATACATAAGCACTCATGTGAGTCACTAGCAATGCACCAGGACTGTACTGACTTTAAAAGGATACAGACTAATGACGTGGTGACAATAGCAAGAATTGTTCCAACAGGAATGGATTTTTGTGCATCTTTGAGGTCCCCTGATCTGTTTGAACCAGCCATGATGCCTGAAAATACATTACGGACATAAGATCAAGGTTAGAGACCCACAGTGTCCCTTTCCCTAATATTCTCACCTGTCACTGATGGGAAGAAGATGCCAACGAGCACCATGAATGAAGTAGATATATCCGAAAGCACATACAGATGAAAGTTGCTCTTCTGGCCTGCTACATCAACAGAGGGATGATGTGCTTTCTCCAGTATCTCTCCTTTCTCCAAATAATTGCTCCACAAGTTGTCTTCAGCATCATCATCACACCACAAAAAAGTAAAGCATATTTCAGTTCAGACTTGTTCTCATTGCAGTGAATCTACTACTGAAGATTACAAATGTAATTCATTCAATTCACTGAACAACACGAATTAAGACACTCAAGTTACGGGAAAGAAAATTTCTATTTCATGCTTTCAAAAACAAAACAAAATGAAGACATACATGCAAATGGTCAACACAAATCTCAGCACATTTTATCCTCTAAAATTACCACATGTAACTTTCTTTTAACTTCATACCAATTTTAATCCCCAGAAATACACTAAGCCTTTTTAATGGGTAACTATCTCCATATACACACAACTGCAAATTAACAGCAGCAATATTTATCAGAGATTTGGATTTATACTGGTTTGCTCTTTAGATAGGGGAAAGCATATGGAACTATGCTAGACTATTTTTACAAAAGTTATATATTTTTATATTTTTAGAAGCCACACCTTTTAAAATGCCACTAGCAGCTCCTGGAATGCCTGCTATCTCCGTAACATTGTTCAGTAGAAAATATTCATCACAGTTCTCAGTGGTTAAGTTTGTATTGTGGCAGAAGTTCTCCCAAAGCTTAGAGGCCACGGTGATATTATCCTTAACTATGGTTTTGGCACAAACATCAAACTGATCTCTTATCAAAGTCCTGTTGCCCAACATGCAAATTCTGGAAGGAAAATGTAAAAAACAGCGTTATTATACAGCACCTACAATATGAAATCTGCCTTTCTCCATCACCCCTCTTTCCATCATGGAAGCTTCAAGTGGCTCTGGTTTTCTACATTATTTCTCAGCTTCAAAAAGATGGTGGTAGCAGGAAGAAGACGATGCATCTGTTTAGCTTGAAGGTTGGATGTTTCCACCAATTTTGGGAGATGTGCAAAATTGTGATTTAATGAATTTGGCAACAGGGATCAATTTACATTAAATAAGGAAAGGGAAACATTAAGCAACATTTTTATTTTCATTTTAACAGAACTGTAGGAATGGAAGATACTGAGAATATCTGACAATACTGTGAAAGGCGTTATACCAGTTTCTGAGCAGCAGCACTTAAGTGATTTCTGACATTTTAGCTTCAGAATTAGAAGTATACAATTCAGTCACAATAAGCAAACGTTCTTCTTGTCAGAAGATAATATTTATCTTTCCTGGAATCATCCAGTGCCTGTTGTAATTCACCTCACCACCTAACTTTATTCCAGCATTCTAGATTTTTAACTCACATCTCTAAAGACAGTTCCACAGACAGAGTGATACAACATAAATAACAGCCTGCTGCCATTGAAGCTTATTCAGCCTCTCTTCCCATTGCCATAAAATGCTCACTGAGAGCAGGGCGGGTGTGAAAATTTACTATTTTCTGCCATTTTAATAAGTTGTATTAGTTCACAGATCTCAAGCACTCAAGCCAAGAAAATGGAAGACACAAGGCCACTTCTTTAGGATTTAGAGCCTTGGCCTCCTGTATAAAAGATAAGCACAATATCCAGTTATTGCCATAAAAGAAAAAGGAGTACAGCCCAATGAAGGGTGACAGGGAGTACATTCAAGAACAACACAAAGATAATGAGGGAAGGTGAAGACACTATTTTTTACAGCTGTGAACCTGCCATTGTTGTACATTACTATAATCTTTGGGCCCTAAATATCTCAAGGGAGCACTTGAGGGTTGCGACTGCTCAGTCACAACACTGAAATGTAAATAATTATGCAGCCTCAACTCCTCTATTTCCATATTCCATCTCCTGCCAGCAATATCAGGAAATACTGTTTGCATTTCTGGTAAAACACATGCATACACATTATTGCTGCTTCAGCTCTGAGTTTAAGAATCCTTATCACAAGCTTAACAAGCCAAGGGACATACTTCCAGAGCAGAGCTTCTCTTGCAGTAAACTCAACTACTTTCAAATTAAAGGGAAGCTCCACTGGAGCTTCAGCATGAACTCATCATACCTCCCTCATTCCCAAGAGATGTTCTACTTCTGAGGGAGCAACTGCAATACACCACCAGTTTCCAACCACAAAGGCAGCACATTGTTTCTTACTGGCCAGGGGAAAATGGAGCTGCCACGCTCTTCCTTGTTGAGGAGGATTGCATAAATTCTTGCCTGAAAGTAACTCAATAGCTGTAGGCTAAGATACTGGATTGTCTTTGTGGGAAGCAGAGAAACGTCAACCTCCATCAATCTTGTACACAAACAGTACAATCCAGTTCTATTGAAACAGTTAAGGAATGTGACAATATTTTAGCCCAAGGAATTTCTATTCCATAAGCTCTGCATATACTATACAAGTATATATTACTATATACAGCTAAAAAATAATCTGAAATGATTCACAAAAAAGAAACTTTGACAATGTATTAGGATAAAGTTTTAAGTAACTTCTATTGAATCCCATCTTCCAAACCTGTAGTCAAAGCTATACCCCACCAAGGAAGAAATATTACTCACGGAAATTCAGGTGGATCAAAGATGGACTTGATAGCTCCAGCATAAATGGATAATATGGATATTACTACGCAGGCCAAGAAGAGGGAAGCAAATTTGTTAACATATTTCACACCTACAAAGACCACCACTGCCATTAAGATGAGGAATACAGTTCCATACACCCTCATGTTGTTTAGCATAGCACTGGATGCATCATGGGCACCGGATGGATAAAAAATTGCTGCTTGTGGCACAATATATGTCTGAAATAAGAAGAAAGCAAGCTGAAGGAGCACAGAAACAGAACTCTGTCTATACTACTGTAGTGATCTTGTTCCCATACCAAAAATGTTTATCACTGCAGCATGCTCTTCACCAGGAACCATCCTTGAGTTTACAGGAAAAAAAATCGAAGGCTAATAACCCTATTTCAGTAGGGCAACTGAGCCAACATTATCAGTGATGAGCATGGGTCTTTAATTTAGTCACACTTTCATCCATGTTTTCAGTAGATTTTGCATTCTAGATATCGATAGTGTGTGTAACTTTAAAAGGTCAACACTGAGCATAGTGAATTAGAGACCTTCCGGTCTGATTTGTGAATGTGTATGCAAATATGGGACAAGAATACTGCAGTATTTTCTGCCAGCTGTCTTAAAATCATGACTATTCCAGTATTACTCACCAATAAAATCTCAATGGCACCAAGAATGTACATCGCTCCTGCAAATGTTGTTCCCAAATAAAAGCACAGCCCTACAGCTCCACCAAACTCTGGGCCTAATGACCTGGATATCATGAAATAGGAGCCACCAGCTATGAAACAAGAGATGTGAGAGTAAAATTGTCATTTCTTGATTACTACAACAGAAACGTACAAAACTATAGTGCATATCTGCTTTTCTAAGGTTTCAATTAAACCAATTTTTTATCAGTACAGTGATAAATAAAATCAAATATTTTGCCTAATTGATACTGAAGAGGAATACTAGCTATTAATTCAGGCTCTGTATCCTGACTTAATCAAATGTATCTGGAATAAATCATGTTAATAGCTTACAGCAACATTTTTTTCCACTAATGAGAAGCATAAGACTACACTTACCTGGAACAACACCATTTGTAGCAATAGCACTCATTGATATGGTTGTCAGCATAGTCTGCAAAAACAAGAAAAAGGAATTAATAGTGTCAACAACATATCCAAATTTTAACTTATTCCTTGTTAGAGTAAACCTGCCACAATATTTCTATTTATTATGCCTTGACAGGTCATTATCTGAAAGAAAACAAGAGTTAGCAGGAATTTAATCATCGTGCTGTTAAGGCTTTTGCCTGAGAAATGCCTGTTGTATCAGGTCAAGCAATGGCTGTCTGCAGACAAAGCACAGTAACAGAATAGGCGTCCTTCCCTTCACAGAGCTGGAATTCTGGCAGAGGCTTCTGCAGCAAGGCAGGCAGTCTGAGACAGACAGAAAAAAACTGTTTGCAGAACCAACACCACTTTTTTTTTTTTTTTTTTTTTTTTTACTGTATCTACACTAGAAATAGTTTGACAGTTTAGAAATATTATCACACATACATTAAAAATAAAAATCACATGCCTATCAAACAAAGCAGGAGAGCCTAGCATAAATCTGGCTTTTCACTATGCATACATCTACAAAGAAGCCTCCCCAAGTTTCTTGACAGTTTCACAGGGGTTACATGCCAGGCATTGTTTTAGCTATATACTTACACAGCAGCAGCAGAGTAATACAATCAGGAAGGACTGAAGAACACCAGCCATTCCTACCATCCAAGTCAGCCGAAGGAAGAGAATAACCCCAAAAATGTTCTGCATGCAAGGTAAATACACTCCCATCAGGGTGCCCATGCTGGGTGACTGAAAAAAAAAAAAAAAAAAGTACATAGCATTCATTACCTGGAATTATTCAAAGCACAGGTAACCAAGATTATACAACTTCAATTTCTCAAATGACACAAATCTGAGAAACATAAGGGAGATGTACACCAATTACTACTGTCCTCCACTTCCACAAAAGCAAACTGCTAATACTGAAACCATCAATTTATAAACAAATTCACATCTATCCTATGAGAACAAGCTGAGAGAGCTGGGGCTGACCTCATTAGCAGCCCTCCAGTACCTGATCAGTGCCTATAGGAAAGCTGGGGAGGGACTTTTTGAATGGGCATGTAGTGGATGAGAGGAAATGGTTTTAGACTGACAGAGGGTAGATTTAGCCTAGATATTAGGAAGAAATTTTAGACTGTGAGGACGGTGAGACACTGGAACAGGTTGCCCAGAGGGGTTGTGAATGCCCCTTCCCTGGAAGCAGGCTGGATGGGGCTTTGAGCAATCTGGACTAGAGGGAGGTGTCCCTGCCCACAGCAGGGGGGTTGGAACTGGATGATCTTAAAGGTCTCTTCCAACCCAAACCATTCTATGGTTCTATGATCTTCACATTTGCAATCATATTCAGCATTTAACAAGAGTTATTAAGAGTTATTATTAAGAGTGATTAAAAATACATTTTTAGTTATTTTATCGTAGAGCCACAGAATTTTTATGATGAAACCAGGTGAGGGCTACAGATTCACAGTAGGATAGATCCTATCTTACTCCTAGAATTCAAAACATAATTTTGTGTTATAAGTACAAGAGATTTTGAAGCAATGTAGAGAAATGCATAATGTATGTTTTTCATTCTGTGTATTTTACATAAATCAGTGATTCTACCTTTCTTCTGCTTAAATCATTTTAGCATCAGACTCTGAATTACTTCTGACAGTGACTGAGAAAATGTAAATTACTCAGGTGACTTCACAGGAACTTCACATTGCTGGCATCTGACACAGTATCTTACAGAATTCTCTTTGCTTAAATAGTTACTTTCAGGGGACAGACAGATCCCAAACAATGATATCAAAGCATTGCTGGTAAGGATTTTATTTCAAGGAATAGAAGTGTTTCCTCCATTGGCACATCTGACACTCACAGAAATTCAGAGTCCCAAATTGCTGTGGTTTTCTGCCAACGTTTTCCACTGCTTCCATTTCCTAAGGTTTTCTTTTATGTTTAAAATTACAAAGAATGCAGAAACATGGGGGAATAGAGAGTAGACTTCTAAATACCTCTCAATTCTCATTTTTTTGTCTGAACTACAAGGATGTTAAAAGGAACGACTGACTCAATTTTTTGAAGTAAGCTTCGAATTCCCTCAGTGACTAAAGTTAATCAGATCAATCAGTTTCCCCATACATGCTGTAACTTGTGTGAACCTCTTGACCACATGCTGATGGTCTGCAATGGACATACCAACCAGACCTACCAGAATGGGGCAAGAGAGCTGTTACTCAGCAGCTCCAGTGCCACAGTACAAAGAAGTCCCTAAAACTTCGACTGCCATATGTACAAAAATTACCATTCTACAGAACTAAAAGCTGTGCCATGATTATGTGTAAGGATGGAAGGAATTGTCATCTTCTGACACTAACAGAAATGATTTTGAAATGAGTTGTTTCAACGCTACAGTAGAGGATCTTCTCAGGCTGTTCTGTATAGTATACCTGTTTCCTCTGAACAGGTTTCTCCTCTGCAGCAAGGGCAGGTGGAGCACAGTTGTTGTATATTCCATATGCAGTTTTCCAAGCACTAGCAAGGCAGGTGAGTTTTTAGCCTGTCCTTTACACATCTCTCAGCACCTGCTTCCTTTGCATAACAATTTGCCTTATTCCAGCACATTCCTATTTGATCCATTTGGCAGATTTGCTCTGCTGTTCATCATCTTCCCCTCCCCATTCATTTGAAATAGCTTTTTAATGTGCATCAAGTTACAACTTAACTCTAGCCACAGAGGAAGACGAGCCATGCATTAATTGCACAGTTATGAGACTACTGCTGAGTAGAGCAGCTTAGGAGATGCGTAAGTGACTGCCAGCAGACAAAACCCAAACCACAGAATTACTAAGTGTACTTGAGGCACTTAGGACAAATTTAATACGGAGTTTACTCTGTATTTTCCTGCCCTGCGGAATACAAAACACCACCATGAAATGATGCACAAACGCTGCTTGCACCAGCCTGCTCACAGAAATATTTAACATGAGTTAAACTGCAGCGACTTAATCCTCCTTACACATTTTATAATCAGCAGCCTCCATTGGAATGAGTGTAACGAAACCTGTACTGAAGCCTCAGTAGAATACAGTCTGAAACAAAAAGGTTATTAAGTTCAGTCTCTTCAGCTGTCAAACAAACAAGTTAGTTGCCTCATGCTGCATAAAGGAAATTAAGCAGACATTTTGAAGAATGTTTTCGTTCAACTGAGAAGGGAAAGAATAATCTTGAAAAATCTCAGTTGCAATGCAGATCATGTTTCTGCATGCACAGTGTTCACTCTTATCAGCTGTAGACATGATTGATATCAGTATTGATCTGAATCTGAAGGACACTGTTTCCATTGTACCAGTATGACAGGTTATCAAAGCACTTGGCTGCAGGGCTCAGGGACACAGATCAGTAATGACAGCTTTTGCGGCTGCTCTGTAGCATGAGGACAGACAGCAGCACAGAAATGCACTGCCTTATTAAAGATACATGACCTGAAATACTGAATGTAATTTCTACCGCGAGAAGGGGATATTTTCACAGTGCTGTGACCAAGTGCTTTAATATAAGACTGCACTTAGAAAACATTAACAGCAATCAAAATCTCTATCCTATTACAATTTTTTTCTGATGTCTAAAGAAGAATTATGCAATCAAAAATATTTAATGTGAATGCTGAAACAGGGTAGCATGCCTATATCAACCTCTTTTCATAAAATCGTAGGGGTTTTGCACTGAAATTCTTCTCATCTTTGTTTGCACCTTCTACAAACTGTGTTGATCATTCCAAAAGTTTAGAAGGGAGGGCCATCACATAATATATTTTCCAGAGTCTGTGGAAATGTCAAGTCTCCTTTGGTTGTGTCACCTGAGAAAGCAGACGTCACGAACAAGGCAAAGCACATCATTCTCTGCTCACTTAAGCTTAACATTTGGAAGAAAGATCTCTTTTCTTTTTTAAATACCTGCCATTCGGATTTCTGTACTAGATGTGCACACAGTTTTGTGCACTTTCTCATGCTCTCCTCTCTAATTTAAAAGGGTACGATTTGGGGGATACCAGATCTAGAGTCTGCTAACCCTCCTCACTCCACTTCTGGTCTACAAGATGCCAATTCCAGTAAGTGACACAACAGGACAGGCAGCTCACATTTGGTCACACCAGCTGGACACATACTAGCTGAGCACAGCTGACAGAATACTCAGCAATGAATCAGTTATCAAAGCTAATGCTCAAAACCAGAATGTGCCACCTGCTTCTCATCTGTACAGTTCTGTAACAATTATAGTGTACAGCATTGTATAGTTGCTAGTTTTGAATTTTCAGTTTTTAATCATAATTATTGGTCAAGAACTCAACTGTATTCTACAAGATGTTTAAACTCTCATATTGCTTAAGACAAGATGGGGATAAGAAATTCAAACTACTGTTATGATATTGCAATTGATGTAATTTATCTCCAAGACAGACAAGTTAAGCAAATATTCACTTAAGGAAAATACAGTGTTTACATCGAAAATCCTGAGATATTAACACAGGATGATACTGCCACTTTTGGAATAGTAACCCAACTCACTTTACAGCAACCATCTGAGAAGTCTGTAAGCACACATTTTAGTAGGGCATAATTTTGGACAACCAGAAGCCCAAAGTGCATGTTACCAAAGAAGCAGAGCTTTCACAAGGACTGTGTTGCCTTTAAGTTAAAAACAACCTCTCACTTGCCTGTTATTTGCTGCATTTCTTTCCTACAAAGCTATACTGTAACTTCTTTAACCAACATTACACTACACCACCAAATTCTCCTAATTCTTTGTCAACAGAAAAATAAGCGATGAGCTTTCAGATTAGACTGCATCTTACTTTGGTATCCTGGATGGGCAGTGGATGAGGAAATAAATGGGAAAAATGCACAGAACTGTTTCAAATGGTAATGGCTGTACTTATTTGAATCTCCCTTCATTTTACCTTTGTTAAGATAATAATCAATCCGCAAGAAGTAATTTTTTTTTTTTTTTTTGGTCTTATGCAACATCACCATATTAACAGCTGACCTTTGGCTTTATTTCCCTCAAAAGCATGCTGAACATAGATGCAGATGAAATTTCATATTGGTTATATGAAGGTAAAAACTTTGAACAGACTCAACAGTTAACATAATACTAAGTACCATACAAAAGCAATAGTTAAAATGTTTAAATTATTTTTTAAAAGTAACGTTGAAGTACCAAAACCCAGTTACAGTACCTAGACAACCTTCACTCAGACCTGTAGTGATGACATACTGACCACAGTATCACAATACTTCAGCATTTGTGGTCTTGGATAAAATTCAACTTCAAGAATCATGTTGACTAAGTAACTTTATTAACATGAGTGTAAAAACAAGCAGAGTAAAGAAACAATGTGTGTAAGAAAGCTGGAATCCAGCAGTCAGCAGGGATTTACACGTTTCCTCTTTGAGAACAACAGTGCTGTTTTTCAGCATTATCACTTCTTTCTGTTCGAAACACCCAAAGACTTTCTGACAGTGCTGTAGGATGAAATCTGTAGGATTCAAATGCTATCTCAGTTTTTAAAATTTCTTTTGGAAGAAAAAAAAAATTGCAAGCAAACTGATAGGCCTGCAAATGCAATAAAATGCAACCATACCAGTAAAAGTTTTAGCACTAACTGAAGTGCTTGCCTGGCTGCCAGACCACTAAGAACAGCAGTTAGAACACAGTGCTTGCGATAGAAATCAAACAACCAACAATCAAACCCCACCTTCAGCTTAGTTGCTATAGCCAGCCCAAAGAGGCTAAAGATCTCAATTCAGATCCTTTGGGGTGGAATTCAGTTGATTAAACGCCTGGCAACCACAATGATACTTCAGCTGCCCCAGGGCGCCCAATCTGACCTCCACCCACCACTCTTGAGGGGTGTTGCCTCCTGCAAGCCCTGTGTCATACCTACCAGGCTCACAGATCTCAAATACTTCCAGGAACCTAAACCAGCACTGTGAAAAAGTTGTGGGCTTTTTTTGTCACTGTTGATTTGACTCACTGCTAAAAGCATATCCTATCTATCTAAATCCATACTGGGTATATGCAACGGTACTGTAGTGCATTATCCCCAGCCACTGTTTTGGTTCCGGTTTGGTTTGGGTTTTTTTGTTTTTTTATCATCTTACTACTTACCAACGAGCTCTTTGCAAAGCTATCATGACACCTTCAAACTACAGAAGTTAAGATAAAGCGGAAAGGAGTCCAGTTCTCCAAAACCACACATGGAATCACTGAGTTGATTAGCTGGCCATGGAAAGAATCTTTACTCACTTTTGATACTTTCTTCTTGGAACCATCAGTGTTTTCTGCTTCTTCATGTTCCTTAACACCTTGGGTAAGATTAGTGTAGTTGACCAGCTTGCCAAGCAGAGATGACACTTTTGGTCGTATATCAAGTTCTTCCTGTGGGAGAAGACAACCAGTCAACTTCTGTGAGTCACAGCATTGAGGGAGAGCTGCTGGGGTCAGGCCTTCCATGAGTAAAAGCAAGGGAATCAGAGAGTATTTAATTGCACTGATGAGAGGATTTATTTTCTGAAACAAGGGCAATTCTGCTAGGAAATGGCAACAGGTGTGCATTATATACCCCCCCCTTCTCCTTAGGTACTGATAAAACAAATTGTATCAGTAAAGACAAATTCTGAGCTCTGTGGCTGTAAGAAATTGAATACATGCCTTATATGCAGCTCTAACATAATTGACAAAAAGAGATACACTTTTAAAATCGTCAAGTTTACAAGTAAGGCAGCAATATCATTGCAGACTGAGGTCTGATTGTTTTATTATATTTTTCAAACTTTGTAATCTTATTTATGTGGATCTAGATTTTTTTTTTTTTTTTTTTTAAATCCCAGAAGCCACATCTGCAGTGCCTCACAGTTTTACATTCTTCCCATCCAACATCTGCTTCTGAAAGCATTTTCAAGGCCAAATCTGTGGCTTCTCCATGCAAACAAATACTTTCCTTAGACAAAGAAGGAAAAAAAAAAAAAAGAAAAAAAAAAAGCAGCCCAGTGAAACAGCTAGCCTGCAAAGAAACAAAACCAGGACAAAGTCACTCCCTTACTCTCTCTCTCTGAAACTGAAATGCTTTACATGTCAAATTGCACAATATGTAATGCAAGGCAAAGAGAAATTACTCTCTATACAGAAAATAAAAAGCTGATTAAGACAGATTTCATTGTCTGGAGCTTTATCGTATCTTCATGTGCAGTCACGAACAGTTTCTAGGAGGATCTGATGCATAAACTCACTCCGAATGGTTGAAAGGATGCCATGAGCTAAGTATCCCTTTTCTTACTCTTTCCTCAGATCTCATCTGTGAAATCTACAGGTTTCATCTTCAAAAATCTGGTTATGATTACTTCCAGAAAGAGGTTGAGGTAACATGCTCCCCATTCAGTTGGGCAGCATAGCCTTTGGGATGTTCTGTTCCTCCTCTTTAGTACTACAGAAACAGCCTGCAGTCCTGCTGTGCTGTTGCTTATGAGAAAAGCAGGCGTGTAAGTAACAGCAGATCAAATTCCACAAACGGCCAGCCCTCCACAACATGCAAGTGAGTTCATCCTGATCACAAATTTACTGTGCTTTGGAGGAAGGAGACACCAGAGCTGGGAGCACGCTTCAAAGTCTTTAGCTCAAGCACACTGCCATAAAAACAAAGTTGTAGTGTTTCCAGGGCAGCAGGCACATAAGTATGTGTTAGGCTCAGTGCCACACAGCTGAACTCTGCAGGGGTCAACCTGGCTGGGCATAGGAGCTGAGTTCCCAGCATGTGAAACATAGGATGCAAGTTCCCAGGATGGCTGTGAAGCCATTATTCAGGAGCTTTGCTGGAAAACAGCTGCAGAGCCAATCACATACTCTCTGCACTGCTCCCCAGAACCTCAAAATCTGAAAATACCTTTTAGAAACTTGGTTTTGGCAGACCATGACATATTTTCACTTACTGCAGTGCCAGTGAGGTGAGGAGGACGACTGTGCTCAATTCTGTATGGGTCCAGCTGGTGTAACCACAGCTTTGCTGTTTAAACTACTCAGGTCACTTCTGCTACCATTATGTTTTAGTACTTTATAGACTTAAACACACCAAAGGCTTTTAGATATCAGGTTCCCCATCAGTGAGAGTTAGGTACCAAAGCACCTGAGCCTTTGCAATGCTCCACATTCCACTGAATGATAAATAACATGTGTTCAGTCCCTCCCGGTTTGGAAGATCACAAATCACATCAAAACTGTGAAAAACAGTCAGAAATTACCTCAAACAGGGCCAGATTTTTGTCATAGTAATCACCTCCTTTGCTGGCTTCTGAACTGTTGAGAAAAGGGCTGTTTTCTTTATGGTTGCCATGACCTGAAAAGAAAAAAAGAAATAGGTTTTGGAAAGAGTAAGAGAATTCCCAAGGAAACTTTTTAACGCTGACATCAGAAACCACAGGGAATAAACTTGTTTGTTCAACTTAATCTGTTTCTTTTTAGTATCTCATGTTATGCAACAGAACCTATATCAGAGCTGTTACTCCGACAAAGGAGTTTCTTCTGTTTCTGTTCCTGTTTTCAGTAAAGCAGATGAGCAAGTCACCGCAAAGCAAAGCGTACAAGCAGGGGCACAGCTACACTGCTGTCTGCACCTCTGTTCTCAAATGTTTCCTTTGATAACTGCTTCTTACACAGAGCTGTGACAAATGAAAAGACACTTCTTTCGCACCCGGAAAAACTGAAGCCAAGAGAACCGTTTGGGCACCATGTGCAAACACACTGGGTAGATCTAATGAAACTGAACAATACCAAGACCAAACTCTGTTATTACAATACTTGTAAATATTAACCAGAAACCTCTTTTCTTTTTCCTACTCTTTTCTTCTCTTTTTTATTCCCCCCTCCCCCACCTATGCCAACTAATTTCTAGATCTCAAGACATGCTCACTTCATGAAGTATTGTGAAGCCTTATCCTTATTGCGTTTTGAACGCAGGCTGCGCATTCTTCACTCCTCTAATTCTTTCAGATTAAGACCTAACATCAGATATAGTAAAAGTAAAGCATCAGACAACCTGAGAGATCAGTAGATCTTTCTGAAATAGGTAGAAATTAAATGAATAAAGGGCACAATGATACAAAATTATCTCTGCCAAAATTAAAAAGAAAAAAAATGAAGTTGATTCCAGCAATAAGTTCTCTGACCTATGGCTCCCCTTACAAAAATTCCTTTCTTTTGCCTATAACTCTTCCCTCCCTGCTCTTTCAGCCAATACAAACTAAGATTTCCAAGAGTGTCTCCTTAAGAGAAAATCAATCCAAAGAATGATCTTTCTTTTTACAAAAACAGTAACCACTAAAGAAATTGAAAATGAAAGGAAAAATGGATTGTCTCAAATGCAAGCTAAAGTACAACACACTGAATATATAAAAAGCACAAGATTAAAGATCCGGATTTTTTGGTGCATGTTTTCAACAACTATGGTAATCAATTGAAAAAGGCCATATTAAAATAATTTAGCATAACAGAAGCGAACGCATTTCTGCATTTTGAAGTCTAAATCAACTTACAGAATTAATCTACAAGGCAAAACACACAACTCCTCCCCTACTCACATGGATCAGCATATACCACCACGCTGTTACAAGTAATTGCTATGGGCAAAATAATAGGACAAATGTCAGTGCTGTTCTTACTGAGGGCAAGTAATGCGAGGGAAGAAGCGCTGCTTGCTTGAAGCTGCACACAGGTGCTTCAGGCAAAGCTGTTAGGGGAAAACAAGAAACCACGAACAACAGATGTCTTAGTAAGTTTCTGCAATAATCATCAAGCTGACCATAAGCACTTGTAGATAGCAGTGCACTGTGACTATGAGCCTATTGCTTTTCTCACAGTTCTCACAACACCAAAATGTGACACAGCAGCTGCCTTGCACAAGTGGGCTCAGACTACCTGCACACTTTAATACAATGTAAGAGATGTTGATGCAGTATATTGTAAAATTTCCACATGACTTGGAAAAAACAACTGTAGGCTTAGCAACACAGTATGAAAATTACATGTTTTTCAATTCCAGTGAGACAAATATTTAGTAAACAAGCCATAATAATTGCTTGCTTGCTGTATGCGTTAGGTCTTTGATTGGCAAAGAGAGCATAGTAGACCAATTTTATTGCAGTACATATTGCATGCTGTGCTGAAGTCCATTCTATTCTATTTTGATCAAAGCACAGTTGCTATTCTTGCTGAGGAAACTGAGTCACAAGTTTTACACGAAATTGAAAACGGGCGGTCTATTTGACTAACAAAATTGAGAAGTTCAGTCTGTGCAATACCTCATTACACTTTGTTTTCTCACCTCTTACGTACTCACTTCAGTAACTCTTCTTTTTTTAAATAAAAATAATATTTAAAAATTATTTGATGTCCTGAATTTCTTTGTTCTTTCACCTTACAGAACCTGCTTATCACTGTCTCGAAAGCAAAATGGGTATTCCATTATTTATAATGCTTATAGAGCTTTTTTTTTTTTTTAAGTATATTAAATCACGCCGTTGTCAAGACAACCCATACATTCAATCCCAGATTTTCAGATCAGATGACAATTGCTTTGCTCATTCAAAATGCCAGGCCACACATCTTCATTTTACTCCAGAATTTTTCACAATTGGACTCTTCAGAAGCTCTACGTCTCTCTCAAAAAGAACATCTGACTCCTCTCTATTCACCATTTGTGTTTTCTAGCATCACCAAATTCCTTCCCTCTTGCCTTTCCTTTTGAATTTAATTCCTTGGTGGGATTGCTCTGGGTACCTTTCTGCCCAATGGAAGCCCAAACAAAGCTAACTGCAATAGAAAAATCAGTAAAACAAGTGACTGGAATTAGAGTATTGTTTTTTGCAATTGCTAGGGCGTGCTTTTCTCTATGAACATTAACTCCCTTCTCAAACACTGTGCTCCATATACTCCATTTTCAGGCATGGTAAGTTTACATTCAAATTCTGTGGAAGGACATCAATCTTTTAATTTTACCAATAGGTGGATCTGGGTGCTGCAAAGTTGTGTCCCACATCAAAAAGAGTACTATATTGAAAAGTTAAGAAAAGCTAATTAAATGGTAGCCAAAATCACCTTCACTAACTGTTGTACATTCAGTGTAGTCTCTGCCTTTCACACACATTCTAAAACACATCACCAAAGTATTAATCTGATCTCCTCTAGTGATTTCTATGTTCCGTTTCCAATTTCCTCAACAAGAATCACAAGTGTCCTTTGACCAAAATAAAATCAGATGGAGCGTAGCAAAGCATGTAATACAAAACACAATAAAATATTTGTCCAGTATATTTTGTTTGCCAATGAGCAATACCAGCACCTTCAAACAGACTTACTTGCATGGGAAGAGCTTGTTATCTCCGTTAGTTTTGGAAGAGAGCGGAGGTGACCTCGGAAAGACACGCCAGGGAATTCTTGCCCCAGCATCACGTGAGGATAGCTTACATTCTGAAGCATGAAGTCTCCTGGATAAGCACCATCTCGTGACACAGGTACTGTTTTCCACATCCTTAATTACTGAGCCTTTGGTCTTGGACAGTAGCTATGCAGTGTTAGCTTTCATGATGCAACTGTTTTGCATGGAACGTTTCATAAAGAGAGAGCTACATACTCTGCAACAGAGAATAATTTATTTGCCTTAATTCCTAACTAATTTTTTAAAATTATCATTATTTTTAGGTATGTAAACTACATTCCAATTTGGTTGATGTTTTCACTTGTTTCACTACTTCTCAGTCTTCACTATCTTTCAATAATGAAGGCTTCTTAATTATTAAATTATTAATACCTTCTGAATCCTGCCAATTCTCTTCCAAACCAAATCATTCTATTTACAGCCACCACTTCAATTGTACAGTCTATCTTCAGTTCTCCATCACAGTTCCCTGAGCTTTTTACAGCTCACCCACCCAGGCATGGACACAGGTCTACAGAACAGCATTCATCGTGTGAATCACATGCGTTCCATAAAACTTCAAAGATGTCCAATGAAACAAAACCTAAAAATCCTAAGTATGCACGCTCCTATACACGCAAACACATAAGCCCAGGAGACAAAACAAAAATAATTAAAGGATGTCCAAATCTTTACCCAACATTTACCTGGTTGCCATGGTGGCAGAGCTGCACCAGGCAGTCGGTGGACAGGTTTTATTTTGTTATTGTCTTAGACACCTAAGCTTTTTGGAGAAGGCTAAGAACAGAGGACAGTGTCCACATTATTGTGTTGTTTCTGGACACATTGGGATGGAGAAACAGTTTTCCCACTAGAACGCTGTATGCACAAGACTTCGTTGAAAGCCATTGCATTTTGGTTAGTGAAGGATTAAAAAAAAAAAAAAAAGAATTCAAGGAAAACTACAGACAAAGGCTAAAATAACGATAAGAATGACAGATCAGCAAGTATAAAAGGAAGCCAAACAATTAGGCACAGTGCAACTATCGTAAAGAAAGACCAGGAAGCTTCATGGTGATAAAGTGTACTCGGCCAGACTGGTACAAGAATAATCATCCCTTTGAGAAGCTGGCAGGAGCAGCTGCATGACTTCACCTGTTAAGGTTTTGTTCTCTTCTATTGTCAGTTTCCAAACTCCCTGAAAGAAAACTACCACTCCCCTAGTCCTTCATCATGCTCAGTTAAATGAAATTAGTATATCCTTTTGGACATGACTAATCCAGAAACATTCAGCTAGTTCTTACAGAGTTATTTATCCATCTTACAAAGTGCTTTATCTACATGACAAGTTAAGGCGTGCTGAAGGCACAGATGGACATTGTACAACTAGCTTTTGTCTAAGCAACACATAGAACAAGGAAAAATATAGTAATGCAAATTCATCTTAAAACTTTTTAAAAAGTATTCCCAAGAGCACTTTGATCACAAATCCACACTACTTTGCTTTTACAGGCATATATCTGGGTTGATTAAATGAAAGTCAGCAGAGGCACATACACCATCCTCCCATCACACCTGCACTCAGAGCATCTCAAGAGGAACCCAGTCTCTCCGATGTGCTTCGCAGGGCAGGCAAGCTGGACAAAGCTTCCAGTTACAGCTACAAGCTGTGATGACAATGTACTGAGTGCCCATCATTCTCCCTGCATAAAGTAACAATTCTAATTCTTAATTTATGTATTACATCCTTTGAAATCAGAGCTAGAACTGAAGTGTTAGGTCTGAAAAAGGAAGGAACTTGTTGGTTCATTTACCTCTTCATAACTGAGGAACAGCAGAGATTCACTAAAAAAACAGAAGCTCAAATTAAAGTCTTCTCCCACAACACAGTTTCATTTCTGGAGCAGTATAAGAGCTAATGTCTTGTTTGTAATTTTACTATACACATACAGGTTCCTTTCTGCACGCTACAGCAAAAGTATTTTTGTAATGAGACAGGCTGCACAGCAGCTAGCAGCACTTTTCAAACATCACTGGTCACAAAGCCTGTGACAGCTAGAGATAAATGGAGAGGTTTTCATGCACAGAGAACATTACTACATCTTATATATTTAATCTATCCCTTATAGTTTTAGTATTCCATCTACAAATTAACAATTAGAAACTAGAATGGATACACAAACAGCTGGAATGGGATTCCTTTAGCCTAATTTCAGCTATCTAAACACTAGGCAGTTATGTTCAACTAATCATGTACCTCACTCTTAGTCAGGACAAAACAGCTGAATCTGTTGATCCGTGGAGAGCATCCCCTGTCCGTGCATATTGGCAAGCTGAAAATTATCCAGAATTCAGCTGGAAATTTTGCCCCAAAAACAAGAACAGTTTGCTAGACTTACTGTTCTCCCAAGGATGCAAATGGATACACACATGATGGATATTCTAGAGCAGGAAAAGTTATGGAAACAATGGGATTGCTGCAAACAAATTATATTCAGGTAGAATATTTCTTTACTGCACAACCAAATAGTTTTATTAGTCAATGCAATTTTGTGCAGACATTTGTTCACAGCTTTAAGGATTAAACTTTCATTAAAAAAAAGGTGTCCAAACCCATTTCCATTACACTTCAGGGTTTGTTGTTGTTTTGTTGTGGTTTTTTTTTTTCAATTTGTTTGTTGTTATTAAGAGGAACCGTTGTGACAGTTTTTGACAAAGCAAATTCCAAGTGTTAGTAGTGATAATACTTGCCCAAACAACTGTACCACAAGATAAAACTCGGTTCCCTGATAAAGGCTGTGCAATGCTCAGATAGCTTTCCTCATACCATACAATAACAGTGAAGTTCTGCAGAACTGAGTGTTGCTGAACAGAAAAGCCAAAATAATTTTCTTGTCTTTTCCAAGCAGTTCAAGAACCCTGATACCTCTGCCTTCAGCAGCAAAGTACTGAAATTGTTAAAGTGCATGAAGGGACCACCACGTTAAGACAGCAATCCATGCAACAAGACTGCGTGGGAGGAGAGAACAGCAGAATGAAAGGGCAGATCAGTGATCTCTACCCAGACAGCTTTTTGGCAGCAAAAGGAAACTGTGCTTTAAGCAGGCTCAAACTACCACTTACACTGACAATACTGAACTCTCATATGCCACAGTTAGATGTTTACTTCTAGAAGAATCTGCAGTTGAAAGCCAAACTATTGATACTTGTGGGTATTTTCAAGAGCGTAATTTGCTCATTCACTGCTATAAGACTAGCACATAACATTATTTACTTCACTATGGATTAGCACTCTCATTAAAATTTTGTATTTACTGGATTTTACCCTGACAAGTGAAGTGCTTCTTAAGCACTACACTGCAGATATCTACACATTTACACTCACCAGCTTCAGCACCTGCAAAAGCTACACAAAGCACAGTTTTACCAAAGATAAGTTAAAAGCTGTATTGCTGATAATATATTAGTTCTTCTGAAACAGTTCAGAGTTCCAAACACTGTTTGTGGTCTGCGTGAAGGAAAGAGACAAAGCTTTCCCACACAACCTACACAACACTTAGGCTGCAGCAAAGTAAATAACTAAATGAACAGTTAAGCAGAGATAGCTGATTTCTCCCTAAATAAAAAAGCATGAAATTACTACTGGTCTTCTACTGTACTTTGCAAATCTAGGCTAGGGAACAGTTCTACAAAACAAATTAGCTAATGCTTCACAACTCAAAGGATTTAGCAATGTAATAGCCCACTGCTTCAGAAAGTACAACAATTTCACTCTTCAGTTAAGATACACTGATAGCTTTAGAACACTATAATCCTCTGTGGATATTAATATCAACATGAAGTACTTACCCTTCAGCAATAACTCTTTGCCATTTGCAGTAATTTGGTTTACCATTATTCTTCTTTCTGCTTTTAGTGCATGCTTTAGAAAATGCCTTCTCTGGCAAGTCCTGAGGATCAGACAAGTTTAATACTGTATTCCCAAAAGAAGTTTTTCTACCTCCTCTGACAAAGTGACTGCTGCCTGCAGAGCTGAATGGAATTGATCTCTTTCAGGAAACAAAAGGGTTCCTTAAAGAAAGCTAAGCCAACGCTGATACAATCCTGGCATTATAATCTTTTAAATAGTGAGAAAATAGGCAAATATCAAGATCTTACTGAAAATGCTGTTTGTGAAATTGAACTCGGCCACGTCCAAGAGGCAAACTGCACACTGTTTGCACACTTCTCAGAAGAGTGTGAGCCACAAATCTGCTGCTTGCTTAGTGTGGAATCAGACAGCATTTTAAACTAGCTAATACCATGAAAATTACAGCTCTGTGACGTTTGCCCTCCGGGCATTTCAGCTTTCAAGTGAAAACAGTGATGTATTTTTTTCCATCTTCAATAACTTTTACTATGATTACCCATTAGGGGATAAATCATATGAAAGATGCAACAAAATAAATAAATCTATACGATGAAATGGAGGCTTATATAAGAGACAGGTAGATACTAACAATGGTTTTAAGTAGTTCACAATTACTAGAACCCCATGCATTCTGTTTGTTTATAAGGTAATCTTCCAAATACCACACACACCACACCAGCTCCTTTATCCAGCAATCACCAAGAATGCCTGTGATTAAAATGCCAAGTCACTTTTGAGAAAATGGATTTAGGAACTCACACACTGCTTCAGAGCTTTCATAATCTAACTCTTCATTGCCAGCTGAAAAACACTACAGTGAAGTACAAACATTGTTTTTACAATACACTTCAGAGGTTCCTTCATGTGGAAGAACTCCAAATCATTTCTCACGACTATCATCCCCGAAACTCAGTCCCCTCACACGCATGAAGGCATCTCAGATAGAACACACCCTGTGTCAAAATACAGCAAGGAACATGTTATTGCTATCCCTGTCTCAGGGAAAGCCTCTTTCCCTGCAGAAAAGCAATCCCAGTTTCTCTGAGACACCAACACACATCTGTGAGACTGGCATATAGGTTCCATGCAAAATTTACTTCACTTCTCTCTTTGATATCAAATAAGGGAAATTGTTTTCAGCCTCGTAACCCATTCAGCTGACCACAGGAAGAAAGACGAACACATGTAAGAAATAAAACATATGCCAAAACAAATAACAACAACTAGAAGCCATGGAGTGAGAACAAGCAGCTGGGAACAGCTCAGAGAACTTCCTACAGAGAACACATAGAACTAATGGAGATACAGGCAAGAGTGCTTTGTATCTCCAGACATACATAAAATGACTGAAAAAGGTTTAAATTACTTTGAGAATGTCTGTACATTTTATGCATTGCATTGCACAGTGCATACACATTTACTGTCCATTCCTGAAAGACAGTGGGAACACATCTCTAATCAGTTACAGCTTATACTTAAGTTCCAAATGCTTTATTCATTTTCAACTAATTCGTATAGAAAGGAGTTAGTAACATTGTTCTTGCACTGAAAATTATTTACTAATTTTTAGCCAAAGAGGGCTGCTGATGGTAAGCAGAAGGACAAGAAAAGAGCTATGCTTCTCTATGCACCAAAGGTGAAGAGCTGATTTTTCCGTGTGGTGCTAAAATAAAAAACAAACCTCACTGCTCCATTGGTTACAATACTTACAAAATGCTGAAAAAGTCAAATTCAGCCTGGGACATCTCCAAGCAAAGAAATCACTCCCTCCCTATCAAAAAATTTGGAGGGTGGAGACATTGCTTATATGATAAGCAACAAACCACATCACTGGTAATATATATGTAATATATATATATATATATATATATTCCAGAACACAATTATCCAGAGCTTGTAGCTCTTCTGAAATAGCACAAAATACTACATGCTGCAGCACAGCACAAAACAAGACAAAGCCAGGTGTCTGGAAAAGGCAATGGCTTTTACCATTGTTTTACAGAAAGTTCGTCAGTTTGCAAGAGCATCAGAGCAAATTGAGAGCAGCATGTGACAACACATGGAGACTCTTCACGGGGCAACAGGTAATACTGGTTCACTTCTCTTCTGCTCCACCAGTCAGGAGTTAAATTGAGTACATGCAGGAGGAGGCTGGTCAGAAGAAACTCATGGACACGTGGTGGAGCTCAGCCCTGCTAAATGTATACTTCTACCAAAAAACCCAGATCACAGCATCTTCAAAGAGGGCAAAGGCAAAGCACCACATTAAAAATTATTCCCAGCACGCTGACTTAAGTTACAGCTCCAAAGCTTCCTGCGTGTACACTGGGGGATATCTTATGAAAAGGCACATAAATATCCTACTGCCTGGTTAGTCAGTATTGGGTTTTTCCTGTCCTATTTGGCTGACACGTCCCTGAAATTTATCCATGACATTGCTGCTGTGTTCTCTGGAAAATACAGACACATAAAAAATGAATGATCTGTCTCTGCTTGAGCAATGCAAATTCCCTCTAAGTTATATCTGTACTAGAACTGAATTTGGATAAGCTTGGCAGAGTTTGCTTCAGGTACTCCAGAAACAACTGTGCTCTGGAAATCATGCCCAGTACAGGATGCCAAATACAAATTATGAATGTAGGGAAAGGAAGAAATCCCAGGGAGAAGTGACAAAATACCTTAAACTAGTATTCCTGCTGAATATTTCATATTGTAAAAATGACAGACTGGACAGTAATGACCTTAGCAGAGGAAAATCAGAAAATGTTCGGGAGCGGTCAGTTCTGAAATTAGACATGCAGAACCATCGGGGAACATCTACTTCAGTATTATGTATCAGCTTTGAATACAAACTTATACAAAGTGGATCAGGACGACAAAGCTTCCAAACACAAAAGTAGAAAACAAAAGAGAAGCAGTTATGCACTATCCTCCATCAAAGAGCACAGCAACCATAAAGTCTCCTTGAACTGCTCAGGGCCTGCCTCAGGCCCGACCTCCTACACGGAAATGCAGAAATGGACTTTGCACAGTGACTACGCTTGGGGCTGCTCAGATCAATAGCGCAGAGTTATAACACAAGGCTGCATTACTATCAATAATTTTATGAAAAATAATTTTACTCCAGGGCATTTTTTATTTTTTTTTACTGCAGCAATCAGCAATATAAAGTATGCAAGAGCAAGTCTCAACAAGTGGCTCCTCCTTAGAAGTTACCCTCAATCAGCAAATAAGTGGTTTCCCGTGGCACACTATAAGAATCCCTATTTTTTCTTTGACATGGAACTGAAAGGCAGAAGTTTAGCCTAAATGGCTCTATGGAGATACCTCTGACGACTGGACGGTGTTCTAAATCCTACAACACAAACAAATTCTGGCTATAGACAGAAAAATGAAAAATGGTAATTAGGCTATAGAAAAAAAAAAAACCACCACCAGTTTCATTCAAGCTTAATTAGCTTGAACCTATACATAGTACAGCATGCCTCTGTCCTAAACAGAGCCTGCGTCATCTCTCCTCTCCCAGGGTCTTGTTATACAATCCCTGCTGCAGCTCCCTGCGAGCCAACTTCCAGCATAAGCTTCAGCTTTGATCCTAATTGTCAAAGTAATCAATAGATTGCATCCTAGTTATGTTACAGACCACATGTCAGTCAATGAAAGAGCTGGGCCTCTAGGAGCATGCAGGTCATCCTGAGCAAATTAACTGTTCTGGATTTGAGAGGATGGACCGTTGGGACAAATTTGCAGGGTATTAGGCAAACCCAGAAACAGAGCAGCAGCAGAAATGCTGCTAAGCCACATCCAACACAAACCAGCTTCCTGGTTTCTTGCCATTGCACAGTGACCACCCACACAAAGATGGTAGGACAGCTGTCCCCTTCACTAGTACAGCAGTCTCCTCTCTCACCTTAAGCTGCAGCTGCCCAGCACAGCCGGGCACCCGCCTTCCATCTTCCACTTAGCAAAATGCCATTTCATTTACATCTGCAACAAGTCTCAGGCTGCCTCCAGCGAGCAAAGACAGCTAACTTGGCAGTTTTGCCAAGTGATCAACCTTCGCCACTCATCCATAAGCTAATGGAATCAAAGCTCTTTTTGGTCAATTAGTGCTTTATTCTGCACATTAAATCCCACCTCTCTGTTCTACAGAGCGGAATGAAGATCAAAAGATGATTCAAAAAAAATTCCACCAAGTACCTTTAATAGCAGCAAATAACTGAGGGGAAAATGTATTCCCAGCACTGTCATAACATATACCTCTGTTGCTTAGACATGTATTAAGGCTGCTGGAAAAAACCAGCCATCTTTTTCAAGGCCAAATGTAATATCTACCACAAAAAAACTAAATCTCTATTATACGACCTGTTTGAAAAAATGCTACTTCTTCAACTCCAGGAACTTCACAAGTGATAATTTGAGACTCTGGAAGCAATGCTTAAAAAATAAGGGCAACTCAGGACAAACAGGCAGTACGCACCCTACAAAACAACCTCCAGATAGGTGTGCACTGAATGACATAACAAAGGTACCTGCTCCATGTGCTACCTCTCATATTCTGAAAAGAAGAGAGCTGTACTACAAACCAGCTTACACAATGCTCTCATACCCTGAAGAGAAGCTTGCCATACATACCCTGAAGAGAAGCTTGCCATACATGGATTATAAGACCTGTATTTTCTGTATTTATATTACTAGGGTTCCGGTAATTATTAACTACTTAGCATCATTAAATTAGTATCTACATGACTCTTACATGACTCATACAGATTTATCTTTCACATGATTGATCCTCTAACGGGTAATCACTTTATAATTAAAGACAAAACATAATAAATACCTGTCAAGATTCTGCTAATATTTTTGGTGTATGCTATTTCTCTATTTTGAGTACTGTTTGCTTAGCACTCACTAAGGCAGCCAGAGTGACAGATGCGCAGTTCTCCACATGTGACAAAAATTGAACTATACTGAAAGAAATCACCCAAAGCAGCACAGTGAAAGAACGAAACACAGCAATACTCACTTGGCATCATTTAAACAGATGTCTACTGAAAACCAATAAAGAGGCTTTACAAGATCAAACAGCAAAAAGTATTGAAACTTAGTCAACAAGGTTACAAAGTACCTTAGCCATAGGACCATAGAACTTCAGAGCAGAAGTCAAATTTAAACCTCACTTTTAGGAGCATGCAAAAATGTAATCCTTTATTTTGCTGCAGCTGGGGTGAGAGAGGAAAGGCAATGTCAGTATTTTCTTTAAGGAAATGAAATCCTGCAGAAATTTGTAAGGGCAAGTTAAATGAAACAAACATAAATCAGTTTTATATGCGAGGGAGGTAGGTATCAAAAACACAATATAACTAATCCAAAGACTGATTTTAATTCCTTTAGGGAGGTACAGAGATTGAACAAGAAACACCGCTTCAGCATGCAAGAAAAATAAGAAACCATAGTTGAGGAATAGCTTGGGATGGGTACTCAGCAAGTCAAAAGGAGTGTGCATTTACAGAGGGATTTAGATAGAAAATCCATGTACTTGCACATGCAATTGCTTAATCTTCTAACAGAGGTGTGCTCCTAAGCAAAAATAAATACATTAGTAAACCAACTGCTACAAAAGACTGGCAGCAGCTTTTCCTTTTTAATTCTTATTTTTATAACCCTTTCTTTTTTTTTTTTTTTTTTTTTGCAACATATAGACCTGTCCACCCACAGTCATAGGAGTTGCCTTCAACTCTCTTAGACATATCACAAAGATTCTCTAGTGAGCTTTTCCAAATAACTCAAATACCAAAGAACCCACAGAAAGGACCGTGTTTTCCTATATTTAGTGAAGTCTCCCGCAGCCAGCAGCTGGCACACAAACCACTTGGTGCTGGACAGCTGCAGCCTGACCAGCTCTGCCTTAACCACTGCCCAGCTTAGAGGTATGAGAAATGTCTTTACCAAAAGTGATTGTTTATGCAGTAATCTGAACTTTTTTCTCCTCTCATACAACCATTTTTTTTAATTGAATTTAACTCAGTAAAGCTGCATGGTACTAAAGATCAAGGAATTTGAGTATCTGCCATGGACTCCATGAAAGCCAGTCACACCAGATCTCACACCAGATCTTAGAAAAATTCCTTTGCTTTCAGGTTACAATCTTTTTCACTATCCAAGCATTACACATAGCTAATGGTGTCACAAAGCACTTCTCCACTTTCATTTTTCACATACCACATGCTTATCTCTCCTTATCTCCAGCAAGGGCCCACTTATCTCTGCACCTGTGTTGTTGAGAAAAGCATTCTGGAGTTCTGTGCTGCAAACAGTGTTGTGCTAACTGCCAATGCACAAGGAGCAAAAAAGCACTGGGCTTCACAAGGATGACCGTGCTGCTAAGCCTCCTTTCAGGATCTGCATTTCCAATGACAACCACAGCACTGTATATTAATTATATTCACTGTTGAAGGGATTAACTCAAATCAAAATATCTCAATCTCTTCACATAACAGGAACCAATATTGGCATATTCAGTACTCATAGGACTCAAAATTCCACTTTAAGCTTTACGCAGACAGGAAATTGTGATGCAAACCTTAGCAGAATATGGTTTCTCTTGTTGCTGTTTTCTTCCCAACAGAAAAGAAAAAGAAAAAAAACCCTTCCTCATTAAAATTAGGTTTAAGGAGATGTAATATCCATACCATTTTCATCAAAACAATAGTTAAGTATTCACAAGAAGAGGAAGTTCACTGACATCAGTGTACTTCTCAAGTTATTTTTCTCCCTAACAGTTCCGAGCTTCTGCCTCAAATTCCCAAGCCCCCTCTTGCATGACTTCTTCCTGCAGTTTTGAGGCAACAGGAATACTGCTGAAGGCACAGATGCCACAGAGCTTACGCAAAAACCTGCTGCTATGACAACTCTAACAGCACCACTTACCCACATTGCTGCTAGCAGAAATTTTAGCTTGAATTTAAGATAACCTAAAATATTTTTAGCCACTTACTTCTCTCATCCCTACTTAGCTGTAGTATCTAATTTGTTATGACTAACTTTACCTTGTCTCTGGTCTTCGCCAAAACATTCATATATAAGAATGAAGTGCTTTGCAAAGGGATTTGCTTAACTCCATTAGAAGTACCTTCAAATGTATTTTATGCCAGCTTTATCTTAAGTCTTGAAAGCAACTTAAAACCTTTACTAATAAATTATTTCATATTTAAAGCAGTGGACTGAGAAAAAGCTTAAAATAAAAATTAACTGTCATCACAGGAGAACTTTCTTGATCCATGTTCTCTGGTTCAAAAATAGTTTATTAAAACCGACTGGCATTATCTGCTGCTGCACAAGGACACAGTGCATACTGATGCAGACTGCAAGATGAAGAAAAGATCTCGAGTCTAGTTAGAAAAATGTGGGCTAAAAAAAAAAGCATGTGATAACTAGAACATAAGCAGAGCTATTCATTAGCAAAAACTAAGAGCGGCAGCTGACCAAAGTTAGTTAGTGACACCAAGCTGATTAGCATCTCATTTCCACAAACAAAAGTCACAGGAGGATAAATAAGTTCCCTCAGGAAACAAGATGTTGTCTCATTTCAGTTAACAGGGTGTACAACCACTGTAAAGCTGAGATTCTTATTACAGCAAAGCTTATTCACTGTGGGTTTTTTTCATTTGTTTGTTTTTTAATATTATTTAGATTCCACTTTTCCATTTCTTACCCTGTGTACCCAACCTAACACACTGGCGTTGTTTCAAAGACTGAAGAGATGCCAAATTCACATTTCTCATCCCTGCCAGTCCATGAAGCAAGGCTCACATGTTTGTCATAGGATCACAGCATTAGTCTTTGTGCTTCTTTTTCTAAATGGAAGATGTCAAAATCTATTATGAGCAGCAGGAAGGATCTGCTTATTCACAACCAAACAATGAAGCTGTCTGGGAAGGCTAAATTATTACACACTGACCAATGTCTTCTTAGGCAAATTGTTGATGAGAAATTCTGGTGCAGAATGGCTTCACTTCTGTGTTGCTGAGATGACATCACATCACTTGACATTCTAAGTGAAGTTGAATTTAAAAAAAAAAAAAAAGAAAAATAACAAGACTATGATAAATAAAGGTTTGAGTAAGAAGGTTAGGGGGAAATGACCTCAGAACCATAAGCTCCAGAGATGGTGCAAGGAGTGTCTGACCAAGAAATCTGCTACTTCACATGCAGAACTGAGTAACAATGCTCAATCCTAAGCTTGAAGGGCCATATCATCACTCAGTCACTTTAACCCATCTCCAATCAAACTGAGCAGCCCAAAGAAGTCTTTAAAAGACTTTGAATAAGACTCTGACTAGCAAGCTGCTTTAACAC
This sequence comes from Tetrao urogallus, assembly GCF_951394365.1. Lineage (NCBI taxonomy): Eukaryota > Metazoa > Chordata > Aves > Galliformes > Phasianidae > Tetrao > Tetrao urogallus. The sequence goes on from NC_136825.1 coordinate 16,358,761, forward strand.
TTGCCTGGAAAATATTCAGTAATTCTCTTATACTGACTTTGGTGGCAGTACTTGACTGAACAGGAAGACTGGACAAATGGCATTGTTTGGGCAGCTATGTGTGCGTTCACAGCACCAGCATGAATCACGTGCACTTGGATAGGGCCACAATCAAAAACTATGAATTTGTGCATTTAAGTTAAAGTTTACCTTATCTGGAACCACAGGTGTCACCAACACCAATCAGTCAATTCCTCCAGAGCCCCATAATCAGCTGCCACAGAAAGCTCTGGAAGGCTGCTCTCCTCAATGCCGCAGGCTCTGGCAAGCATTAAGCAGCTGTAAGGTACTTGGGCTTCAACAGCAGCAACCCAGCTCTACCATGTCATTTTTTCAGCTCTTCCCTAGGTAGCAGAGGCTTCTTTGCTCTGCACAATATATAAAAGGAAGCACCAAGAACCAGAGGAGTAATTTGAGTGAGATTTTAAATTCCCCTCTACTGAACCATAACCCAGGAAACCTCAGAGAAGACAGAAGAGGCCAGTGGGGAAGAACACACTTGTCACTACAGGTAGGGAAGAGAATGTATCTGTATACACATACCCTGAGGATATGAAACAACACTTAATTACTGTGAAAGTAAATTAGAAAATAGAAGACAGTTACAGTTCAAACAGAAACAGAACTCAACTACCATACGTTAATGGAGATTTTCCAGATGTTTAGCAAAATAAAGACTAAGCTGACTTCCAGCAGCATGGTTCTGCATGCAGCACAGACCACAACTTGCCAGCTACTGACAGACTTAGAGCATGCTGCTCGCACACATCCTACAGGCACTGCTACCCAAACGACAGACAACTTGAACTGACTGACCTTCCCTTTTGCACCACGGCACTTGTTTCCACAAGTCCCAACCAACCCATGGGGACAGCTAACGAGGGAAGAAAGTACCCCACAAAAGACATCAATTGCTGCTTTACATGTTAATGATGTAGTAAGTAACATGAGCTTAACACAGATCTGTTCATAAAATGAAGTCAAGGCCATACACAGCCTTAAGGCTAGCGCCTCAAATTGTCTGTAATAGCATCCAAATTAGGAAGAAAATTTATCTTTCATCGCTCCTAAGTGCCCAGGTTAGGAAGAACTAACGTAATAGGCATGAGACCTACATGAAATCTAAAATTCTTTTGAAAACTATGCAAAAGAAAAGAAACTGTATGCCAGAAATTGAAACACTGAAGTACAAATTCAAAGAGAGCCAAAGAGGGTGCTAAGCTGGGAACCTGGCATTCATCTCATGACAGCTGAGTATCATCCAGCGAAATAAACCTTTCCCATTCCTTGAGCAGAGTTCTGAGCAGCATAAGCTCCCTTCAGCAATTACATTGTGCACCCCATAACACCTGCATTCTAAAAAGTCTGACAGCACAGACAAGGGAGAACAGGTCAGGTGTTTACTGATTTTTCTTTTGTTGCCTAGAATCACAAGTGATTCACAGAGGGCAAGTCAGATTCACACATTGAGTACAGACGAACCTCTTCCCAAAGGTTACAAGGCTAGACATAACCAGTGCAAAAAAACACAAGAGATACTGCAAAGAGCTGAAACAGCTTTTTACCAGAACTATTCCGCTCTCTGAATCTGAGCGTTCTTCCTTTTCTCACAGGAAACAACCATATTTACACTGACTTACTGAGTTACAGAAAAACACCAAGACAGGCTGAGCGCTGACACCGCTTCCTTAATGAAGCCGTACAGCCTCTTCACCGCCCAAAATCCCGTCCCGTTTACAGGAACCTCTTCTGCAATCGGAATACATTAGCGGCTAACAACAAAAAGCGGAGCTGCCCAAGAGGAGCAGCTGGGAAATCCTCCCGCACACAATGCACTTGCTGTAGCACCCAGGGCCCGGCTAAGGTCTCGCCAGGCAGAGGGGTTTTGTAACAACAGCAGCAGGAACAGCAAGCGATCACCCGAGATCCGACCGAACAGAGTGCTCTACCGCCCGTTTCTCCGAGGCGGAGAGCCCAGAATATCTGAGCGTACCTCCACGCACCCCGATAGGCTCCGAAGCCGCGGCTTGCGGGAGGCCCGATAACGGCGGCGCGCCGGGCTACCGGCCAGCAGGGGAGGCCCCGGGGCGGCTCCTCCGCGCGGCCGGGCACACCCCGACCCCGCAGCCCCGAGGAACCTCCCGCCCGGGAGCCGCCGCCGGCTGACAGCGCTGCGCGCGGCGCCCGGACGCCGCTGACGGCGGAGCCGCCGCCCCCGAGAGCCGCCTTTGTCTGAGCGGGGATCCGACCGCGCTCGCTCCGGGAGCGGCACCGACGCCCCCCGCCCGGCCGTGCCCGCTCACCGTCGGAGCTGACGGTGTCGTAGGAGTCGCCGGCGGCGGGCGCGGCGGCCGGCTCCCGGTAGTCCACCCAGCTCAGCCCTTCCACGCTGTCATACTCGGCGCGGTGCTTGTCCTCCACCGGCACCACGGTGAAGTGCGGCATGGCTGGCGGGGCGGAGAGAGCTCCCCGCGGCACCGCGGCGAGGCAGGCGGGATGCGGCGCAGAGCCGGCGGCGCATTCCTGCCCCGTGCGGTCACTTCCTCTCAGGAAACCGCGCTCCTCAACTCCACCCATTCCCCTCCGAACGCCGGGGCGGTGAGGCGGAGCGGCGGCCGCCGCCCCCGGGGCCGCGGGCGGGAAACGGGGCGCGCGGAGGGGGTCACGCCGCCGGGCGTGGGCGTGGAGGAGGGGCCGGAGGCGGCGCGGACAACGGGCGCCTTCCTCCTCCCGCAGCCGCCGCGGCGACACCGGGCCCGAGGGCGGCGGGAGTCGGGGCGGGGCGGGACTCCCTCCGCTCCGCGCCCTGGGGGGACGCTTCCCTCCCCCGCCGCCATTTGCTGGGCCTCGGCAGCGCGGGAGCCGGCGGCCCCGGGGATCGCGAACCCCGAGAGACCGTGCCGCGGTGGCAAATGCAGCGGGATGCCGCGGTAGCAGAGCACGCCAGTTAGAAACGCTCGCGAATACCCACTGAACTTTAAGTCCCGGGCCTCGGTTGTTCGGCAACGGCTTAATTAAAGACACGCTGTCATCCCGAGAGCCGGTTTGTCTTTATCGTTCCAGATAACGATATCTTTCCAGCTCCAGATGCGGCAGCTGCCCCCCGTTTCCCGTGTTTGTGCAGGCGGCGGGTGGCTGATCTGTGCTGCGCCAAAGCCTCAGCAACAGCACGGCGAACAGCAAGCCCGAGGGAGGCAGGGAGAAAAACGTGACTGCACAAAGAGGCTGGGGGAGCGCGGAGTAAAATCCCTCCCTCGGGAAATGTGAATGCTAGCTAGAGCCGCGACGTTCCTAGCCCTATGCAAAGCAGACAGTTGCTAAGGCAGCAGACTGCCAGGACAGATGAACTTGGCCCCTCTGCTTAGGAGGGGATGCGAGCCGGAGCCGCACCGTTATTAATGGCAGCGCGCCGGTCCATAGGGCCGGGCACCGCTGTGTCTCAGCCTCGTCACCGAGGCAACAAAATTCTATTCTGCCTGCACGTGAGAAAAAAAAACTGGCAGGCACCTCGGCCTGTTTCATAGTTGTAATCCTCATATGGGCTTTAAAGATCAATTAATAGTTGCTAATGCTATTTATTGTCTGCTTTAGAAAGTTACTCTTGAAAGCAAAATGATCCCTATTTAATATATTATGCACTCATCAGAGCAGAAAGCTTTACAGAACTGCTTGTGCATTTTGCTACATGTGTTTTACTACAGAGTATCAACTCAAACTAGTTTTGTAGATTTTTGATTAAAAATACATCTTAATAAATCAGCAACAAGTCAATCCTGAACTATTCTGTTTTGTTTTGTACAGGAGTCTGTGGGAGGATAGAAGCCCTAGGGCAGAGACTGAGGGTAGACTTTCAACACTCCTCGTACTGAGAAAAACCTTATCTCTAACATTAAGAATTTGTCCTGCCTTTTTGACCAGGCAACCCTTAAGTCACTTAGAGAAAGAAAACCTGTAATGAGCAGAGGAGAGACAAGCAAGAGGGAAAATGCTTTGTTCACAGGTAATGTCTACTCTTAATTAGGTGGGTTTTGAAATAAACAGTCAGAATCCATGCTATGGAGTGGCTGCAGCCAAGGGGTTACAGGTCTCTCAGTTCACTTAACACAAACTTGTCGATAGACCACCTCTGGGGAAAGCCAGAACAATTACACCTCCTAGCACTGATCCGACAAGCAGAAAGACTTCTAAGACTGCTGTATTTTCATATACACTACATTCTACTTGTGTCATTTTGCTCAGTTAAGGAAGACAACAGTGTATCTTCATGTGACCATGTGTATCTCAGTAACAACTTCTGTGGGTGGGTAATTTAGAAAGCATTTCTTTTGATTTTAGAAATGTTAGTACAGACAGACAGGAAGCATGCTGGTGTGCTACTCCTTCCACTGACCTATCTCCAGCAATGTATTTTCTCCCAGAGGAATGCATAAAAATTGACCTAAAGGTAGCATTTTCTGCTTAACCTCTTAAGGTTGAATTCCATTTCATTACTGCTCACAAGTATGAGAGTCTAGAGTCCACCAAGAAAACAGGAAAATTAATGATTAATTGACAGGGAACAAAGAATTTTACATAGAAAGACGAGAACTTACCATTAAGTAACTTAGTTTGTGCTTAGTCTCGTGTCTTCATTTCTGTTTTTGACTTTATAGAACTCTGGTCTAAGTAAGCAGTCCTAGAGGGAAAAAAGGAAAAGATGGAGATTATAAGAATTTTAAGGGGTTAATATTTTTGCAGTCACTCTTGTTCAGGAAGAAGAATGGTCTGGCAAGGAGCTGTCTTGGTTTAGGTACCAAAAATGTATCAAGGCCACTACAGAATGATTAAGTGCCATTAAACTGGTGGCACTTAAATTGTATGCCATTAGGGAAAAGAAAAATAGTCAAGCTTATCCACATAGACAGACAACTCCCCTCTCTGGAATGGAAACTGTATCCAAATGTTTTAGGAGAGAATTTGGCCAAGGAAATACTCAAGTGTATTGAAACAAAAAAATATTTCTTTTGCCTGAAGAGGATGACTTTTTACTGATTTGTAGACCACCAATATTTATAGATAGGAAGCTGTCTGCCTATATCAACTTTTTTAGCATATGGGTTGTAACAGAACTGAAATTTCAACCTAAGTGACTGGGGTTTTTTGATGTTGTTTTTTTTGTTTGTTTGTTTGTTTTAAATATGAATACTGACTTTGACTTCTAAAAAGCCACCACAAGCCTTACAAGTGTCTAGTATCAGTACAAAACTGAAGAAACAAAAAAACCAACAAGCTGGTGTAGAATACTATAGCATTTGTACAAAATAATGATACCTCTAATTAAATAATTCAACTCAAAGAAGAAGGTTGTATGAGAAATTGAGTCTTCTGGAAGGATGGTTCACTAAGCTGCTGAAGATCCTGATACAAGTCATCCGGGCAAGCAAGCAAGGTCAAGTTTGCCTTGAACACTTCATATTACAGGTGACACCACTTAAGTATTTAAAAAATAATAATAATTTTAAAAGCTTGGCTTTTACATTCCAGCATGAGATAGCAGCTGCATACCACGTTCGTTAGTTGTTGACTTACAAGTGCAAGGTGTTCTTTCACATCCCCAACAGATGACGATCTACAGCTTCTGGCACGATTTGCCTATGCTCATCCTAGGAGAAAGCGAATGCAGAATTACTATTGGTAAAGTTACCACAGCTTGACTCAGCCTTCACCAGGTGATGTAGTACATCAAATGCCTTTTTATATGAGCCCCAGAGTACTGTTAGCTTGCAGACTTGCAGTGTGCAACATTAACAAGAAACAAACAACAAAACATAACAGCATTTCAACTCCTTCACAGTGGAAATGATTTGCTATTTAAAGATAAGACAACCCAGCATCAGAAACTGCGTTTGGAAATGGCTTTTATGTTTCCTACTTCCTGGAAGGAACAAATACTTGCAAGTTTTAAAGCTAACACATAAATACAGATATTTAAATACCACAACTTCAGCTGTACTACAGGCTGGAAGTATTCTATTTGGGCTATGATGGTTTGCTCTAAGGAATTTAAAGGGTTATTGCAAGGGATCCAGATGCCCCATCATGTTGTGCTGGAATACGTACCGCAATGAGTCTGTAATTTATTTGTTTTAAGGGACTTTTTCCCCCACTCAAATGTAATTGGGTGACAAGCAGCCTAGTGCTGACCATCAGAAAAGCTGTCATAACAAAACATGCCACAGCCAAGGTACAGCTCCACTGAACACAAGGCTTGGCAGAAATCCTGCAAATTCACTGCTAGGATTTGATCACAGTGAGCTTCCTTTTTCAGCACATTCCTGCTTCTCCACATCCGAGGATCAATCCAGCTTTATGAACAAAGCAGGCCAGAAACTGGTAACCTGGTAGAAATATTTCTCACTGCCAAATGTTGGCTTCTATTTAATGATAAGCAGTCAGTGAAAGAGGTCTGCTGGAGAGGACAACGTGTGCATCTATGCATTAAGAACTGAGCAGAGAGTAATGAGATTTTATGGGAGATACAAAGTACAGTTCTCCATAAGACATTTCAGGGGAAAAGTAAGGCAAAGAAAGGTCAAGCTGTATTTGTACAAGGGCTGGTATGTTACCTGAAATGGAACATTTTTGCTGTTTCTCTCCTAGAAAATATGCCATGGCTTACGTATTAAAAGACCACAAGAGGACACTATGGTGCCACTTATCATCAAAATTTGTTTACTTCAAGGAACTTCCTCCTTCCCCACTTTCAAAGTTACTCATAACTGCATTTGGTGCATGAAATAGACATTTTGTACAAATACATATTAAACTCCTCTTTAGACTGAAAAATTACTAAGTCTAAATTTTTTTAGGAGCACCGAACACCCAACAACCATCATAAGGTGTTTTCTTTGTAGATGTCAAGCTTGTAAGTTGTCAAGATAATTACCTGAAAGGAGGTCGTAACAAGGTGGAGGTCAGCCTCTTTTTCCAGGTAACAGAAATAGGATGAGAAGTAACAGCCTTTAAAGTTGCACAAGGGGAGGGTGAAGTTAGATATTTGGAAAAATTTATTCTTTGAAAGAGTTGTGAGTTATTGGAACAGGCTGTCCAGGGAGGCAGTGAAGTCACTGTCCCTGGAGGTTTCAAGAAAATAGTAGGCGTTGCACTGAAGAACATGATTTATTGGGCATGGTGAGGTTGGGTTGACAATTGGACTAGATGATCTTAGTGGTCTTCTCCAACCCTAATGATTTATGATTCTATGATAAAAATCAATATCAGATGAAAAATATATGGTTAATAGAACACTGACTTAAATGCTCCAAAGTGGCCCAGAAGGATAGTCCAGCATCAGCCTGCTCTGAACACAGTTCAGCTAATCTACAGGCTGCTCTGGGTCTGTGAATCAAATCTAATCTAATCAAATTGTAAGCACAAATGCAAATGTTTGTTTTTCTTTTTTCAAGAGAATGGAGGAGGAAAGGAGTTGTAGACTAATCACTTTGCATTTTCAGAATTTGAAGTAAGTTGGTCTATTCCACATGCATTAGTTCAGGGAAGGATGAACAAATGAGCAACTTATCAGTAACGTAACAGGGTAGAAAGTGCAACGACAGCAGAGCAGCAAGATCCCATGCTGCAGCTAGTGAGAATTTGCTGAAACGTAACAGCCATGGGCACAGAAATAAGGGAAAGAAGCTGTTTACATTCGGAAGGCCTCAGGTACGCAGGGATCTCCAACAGTATACATTTGCGTCCACTGCCAACCCTTAAATGAGGTCTGAGAAGGGGTGGATCCAGCTCCCCTGGGCTGGCCCTCCCTTCCTACCAGGTGCTTAATCAGTACTTCAGGCCATGACTTACCATTTCTGCTACAAATAGCAAACAGAGTAAATCCAAGCTTCAGTTGCTGCAGTCTTGCTCTGCTTTTCTGCTTCTCCTCTAATTGTGAGTACTTAACTTTGTCAGAGATGATCAGTAGAAAACGCATCATTGGAGAGAGGAAAAGAGTAATTCCAGATAGATCAGCCTCCTAAACTAGTTTACCATGTATTTAAACAATCAGTAATGCTGTCACAAGCATAACAACGTGCAGCCAAGATTCAGGGTAGCACTGAAACAGTCAAAGTTGACAGCTGTACTTCACTTCAGAAGATGATAGAGATGTGATGATATTTGTCCTTTCAAAGTTGATTCTGTGGTGCAGATGCCTACTGAACTTTATGTTTAAGTTCTCCGCATCCAATGTAAAATGTGTCAAAATCCTTTTGTGGCCTAAACAAGTCGCTCACTGAGTCAGTCTCATGCAAGCAATTTATTTGAAGTTTTCTCAGATAACTTTGTAAGGAGCAATGGAAAGCGGGACTTCTGTGTCAGTGCACATCTGTGCAAAACGTTGTAGAGGTTATCTTACCTTGATGCAGTCTGTCTAGTTCCACATAGCTTGATCAAGTGAGCTGCTGCCAGAACACTGTCATCAAGGACTTGCTGCAATGACACTGTGTCACCCCCATTTCCCTTTCAGAAGTACCTGCTAAAACTTCTCTCCAGGTTAGGCTGCATTTGAATGAAGATGAAGCTAACTACCCACCTCCAGGAGCCTTAAAGCCTGTAGGCTTAAATCTATCCGACTTTCTTCTGTCTACCGTGGCGGAACTAGCTTCCAATGCAGAGAAGCTCAGTAGCCTTACAATACCATGACCTTCCTTCTGCAGCAAAGTTGCACAGTTATTTCAGGGCTTCATATGGTTTTGAACTTTACACTGTTTTGTTAGATTGCAACAGCATCTAGAAAATTTTAAACAATATTTTATTTAATTTCATAGTTTTCCATGGGATTACAAATTAAATGTTACACAAAAGTCAGAAAATAAGCACAAATACACTATACATAAAACAAGGAAGTAAACCACAGTTACCTATACTATCATGAAATCAGAACGATACAAAGGTATTATCCACACCTTCAAGGAGACAAATGTATTTTGAATCCATGCTTCAGTAATGGGGAAAAAAGAGTAGAAATTAGGCAGGAAATTGACAACACAGAAATAAAAAGGCATCTTACATTTCAAATATGCAATTGACTTACTATCACAGTACTATTTTTGTGAACAGAGACCATGGGTGGCAGTTTTCCAGCAGCTTTTGAAACTATTAGCAGAAGTAAGAATGCAAAGTAAATATCTACATTATTGCATTTATCATTTGACTAGCATCACGTGCTTTAAAAACAATTTGTGATACCAGTTAAGCAGTATTGAGAAGATAGAACTTGTGCTGAAATTCTCAACTGTATATCCATAAATAGTCTCAGTATTTGTTGAGAAACTATTCTTAAAAACTTGGTTTGTTTGCACTAAAATATTCAACACAGCTTGCAAATAATTCCTCAAGTGCCTCTAACATATTCAGAATATACTTACCAATGAGACCAGCCTATCAGACGAGCTAATTAAGCTTCATTTTGAAGCAACAGCAGGAACTGTCTTCCTCCAGAAACACTACTGGCACACGTACGCAGGAATGGATGGCAGGAACAGCCTCAAGTTATTCTAGAGAAAAACTGACTTGCTGTTTCAATTCTGTTCCTGCTTGACATTATCCTCAAATTAAACAAGAGTACCTACAACGCTACCTGAACATCTGCTCCTTTATTCTGCTAACATCCGAATATGAGCCACCTACCTTCTCCCTTCAGTAATTCTCCAGCTTCCCATTGTCCTGGTCAGGGTTCAAAAATGAGTTTAGTACTACAGAATGGTTCTCTAAAGCTAAATGTAGGTATGAAAACTGAATTCAAGTATCCACATTATCCAGTTTGTTGTCTAAACTAAAAACAAAAACCAAAAAACACACACAAGCACTCTTCTACACCTACTAGGGTGGGGGTGTCTTCTCTAACCAGTGGTGACTCCTGTACCATGTAAAAAGAAGTTATGTTTGACAAAATCCTGGTACAGCTGTCTCAATATCATAATCGTGCCCACTAAAGCCTGTGTGGTACTGCTGATTCTAGACCCCGGTATTAACATCAAATGCCACAACATGTGTACCAAAATCATGTGTCATGTATTAGAGGATTTATTTATTAAGCACAACTATTTTCTATTTACAAAGTTGCTCCTGGTTTGATCAGGGTGATAGAATTTCTCACTTCTAATTCTAAATGCTTTTGCCACAACATTTAAAATCTACGCTAACTTTCAAGTGTGCAGGTGAACGTATGGAAACGGTATTAAATATTCTAGCCTAGGTCTACATTAACAGCTCGTCCCTCAGAAGGTAACTAGTGGCATTAATTTTCTTCATTCTCTCCAGAATCCACGATATTATAAATAATAATATAGCATTAAATATGGTACAAATACAAGTGATAGACTAAATGACCGTGCCATAGAAGGAAATCCAAAAGACCTGTCAGGTTGAATCTGAATATTATGTAGGTCTAGGCGACAGGAATTTTGTACTTCTTCATGAGGAATTTCACTCTCATCCACATCCATCCATTCTCCATTATTGTTCCGCACCTAGAAAAATTCAAAAGATTGCCCTTGAAAGCCAGATTGATACGATGGCAAAAATCTTAATGTAGCTGGCAAATTCAATGCTATTTCAAGGGAAGCAACTCAAACTGCATTGCAAAAGCATATTTGAACTCGAGTAAAACAACATCGTTATCCTCATATTTGCATTCCAATGAAACATTTCACAGTAATAGTTGCAAATGAATTATAGCAATAGTCACAGTACTGGCTTTTCTTTGCCTCAGCTTCCACTACATGCAAATGCACTAATTAAAAGACCGTAAGTAAACAAACTCATAAGCATTCTTCCATAAGTCAGCTCATATCCACAGGACAGAATTTCAAAGATGTCTAATTCAGAAGGAAGATGATTAGAAAAAAATAGCATAGGCTGATTAAGTATGATGAATGCCTGCCTTTTCACATCAGGTTGCCACATATACAACTCAGCAACAGGCAGATATTCTGGCAGAGTAGTTGGAATAGTACAGAACTCCTTAATTTCTTTACACATAACATACCTCAAAAAGGTAAATGGGAAAAAAAAATACATTGTCTATAAGGTCTTGTGTGTAATACCTGCTTATTAAATTCTGTAAAGAAAAACAAGAACAGGCAGGCAGCTTGCAATTTGCAACCTAGGCCTTTTCAAAAGTTATCACTTAGGGTATTCTTACTTTTTTCATACCGTCTCTTTTCTTGCCACTTCTCCCTCATTCTTCTTGACTCCTTTCTGACATTTATACTTCAAGTTTGCTGTGATCTAGCTGTTACACTTACTGTCTGTTAGCGACCTAGTCATGACAAGAGCCATTTGGAAAGGAGACTGATCCTAGGACAAGAACTTAATTGATTTTCAGGAGTCAGCATTCCTTACTGCATCAACAAACACAGTTAAGATTAATTAATATTAATTGCAATATTGCACTAATTTTGTGTAATAGTGCACTATTGCACTAATATTGCAATAAGTTTAGAGGTCAATTATGTTTACTTGTCCAGACTACCCCAGAGAGAAAAGGCCCCACGGAGTTCCATCCACTCTCTCTCTCACTTTCCTTTATTCTGCTAATATTCTCTTACATCTCAGTTTCTTTCCTGGCGTTTGGAATTACTACTTTAAGTACTTACTCTCCCTCATGACTCTCTCATTGTATATATAAAAAAACCAATACATCAGCAGTATCTCTCTTCCCTTTAGTAAGAATCAGTATTCGGTTTAGTTTTTAGTCTTACATTTTCCACTTCCCTGAAGACACGGAGGAAGTTTTCCTTTAAGACCCCTTTTAGTTCAGTTTCATTCCACCCTCTTCTAAGAAGTTCCTCAATCAAAGAAGGGTATTTCGAAACATCTTCCAGTCCCTCAGGGAAACTGTTGGCAAGAGCCACACAAGAACATTCAACACAGATCGCTTAAAAATGTACCAAAATATTTAAGTAGTCTTTTGCACATATTCACTTTTAGAATGAGCTTTTTTTATACCCACTTCTTCCTCTGAGATGTTATAAAAATGAAGAATCCAACTGATGTAACACAAAGCAGGACTGAGACAACATTGAAGACTCTTTTTCACAGAGAGGATCTCAGTAGAACTAAACTATGCATTCTGGAAGGAACACGCACTTACGTGCAGGCAGGACAACAGCATTGAACCTCCTATATGTGGCCTTGAGAGTAGGAGGAAACATCTGTATCACCAGATACAGTTGCCCAGGAGTGAACAGAAAAGATTATGTTTTAGACAGTTCACTATGTTCTGCTTTCCTCGAGCATATGCCAAGGATAGCTGATTGAGCCCAGAAGGCAGGGGTGGTTACACAGCCCCAAGGCATTTTAGGCTTTTCCCTCTAGAAAGTAACAGCAGAGAGAAGAGTTTTGCAGCAGTCACAGAATCATAAAATGGTCTGGGTTGAAAAGGACCACAACAATCAGTCCTGGGGTAACTCATTTACCTTCTGAAGGGTGAAGCATATTTTCTGTAATTCATCACTGGTCTGGAAGAAGGCACCCTCCATCATCGTTTCTGCATGCACAAACTGCTGCCTACAGCACACGTTTGCAAAGCTGACTATACATTAGGGCTGGTGTCCTCACTTAAGGCACTCATTCTTGCATGTAATATTTGTGTCCTTTCTTCATAAAGCTTGTTTTAGCATTCATCACAGGACAATGTACTAAAACTCTTTTAGTCTATCTTCTTTTTTTCCCCAAAAGGAATCAAAATTTAAAGAGCAAATATCAATGTGTTTATGATTTTACCAACCGTTCCACTCCATCATAGTCACCACCAATTCCTATTGATTCTGAACCTGCAATTTTCTTTATGTGATCAAAATGATCTGAAAGAAAATAACAAAGAAAACAACTTGTAAGCATATCCCAGGAAGAAATAATTCAGTTCAGACATACTGGCACCAGACTACTGTTCATAAACATGTATTCATAGTCAAATTATTTTTAAAAATAACTCAAAAGACACCCTGATAATACTGGTTAAATTTTAATAGCACAGTCGATGCATTCAGAATATTTACTCGTGCTCATCTGGGTATTCTATGTTACAAAGTGCATCAGATAGCAGTCTTCAATATAACATCTAAAGCAGTGAGATATAAACGAAGAAAAAGACACAGTCATCTCAGCACATTTATTCCCAACAGAAAGCCCAAATATACCAACAGATTTTTCATTACCCATTACATACCAGTGTTTTGGACTCTCAAGTGGAAAGGTTTAAGGTATTTTCCAGCAAGTAACAATTACTTTGGGATTAATGGTTCTTGGCTTTATGTAGGAGTATCAGTCCCTCAAGCTATGCACCCTGTAGCTCTTGCTATAGTTTAAATGAACATCAGCTCCAAAAAGACTCAGAGCTGGGATAGTGTGGGGAAGGAAATAAGCAAACAGTACCATTTACACAGTCTGAAAAATGACCCAGATGGCAAGAAATTCTTGGAAGCCACCCACAGAAATCAAAATGTATTCACTTCAAACCTGCTAGGGTAGAAACATTAACAACTTTTCTGCCACAGGCCAGTACATCTGCATTGAATGTCACCATAATAATCCCCTTGTTCTTTTTCTGAAAGAAAGGAAGAGACTGGTGATGAGTGTCCGTATGTGTGTCCTGCAAATGTCATAGGCATCTTGTGCAGAACCTTTTCTATCCATCCACCAGTGAGCATAACAACAATATACATCAAAGGTCAGATGGCAACACAAGGCTTTGCCTTTCTGCCCTTCACCCTGGATTCATTACATCCTCATATGGCCTGAATCACCAGAGTCCGGTGACTACATCAAACAAACTATCAGAATTTCAAAGAATTTGTGACCACTTTATTCTTGTAAAGAAAGATAAAACACAACCCAAAGAAGATACTTCAGAAGTGAACGTGTAACTTGCTGCTCTGGGATCTGCTTAAATCCAGTTCATAGATGAGGGGGTGAAATGTAAACACTGTGATTTGCATGTATAAATTTGCCTCAGACTAGTCAAACACTGGCACCTCCCCCTCATTTTGTTGGTTTTGGTTTGTTGTTTGTTTGTTTGTTTGTTTGTTTTTAAAGCACTCACCAGGTTCAGGAGGATATCATCAGGAACATTTCTGGAGTGATTACAAACAGAAAATGCAGAAGAATGGCTGAAAATTACTGGTGCTTTTGAGATACGTAATGCAGTTTTTGCTGTGGAATATGAAGTATGAGATAAATCTATCAGCATACCCAGACGATTCATTTCCTTTACCACTTCCTAGAACAGATTTACAGACAACAGTGTCAGTATTGTGTTTCCTTAAAGGAAATTATTTAGATGATGTATGTAACCAGATAAATTCTGCAGCTGTCAGATTTATTCACTCATAATTAACTAGAATACTACCACATGCTCAAAGCTTAATCAATCCAAAATAAATTTTTTGAATCGTTATTCGCATCTCACTACTTCCACTTTATTTCACACATCAGAACTGTGTTGAAACAGTTGTTAGAATGAAATCTAATACATAAACATCACAAATTCATACTTACTGAATCCTAATCACTCCTAATTAGCAAGCACTTACAGAAATAGTTTTTAATGATAAGTTGTTCTTGAAAAGGTCAGAAGTTGTTAGTTGCATGAGAGATTGATTAGATTATCAATCAAAAAGAGATCCTTACTTGGCCGAATGCAGTCAAACCAATAACATTAGGATAAAAGTTGTGTATTCCTTTAGATGAAGATTCAGACCTTAAAAAGAGGAGTGAGAGAGGAGAGTCATATTCTGCAGACTACAATATCAGCTACTGAAACATCATATGTTATACACAATAAAGCCATATCACACAGCCAAACTGCAGGATAATGAGCTGCACAATAAGTATCTTGTTCACATAGTGTTCCATATATTTACTGTTCAGGTCTGTTGCATGTTTGTGTAAAAATGACAAGCTTCACAATGACAATGACAAGCCCGAATTTTTCTGATTAAACAAAACTTCATCAGAAAGCAAAGGTGAATTGTCAGCTACCCGTCAGCCATAAAGCCAGTATGTTTCAGACTTCTGCACACAGCTCTCTTTTGCCTTAGTTTAAAGGAAGTTTGTCAATTCAACAAAGAGTAGGTATTCATACTCTGAGAGAGGACCTGAGTAACCAT
This sequence comes from Tetrao urogallus, assembly GCF_951394365.1. Classification (NCBI taxonomy): domain Eukaryota; kingdom Metazoa; phylum Chordata; class Aves; order Galliformes; family Phasianidae; genus Tetrao; species Tetrao urogallus. The sequence goes on from NC_136825.1 coordinate 16,373,949, forward strand.
CTCCATAGCCGCATATGGGACCCATGATTTTGAGACAATGGCTTTAAAGGTTTCTTACTGCCAAGTTCTTAGAAAGCATTTACTAACTTTAAGCCACATTATATTCATCATCTTATTTTGTTGTTTTTGTCTGTTTTGACCTATGCAACCCTCTCTAATAAAACAAAGCAGAAGGCAACTTTCCCGTTTTTCTATTGCTAACAAAGTTTAAAAGTTTCTAAATTGTCAGTGCAGGAAGCACCGCACAACAGATCCTTCAGACACCCACTTGCTACAGGGCAGGTGATCGACCTCCCAACCCTGCCATCCTTGACTTTGTTTGGACTGAGTATGACACAGGCAGACTTTATTTGAATCCACATTTTCCCCCTCCTGGAACTGCCACCACATTGCATGATATGGTTACACAAACACATGCACATTAGTTACCAAGGAGTATTGCAGGAATGTGTTAAAGTCATGTAACGAACACCTAGGTCATAATACATCCTCAGTGCTGCCAAACTGCTGTCAATGGAGTGACCGCCTTCTATTCCAATCAAACATGCAATCTTCCTACTGTCAGAGATACCTGGAAACATCAAAGTAATTCCAAAGCAATTTCATACACTATTGAGAAAAAATGGTTATTCAGAGTTGCAAAAATAATACGGATGTTTTCGTAAGACAGGAGCTTTATTTCAGTGTATACTTATATGGAAAATTATCTTACAGCTGCAGCAAGCCAGGGCTTTGCACAATCAGATATTGTAGTTGAATAGAAAAATGGAAGTTACTCTTTAAACTAGGATAGCTAACTTGCCCGCTTACAGTTTCTTCTCTTCTGCACATGCTTTTGGAAATCTAATTAAAAAAAACAAACAAAAAAAAAAAAAAAACAGCTGCAAGAGAGAGTATCACCTTGGGAAGTTGTTACGAGTTCAAGCTCTTCGTAGCTGTTACACATCCTCTTGACAACATCAATTTGCTCTAAGGTCAGACGCACAGCATCCTTGTTCTGAGCGCTGCAAAGAACATACACTGACCAAAACTGAAAGAGACATTGACAAGTAAACTAGATGATCTGTGTTCCAACTGGGAAGCTACAGATTGCTAATAATGGAGTTCACAAGTACAGGTCAAAGTGATTTCTTACAGTTTACAAGCTACTATAATTTTTCCCCTCTGAACAAAATGTTGTGCAATTCAGCTCTCCCAACTTACTAAACAACTCCACAATACATGCAGAAAAGCAGATGTAACTTTTTTAATATAATTCATTTACCAGAAAGCAATTGCTGCTGTTTTGATTAAGGGTAGCTGGATTATAAACACAAACATTTGCAATACAAATGACACAGAAAAGTGCCTGTTGCTTTTCAGTATCATTTTGTCTCTCAGAACAGAAAGAGCCAGAACCAGAGCCAGTAACACCTCTGTGATTGGGAAGGGAATGAGACAAGTGTAAAAACGTGTCCTCATACAGGCTCACTGCCATGACAGTACGTACCTGAGCTCCCACATAACCAGCCTTAAGTTTCAGAAGGTTCGTGTGTGTCTTGTTGATTTCTCTTAAGTTGACTTTACTGATTCTATTTTGGTAAAGCATTCTCAGCCGTAGCACAAAGTCATTGTGGCTAGAATAGAAAACAAGTAGGGTAGAAATAAGTTGTTCCTCTTCTAATCCAAATGTAATTTCTTCTATTCTTCTTAGTTTTACAGACCAATAACTGCCAATAATCCTGGTTTAACAGATACTAAAAGTATCCTTCCTTTGCAAAGCATCTTTAATTCTTAAAGCTCCTTCTAATCAGGACAGCAAGAAAGCTTTATGCTTCTCACTTTTACTGCTGTTATGCATCTGTATTTATTTTTTTCCCTCTATTTCTGAAGGAATGGAAGAATAATATCTTCATTCTTCATGCTAATTCATGCATTCATGCCCATTCATGCTAATATAATCCACCATGCTCCTTAGAAGCAAATGTTCATTATAACCAGTGCTTCTGTTCTCAGATTAAAACACATCAGAGATATAATTCCTTCTAGTTGTAAGGATACTCTTTCAAACCACAGTACCTGCCTTCTAACTCTGTAAAGAAGTCATCACTACCAAAGATGCCACTAAATTATGGGAAGGAGACAAGGGCACTGTGTGAAGGGAAACAGTAATTCAGCATTGAAATCTCACCAGAAAATCACAAATGCATTTAGAGTAAGACGTTCTTGCATTAATTACCCTTTGAATTGGAATTCTGTCCAGCTGATAAATCTCAGCAGTAACTAACTACTACATGCCAGGAATAGTCTGCATCCCAACTTACCCTAACACATTTTAGCACCTCCTCCTCACTTATGAAGATTCATTGAGAGTTTAGTTGAAGATGCTTACATACCCATCAATTAAACGTGTATCTTGCATCAGTTTGATAGCTCTGTCTTTCATTGATTTCTCACAGATGAATGGCACCGTATCAAAGAGGAATATCAACAGCCACAGCAACAACTGTGTTGGATTTTGCTTCATTTGCAAGTTTGTTAAAGCAAAGAGATACCACAGTATTCGCTGACCACAATTAAACAGGAAAATTTCCAGTCTGCAGACACAGGTTTAACAGCACAAGCAGAGCCAAAAAGCCCTCTTCCTGGTAAAGGCAGCAGTTGGTTCTGTAAGAAGAAAGAAAGAAACAACAATGAAAAGAATGGAAGGTGGGAACTGGAACAGTAAGATAGCTGCATTCTCCATAAAATTTTAAAATCTGTGGCTATTATGCTTTTGCACCTATAACCACTCCATAAACATTGCTGCTGTCACCAGCTGACAGGAATCATCTTTCCATTTGGAACTGATAGTGAGCCTGACAGACTCTAGACCCCCATTTCCCCAAAGCAGCTCCCAAAATACCATAACGAGATAGTTTTTCTGTTAGAACAACTTCAACTGGTTTGTTCCCACTACTGAGGAAACCTGACACTGAAATGACATGGATACATTTTTTGAGAAATTCCAAAAAAACAGCTTCTCCCTTATCAGCAAATTCCTTTTTTGTTGAAACACACAGCTCACCAGAGCTTCTGCAAAGGAAAGCTATTGAAACCCTGCACTTTCGCTAAAGTACGCTTTGTGCCAAATTTCAGAGGGTCACTTTATTTCAACGAGGAAAATGAGAAAATGAGTACGATAACTTCAAGAGCAATCAAGGTATCATTTGTTGGTTAGTTTTTTTGTTGGCTTTTTTTTTTTCCTTTTAGTTGGTGTTTTTTGTTTGTTTGTTTTTGTTTTAATACAGTAGTAAAGCACTTATACAACAGCTTTTTACGTGCTGCAAAAAAGATGATTTCACAAACAGGCTAGAAACACCTGTTGTCTAGAGAAAAGTAAATGTAAGATCTGCTAGGAGGCAAAAGGACATTTGCATGGAGAAGCTTCCTATATTCAGAGTTACTGGCAAAATTACCTATAAAGCTGTTTGAGAAGCAATCACCTCCTTTGTGCACTGCAGTGAAATCCTAATCCAGAGGCACCTAATGAATTCTTTCAAACCAAATTTCTGCTGGGATTCTAATGTTGTGCAGACAGAGCTGAAGTTTTTCCAAAAGGCAACAACAAAAAGAAAAAATAATGCTAGCTTTTCATTTGTTGCTCACTATGAGTTAACACAGTTGGTGTTTATAAACCATTTTCCAGTAGTACAATTTTTTTTGTTCTTATTACTAACAGAAATTGTTTTCATGAATTGTTTCCAGAGATAAAAACAAACACCAAATATCTAAAAGATGATAAAATTAAAAGGCAAAAAAGATGCAAGGCAGTGAAAAGCAGCACAGTGAAAATCATATTCTTAAGATTCTTGTCTTTCCAGACTACCTACACATGGCTTGCTCCAAAAGTAATGTCTCCTCATTATTTCCAAATACAACAAAGAGCACAGTAACCCTGTCTGAAGAGCAAATTCTTATCTACAAAATGCTGTTTTTAAACATAGTGACCACCATCAGCTCCACATATTCAACAGTGATGAACAAAAGCCTGCATGCCACACTCGTAAATATCTGCACTAATGGGAAGTGACCCAATGTCACTGCTGCCACACACCACCCACTGCCTCTCTGCGCTCACATCCACTGGTTGGTCTCCATAAGCATTCTGCAACCATCAATGAACACCAGTGGTGCCATTTTTTCTGCACAGAAGAATTCAATTCCACACCTTTGCTTCATATGCACTTCCACATCAGATGCCATGGAACTTCCACATGCACTCCCACATCACTCTCATACATTCTGTTTATTGCAGGTGACAGGAGAACAGTGCAGTATACAAGAACTCCTTCAAAAGTAACGCCTCCTATTTTATTAAGTTAGACCACGACAGCAGAGGCAGATGTTGGTGGTACAGCAGTGGAGGTTGAGCTTTCGCATCAATATTCTATTTCATCTTGCTGTGTGACAGATGGCTGCAGTGGGGTAGACTCATAAATGGTATTTGACACGGAAGTGAGCACAAAGCATGAAGAAACAACTTCACAACTTAGATTTAGAAATAAATAGACTGCTATTCTGAAAAAATCCTTCTACTTTGATGTAAATTGTTTTTTTAAGAAGCTGCTTAGGCCTTTTCTGTTCCTTTCACAAGATTTGGGAGTGTGCTAAGTTGTGCACTCATCTGTCAGAAAGTACTTTTGAAGAGAAGTATCTAACCCTGCGTATGGAGAAGTTTAGAATCAATCCTGAAGTGGTGTAGGAAAGAAGACATAGGACAGGTGAATAAACACAACAATATGCAGAAGGTCTGCAAAGCAACCAAGTAAATTGCTCTTCCGCATACTGCTTTTGTTCACTGCCACATCTTTATGCTTGTACACAGCAAAAGTTACTGGAAAAGTCATTTTCTCATGTTGTTGTTGTTTTTCCCCCCCCCCTTTTTTTTTTTTTTTAATACTGTTTTTAGCAGAAAAATATTTGAAATGCCATTGGTAACCACTGTGATGTGTCAGTTCTGAACAAGCAGACTTCAGTTTTTACTTTCACTCAGACAAACTGAATACTGGTCTTGTTCAACATCTTCATCAGTGATCTCAGTACAATTGCTTTCCAACCCCATCATTCTTCTGTACGCAGTGTAGCCACAACAATTTGGAGTATCAGACTTAGAAAAGCCACCAGTACAAAGCCCAGAAGAAGTGAGTTTCTGAAGAGATGGAATAGGCACAGTCAGTAAATTCCTGACAGCCTTGATATTAATACTTGTGTTTGCTGAATTATAATGCTCAAATGTGCAATAAACTAGAGCTCACAATTTGAGCTAGTAATATTGCCTGAAGAAAGTTCATCCTCACACAGTCCAGATAAGCTGAGAGCTCAAGTAGGTAATAGTAGGGTATTTGCTACTGAAGTATAGGAGATTGATTGCTTTCCCTTTAAAACAATTCCCTCAGAACTTCTCTCAGAAAAGGACAACTACTGAATTTATTTCCTGTTAGGTTTCCACACTTTACTATTGCTTTTTTTTTCCCCTGTCCATAGTTTCTAAGACTTTGACACATTCAGATTACTGAATCCAGTAATTTTTAAATAGATTGGAGCTCTACAAATGCATCTTATTATCTAAAGACTACAGATGAGAACTATTTTCTCAGCAGTTCTAAATAACTGAAATTCTTCTGACGTCAGGACTGATAAGCATTATGGTGTAAACGCAGAACAAACCAGAACAGCCTGCCAACTACTTCCACAACACTGTGTCAGAGCACATTCCATCAGGCAGAACTTCCTCCAGGTTAAGAGTTCTGACCTCAGTGTTGGGAGGGAGATCCCCAGGGGGAGTAGGCTGGCCTCCTCTTGCACAGACACAGCAATGCTTCTTTCCTAGACTGCAAACCAGAACCCTCAGAACAACATGTACTTGAGCAAACAACTCTTCAGGGTTCCCCTATGCAACTGTACTCCCAGCGGTATGGATTGCAATAGGTTCCAAAGATACAGACGGAAGACTGCATTTGAAAGGGATTCCCTTCTTCCCAGTCACCCCATTTGGGCCCCCTGTCACATGCTCCTATTGTGGTTTAAAAAGTTTCACTTCTCCTGTGATCCTCTCCATGCTGGCACAAACCATGTCCCCTCCTGACTTTTCCCAACAATTGGGTTTTTTTTAGTAAGGTTCTGCCAACTTTTGAAATATTTCCCATATTTTTCAGATGTTTTTCTCCACCATTCAAAAATAATGCTACAAAGCAGAAAGATACACATACAAAAGCCATGAAGATGACCATTAATGAGCATTAACAACTGAGTTTTACCCTAATGAGTATACTGCTCTCATAGGAAGTAATGAACTTTCCTTCAGCAACACAAAGACGTCTGCTGAAGTACTTGTGCCACAGTGAAGTTTATCCCCATACCCAAATATGAACTCTCAAATAATGGACAATTTTAAAAAGAATGTTTTCAAACACACCACAAATGTTTTATCTTTTCGTACTTGCCCACATTTTTTCAAATCTGAAAGAGAACACAGTTCCGTTTTCTTCTGATTGTGACACGCAAGAGAAAGATTACGGAGAACAGCAGTTACTGGAAATGTTATCATTCTTGTAGTCCTTCTCAAATGGGAGTGCAGCCCTTGAGAAGTTGTTTTTCTTCTATAAACATATATCAGAAATATATGGACATTGTAAAAACCCCAAAGCTTAAACAAAACAGCATTTCTATAGAACTGGAAAAAGCAATATGTTAAAGCACACATGTAGACTTGTTACTACAACAAAAAAATCTTTCTAATTTATAAAATGTTAGTTTTGTTCTTAACATTAAAGTATGTAAGATGTTAAAGAAAGGAGAAAAAAATTACTCAAGCATCAGAACTTATCACAAAGGCAAATCAGCTATTGAAGACAATCTTCAATTTCAGATTCTTCATTTTAGAACACAACTCATATCTGCAGCCTCTTTCTCTAGAACTCTACCAGATCCTAAGAAAATGATTGAAAAAGGACATTCATTTGTTCAAAATTCCTAATGAGAAAGTACCAAGCCTTCTTCATTCAGTAACATTGTTCTGATGCTACATAAATCTGTTACACACTATAGATTTGGATCCAAACACTCACTCTTTTTCCACCAGTATTATGTCCATAGCGATTTTCAGGAATACTTTTAAGCATGAAACATACCTGCACGTTCCTCAAGCTGTTCAGCTACTAACAGTAATCACTTATACATTACCAAGTCCCCATTCTATGTATTTGTTCAAAAATGCTATGAGAATTTCCTACTTAACATCAGTCTCAAGACATTATACCTCAGGAACACACAGTAACAGTATTTTCTGTTTCATGCTGATAGAGCCTGTGTAAAATATTCTTTATATTTTGACAGTAACACTAATTTATCTTTAATACTATTTAGGTAAAGAGGACAGTCACTTGTATCTTTATTCAGAAACCACTTCTTGAAAACTGAAGGAGTATTGTAAGCACCAGGCTAAATTAAGAACATGATATACAAAGCACCCGTACTTGAACAGCAGTTAATATAAAAAAAGAAAGCCGTACAGTTTTTTTCCATGCTGACTGAGCAGAGTTGAGAAGTGGATGTTGACACGAGATTTATAGTTTTTTCTTGTTTATCTAAAGGCTCCTTGGAGCAGGTTACCTTCTTAGGAAAATGTAGCAGAGTCGTAATCCACGTTCCTCTGTGCCGAATGCAACTGTTAAAGCCTGGCACCAGATCCTCCTGGCATCAGGACAGCAAGCAAGTATTGTCCTCTATTTCTTTAGCTCACACATTACAGGCTTCGCACACAACAGGCGTCTGGGGATTGCCCTGCACAGGAATGAGGTCTGTGAGAAAGTTTCCAGCTCAGCTACCGCCCACTCACACAAGCATCGGGCCGCACCGTGCGTCCTCCCTCTTGTGGCAGACCTCTTGTACAGTACATCATGTGTCCATTAAAAAACGATGCATTTAACATCACTCTGTTTTAGACAAAGGTGCCTTCTATCACAGACCGATTTATTTTGGAAGGGATTTTTGAAGGGACATCATCTAGTCCAGCCTCCTGACCGCAGCTAAGCTAATTTCAATGTTAGATCAGGTTGCTCAGACATTTATTCTGCCTTTGAGGAAGATCATACAACCTTCCCAGGCTCCTGTTTCAGTGCTCAATTGTCATATTTTTTCCTTAAATCCACTGGAATCTCCTCTTATGCAAACTGTGATGGTTGCATCTCTTCCTCTTGCTGATCCGCTTAGAGAAGACTCTCGAAATTGAATTTGTAGGAAAAACAGGCACAGTATGCACTTCACTGATGACCTAATTTTGCCACATTTACTATATTCTAGACCTTGATGCTGTACCTACCAGGTTTTAATCAGGACTCACAGTGCCATTGTATAGAAGTTAAAATACTCACACGTTACAGATGACCTTTTAAAAAAATATTTCCCTCTCCAAACTTTTATATTCCCTGTCTTGGAGCTGTCAGTTTGGAAATACAAAAGAAGTACATGCAACAGCATGATCCTAGAGGTTCACAAGAAATGTAGTTTGCCAATAATCATTTTTATTCTACTTTACGCTTTCTACAGAAAAAGCAAAGCATCACCATAATTCTGGTTATGATTGCACTGCAAAGAAATAACCAAGTCCCAAAACATTCACCAGGCTGTTGCAAAAGGCACATTCTGACTGGAGCATATGTATTTCATCAGTCCACTCATCCCCAGTACGTGGAAATTTAAACAGAAACAAAAACAACTACATTACTAAGAATTTTAATTTGATAGACTTCACTTAAAAATTTTCGCCATCAACTTGAGTGGACCAAAGCACACTAAGTGAAACAAACATTTTCTCTATGAAGTAACTGCTGCCTTATCTAGGCCAGATCCATTTGTATACATGTGACAGGAAACCCTCTCCCAAATATAATTTAGAGTTGCAAATAACAGATTAAAACAACAGGCTCACATTCACTTTCCTACTTGTGTTCTAGTTCTACCTCATGTTTCTTTTTTAGTTCTCATTCCCTTCCTACAAAAATTAATTAGTATCACATAACTATAATTGCCCACAATTTTTTCCTCCTATCTTCTCAATTTCCTCTCCTAGCAAAGCCAAGTTTAATCTCTGAAATGATTTATATCTAAAACTATTTCCACATGCCTCCAAGAAAATTATGCTTAACAACAACCCCTTGTTCAAGAACAACTTTTCCTGAGCCACTAAGATCCTGTTATAACTTTTAATGGCTTAACTCTGTAGATTCAAAGCATAAATAGATTTTTAAAGCTGCTACGAAGCAACTTATTTGGCTCACAGTCATTTTTTCTATCATTTTATTTCAGTGGCACTAGATGAGCCTTAATGGCTGTTTGTTTTTGATAGTTCTTATAACATAGCATTTGGGATCTATGTCTTTCCTGCAGAGTCCATCTGGCAGGACTGTTCTCTTAATAGATAGCCAGAAAGCTATTTTTTATTGTCCAGAATGTAGTTACACAGCTGCTTCTGATAATAGCTATCCCTATGTTTATATCACGTTTTATCCATCTCAGATACATTTTGGAGCAAGCTGAGAAGCTATAAACTAACAGCAGCACTTACACTCATAACAGCTGCTGTCGAGACACAAAGGGAGAACACAATGTGTTGGAGCTTTTTTTCACAATAGAAAGGCTTGTTTCATACAGAGCAGAGCTCAAAATGCTAGCATTTTCACTACCCACACAGATTAAACTACGGATTACTGCTGCTCAGAAAGCAAGGCTTTTGAGTTGGTTGTTTTTTTGTTTGTTTGTTTTTGTTTTTTGCATATGCAGATGTGTATGGCAGCAGCCAATTTAAAGTGAACTTGGGTTTCTCTAGAATCCTTGTACTCTACAAACTCACAGCAACATCTGTCTTGCATGCTAGCAATCTAAGCATATTGCACGGAATCTGTGTATGAATCAGCTTTTGAACTTCACCATTGCACAATGGCTTAAGGATGAGCCACACTAACTTAATATTACAAATGCAGCTTACCAAGTATTTGAACACAGTGTCTTCCAAGAAAAGATTGCAATCTCCTAGAACATCACTTTGACAGCTCTTGAGCACAGACATCAATATTTTAAACACAAAATGCTAAAACATGTTGGGAACAGGAAATCCTACGTATCAAGATTTCTGTTTGCATAAAAATGGCAATATTGGCAATTTTAACTATTGCAAATGAAATTCCAGTTGTTTCTTCTACTGATCCCAGTATTACTTTCAGGTCCTAAAATGGAATGAGTTTGTACTCAGACTTGGGAAGTTCACTATTTGTTCTAATCTGTTGAAATCAGCATAGTTGCAATATATTTCTCAGTTAAAACCTCACAAGAAAAAAAGTCATCTAAACTTGAGAACCAAACGGGTTATGAGCCACATCAGTAAAGTTGTTTTTACTTTTTTCCCCTATGTGCCTCTGTCTCGGTTTTGGGGATGGCTGAAGCTGCTACAGTTTCATGACCCCAGTTCAACCGCCATCAACGAAAACAGTTAAATTATGCCATCTGTTTATGAACTTAAAGAGCCACAGTGTCTGAAGTTATTGCCAAGTGCAAAAGAAAAAGGAAGAGTACAAAGATGAATGTTGTGGTTTTTGTTTTGTGTGTGTTTTGTTTGTTTGTTTTTTAAACCAGAGAGGCTTATTTTATTTTCTTGTGTTTGGAACAGAGAAAAGGCTTCATGAAGCACACAGAGTTTTGTAGTTATAGGAAAGCTCAATGTTTCCCATAGCTGAAAGTAAATAGAGCAATGAGGTCAGTTACTTTACAGGATGGACACAGATGTGTACTTCTTTGACACTCAATGACTTTCAGCAACGTTTTGTACGAAAACCAAAATTGTTGGAGGTTCTCCTAAGTAAATATTGTAATTCAGAGTTAGTTTTTGCAGTGTATTAGAAAGATGAAACAAGCAGCTGAAGGGAAACAAACGTTGTGACAAACTCATTTAAATTTTTATTTTAAAATACTGCTAATATTATGAGTCAATACCCAATTAGCAAAGGAAACCACTAATCTGCTTTCTCTGTTTCTTTAGCTGCACATTTCTGTTTTATTTGTTTTTAGTTTTATGCGTTTTGAAGAAAAGGAAAAGTTCTTGCCACAAGGTGGCAGGCGCTTCCCAATGGAAAACTAATCTGATCTTCGAACTGAGGACGGATAGGTGGTTGCCAAGACTGTATGTCATTTCTATGAAGGTCACAAAACGTTTGTGGACAACAGAAGCTGTTGGTGACATCTAATCTTTTAGTCAAACTATAACCAAAGACTTCTTGGATCACATTCTAAAAAAGAAAAGTACTTAGAAAAATCATTTTCTATTCTGGATTGATTTCTATACACACATTCCTGCTCAAAAGCAGAATTCAGAAAGCTCTATTTCCCACTCCAATTTTTTTATTAGGGGCAAATCCATTCATATCTATTTAAATTAGCAGCAACTCCTTGTGACATTTACGCACCCACAGCTGTGCAGGGCAACAAGCTCCACTGCCATGCATGCATCTGAGCACAGAATTCTGAGAAAAGCCAATCCTCGTGGCATCAGTAAGAAAACCCAAAACAGAGTGAGAGTTTACTTATCTTCATTTCTACCACCTAATAAAAAGTGTTGTTTAAATTGAGATTGAGATTTTGCTTTGAGTTTTCCGGGGATTCCTGTAAGTCATCACTGCTGTCTCTAATCTGCAGAATATGTCCAGGTTGATCTTCACAGAAGTCTGAGTCTTCCTTACTCCTTCCTATCCTTCCCTGACAGGAAGCAGCTATTTTGTTTTTGGCACCCTGCTGGTATCATTCTGAAGTACAGATCTGGACTGAAGCTTCATATGTTGAAAACTAAACTAGATTTTTGGGTAGAGCACTGAAAATTCATTCTGTGCCTTGGCCCAAGCAATATTTATATTCTGAAATATATATGTTACTTCTACTTACTTCAGGATGATTCTAGGGAAATGAAAGATCAGACTGCTCAGGAAGAGCAGAAGTGTTACATCAGCTGAAGCAGCTCAGGTCATGCAATCAGCAGCAAGGACATTAGTCGGGGTGACTTTGAGTTGAAGCGTGTGCTGGTGCTTAAGACTGTTCCCACAGAGTACTCTCACACCTATTGTCACAGAACCACAGGTGGATTGTGGTGGTAGGAAGGACAGTGTTTTTAAAATAAATGAATTAATAAACAAAATATAGTAGAATAGTAAGATAAACATTTCAAGCATTCAGTCTAAGAACGATTTGACATTTTTTCTTACATTTTCAAGCTCATTGTGTGCTACTTGTTCTTCTAAGTTGTAGTTATTATAAAGTGTGCTACCAAGACATAACAAAATATACTATAACAAATACAATTCTGCATAAACATAATTGAAGTTGTATGAAGTATTAATTGTAGATTATGTTACTTTAACAAGAAAAATTATATTTAGCTCTTAGCAAACCCAATTTTAAGCTAGAGCTGAACATATCGTCCTTCTCACCCTCTTTGTGTGTGTAAGAACCAGCCAAGAACTTTCAGGAAAAAAACAATCTCTTTCGAGAATCAGGCAGTTCTACCAGAAAACTTTTACAAGAACAGATCTCTTGTACAGACATCTTTAACTGCAAGTTTGTCAGCACACTTCAGAATATTGGAAGAATCTAGGTTGTAGATTTCTTTAATTTTAGTTTTATTTCTACTGTTTAATACAACAGCGACATAGGAGGCAATACTTTCAGAGTGACCTACTTACCTACCATGTCACTCAGCTAAGCATAGAAGTTGCAGGACAAAGGAGAGCAGTAAACTAAATTAGAATAGGACTACAGAAGGTCTAACAAAGATTGCTATACGTCATTATACTCCAGTACAGCTACGAATACCACAAACACTTGTTAAATAGTAGATTCCTACTGCGCTTTCACTGAAATACATGTAGGATGCTCCAAAAGTAATCTGATATGAAGCATAACTGTGCTCTTAAGCATTCATAGCTTATGTAAAAATGAAAACACATATACATGTATATATACATTCAAAGTATTCCTAAGAAAACTCAAAGTACATTTGTATTAGGGCCTCTTTGTTAGATTAGAAAATTCACCCTCTGGAGATTCACTATTTCTGAGATACTTTTTAATCTATACACCATACTGTGATGCTTAAGAAGAGGTTTCTTTAATTGAGGACAGTGTCAGTAGTATTAATAAGGCTGTAGATTAGGAAATTTCTTTGGTTCTACTGGAAAAAAGAGCTTCCTTGCAGCAGTGAGATAAAGTTGCCATGGAAACCTATTTGCTAAGATGACATTAAAACGCAGCATGGACACTTATATTTCTCTTTTTGTAATAAGCAACATTTAATGGTACGGTCAGGAGTGACTGTTATTTGCGCAGCAAGAGACCAGGACTTACTCAGGACAATTACTGGAGAATCTTTGTCATGCTCCAGGGCTGGCTAGTTGACAGTGTATCTTGTTACAGAAAGAGGAGTGTTAGGAGATGGATCAAGCAAGTGATCTGAACTAACAACTAACCAGGTAAGACAAGTAAACACATACACATGAAAAACAGGTTCATGAACTGACCTTAGCGTAAATTATCACCATGGGAAGCTATCTGAGGATATTCACAGAAGAATCTACTTTTCAAATCAAACTACATTGGAATTGTAATAGCTTCTCACCTTCCTTCATCTAAACACTAATAAATCTGGCATTTAACAGGGGAAGCATCTCTTGTCCATGGTGAATTTCTCGTTCTAGCTTTCACAACACAAGAACAGATCCTCACACCCTGCTGGGTGTGTGATTGCACTTTGCACAGAATCGTGGATGCGTTTACAAATAATCACATAAGAATCCAAATCAAGACCTCTTTTCTTCCTTGCAAGGATAGAATGAGAGATATCACCCACACCACTTCGACCACGCTTAGTTTGTGAAAGAGCTGTGTACAAAACCACTGGAACACATAGGAAGAGACATGTCACTGGGGTCAAGACAACAAGCCAGAACGCATTTATTATTCTCTACCAAGAAAGTAAGAAGTATCAATGAACATCCTGTTTCAAAGGTTTGGTACTTCTGATCTAGTTTAACATATCTGCTAACAGTGTATGCACAATGATTTTCTGTAACTTCATTCCAATCTGATTTCTTTTAAAGCCAAGATCATAGTCTGTTACTCACTTGCTTGGTCATGAACAAATAGCAAGCTTAGTCAAACAAATCTACCTGCTTCATCAAAAATTAAGCTGCATAGGAAAGGCTGCAAGCAAAGCACAGACATGCTGCTTTTGACTGTTCAAATGAAGTAGTCTGACTTGTAAATTCTAGGTGAGGCAGTAGTAACTTAGTGCTGATTGTAAATACTCCATCTTCCACACATTTATCTCTCCAGCAAGGAAGACATGGAAAAGTCATGTGAAGGATTTAGCAACACACAAAGGAGTGTGTGTTCAGTCCGACTTGCCTTATCATTCCCATCTTTGAGCATACTTAGGAGACTTGAAATCATCAGTATCTACTCCAGATAACTGTTTCAAAGAAGGTTACTGAAGTGCTTAGTGCAAAGTTAAAGGCATCATATGCTTCAATTTACAGAGAGCCAATTATCTCCATACTACTGCTTATAGTCAGCTGTGTAACTGTTGTAACCGTTGTGTCCCCTAAAAATGTCACTGTCTGAATTATGAACTGTTGCAGTTTTTAAGTCTCCATTGCCTAAAGGGTAGAGCCCATGGTACTTTGTTTGCCAAGTATCTAGCTAACGCTGATTTTTTTTTTTTTTTTTTTTACTGGAGCGTTAATTTCATTTCTCATCTAAATCGTCAGCATAGCAAAAGTTTTTCATAGATATTTGGAGCATCATCATAACCTCAAGTAATTGAAAAATACTGTTACTGATTCTTGACCAAGAAGGAGGAATTACTGAAGGCTTCAGTCAATAAATCAACGGTAGCTGAGCAATTCATCTTCCTAGTTTGCTATTCGCTTGGATATATTTCTGCTAGCACTCTCCAGAAGTTACAGAAAAAAACATTCCCAGAGTTCAGGTCACAGGGATATAGTTAACATAGATAATCTGAGAGTTAACTGTTAAAACCAGATTTTGGGTTACTGGGTCATACACTGTGGTAGTTACAAGATGTCAAATAGCTTAAGGTAAAACTGATTTTTGAGAAATTACTTTCCATGTTTCATAGATCTCCTGAAATGTAAAGAGAAGAATGCAAATGTATGTAATTCAAACCTACTGGGGAACAACATGATTGCTTACATGCTTACACAACATGGAACTTACATAAAAACACTCCCCCTTGTAACCTTACAGAATATCCAACTACAGATGACTGAATCAGCTGAGATGTACTACTATTATTACTCAACTTCCCCTAGTGTGAGTATATATTGCTCATTGAATTTAAAATCTTCACTGCAAATCAGAGTAAATTTTGCCTGCCTTTCTTGCTAGTGAAAAACCTGAAGTAAAAAAACAAGCAGCATGAAGTTCAACTACAGAGAAGGACTTGGATCAAAAACTTGATGCAGAACAAGAGAAGGCCAATTATATCCAGGGTAGCATCAAAAGAAGGGTGGCAGCAGGGCAAGAGAGGTGATTGTTCCCCTCCTCTCTGCCCTCACAAGGCCCCATCTGGAGCACTGCATCCAGGTGTGGGGCCCCCAGCACAACAAAGTTATGGAGAAACTGGAAGGGTTCAGAGAAGGGCCACAAAGATGGGCAGAGGGCTGGAGCACCCCTCCTACTAAGAAGGGCTGCGGGAGCTGGGCTTATTCAGCCTGAAGAAGGCTCCAGGGAGATCTATTGTGCCTTACACTACTTAAAGACAGCTTATAATCAGGAGGGAGACCAACTATTTCCACAGGCAAAAAGTGATAGGACAAGTGGGAATGATTTTAAACTAAAAGAGGGGAGATTTAGATTAGACATTACGAGGAAATCTTTGACATTGACACAGCTGTACAGAGAGGCTGTAGATGCCCCATCCTTGAAGGCACACAAGGCCAGGTTGGATGGGGCCCTGGGAAAATTGATCTAGTGCCCAAGTTAGTGGTTGGCAACCCTGCCTGCGAGAGGGGGTTGGAACTAAACAATCTTTAAAGTCCCTTCCAAGCCATTCTATGAAAAATACAGTTTTGAACACCAAACATTGAAGTCACAAAAAACATGGAGTAAAAGAATTTTTTTTTTTAAAAAGTAGTGTCTGCATTATATGCCCAGCATGCAGTAGTTCAGCTTTAAAGAAAGAAAAAACTGCAGAAAAGGTATCTAACATAGCATATGCAGCATGCAAGCATTACTGAGACCCTTTAGCTTTTTATCACATATGTATTTCCTTTCTTTAGCACATTGTATGTTCTAGCATTTAAAAAAAAAGTCTTTATCTAAGCACACAATATTAAAGAGCACCTCAAGAGATAAAAGAGCTTGGCAAAGATTATTATCAGTTGTTTTAGTTACTATATGGCAGGCTGCTCAGAGGAAGATTGGACAAAAATGTTTCTGCTTCCTTGATCTGCATCAGGTTGAGTATGATCTGTTTATTACCACCATCATTTTCTACCTTGGAGACTGACTTTAAAAGTCATTATAAAACAGCTCTCCAAGAATGAGGAAAGGCAAAGCTTTTGAAGCTTTCTACAGGCGCAGTCTTAGACAACTGTCTGAATGTGAACAAGTACATCCACAGATCAGTGTGTACATAATTTGGCCACCTAAAGTAGTAATTATGTAAAAGTCAGCTTTTATTTATTATTTTTTTTTTTTTTTAATCTGTCCCATGAGTTTCTGAACACCTACCTTTGTTTTTGTTATATATCCGAGAATATCCGAGAGTGGTTAGGCCCTGGAACGGGTTGCCCAGGGAGGTTGTGGATGCCCCGTCCTTGGACGTGTTCAAGGCCAGGTTGGACGGGGTCCTGGGCAACCTGGTCAAAATGTGTATGTTTGGTGACCCTGCTAGGCAGGGGGGTTGGAACTACATGATCCTTGAGGTCCCTTCCAACCCGGGTGATTCTGTGATTCTTTTGCACTGGAATTGTCCCCTCCCCACTACAGGAACATACATTCACACAGCCTACATTATCCAAGCAGCAGTTTGTCTTTACTCTGGAATACACTGCCTGCACTCAGCGATTGTATCTAAGCAAGTTGGGCAGTAAGCATGCAGACTATTACGTTCTGTGGCCTGAATGTCCTAATGGCTCTCCTTTGAAGTTTTTAGAGATACTTTCTATCCTTACTGCCCTCAAGGAAGAAAGGCTGAGCTCCATGGTATAATTCATGTGCAAATATACCTGCAAAACAGATAAACTACTTACATAAAATACAACTAAGTTATTTCTAGTGAATAATCTCGATGTGCCATGAAATGAAGAATAGGAAACCGTTCACCAGTACCCTCAAGTCAGGGCAAAACAAAATAGGGTTTTTGTTTGTTTGTTTATTTTGGTTTCTAGACTGAGGCTGTTCCATAAATCTATAGGAAAGCAAATTGGCCGTATGCTTCAGCTCCGTCTCACAGCCCAAAAAAATGAATGAGAGAAACCTGAAACTCACAAGATTGACACATCGAGAAGGACAATATATCATGAGATCAGTGCAGTTACAGCACTGAAGGACTTCAACTCGAAACAAGTTATTTACAGTTTCAAGTACCTTCCATTAAATCAGCCATTATTTTAATAATTATAAGAAAAAAAAAATCAGGTAGAATTTTACATACAATTATTTAACCTGGGAAACAAATCAACAGCCTAATCAGATGAAGAAATGATACTTCACACCTGTTCCTTGCAAATTTTAGAATAAAATGTAGCAAGAACATCTGCCAGATCAGAATATTTTCAGTGTTTTGTTCACGGTATTTAGTATTTACTTAGTCTTTGCTAAGTACTGAAAGCCAGTAGAAGACAGCTTGGAGAGTGAAGTGAAACAAGCCACAAGAACAAAGGATAATTAGCAGTCTCTGGTCAGAAGTATGTTGTTGAGGTAAATGTTATTTATATTAATTATGAATATGTTACAACTCTCCTCTTCTTTGTGGGGCTGGAAATGGAGAGCACAGAACACTCTCCTTCTGTTTGCCACAATTTCAGTGTTTAGCCTATATTAACATCAAAGAAAGTGCTTTGATTTGCTATTGTTGCTTGACTGTATATTCGACAAGCTCAAAATTCAGCCAACACATAAGTAACACAATGTATAGCCAAAAAAACAGCCTATAACCGTATTATTAAATCTTACTAAAGGGAAAAATAATACAAACTGATCTAACAAAAAAAAAAAAAAAAAAAAAAAAATCAATAAATCTCACTTTGTTGTAAGACTTAATTGTACTGTCTCAATTGCAATATCACAGGGCTCAGCAGCTGTGCTGGAAACTGTCATCAATTAAAATGAAAGAGCTATCTTCTCAATTGCTTTAAATCTAAATCCTTTTTACCAGAAAAGATTTTTACAGCTCAATAACATGCTCGTGTCTAGTTGATACTCCTCAAAAGGGAGCAAGATCCATCATCACAACTGAGACTTCACTTGCCTATGTGCAGCATAGTAGCCTTTCAGCTAGCTGTATGACTAAATCCTTTCTGTTCACTGAAGGCTCTCATGCACAAATGCATGAGAATGCATGAATGCTCTCATGCACAAATGCAGCCTCATGACAACCAGGCAACTATTGACCAAACTCCTGTCCAGCTATCCAAGACTAAAAAGTGAGAAAGAATGACTCTTCATTATCCCAAATGTTCCAGTTTATTTCAGACACTATGACATAGTACAGTAACAATTTTGAGGTTCTCACGTTTCTATCTTTTCCTATCACACTGTTTTTGGCATTTTCACAGTCTGAGTAGGATACACATCTAGGGGATGTTTCAGTTCTTTCATGAAAGGATTATACAGGTTAGAAAGGAATTGAATCTGGACTCATTTTCTGGGCTAATGTATACAGAACAGGCAGCAGGACCTCCTGCCTGTCTCAAGGTCATTCTTCAAGAGGAACAGACACTGCACATTCTCTTACCAGGGTACAACCAGGCTTGAAAGCACAAGAGTGGACTGCTGGACTGCCACAGTCCAAGCGCAGGTTCTTCGGATTCACCATTGCCTGTTTCCTAGGAGCTACATCTAAATAGCTCATCCCTCAGCCTAATGTATTTTTTGGCCCCAGTCACCTTACTGAAGAGCACAGTATATGAAGACAGATGCTAAACTCTAGGCTATGAACTGGACCTTTGAGGCTGGATGCCTATTTGTTCTCTTTTAAATGAATCTGGGTCTGAGATGCAATCCACTTTCTTCAGAGAAAGAGAGAGGAGCATGACAGTAAGACTTCTGCTCCATGTGAGGCTTGAGTGGCCTCCTTTCACTCAAAAATTAAGACCATTAGAGAGCTAATGCAGAGGTATCAAAAAGCTGAGCACAATTATGAAGCCAGTAAGAGTGATTTGCAACATGGCATTCAGCATAATTAGGAGCTGAAGCACCCATTAGCAATCAGAAAATGGACAAATTGGTTTGTACCTACGTAGGCTAAAAATGTTACCATTTCAATATTACCATCTAATGTTTTGTTTTTTGACTCCTACCCTCATTCCCAATGCTGACTTCTCCCTCTATTCTCCTAACTGGGGGAGTGCTAATTTGTTAAGAGAGCTCCAGCGTTGTCATACTTTTACAAGACCTCTAATACCTCTTTAGTGAGTGATTCTTCATGTGAGGCCAATGCTCTCATTTAGCCTGAAATCAACTCATGTGAAGGTAACTGTATCTGGAATCCATTTCAGTCTTGATCTAGGCGACATCTGTCAAATCTTTCAAAGAACAGCAGAATTTGTAGAGCTATTTCACATTGCTTGGTTCACATTGATTCAATTGATTTTCTGTATTTGAAGTAGAAGTGCTTAGGATTTTACAATACCAGACAGCACATGAATGGTGCTAGCAAGTCAGACATTACATCTTTCCTTGTTATTTGTGCTCTAGCACTTAGAGTTTCTTGATTTCTTCCATTTAGCTGGACTAATAGATATGGCTTATGTGTTAGTAGGGTTAGCTCCCTACCACAGCATTTGGGCTGCGAATTCTCATGGATGGGGAAAATCACACGGTCAAAACCAGACCACTTGAAGTAGTTTAGAAATAGCAGGAAGAGCAAACCAGAAGCCTTTGCCTTTTTTGGAACTTTTAAATGTCACAGTAACCACAGTTTCAGGGTAAGTTTTTGAAAAATGTGTAAATAACAAATGGAAATTATTTCCTTTCAAGTAAGACCAGCCAGGAATACTCCCTCAGCAGCCACGCTCCACCTGAAATCAAACTTGCAGTATATCAGATCACCACTGAAAACAAGCTGAGCTTTTCCACCTGATTTGCATAGCAGGTCAATAATGCTTTCCATCCAGAATATTCACACTCCTTTTCACTTCCTTCCCCAGTCAAATCTCTCACTGAATTCTACAAATGCTAGAGCAGCATAGAGTGGGGCTTTTTTGTGTTTTCGTTACTTTCTTTTTTTAAATTATCTGAATTGTATTCCAAAGAGGGATAGAAAAGCCAGGAACACCCATTTTGCAAGGTGTAGCAATGGGGCAGATTGGTACAACAAGAAAAGTAAAACAACAACAAACATGCAATGACAGAAGGACCAGCACAACAGAAAAGTACTGTAAAGGAAGAAGATAACTCACCCGTATCAGAAGATTCCAGGTTCACAGGAGGAAGCTTTACCAAGGAAGGAGCTACAAGAAGAGATCCTTCCCCAGTGGCGGTCAGCCATTAAGTGAGGTCTAAGAGAGGTGCAGCCAGGCTCCATCCCTTCCTGTCACACAGCTGAATTGCCTTCACCTGTGCTTCCATGGCTGACCGGGTCCTTTCCCCAGGTGCTCCATCAGTGGTTCAGGCCGTGACTCAACAGTTACCATACATAAGCATTTTGGAGGTTTTTGAAAAATTCTGCATTTAAATCTGACGAACTCTAAAATCCCTTCCTCCTTGTTAGCAGAATTGTGCTTTCTTGTTCCTATCTTCTGAGTAGTGCATCTTGCAAGCTTTTAGATCTGTAAGCTGCATTTGTTCTGCAGGTTATATGCAATTTCCTCCACCTATTGTCTCAACCCCCTTGTAGGAGAAATTACCTGTGTTATACTTGCTTATTATTCTGCTTAAATCCTATATAAGAAAAAAAAAGAAAAAAAAGCATGCATTTACTCTTATTGCTGTGAGTTCTTCTTAAATAATAGTTTCTGGCACGACTGCATTAAACAAACAAAATCAGCAGACAAAGTTAGCTACTGAACGACCGGACGGAGAGAATGTTGGAAAGGGAGGAAGAGCACAGAGTGGCACAGGGAGTGATCTGCGAGCAGTGAAGAAGGTGAAATGCCGGTAGATGGCACTCAAATCATCGGCATAACGCTGGGCTTGGGGGTCCCTGAAACCTGTACGTTGAAGCAGTTTTTTGCGAGCTGAGAGCACAGATCCTAGCAGCTAAACAGATTTGTGAGACTGCAATATTTAACAGTGTCTGAGTTGCTATGCCTCAGAAAGCAGAGCTGCTGGAGTGCAGAAGACCCAGAGAGGTGCAGATGGAAACCACAACTGGTTGCGGAGAGAGGACGTTGTCTGGAGGCGGCTGGTTCAGCCATAGTGATCTACTCACTGGCACGCAGCAAAGGTAGATACATCTTCCATTGCAATTCAAACATCTCTCACTGTCTGCTTCCCATCTCACCCTAAAGCCAGCCTCAAAACCATGGGTGCATGCGGGTGTGGGAGGAAAACAGAGCCTGGCTTTGCAACAGGTTTTAAACAAGACTATGCGAGCAGGCTAAATAAGGCAACGCCACCTCTTCTCTCAACAAGAGACAAGTCACAGTAGCTCTCAGTTTCTGCGATTTGTTTCAAAAAATAGGGGACTCCCTCCACCCTCATCTCCTTATGAATAAGAGCTAGAGAGGTTCCACTTTGATCTAGTCCCTAAACTTGGAGCCACTGAAAACAGAAACGTGTATGCTTCTATGCAAGGGGCTACAGTGCAAGCATAAATCACTGTGCAAGTACTGCTAATATTTGCCTGAACTTTGTTCCCTCCTTCCTGACGGTAGGGTTCACAGAATATCTTCAGAAATAAAAGGAAACAGACTATCAAAAACAAGTTGCTTAGTGCCTCTTAGAATATGCATACTTTTTGTATATGCAAGTATCAAAAACATAGAAACCAAGCCATTAATCCTTAATGAAACACCTTTCAAAAAAAATCTGTCTCTTCACTAGCAGTGAATATTACAGCTGCTCACAGCTACTGAGACTGAACCTTTCTTTCTCCAGAGCAAATACTCTTGGTACTGTTGGGCTGAGCGCAGATGAATCTACAAGAATCACGAATATTGAGGCACTAAGGGATTTAGAAAGAACCAAAAAGACGCAGGAGCAAGATGCTGAATCTAAGGCTTCTCCAGGTTTTTATGCTGACAACACCACAATCCAGATTGCTTCATGCTCTAACGTGCACATTAAAAACTGAGACAAATAACAAACACTATTTTGTTGATTAAAAAAAATATATATAGCTTTTTTTTCTTTTCATGTAGACAGTTCCAATGCTGCTCCTTATAGTACTGCACACAGAATCATTTAGCATCTGCTGCTCCATCTATCCCTTTGGATAGAAACTTGTTTTTGCTTTTTTTCCCCTCACGTCTAATATCATATGAAGACTGAGCTGATAAAGATTAATCTCTGAAAGGCTCAGGTCTTGCACAGCACTTTTTTTGCTACCACAGCTCCAAGCAGAGCTGGAAAGCAGGTACGACAGGCGCAGCTCCAGGGAGTGGTGTGGGAGGGAAGCTGAATAGGAGGAGCGTGAGGAACCCAGGCTGCCACTGCTTTACCATTGCTTCATCCTCAGCCCTCCTGGCACAGACTTATCCTCTGTCACAAGATCTCCTCCATCAGCAGCTACCAAACCTCTTAGATGAGACCAGTTCCTCAGAACCCTTTGTCTGACTTCCTGGAAGATACAGAATCTGGAAGAATCATCTGAAGAAAATTGCTTCCTAAAGCAAAGGCACAGGGCATTGGAAAACTCAAGCATTCAGCCTCTGGCCGCCATTAACAAACACAGATCTTCCCCACAGCAGTCAGGGCTGCAGCAACTGCTCCCTGGTCTGCAAGCAGCCTAGATCCATGGAGGAGGAGGAAGACAACTTTATGCTTTTCTTTGGGGCCAACACCAGCAAGTGCAGCCTTGAGACTAACCAAACAGGAGCCCCACCATGCTGGTCAGGGCCAGCCAAGGGAGGTCCTGAGGTGGTGATCGTACCGGTGCTTTTTGGTTTGATTTTTCTCCTGGGAATGGTGGGGAACACACTGGTGTTTGTTGTTTTGGGTCGTCTCCGGCCTGGGAGACGCCCATCACGCAGTGCCACCAACATCTTCATCCTGAACTTGAGCATTGCAGACTTCTCCTTTTTACTCTTCTGTGTCCCCTTCCAGGCCACTATCTACTCCCTGCCAGAATGGATCTTTGGTGCCTTCTTTTGCAAGTGGGTTCACTACTTGGCCATGGCAACAATGCTGGTCAGCATCTTTACTCTGGTGGCCATGTCTGTGGACAGATACATTGCTGTGGTTCACGCCAAGCGTTCGTCCAGCATCCGCAGCAAGCGCAACGCTGCCCTCGGCGTGGGTGTCATCTGGTTGCTGTCTCTACTCATTGCCATCCCTGTGGCCCAGCACCAGGCCCTTATGAGCGGTCATCAACAAGCACCCAACAGCTCCTTCTGCTGGGAGAATTGGGCAGAGGGCTCAACAGCCAAGCAGACGTACAAGGTTATGATCCTGCTAGTGGGATACCTCCTGCCTCTGGTGCTCATCACCTGCTGCTATGCCAAGGTGGGTAAGAGGGATGAGAGTAACATTCAAAAAGAGGAAAGGATCATTTCCAGCCTTTTGGTGGCTTGGATTCACACATGCAAACTACTCAGCCAACAAATCAAATAGATCCAATTTAATTGTACTCCTTGCTAGGGTAGGATGCTTCTCTGGTGTTGGGAGGATACGAGGGGTGTTGTAGAATAGAATGAAATCACCAGCTCACAAAGAGGACTGAAAAACATTTCTGTTCAGGTACAAAGTGAGGAACTGCTACAAGTTCACTCTCAGCTGACACCCAAATTTGTTAAAAACTTTTGCTGTTTTTTGCAGTTTTTAGTTCATCCTCTCTTAATAAAAATTGATTACTCCTAGGAAGAAAAGAAAATTATAGAGGAAGCAACCATGCAGAAAGTTACAGAAAAAGTGTCAGAGAAAATCATTTCTGCCGTTTCTTTATTTTACTGAACACGAAGTCCTGACTTTGTGTCTTGCAAAGACTTGAAAAAACATTTTAGGATTCAAGTCTTATTCAGCAAGGCATCTCTTTCTTACTTCTTGTAGATTGTTACTGATTTTTTATCTCCCCTGATTGATCTTTAGAATGTCTGAGACAGATGGTAAACCTATGAGTTGTGCTAGACTTCCAGAATAATTTTTCTGTGACTTTTTAATTAATCTCTTATTGTGCAGCAGCTTGTGACTGCCAGGAAGTGGACTTCCTTATCTCTAGTCAGTTGCAGGTCAGATCTCCTGAAAAAAAAAAAAGTCTTGGAATTTTAGTACATGTCTGTTTAATCAAAAGTTACGATACTTTCAATGCTACTTTAATATCATCAGTGCTATGAAAAAGGGAAGGCTCTTAGATTTAAGCTATCTGCCTCTCAGGCCCTGCCTGTCACAACAAGAAAAAGCCACTAGTTTATATATTCTGTCACTGTACTCCAGCTGTTTTTTCCCCTCACTGCCCTTGGTCAGCACAGCAGCAAATGAAAAGTAAGGTGCATTTGACAGAGGCTTTATTTTGTCCATTAACTGCTTTAGAAAACTCAATCTTTTACCTCCAAAAGCTGAAGTATAAATGCTGTCAGGTCACAGTTGTGCTATAACCAGGGGCATAAAGATTGATTTAAATGTCATTAACTGAGATTTTCCTGACAGTGCTCTAACATTTCTTATGACCCTCTCCGAAAGGGGAACCCACGCAACTGCTCCATTTGTCAGTGTTGCACTCAGGAATGCCAAGGCAGTCATACAGTGCTGGCAGCCAGGTCTCTGCCTTTTTATGTAAACAGCCTAGAGAGTAAATGTAGATGATTTAAGTACAGTCTAAAATTTCAAATCCACATCAAGATTCCTGTCAATTTCAGCACACAGCCAGTTGAGCTCTTACATAAAGCTACATCTTCTGAAAGGTTAGCGTTTTCACCTTCAAGAAACAAGCTTTGAGAAGAAAATTGGAGAGTGCTTAAAATTAAAAGTCAGAAAGCATCACATTCAACTTTGAAGTTACTCTAGAGCAATTCTTTTAACTTTTAGTGCTTGTGTATGAAGTTCAAATACTAATATAATTCAATTTGCTATTCAATTTATTGTTCCTTCTTTCAAGGTTTTGTATCATCTCCACACAAAAGTAAAGAATATATCTAAGAAGTCAGAAAGATCAAAGAAGAAGGTAAATATCTTTGATTTAATTTGTACACTAATGTAATTGATATGTCATGTTTTTTAAACAACTAGTATCCTTTTCAAGTTTCATTCAGTTACAAATGTCATCCATGTCTTTCAGCTGAAGTTCAGATTCATGTTGTCAGTTGTTGTATCTTTATAGACAGCACAAAATGAGGCCATTATCGAATTGCTCTATTGATCTCCACATACATGCCTGCTTGACTGTCTTTTGATTTTTTGTGCTATAACAGAAATCCTACAAATACAGTATTTTTACACTGACAGCAGAAAGATACTCATATATAAGAAGATCTAGGTATTAGAGCACACTTCAGTAAGTTAAAAGGAAAGGACCCTGAAAATGAAGTACCTCAGTTTTGCAGCTGTTTGCATTGCAGTTCTTTAATGTTTGCAACTATTATTTGGTGGATTTAGACCTCGGTTGGCACTTTGATCCCTTTGTGAGGCAAACATCAGGGTTATTTCATTCAAGCTGTATGAAATACGCAGATTTGCAAGAATTTACCAAGGAAAATACTAAAGATGGAATTTTCTCACTAAGGATCTTTGAGTGGATAAGCCATAATTAATAACAGTGTTCAGATAACAAAACTCACCAACAGCAGTGATGAAACATGAGATTTACAGGACATGAAAAGGAAAAACTCTATTTCACTCAGAAATGTTAAAATCATTGTGTGTGCAGTGATAAGAAAAACTGTAGGTAATCTGCCTGGTCAAAGGCAAGTTGTAGTGAGGCACTATCACTAGGTGCTGGTAGGACAATCAGGTCACAGTTTCTGCCTGCAGCACAGCAACCATACAACCCAAATGATCAGTAAGCGTGCCACCAACTAGATATGACACTCAGAGGAGATGACTGGGAAATGCTTTGATTTGCCAGCCCAGCAGCTACCATGACAAAAGGCAGTGAAGATCTGTTGATGAATTTATTTCAAAAATAGAAATGAAGTGATAAAAAATGCAGTTCTTTTGCATAGAATAACTTCATGACTTCACAAGTTTACCCAGTTGCTTTAGGTGTAAAAAATCTCAAACAAATCCCTAAACAATTTGTATGGTTTGGATTTCACTCCTGTTCCTTCCTTGCCTGTGTATTTATGTCCCAATACAAGCTTATTTCATATATTTGAAAAGAATGCTACCAACAGTCAAAGATAACTAGCGTCATCTTCCTGTAGTGCACTGAAGTTACAAAATATTTTTTCTTAAATGACACTCATGTCTTCAAATGCATCGTTCTGCACTGTTTCCACATTTGACCTGTAGCATTAAATGGAAAACAGTTCCACAATTTCTCCAACTGTTTGTTTCCTGATTACACAACTGAGAGGACTAATCTTAAAATATACCTTCGACTGCCTTCTCAAACGTGTCAATGATAGAGCGCTTTCTCTCTCTCCTGTTAAGTACTTCCCTAGTCATAGCTCTGAAATGCCTAGAAGCTATTGTTAATTCTGGCACTTAGACCTAGTTAAACTGTTGATCCAAAGATTAAAAAAATAAAATAAAATCAGACATCACACCACACACATGCAAACTATCTTCCAAAATTTGTCTCCTTACAGCATTTTCTGCTGAGAAATCTCCTTTTCATCTAGCTTTTTTCTGCAGACCGAACAGCATCTTTGGCATCCCTAATGCAACTACTTTTTGTTCTAACTACTTCTCTTAGAACTTTATAAGGCATCCTTCTTGCACAGTGTGCAGACTAACTCTGCTCCCATGTGTGCTTTCAGAGAATCCTTGAAACATACTGAATGTCAATCATTTAAAGCAGATCTTCCTAAGAACCCTTCACATTAGAGCCTAATAGGAAATTCATATGTACATGTCAGTTCTGTTAAATTAGCTTCTTTCATATGTATCTAATTGGTCCATTAAGGACAAGCAGCTGCACTTGGTTTTAATTCAAAAACTTCATCAGAGATTAAATGAGCATCTTTTGCTTATTTTACTCAGAATTTTGACAAGTGAATCTTGCTCCACATTTGGAAAGTTAATTTAGCCTATACAAAACATCTAGCTTTATGAAATACGCGTGTAATTTCAGTGGAGAGACCCTTACCACCTTGGATCCATCAAAACCAAGTGTAACATAAAAGCAAGATCTTACAACATGAGGTGATAAAATTACTTGGTTCTTATCTGCTGTTTTAGCATGCATTTGATCACGCTGACAGAAAAAAAAATCACATACTGATATTAAAAAAAAAGAATTCAGTTTGGATCTATGGCCATTCTTACTTCATTCCTACAAATTGAAGAAAACAGGCAATTGAGCTGATATCCTCCTCCCACCTCTAAGAGAAGGGTTTTAGTGTATGGCCTGTCTGTGTTGCTTTTGTTTTTAACAGATGAGCAGTGAATTTTGTAAACAGCTATTCATACATATTTCATTACCTTCATCTATGCTGCTTATGCAAGCAAAGGTCTCAAAAAAAAAAAAAAAATCAAATTGCAGACATAGAACCTTGTTGAACAAGAGTTTCTAGTGAAATGTTGTCTGCATTACCACTACAAGCAAATTGTTCTGCCATGAGCTCCCATGGGTTTGCTATTCAGAACCCCAGAAACTTTCTTTGCACTATATGGGCTCCTGAAGATAGAGTAAGTTCAAATAAAACATGGTTTAGAAATAAACTGCATGCCATAGAGCTCAGGGAAGGGACTTCTCATGGACAGCACTCCAAAGGCTAGCTGAAAACACACTGCTATTATAGTACTATAGGATCCTCTCAAAACAAACAAAAAGCCTTATGATTGGGTAAGATTTTTTATTTTTAAACAGCTTGTTTCAGGATCTAAAGCATTTGGTAACCTCATTGGAGTTTTAGTATTCTTATTCTATCCAACTCCAAATAATAATGTAGCGTTGGTAATATACAGAAAAGGCCTCATCCTAATTCACACGATTTAAGCCACTGAATAGAGAAACTGATGAATGCAGGAGGGAAGCATTATAGGAACAAATCAAATTTAAGCCACTTGAATGGTTAGAAAGGAAGCATATTTGATCTGCCATAGGTACATCCTCTGAATCTCAAATCAACACGTGAAAGACAAGGCCAGTATTTACAGAACATGTGAGAGAGATCGCTAGACGCAAATCTAGGGAAATTTCTAAAACCATAATGATCACATGGCCAAGTGAACAATTCCAGTGTTGTAGTTGTATATTCCTGACTTTCTTAGTTGCAGAGCTGCAACAAAGAAGGCAACATAAAACTGTATTTAATTCCATCTGAGCACATGGACTATAGTATACAATCCAGATAATTGGTACTGTACATCAACCTCATCCTTTAAAGATCATACTGTAACTTCAATTAAAAAAACAACTAACAACTGAACAACTTAATGAAACAAACTACAATTTTTTTATTCTAAGAAGTCGTTTCCTTGTGTCTTCCATCAACTTCTTCTGCAGTTTAGATGCACAGCATGATTTCCTGTGCCCGCCCCTGCAGCAGTGCTCTCAGCCTTTCCCTGAGACCTACGCAGAGTGTGCTACCAACACACCCAGCAGAAAAGCACCAGCTGCCTAGAGACAGAGCAGAGCTGCACAGGCAGCCATTTTTCTTTATTTCCAGTTATTTCCTATCTTTCTACCACTGTCCCATTTGCCACAGTATTGAACTAAAAGTTTACATTATTTGAGGATATGTGGGAGCTAGAAGGACAGACAGGAAGGCCCTGTTTTCTAAGGCCAATATACTAGTGGGAAATGTTTAGATACATGACTTTTAAAATTACAGCAAGTTTGGTCTGAGTGAGCTCAGTTTATGAATGACCAAGAGAGCTCAGACAGTCTGCCCACCCTTTCTACCCTCATGCCAAAAGTCAGCATTCAAAAAATTGCTGAAAATAAAAAGTTTGCCTTTAATAGAATCCAAGGATGATATAAAATGCTCCAGGTACATCTGTCACAAAGGAATTAAAAACATTTGTGCTTGGGTTGCAATTGTAAGCTCTTAGTTACAATGTGCTAATTGTTCAAACTACTACAGTTGTTGGTTTTTTGTTTTTTTTTTCAATTTATGCACATTTGAAGCTGTAAGAATTTCAAATGCTCAAAGGTTGATGCATTCTGAATTCATACATCATTATCAAGAGACTGACCTTTAATTCATATTCCAACCTTGCGCATTTTTTTATGTAGGCTTATCAGCTACATGTCAATGTTGGACCAGCTCAATTTGATGTGCTTTTCCATTTATATGTAACGTTTGTACAGATCAGGGGATAAATCCAGTAATTTCTGCTAGTTGGTGCTGAAATTCTGCGTACTGAACTAAGCCAGACTGTGCATGCAAAAAATGCATGAATGCCAGCTTCCATATTTAATTTCTTGCTAGCTGAACATACTCACTAACCTTACAGCTGAGATAGTGAGATGCTACAGGCTTCCCCTTTGCAGTTTTGGATAATCATTTACTGAGGCAGACCAGCAGGACTATGTGCTAAGAAATCCTGTGCACTCCTCAATCACAAAATGTATTTCAGATCTGCTATTTGTTGTGTATTATGCATAGTAAAACTACAATTTATCTCCAAGGAAAGTTAACAGCTCCCCACTTAACAGTGCTGAAAAAGTGTTTCCTAATAGCCCAGCTCTAGGAACTCTGAACATACATTTGCAGTAAATCAGATATTTTAATAATGGAAATGAATGCAAAGCAAGATTTATTCTGATCATGAACTGGCCCTGTGGTGCCTTACTGGCCTCTGAAGCACACCAGGGTTCCTAAATGTTTACTTGGTTTTGTCCTGTGCATCTTTAAAGAGCAAACAAGTTGCAAACTGAACAACCTGAATTTTTTTTCTGGTTTAAAAAGGGTATTAGGGTTATGAATTTCACAGCTATTTTGAAAGCACCCTTATAAGGAAGGAAGAGTTGCGGAATTTGTAGAGGTAACAGTGGTCAAAGGCTCCAATTAACAGACCAGTTGAAACATCTGGATCTAAAAAATAAGTACAGTTCTTCCCTCTTATTTTAGTTACAATAAGAAGGTGAAAAGATGGGAAAACATATCCTTGTTTGTTCCATATTCTTTCCCTAGTAATTCCTAACATTTCCCCCCTAACGTTTTCTTCTTACCACTGTTTGAGAACAAGGGTAATGTGTTTACAGAGCACACAAACCAAAGATCATGCTCCAAAATTACACTAGTCAATTTAAAGCACAACTTCCTTTATGAAGCTAAGATTGTTTTCTTTCTCAACTTGTATACTCATAATCCTACATTTACCTACATATAAAGTTCACCTCTCCCAGAGCTACGTGAGCACAGATACACAGAGTTGATTTGGGACGCTCCTTGGAGCAGCTCTTTTTGAAAGTCAAATTACAGTTTGAGGTAAAACATTCATAAATTCTTCAAAGTATTCTGGTCAAAAGCATTTTGGTCAAAAACTGCTTTCTTGTATGCTGAATCCTTTATTTGACTACTGTTCACACAGCCAGAGGGTTTTCGTATAGTCTTAATGATTATGATGTTTGAGGTTTAAGCACAACCGACTCTAAGTACATCAAAGTGGCATGGAAGATCTTGGGATCAATTCAATAGCAGCAAAAAAATACTAATCAGAAGTAAAATCCTACAAGTTTTCTTGCTAATAAGAACCTGGAGTAGCAGAAATAGAGAGCTTCATTGCCAATTAGTAGATAATGGAATATCATAATGCTCATAAGCATTTATGAATACAAAGTGAGCTAGTATTAAGAGCATCAGAGGGGATTAGTAGCAAAATCACAGAATCAGAGATGTGCAGGGGAGCAGTCAGACCAGAGTGATCAAGCTTCTAGGGGAAATGAAGAGTTCACCTCTCAGCTTGCTGTGCAAACAGCCAAGATGGACGGATTCGATGAATCAAAGTTCATTTCAATCCTTCCTCTTCTTGGTAGCTAACTGCCATTTCTGATTGCAAGAAACAAAGAACAGAATAATGGAGAAAAAAAAACAAAAGCATTTTCAGTGCAGTTTTAGACCAATTTAGATCAGTTACACCAGAGAGTAATAAAAGACTAGAAGGCAGTGAGAAGCACTTCATAATCAAGTAATAGATGAGTTTTCTCTGAAGCAGAATCTTCTACCCAACATTTAAGCTGGTTGAAAACAGATACAGACTTTTTTGAAACATCTGTTTTGAAACATTATGTGCTTATCACTGAGCCATAGTGATTTCAGTAGTTCAAGTTGTGTTTTGGGACCTTCCTGGTGTTTGAACTTCACGGAAAGTCAGGCTTACAAATGCATCAGTGGGATTCAGATTTGCGAACACAGAAGAAAAGAACTTGACACGAGGAAAAGAGAAAACTTGACGGTTTTCACTTCTGCACGTTGGCTTAAAGAGGGACTGGATTCTGAGCAAAGAAATGTCTGAATCATTTCTGTCTTCAGAAAACAGAGCATGCTGGAATTGAGGGTTAAGTTGGTATGTATGTCCAGCAATACAGTAATAGATGTGCTGAGCCACATATCCTTTCCGGGCACTGACACAGTGCACTATCTAAAAGCAGAAGCTTAGAGCACTGTGGATCACTACATTTTTTGCAGAACACCCACCATTGGAGATTTACAACATATAGCCAAAGCTGGCACTTGGTAGCTTACCCAAATCCAACATGAGGTGATCAAAACTTGTACAAACTGTCTCTAAAACATTAGGGAAAAGGAGATGTACATTAGAGACAGCAGAACAGGAGAAAAGAATTTATCAGAGCAAACACATTAACTTTGTATTAGAAGACAAGAGAAAAGTACTGGCCTCCATACAGAGGCTGAAGAAGTATGGCATGGTGTGAAGAATCAGCCCTAGCTATAAAGGCTATAAAGCTGCCTTTGGACTCACAGCAGTACATCATTAATTGAAACTAGTTTCGGTGAGTGAGGGGAAAGAAGACCCCAAGCATGGAACAAGTTCATTATATACACTGTCCTCCCACACAGCAGTTAAAAAAAAAAGGATGAGTCAGTCGTAGTTAATGAGAAAGTGCAGAAGAACAGGCATAGGTTTCTTTGTGCTTCTTCCTTCGTAACCATGGAATGGGGAGAAAAAAACCTCCATCCTATTCTGGAAACAGCAGTTTCCCTGCAAGCAAGAATATGTTGTTCAATGAAAGCCTCACTGAATGTTCTTTCCCATTTCTGTGTGGCTGAGGCACCTCATACAGGTGGATAGTCTGATCAGCTAAAAATCTGGCTAAACTAGATCAGGAACGTGACAGGCCTTCTCTCCAAAGTCTCTGCTTTTAGACTGCTCAACCCAGTGCATATTTTAATCTCAATACGGTTTGTTAATCTAATGCATCAGGTAGTTACACAAAATATAGATAAACCCATGGAATACTTCAAGCATTTAATTCATTACAGCGCAATCCTAATTGACAAGTTGAAGCATTTTCATTATGATTTCCATCAAGAATAACAGCTCCAAAGCCAAAGTAAAATGCTAAAGACTTCATCACCCTGCAGAATGAGCCATCTCCCTCAAAAATAGGTCTTTAAACATGTTTCCTATTGCTTTTTGAAGGGCAGAGGACAACCAAAAGCAAGACGTAGCTTGTTCAGGGCTAAGGAAAATAAAAAAAAAATCAAAGGGAAAGAAAAGAAAAGCAGGAAAGCTATAAATAAGGTTCAAATCATAAGTCACTTGGGTTGGAAGGGACCTTAGAGATCAGCTATAAAAATAGCAGAATAAGGGGAGACGGAGCACCCAAGGAAAAAAATTGTTTATTTAACAAACATATTTATGATTTCCCCTGGTCTCTACTTCCCAGCCTGCCATCGATCCTCTGTGTAGCTTAGTACACTTCCTTTGTACTTTAGCTCCAAATGAACTGCAAGGTTGTTTTGTGAAGCTTGAAAGTGAGTGTGAGATATTACTAAGCAACAGTTAAATAATCCAATATTGGCCACTGTACATGCCTAACATGGACCAATGAGGCTTCAGAAATGAATCATAGGGTTAACATGGGCACAGCTAGACCAGCATTAACAGTTCAGAATTATCTGAACTCACTGAACAAACTCAAACAGTACAGAAGTTATTTGGATCAGTCTTCTGCAGCTGTTTACAGTCTGTATTAACACTATTTTTGGTTAATGTCATGTTAAAAGTAAAACAACGCATTGTTTTAGTTCCCCCTCTTAACCATATATCCCATAATTCAAAAAAGAAAAAAAAAAGATGAAAATTCAATTTCCAAAAGAAGTTCCTTGAGTTATGAATTATGTATATAATTGCTCTGCTATTGTCTATATTTACATCTGCAAAATCCCAAATAGTTGGATCTCAGAAACAGCTTTGTGCTGATACACAGCAACTGCAGCTTCGTTTTTAATAACTAACCCTCTGCTGAATGCATGGTTTGTCATTTCCCAGTAAGAAGAAAAGATAATCTAGATTGATAGCCCCTATTAAAAAGAATTTTTCAGTGCTTGTAGCCTCCTAATTCAAGCACAGGGATGCTATCAAAGATAGTCTTGGTAACAAGCCTAAGCTACTTATCATTGATACAGGGCAAAAAAAGTAGCACCATTATTGCTGGCGAGAGTTAAGAGAGCTACAAGTCATTAATAATTTCATTAGCACCTATCATACCACAGTAGGCAAGCTAGACCCAACAAGACTGCTTCTTCTGTGTCTTTCAGTTCCATCAACTTCCTGTCATATCAGTACCTTATTAAGGACAGCTTCTGGTTCCCCATGTGGTCATTTCCAAGAGTTTGCAAGCAGAGGTCATTTATTCACATAGGAATATGCTTTGTCACCATATATGTCAGATAGCATTCTGGTGTGTGAAATAAGGAAGCACCTGAGATATGCTAGAGGTAAGATGAATCTAAAGGCCTTTCAAAATGAACACAAACCTACTTGATGCATTTATTTCATTTAAATCTCTCTCCTCCCTGTATTTTTTAAATTTATTTTCTCTAATCTGCACAAAAATCTTGATCTGATGAAATAAGATCTTCCTAGACTTCAACAGATTTGATTGACTTGCAAATGCAATTAAGAACAAGTGAAGATAGCACTGTTGTCTCTCGTCCAAACACATTTTTCTGTTTCAATGATCATCTGTTTTTATTGCAGGAGATCATTGCTGCAGGCCCTATGTAAACACAACAAAGATATTGCCTGTCCAATACAGAGAACATCCCCACATCTCATCATGCAGTTGACTTTTCTGCAGGGTTAAACAAACAGGAGAAAAAAACAGTTCCCAAGAAACCACCTTTAGGCTTCACCCACATTACTACTGTCAGCGTAAACAGAATTTACTTAAAACATATTAGCATGATTCATTCACATATAAAGCCAGAATGAATACATGTTATAAGCAGTAATTAAGTTGTAGCACACCCACATGTTCTTCAGATTTTAATGCAGGTTTTAGAAAGGTCAGCACAACATGAAAGTCCTGAACTAACTCCATTTGACTAGATAAATAAGTTCCAGCAATAGATTTAATGAAGAAATGAACCTGAACACATGAGCATAGCAGTTTCTGAAAAAAGCATGGTTGTTTTTTGTTTGTTTGTGTTTTAAAAATGAAGTCAACCCTGAAGGATTTTGAAACTTCAAGAACATCATAGGGCTGTTACTAAAGTGAAACAGAAGAATCTGAAAGACAAGTGGATTTCCTGAAATTTTGCCCCATATCTTTGACCTCTTGCAAAAAGATAGTTTATAAACATTTAACACTTGTTTATAAATATTTCTGCAGTGGCTCCCATAAGTCCTTATGCATGGGACTGCGGTCACTTTTTAGGACCAGTGACTTTACACAATACCTAAGCATCTTACTTACTTTCTTCTTGAAAAGAAACGCCATCCTACTCTTCCCTGGAGCATGCTGTCATGTTTCCTCCATTGCTGTCATCACCTCCAGAACATGATCTTCATAGTTGGTCTGCAATACAAAAGCCCCCTGTCAGCCTATATACATTCATCTACATTATAACCTCCTTTACTGATACAGGAAGAAAGAAAAAGCCCTCAATGAAGTAAACTCCAGATGAGTGAAGTTTATTGCATTTTTATTGAAGCACCACTGACAAGAGAAATACTGCAAATGCTCTGAGAATCAAATAGTATTTTAAGACACCAGAGAAATCATCAAAGACATGATCCCTTTGGAAATCCAGCTTCAGTTTTGTTGCTCATTCAATTCCCCTGTTTTCCTCATATTATCCTTTATACAGCACTAAGCATGAAGACTTAGGAAAACAAGCTGCAGTTTCTATCTCACCAGAAACACAAAGAGTATCAAGGGAGGAGTAAATGACTCTTGAAACATTTTCCCATTCTACTGGGAATCCAAAAATCTTCCTGCTCAGCTCAACTCTACTCAACCTCTTTAGCCACCAGTGAAATACTGCCAAGGTGATCTGCTTATTTTGGCAAGTCATACCAACTGTGGAGTGCTGATGAAAAGTTGGAACACGTACAGAGGATTTTCAGCAGCTTTTTCACTTGACATATTGCAAGTCAGGGATAGATTTGCTTTCTTCTAGAAAAGCTTAGGCGCTCTGTTGTTAGATAAACATAACTCTGACTCTTTATAACCTCTGTTTATACATTCTAGCATAACAGGTAAGGTGACAGAGTGCTGCAGTAATTTTAAATGACATTTGAAAACCTGCAGGTGTTTCTCCAGCAAACAACTGCTAGATGCAGTCTCTATGACCAGTGATTAAATGAGTTTTTTGTTCACTAGGAAATTATCTCTGTTCTAGCAAAGTAATTGCTTGCTGTTTGCTTGAAATTATGGCAGAGAGGTAGTGACCGAAGCATTGACCTAGACTACCAAGACTGTAATCCTTAAGCTGAAATGAAGCCCACGTTCTCATTTTTTCTTTTTCTTTTTTTCCTGCTACTTATACAACAACTCACATTTTCCTTAGGAGAAAGATAAGACCTGCATATTCATAAATTGTTACATTTATCCAAGCCACAAAATAGAAGTGATAACCTCTAAAGCACACATTTTGCTGAGAATCAGTAAGGAGGAGAAAAAAGTTACCTGATAAACTTCTATTACAATGTTTCAAGGACGGATAGAATAGGTTACAGAAAAACAAAATCAAACAAAAACCCTCACCTTCTGATACCTTTAGTATTTCTGAAAAGAGATGGAAATGGCCCTACAAAAACAGTAGGAAGGACTCTCTGGGGCCCAAGTCAGTAACATCTGAGCTCTGCTCATGTATCCCCTGCCTGCACTACATGTAGAAAGTGAGATAAAAGCAACACTCTGAGGCTGCTTAAACTTGAGAAGAGAGGTTGTGACCGCATAGAATCCCCACTGCAGAAAGGAGTAGTAGTTACTAGTAGTAACTAGTAACTTAGTCAAAGAAAGAAATCATCTTCAACAACTTCTTTCTGTACTTTTTTTTTTTTTTCCTCAGAAGTAATTTTTAATGTCAGACAGACTCTAAACTATACTGGGCCAAGCAGTTTTTATTCTAGAAAGGAAAAAAAGCTTTTCAATAAATGCTGAGTTATTTCTTGTTGTGCATCCTGCAGGTGCTCTCAAAATAAGTTTCACAGCAACATTCAGAGGGCAAGGGATTTTACCTACATTGATGGGGATCTCTTTTCTATGGTTAGCAGACTAATTTAGCTCCCAGCCCCAAAACACTGACACCCTGGTCTTTGCATCCAACCCCCTCTCCATCTGGGTTCCCTACAGCCAAAGATTCAATCCCCAAATTACCATTTCCTCTCAATAGGTGGAATGAAACCCTAAGAAACAACCTGTTAAGTATCACACAAAAATAACTCCAGCAGCTCACACCACCTTCCTTTTCTCTAGGCTGCCTCTCATCACACCCTTCCCACTCTGGCAGCCAAGCCCATCAGATTACTTCACCACCTTACTCAGCCCTCCTGAGGCACAGACCTCCTTCTTCTTCCCCAGCCACAGCTATTAGAGGCCATCACAGCTGTGGCCAACATCTTAAGCTATTACATAAGCTAAAACCAGGAAATTCTGTTTTTGCAGGGAAGAAGGTTGGTTTTCAGAATTCTTACAGTCATAGTTTGCTCACCTAGCAGAAGTGTTGCCTGTATCATGTGGCCTTGGCTGTGGAGCTCAAACTCATATCACAGACTTATTGGAGCACTGTAACCATTTAATACCTCATCTCATCTTTTTCAGACAGCACAGACAGTGCTTCTTGTGGTTGCTGTGTTCCTGCTCTCCTGGCTGCCTCACCACATCATCACAATGTGGGCAGAGTTTGGGCACTTTCCCCTCAACAACATCTCCTTCACCTTCCGCATCATCTCCCATTGCTTGGCCTACGGGAACTCCTGCATCAACCCCATCATTTACGCTTTCCTCTCAGAGAACTTCCGCAAGGCCTGTCAGCAGGCCTTCAACTGCAAGTGCTTCCTGCAGCCAGTCCCCACTGAGAAGCTGGTCAGAATACGCATGGAGAACTTCTCTACCACACATTCAACCACTAATGTGTAAGCGGGGCTCAGAAATACCTTTCAGGAGAAGAGAGGAGGGCGGTGTCTGACAGAGCAGCTATACAGGGGCATTTTAGGTACCTTGCTGCTAGGCACCATCAGAAGTGTCTGAATGCCCTTGTGGTTTCTCTAAGAGGAAACAGCTGTAGTTATGTCCATAAAGGATAAGATGTGTTTAAACAGAAGGTGTAATTATGGACAGACATGAAATGAGCAAGTTAACAATTCTGCGTGTGGGCTGTTATTAGGATGTGAGCAATGAGTGACGTGACATTTACCAAGGGCGCTGAGAAGCAGTTTGGTAATCTAGCTAACATATCAACGAATGTGTCCATTTCTTAAGCAATCATTTTACCGTATGTGAGCTGTGTATGTTTTTAGCTGTGATGGAATCTCTAAATCTCCTGCAAGTCTTTGCCATAGTATTTACTTACTGTGTAGTATAACATGAGGTCTCACTGATGCTCATGTCTGCGTTTGATGGCTCTGTAGAGGCTTGCATTCCCCAGGGTCTCAATGTCTGCATACTCCTGGATGTAATTCTGGCTGTTAATGACTGGCTGTAATAACTGCCTAACTAATAATTATGTGAGATTTCTCAAAATATGCCTAAAAGAACTGTTTTTGTCTGAAAGTGATATTTACACAAGGCTTTATTGGTGCATGTGCTGTTCTCTGGGCATATCTACCCAAAGCTTTTTATTGGACGTGTTCTTATACAAATGTTAAAATGCCTTCTTTTGATTAAATGTTTAAGTTTAAAGTTATGATTTGTGAATATATAAAGCACGTGTTACTTCAGATTTAAGAAGCATATGGCCAGAAGGGTATTACAGTGTCACCATGTGGTCTGATGTCATCACTGTGTGCTTCAGTCCTGACTGATCCAGCGTTATTCTGGATTCACAGACTCTTAAGGAGCTTTTTAAAAGTGCATTATAGAAGTTTAACTTGAAGTTTAACTAAGAACCATAACCACAATACCCAAATACGGTCTCGATTGCCTTCAGTATCTTTTACGACTGCCTTCAAAAAGTATATGCCAATTTCTGTGAGATGTACTCCATGCACCAAACATTCATATTTTTTATTAACGTGTACGTTTTACAGCCCGGCCTCAAGCCCACTGCTGTGCTCAACTGACCAGCAGTCGCCCCTGCGCCGCCATGACCGCCCCCTCAGCCAGCGCGGCGCGAGGGCGGGCACGCGGGGCGGCCCCTTCCCGCCACAGCCCCTCAGCGCCGGCGG
The DNA here is from genome assembly GCF_951394365.1 of Tetrao urogallus. Classification (NCBI taxonomy): domain Eukaryota; kingdom Metazoa; phylum Chordata; class Aves; order Galliformes; family Phasianidae; genus Tetrao; species Tetrao urogallus. The sequence goes on from NC_136825.1 coordinate 16,413,264, forward strand.
GAGCCCGCGCCCCTCGTGAGGGGACAGGCCGCCCCGCCGCCTCAGGAAAAAAGAACGGCTCTGTTATCACCAGTGTCGCTTAGTTGCTGATAGAAACCAAGCCGATGCATTATGATCGTTGCCGGGTTGTTTTGGCTGCGGATCTCCAGTCAGAAGCTGATGTTCACGTGACATTATTTAACATTTTAGGGCTATTTTCTCCCGGGAATCAAATGTTACCTGAGAGGAGGCAGTGTTGTAGAAATCAGTCACATTATTTAGCTGGGAACTGTAGGTAGCAGAGCAAAATACTACAGCGCGTACCTGCAACAGGAGTTGGGATCCCAAGCGAAAAAAGAAGAAAAAAATCATCTAAAAGGGCAAATATACATGAAACTGGGAAAGCCATCATCACCAGCTCACTCAGGAGGGAGAGCATTAAAAGACAGTAACTCCACGTTCATGTAACGTGGGAAAGCACTGCAGCTTTGGAAACTGCCTCCTTAGATCAGATTGAAGCTATGTGACACCTGAGATGGTCAGCCTGAAAGCAGGCAAGAAAATACTAGCTTTTTTTTTTCCCTTGGAGTTTAATAAAACGAATTCATCTAAGATAATCAATGTATTCATGTTAAAGCCACTTGCAGGACCTGATACAACACAAGATGTGGTTCAACAAAGAGGGTTTTCTGTAAATTGTAATCCTACAGATTGCCCCCAAATTTCTTTTAAGTATTTACTCTCCAGGAAAGCACACATCTGCCTGCAGACACATGAATTGCATGATTTGCCACGGAATGAACTTTGGAGTGGTCTACACAACTAACGTACATGTCACTTCATTCACAAAGTTGAAAGCCTTCTATTGAAGAAAATAACTTTACCATAAGAATCCTGTAACTGCAACTGAACAGAATACACAGCTTCAGTATGCAGCAAAAGGTTATAGCCTTATGCTGAAGTGGCTGTTCAAGTTTTCTGTTTCTTCAGCTTTCACTCATAATAAGCTCCAGAACCTTATTTGGTTGGAAACCAGATACAGAGACACTGCCATGTTCTTTTCAGTTAACAGATTTCTACATACTGAATTTTAGCAAAGGCAAAGAGATGGATGGTACAAAAGAAAGAGCCACTAAAAGGAAGAGCTGCAATAAGTCCCCCCAGTATAAATCATAGTTAAATCACTTTTTTTTTTTTTTTTTAAGTGATTATTTCCCATGGATGCAAATGAGCAGCTAGATACAAAATAACCTCAGCCTCACTTTAATCTTCTCAGTTTAAGAGAACAGTGACACCATACCCAAAAGAAACTTTCTGCATCTGTTCCATTAGAATAGAATTTGAGTCAAAACACTTTCTTTCCTGCCATTGGAGACATTTCCAGCTTTTTTTTTTTTTTTTTTAATCACTTCAACAGACATGTCATATGAAGAACAATCAGCAAACACATAATGCCTTTTTTAATACAATAAAGCAGCACCAATGTTTATTCTCAGTGAAAGACATCAAAGCCTGAAAAAGCCTTCAGTTTTATTATACAATTTTTCTCCCACCCATCTTTAGAGGCATCTGGTCTACAATCCTCTGAATAAGCTGCCATAAAAAAATCCAACATAATTTGTCATTTTGCCTTTCCACCATGTAACTAAATTGTGCCAAAGCTGTAACGAGGTTGGGAAGATAATTTCTTTTTTCCTGCCAGTAGACACTTTAAAAAATGTTTAGCTAGTGATAAGGGACATTGAAATACAACAGAACCACACATCACAGAGGCAGATTCATGAGTTGTGATGCCTCTGGAAATGATTTTTACAGTTTCCGAAACAGTGCACCAAGTTAACCAGATCACCTTGTTCCGAAACTCAATTCTCTATCATTTCAGCCTACCTTACACACTTACTTGTTGTACCTTAATTGATTCAATTTAGTCCCTACCAGGCCATTTATTACCAACTCAAATCAAGCTGCTTTAGGAGGTTCATTAAGAGAAGCATCCATGCCTGGGAGACCTGTCCTTTTTCGAGCAGCAGTCTCTATCTTCCGCACCAGGTCCACATCCCATCGATGGGTTACAAAGCTAACCACAACTCCAGGCATCTTGCTTCCGACCCGCCCAACACGCCCCACGCGGTGTAGGTAATCCTGCAGGGTGTTTGGGAAGTCATAGTTGACCACAAGCTGCACACTGCTAGTGTCCAACCCCCGTGAGGCAAGGTCAGTGCAGATGAGGACAGACACATCTCCCTTCTGAAAGGAAGCAAAGATGCCAGCTCTGGCAGCTGCCAACATCTGTCCCTGTAACCTCAGGTGCTTGATTTTGTGATCGTCCAAGATATAGCCCAGCCAGTTGACGGTGCTGGCACTGTTGCAGAAGATGAGGACAGCCCCACTGGACGCTGAGCGCTCCTTCAGGAGCTGCAGCAGTTCAAGCAGCTTGTCCTGGCCTTTGAGACGGACAAATTTCTGCTGGACATGCGAAGGCAGGCGATGCAAGCTCTGGGTGCTGATGTTGGCAAAGCAGTCCACGTCGACAAACCTTGCAAGCATCTGGCTGAGCCCCGCAGGGAAAGTGGCTCCTACCACCACCACCTGGGTCCTCTCCTCCCCGGGGCCAGCCGGCGCGGGGGCACCCGCGGCAAGCGGGGCGTGCGCCAGGACCTCCTGCAGCGGCGCGGCGAAGGACTCGTCGTCTATCAGCGCGTCCGCCTCGTCCAGCACTAGCCAGCGCAGCCGCCCAAGGACCAGAAAGCGCCGCCGCAACGCGGTCCGCAGCGCCCCCGGGGTGCCCAGCAGCACAGCGGCTCCCGGTGGTGGCGCCCGCAGCTGCCGCCTCAGCCCTCCCGCGGCGCCGCCGCCCGTCAGCCCGCGCACCAGCAGCCCCGCCGGGCGGCACAGCGCCGCCGCCACCGCGCCCACCTGCGCCACCAGCTCCCGCGACGGCAGCACCACCAACCCGCGGGGCGACGCCGATCGCGGCCCCGACCCCTCGGGCTTCTCCACGGCCGGCTCCAGACCGGCAGGGCGGGCCAGCAGCCGGTCGAGCAGCGGCAGCAGGTAGGCCAGCGTCTTGCCGCTGCCTGTCTCGGCGGCGCACAGGGAGCTACGACCGCGGCGCAGGGCGGGTATGGCGAGGCGCTGCACCGCCGTGGGGCGGCCGATTGAGAGGTCCCGCAGGGCGGTCAGAAGGGCCGGCTGCAGCCCCATCTCCGCGAAAAGCGGGCCCTGCCCCGCTTGGGGCTCCGGCGCCAGCAGGGCGGGGGCCGCTTGCTGGACGGCCTCTAGCTGAAAGTAGTCCCCACGCGCCTTCCTGTGCTTCCAGCCCGCCGACACCAGCTGCGGACAGTCCCAGCGCCCCACCGTCTGCCAGCGGGGCTGGCTCAGCTCCGGCCGCCGGCTCCGCAGCAGCAGCTTACCGGGCCGCACTGCCGCCGTCTGTCCCCGCCCGCGCCGGCAGCCCCGCTGGCCCCGCTGCAGGCGCAGCCGCAGCGCCCAGGGGATGCGCACCACGTTCTCGGGGGGCTGCGCGCCCGCCGCCCGGGCCGCGGCCACCCCACCGTGCCTTAGAACCATGGCCTATCCCGCGTGATAGCGGCGGCGCGATTTGATGACGTCACGACGCAGCGCCTCGCCCAGCCGGCGCCGCGCGAGGAAGGTGAGCGCGTGCGGCCGTACCTTGGGTGCCGGCCTCATCCCACCGCAGCCCCTCGGCGGGCCACTGCGAGCTGGCACGGCCCCGCGCCCCTCAGGTCAGAGCCCGTTCCCCGTGCAGCTGGCTCCGGGGTCGCGGCGGCCTGCGTGGAGCCTGTCAGGTTGGCAGCCTCAGCACCCACGAAGGGAAGCTTGGGGCGCTTACTGGTAGGGGATGCTGTTTGCTAACACCTTCCCCCCCCCGCCTTGCTTTCTCTGTTTTAAACAGCACCGCAACGGGAATGACGGTGAACACACCTCTCTGCTTCAGAGGAAAAAACATCCTGGCCCCCATGGTGCGTGTGGGAACGCTTCCAATGCGGCTCCTCGCGCTGGACTATGGCGCCGACATTGTGTACTGCGAGGTACGAGCGGGATGGCTGGGGACGTTGTTATTGCCAACAGTAAAGGAACGCGGGTGGATAGGAAATCTGGGGACGTGGTTGCAGAGAACTGAGTACAGGAACAGACTTGGCTTACTCAAGGACTTTCCTTTTCCATATTCTTTCCATTAAAGAAATGGATAGAGTAGCTCAGCAGAACGCTTTGAGCTGTCATCAAGTCATGGAAGACCCATGCCATAAGGCTGCTTAATTACTTCAATTAATTTAGACAAAGCACTCACTGTAAATTTATTTATATTTTACAGCAGTAGCTTACTTTTGTTTCTAGCATGGTAGATAAGTGTTTGAGCAAAATACATCTTACAGAAGTACTTCAGCACACCATTGTTCTGCTCATAAAGAAGTGAAATTGCTTCTGCCAGGTTCTTGACAATAACAGGCAAAGCATTCACAGGTAGGTTTTGGTGGCTGGCCCTTACGTTAGCCCAGGATGGCTCTACTCTAGGTCCACATGTTCTGGTGGCATAGAGAACAGAGGTGCCAACAATTTGCCTGTGCTCCTTAGGCCAGCCACAATACTTCACCAGGTGCTCGATCGCCAGCTCAAGCCATGATCTAACAGTTCCCCTACAGTCATCTTTCATAGTTTGAAACTTTGAGTGCAGTGCTTCGGTTTGTTTATTTTGTTCTGCTTTTGATAGTTTTTTTTATTATTTAATAAAACAGATAATTCCCTACAGCTGGAAGGTTTGTATGCTTTTACTCATTCAGATTTTCCCCCCTTTGTTTTCAGGAGCTGATTGACATAAAGATGATGCAGTGTAAGAGAGTAGTAAATGGTAAGCACCGTATTTCTTTTGTTAATATCTGTAAGCATTCTTTTTTTTTATTCAAGAGAAAAAAATTACTTTGCTGAAGTCATCTTACAGTGATCACCATGAGATGTAGGTACCTATAATCCTTCTAAACAGCTCATAGAAACCTAAATAAGCTTTTGAAGTGCCATTCTTACACCTGTATGTTTCTGTACGGTTTCAGACTTTCATTTCTACTTCTCCAGGCACTTCAGTTCTTCAGCCAGGGAAACCACAAGTCTTTTTAGAGGACTGAGCTAACCAGTTAGTAACACTATAGGATACTGGAAAAAAAAAAAACAAAACAAAACTAACATACAGTTCTTCCCTACCCTTTGGGGAATAGGAGGAGAAACCTCACCATTGACTTAAGCTGCTGCTGGGATTCAATGAATCTTCTGTTAAATTTTTTGACAGATCTTAGGTCACTGGGTGTGTAGGTGAAGGGGACAGTGCTGGGCCCAGCTCACGGCCACCCCTGCAGCTCCTACTGCTACCAAAACCTTGTTAGCCCACTACAGTGGCCAAGAAACACATTCATTCAGACTTTAGTAGAGACGGCTTATGATCAAGAGTCCGTTTAAGTATTACCTGTTGGTAGCATTATTAAGGAAGCAATGAATTTGAGGTGCTACTGTCATTCTTTCCTTAACTTCAGGTCTGGGGCCTAGATTTGGCATAACATGATTTTCACAGCCAAGTTCTTAAAAGACCTTTGTAAGTTTCACAACAGCTGGGTGAGATGAGAAACAGCTTTTTGTAGTATCCCTGTCAAGGAACAGAAGTCAACCATAAGTCTATATTCCATTCTTGCCTTTCTGAAAACTGTAGTGTTACATTCATTCTGGCTTGTTTCAGTGCTGTTGCTCCCCCACCGAACAAGTTGGGAGTACCAAGTAATGGAACTTGCAGTTTGCAAGAAACGTACTGCAAAGGGTTAGGGAAGATCAAGTGTCACTGGTTGTTCGTGGAAATTTTGCTTGGTAGCATTTAGTTTATATACAAACTGTATAGTCACTACTTCCTTTATGATTGCATTTGTATACTATTTGTCTGTTTTATGTTCCTCACTGCATATAGAAGTACTTGAAACAGTAGACTTTGTTGCACCAAATGACAGAGTTGTTTTCAGAACCTGTGAAAGGGAGAGGCACCGAGTCATCTTTCAAATGGTAAGAAAGCAAAAGCAGGTACTCTCCTAAACAAGAAAGTGCTAGTTACATCTTAATCCAAGGCCAAAAGAACTCTGTATTACAGATTCTCTATTCTTTGATGCTTCAGATAAAGATAAGATTTCGCATAATATTTGTTACAGAATTTTTAAGCTGTTGGTACACATGCAGTTAACATGCTGCTGTGTAAGTTTTCCATACGAGTGTTTTCAGAAAAAGTGATTAAGGTGAATTCTGTGCTCTCTGAAGAGATCTTGTTTTTGTAATCAGTTTCTTTATTGTATTTTCAAAACATACACATACCAGCAATGAATTACAGTGATGCTTGCTCACATGCTGCAATCTTGCACTGCAAGCCTCACTGGAAAGACTAAATGATATTGTTTGTCTGTCTAAGAGGGCATTAACGTTGCTAAAATTGATGGAGGAGGGAGGCTGCATTAGACAATGAAAGACTTTTTCAGGGGTAATGATAGTGCTGGAATAAGCTGTGTGTAGAGGCTATTGACTCCTTAGAGATGGAAATACTTAAAAACAGGACATCTAATTGTGATAGACTGAGAACATTTGGTACTGTTGTAGGTTAGGAAAGAGGATTGATCTCTTAATTTCTTTTTGCATCACTTATTGTCATTCACTGGTTGACATGCTGAAGCTAAATGTTTTTGCTATCTTGTGCTGTGAAAGGGTCTCTTTTACATTGTACTAAATGCTTAGAGCAAATATAGTTTTCCATTTATGGAAGTGTACTTTTTTATTCACTTGATGCTATTTTGTAATTATATACTCTTTATTTTATCATCAGGGTTCAGCAGATGCTGAAAGAGCCTTGGCAGTAGCTAAGCTTGTGTAAGTCATCTACTATCACACCATTCCCACTCTGGCTTCATAGTTTTATTGTTGGTAGTGGTGGTTGTGGCTTTTGTGGCTTTTTTTTCTGTTGGCTTTTTTGGGAGGGGGTTATTTTAGAGAAGACAAATTGTAGTGATTGAAAGGTTGAAGGTAGGTCCTGATAGGTTCAAGAAAAGTGTTGGTTTTCTTTTTTGAGAACTGAACAGTATAGGGTAGTTGATCACCAAGATGTGAATCAGTACAGTAGAACAGTGCAGACTGCAACTTCTATTTAAAACAATTCATACTCAAAATAGTAGCTGCATGATTTCTATGCAGGGTTTGAATGGCACTTTTCCACTGCAGTGGGTGTGTCCTTGATCTTTCCAATGTGAAATTCTGTGGCCTTATTAGCAAGTGTGTAATATCCAGTATGCCTGCTAATAACTCCTGTTTTTGCGTGGTTTGAAACCTCTAGTAAAATATTGTGCAGAAATGAGAACTGAATCTCAAACACTTTGAAAGGTGTTTTTAAGTCTCCATTTTAAATAGATGGAGTTTCCATAAGACTTGTTGACACTGGTGAATTTGGTGGTGGATGTGGTTTACATCACTTAATTCTAGATAAACACAGATGAGTATTTGCAGCTTCTGCACACTGTTCATCAAAACACTTAGTCTGGTTTTCAGACTGCTGTTTAAGTACATATATAAGCAAGAAGCTGAAAACTCAGAAGTTCAAATAAAAGCTTAACCTTGAATTTACATTTAAGCCTTATAATGATGAAACATACATCCTGGTAAGGTATCTATTTCCTAGTTCTTGTTCTAGTATGCTGAAACACATTTTTCTTATTTCTTCTATTTCAGAGAGAGTGATGTAGCTGGTATTGATATCAATATGGGCTGTCCAAAAGAATATTCTACTAAGGCAAGTGAATTTTGATTATACTGGAATCTTTCTCTCGTTGATACCTTCTATAGAAAAGGCTTCCAGTTCAGAAGACTCAAAGCTCCATTCTAGGGAATGAGCCTGGCTGTTGCACGTAAACTTTGTCTTCTGGTCTTTGTATTACTGGCATTTTTAGTATTTGGAACTGTCATATGGAACTATAATGCTTTGTCCTTTAAGCAGAGATGACAGTATATTCACATTATTAATACTTTCTCTTCCTAATTTTATGTTATCACTTCTTTCCATCTGGAAGCTTTTACTGTCCTTCTATTAAGGCAAAAGGCAAATGAGAGCTTGAAGACTTTCCTGCCTCCTATTACCAGTCTAAGCATTTATAGAACTTGGATATTGCCTACTGTTAAACCAAGTTGCACGCAGATCAAGTACACTATTCTTTCCATCCCCAAAATAGAACCCCGTGGTAGTTTATTGCATCTGGCTCACAAATAGACATAGCCAATTGAAATGAGATATCTGGTTGTTAAATGCAGTGTTCTTAAAACAAGGAATAGTAATGGCCAAACCTGATGCTACCAAATATGCCCATACCTTGCATGATGCCGTGACATTATACAGATCTCTCATTCTCCTTTTCCTGTTTTTAAGCCAAGAGAAATAAACATTTTGTTTAAGTGAATTGTATTTTCCAGAAATAGAATACATTTCTCAATTAAATTACTTGAATAGGAGAAGGGTTTATTCTAGGCCTTAAGGAGAGAGAGAGACTACATGAAGTTTTGGAACAGAAAAACCAAAGAGCCCTAACGATTGTATGTAGAGTGTTTAAGACATGACTGATGGATTTTGCCCTCACAAGGAATACTTTTTCCTTTGTAGTATGTAATGAGCTTAAGAACAGAGTAAGGCATCTTTCAGGTATTTAGTACCTTCATTTAAGTAGTTCGTAATGTTCTAGCATCTATCTTCCAATAGTCAATGTTTAGCATCCCAGGAAATGATAAAAGAGAAGTAATAAAATTAATCAATTCTTAGGTAGATTTTCTCTTCTGTTATGTTTAGCTTTGTAGATTAGCTTATAGTAGAAAGAAGAAATATTTTTATTTTTCTAATATTTAATTAGAGATAGTTTGTCTATGTAGATTTCTTGGGTCATTCCTGTTTTAGTCCCATTATCATTTTTGTTGCTTTAATAATCATATCTGAAAACAATGTAGGGAGCATAATACAATAACAGAATAAAAAGCACCATGATAATAGCAGAATGGTAAAGTCTGGCTACAGCAAACGAGAACAAACATAAACATAGCAACTATAGACACAGAAATGAAGGAAAAGAGCTACTTACCTTTGAAAGGCCTCAGGTAGACAGGGATATCCAGTAAGAGATCCCTCACCTCCATTGCTAGCCCTTAAATGAGGTCTGGGAAGGGGTGGATCCTGGCTCCACCCCTTCTACTTACTTAGGTACATTGCTTGCACCTGAGCTCCCTACGGTTGGCCCTGCATCTTGGTGGTCAAGAGGGCTAATGCCATCCTGGCCTGCGTTTATAATGTGGTCAGTAGGAGTAGGGAGGCAATTACCTCTCCTGTACTCAGCTCTGATGTAGGCCACACCTTGAGTACCATATACAGTTTTGGGTCCTTCTCACAAGAAGGTATTGAGGTCCTGGAATGTGCCCAGAGAAGGGTAACAAAATTGGCAAAGAATCTGGGTCATTGGTCTTATGAGGAGTAGCTGAGGGAGCTAGGATTGTTTAGTCTGGAGAAGAGGAGGCTCAAGGGAGACCTCATCATGCACTACAGCTTCCTGAAGAGAGGTTTTGCTGAGGAGGGGTCAGTCTCTTTTCCCAGGCAACACACAGGACCTGAGGAAATAGCCGTAAGTTGTGCTAAGGGAGATTTAGATTACATATAAGGAAAAACTTTTTCTATTGAAGAGCGGTCAGAACATACAAGGAAAAACTTTAATATTGTGCTTGTCCTTTCGTTATGATGTCTTTGTTGTAATGCCTTTCCCGTTGTGTTGATCTGTCCCATAGCTACACCAAGGAGCTGTAGTTGTCATGTTGAGAACATACCATTAAATTCATAATATCTGGTAATATTCCTATTGCTGTCTTATTTCGCCTTTACTACTTTTTTTTTTTTTTTTTTTTTAATTAAAACTGATTACGTGAAAGATGACTTTATTCTTCCATAGAATCATAATTCAGAATGAAATGCCCATACTTTAGTAGGATGGAAGCTCAAAAATTCATATGCTTGTGAATGATTACTTTCCTCTAGTAATATTGGATCAAAATAAGTTCATACAATTTTTAATTTGTTATATCTGCCTATTGGTCTCTAGATCTATGCATGTAGGTGAGATGGTGCTGAAAGAACAGTCAAAATATCAAATTCAAAGTGTTCACGATGTGTTTAATATAGCCACTTTAAAAAGCAGGTTAACTAAGTTTACATTGCGTAGGCAGGAACTACTTATAGTGAAATCCTGCAAACGTGATGTGTTATGCTTAAACAGTATATCCCAAATGCTTTGCTGTCACTTAATGAGTAGAAATAGATGATTACAGTTACAAAAAGTGGCTTTTTGAAATCTGCTTTCTCCTTGATGTAATGGGAGCGAGTTGGTGCCCTGAATTACTGCTTCATTATTCTGATACTATTCCAGGAAGTGTTTCACCAAGCTGTTCACTAATGCTCCTGCATTACAGATTTCTCCATTTTCTACCTTCTTGGTTTAATAAGCACTGCAGTACTTTTGCTATAGTCAGCTATTAGATGAAATAATCAAGTTGAAAAATATTTTTCATGTTCCTAATGTCACAGTTTTTATGTATTTTCTCAGGGAGGTATGGGGGCAGCACTTCTATCTGACCCTGACAAAATAGAGTCTGTAAGTATTATCAGTGTGTATTGTTTTACAAGCAGCATTGGGTCTTTTGTCTATCAGATAAAATGATAGACTCCATTAGTGATTGTGTTCCTTAAGTATGTACGATTCTCTATAGAGATACAATAACCAAATGTTAAACTGTTCTAATTTAATTGCATCTTGAAGTAAAGAAAGTTTTGTTCAGGTCACTTCTGTAATCGCATTTCTTGTCTTTTTCCATCTCCAGATACTGACTACTCTTGTTAAAGGAATTTGTAAGCCAGTAACCTGCAAAATCCGCATTTTGCCCTCAGTAAGAACATGAATTGTTATACTTGTTTATTTTAGTTTAATCCTGTGATTTAAAATCAGTTCTAGTACATGGAATTCTTATAAATTGACATTTTAGACCTGCTCTTGTGAAATGGCATTTGGAATTGTAATTTGTTGGGAGAGCCGAACTATTCTCCTGTAATGCAAAAACTCAAAGTACTAAAAATAAGATGTTTTCACATGGCCTTATTCTATTGAATTCTGAATGTGGATATTTCCATAATCATGGCTTGCAGTCTTGTTTATTGTAACCCACTGAGTTAATCTCAAAGGCTTTGCTGATGGGCACATGCTGACTGAAAAATAAGAAGGGGCAATTATTCTTGAAGGCTGCTGCATATGGAACTGATAGAGAGTAATGCGTGTGTGTAGGCACAGAGTGCTGGCCTTTGAATGCAGTGGCAGTCTGCATGAGACTTAAATGAAAGGCGAAGCTGAAGAGGTGGTGTTACTTCTCCAGCTCCCAACATTTGTGTTAGCAGTGAAGATTTCACTACTGAAATTGTATTTACAGTTGTAACTGCTTGTGCTCTAGAAACTACTCATATTCTGTGCAGCAAGGAGCTTTGTGTTTCTCCTGATTAAATGTATGTACAAACGCAGCAATAATTACAGATGATACAAAAGGCTGCAGAAATTGTTTGACAGATTGAACACTAAAATTGCTAGCTTATATGAGGAGATTCATAATCTTTTGCAGAAGCAGAACTTCCGTCACGTCTTTAGAATGACTTCTTATAGATAGATTCTTGGGTAAAGTCATTCATTTAGAGGGAATTGTGATAGGAGTTATTTTGATAGAACTGCTGCATTTTATTTGTCAGTGTCTTTTCTAAAGTATAACTACTAAGAATATTGTGAAAATATGTATTTTTAAATCTCCAGGTGATGTGCCTGCTCCTCTAGTGAGTGATGTTGAAAATCTGTTTGATTACGTGTTTAGTTGCTGTGATTGCAAATAACTGGGTAGGCACTTCTGTAGGTGGTTGAATTGTAACTAAGCTAGCTGTTGTTCACGTGTCATTTGCATGTGCACTTAAATGATTATACAAACAGATGAAGTCTCTGATAAGAATCACTAGTCTGTTTCAGGAGTGCTATCTAATATTGTTTAACAATAACAAAGGCTGGCACTTCTGCTTTTGATTTCTATGACTATCTTAGAGCCTCTTCCAATTTTTTCGAGCTGGTTTTACATAGCATGTCCACTGTCAGAGTAGCAGGTGGGCTTCTATCTCTGTGTTTGTGCTACCTGGTAGGTGTTGCATTTTTTGGAGACTGTGCTACTTAATGATGAGCCATCGATTGCCTTCCAGCTTTTGAAAAGAAAACTGGCATTTAAAAAAAAATCTCCTTGGCCCTGAAGCTGCAGAGCTGTATAAGGCAGGCTAACTAGCACCATACCAAATTTCTTTCTGCCTTTTAACAGCATCTTTCCTTTTTAAATAAATATTGGGAGCTTCTTGTTCTTCACTGCTTCTTTGATTCACTAGTCGTGTGAATGCCATTTGTATTTTAGTTACTAGGTAACTCTGAGACGTTTCTGATAGGAATATTTATGAACATGATTGCATTTTAGATTGATTTCAGAAGGCTTTCTCTTGATCATCCATCTAATGTGTGTTTTAGTTACAGCTCACAGAGTGAGCTATGGTTAAATAGGTTAAATGGTTAGAGAGAACTTGCTGTTTGGTATTTCAAATGAGCCCACAAAGTACTGATGGAACATACTCTTCAGGAGGGCATTGTGTTATCTGGCTCAAGAAAGTTTGCAATCCATGGTTTTGAGGAACTATTGAAAATGGATTCTTGTTCTTTCAGTGAAGTATATGTTAAGTAGGTACATGCTGTTGGATTATGGGTGTCATGTTTCTTATGTCTCTTACTGAAAGACAAGAGTTCTGGCATTTGTTTTGTATCTTTGAACTAAGGTTGTCATTCTCTCCTACCACTCAGGTTGAGGATACTGTGAATTTGGTAAAGAGAATAGAAAAAACTGGTATTGCTGCCATTGCAGTCCATGGAAGGTAAATCTGTTCCAGGCAAGAGTTTTACATCCTTGCTACGCTTTGCTGGCAAATGTTGCACAGTAAGATATGATTAGAATATATTCTGCATATAATATGTAATTCTCATTTCAACTGCTAGCTAAATAAGTATTCTTAAAAATCAAGCTAGTCATTAGGGAATTGGTCTTTTTAGTGCTAATGAACATTTACTGCTGTTTTTCTAGATTTAGGCTCAACAAAAACGAAATAAAACTATCTTGCACATGGTGTCTAAAAATCCCTGCTAATCTGAATATGGAGTTATAGCAACAACTTTAAATGTATTTGATTTCAAAGATTCACGCTTGAAAAAAATGAAATATATAAACGAAATCAACAAAAACAAGTATTTAAAATTTATGAGGTTCTGCTGTGATCTAAATATGTAAAAGTTTCTTAGGAATTTTGGTCTTTTTCCTTTGTTGGAAAGGAAGAAGGAGGAGAGGCCTCAGCACCCTGTCCACTGTGATGTGATCAAAGCCATATCTGAAGCAGTCTCCATTCCAGTAATAGCAAAGTAGGTTGGAGTAATCAGCTGGTTATTGTAATATACCTGTACCTAGCTTAAGATGTACTAGTGCAGAAGAAAGGAGATTTTTCATGTGGGGGCAAATCTTATAAGACAGGACGGGCAATAATTACAAAGTATCATTTTCAAACAATGTCAGTGTAGTTTTTTGTGTGCCCTGTCCATTAAAGATTTTTGGAAGTATGCAGTTTGTTTAAAACAAACTGTCTTCATTCTGTTTAAAAAAAAAAAAAAAAAAAAAAAAAAAAAAAAAAAAAAAAAAAAAAAAAAAAAAAAAAAAAAAAAAAAATTAAAAGAAAATGTGCAGATAATGGAAAAAAGTGAAATGTAATCAACATTTCAATGGTCTATTGCTAACATAACTCAGACCCATTTTTCCTCTTAGTTTTGCGATAATATCCTGAACCCAGTATCATCATTAATAATGTAATGTCACATTTGAAAATACAAGGCTGTATTAAAGCTTATAGAAGAGCAAATAAAACTTCCTGGATCATAACAGTGATGTTCATCTGTAGTGGAGGATCTCATGACTTCATCAAAGAGTATACAGACATTGAGACCTTCCAGAAAGCAACAGCTGCCTCATCTGTAATGATAGCTCGTGCTGCTATGTGGAATCCATCTATCTTCAGAAAAGAAGGTCCTTTCCCCTTGAAAGAAGTCATGCAAGATTACATCAAATATGTATGTATTTTTTGGAAGATTTTCCTTGTGATTAACATATTTAAAATTTAGTCCAAATCTTAATACAGTGTCTTAGTTCCTGTTATCTTCAGAGACTTAAACTCTGGTGATATTTTAAAATACAGCATATTATGAGAGTCTTGTGAGTAAATCATCCCTGCTTCTGTTTTATATTGTGTTCAGTAAATAATTTATAGAAATCATTCAGGAAATGACTTTTCTTCTGATGATTCTTTTCTTACATGCTGTTTCTTTAGTCCTGGTTTCTTGGCAACATTTGTGAGGCTTACAAGGCTATCCAAAAAGCTTTCCATCCAAGGCTATCCATCTAGGAATTTGGAAAGTCTGTGATGAGTAGGGCAATTCTCTTGATGTTGTTAGTGCAATTAATGTTGAACAGATAAGTGAAGGAATATTGATTACTCGGTTGCTGTCAGCTTTGTTGTTAGAAGTTAACTGCCTATCACAAATACTGAGGTTTTTAGCAGCCAGGAAGCCAAGGTTAGGTGAGTAATCTTGAATATATTGAGAAAACTGTACACTGTATTTTGCATCTCAAAAATGATTTTGAAATTCATCAAGAGACATGCAGATTACCTAATAAACACTTACATGATATGTTTTTATATGCTTTGTCTTTCTCAGGCAGTGAGATATGATAATCACTATACCAACACAAAATATTGTTTGTGTCAGATGTTAAGAGAGCAGTTGGAAACTGCTCAGGGTAAGAAGCTGCATGCAGCGCAGTCCACACAGGAGATCTGGTAAGTGTGAGCTTCAGAAACAGAAATGGTGTTCTGTATCAGACTTGCAAACCAGTTCTTTCTGTAGCACTGCCTGGCACTTCCAACGTTCAGAAATTGGAAGAAAAAAAATGTGTACTTGCTGAGATATGCAATACACTGACCATTTTCAAGCTTCCTCCATGTTCATAAGTTAAAAGGGTTTAACCTTAAAGATATTTATATAGACTTCAGCTAATTTGAGAGGTGCTCAGACAGGAGTTTATCTACTATTTGCATTAACTTATTCAATTAAAAAATACCTTCGTTATTCTATAAGGGTAATCTAGATGCTTGTCTTTCAGAGCTGTGGGTTGTTGTGGGGCTTTTTTTTTTTTTTTTTTTTTTTTTTTTTTGTCTTTTAAAGGAAAGCTTTCCATGTGCCTGTGGGTTCTTCATGTTCCTGGGATTTTTATGACATAATGCTTGTTTTAAATGAGCATGTAGAGATGAACTCAAAACAATGTATGAAGATAGTCTGTATGACACTTGCATGCACTTCTCTTGTGCCACTTTTCATATCTAAACATTTCTGACAACTTTTTTGAGGAAATTGAAGGTTAGTACTTGAAGTGCTGCACTTAAAAACAAACAAACAAACCAACAAGGAAGTTGCATAGGCAGATGATAGGTGAAGTATTTTAAAACTAAAAGATGGGAGATCTGGATTAGTTGTTTGGAGGGAGTTTTCTACTTAAAGGGTGGTGGGGCACTGGCACAGGTTGCCCAGAGAAGCTGTGGGTGCCCCATCCCTGAGGAAATTCAAGGCCAGACTGGATGGGGCTTTGGGCAGCCTGAGCGGGTGGGTTGAAACCCTGCCCACACTTGGGTTGGAACTAGATGATCTTTAAGGTGCCTTCCCACCTAAGGCATTGTATGGTTCATGAACCATAGTAGCATTGCTGTCTCTTATTCCCAGACCTCTAAAATGAGGTAAGTTCTTGGAAGGAAAAACTTCAGTTTGCAATCTGAAACAGTTTGTTTATATGAAAATAAAAGAAATGTTAAACTTGAAATATTCTGCAAATGAAATTACTGCTTTCTGGCAGCACTTGATCAACATTCTGTTCATATTTGAAAATGAATGTAAGTGCCTGCAATTCTTTTATCTGTTCACTGTGACTTACCAACACTTTCTCTCTGTAAATACCACCACCCACCATTATGTTACAACAGCCAGAGAGGGGACTTGTATTTTATGTATAAAAGGAGCCAGACTCCATTAATCGTAGGGAGCAGTGGAACTTGTAAAATATACTTACATTTTGCAAGTTAGTTTCATTTCTGCAGTGTTGAACAAATTTTTACTGTAGTAACTTGCTCTTTTTTGTGTATAGTTTTCTAATTTGGTTAGAAGATCTGCAGTGTAGAACAAAATTGAAACAGTCTTTTACAACTTCAAATAAATATAGCCAAGTGGATGGTGGTGTTCTCTAGTGAATTAATAGTAAGATATATTATGCAAAGGAAAGGAACTGTTAAGTAAGGTTCAAGCCTTTAAAGAGGCCATTGGGGGGTGCAGTGTATGCACATCTGTACTGGGTGAAGGTCTGGGGTAAAACTATGATACTTCTGTGCTGTGTAGTGATTCTTTAGGGCCTTTTTGCATTGAACACCAGTGGGTTTTATGTTTGTGATGCAATAACAATTGCAAAATTGGCTTAAGCACTGTGCATGCATAGGGGAGGTGCAGAGGAGAGAGCCTCTTAGAAATTCATTTTATCAGTTTTCATCAGCAAATGCAAAGCCTTCTAACCATTTTTCTGAACTGGCTGGTTAATATCCAGATGAAGAAATAACTTAGAGTTATGTAAGATGAGCCTAGAGTCAGACAAAAATGTTAATGCTGCTGCCTTGTGGTGATGATGGTGTGTTGCAGCCCTGGGGGATTTTAGCCTCAGTACTGAGTGCAAGACAAAGGCTGCTGCATTTCAGATGAAAGAATTTATGTAACAGCACATTCAGCTTCAACACTTTTCCACTTACTGCATTGGAGATAATGTTGTGGCTAGAGTGCATTTTGTTGTTGAACAGCCTGGTATCATTGAGTATTCTGTTCTTATTCAGCAAGTAAGTTTCCCGGTGCTACAGGCTTTACTGTTACCTATAGAAAATTAGTAGTCTCAATATTTCAGAGCAGATGCAGTGGAAAGGTCTGGAATTTAAAATGATTTGAAGCGCTTGACAGTGATCCAAATCTTAGTTTCCTCCTGTGTACTGGAGCTTGCAGATAATGCTCAAATTGAGCTAATAACTTGAATGAACACTGCAAGATGTGTATTTCTGATTCTGCCTGGAGTTACATATTGCAATTTAAATATATAGTGATGGAAATAAGAACTTCTACTTGCGTTTCAAGTGTGTCTGAGAAGTGAAGGCGAAACAATATAATGTCACCTATACAATATAGCTATACTTTCATGTGATTCTCTGCACATATATACTCTATCTCAAAACAATTGGTTACTATATTTATTTTATCATAATTGGTTACAAAAACCATAATCTGATCTCTAATCCAAAGAAATTCCATTTGAATAGTGAAGCTTTTGAAATGTCTGAGTTCTACAAAGAAACAACAGCTGTTTTTGAAGCTAAGAAAACATCTTTGGAAACTAAGCAGCAAGATGAAGATGACCAGATGGAAGATCCAGATATAATAAAAATGGCTGTTAGATTTGACAAGTAAGCATGCAAATTCATTTTATTTCAGTGGCTTGCATTTGTAAAATGATTTTAACAATATTTTATAGTTTTTAGAGTAATGATTTGCATAGCAGCATGTGCAGAGTGATTTTTCTTTCTATGAAGCAATTTGTGCATGTAATTAAGTAATCACTAGTGTCACTATTCCTGTGCTGTTTAGATGTTATGGTATTTACATCTTCAGTTTCAGGCATTCGGAGACTCAGTAATCTATTAAAAGTGCTAGGCAATTAAAAAAAATCAAGTATCTGTAGATAAACAAATACAAATATACAAAAGGTATTGAGTTTTTAGGTGTTACTTGAATTGTCTAAGAAGAAAGTGGCATTTTTCTCAATTTGAGCTGTAAAAGCAAACCACAGAGTAACAGGTAGCAGAGATCGAATGAGCAGCACTTATTTTATTGAGTTATTGACCTGATTTAAAGTAGTTCTGCTTATTAAGTGAACTCTAAGCACAGTTATTGACCACAAATGTTTTTGTCTAGGCGAGAATATCCACCACAGATTACTCCAAAAATGTATCTTCTGGAATGGTGTAGGAAAGAAAAGCATCCTCAGCCCGTTTATGAAACTGTGAGTCAATCAAAAAACCTTTTCAAACCTCTTCCTGTTGTAAAATTGCCATTCTGAGGCTTGGTGTAGTGAGTTCAGTTTCCCAGTGCAGTATTGCTCTGCAGTAAGATGGTTCAGAAATTATTTTATATATATGTGCGTGTAAATATATAAAATGGCAGCTTATTTTATTATGTGAAAGTGAGGTCTTCAGTTTCTGTGAAGGTGAAAGAAGTAGCTGCAATTACAGGTCATTACACAGAAGTCCATGACTGAGTGACTTCTGTGATGTTAGAGTTTGGTTTCAGAATGTTTTCTTCTGTTGCTGGACACTGTTGAAAGTATGAACTAAACTGGACAGGATCAACTGCTTGTTTGGGTTGAGGTTGTTACTGTTGTGGGTTCATTCTTGTAATGCAGAAGTATTTGTAGTTTGGAGAAATCTTCTCTTCTAATCCTGATTATGCGAGGTTAAAGCTTTAGAATTAATTACAGTAGTTTTAAGGGTATTATTTAATGGGGAGTAAAGACAAGAATAATAAGGAACCTTGACAGTCTTTGCTATTTTTGACCCGTCTACCTCTTTAATTCTTTTTTTCCTCTCCAGATTCAAAGACCACTAGATAGACTATTCTGTTCAGTGGTAACAGTAGCTGACCAAAAATACAGATCAGCTCTGTGGTAAGTTAATGCTTTTGTAGATGTACTGTAGTTATTTCTGATGTGTTGCTTAAAAGTTGTGTGACTTTAATAAAAAGATACCTCCTAAAGCTACCTCTGGGAGAAAGAAAGGATTAAAACTTTCTGAGAATTGAATGTGAAGAGAGATGAAGTACAAGTGAACTATTATTCTATATCTGAATTCACCTAATGTGATGGTCCACAATTTTAGTGGGAGGGGAGCACATAGGTGACCTGGTTCACTTGTGCCTGCAAAGAGTCCAGTAACAAACCAGGGGAGACAGAGGAGACATTTTGGAGGGGGTAATGTCTTCAGCCACTATAGCAGATCTCAATACCAAGTTGGGATTAGGTGACTATAGTGAAGTAGAAGACACAGTTCAGCGGCTAGTCAGACTTCCCAGTTGATCAACAGTTACATCTGCTGCTGCTCTACAGTTTCGTGACAGTTTTTTTTTTTATCATCTGTTAATACTGGGATTGGCTTCAGGCATTTGCACCTAAGTTGAGCCTGATGTAACTGCAGAGTTAAACCTCAGTATTGGACACTTTAAAGTGGATAAACGCAGACAGCAGTTACTGGTGTTTCTGGGACTACTGCTCAGAGACTTCAGGAAGCAAAGCTCAGCTGATATGAAATTTTAAGAAAACATTTTCAAATATTGAATTTCATAAACATTTAATCTGAAATCCCCCTTGGAATTGACAGAATTTTTATTACTATGGAACAGCTCCTGCTTATGTCAGTGAACGTGTACACCTACAAGAGATCATATTTGGGCCTGAGGTATTTTTTCAGACAGTGATAATTTAAAACTCAATGTTGTTTAATGATCATATTTGCAAAAGTCAGCTTATATGAGGATTGCAGCTTCTTGTCCCAAACATACACTGACCTTTGAAATGAAGAGTTTGAGATGCAACTGTTCCTATCAGCGGAGGCAAATCCACATTGACGCCTAGCAAGATTCAAATCACTTTGGAACTACTGTTTTCTACTGTGAAATGACTACTGATGCTGTTTATTTCACCGTGTTGCATCAGAGACAGGAAAGTAATTGTTTTGGCAGTGTAGAGACCTCAGTTTCTACTTTTACCTATGCTCTGTCTGTTTGCTCTTCAGGGACAAGTCAAAGAAACTAGCAGAACAGGCTGCAGCTATTGTCTGTCTGAGAACACTGGGTGTCCCAGAGGGAAAGCTGTGTGAGGGAGAAAACCACCTGATTAACAAACGCAAGAGGGAAGACCAGGAGTGCTTGAACAACAGAGATCATGGAAAAGAACTTGCTGAGCCTTCCCATAAAAAAGCTAATTTTGCTGAAGAAAGTTCTGACGTGAATGTGCCTAAGATGCAACGGTAGCATGGAGGTCACAGGCTTCATACAACTACACAGAAGCTATAAATTAGCTCCTTTTGTATATCTTGCTGTTCACACTTTGTCTGGATTCTGAGATGGCTAAATTCCCTAGCAGTGGAAAAATGCCACTAAGATTTACTGTTTACCACTTGCTATCCCCATGGTGCCTTTCAGACAGGGTGAATTAGCAATTTGATTTTAGAAAACATTGAGAATATTATCTCAAAAAATAAATTCTTTTAATATCAGATTCTCTAGGCTACTTTGTCATTGACTTTATTGTTTCTTTTGAGGTATTTATGATATGCTGGTAAGAGATCTGAATAGTAGCAGTAAGCAGATGGAGTCATTATGGAACTAATGTACAAAAATTTAAGTTGCAAGTAGACATGGTTTTATCAAATGAGTTTCATGTATGACTCGAGGCTTTATTTCTTCCATCATATTGACAGAAAGGATTTTGCAGAGAGGAGAACTTGAAAATAATAATGCTAAGCATGAAAATAACACTTCTTGATTAACTTCTACATTCTACTCTCCAGAAATGTGACAACAGAATTAATCACGCTTTCCTGGTCTTATTGGAAATTATCTAGTGTAATACCTAAGGAATTGGAGCTGAGCTTGGTAGCTGTGAATAATTTGAACAAATTAAGCTTTGAGCTGTTTTGTACTTTTAAGCTTGGAAATACTAGTAAATGTCTACATGTATCTTACTAGCAATATGGGCATTAAAGTATGGCAGGCACATCCAACCTGCAGCCCATGGGCTGCATGCAGCCTGTCTCAGCTTGCAGTGCAGCTGCCCTCTGCCCCATGCCATCATGGTTCATTGTTCAGCATCAACCAAATAAATCAGTGCACTGTTAACCCTACAAGGGCTGAAGCCAGGACAAGGGAAGGGAACAGTGCAGTTCCAACACAAGTTAGGAACTTTGTTTTGCTGCATTGGATAAACAGTCCTCTGAACAGCAAAAAAATATACAGTTATACTTTCAAATTCCTTAATCACAGTGGAGAAAAAGTTTCAATTTTTTTTGTGTATTTGCAACTCCATTTTCAGTCAGCATAAATACATGACCTGCACATTTCAAATGGAATGGATAGAGTTATCAGACATTCAACTAAGAAATCTGATCACGTCTCTTTACTGGACTCACAAGCCCTCTGTTAACAGAGAAATTTCCCTTACCTCACAGTCGTGCCTTATGTGATTGGTTTTGGCAGTATGTATATTTGTGAATAACTGTTTTCAAGGATGCAGCATGGGAAAAATGAAATTTCATCAGAAATCTGACCGACACCTTGAGACCTCACAAAGAGTTGAAACCACTGCCATTGAACCAGATTGAGGCTTCACAAAAACAAGGTCAAATATCCCACTGGTTGTTTGGTTTTGTTGATATCCTTTACTTTAACAAACTATTAAACATTAAAATGTTTTGTTATTCATGTTAACTATATTACATATTTTATGAGGGCAGCTCCAAAAACTGTCTCATGAAGTCAGAGGTGAAGGTTGGTGGTGTGGTAGTAGAGGTTGAATCTTCCTGCCAGTATTCCCTTAATGTTTTGTTGCTGTCTGACAGATGGCAGCAGAGGGTTGGTCTGATGGAATGGCATCTGACATGGAAGTGTGTATGAAACAAAGGTGTGTTCTGAATTTTTCTGTGCAGAAAAAATGGCACCCATTGAGATTCATCAATGCTTGCTGAATATTTATGTAGACCAACAAGTGGGTGTGAGTGCAGTGAGGCAGTGAATGCTATGTTTCAGCAGTAGCAACAGTGGGTCACTTCTGCTGATATAGGCTTTTATGGGAATGGTGTGCAGGGTCCTGTTCTCACTGATGATAATGCAGAGCTAATAGTGGTGACTGTGTTGAAAAACTGTGTTTTGTAGCTGAGAATTTATTCTATCAAACAGTGTTACTTGCTCATTGTATCTGTTGTAGTTCCCATGGAAATCAACAGGTGGCATTATTTTTGGAGCAACTTATATACATGCAGCCCCGGACAGTTGTTCTTCACCCAGAGTGACCCAGGTAAGCCAAAGGGTTGGACGCCCCTGAAGTATGGCTGTGTGAGTTCTTGAAACTTGACTTGATTTGCCTACTTGGCGGTGCTGGTGGTCTTAAAATCAACTTATCATCATCTTCAAATCATCAATTCTGGTCTGAAAGCAAAATTACAGGGATACCATGCCATGATTTCTGGAGTACTGTGTAAGCATGCAAAATACAGTGTGCTTGGATGTTCAGGATATTCATCAAGTCTTCCTATTTAAAATTTGCCATCTTTTTCTTAAATGATGGTGCCAGTATGAAGCCATTCTTCTGTAATGGAAGAACAGTATCTCACCAGAGGTATTAAATATAGATATACACTCATTTTTAAAATGTCTGCTCTTCAGATCACAGAGTAATTCCTAGCAAATCTATCCAGTCATTCACTTTGTATGCTGCTCTAAACACAGTTCAGCATACTTGAAATTGATACAACTTTTGTATTAGAATTTTATTCCAAAGCTGCAAAATAATTTGCAATATTAAGCAGAAATAAAAGAAGTAGCCATTTTCCTACTGAATGTTGTCTGGTGGCCTGTGTTTATTTATAGTTTGGTGCCATTATAGAATAACTGAAGAAAAAGTAATTTTTTAGGTCGTGCTAGCACGGTGGTGGCTTGCAAGTTCTCAGTATCATAGATCAGATGTCCTTTCCAAGATCAAACGTTACATGATTCTAACTCCCCCCTGCTCAAAGCAGGGTCAATAGGAGCAGTTTGCTCAGGGCTGTGCATAGCTGGGTTTTGAGCATCTCCAATGTCGGTGAGTCTGCAGCCTTGGCAACCTCTTCAATCAACCCTATAGTGGGGAAAAAGTCTTGTTTCTCATATTTTTCTTTTCTAATAAGAACATGTATTCAAATTGTTATTTAAATTATTACGTGGTCACCAAGGCTTACAATTTATTTGTCTTAATTTGTTGTAATACACTGATTAAATGGTCTGTGCTGTTGTTCTGGATGGGCACAACTAGGCCAAACGGTTGGAGCATGTGAAAACGAGAGTGAGAGTCACTCTGTTGGAATGAGCATTCAGTGCTAAATATAGAAGTGCTGTATATTCTGGCAAATGGTGAGAAAGCAGAACATATGTTGGATACCCTTGACCAGTGTCAAAAGGGGAAGCTGCAGTTGTTTGTGTGTACCTGCGTATGAAAGTATTTCTGCTTAATTTTTGTTTTCTGTCGCATGCCTTCATTTCTCTTAATTATTTTACAGCTAATGTGTGGCTTCCTGCCCCACATCCATCATTCATCTTAATCAGTTCCACAGTTAGGACAGTTTGTATTTACTATAAATATTCCTTCCCAAATATTGGTTTTAAAGTAATTCTGTTAGCACGGTGCTTTCCTTCTAGGACTTGCTCTGTTCAAAGGCAAACTGCATTAGTGAGTTGTTTGTAGGACAGCTTCTGTTTTCTGCTGTACCTTTTATAAACAGAAGGTGGCAGATATTTCATTTTTGTTCTGGAAAATATGCTGACTCCTGCAGTGTTTAATGATTCAGCCATTGCGCTTTGGCATTCTTACATAGAATGGCAATGGAGACTGCAGTTGGGTTGGAGGGTATTTAGCCTTACTCTTCAGAATTTTTTTTCAATATTTAGTTTAAAAAAAAAAAAAAAAAAAAAACCCAAAAAAAGCATCTCTTAATCATAACAAATTCAGTCGGGCAGCCTTTCTTTCCCATCACAAGGCAAGTAAACAGGAAAGCAGTTGGGTTTGAGTCTTGGTACTGATGTTTCAGTAACTGTTCATGATACCTGCTGAGCTGTGATCCATGTGTACAGGGAGTACTGTATCTGCCCTCCCTGAGGCCTATACGTACACTGCTTATTAGAAGCATGAGTGGGAACGCAAAGATACTTTTACTAGCCTTTTAACATGGATGTGCTTGCTGGGCTACCTCTGGGGCCTTGCTGGTTGGAATGCTTTTTGGAATGTCCCAGGCTCCGAGCCCAACCCCGCCCTGGAATGTGAGGTTAAATGTTGGCGGTACAAATACAGAGTTTGAATATTGAAATCCTAGAGTTCTCCAGCGCTGCAATTTCAGAAAGCTGGCAAGTGAACCACATGTCAGCTCAGCTGCTCTCTGATTCAAAGAGTAAGCATGCCTTGGGTTGCTGGGGGAAGAGGAGGAGGTAGGATGTTTTTTGTTTTGGTTTGGTTTTTACTTACCCGTTATGACCTGCACAAGAGCATGCTTTTCAGACGTTAACTGGCAAGGTTGCAGGAGGTCCCAAACAGGTGCGAAGTTGAAAGAAGCCTTTATTCACAAAAGTGTTTTATCAACACTTCTTTAAACCCGCGTACTGTAAGCTGTTGCCTTATTAAGAAGTCTGCCTGTATTTGAAATTGTTTCTGAGATGGCCTACAAGGCTGGATTCCATCTGTACAGCAGTGCAAGAGGCCAGTGTTCAGACTTTTTTTCTGAGACTATGATGGTGAAGCTGATGAGAAGCATTAAAAGCAACATGCGAGCCCTTTGGTGAGGAGGGAGTGCCTTGTGTATTGTTAAACAGCAGTTGCCTAGGTCAATTAAGGAGAAGAACTGATGAGCTCCAGAGGGAGCCTAGTCTAGTCATCCTTACTCAAAGGAGTATTAACTTCTGTTTTTATGAGAGGAGGCTTAAAAAATATACACATTTGTGGTGTTCACTTGGCTTCCAATTGAAATTCTGTTGCAGGAGTTAATGTGAATCTGCCCATTAAATATCCATTAGGTAAATAAATAAATGCTTTTCCCTTGCTCTGGTATGGTGGGAGAGTCTGTTTTCCTTTTTTAGAAAGCTGTTGTCTGACAGATATCCTCTTGCAGGAGGATGCAAAGCACTGGAGTTAGAGTCTGACGTTTTACTCATACTGACTTAATTTTCCTTGATGGTCTCCATGTATTTGTTAGTACTTTAGTTTGAAATTTTGTTTGATATGTACAGTGAGCTTCTTGCTTAAGTGTTTGGTCAGTGATTGTGACTGAAATAGTTTTAATTTATTCACAGTTGTAAAAATAGATTTTTCGATTAGTGTTTTGTGGGATTGAGCTCACAACTGAATTTGAGTGCAGGTCTTCAATCTATCCTGTTAAAGTGTTTGAATATTATTTAAACACTTTACCTTTCCTATGAAGTTTTTTGTTGGTTTGTAAAGTTGTCTCTGTGATGCTGGGACGCTGCATGTGCCGCACGTCTGTGTACTCACCACTGTGTATGCTGTGCACAGCTGTTAGTGGGAGCTGTTAGCATATTGTCATAGGTCTGTAAGTGAAACTTCTTAAACTGATAAAATGTCTTCCCTCAATGACACTGGAGAAAAGCCAGAGTTACAAAGATATTAAACTGAAAGTTAATACCTCTTCATCTTTTTCAGTGTTGGAAAATAGTCCTTTTTGGAGTTAGGGAACAAAAGGACTCTGATCAAGGTTCATTAAGAAGTTTCTCAGTGACTCGCATTACGTGATTCAATGTGTGCTTATCTCTTAAGAAATTAACTGTTGTGGTTTTCAAATTTCTCATGTAGCAAAGATTGGAATACCACTTAGTACTTTACTGTCTCAGTAGCTCTCTGAATAATTATAAAATTTAAAGCAAATATCTTGGCATCGGTGTATCTGCTCTAGTTACATATTTGTATGAGTCCCAGGCAGCAAACAAAAGTTGAAACCATAATCGTTTTCTTCTTGCTGTGCTGAAATAGAGCAAATCCTGGACGCCAGACAGAACACAAGTAAACATGTCTGGGTAGATGTACCTATACGAACCACAAAACCCATGAGATCTTAAGGGTGTTAAAAACAATGTGGGACAGTTTCACTTCAGCAGTAGCATACATTTCTCTCCCCTGCATGGCACACAATGCTTTTTTTTTTGTAATTTTTCAGGGGTTAATCAAACAGTAAGCATTACAATCATTAGGTGGGAGGGAAATGCAGATCAAGTCTTTTGTACTGCCATAAGAATTGTAGGATTTCAGAAAATTCTGGAGTAAGCAAGTAAATCACTGTTAGACTGCGATGCCTACCTGTCATATCAGTGACTTGTTTAGTGTACCCTGTGACATTATCTTATTACAGCTAACACCAGCTTGCTTATTTTGCACTGCCTGAGCATGGAAAACAATTGTAGTAGTACTTAGTGTTTATAGTTCTTAGGCTATATAAATACTGCATTGTGAATACTAAATCAATACAGATTTAATAAACTATCTTTTCTCTTGTTAATTTTTATGAGTAGGCCAAATGTTACAATACAGACTGTAAAATTTGTTGTGGTTTGTTCACCAGTATAGGTGATGTATGAAAATTGCAGTGTGATCTGAGATGTGTTCACATCCTATAATAGCAGTGATGCTACCAGAAGTTAAGAGATGAGTAGAGCAAGTAAAAGGAGAACTAGTCATAAGCATCTCACTGCACAGTTCGCACAGCTGAATGCATTTACCTGTAGATTCTGTCTTCAAAACCATTTTCCTGTGCTCATATTCAGTGGAATGGAGCCAGAGTATACTAAGATTCTCTCCATTCTTTGTTAGAAACAAAGACTGACATTTCAGATTATGTCACTGTTCTGTGGAAGCAAATGCAGCTCCAAGTAAGATGGAGGACAGCTTGCATCTTTTGCATCTTTTTTCTTCTTGTGGAGAGCCACACTGAAGGCAAATGGATTTGCTGCACCCCTACTTGGTTCTTTTTTTCATACATCTTAATTTAAGGGAAAAAAAAAAAAAAAAAAAAGTAATTTAGATGAAGAGGAGATTTTCCACAAAGGGTTGATGTATTTCCATGAAAGGAAGAGCTAACCTCATCCTGTTAAAAAAAAATATCTTGCATTTTCACCTATCGCTGCTAGATTGCCATTATGCTTACCATTTCTCTCTCAGCCCAGCCTGTGTACTCACCAGATCACCTGGTCAGAGAAAACATTTCGCCCACACAGTTCACACTGTTCTCACTTCCCCTGTGTTTTAGAACACTACACGCAAGCCGTTGTTGTAGTGATATCCTATGTGGCCCAGAGAACAGATGTTTCTGTGTGAATGCATGTACAAAAAGCAAACTCTCTCCTATACGAATTTCACTTTTTTGGGTGGAGTCAAACCTGATCTTCAAGCTGTGAAATCTCTAGAGAGGTAACAGTAGCTGTCCTGTTCTAGGGTGTTCCAATCCTTTGCTTCCTTGCAGAGCAGATACTTTGGGGACAGTGGAAAATGCTTCTTTTCTGAAGCCAGAGGTCTGTAATTTATTACTCTTGGTTGAGATGTTCTTCTTTAATGTTTATGTGGCCTACTCTTTTTCTTTCTCTCTGCAATAGTTTTCCCCAAGGCAAGTTCATGACGAAGTGTACCTGTGATCAAATAGGAGGGATATCCTTCAGCTTAGTATGAGGTGGTTCTGTGCTTTTGAGCAGCGCTGTTTAGAAGGACTGGAGGATCCTGGTAGATGAAAAACTTAACGTGAGCCAGCAGTGTGCATTGTCAGCCCAGGACAAGAAGATTCGGGGCTGCCTCTAAGGAGGGGTGGCCAGCAAGGAGAGGGAAGTTATTGTCCCCCTCTGCTCTGCCCTTGTGAAGCTCTGTCTGGAGTACCACATCCAGGTCTTGGACCCCAGCTCAGGAAAGCAGCTCGCTATATTTCATATTCCATTGGTAAATTTGGTTGGCTTTTCTATAACTGTGACTTAAAATGATTCTGTCTAAATACAGCTCAGCCTTTAGACAAAAAGCCTTTCATACATTTTTAACAGATTTTGGGATACTGACAAAAGCTGCTCTTGGCTTACTGAAGTTATTCTTTACTCCAGTTGGTGTGGGACTGGGAAAGGGTGTCCTGGAAGGGTAATTCAGAATAGTTTCTGGTCTCAGTTGTTTTCTTAGCTTCACTGAGGTGAAGTTAGCTTTTGTAAATACCATTCTTTTTTCCATTTCAGTATTTAGAGAAGGCATGTCAAGCTCAGCAATGCTTTTATCTGAACATAAATAGTTACCATGTTAATCCCCAAATTTCCATTGCAAGCCTTTCTTACATCCCTGGGTGAATGAAAATGAATAACGCGCTCGAGTTACCAGTGCAGTACTGTGCAGGTGTTGACTTCTGTTCAAAAAGGTTTGTAGCTGGGATGAACCAATTAATCTGTTTTCTTCCTATCTTTGCTTGGCAGTGATTGTTTCGGTTCTATGTAGCATGGAACAGTACAAGTATCTTTGATTTTTGTCTTGTACCACCTACTGCACTCAATTGATGTTGGTACTAGTTGTCATGATGCTGTCATGATAACACCTCCATTTATACATATGCAGACAGTAAGGAGGCTTTAATTAAAGTGGAATAAGCTGCTGGTTACAGTCCAGTTCTTAGCATGAAACATCCTGTTGACAACCTCTGCACAAAGATCAGTGGCAGAAAACAAAAAAAGCAATTAAAATAATTTTTAGTCCTTTTAGGTACAGTATCTCCAGGTCAGTACTCAGGATTAGGTGATATGGGGCCCTGTGGAGTTTGTGCCGTAGCTGATCTCCTAAAAGAATTCAATAATGTTCATACTTTGACAATTTTATGTGACTTAGTGCAGACACTAGTGAGATGAGAAGGTACAGACCAACTGGATGTGCAGTTGTTTGGTAAGGTTCTGTATGATTCTTGAAATGGAACTGGGAGATAGCTTATATTTCTGCCCAGTACGCTCGTCATCTATTTACTGCTCAGTATTTTGTAGTCAAGTTCCTAACTTTAGCACAGCTGAGAAAAGCTATCAAATTCATTCTGTTAATTTGTGTAGATTTCTCCATTAAACAGCAATATATAACATTGAGCTCTGTCAGCAACTTTTGTGTTATAAACACATCCACAGTTCATACTGAACTGCTGTAGTTTTACACAAAGCTAGCACCGAGAGGATCTTCCTTGATAAGTGAGGAAGTTGCATGATCTGTCATTAGCTTCCTCCTAACGAGAAACAGCTATCTTCAACCACATCTTTTAACTCCCACACCATTGTGGATATTGAGATACTAAGCTCGGTTTATTTTAAAGGTCATCAAGTGAGATCTAACACAGTTTCTAAACTATAAACAAAACATAGTTCCACAGGAGGAAAATGCAGATTATCAAAAGTGAGTGAAACTTAATACCAGTATCTAAAAATAGCTTTTCTTTATGGCTTAAAAACTTTAGCAATTATGCACAGGGTTTGTTTTTTTGCTGTTGCAAGATGAAGTTTAGGTCTGTGTGAAAGACAGTTTTATTTTCTATATAATAGCAACATCCAAAATAGGCCAAGCGCTAAGAGTGTACAGAACGTTCACTGTGAAGAATTCACTGTCTAAGAGAATGAACATGAAAGGCAGAGCAGGCAGGATATACTATAAAGAGAGGGTAGAAAGTGGGGAGGAGCAGAAAGGTGCCTGATCCGTTTTTCAAAAGGGTAGAGGAGAAGATGGAGTTCATCTGTTTGTGTTTTTGCCTTCCCTGTGAAAACAGAGATTGGATGGGGTACTGGGTGAGGAAGCTGTGACGCTCAAGAATGGATTCATATCATGTTGGAAAAAAGAAAAACCTGCATAAGGCTGCTTAAAGAATGTATTGTTGGATAAAGCAGTTAGAAGAAAGTTAAAATAGCCAGGGACCTGGAAATGGGGATACATGAAACAGTATCAGTGTAATGGAGTAATGATTTACTGTTGCCCTGAATGCTTGTACTGGTGATTTAAACGTAGTTCTGAGATGTTGGTAGTGTTCTGAATTCAGTTCTACCCACTATGATGATAGCAACATCGTTGCTTTTATATGATTCCTGACAGTAGATGATTTAAAATGGAGGTCAGCATTGTTTCAGGCTTTTGCTAGCTGTAAAGCTTTAGACTGAATTATTTACAAAGTCTGAAAGGCTGTATAATTAGTTGGATTAAAGTAAGATATTTTGAGGGTTGGTCTCAATGATCTCTGGAGGTCCCTTCAAACCCCTATAGTTCTGTAATTTTGGATCTAAGCTCTTACAAACTTAAGAGCTACTTAGCTTGGAATTTTGCCTTAAGCATTTATTCTGCTAGAAGTTTTAGAATTCTGTGCTTAAAAGAAAGGAACTGGTTTCCAGTACTTCGTGGAGACTGCATAGGACTGTTTATGAAACATACTTTACTGAGATTAGGGATGGATTGAGGGATGCCAAAAAGGGATATTGAATGACCATCGTTTAAGGAAGTTGCCTTCTGTCCTCCAATCTCCTGTGTACTAGAATGACACTGTGTCTGAACTACATTGCCAGTATTTTCCTAGGACTAATTATTCCAGAAAAAAATAACACACACTCTTCAAAGAAGCTTAAAGCTACAGGTGACTGTAGCATTTAATTAAAAAAACACTTTTTTAGGAAGAGAAAAATGTGGAGCTATAACTAAGTCAAGGGATTGCAAAAGCTGACTTGACATCTGTTCTGAGCTCTTTCATTGAGCTATTCAGACTCACCAACTGTTTCATCCTTTTACAGTTCCTTTCCTTGGTGCCAGATACACACAGTATGTTTTCAATGCTCACGTGCTAGGTTATGGTTCAAGCCAAGATATCTTATCCTTGCCTCTAATTTCTTAGTGCAATTTCTTATGGTCTTCACCACCTCCACTGTGCCAGCACATGCTTGTGTGGCATGTTGGCACTGTGCCAACAAGATGCTTGCTAATAGTTGCTTTTATTTTTCAGGTGAGCCTGTCAGTCCTGTGGTCTGATTCACTTTGGGACCACACAAGTGGTGCAACAGCAAGGGTGACACTTAGGCAAGAAAGGCTGTGCAGTGGCAGACAGTCCCTTACGAGGGGAAAGAGGGACTGCTGGAGTCAATAGTCATCACCTAGGAAAGGATAGGACAACCACAGCCTCGTTACTTCCAGGCCCAGAGAAGTGTCTATCATTGGCCTAACGTTTGCATTTGTGCATCCTAGCTTTGTGCAGTGTTGTGATTATTCAAACCAGAGTTATAATTTTTTGCATTGAATTATTGCTACAAATAGTGAGAATCGTGTCAACAAAAGCCCTCCCAAACAAGTACGCTGTCCATTGGGAAACAGTTTGCTCTGCAAATTCCTGAGAACAGTTATGATGAATGTTATTTCCATGTAATTGAAGTTGCATTGTTAAAATAACAGCCAGAATGATTGGCTACTGTCAGATGAGCTAGGCCAAAAGAGACTTCGGAGCCAGACTAACTTCTCAAGTTCTTTCTTCAGTTTTGTAGAACATCGTGCGCCAGTGTGGTGAAATATGTACTACAGGGATTTTGCCAGCAGCAGCTAATACAGCTGCCTTGTAGCCAGCATGGCTATGCCTGCACGAACTATAGCTCTTGAAAATGCCAGCAGTGTGTGTATGTTGTCATAGTGGAAGAAACTGGTGGGTCAGTATCTGCATTACCTAATAGCAAAATAGCTGTAATTCTGACAGAGTATCCATTTGCTTTGATGGATGTCAGTCTAAGTTTGATAGAAAACTCCATTTCTGAGGATAGATTGTGATTTTGGGGAAGACTGTGTCATTTAAAGCATTTTATTACTTCTTGTTAGCCAACAATAGGAATTACAGCTGAAAAACTATCTATCTAGACAAATGTAGAATGTAAAAACAAATTATTTGTTGGATTCTTTTCCTTTCCCCATCATTTCCTGAGAAGAATATTTTGAAATTGTTATTGAATCCACGACACATTTTATGAATTTATTTAGGGATTAAGTGCTTTGGGAAAGGTTTGCATCAGTGCTTCTACAGGCTGAAGTCCTCTGTCTGTGACTGAGATACAGCACAGTCAGTTTTACTGTTGTCTTGCAGAGTCAGTTCTAGATAGGTAAGCCTGGGCACCTCTTCCTGCCTCCACATTACCCTCTCAGTTCTTCAAGTGCATCTGTGCACAGCTGTTTGACTGCCTAGACTGGGGGGCTGCTGCAGGCTGAAAGCAAACCAGCAACATAGAGTGTTCTTGTTGGGTGGATTTTTGTGATAACCAAGGGCCACTGCTGCCAGAAGTGCTCTTACTCTCATCCAGGGTGACTTTGAGCCAGGCTGTCTAGTTCCAGGGCTATCCAGGGCCCCACAGTTCACATTACCAGATACTTTGGACAGTGTCTCACTCCCAAATGAAAAGATGAAAATAGATACTTTTTCAACACAGAAGTGGCAGCTGTAAGTATTTAAAGGGTAGATATTGGCAACTATAAATGAGCTGTAATGGGAGCTAAGTGGATACTTGCATGGCTAAGAGACAAATAGCATTCTTGCATAAAGTGAGTTTTCTTTCCCGGTAGTAAGGCAGTCAGAGTTGCTTCTTGACTGTAACAGATGCTGTGCTATTCTACATACACATAAGGTAGCAGCATATAATATTGTTGCAGGGTTAGTCTGTAACAAACAAAATCTGTAGCAATTCAAAATTTGGATAGGAGATGAGGTTTGTTTCTTCTTGCAGCAGTTTCTGAGTTAACTGGTTTTAATTGTAAAAGATTATTTTTAAAACAGAATTGCCGGAGGCAGAACTCTACAGATCATTAAAATATGAAGTCTTTTTTTCCAAATGGTCATCAGTTTTTCTCTTTAAAGAGACTGCTATACAGTTGCTTACACCTATGGTATTCCTTGGGTTTCCTAAGTGAGATTCTGATCCTTTCTCCTTTAGCTAAACCGTGGCATTCATTCACTCTGTTTTGGGGAATTAATAGCCATGGTAACTGTCAGTGAGCACTCTGTCCAGTCTCTGGAGTAACAGGAGCCAACGAAAAGGAACACTTCTCTTTCATTCCTTTCCAATGGTTCTCTGATCATTTGCCATGAAAAGCAGATTATTTTGACAGAACCAGGTTAGGGAGTGGCTGCATGTGTAGTCAGACTAGCAGATCTGAGAGGACTGGCAATTACTGGGTGTGTGAAGGATTTTTCGTCCTAATACAGATCAGCCATACAAGTCTGACCATGACACTGAGTTCAGCAACGCTCCTTATCTGTTCCCTCTCAAATCTTGAGATCTGATCTCAAGATAACTTGTAATATCAGTTCTTCTTTCAAAAAAGGAGGCCAAATAAATATTCTGTTTATGGTCCATATGATTTCTGAATGATGAACATGAAGTTCTGATTGCTTTAGACAGGCAAACAAGCTGGATCCTTTGCTTTATTTGGCTCCACGCTGAATTGGTCCCAAAGAGTACAAAGGATGGAAAAATGTAAGGAGAAGGCGAAGGTTCAGTGAGAAGGATTGAAAGAAAACTTGTGCCAGGATCCACAGTAACCACTTTTCAACCGTTTCTGATGTTCCACGTGAGGATCTATTATTTTCTGAACTAAAGCGATGACATCTTCCGCAGTATCTTCTCAATGAATCCAGGTACTTTTTAGAGCTGATGAGATAGGTGATAGATAAACTAGATGTTATTTGTGGGTCATTTAACATATATCTGAGAAAGCATATAAGCTTTATGACATTATTTAGTCTAAAGCTCTAGGGCAGATTGGCAAAAAAAAAAAACCAACCAAAACCAAACAAATTCTACAGTTGGCTCCAGTTTCCATGTTCCTACCACATCAAAATAAGCATAGATAAGATAGACGTTCCTTTAAAAGGGTTTATGTGTTTTAGTTTTCATTTCTCTCCTGGCTCCATATTTTTGTCTGGAGAATAAATTAAAAAAAAAAAAAAAAAAAAAAAAAACCACCAAAAAAAAAAAAAAAAACCACCAAAAAATAAACATGCAGAATTGCCAAGAATCATTTAAAAAGGGAAAGATTTGGGTGGGGAGGAGCAAAACAAAAGTGCCCCTCTGTTTCCTAAAACAAAAACATATTCTTTGGAGTCTCTTTGACAGCTTGTAAGTTGATCATTATGTGAAAGGTACTCAGTCTAGTCCCACTGCCCTTCACAAAATTTACCAGGGTCTGGCAGTATCACTGGGGAAGCGAATATGACCTGTAAACTGATCAAGAGTTGGGGATTACCTCCTCCCTTATTCCAAAACAAGTACTGTATTATATGGAGTAATAACCCAGCCCAGTATTCATAAAAGCTGGGAATAAGCAGCTGCTTAACAGTCCTTTTCTGAGCCTTTAAAAATCTGCCTATGATTTTTTTCCCTACAAATGCCTCTATTGTGTAATCTGGTTTGGGGATAGGCAAACATACTGGATCTTGCAAGTCTGGAAATTTATGTGCGGTTATAAAATAGTCTGCATATTTTAATATCTAATTTTCCAATAAACTGCGAGAGTCAGTAACAATAAGCTTGTTCATAAAACTGCTGTACGCAACTGCAATACCATCTAGGTGGGAGGGAGAAGGGGAGACCCCCTTAAAGAAAGAACTTACTACATTGTGAGTTCAGCTGTGTGTGAGTCTTTTCAAGTGGGTATCTCTTTGGTACTCATAACAGGAGTCTGAATTATAGGTAGATGGCGTTGTGGTTTTTTTGGAAGAGAAGGGCAACATTATGTAGTTCGTGCACAGAAAAACAGCAGATTTCACTGGGAGTCTTGAATGTTGAGCACTGAGATATCTGTCAACGCTGCTGACAAGAGGTATTTGTCAAATAATGTCCTGTAGATATTTAGCAGCCAGTTGACTTGGATGTCTGACATTGAGCTTCTCTTGAGGACTGCTGGTCCAAGGAAGTATTAACCATACCTGTATGTATATATTCTCAGCTATAAAACACTTCCTCAACACTGTCACTGCCACTAGCTATGTGTTTCTGCCAGCGACGAAGAAGAGCCTGCATGCTGAGCTCGTAAGAAATCTGTACCAGCAGAAGTGACCACTGTTTCACAGCCGCTATGATGGTGTTGTTGCTAGGAAAATGTTGACCACACAGTCCTACTTTTACGGTGCTCACATCCACTGTTTGGTCTCCATCAAAGTTCAGCATGCATCAATGAATGTCAATGCAATCTTTAGGCATGGAGTATTCGATTCCTCACCTTTGCTTCATACACGTTTCCACGAAGCTTCATTTGAAGACAACGTTATGTGAATGTGGTTGATTGTGGAACCTGAGTTATTTTTCAGGTTATTTAAATGGAGCAATTTGGGTTAGTACTTTGTACCTAAAAATCAGAAGTTGATTTGCATGTTGACTATAAAATGGAAACAGTGATTTCTTTAGCTGCTTCCTGCCAATTTTGCCATATCCAAAAAGGAAACATTATAGAATTAGTGACTCAGCTGTAATTTAAGTCGTACTGTTTTAAAATAAATTCCTTCTGCTTCGTTAACTAATAACAGTAACAATTCCTGGTAAAGGTTCTGAACTGCATGCAGCTTTTCAGCTTTCACCAAAATTTTACTTTACTGTACCATTGTCTTTTTCAGTAACAGGAGACAAAGTCAGTTTACATAGGATAAGTCTCACTGTAATCTTCTATTTTTAGACCAGATTTTTTCCCTTACAACTTCTGAAGACAAAACACTATGTAAGAAGTTGACTGCTCTGATTGTATTCCAGCTGAGAACAGAAATAAAGTGCCAGCAGCATCACAAATAAGCTTCTTTCTCACGAGACTTACAGCACTTTTTTTTTTTTTTAACTGAGAGCATTCAGATGAATATTCAAACTCCTAGATGTTTATCTGAACTATACCCACATTTTTTAACCTTCTGTAGCATTTACTTCTATCTGAGACCAAAAAATACATCTATCAGAGCCATGGCTTAAAACAGCAATTATCCCTAGAGGACACATTGTTTGTTTTCAGTTACTGGTATGAATTGTGGGGAGGGGATTCATTTCTGAATTTTTGTCCAAGTGGTTTAAAGACTCTCCAAAAGGGAATACAAACCTTAAGTTTCAATCTGTTTTTCCTCATGATTCACAATTGCTTATCTCTTATTTCTAACGGTGATCCTTTGAAGTGATTATCTCTCTCTTTGCTGAATACAAACCTCTGTAACTAAGGCTAACATGAGAAAATCCAGTACCAAATAATTCAATTGCCCTGGCTTTGTCACTTGCAATAAGCCTCAGTACTTGCTTTTCAGACTTACTTTCTCCTAGTTCGATCAACCTCATCACCTTTGTTTCCTGAATTCACTCTGTAGGAGTGTATTCACAGCATTTACCTTGAGATAGCACCAATTCATTTGTAAGCTTGTTCATAGAGTCTTTTACTGGCACTGGTGAAGAGCATGGATGCATCAGCAGTGGATTGGAGCATTTCTCTTGAGCTATTGCCCCTTGAGGGCATCGCGCAGTTCCTGGTCCTGTTTCATTGCACGAGGTGTTTGGCAGCAGTAGTAACTGGAGATGTCCTTGGTCTGCCTTTCTTATTGCAGCCGCTGCACCACCCCTGGACAGCTGTGCTGACACAGCTCATTGTGGGGCCACGCTTTGGATCAGATCATGGAACTTATCCAACCTTAACAACCTCTCTCTACCAAAATAAAGAATGAAGCTGGGCCTGTTCCTCAAGCTGGCTCACAGGTGGTCTCGCAAATGGCTGTGCCAAAACAGCTGAGCTGATAGCATGATCCCATGGGAGAAGAAACCATTAAACTGCAATTGCCTAACACCATATCACCATATTCTGATTAGTCTCAAAATACAAACAGGTATAATTATTAAAATTATTTCCTAGTACTTGTAATTGCAGTTGACCCTAATGGCTAGGTTGATGATTTTAAGTGATTAGAGGAGGTTTTGAGACTTAGATGCTGTACTTTATCGTGTAACCTAAATTCATTTATTCATTCAAATTGATTGAAATGTTGCTAGAAAATCTATACCAAATATACTCAGTTGGCACTAGTGGCAGCCTGATTAACTGGTGTGGATCAAAGCATTGCCTCTTTTGCTAATTATCATTTAATTGCTAAGTTAATATCATTTTTGGTTTCTGATCAGGTGCAGTAAAGATACATGCTTAAAACAGCAACAAAGGTCCTGTACATTGGGTCAGGTCTGGCCCTGTTCTGTAGATTAGAGTACGCTCTGGCATTCAGTCAAATTGAACAGATTCCAGTGATTTGTGCACTGAGTATGACTTGTGCTGACTTTTCTTCTAAGACTTGTGGATCAGAAACCTGTGATTGTGTGTTTGCTGTCTTGCATTCGTTCTCCCTGGTTTGTTCTTTGATCCATCTTGCTGATGCCCCAATGTTTTAAAACCTTTTTCTTTTCCCTCTGTCTATGCTGAGGAGCAAGGCAAGCAATAGAAAACGGTATTGAAACAGCATATTCCTCCTCATTAGTACTTTTTTTTTTTTTTTTAAGAAGGTATGTTAATTTGGAACAAATTACTCTTTTAACGGAGGTGTGCAGAAGGCACAGAAAGGTAGAGGAACAGAAAGGAGCTATGTGCAAAGTCTTCCACACAGCTGTTGTGGCATCATTGAAAAATAGGAGGAAAGCTCCAGCACACTCCCAAAAGCCACCACTGAGAGCTGGCTCTGGGGCATAGGCAAGTGAATTGTTGATGAGGACAACTGAAGTGACAAGTTATAACCACGATACAGGTTCCATCCTGATTTTCAGTGTAGATATGAGTTCAGAGGTAGCTAACAAGGATCTGCTGATTAAGCTGTCTGGGCTATCATGGCAGATTTTAGCTGCAAAGGCAGTGTTGCAAGCTGTGTAGGTGGCTGTGAGAGGCACCCTGCTCACCCAGCCAGTGGGACGCGTACCCAGAGCCCCAGAGGCGAAGGCGGCAGGCTGAGCTGAGCTGAAAAAACCTGCTGCTTCCAAGGGAAAGTGATCCCATTCCCACCCTGTACTGCCTCAAACAGAAAATTAACATAGCAAAAGTGAGTGAGACCTTTTCATCTGGTTCAGTGAGTGAAGTCAGTCGTCCGATGGCCACTGTGGGGAAAGGGAGCAGAAATCATCTGTCCTGTGGCAGAGAAGTGTAGGGCCACTGCAGCGAACTTACTGCCCCTTTACTTAGTCTGTTTTTACCAACAGCTTCTAACAGGTTATGCTGGGTGATTTGTGGCTTACAGCTGAAAGATGTTACTGTTCCCTTCTCAGAGGTATCAGATTCAGTGAAGTTTTATCCGTTTAATTTACTAGCTGCCATATTAGTGGTCTCTAAAGCTAATTATAGTTGAAGTCACTATTTAGACTGCGAACTGTGGTGCTCATATAAGATGGTTACCAGTGACTGTTGGACAGCTGGTGGTCCCGGAGGTTTGTAGCCCCTTGCATCAAACTTGTGTGAAACTGAGCTCACTGAGGTTCGTCCCCTGTGCCATTCACGCTACCAAATAATGAGCCAGTTCAGAGAACCGACACAAAAAGTTGCTTTCTTTGGAGAGCTGCTTTTAACTGGCTCAGATCCCTGAGCTGATTTCCTGCACAGTGCTCACATCAGCACAAATCTCTGAGCAGCTACAGGGAGGATGGATAGTCAGACTGTGGCAATTGTGCATTAGGTTGGCTGAAGGTGTAGGAATACATGCTAAGCTCAAGCGGGAGAAGTAGAAAATCTTTTCTTTAAAAATAGTGTTTGGGCCACTACTGAGAACTGCAAAGATGTTCAGTACAAATAAATTTAAATCCTGCGTGATTTTACTTTAACTTTTGAGTCATATTTTGACCAGTTATATTGAAATAGATTTCCCAAAAATAAATTCTTCCCACCCTTCCATTTAAAGACTGGCCATTCTGGTGATGTTAGGGGTTAATTAGTTCATTTTCTCAAATGTATTTCTGGGATATATTCCCTTTAACTACTTCGACCCATAACCTCATGTTCTGAGAGTTACTTAACCTTTGGTCTTGTACCATTTACTGGCAGTCATTCCTTTCCTTTTAGGATCTTTCTTATTTGTGATTCTTTTAGCAGTATTAACCACATATAGCTACTGTTTCCTACCATGAAGCCTCAGTGAATTGATGCTATGCTTTATTGACAGAAGGACGTATCTCACAATGTTACTGACACCAGGAACACTGTTAGTTCTAAATGTTGACATGATTTATTGTAATATATCTTGTAAGCCCAGATTAAATTCCTATTAAAATATTCACGAAATTTATTCTCCAACTGAAGGATTGCTAAAGAGTTAACTTTGCCTGCGTATACTGTATGAGGTTCTATGCCTTAACAAGCTTGGATTTCTTTCAAGTTTTACTCTAACAGTAACGTTTCTTGGCTTGCAATTGTTCTCTACTCTAAGTCATTTTAAAGCTTAATTTTAAACTTTTACCATCAATTTTATAACAAGCTCAGTATAATTTGTCAGGGCATTCCCAGTGGCAAAAAGAATTAAAAAACAACATGAAGAAATCCAGTAAGACTGTTTTTAATACTCTGAAGGTATATAAATATAAACTTTGAAACTATTTTTAGTTTGATCTTTTGTCTGATTCACTGGTACGTACCACTTGTTTTCTACCAAGTCAGAGCCTGGTAGCCAGTTGAACTGGGTTTACAACTTTGGAAGCTGCTAGACAAATAATTTTCATGTGCTGTCTTGACTGGAAAATATTCATTTCCAGTTTATGGCTATACTGTAGCAGACACACCCCTCCTTTTGTGATAATAAATATGAAACACTATTCTGTGAAATGCATGTTTAAATATTGAGTTTTTGGAAGGTTCTACTGTAAAAAAAAAAAATGATGAGCATAAATTACACTTTTTCTTAATATAGGTAAAACTCGGTGCAAACAGTTTCCCATTTGGTGCCTCTGGTGTTTCAGAAGGCTTTTCCTTTTAATGGTTCTTGAACAACTGTATAAACCCAGAGGATTAGAGTCTGCCTGCAGGAGAGCACCAAGAAGGGCAGCTGTTGCTCTCTTCAGCATTTTTTTGCTGAGCAAAAGCATGTCAAAGCCATCAGAACAGCTTAATGCTACTGCATGCTAAAAAAGCCATGCATTATAGTGATTGTGGGTGCATACAATACTGCTGACTGCTTCCTGCTGAATCCCTGCCCAGCAGAAACCACTTCACGGCTGATTGATTTTTTCTTGTTTTTCAATTGAGCAAAACTGGAGAAGATGTATATGTTTAAATTCAAATGGAAAACTCACTAGCAGATTCCAGAAACTTTGCCTTTTCTTGTCTGCGGGTACATTTAGTTCAGCAGAAGGGTTTAGTAAGTTAATGAAGAAACTTTCAAGAGGAACTAACACCTCCCTGTATTTTATTCTTTTATATGTTAGTTTATAAATACTAAAATAATTTTTCCAAAAATAACTTGGCCCCATCCTTTTGTTTAGAAACTTGTCATTTTGGGTGGGTTTATGGTCTAATTAGTTTCTATTTTTAACTGTATTTATGGGATATTTTCACTTAAGCTGCTTCAGCCCACTGCCTCCTCCTCTAAGAGGAACTTAACCAAAAGCACGCTATTGCTTTGCTCACTGTTGCTAATGAACACATTATTCCTCATGATCCTCCCCTTGATTGAAACCCTTCTCTTTGCAGAAAACATTTTAGACTCTTCAGCACTGCAGACTGAACAAGACTTGGAAAAGATATGCTTGGTTTTATTTCAATACGAAATAGGCTGAATCGGTCCTGATGCTTATTAGGGTGGGCTGTATCTACGCAGTTACAATGACCAAATTGTAGTCATTACTGCTGTAATCTTATGAAAGCGTGTCCTTTTTTGGCCTACCTTAGATTTCAGGCTGAATTTCAGATTTTGCTTTAATTCCAGCTGTCTCAATGGCTGACCAGATAAAAGTCCTTATATGTGGCACCTATTTTCTTTCATTCATTTGCTGTGGTTCTGAGGTGGGCACATTGCTCACACACAGA
Source organism: Tetrao urogallus (assembly GCF_951394365.1). NCBI lineage: Eukaryota > Metazoa > Chordata > Aves > Galliformes > Phasianidae > Tetrao > Tetrao urogallus. Next base: position 16,454,385 of record NC_136825.1, read on the forward strand.
TGTATTTACTCATCTCTTTACATCACTCTTCCCTTTTACCGTCTTCCTCTTCTATAATCTTTATTCACAACTTTCCATCTTTGCATTAAACCCCCTTATATTTACTGCCTGTCTGTTTTCTGTTTACAATAGGATAAAAGATAGATTCTATATTAACAGCAGATATTTCAGCTGGAAAAATCATCCATCTTTTTAATAATGTCTTGTTTGGCTTTTATTCCATACAAATTCAAAGGCTGAAGGGAGAAAAAATCAGCAGAGCATTGATCTTCAAGCTTTTTTTTTTTTTCCCCCTTGTAATTAGATGAATTCCCAACTAGACTACCTTCCTTGCTGTTTTCTTGACTTCTTTTTCTTTTCCTTTTCCTTTTTCTTTTCTCCTTTTTCCTGATTTCTACCCTACTGTAGTAAGTTTATTAAAAAAATGTAGCTTTTAAACCTTATTATGTCCCTATCGAAGAACACTTTACTCTTTGCCATGGAATAGTTCTGACCTTTTTTTAGATCTTCACCAGTGTTGCATTCTTTTTCCTCCAGATATATGCTTTATAGCAGCTGTGGCTAAAACTCTGGTTTGTGATAGTCCTCCATCTGTAGAAAAGGCTTTGAAGATCATTTGCAGAGTACGTGGCATCTTTTCATCTTCAGGTTAATGGTCGAAGCTTTATCAAATCCATTCTGACCAGCATCTCTTTCCAACTACTAGTTTAGCACTTAGCAAGTGTGAACAGAACAGAAATATCTCTGGTACCATCATTGCAAATCAGTCTCCCCACTATAGAATATCACTGGAGCTCATGGAGGTTCATCCCAGGTTCATCCATTAGTTTATGCCTGAACTGGGGAGTTCTGCTTTTCTTCGGTGGTGTTGGTCTGGCATTCTTCACAAACTATTTCCCTCTAGGTTTTAAGGAACTTAATTTGTGAAGGCCAACACGTTTTGCTGTGCTGCTGTTCCCTCACGGATGTTATGTATACAGTATGTGGAGATTTTCTAATAACTTAGTTTTGGCCTTGCAGCCTACTTTCTCCTGAGGTAGCTTTGAATTTTGATATAGTGCCTTTCATTTCTGGATCTCAGACTATTACCAATTACTTCATTTTCTCTTGGAGATGACTGGATGGGTTATCTTGTCTCCTAGTTATTACTACCATTTGAGATGCAGCTACAATATTTTTACCTAACTGAGGCAGAAATTAGATGTAACATAGAAGAATGGAGAGTAGGCTGCATTCTGAGCAATTGTTGTCTACTTTTTGCTCAATCTACACATCATGAACTTTGTTATCAGCAAGTGCTGCATAGATGAAACAAAATGAGCAAACACAAAAATAAATGCAATGCAGTTTTGCACTGGTAACCACTGCACAGAACTCAGAATTATTTACCCATCCTATAGCTTCATAATGTTGAATTCAACAAATTTAACATTTTCTCCTACCAGTTGTCTCTGAAAATATTTGTTCTGTAGCTTGCCATTAGTTACCACCTATTGGAATATTGGTTCTTAGTGTATAGGAGCACAGGCATGGCCTCCAGAGGACTTTGCAGAGGTCAAACATTAATTTTTGCATTTGCAGACAGATGATTTGTGACATGCACAGTGAACCCAGACTGCATATTCAAACATTTATGGCCTTTTTGATAAAAGCAAAAAGACTGATACATGATTTGTTTTTTTCCCTGACTAGATGACAACTTTGGGATAAAATTTCCAGTTTGAATATGTTTTAAAAATCCATTTTATTTGAGCATTCATTAAAACTCTTTTTTTTTTTGTTGTTCAACAAAAGTTAGCAGCTAACCCATTCTTTATGCATGTATGAGAAATGAAAACACAGCAACTACAAATACAGCAACAATACATTTATTTTAAAAGCATGAACCTTTACCAAGTAATATTCTTCCAGACCTGACTTGTTAATAGAATACCTTGTTGTCCAGCTTGGAAGAATACTCAGTATTTAATCAGTTCTTGCTATCTTTTTGCTTTTTCTGCTTTCTCTTCATTTTTAATATGCAGCAGTATATACTGCAGTCCAGTTTTGCACGTAAGGAGCCACAAAGCCTATTCCTGGGAAGGGTTATGGTAGAAAAATAAGGACCAGGACTAGCAGCCTCGTGTCTGATAACTGCTGCATTGAGAATTGATTCTGAAACCAAATCAAATAGTTAAACCTCCCGACCCGTGCTCGGTCAAAGAAGCATCAACCCTCTTACATGCAATCTGGTCAGCAAACCAGGCAGAAACTCAATCAACTCAAAACTGGCTGTCAGTTCTGCTTTTATTCCAATGCGAAGGAAAAGCTAAATGCGAACCACCTGGCTGCCTGTCTGACTTCATACTGGCATGGATCACAGAAAAAAGACACGCAAGCACCTGCCACAGCTGGGACATGGCAATCCTGTTCAGCACCTGTTGCCTCTCATCTGAAAGCTGTTGTATCCAAATTAAGATTCTGGGTCAGAAAGCTCATTAGGCACAGACCAAGCAAGTGGTGTGTGCATGTGACCTGACGACTGCAAAATGAATCCACTTCACAAAGCTGAAAGATAGCAGTCCAAAAGCCAAACTGCCAGCAAGCCTTTAGAGCATTCTGTGCATTACAGCCTATTGTTTTCTGTTGGCTTAGTCTGACCCAAGTCAAGGACAAAAGTAATTTGCACAAGGTTGACAGGGCCTTTCACTGAAGAATGAGCCCTGCAGGCTTCATGCAGGCAGTACACTTAGACAAAACAGAGCCATGTCATAGGATTATCGTATTATGTATAGATCCTATAGAGCTAGCTAGAGGCTCAGAGACTGGGGTAATTTTGCTATGACAGTTGTGTGATTGCCCAGTTTGGCTGCCTGGCTGTTCAAGCAGCATTTAAGAGCTATTTCAGACTTCAAAGTTCTTATGCAGAGGCGTGTGCAATCTAAGTAAAGGAGAGACTACAAAAGTTGTGTTGTCCTCACCTTAGAGGGGAAATAAGGCAGCATTTGTAGTAAATATACAGAGGGCAAATTACTTATGTCCATTGGGAAAGTCTGAAAATTAGCCTACGAGAAATTGGAAGGCTGGAACAGAACCCATATTTTCTAAGTCCCAGTGCTGTACCTCAGCAAGAGAACTGTCTGCTGGCTGACAAACATTCAAAGATCAAAGTTGAAATAAAAGCAAGTAAAATGCCCCTCTAGTCTTTGTATCAAGCCTAAGAGCTCTTATGAAACCTCATTAGAGTTTCCACAAATATTTATCTTATGCAATCATCACTGTGCATTAAAGGATTTTGTTCTTTTTCTGGTAGCAATTGACAATCTCAATTGTCATCTGATTTCACTCCCAAACCACTTTAGGTTTTGTAGTAAGACTCTAAGGTACCTGTGAAAGCAATCACTTCAGGAGCAAATACCTGTGCCTGGAAGAATGACCTTATGTTTTAATTCCAGTAATAATGCTGCGGTAATTTTATTTTGCTTTCACTGGATGAGCTGAAAGCAAAATACTGTGAACAGGAATTCTGTGAGGAGAGCCATGCAGCCGAGTGCCAGACTTCCAAACCCTCTGCTCTTTCTAATGTGTGTGTGATGGTAACTGCCAAATGAGACTCCAACACGCTCTGTAAAACTATAGAAATATAAAGCAGCAGAAAACTTTATGAAGTAATGTGTGCAGAATGTTAAACAAACAATAAAGCAAAGCAATGATTATTTAATGTGAAATATATATAGAAGAAAAATATACCGCAGGGTACTACTGTGACTGCAGGAAGTTTAGGGGAGTGATGAAGCTTCCTGGGGTAAACTGTAAAATGGGTAAATGAGACTCTATGACCTCATTAAATTTTTATGTAGGTGTGCTTTTGTCAGCACACACCTTGTAGGCAATCCTTTCTTTCTTCCTTTCTTTCTTGCTTTCCACTTTGAAATCTTGTTATTACAAATACCCCATTGATTCAGTGCTGAGCATGAGAGGGAGGTAGGAGTACTGCAATCAGACAATCAAGGCATAGTGAGTCTTAAAAGGATGACTGCAAATTTTCCCTGAAAACTTAAATTTATCCAAGTTCAGTCACACTACTCCCTTTTACTCTATTTTCTCCTACTGTGTATCTGATGCCTGAATTAGGACAACTCCTAATTTTCCTACAAAACTTTCCAGTGCTCTGCAATATACTTTTGTTTTTGTTTTCCTTTTAATTCCCCAATGGCAGAAGTTTCACATTTCACCCAGGCACTGGTAATTAGCCAAGGAAATTATTCAAAATGCCAGATGTCACATATTAAATATAAATAACCTATGACCTTGTGTGCAGAATGCAAGACCCTTTTCTATATGGCTGCTGAATTTAACTGTCCTGAACATTGCCTCCTTACTGAAATAGTATCTTTCTCCTACATAACACTCTTCTGCATGCTTAAAAAACGGATTTGCTTTGCTAGCTGTGAGTGAAATAAAAGCTATGCTATTTTGTTTGGATGCCATTTGCAAATGAATGCAAGTGTCTAAGGAGATATTTGCAGTGTTTTTTCTTAAATACATATATCTCTCTCCTTTCCTGTACTCATGCTTTTTCCAGTATTAGCTGTAAACAGCATGACCATAGATGCAGCCAGAGAGCATTATCTGCTGATTCCAGGAGTCCTTCTCTGTGCTTTCTCATCTGCCCTTTCCTTGCCACACTGGTGTGTGTGGCTTCTAAACAGGTCCAGATCCGACCACAGAAGGGAACGAGATCAAGCATCTGAAATACAACCTTATGCATTATATTCCTAATTCGAGGCTGTTTGGTTTATTGAATCATGCAGAACAAATGCCTGGCCATGCTTCTTCCAAAGCCTATTCTGGCTACAATTGCACAGCTGGGTTTGATTTGCTGCCCATAGGAAGGGGGAGGAATCCCTGCTACTCCAAGACAAATACAGATCTGGGATGTGGCTGCAGCTCAGAATTCCTTGCTATCCAGCATAGGATGATGCGTGGAAAATAAAACACAGCACAATGCAGCCCTCAGGTTTTTGGAGCCGAAAGTCACAACACGCCTAGAAAATAGCCCCAGTTTGGAAAGGATTCAACCACAACAGGAAGCATGCTCTTTCCTTCCCAGGGCACAGGCAGTAACTCCAGCTTCTGAGCACATCAAGGTGTATCCCCATCTGGATGCAGTAACGCAGCCTGAAAGCAGTGAGGAGAGGAACCACCTATGCATACTGAACAAAGGAGTACACAAAAGCATTGCTGTGGCACAAAACCACGGTGAAAGAAGGCCGCCCTGCTTGTGCTGCTGGCTGAGCTCAGGGCAGCATACGTGTACCAGGTCGGCCATTCGTGCCGCAGCCGGGAGCATCGGGCTGACCCAGGTCCCTGCAAATTGGTGCAAACCCACGTCAGTGCACTGAGGGCTGCTGCCAATGTGGTTATGCCCCAATTACTCTTTGGCTGCGTGGAAAGGTTCGCAGGTCTTTTAGGTTTGGGGGATTCAGCACAGAAAGGATATGTGGTGCAGTGGGGGAGAGTGAAATGAAAGATGTGGTGGAGAAAAGACAAAGGATTGGCAAGAAGCACAAAGAGCTGGATATATCTGACTTTGAAGTACAAAGCCTTGTGGAGATAATTGTAAATAGCCATTAATTGCTCAGAGCGCAGCCTTACTTTCTACAAAGTCTGTAAGTTGCTCCTCTTGCCTTGATGGTCATAAGATAACAGATTGCTCCGCTGTATTTCAGGGTATAAAGTCCATGCGGCCTTTTTTCCCTTTCACTGACAGCACTCCCCGATGACCTGAGCTACCACTGGTTGCTGGATACCTGCCTCAAGCAGGACACAAAGGATATGTTTTGCATCTAAAGGAACAAGGCAGTATTTTACATATTCAGCATGCTGATTAGAACTTCATGCTGAACATCTTATCAAGGAACCTGGATTGTATTCACGTGGCCCCTTACAGAGAGAACAAATTTGGTTGTATTCTTCTCCAGGGACATGCATAATGAATAATCTCTTGGTACAGCAGAACAGGAAACAGCTACAGTTACTCCACGTGCTGTAATCTGACACAGCCATTATTTAACAATAAGATGAATTCTGATACATCTGCTTTGAAATTGTGAAAGGTTGCACAAAAATTTTCAAAGAAAAAATAGCCAAGAACCATTTTATATATACCACATCACCCCAAAGTGTTCATTGTAGACCTCTTTTCATTCAGGACTGCACAAAGGCTTTTTTAAACCCTTGGTCAATCCAATTACACATTCTTTTCCAGCTTGCCTTGCTGCGTGACCTTGGCCTTAGAAGTAAGAGGAGGCTGCAGCCAGGGCTGAGCTCATGGTGCGGGGCTGGGCTTCCTGGGGGGGACCCAGGTACACCGAGAGCATCACCCACAGCCTCAGCACTGAGTGAACAGCAACTGCAGCCCCACATGCATTTCATAGCAAGGAACAACCACTGTGTGGGGAGCAGCAACAGAAAGGATGCCACATTAGGACAATAAGGGGGAAGAAAAACGTGTGTTCTTTAGCACAGATCACGGAGCTTCCTTCTCTCCACATCAGTTTTCTTGTCTGGCTTCTACTCAGCCTATGAAGAGAATATCCAGTGATAACACAGGAGTGGGGCTGGCATAAGTCCGTTTGGATCCACCTCAACAATAACAAGACAGACGGGACTGCTGGAGAGCCCAGTGCAGAGCTTCAAAGATGATGGGGGGCCTGGAACATCTCCCATATGAGGAAAGGCTGAGAGCTTTGGGGCTGTTCTGCCTGGGGAGGAGGAAGCTGAGGGGGGAATCTCATCAATGCTTACCCATATCTAAAGGGCAGGGAAGTCAAATGGATGGGGCCAGGCTTTTTACAGTGGTGCCCAGCAACAGAACAAGGGGTGACAGGCACGAACTAGAACACAGAAGTTCCAGATAAGCACAAGGAAGAACTTCTTTACTGTGAGGGTGACAGGGCACTGGCACAGGCTGCCCAGAGGGGTGATGGACTCTCATTCTCTGGAGATACTCAAACCCACCTGGATGCTTTCCTGTGCAGCCTGCTGCAGGAACCGCTCCAGCAGTGGGGCTGGGCTGGGGGAGCTCCAGAGGTCCCTTCCAGCCCTTACAATTCTGAGATTACAGTCTTAAGAAGCTCCTGTGCACCGAAACACGTTCAGTTTGTCATTTGTGACCAAGACGGCATGATTAATGAGGTGATAACACACACAGACCTTCGGTTTCACATGGCCATCACAGGAGTGGTTCTAGTTAACTGATTTTAGAACTTGGCAGCACAGCCTGGTTCCTAGTGCCTGAAAGGCACAGCAGGGCTAATTCCGGAAGTTTATCAGTTTCAATCACAAATAAAACTGTGAACACCCCATAACTGACCTTCAAGACCACACGGCTAGGTACGAGCAGGACTTGAGCTCCCATCCGTACCGACAGCACAGAACTCGATAGAACCTTCCCGCTTTCCCCATTTGAGGAGCAACACGGCTGCACAGCACGGGCTACACGGAGTTTCACCCTACCAGCTCAGCACACCCCGGGCCTGCAGCGGGAGCGTCGGCACCGCCCGGGCCGGCTGCAACAACAGCCGCAGCTCCGCACGTGCTTTCAGCCTTTTCCTTCCTTCAGCACGAGATGCGGGACAACGCACGACGACGCTCTGGCGTTCCCACGCTCTACTCCGGGACCGCGGGGCCGTTCCTTCGCACGGCGCGCCGTCGGCCCACCCCCACCCCGCAGCCCCCAGGCGCTGCCCGGCCGCGGAGCCGTTGCGGCGCGAGCGCAGCGACACGTGGCACCCCGCCCCTCGGCACGGCCGGCCCGCTCCCGCTGGGCGGCGCCTCCGCGCCCGACGACCGACTACATCCCCCGGCGGTCCCCGCGGCAACACGGCGCCGCGTGACGTCCCTCCGTCCTTCGCCGCCCGCTCAGCAGCGCGGGTCACGAGGCGCCCTCGGTGCGGCCGACGTCACGGGCGAGCGCCGCGCGAGAGGGCGCGGGTGTGGGAATCGCCGGGTGGGGGCGGGGCCGGCGGGCGCGCGCGGGGCGGGGGCGGGGCCGGCGTCGGCCCGTAGCGGGCGCCCTTCCCCCGTGAGTGACAGAAGGCGCCCGGGCACGGCCGCTCGCGCCGAGGTCGGAGCAGCCGCTCGCGCCGCCGCCTGCCGCGCGCCCCCCCCCCGCCTCGCGCCCCCTCCCCTCGGCCGCGCGCGGTGCCATGAGGCGGCCCTGAGGGGCGGCGGCCACAGCGCAGCCCGGCGCGGAGCCCGGCGCGGCCCGGCAGGGCGACGGTGTCCCGCTTCGCCTCGCCGGCCAAACCCATGACTACGGCAAACTGCGGAGCCAACGACGAGTTCGACTTCAGGCTGATCTTCGGGGAGGACGGGCAGCCCGGGCCCGGGCCGCCGCTGGGCCCTGCAGGTGCGGTGCCGGCCGGGCCGTTGGGGGGGCGGGGGGGCGGCTTCCTGTTTTCCTCACGGCGCGGCGGGGGGGCGGGGAGCGGCCGTACCGCTCTCAGCGCTCGGGCCGGGCCCGGCGGGGCGATGAGACGACGGGCGATCAGAGGAGGGGCGGCCCGGCCCCGCCGTCGTTGGGAGGGGAAAAACTGAAGGGAGAAAAAAAAAAAAAAAGAAAAAAAAAAAAAAAAAAAAAAAGAAAGACCGAAAAACTCGGGTTGCCCGGGAGACGGGGAGGGACGGGGCCGGGAGGAGCGGGGCGGAAAGCTGCGTCCGCAGGGCGTTGTTGCCGCGGCCGCGCCGTGCGGGGCTGCACGGCGATCGTGCGGAGCTGCGGGACGGCTGTGGGTGCGGAGCTGCGCGCAGCCATGTTGGGCCGCCTGCGGGCCGCGCCGCTTCGGTGGGAGAAGTGCTCCGCGTTCCGTGCGGCTTGTGCCAGAAGTGAACTCCGGCTTTCTTAGTGTTAAGTTTTAGCTTACAGATTTCTTGGACAAAAAAAAAAAAAAAGGGGAAAAAAAAAAAGATTTTCCTTCCTTGTTTTCCAACTTAACGGGACGGGAATGTTAAAAAGCAGATGGTGCGTTTGGGAAGGAGACCTGAGTTCTGCTAGCCAAAATAAATTCATTATGGACCAGATGGACAGGATGCGTGCAGGTCGAACGGGAAACAGTGGGGATGCTTCTTGATTACAAAAAAAATTGATGGCGTTCCAATTTCTATGCACTTTCCACATAATACTGTGTTACTCAGTGAGGGATTGATGGAAAAAAAAAAAACATTGGTTGGAAGACAGGGCAGTGTAGTGGGCACAGAGGTGATGGGTCAGGAGTTAGACTTAATGATCCTGGAGTTCTTTTCCAACCTTAGCAATTCTATAATATTTGTATTTTGGTAGTATTCAATAACAAATGGTTCAGATGCTGCCTTACATAGACAGAAATTTCCATGTTTGATATGGTAAGACTATTTTTAAGGCAAGTTTGAAAATGTGACAGTTGGACCATGAAGCAGTCAGTTGCTGTAGCACTCAGTAAGAGCTCGTGTGCCTGCATCCTGTCTGCATCCCTGGCTGAGGAGCTCCTGGTTGGTGGTGTGCAGATGTGGGCTGGAGGTGGAAGGGTTGGGATCAGTCAATGGAAGCACTGCTAGAGTTCAGCCGTTAATGCTGCCCGTGTGTTGACGACTGGAATCTGTAAAAGCACAGATCCAAATTGGAAATCTTTTTATCTTTCATTTTTTCCCTCATCTGAGTACAATTGTAGAGAAACTTTTTTGTACAATTGAAGAGAAACTTTTAGATCTCCATAAGGAGAGTATTTAAACCATATGTTTCATAGCCCTATATCTCCAGCTTCAGTGATGATGGCAGTTGCGTGGCAGAATAAGCATAAGGGTATTTTCTTTGCCAATGGAAGGTCATGTTAAAACATGTAGGTCACAGGGAAAGGTGCTTAATTTGAAATAAATAATATTCAAATTGCCAAGTCTCTTGGGATCACTTGAAGACAAGTTCTTGTGCTTCATGCTGTATCTCTGGATGTTTGGGATCGCATCCCTGTGAAAGAGGTGTTGGGCACAAAGTTCTTGCACAAATAGCACAGAAATCTATATTAATGCTTTCGTTTGTGCTGAGACTGCTGTAGTGATAGCATTTAATTATTCTGGATATATGGATGTATTTATAAGTTTTTTTATTTTTAATTTTTGACTTTTTAATCAAAAGTAAGAAAATATGATCTTTCTTTCATGTAATGTACTTCTGATTCCTGAACTACCATGCAGATGTTGATCTCAGGCTGGAGATTACCTTTTTGTACGACTTTAAAAGGATAGTAGGAGGAATTAAAGCAGCCTGTTTCCCAAGTTAATACATAAAGCAATTTCAGTGGTTTTCAGTACACTTGAACCAGAGTACTTAGTTTTGTGCTGAGTGGCAGAAAATGAGATCAGTGTTCTGCAGCAGTGCTTGCACATCTAGTCTGAAAGTGGCAGTTCATATGATGGGGGGGAATGCATGAAGGATGGTTCAAAAGTGCTTAGAAGTCCATTGTGATACTGCAGTCTGCAGCATACTTCATTTAAATTCAGAGGGATTGCTCATTTCACATACCTTGTGAGCTGGTGTGCAAATTTGGTTCAGAAGCATCTCAGGTAGTTGTAAATGGTGATCAGGCACTGAGCGCATTCTGTAGCGCCTTCCTCTTCTCTTTGGTAGTTCAGTGTCCGTGTCCCAAGGAAGCAGCAAGGGGTTGCTTTCATCTGGCAGTGTTTAGCAGCCAGTACAGCTGGTGGAGTTCTGGGGATTGATGGGCTTCATCTTTCTGACGGAATAATCCAGGCCTTCAGTGATAGAGCACTCTGAAGTGAACCAAATCCCTTTGCTGCAGAACTGTTCTGTTGCAGGAGCATCTGATTGCATCTTGCCACGTTCTGTCAGCTGCACTGAGGTCCTGTAAGTGGCTTTGCCAAATGTATTTGAGGTGTCTCCACCTTTTTGCTAAAAGGAGACTTTTGAGATTTCTGCATTTGATACTTGAATATTGAAAAAATGTATATATACTTTTTTTCTGATGCCCCCACCCTGCTTGCCCCCAGTACTTCAATGCAATTCAGTGTAATTTTGAGAAGTTTGAATTTTGAATTTATTAGGCGTTAAGCAAATAAGCATTGTGGTGTCCGTGCTGCTGTTAAAGCTCATCTGTTGAGGATGAAGTTCACTGCTGAAATACTGAGCTGTGCAAAAGGGAGCAAGGATGAGTTGCTGTGATGTTTCTTAAGCTGAATTTTTATTTTCAGAGTTTATCTTCTGTTTCAAAAACTGTGCTTTTTACGAGGGAAGGGCTCTTTAAAGAACTCAGAGTATGTAGTACTGAGCTGGGAATTCAGGATCTTGTAAAGTTCTGAACCATCCAGAATTATTTCTTGTTGGTATGTGAAATGTGGGGTGGTTTAAAATCAGAGGCTGCAAGCGGTTCAATATCCAGAAAAGGAATTATTTAATTAGGAAATACAGGCAGTTGAGTGGTTGGTAGTGCAGTTCAGAACCCTGCAGAAGCTCTGTAAGAGCGAGAGGCAGGCGGAGGCCTTGTTACCCAGGATGGCTGCCCTGACCCCCAGCCTTTTGTTCTGCAGTTACGGAGGAGAAGAAATTCCTGTTACCTGCTCGCTTTCAGTGTTGGTTGTCATCCTGTGTCGCTTTTTGTTTGCTTTCACTGGATTTGATTGCTTTACTGCAAAAAGCCAAAATTATTCTCCTTGGAGTTTTTGTTCATAATATCTGTTTTATTTTCTTGGAAACTGTGAAGAAAAGTAAAAAAAAAAAAAAAAAAAAAAAAAAAAATCTGCATATTTTCCGTGACTTGATATTTGGTTAAGTAATACTGTTTAGTAATCTTGTTACTGGTACATTATTTCTCACAGTCCTCCTTACCTCCTGAGAAGAAAACAGACGGAGTTGTGGGTTGTTTGATTTATTTTGTTTGTTTGTTCTGTTTTTGTGTCCCAGTTTGGTGATGAAGTTAGTGACAATTCAGAATGCCTTTGTTAGCTGGAGCTGTGCTCCACTGAAGGACACTATAACTGGACTTGGCTCTGAGTTTATTTGAAAGCTTCCATAATTCAGTGGTACTTCAAGTTTTTTTCTTCTAGCTTAGAGCCGTTAGCTTACTGGTTCAAGGCCATTTCCAAATACCGATACACGATGCCATCGTGAATATCAAAGTAATACCATATTTTCTCTTTCAGGCTTCTGTATTTATTCTTCTTTCCCTGTGAGCACTTTGGAGCTCCTTGGGCTGCTCTGCATGTCCTGCTGCCTGTGTGCTGAGCACTCCAAAGTGATGTCTGCCACTGCATTGGCCTCAGCAACTCAGCTGTTCTCTGCAGCAGAAGCGGGCATTGCATGAGAGTCTTTTAATTTAGGAATGTAGTAGAAAAATATTAGAACTGATGACTTGTACTGAAACAATACTGTTATACTAGTCTTTACAGCTTTGCTTTGATCACTGATATCTAAAGTAACCTCCACTTCTTCAACATGTATTTGTGACATTGCTGCCAGAGGCTGTTGGTAGAGAGTAGGAGACAGGCTAAAATGTTTATAGAAGTTTGTAGTGTGCTTGAACTTCTTGTTCTTTTCCCTAAGATGGTGATTAAGGTAGGCAAAGCTAAGAAAGTCAAGTTGTGCTAGGAAAGAAAATAGTCTCATAATTAGACAGGGTGAAAATTGAAGGCTGAACGCTGGCAGTCGTGTGCTCAAGGTGCGAGCAGAGCAGGGCTGCTGTGCTGACATCCTTTCTGTGACTGCGTACTTCTGGCCCTGAACTGCCACAAAGTCTGCTTTCCTTCACCAGGAGCAGCTCGTGGGATGTGATCTGCTGGAGTCTTTTTCAGAGTCCATCTTTCTACCCACCTGTTAAGCCCTTTTAGTCCATTTAGGTTTGGTTGGCTGTGGGTAGGGGAGAAAGTCTTTGCACAGGATGGTAACTGAGGTTAATGGGTATAATTTGAGCCATTCGTGTAAGTACAGCAGTATGTGTAGGTCTGTAAATGTTTGCTTTGCTGTACTAAAGAGAGCTCCTCAGTTAATGCCAACATCAGCTGGTGCAACAAAGAAACAAATGAGCAAGTTGCTTGAGTCTCTTTCTTTTTTTTTCTTTTTCCCTCTAGAGGTAAACCAAAATATTTGTTTATTAGATATTGAGCACTAAATGTATTTCAGGAGGAACCACCACTTGAGGGGAAATTGAACTACTGCCACAGTTTTATTTCAGAAGGTGGTGATTTCTGTGACGTGCACGTGAAGGCTGATGCGCAGGGCACGATGCAAATGATGCATGGGCTGCGGTTATATGATGTGCTGGTGGAGGGCAGGGGGGCCAAGCAGCTGCAGCTGGCTGAGAATAGAGGGTCTGTGACATGGACCTTGTGACGTGGAGATAATAGAGAGGTACTGAGGAAGTACCGAAGAAAAAATTGTATTAAAATGAAATCTGGTATCAATTAAGTCAGAGTTGCTTGGGCTGCGCTAAAACAGAAATCATGGGAGGCTGACACATTCAGATGCGTTGCTTCTTTCCATACTGTGCTCACTACATGAGGTCTCCATTGTTTGAATGAAGCTTGACCAGAACGAGACCATTTGGCAAAGTACCCAATTCTCATGTGTGCTGTTGCAAGGCAGTTGTAGTTGCACGTGATCTCATGTCATAACTTTCATGGTTTGGCTCTCTGCATTGCGCATCGAGGCACACTGGTGCACAAGTTTCAGAAAGACCACTAGCTTGGCCAAGCGTCACCTATTTCATGTGAGCATTCAGCCTCACATGCCGCTCTCTGTTCCCCTTCCTCCCACCTGGATGTTGGGCACAGTGCAAGCCAGAACAAATGCTGAGGCTGGAAATAAACTTTCTTTAAAGAGAAAGTAGCTCTCTGCTTAAAATGTGACTGTCTTTTTTCCTTTTGTTTGTTTCCTATAGCTGCAAGCAGTTGATTATATCCCACTAGAGGACTAGTTAAGTAATGTTGCTGTTGAACGAGTGAGAAATAAGAGTAGATTGGGCCCTGCTTAATAGTAAGCAGCAGTTTGGCTGTTCACAGCAATAACGTAAATACTGGAGTTGTTGCCTGAAGCTGCCCTAGCGGGCCAGGGAAGTACGTGGAGCAGCGCTGGCAGTCAGCCCAGCCTGTAAAGCAGCATCCAGGTCGGTGCGCTTGTCCAGGCGTGCCGTGTGGGGCTCAGATGACAGTGGAATTTAAGATGAGTGAAATGATCGGTAGGGCTAGGTGAAATGGCAAAGCAGGAGCAAGCTTATTCCCGAGTCAGAGTTCTGTTCTGCCTTCAGAACACCCATCCGTACGGGTTTTTGTCAAACGCCGGTGGCATAGGTCGTTAGCAAGCCTTGTGAAACTGTTCAGCCTGAGGAGCTGCCAGCTGTCGGTAAGCTGGCTGGGTGCGGGCTGTGCATCTCGGCAGTTCGCTGCACGGCTGCACTTCATCATTTACTGCTCCTCTGGCTGAATATCCCACCGACATTGCCTGCTGTGGATTCTTGTCAAGGAAGGGATGATGGGGTGATGGAAATTGTTTTCCTTAGGTTTTTGAGGAGGTCTAGTTTTTGTTTTTAGGTACTTGGGGAAATGGGAGGAAAAAAGAAGTCTTGTTTGGTTTGGTGGTTTTGTTTGTTTTTTAACTGTGTAAAAAACAGTTGTAGGTGAACACATGGGCAGGTACCTACAGTTGATTCACCACCCCTAGAAATGTAGAATGTCATTATTAGCATTTGTTTGAAAAATTGCTTCTTAGATTGTTCATCACTTCAAAAAAGGAGAAATAGTTCTAACAGAATATTGCTACTTGAGGTGGGATTTTCTGAATGTTTAACACGTTTGTTGAGGGAAATATTCAGAATATTGATTTACCTTTAGGTCCTTTCAAATCTAGGCTTTTGTTTTTTAGATATGAGCCCATTGGGACTGCAGGAGGCAAAAACCTTGAATTCATTACTTAACGAGAATCTGTATTCTGTGACTGTTAACTTTAGTTTTTAGAAGCCAGTGCTGTGAGAGAGAGTTTC
Source organism: Tetrao urogallus (assembly GCF_951394365.1). Lineage (NCBI taxonomy): Eukaryota > Metazoa > Chordata > Aves > Galliformes > Phasianidae > Tetrao > Tetrao urogallus. Next base: position 16,469,390 of record NC_136825.1, read on the forward strand.
TTCCATTCTGTCTTTTAAATTGCTTTATATTGTTATGAGCAAATAGAGAAATGGGAAGATCGCTTAAAGATAAACTCGGCGATTAGCAGCCATTGTGCTGCACCGCGGAGGGAATTCGTGTTGTGACTGGAGGTAGCTGGGACAGCAACACCCAGTGTTACCTTCTAACTAAATTGATTTACAAAGTCCTTGCATCACCCGAAATGAAACCCACACCAAAAACAGAATTTCAAGCTGATGATGAGTTCAGGATGCTTTTACTAACTGTGACAGTGGTTTGCTGCTTTGGCTGACTGGATAAAGTGCTGTAATAATGTCTGCAGTAATTTATAAGCATGCATACGTACTTTAAGTAAAACATAACAGTTGCCTGAGTCACAGACACAGAGGAGCAGCAGAGATGGAGTAACGACACAATTACAGGTTTTAGCAGGGTCATTTGGGACAGCCGCACTCAGGTGACAGTGTGAGATGAGAATCTGTAGTTTAATACAAGGAACCACTAAAAAAATCTGCCAACATTTTGTATTGTGTACAGCTTCTTCAAATTAGATCAGAGTTCCTGTGTTTCATCGGTGTAAATTATCAGGTCTAAGTGTTCAAGCAGCAGCTGCTAGTATCTTTTGTATTGCTTGGCACTTCTGCTGGCCGGGGGAGGATTTGTTTTTGAACTGATTGCGTCGGTATCTGGTGAAGCCTTCGCTCCTGCTGGAATAAACACGAGTTATTTAGGACTCTACAAAGAAATATATAAGTTCCAGAGTTTGCATGTGGCACAGTCATGTTCTTTCTATTTTGGGGGATTATTCTGAAAGCTGCTGAAGAATTGGCGTTCTTTCTCTGACTCAGTGTTCACTTGGCTGTTGGGTTGGCTTCCCCTTGGCTGTTTCCCCAAGCACCTGCCTGGCTGTTAGATTCTCATTTCTGCTCATTATACCATGTCAGTCAGTTAACAGAGTGAATTCAGGGGGTTGCTAATTCTTCACTGATGCGAACACTTCTCATTCTGGCTCGTTTCAGTCTCTCTTTGAGATTTGTGTATGTAAAGTTTACATATTGATGAGTTGAAGCACTGAGTTATCTGTAGGGTAGGCTTGCCTGCAGTGGAATGGAAGGGTTTGCCCTGGTTGTGCTGCAGGACAGCTGCAGAAGTACAGAGTGGCTTTGATGAGTGTGAGATGTTCCCAAACTAATTTGCTCAGATCCCATTAACACCAATCTCAGCATCTGTGTCACACTCTGTTTGATCAGAAAAAGACATGCCTCCAATTCTGCTCCCCTTCTCGTACTGTATAACTTAGCTTTTCCCTGCTGAAACTTTTTGCCTTCACCACTTGTGTTCTTTTTCAGCAAACTTTCTCAGAGGCCACAACCTATGTCATCATGCTTTCCTATAAACCAAGATACTCATTTTCTTGCACACTTCTGTGCTGGGTGTGTTGCTTTTATTTTGCTGTGGCCTTACTTAAGTGCTCTGGTCATGGAAAGTCAGCTTCTCTGCAGTGCTTGCTCTGGGACTGAAGCAGACGATACATTGGTTGTCTCAATATAGATCAGGCTGCTGTCAATAAGCTCGTGGGTGTTAGGAGCTGATCAGTGGCCAGTGCAGTCATGTCGGTGTAGTTAGGTGACAATTTCAGTTTCTAGATAGAGCAGTAACCAAGGAGAACCCTTTATGAAGTCTTTTAGGTTTGCCCCCAGAAGTGAGATGGGTTGTGAGTGATAATTCAGTTTACAGTACCAACAATCCAGACAAACCTTTGGCCAGCGCGCAATTCCCTTTTTCTCCTCAGTTACTTGCTGTCATTTTGTTTCTATCACTGCTCATCTTACTGTGGTCAGGCACAGCACAACAGTTTGAATGCTTGGTCTTCTCTTGGTCCCTGCATCCACACATACCAGGTGCTCAGGGGATGCAGGACTAAGTTCTTTTACAGCATCTGGTTAACTGAACAGGTAAAATATTGTACTCTATCTGGAAAAGAGCAGTAACAACTACATGTTATTAAATGCTGTGTGGAGGCATTGCACCATGTAAAGAATCTCTGAACTGCTTGGGTCGTGTTGAGCTGACTTTCAGTCTTACACTGAACGGTGGATGAGACTTCAGGCTGGAGGGCAGCAGCTTGCCTTTAGCTGTGAGGGTCTGGTACCCTGAAGTAGGATGTCCTCTGGAGTGACAAACCCTCAGGGGGAGAAGGGAAGCAAAGAGCAGCCTTGGAACTTGCAGATTTTTAAAGCAAGAAGCAAATATTTTTCTTTCACCTGTTATGAATATTAATGGATAATCCTTAAATACCGAATCACAAGATTTAAAAAGCTTTCACTTAAAACCTTGCTTCATACTAAGCAGAAATACTGAGAAAGGCTGAGAGGGCGCAGGTCTGAACAGTGCCTTGTGCTTCCGGTTGCTGTTTTCTGTTCTTGTAACTGAGCATGACAGTCCTGCTGAACCTTACTGCTACAAGCTGGACTCTTCTGCTGCTTTTTACATTGGTCTAATCAGCATATCTCAAAGCACTTTGCAGTGAAGGATTAGGAAAACTTGTATTTTAAAAACATGGAAGAAAGTGGCAAACTGCATTAATCTCAGTTGAGAAACAAGCACGTAATTTTTTTGGAACATGCCTATGGCTTGTTTGATTTTCATGTTTATTTAGTCTTTCTTATGTGCCAAATAAAATTTAATGACTGTTATTTCCCTATTTGGAACTGAAGTCTGTTACGTTAGGGTGAGGCTTGATGTGTGTTACTCCACGGCCAGCCATTCCACTTTAAGTGTTGTACCAGGCCGTGGCCTGAGGCTTTGACTGCATGTTATGTTTTTGTTTGGTAGTGCAGCCACCTGCGGTTCCTGTCCTGGTTGCTTGTTTCTCCATATATCCTAGGGCTTATGTTACTGCACTGTAAATCAGATTGCCAAAATCATCTGGGTTAAAAATACGTCTCTTCTCATTGCCCTTCCCCCTTTGTGTGGGTGGGTGGGCAGTTACTGCTGAAAAAACCTAAGGTGGAGCTCCATCCTGCCAGCTTGCCTGTTCCTTTTTCAATGCAGTGTCAGTTGTAAACATTTGATATGCTGTATGATTCTCTTGCTTCAACTACTGCAGTTCGTTACTGTTCTGCAGTTCTACTGAGGACAGCTCATTCTCATCAGACTAGAATTTGGAAGCTTCCCCTGTAGAAAAGATTCTTTTTCTTGCACATTTCCATTGTCCTTGCTTAACACAAGAAGATGAGTAATATTGGCAAGTGAAATGCTGATGGCCTCTTGCGTATGTGACTGACAGAAGTACATTTATTTCTGTCCTTTTTGAGTAATCAGATATGCATGAAACAGAGCACAGAATCATCGAACAGGGAGAAGTCCTTCACAAAATGAGGTTGATGTAAATAATCTCTTTCCTGAAAGCTTTGCACTACTGCAAAAAAAGTCCAAAGAGGTGTTTTCCGTCTGCTCCACGTTGTCACTCCAATTGTTTTACCAATTTATGCTTTTTTATTACCATATTTGGTGGCTTACTAGTCAGTTCTACTCCTTTATAAACAAACATGTGGCTGTGTTTCTCAAGCTTTTTTGAGTTGATCGTTATTAAGCTGCCTGCTAGCACTGATTAAGCTTGTCAGAAGACAGGAATTGTCTCTGGAGAACTAACAGGTTGCAGTGGAAAGCTGGAATGAAATATCTGACTGTAGAGCTTTAACATGGTGGTGTACCAACAAGAACTGATCAGTTGTGGTTTTAAGTGCATAGTGGGAAAACAGTGGCTCTGGAGTATTTTTGGTTCTTTGTGAAGATTTTCTCTTCTTTCACCCCAAGAAAGAAGGCTGCAACTTAGCAGGATACTGACATTTTAGAAATGGAGCTTCATACACTTTTTGTTCACGTTAACAGATACTTTTGTGGCATTCTTGTAGTACCATCAAGTTTGGAAAGAGATGGTGGTGGCTGACTTTGGCAGACCTGAAAAACAGAGCAGGTTGTCATTATTTATTTTTTTTAAAAGTTTTTGGGAATGGAGATGGAGATTATGTGACTTGTGTTAGAACACAGATGATGTCTGTGGCGGTGCTCAAGTCTTTCCTGATGCTATTTAAAGGACTTGATTACTGATCCTGTTTTCACAGTAGTATTTTTGTAAGACCTGGGTCGTGTTGCACTTGCTTAGTACCTTATGGCAACTCCTATTGTCTGAGCCTGTTTGTTTATGAGCTTACAAACCTAGGATAATAAAGTGGTTTGAATGTATTTGGCATGGGGCTCGTGTTCAGACATTTGATAGTAATTGACCTTCCTTCTGTGGAGAAATCTGGCACGTTGCACAGCTGCACATAAGTGTGTGCCAGTGCGTGGCTGAGCAGCGAGCAACTGGTGGGCAGCATGACTAGATCCGAATGTGCAGTCTGATGCAGCAAGTAGTGAGCAAAGTGCACTTCAGAAACAGTTGTTCTGGGTATTATTTCATTATGTGCCCTGGTTACATTGAAGAGTAGTTAACAGCTTTGTCAGAGATGAGCCAGTGCTGTTGTAACATTGAATGGGAGCTGCTGTACACCAGCCTGCTTCCAGACTGTTGCAAATGTGTGCTCAGAATGTCGGCCTGCCCGGCTCCTGTTGTTAAGGGGAGGCACAGACACCTGATGTCGGATTGCATTGCAGGTCTGCAGCTTTATATAGCTGTTACACACTTCATGGATGTGGGAGATACGCTGCCTTTTATGTTCTCTGTGGTAAATGAGTTCTCAGCAGGGTGTGGAAAAGGGCTTTGCTGTGCTGCTAAAGACTCACCGGCTTCTGTGTGCTGGCAGCATTAAACGCCTCAGTAAGTTAAAGCAAAGCTGAACTGCTTTCTGCATTGGCTACCAGAAAGACCTTCGTTCGTAAAACAAAATTAGTTTGATGTGCTTTTGTTTGTAACCCACCTGGACTTCTGGTTTTGTTTCCTTTTCTTCTTTTTAAATGCTAACTGGAACAAATTAGTCCTATAACTGAAGTTAAACTGATTGGTCTGTAGTTCTTCAGTACTCCTTAACCTTTTATTCAGTCCTGTTTCTTTACTCTGCATTACTATTAATTTCATTAATTTACTTAATTGACTTCATGAAGAGAAGACATTTAACCATCTGCCCTTTCAAGGTCGTGGCAGACTTCTGATACGGATGGCAGTGCTTTTGTTTAAATCCTTGTGTGTTGCTGTATCTGTCTACCTAGCATCTTGCCTCCATGTGTTTGTGGTATTTTTTTATGCTTTACTTTACTAATCTGATTTATTTTCTGTTTCTTGAATGGTTCTTTCATATATTTTAAGGTTGAAGGCCTCACGGCTAGGCCAACTTGCATCTTGTCCCCATAGTGTTACTGGGATGCAGTAGGTCTCCTGTTAAGATTCCAGATGCCCATGACTCTGTTTTTGCTTTGGGCTGCTTTGTAACTCCATTTTGCCTTCTACTGCCTTTTGTGAGACTTCTGTGAGTTTATTTATTCTCTGCTTTCCCGAAGCCCTGCATTGGATTTTTTTTTCTGAGCTATTGTCTCCATTTTATGGATTGTCAGTCTTTCTCTCCTCACCCCCTTCCCCCTCCCCCCCCACTGGTTTCTTTTGCCCAAGTTGTATTTGTCTTTGTAGGCTGCCTTGTTCCTTCCATTTAGTTCGGGGGCCCATCCAGATCAAATTCTCCCTACAGTTAATATGACAGAAGAAAATTACTGGTAACTCATTCAGTAGAATTGATGAGACACACTGTAAAAGTCCCAGCGTTGTTGTTTGTATAAGCAGCTAACAGATTATTTTAACACATGGCTATGAGGGGAGAGTCAGAGGATGGTCCCAAACTGAGATAAAGCTGCCTGTTTATTGATGTTGTCCGAGAGCTGTATGTAGACTTCAAAATACATTGTCTCCACAGTCATAAGTGTGCTGCTGGGGGAGTGTTTGTTAGATTCCTAGGCCTTACTCCTGGTTCCTGGCTTCCTGTTTGTGGAGTGTGCACATGGGATAAGGGCAGCAGCCGTGCCAGGATCCTTGGAGGCAGTTTGTCACGGAGCAGGAGCTGCAAAGCTGGGCGCAGGAACGCGCCTGCTTTTCTCCCGCAGGCCTTCCCAGCCTGCACTGATGTTCCTGTGCTCTTCCACCTCAGCTCTGTGAAACGTGAATTCTGAGTGTACCTGTGTGTTTTGTAAACCCAGTGGCGCTGAAAGAGAAGCTGTCTTTAATATAGTAAGATTTCTTGATCATTGCTGCAAGAGAAATAAATAAGGCTCTTTGCATTGCTGAGAGTTTTAACCCAGCAATGTACTGCTGCTGTTCCTAAAGCTGTTCATGACAGTAAATGGTTGCACACACAGGACTGTTGATTTTCTATAACATTTTTAACGTTATTTCAGAATGTCTTTAACTGTGTGTTTCGTTTGTAACTTTCAAGTAGCTGGATAAATGCTTAGTAATTTAAGTCATCCTTTTGTCAGGATTGCCTTTTTTCTTTCTTGACCAGCTGTCCTAATACTAAATAAGGGAACAAAGACATCTGTGACCCTGCATATGAATATACCAGTAAATGTGGAAAATCTGTAACTAATTACTGCTTGCAGTTCATATTTTGTGATGGGAAACAGCACAAGATTTTTTTTTTCCCCCAAATTTAAAAAAAAATCTTCAGAGAAGATAGAGAAATGTAATTCTGACAGTGTTGCTAATTATGTGTGTGACAGGCGCGATAGTCCCTTAGCAGTGTCGTGATGCTGTTAGTAAATGCTTATTTATAAAGCAGCACATAATAGTTTTTTGTGCTCTTAAAACGTGTAGTAATAGTAATGGCATAGTTATATAAAAAGTGTTATGTATGACTGTAATATTGCATGCAACATCACGCAGTACTGAATGTTACTCTTAAATGCGTTTTTGTGCCTCTTTCAGAATACAGAGTTACAGTCTGCTTTTTGGTAGCACTGTGCTCTGTCTCCACTTGAAAATGCTTTCTTCTTGTCTCTGAGGAGATGCTTTCTTGCTTTGTTCCTGAATAATGCCTTTTAGTTAATTTTATGCTGATTGCTCTGAATGAAACTTAGAATAGAATGACTTGATTAACATCCTACATTTTTTTTCATTATGGAGAAGGCTAAAATGCATGGCTTCCTGTCTGGGTACTTTATTTGATTGTGAGAATAAATTTATTTAAAACCATTTTCATTTTATGTAGCAAGGCAGCAAACTGAGGGACAGCGTTAAAATACTGGTTAGGGTAAATGTGTATCTTTTTAAATGAGCAGAAACTTCTGAGCTGTGTGAATTGGCTAGATGGATCTTTTGCTTGATGGTAACTTCTAATGGATCTTGAAATCTGAAAAGATTGGGAAAGTGCTAATATCCTACTTGGGATCCCTTTCAGAAGAGAAAAGAAACAAATAGGAGTGGTCAGGAAATAAGGAAATAAGTCATTTCAAAGACAAGTATCTCATACTGGCTCTTAATACTGAGAATCAGGGCAAGAGTTCCTGCTTTGGTTCTATGAGACAAAGCTGCTGAATCCATCACGATTGCATGCTTTTCTTTGGAATGTATCCTGTGTTTTGGTTCAGTTTGTGAGATCTGAGGCTGTTCTGCGTTGCCTTTTTTATGCTGGATAGCTTTCGCTCAAACTTTGTGAGACTTGAAAAAGTGCTGTTGTGTGAGATGGGTGCTTACAGTTTTCTAGGAAGCCAAAAAGACCTTTGGAATGAGATTCTTTGTACTATATTTAATAATATTTCTTGCTAGGCTTCTTCTGGTTAAATATTATCTGTCATCTTCATTGAAGTTTGAGTCGCTGGAAGATACTTTCTGATGTTAAAGGAGACAAATATTACTCATGTCCTATTCTAGTGCTTATAATTGTTGACTGGTGAGATTGCAGAAAGTGTCATATTTGTTCATATTCATGTTAAGATGATCAAGCATCTGATTATGATAAAACAATTAGGAGGTGAATAAATTGAAAATAGTTATGAAAGATGATGATTGAGTTGAGCGTTTCATATTAGACGCTGTCAAGATTTTAAACCCATGTTCTGTGTATATTACATATTCAGCTACTGAAGATGTGGATGAACTGCAGAATCTGATTGAAAGCAAGATTTATGAAAGAAAACTTGAGCTGTAGTCATACATAAATATGTAAATGGGAGGGATCTAAAATAATTAGCTTTATTTTTTGTACTATAATGAGATGTGTCTAAGGTGTTGAAAAGGTGTCTGGGAAACAAAAGGGTTTTGTGTCATTTTTCAAGTAATTTACTCTGATTCAGTTCCTCTTCTTTTTCAGATCTTGAATCTGATGACTGTGCATCCATATACATCTTCAATGTAGACCAGCCATCATCTTCGGTAAATCAGCCAATTTGTATTCCTCGCCATGGACTGCAGTCTCACTCCTCTCCTCTGTCACCACCTACAAGACTTCAGAGTCATAAGAACTATGAAGGAACCGGTGAGGTACCAGAATCCAAATACAGTCCACTAGGTGGACCCAAACCCTTTGAGTGCCCCAGTATTCAGATTACTTCTATTTCGCCTAACTGTCATCAAGGGATTGAAGCCAATGAAGATGAATTGCACACAAATGGCACAGAAAATGAGTATATGGAAAGGCCTTCACGGGACCATCTCTATCTTCCTCTTGAGCCATCATATAGGGAATCATCCCTTAGTCCAAGCCCTGCCAGCAGCATTTCCTCCAGAAGTTGGTTTTCAGATGCTTCCTCTTGTGAGTCCATTTCCCATGTTTATGATGATGTAGACTCAGAGCTAAATGAGGCAGCTGCTCGATTTACCCTTGGCTCCCCTCTGGCCTCTCCCGGTGGTTCTCCAAGAGGTCCTAATGATGAATCTTGGCAACAGCCTTATGGATTTGGGCATGCCTTGTCACCTAGACAGTCTCCCTGTCATTCTCCTAGAACTAGCATTACGGATGAGAATTGGCTAAGCCCTAGACCAACATCAAGGCCCTCCTCAAGACCTACATCCCCCTGTGGGAAACGGCGACACTCCAGTGCTGAGATTTGCTATGCTGGTTCTCTCTCTCCTCACCATTCTCCTACTCCATCACCTGGTCATTCTCCCAGAGGAAGCATAACAGAAGACACATGGCTAAACACTTCCATCCATAACGTGCAAGGTCTTAATTCCGGCCTTTCACCATTTCAGTGTTGTACAGAGACTGATATTCCTCTTAAAACAAGAAAGACCTCAGAGGATCAGACTGCTACTTTGTCTGGAAAAATAGATATCTGCCCTGAAGAACAGGGTAACTTATCATCTTCCCTTGAAAATGCAGTAGATGACTGCTCTGGTTCTCAACATGCCTTGAAAAAAGATTTGCCCGGAGACCAATTTCTGTCTGTTCCTTCGCACTTTACTTGGAACAAACCAAAGCCTGGTCATACTCCTATATTTCGGTAAGTTGTAAGAAAATATGGAAGTCCTTCAGAAGGTTTCCTTCCAATGCATCCTATGTAGGCATGCTAATGTGCTTATACTTCTATGCTATACTGAGACCTCTAAAAGAAAACTTCTTTTTTAAATGAAATGTCTGCAGCTTTTGTGCATGCTTAGATTGTAAGCAGTTGCATCCATTCTGAACAGTTAGCATTTTAATACAAGTGAGGTGCATGGAAAAAGAGCATGGCCAGCAGGTTGAGGGATGCCATCCTCCCCCCTGCCCTGCCATGGTGGGACCACATCTGGAGCACTGGGTCCAGTTGTGGTCTCCCCATTTCAAGAAAGAGAAGTGCTGGAGAGGCTCCAGCTGAGGGCCACAAAGGTGATGGGGGCCTGGAGCATCTCCCTCATAAGGAAAGGTTTCATTTTTCCTGTGACTGTTCATCCTCCAGAAATGAGGGCTGAGAGGAGATCTTACCAAAGCTAATAAGTATCTAAAGGGTGGTAGTCAAATGGATGTGACTAGGCTTCTTTTGGTGGTGCTCTGTGATAGAACAAGGGGCAGCGGGCACAAGCTGGAGCATAGGAAGTTCCATACGAGCATGGGGAAAGACTTCTTTACTGTGAGAGTGACAGAGTGCTGGGTGACAGAGGCTGTCTGGGGAGGTGATGGTCTCCTTCTTTGGAGATATTCAAACCTGCCTGGACTCTTTCCTGTGTAACCTGCTGTAGGAAACCTGCTTTAGCAGCAGGGTTGGACTACGAGACCTCCAGAGGTCCCTTCCAGCCCCTACTATTCTGATTCTGAAAAAAACCCTGAATGCTCATTTTATAAAACTGGCAACACAAAAGAGGTGGAGGTTTCATTTCGTTGTATTTTCACTTGCTTCTTTCGGGTTGATAGACTTCTACAAATTGGGGTAGAGAAAATAGATTTGCGTGTCATGCTGAAGGCCATCTAGAATTCTTTTAATAAAAGGAATTCCTTTTTGAGCTTTGGCTCCAAGGGTATTTTCTAACTGTGTGGTGCTGAATTAATTGGGTTTTGTCCTTCTGTAGTTGTGTGCTTGCAGGATAATTTGTGGAGACTCAGTAGAAGGAACTAGTTCAGCTGGAGGAAGAATTCACTCTCCCTCCTTCCCATTCTGTTATTTTTTTAGGTGAAGCAGGTCTGTGATCTCTGGGACCACAGAACTTCTGGGACCACTTGGCCACAGTGCAGTAGGTAGAGTAGAAATGAGAACTGAAGTCGCATTGCTGCTGACTGGGTAGCTATTGCAATTACTCAGCTAAAAATTATCTGCTTCCTTTTTGAACCTTTTTATTGCTCTGCTAGGTTTGAAACACAAGGGGTGGAAGGGGCTGGGAGGTGAAGCTATCCTTCTGGTTTTGTGTAGATGTTTTCTAATAATGTTAGGTTAGTGTATGTAAAAGTTATCCATATGAAAACATGCTGTAGGCTTAAATGTTGGTGTTCCCATACTGCTGTGTACTGATTTGAAAATAAGGGATTGAAATAATGTCATTCTGTAGTGGCAGTGCTTGAGATTAGTTCTTCAGGGATATGGTAGATGGAGAGATGAATGTAGTGAATGAAGCAATTTCTTAGCAGGGGTAGGGGGAAAGCAAAAGCAAGAGCTAATGATTGACCTAACACAGAATGTCAGAATTTATTTAAAAGCTGGTACTTTTCAAAAATATAAAATGGGTGTACGTGCAGAAGAAGGTAAAGACCAAATCTATTGACAAGTAAACTGAACAAAGCAAGCTGTGTACCTCTGCTGCCCAAAATACACCCTGAGTATTGAATTTGTGGAAATGGTTACGTTAGCAGCTGTATCCTCAGTGAAATGTTGAACTATTTAGCATTTGTAGCCTGTTCCACTGGTGCAGTGAGCCTGCACGACTTCAGGATATTCAGGTGTTTCATTGTAAACTGTTTTGATTTTGATGCTCACGAAGTAGGGAAGCTCATTTAACTTCTGTTTTAGGAATAAAAATGAAACAGAGGGAAATCTCATTGAAGTAGTCTATGACAGCAAACAAAAGCAGGCACCTCAGTAGTCATAAGTTTGATACTAATTGCAATTCATGTGTTTATTATATATTACATGTAGGTAGCTCTGAAAGTAATGTTTCCTGTTTATTTCCATGGAACCTGCATCAGATAGAAAGAGCGCAATAATACGATTGGATAGAGCAGATTCTCAGCTACAAAACATTATTTTTCAGCACAGTCACCACTATTAGCTGTGCGTTGTCAGCAGTGATGAACAAGAGCCTGCATGTCACACTCATAAAAATGCACAGAATGTTGGTGGGGAGGTTCTATTGCCATATCACCAACATCCACCCCTGCTCTTGTGGGCCAGCATATAAAATAGGGGTAATTACTTTCAGAGCAGTCCTTACGTGCACTGTATTGCATGATATTAATGGTAATATATCTTGCAAAATATTTAATTATCGATTGAAAAATTGCAAATAGACAGTTCGTAGGATATTAATGAGTCGTGCATTATTTTATTTAACCCCTGCAACTAATTGTGCTTTTGTGTCCTGGAAGTAGGTATTAACAAGCAAAATCTTTGAAATACAATGTTAGTTTATTCTGTTGTGCCTCTCCTTGTGCAATTGTTAGATTTGTAAATTGATTAAGAACAACTTCATGAACTGACAGTTGTCTTCAGAATACTGTATCAAAATTTAATCCGAAGTGCTGTGAATTGAAGGGCTGCCACACAGCTTCTTTGTCCCAGTGGCGATGAACAGAAGGGCTTTGATGCATCTATTGGCAGTTCAGGACAGTTCTCTTTGGTGGTAGGTACTTCTCAGCAACTTGAGAGTATTTTACCCGCAATTATCTAGCAGTTACAGCTGAACACTAGGATTGCTGACAATGTTACCTACTTTTTCAGGAAAAGAATCTGTAACCGTAGTGGCAGATGGTGAAATACTTGCAGCAGGCAGTTCTGTCGTCTAAGTCTGGAGAAGAGAGAGCGGTGGATTTATGTTGTATTTTTAGCATGACTATTGGGATGTGCATCTTTAATTGCTTTAGAAGAATAAATCTTTCAATGTGAGCAGACTGTAGGCGAACTTAGTCTGTGTGTAGTTATCCATCAGTTCGTTGTTACATGAGATAACGCCAGTTGTGCTGCGATAACGAAGCTTTAAAGTGAAACTGTTTGCAAATCACAGACTTTCAGGGTAGATGCTCATTTAATTGAGACGAGCAAGAGGAATTGGAACCTCTTGGATTTGTAATAAGGGAGGCTGTTGCTTTAGTGTTTACACACCATTAATGAATCCAAAGAAATTCACATAGAGTTTAATATATGACCTCTGTGCGATGCAGATGCTTCAGTTCTCTACTTTGTTCTGACGTGACAGAATATGGATTTTACTTGATGGCATGCTGTATCAATACTCTAAAGCATATTTAACTCTTGGTCTGCTAGTAGTAGAACAATTGAGATCCCAGGGTGTGTCTTTAAAATTTATTACTAGAATTTGTGATTACTGAGAAGCAGGAATATATTCATACTGAGTTGCTAAAATGATCTTTCATTCCACCTGTATTCAGCAACATTCTAGGCATGGATGCCAACAGAGCATCAGGCTATACCTGAGCTAGTCGCACGTGTTTCAGCTGAGGGAGCAAGGTTAGCAGTTGCTGTCTGCCCAATGAATTTCCCAGGAAGACTGCTCCAAATGAAAGATAAACATTTTAAGGTTTGAACAGAATCATGTTCTATGGCTGTAACTGGCTCCAGAACACTGCATGTAGGATAGAAGGAAAAATAAAGGGTAAGTCAAGTGCAAGTAGTCTTGTTTCTAGAGTTTGTTTCTTCCTGTGCGAGAGAGGCACAGCCCATGCTGAGCCCTGACTTCTGTGGGTTTGGAACATGAAATGTGGAAGTCGTGTGGTTGTCCTTTGGATGAACAAGAGGTGTTTGTTCAATGCATGCAGCCAGAAGCAGTTTTGCATTAGAAATTGTGACTGCAGGTTAAGAAGGTGTTGACTGAATTAGTATTTGAACACTGAAGTGATTGTTTCAAATGCAGTAGCTTCTGATGCTACTGAAGGGTTCCTTCTTCTGAGTTTCCTTTAAATAGCAGCTGTTCCCTAAAGCCTTTAATCTTGATGTGATAGGAGTATGAGCTTTTGAAGACTAGCATTAATCAGATTATGAAATTCTCTTGGTATTACTGGTAGAACGTGTGCAGGTTTACAAAGTGGTGCTCCCTCAACAACATGCTGGGATTTGGTTTGAAGCAAATTCTGTATTCTGCTGCATGTAGAAGATCGATGTGACACAGCCTCTAAATCTTAATGCTGTGTCATTGGGCAACTTTTTGAGGGTTTCCAGTCTTTGTTGTTTGCTTGTTTGAGTTATATTTTTGGGATCTGCATATGCATGTGTGCTTGATCCCTCCCTCCCTTTGATATTTTGTCTGCTTTCAAAGAATGACAAAATCTAGACACTTGGTTATTTTCCTGTGTCCATGTTTGTTCTAGTATTCCAGATACTTTTTTCAGGAGATAATGGGACTCTGAGGCAGCTTGCGCTATAATTTTACTAGTTAATTGCAGAATTAACTTCTCTGAGAGGTGTGGAGTTGTCAATAGCAATGAATACATTTTCTTGAGAGAGTTTAACATAGAATTCTCAGCATAATGTCTCTCAGTAGTTGGTATGTTGTCTGTGGTGTGCATAGTACACCAAGCTCTCTTAGGGACTGTATCTGCTCACTATGCATACCAGCTATTTTGGCATAGGGTATTTGTTTATAGGAGAGAAAAATAGTTTTGAAAATAGTAAAGAAAAAATTCTTGCCTGCTAAAAAGAGTTTTTAAAGAAGTTTAGTATCTTCTAATCTTGACATTTTCTTTCCTTTTTCAGACTGAAGACTTGAGTCCACTTCTTCAATAGCTATAAAAGTGAATGGCAAGGTCTAGTTGATAGCCAGTAATAGCATTTAGGCAGTACACGTTGGCCTATGGTAAGTAACTGGAAGGACTGGGCTTATACTGCATTCCTCTGTTTCCTCTTTTATTGCTGACATCACCGGTCTTCTTCCTACCCAGTAAATACTATTGCTGTGGAAGGACCAGTCCTCAGAGCTGCATGCTGGGAGAAGAAGAGTCTTTGCTATACACTGAGTGCTCATGGACGTGATTTACTGCTCACGTTTCTTCCTTTCAGTAAGAAGAAAGGGAAGTACTCCTGCTCCCCTTGACTCCCGAATGGGACTTCAGGAGATGAGGTTTAATTTACCAGGTGAGCTCTCTCCTGAAGTGCATTAGAAGTACTGCATGAAGCAGCAGGTCAACAGGCTTGTAGGTTGTCCTGCCATGGGAGGATGACAGCAAGTGGTGCCTTTTCTTCTCCCCCTTTTTCGTGCCTAGTGACAGTGATGTTTGCAGTAAAAGGTGGATGTATGCTGCTGCAGGCTGAGCCCAAGTCCATCCAGGTACTTACTGGACAGAATTTTTTTTCCTCCCCTTCAATCTAAATGTTATCTCCTTTTCCAACTGTGGGTATGTTTATGAGTTGTAGCTGAATTCTGCAGAAGGTAACATTTGTCTGTCATGCATCTGCAGCTATTTGTGTTTGTGAAAATGTGCATGGTTTTGGATAGGTGGGGAGGCTTTTCCTGTCTCGCTGTGAAGGAGAAATGAAAATGAGCTTTCTCAGGCAGTGATACAAAGCAGTATCTGTCCGTCTCTTTAGAACCTACTTTGCTTTCCCTATTGGTCAAAGCATGGTAATAAGAACTATTTTATTTTTCTTGTGTATGTTCTTATGTGATACACAGCACTATAAATGTTCACTTGTAAATGTTTATGAATTAATCTGCTCTCCCAGGTAATTACTGACTTGAATCTGGCTGTTCTTATCAGAATAAGCATGTGAATTCATAAAGGTAAATGATAGGTATGAAAAAACTGACGATGTTACATGCCTTGTTTTCCTTTGAGGTTCTTCCATGTTACTTTGCTGCAATTTTTTTAATTTTATTTTTTCTCCTTCCCTGGAGCAACATTGCTACTGGATGTAAGGGTACAAACTGTGGACAAATAAAGCAGGCACTTGAAGGTGGCCATTGCAGTAAGTCTTTATGCTTAGATAGGACTACTGGTCTTGAAAAATTGAACCATCATATAGTGTTTTATTTTCATGATAGTTAGCAAGGTGCTGTGCTTACCAATCTTAACAAAGCAAAAAATATTTGAAGAGAATAATGAAGACGGTTGAAAATGACTTACAGGTTGTTTCCTCTCACACCTCTTGAACTTGCTTGTTGGTACCCATGAGGATAAAAATTAATAGCATTAAGGAACAGCACTGGTAATGTGAGGCAGGGAGTCATACAGTATCTTTCTTCTAATCAGGTGTTGGAAGAAAGAAATACAGCACTAACAATCCCAAAATGTTTAACTGAAGATTTTAATGCTTCAGTAAATTTGGGGAATTTTCAAGTAATAGCGTTAGGCTAATAGCTGTTCTTGTTTGGTAACCATTTGTTAGGAAAGCGAATCATGATATTTTATACACACGTTGTTTTGATTCCATGCTGGCCAAATGTCATGCTTCATTTAACCATAGTGTTCATCTCTTGACTGCAGCACATCTTCGTTGCCACCTCTTGACTGGCCTTTACCAAGTCATTATGGGCAGTGTGAACTGAAAATAGAAGTCCAGCCTAAAACTCATCACAGAGCTCACTATGAAACAGAAGGAAGCAGAGGAGCTGTAAAAGCGTCTACTGGAGGACACCCTGTAGTGAAGGTAGGATGTCTGGCTTTCTTGAATCCAAGATAACTTTTTCTGTTAAGTACAGTTACTGGCGTTTATGATGCTGTGGATTGTTGCCTTCTGTGAAGCTCGTATTCCTTCCTGGGTAAGATTCTCCTCTAGCTGTAACCTGTGCAATGTAAGAGTTAGCTTAGATTTGGACTGTTTATCTGTAACAGCAAGACTTGTTCCCCTTCTCCCCCGCCTTCTGTTTTGTCATTGTTTCCATTGTCTTAACTGAATCGAGCAAGTTTTATTGTCCCTTAGAACAGTTTGTTTTTTTCAGTAGTGAAACTCATGTAGATACAGCAATGCAGACAGCAGTTCTCTGACTGAGAGGGTGGTGATGCACTACCTGTTTTGATACCCAGTACTGGCCATTAACAGCTGTTGATGAGCTGTTTTGACTGGCTTCTTCCTTACTGCTAAATGTTCCAAATGCTGAAGACATCTGAAGCGTAGTACTTGTATGCTTCACAAACGCCAACCAAATGTTGCTGAGATCAGAGTTAGATGTAAGGTCCTGATAAATTTGGCTTGGGTTTCATATGAAAGTTCTGGCATAGTGATCTTTGAAGGGCAAAATGCATGGGTGTTTGATGTTGTGACTACAAGTAGGTACGGTGCTCAAGCTGAGATGTCTCCCCGTGAGGTGACGTGTGTACATGTCTCAGTGCTGAGCAGACTTCAGGATTAGTTTACCAGTACTTGATTCTCTCAAGCTCCGAAGCTATGCAATATAAACAAAGGTGTACCAGCAGAAATTAAATCTGTTGGACTGACTGTTTTCTTGCAGTCTCCAAGCCCTTTGTCTAATGCAGTTCTTGAAGACTGACACTTAGTCATGTTCTTTGGGCTACATTCCCAACTTTTTTTGTTATGATAGCTTATCTTGATTTTTTTAAATTTTATTTTATTTTTTAATTTTTCCTCTTTTCTTCTTCATCTTTCTGTAGACTTTTTCATCTGTACCTTTCCTTGCTCTTTCTCTTCAAAAAAAGACCGGATCTTGTCATCACATCTTTTCTTCCTGGAGTGTCTTTCATCACTCTTGTCTTCTGCCATTCCTTCATTTCCATTCTTACTGTGAGCTTTTCAGCCAGCTTTCATTTTCCCTGTGGAGTTCCTCAGTGTTTTCCTCCTAGTGATGATACCATGACCCAACCAGCTCAAACCTCCCGTTGGCAGACATGCTTGTTTCATAGTGCAGTAGAGACAACAGTCAGGTGCTCAGCAGGGATGTCTGTTCTGTGTGCTAGAGAAAAGAGAGGATGCCTGAGCTAGGCTGGGATCTGAAAGAGGTTAACTGGAGACATTTCTTTTTGTGGAGCATCGCGTTGTTTTAGTCAGTGGAGGACAAGTAGACACAACTTTCACATGCCAAGGTAGCTGGCACTGGCGTTCAATACATTGTTAGTAAGAACAGAATCTTGGGAGATTGCAATTGACAAAATAAGTCTCTACTGAGCTTTTGGAAGCTATTTATTTATTTATTTCTTCTCCCCTGGTGCTCGTGTCCTGCGCTTCTATTTGTGTTAAGGGAACCAGTTTTGCTGATGTTTTCCAGACTTGACAGATACCCGTGGGGTTTCTTTTGTTCACAGTACTACTGGATGCTTCTGTAGCAGTGCTTAGACCTAAGTCAGAAAACAACAACTCTGTAACCTATGTGATTTATTATTGTCAAAGGTATTTATTCATGTAAGGATTGTGAAATACCTTGCCATGACAAGAATGCTGTCTTAAAAAAGGGCATAGTATTTATAGTTGTTTCACAGTCTTGTGCTTAAATATGTGCATTGTGCTGTGCTGCTCTAAAGTAAAATGAACACAAATTCAGATCAATATTCAGTTTTGCAGTTTGGTCTCTTCTGGCTGGATTAGAAATTGTTGTTCTTGATGGGAAAGAGGAAATTGTTATGAAACAAAAGAAGGATTTGAATTAACTTTTCACTCACTGCTGGTAAAAAAACCAGTATGCTAAGGGCCAAGTTTGGTGAAAAGTAAATACTACTGTGTGCAGACACAAACCATCTAAATGCAAAGATGCAGTCTTTGCTTGCACTTACGGAAGTTTATTGCACAACTTCAGTTCAAGATATGTGTTACAATTTGACTTTTTTTGTGCTCTTGGTCTTACACCACGTAGATCCATGTGTGTGATCACTGCAACAACGTACTGGGCATTTTCTTGTGTTACGTGTCTATAAGTTAAGCAGGTCAGAGATGAGGAAGGATATGGGTGCTTGAAGGCTCTTTCTTGCTTCAAACTTTTTGTTGCTTTTGAATTAAGAGCATATGCAAAAAGCACTTAATTTCCTAACTATGAAGCCTCTAGTTCTGCATGTACAGGTGATATGTCATTTAAAATAAAGATTTTAAGATATTGCGTAGCTTCAAGCCATTAATCTATTAGCACATGTCATTAATCTATTACTAATACTGTACTATACCAGTTGCTAGGAAACTAAGCTTCTGACAAATTTGGCATCATCTGTTGTGAGTACATTTAATCAGCTTATTTCCAAATGTGAGGAAATGAAATGAGTTGAGCATCGTGCTTTGTTGTGTAAGTTCATTGACTTTAAGGAAGTAATTCTGTAATGCAGTTGTCTTATATTCAGCTTTTTAGTGGCAAAAGTTCCTAAATAGCAGATAACTGTTGCTTTAATCTCTGCTTGCCTGAGGGTATGTTTCAGCTAGTCCATGTAATTTGGCATTACTTACTTTACCTGAGTAGAAAAATCCGTGAGATTTTTCTCCCTCCCAGTTTTCACAGGGTGGAAATAAATATCTTGGCAGCAGGGCTAGCAAGGGGAAAGGTGACATTTTGAAATTGTCATGCAAATTGTGTGACGATTTTGTAATGCATAATCAGGAGACAAAAGCAGCCGTTGAGAGCCTCTGCCTTCATCTAACTCAGTGGATTAGTGTTTTACATATCTAAGAAGCCTTCTGAACAAATAGCTGCTGCATTTTGTCTGAATCTTGTATGAATGATCATAACCTTCTCACTCTTGCCCCAGATCATACGTACATAATAACATGTTTGTTCTACAGTTTGCTAGAATGAGATTTTCCTGTTATCTAAAGCGGTTCAGGCTTTTCAGGAGTCCTCGTGTGTGATTTAGAGCATTTCAGGATGGACAGAAACACATCTCAGGATCTCTCAGGAATAGTTTCTCTTTTTTTAGCTTCCTGTTCTAAAATTATTTATTAAACAAACAAAAAAAAACAAAAAAAACACACCACACACAAAAACCCCACTTTCTATTGTGCACAACAAATATTTTCATGTTTTGTTCTGTTCCTCTTGAGGAAGGTGATCTCTGACCTTACAGTCAGTGTAGAAGGGGCTTTTGAGCTCCTTGTTCTCTATGCAAGTAGTGTGTCCTGTGGCAAGGTGCTCCCACAGTGGGGATGAGTTGTAGGTGTGAGCAATGCTAAGAGGAACGTTCATCTCAAGTGATGGCATATCTGCAACAGGTGTTGTGTAGGTTCCACTCATGGGTTGTGTCTCGTATATGCAACGTAAATTTGGGGCAGTGGTAGCTATTAGGAAATTGCTTGAACCATATGTGTCTTTTTTAGCCGTAACACTTATGGGGTAGAATCTTTCATTAGTTACTCTGCCATGTGCAGAGCTCTTACAATAGTTGTATCTGCCAGAACAGAGGAGGGGGAGCATCATGTGAAATTTGTATGTACTCAGCAGTGTTACAGTTGAGGAAAGATGTTGGATTAAAAATAAAAGTATTGAAGAAAAAGTGGTGTATGCAGTTGTAGTCGTAGAAACTTCTTACCTGAGGCCTGTGAAGGAGGGAATGAATGTCAGCTCTGTTTAATATGGTCACAGAGCATGAGGGGCATGACTGAGGAGTTGCAAGAGGAGAAAAAATATACTGATTTTTGAATGACATGAAAAGTTCTGAACCAGAAGGGTGTCCTCTGAAAGCCTGTCGAACTGCCTGAATGCATGTATGCTGTAACTGTAACCTACGTGGAAGGATCTAACTGAGAAATGTCAGAGATGGTCCAAGAAGTTAATGAAAGATCATATAAATGAGCGTTTGCTTCCTGGCCTGTAATTCTGTGCTGTCACTTTTTTTCAAGCGTTCTTTGCAACCAGTTCATGTAACTTCTTGAGTAATAGGCGTTATATCAGGATTCTCCCTGTTCTCACAGCCCAATAAACCGCATGGTTTTTCTGTGTGTCTCATGACCTTTCCCGTTCCTTCTGTCTTCATTTTTTTCAATTTTAATGCTTTTTTATTTGTCCTGAATTCTTCCCCTTACTTGTACATCACCAGAAGACAGGTTGCAGCCCAGCTCTAATTGTTCAGTATTGTTTGGTAACAGTAACCTGCAAATATATGTAGAAGGGAGAAGGTAAGTAAGTGTCAACCTGTGTGAATCATGTAACTGGCTGTATTGGACAAAGCAGTGACCTTTGGATGAGATTCTAGACATGAATATATTTCTAAGAACAGATATACATGACTATATAAACATCTGCTCTAGAATCCCCCAGATAGATAGCAAAATTACACTGATGCATCTAATGTATGTTTGAATACTCAATCTAGAAAATGCTTGAATATGAAAGGAAAAAAAAAAAAAAGTAATGTGGCATACTGGATCAGTAGTGGCAGTTGTCTGGTTTTTGTGTGGTGTGGTTACTAAAATGTGGAAAAGTAACCATCATTTTTTCCCAAAGCCAGGCCATGCATTTTCTGTAAGTTACATAGGCTTTCCCTGAAAGGCTCATCTGAAAAACTGTCCATCGCATAATTTGGCACTGGAATTTGGAAGATCAGAAATAATGCAATTTTTTGGGTAGCATAGAGCAAACTGAACACGGCATGTATTGTGATGGCGGGTTTGATGTAGCTAGCAGTTCTGCAGTGTGTGAAGTTGAGTGTCCATTGGAGGGCCACAAAGATGATAAGGGACCTGGAGCGTTTCCCCTGTGAGGAAAGGCTGAGTGACCTGGGTCTGTTCAGCCTTGAGAAAAGAAGACCGAGAGGTGATCTTATTAATGTTTATAAATATCTTAAGTGTGGGAGTCAAAAGGACATGGCCAACCTCTTTCCTGAGGGCTGTGGGGACAGGGTAAGAAGTGGCCATAAAATTGAGCATAGGAAGTTCTGCACCAATATGCAAAGGAACAAGGAGTGAAGGTGATGGAGCACTGGCACAGGCTGCCCAGGGGGGTTGTGGATTCTCCTCTGGAAATACTCAAGACTTTCCTGGACTCCTACCTGTGCGCCCTGCTGTAGGAGGCCTGCTTTGCAGGGGGTTGGACTCGATGATTTATAGGGGTGGGTCACTTCCAGCCCCTACAATTCTCTGATTCTACTGCTATTTTAACTATGAGTTGCTTTCCTTTCTTTAGTAGCATGGAATGGCACAAGAGTCAGAGCTGAAAAATACTCTTCAAAACATGCTTGAAATTCATATTAAAATAGTTTCAAATTATCTGCAAGCAGCGTGTGTGAAATTTCAGAAACAGAAAATCTAGCTTTTTAAACCTTGAAGGATGTTCAGTACATTGTATGATCATATGGTAATATGCCAGTAATGCACTGGCAGTTTTGTTTTGGTCCTTTGCAGGACTCATTCGTCTTTGTGATGACCTTCAGAATGCTTTTAATCTGGACTTGTGCCACAGTCTAGTAGTTTATTAACTTTTGCTTTTTCATACTTCATTATTTCTAATTTATCTATTCTGAATCCCAGAGGTCTGTATTATTATAACATCTTTAAGTTAGTCTACTCAACAAATTTGTTAGCAAACGAGGAAGGAGGACTCTTTTCTGATGTGCATGCTATTCCTTCCTACATCAAATAATCAGCTGATTGATAATAGTACCACAATTCAGGAAGAGGAAGTAGATGTTTTGTTCTAACATTTAATTTTAAAATCAGGAATTTAACTTCTTGTAACATTAAAAGCTTTGTGGACTCGGAATGAAATTTAAAAAATAACCTATTCCCATGCACTAAGTGTTTCTGAGCCGGTGCTTGGGGTATTGTCAGAGAAATCTGAATGGAGTTCCCTTGCAATGAATGCCTCCCATTTCATGTGAACAGTCCACAGGAGATCGTAGGTGAGCCCTTTCTGCACCTCTGCAAGGCCAACGAGGTGATGATTGTAGTCACTGATATTTTTTTTCAGTAGTTTCCCTGAACTAATTTCTTGGTTTTGTACATATAGGTCAGTTCAAGCTTTTCAAAATGCCACTGTTGATAAATGCCTGGAAATTGCACCACCAGTGTTAGTTGTTCTGTTGCTTCGGTGCTTGGGTAATGTTAGCCAGAGTATGCCAAGCTTGTTGGTCCCATCTCCATTGTCTCCAAGGACAAAATATCTCAGAGGCTTTTTTTTTTTCCTTATGATATTATTGTGGGGAGCTCTGGCAGGTTTTGTTTGGTAAACAGCTGTTTGAAAGTAAAGTAAAACTTGCGTAGTAAAAGTTCCTTTCTTCTCGGGTTGTTTAGATATCATGGTGAATTATTCCATGTCTTTATTTATACAGTTGTAGAAAGTAAAAATACCTAATACAAGAAAACAGCTTTGTTTTTCCTTTCCCTTTTGCCTTCATATAATTGGACCTTTTCTCCTCTGTTGACCTTACTGTGTAACTTTGGGGTTGCTCTAAGGAATAAGACACCACTGCAATGCATCCAGCTGTCATGAGACCATTAAGGAAGAAATAACTAGTTATTTTGATCTTGATGATTGAAAATGTCTCATTAACATATTCTCTTTTTACTTGGTAAAAATTGCTAACTATTGACCTGCATGAGTTTACTGTGTGCAGTGCAGTTAATGAGGCTGGAACTGCTTTGGCGTGAGGCTCTTCTGGCTTATCCTGTTGTGACCTTCAGTCTTTAGCCTTCCAGCTTTAGTTTAACTTACGCATGCACTGACCTTTGCTATGGAAACGATATAGAAACACAAAAGCAACTTGGCTGAGTTTCCTCTGCAAAGCAGTGGGTGGTGTATCAGTATTCTGTTACAAAGGAGGGTTTC
Organism: Tetrao urogallus; assembly: GCF_951394365.1. Lineage (NCBI taxonomy): Eukaryota > Metazoa > Chordata > Aves > Galliformes > Phasianidae > Tetrao > Tetrao urogallus. The sequence continues at coordinate 16,492,642 of NC_136825.1, forward strand.
TAGAGGTCAGTAGTGACAGTACACAGTAACTTATTAGCTGGCTGCAGCACACTGCTGGCTGCTCCTGGGAAAGTGGTATATTTTTTTAAAAATAATGTTTTTTGTAGCACACAGCTGTAGGATTGTGTGCGTTCCAACATTTATTCCATTGATGTGCATGGGGAGAAAAACAAACAAAAAGTTTGGTTTTGTTAGTCTTTCTGTGAATGACCCGTGACTGAAGCTCACGTAGGCTGATATCGTAGCAATTTATTGTAATGGATCTTCATCATAGCAGTTCTGCAGCACTGACCAGAAGTTTGTAAAACAGGTTAGTTTTGATACCTATGATCTCTACAGAAACATTATGTTCTTGCTGTACAAATCATGGGTTATCTACTACAGTAAGCTCAAATAACAGGTACCAGAGTTTCACTAGACAGTTGAACAGAACATTATATGCGTTTTCTTAAGTTATGTAGGTATTTTCATTGAACAAAAAATGGCATGTTTTTTTGTAGGCTTAAATGTTTGGGCTGCTTACCACACACTATTGTGCCTAAGATGAGCTAGGAAGGAAGTGTAACTAACTCCACTGTCACCAAGTCAACATTTCTAAGAGTCAACATTTTTTGAATGAAAACCAAGCTGTAGTTTAATGTGTTTTAAATTTCCAAGTATGTCATTTCTCATAATTTGAAGTTGATTGTGGATAGCAAACCTCTATTATTGCATCAACAATGGTGATTCGGGCTCCAGATGCCACCTTTCCTTTGGGGAGAGCTTGTCATGTTGCTGGTCCATTCGGATTCCTTGGTAATTCAGTCTCCAGTGGGGACCAAGGATGGTGGGTGTAAAGGTGTAGAGGTTCTATCACAATATCTTAGGCTTGCTGTCACCAGGCTTATTCTTGTACTGATGTTACATTCATGCTCTTCTGCGTACTGCTGAATACAACTACAGTGAAATAAAGTAGGAGTATTTCAAGATAAATTAACCAAGTAATCCAGCATTGTCCTGTGTTCTCAGGAATGATATGAAATAGGCTGTCTTTAATTCCACGTTCATGCTGTGCTAGGCACAGAATGTGGCTCAGGAGGAGGGTCATGAATGATTCTCTAAAAGAAATAATCTTCATGCTCACAGAATTCTGTTGTTAGTGTGATACTGTACTGGGACTTACGTTAGACCTTAGCTCCATCATTTAGTTTCAGAAGCATTAGCAATTAGCATTAATTCCACTGGACTGTCCTTAGTATTGACCATAAACCAAAGCAGCGTAAAAAGAGTAGCTAATCTACAGTATGTATGGATTGTGCGTCTTTGGAAGTGATCTGCAGGCCTAAAAATAAGGGAGATTAATATCATATTTAGTGAATAAAAGGGAACTTGTGCTTTAAATGCAAAACAGCTCTCAGCCAGAATTAGAGATCTGTAGCTGTTCCTGTCACAACATGAATGTGAATCACAGTCATAGATACTGCAGGAATGTAATTGGGAGACAACTATTGCTGTTTCTGACTAACCCATCCTGCTTTAATATTACCTTGGCCTTTTTGAAGGACCAAAAAAATGCTACAAAGATAGATACGATGGGAAACTTCCTCAGAAAGACATTATGCAAGAGAAGTGTGCCATTGAGCAGGCTGAGCAGGCTCTGGAGATTACCACCACTGTAAAACAGTCCATTTTAGCCCCCAGTAGTCTCCAGCTTCCTTCTTACTAATGAGGTGCAGGCATCTTTTCCACAAGATCTCATCTCATTTTTTACTAATTCACTGCCCCCCAACAACATCTTCTCTTTGATTAACAATGCTGTGTAAATTTACTGGTGTACTCTTGTGGAATCCTTGTAATGCATACCTAGACAAGAGAAGGGAAAGTGCTAAAATCTAAAGCAGCTCTCTCCAGCTGCCAAAAGTTTCAGCTCCACGTGTACAGCTTCCATAGGCAATTAGGTTTGCCATCTTTTTTGCTGTTGGAAACACGATGTTTAAATATGAAAACACTTAAGCTGCTCATTGCTTACTTGGAAAAAAATATTTCCTTGGTTCTTTGTAGCTCCTGTTTCTGTGATCAGGCCCAGAATTACACTGCAGTGTAGGAGACAAGGTTATTATTTCACTTTGCCACTGCTTGCTTACTTGTCACACTCACTTGTAGACATTATTTATATTTATAGTTTAATTTTGTTTACTTTTCACGTTCTCTTTTAATTTTAAACATGAAATACACACAGTAAATCACTTTATGGAAAAGTAAAATTTTATGAAGTCTCTTCTAGTTTTCCAGCATGTTATTACTCTGCCTAACCATATATATTCCAGTGCCTTTAACAGCCTTCACCACAGGTGCTTTACAGCAGTGCATGAGAAGGCCGTAGTGTAAGTGTCTGATTAACACAGCTCAGTGGTGGTGGAGGGAAGCTTGTTTGCTTTTCTTTTGAGATTGGTTTAAGCTTTTATTGCTTTTCAGTGTGTATGAAATTCTTAGGGGTTATGTTAATGTTATTATAGAACACTTTAAATCATGAGAAGCCTGATTTATATGTTTCTGATTTGTAACACGCATAGGTTTTCTCTAAATTATTGTATGAGTGCATTCTGTTTCGTTACAACATTCTTCCTTGCAGTGTTGCTGGAGCATTCAGTTTCATATTCATCTGTTGGTTAATCTAGTATATATGAACCAGGAGTACAGTGCATGCATAAAAAAGTTTGTATTACAAGATCATCATTCAGAAAGTGCTCTTGATAACTTGCTGATACGTAACTGATCTGTTGGTGGGATGGGGATATATTTTTTTTTTTTTTGTCTGTCTTTTCTGCCTCTTTCCCTTCCTCCAGAACACTTTGCAGAATAACATTTGGAAACTCAGCCCCCTGTGTCTTCCATAGCATATGTGAGCCAAGCATAGAGGGCGAATTCAGGAATAATGGAAGTAGTGTTAGAAACAGATCTGAGCAGTGCTCATGTGGAGCAGCCATGCTGCCTGGGAGGCTGTACCCCTGCAGCACCGGGTGTACTTTGCTTCACTGAATTTAGCTCCTGCTCTGTGCAGGCTTCTGTACGGTCTCTGCTGGCAGGCTGGCACGGCGTTACAAGTCTGAGTGTCATTGCTGTTATCTAGAACTGTTGTGTATGTATCTGTGTGTATGTTGTGCGTGTATCCATTGTTAAAGAAGGTGGAGATAGCTTTAATTGGAAGTCAGCTTTGTCACAGTGACCCTGCTTGGAAGTTATTCAAGTTTTTGAATAGGTCTGGCTTGTAATTTTTATAGTTCCTAGTATTAAGAGTGAATACGTTCCACAGTGCTCACGTTCAGCCTGTGTTTCATCATGTTAATACTGAATTTTAGCTGGGGAAAAAGGATGGTGGAGTCACAGCCTTGAGGATTTTGGAAAAGGTGGCTGCTGTAGATGCTAAATTAATATATGTACTTAGAGTGAATAATGTGTAAAGAATACTTAAGTGTTCTAAAAGAAAGGAGATTTGTTCAAAGAGTGTTTTGGTATTACAGTAAAATATTTTGTAAAGATGGAGTCTTGCCTCAAGTATTAGAAGGAAATTATCCTTAATTAATATGAGTCCCTCTGTCCCACTTTCAGTGGGATGATAAGAGAAGGATGTTGTGAGCTGTTTGTGTTGCTGTAGTTTATGGGTGACTGAACAAGTGCATGGCAAGAAACCTGTCAGAACACTGACAGTCACAGCAGCTTTGTCTGTACTTTAACATTAGTAAATGCTTCAATATTGCATTTATTTACATGGATATCAACTCTGGTAGCCTAGACTTTTGTTAGTGACTGAGGTTTTAGGTTTCTTTTTCTGAGTTTAGCTTTTCATACTGAGAACTCTAGTCAGAGCAAAAAGATTTTACATATTTGAAAGAATATAAGCCTATCAGCAGTAGAAATACGAGTATAAATGCAAATAAATGCAATCCTTTAAGAAACCTGATGGAAATTAGTCAATTATAGGACAGAGTATTGCATTTAATAAAAGTTGCCGTGACTTTAAGCTTCGTGTACCTTTAGTGGCAGGTACTTTTCCTTCACTGTAACAAGGATCCCAAGAGGTAAGGATTGATCAAGCTATAAGAAGATGTGACTTTTTGATTAACATTATTACATTTGTTTTTCTGCTTGCCTGCAAACAAGTGAATTGCTGACGGTAGCTGGAATCAAGGAGGAAGCAGAATTTGAGTTTCAGAGCTGAAGTCAGTGTGGTTCAGTTATGGACGTTTTGTGGTAGAAGTTGGACTGGGCTGGCCTTTTGAAGGTACAGGAAGATCTGGGGACAGCAGAATCCAGAATTCTTTGCCTTCCAATAGTTCCTTTGCTGTAGTAATGGTCCAGAAGTTGCTCAGCCCAGAACAATAGAAACAGCAATTCCAAACTGCTTCCTTTCTCTTTCTTCTCACACTCCCACTCTTAACAAAAAACAAACAAACAAGAAAACAAACAAAAAACCCCAAACACAGGAGACTGAATAAGTACGCAAACTAAGTACTGCTCTTTCACACAAATGCAGAAAAATGAACTAATGTTTAAATACACCTTTTTTTCATCAGCTCCTGGGCTACAGCGAAAAGCCTGTAAACCTGCAGATGTTCATCGGAACTGCAGATGATCGCTACTTAAGGCCTCATGCATTTTACCAGGTGCACCGAATCACTGGAAAAACTGTTGCTACAGCAAGTCAGGAGATAATCATTGCCAGCACAAAAGTTTTGGAAATACCACTTCTTCCTGAAAATAATATGTCAGCCAGGTACTTTGCAGCTCTTGAGCTGATATGTCCTTTTTTCTTTCCCATTTGTACTAAAGGAACATTTGGTAAAACAGCATATTTGTGATTCATGATAAATGTGTCAGCGCTCAGAAGTAAGTCTGCAGGTAATGTTAGAAGTAATGAAGCAGGGAAACAAGGAAGCTCATGTGATTGATGGGAAGATGAACGACTTGGGGGTTTATACTTTCCATCTAATCTGTACATATGTATGACCCCACATTTGTAGAATTGCATGTGAACTATAACTGGCTGGTAGAGTTCAGCTGCTTGTTTTTCAGTAACGTGGTTGTCTGACTTCTCATATCCTGACAGACATTTTCTCTTAAATTTTTTTTTTAACAGAGCTTGACAGATGTTTTTTTAACAGTCTTGACAGATAGAATGTGCCAAATAACAGTTTAATACTGCTTAGTTTCAGCAACAGTTATAATGCTCTGTTCTGCCTGGAGAGTCCATGAAGTGAGTGAAGCAGCTATTTGTTAATGTAGCTTGTTGTCTATTTCTAATGAGACTCGTAAGGCCAGCTTAGATTTCCTAAAGTTACAGATCTCAGGCTTCTTCCACTGAATGCTCTGGAATCACAGTAACAGTCTTCAGAAGCTTCTGTGTTATTTCATTGCAGTATTGTGTGCCTTATGTGAATAATCAATAACCATACGGAACGGAAGCTGGGATGTGACAGCTGCAGTTCTGTCATTCTCTCTTCCTAAGCTGAACTAAATATCATCCTTGTAAATGTTCACTGTGTTACACAGCTTGCTTTGAATAACACTAGAGGTTGAAAAAAGCAGCAGCTAGGTGTTTGTAAGGCAGAATATATAAAATTTGCTGACATTTGACACTAACATCTGTTAATGGAAACATTTAAAACAGCCTAACGTGGGGAAAATTTGCATCATCTTCATTCTTTAACAGAAAGGCTTGCAGAGTATACGTAAGCCAAAATTTGACTTGTTTTCTTCCATTTCTCTTCTAATCCATCCTTCCTCACCTCCCTCCAGTATCGATTGTGCTGGTATCTTGAAACTTCGCAATTCAGATATTGAGCTCCGCAAGGGAGAGACAGATATTGGAAGAAAGAACACCAGAGTCCGACTCGTGTTTCGTGTTCACATCCCACAACCTAGTGGAAAAGTCTTATCTCTGCAGACTGCTTCCATACCTGTTGAATGCTGTAAGATTGCTTTAACTATATGTAATTCATACTCATGTTTCCTGCACGTGTCTGTAATAATGTCATTCTGATGACATTTACTGTCAGAATGTCTGTAATAATTGTGTGTGAAAAGTATTGTGTGTAAGGAGCTTAATTAAGAAAAAAATGATACCTGTTTATTTGAGGATGGTACTTAGCAGTGGGTAACCTGGAGGTTCTGAGGAGCAGTGTTTTAAGCTTTAAACCTAATACCGCAGTCACACAATATCAGCTTAAGAAGCTCCTGTATGCAGAAGGAGGCAGTGGTGAAAGTATTTGTTTTAGGAAGAAATGATACCTTTCATTTACAACAGTCTGTATGCCATTACTTGTTGTTTTACAGCAATACCTGATGAGCAGCTGAACTTGTAGGAAGTTCATGTCTTTAAATGCTGGCAGTAAGGAAACGTATCAAATAAGAAAGTAGCTTTTAAAGTACTTTTTAACTTACTGTTCCTAACTTGAAAATTGCATTTGCTGTAACAGTAGAATCTGTTGGGTTTAATGAATTCTTTTAACAAACAATGAGAAGCATGTTGAAATTAGGTAAATAGAGCAAACAAAGCACAATTTATATACTTATATATTTGTATATATTAAATTATACATTATATATATTTATAGGTGACTTTTAGTTTCTACTCCAGTGCTTTAGTTTAGGGCCATAGGAGAATTGCTGCTATGGTGATAACTGTGAGTAATGTTTTTCTTCTTCCTTTTGTTTTAAAGCTCAGCGATCTGCTCAAGAACTTCCTCAGATTGAGAAGTACAGCATCAATAGTTGCTCAGTCAATGGAGGCCATGAAATGGTGGTAACAGGATCTAATTTCCTTCCAGAGTCAAAAATCATATTTTTTGAAAAAGGACAAGGTAAATGCTTCCCTCCTTTTATTCCTTAACAACAAAACAAAAAAACAGCACCTGAGCTTAATTTTAGGAAGAAAGGATGTTTTTAAAAATAACAAAATGAAGTCTGAAGTAGGAATTTGAAACTTGAGTTTGAGCAGTGATCTATAGGTGGTTGGCAGTGATTGCTGACAACAGAGCTTGTGATTCGGGAAGACAGCAGAACTGGCTTTGAGAAAGGATGCAGTTAATAGATCATATCATTTATTTTCTTCTCCTTGATATAACAAGAAAAGGTGAGAAATGAAAATGGGAACTAATGGAAATGTACTGGTTTTCACTGGTATTTTTGGTGTTACTTCATGTTTTATCATTACGTGGAACTTAATTATTTATTCTGCTTCGAGGCTTTGGTTGCAATCAGAGCTTTTTCAAAGGCACTAGCTTAGCTCTCCTGTTATTTTAGGTTAAAATTTTAAAATATATCTCAATAAATATATTAAAAATACATGATTAAATATGTATATCACAAAACCTAATATTAAAATTGAATTTTTTACCCAAAGTCTCTGATTCTTCAGAGTTGCAGTCTAAGGGCTCATTTAGTTTTGGTGGTTGCCTCAGAAACATACAGGCTCAGTTCCTGCAAGTCTCAAATAGAGATAGAAAATTCACTGAGAAGTTACACTTGTGATGTAAGAACTGTCTGTAACAGAATGTCAGTGTGGAAAATTAGTAGAAGAATTCTGCTTTTTAGCTGGAGTTAAGCCTTCTTTTCCATAGTTTTGTCATTTTCCAGAAATAACTACTATTTGCATAACAAATTTTGTTTAGCAAAGATATTTTCATAGCATTTTTGAGCGTCGAATTCCCCAGTTGATGTAGTTGCATTATTACTCTTTCCTGAAAAATTGAAACCGGTATTCCAGTTCCAGCAGTGATAATTTCACTTGTTCAAGTGTTGGATAATTCAGCATCTTGAAGCAGTGTGTATATGTAACGTGTGCACCTGTGTTATCACTAAACAAAGTAAATTAAGGGGTTGCAGCTAAGTCCAATTCTGCCACATCCTTGTTTTTCTTAAATATTTAAGTAAAAGTGTGGTGTTGATTTTGTTTTAATTGGCAAACGTAGCATGAGTTGCTCTTTTAATGTATGGTATATGTTGATATCCATTTTTTCAGGTTGTACTTTTAAACCCTTTTGAGGACACACTGCTGCTGGACTGTAGATTAAGGATGGCAGGTTGTGCTAGGTCAGAACCAGGAGGATGTTCGCCAAGGTGCAGTGACTTCCCTCACAGCACAGACAGCTTGCCCAAAGTTGAACTACAGGGCCTTTTGGTTCTGCAGCACGTATTTGTCTTCATTTTATAACCTTTGGCTATGTACAGGCAGCTATGGTATATATTGTTTCTCACATGGTGACTGAACCTGTTAATCTTCAGCATGTTTGTTTGAATAATCCTAAGCAGTATTAGTTATTTACCTTCATTTTTAAAAATTAGTTGGGAAAAAGAAAATCCCTCCAACCACACTGCCTCCTTTAGAGTCAGATCCAGCTGTTTGTAATCAGGTTCAGTTAAATGCAGAATGTTACACAACATTCAGCTTCAGTGACTGTAGCACTTAAACTCCAAAGAATCCCTATGCAGTGCAATCTGTTTAAAATGTATCTCACAGAATTGCTGTTTTATGACTGACAGTAAATGCACTTCTCAGGTATTTAACATTAAGTATTTAAGGACTGTAGAAGATGCTTTTTGCTTCAATTTTTTGTTAATTTCTCCCAACAGATGGACGACCTCAGTGGGAGGTAGAAGGGAAAATAATTAGGGAAAAGTGTCAAGGGGTGAGAAACTTTCTTTTTCTTTCTTTAGAAATTATGTCTTAAAGTGAGGAACTACTCCTCTTCATTGTTCTGAAATTTAGACTTTGTTTAGCAGAAGCAGATATTGTCTGATTCAGACAGACAACTGGAGACTTCTAAATTGCCTTGATTCTTTAAAGTAGCCATTAAGATGATGAGCTGAAAGAACTGGAAGTAGCGTGCTTGAGAAAGCATTGCAAAAAGAAATTCAAATTGGACAAAAAGAAAACTGAAAATAAGTTCTGTAAGATGACAAGTAATTTCCAGCGCATTAGAATCTTTCTTTCAAGCTTGAGTGAGCCAAAGTGCAATTCTTTTTGACTCCTGGTGTATTTTATGCACTGGCAGCCAAATGAAGCATCATTTACAAGTGTCTCTTTAATTACCAGTGCTACCTTCAGAACACTTCGGTTTAGGAAAGAAGTCTCTGGTTTACAGTTTGCTAATAGTGCTGCTTTGATATGTAATATGGCATAAATTTGAAGTTCATCTGTTGAGGAATAGCAGTTTGCTTTAGTTTTACTGTTGAACTGTTTTGGTTCTTCTGTGATTAATAGCAGTTTCATTTGCATTTAATATGTAAAACTTTTTCTTCAAAACTTTCTTACAGGCAAACATCATACTTGAAATCCCACCATACCACAACAAAACTATTACAGCTGCAGTTCAGGTGCAGTTTTATCTCTGCAATGGCAAGAGGAAAAAAAGCCAATCTCAGCGTTTTACTTACACACCAGGTACTAAATGTAAAAAAAGTAAAAAGCTGCATTTTATATATATTTTTTAAGGTAAACATTTGAAAGTAGTTCAGACAGTCTTTGTACCTTTGACAGGTAGATGCGACTAGCTTTGAACAGTCTGAAATTTAGAGTAATAAGCCACAGTGCTACAACTACAGCCCATTATTTCTTTGTTACACATTTTACAGAATAATTTGCATTTTACCATTTTTTGAGAATGATTATAAGTCTCAGAATTTGCTTCTCATTAACCAGTGATGACAGAGAGGGCAGTGAGGTCACAGAATATCAGGTTCTGTGCATCTGGTTCTGTGTTTTTTTTCCCTCCCAAATATCCACAAAAACAGTTTCAGATATAAGGAAAAGAAAGAAAAGGTTTTTTTTTTCCCCAGACATATTGCAGCCCTTTCTGAGATAATATTTTTGAATTTGAACAGAAGTAAAAACCGTGTTTCAGTTAAAAAAAACAAAACAAGTCTTAATCCTTTATGTTTGGCACGAGACAATACTAGATATACAGTGCCTCCTGCTTTGCCTGCCACTACCTTGCTGTTAAGAAATTTGTGCCCACTGAGAGTGGTCATAGTTTACAGGGGACAAACGATGAGTCCCGATCCTTTACTGCTGTTTGGAGGACCTAAGGTCAGATACCTAACGGAGTCTTTTTTATGAATATTGAAACAGTCTTCTTGAAGATAACCTATATGCTGGCAAAGAAAGCTTCCATTAATTTACACCCTTTAAATAAGCTCTGCTTGCTGCTTGTTCTGTAAAAATACAGACTTTGTGCATAATTTGAGCAACATTACCTCAGTAAGTTGTGCATTAGGTGTACATTTCTTGTGTTATCAAATATAGCTGTTGCTATTCTTAAGAATATCAGCTCCTAAGATAATTACAAAAATATCATCTAAGATGCATCCTGCGATGCATATTCAAAGTGGAATGAAGTAATGAAACCTACTGCTTAAATAAGAAGCTATTCTACTTATAACTGCAGCTGTAATTGCACAAGCATTTAAACACCCATTTATTAATATGTTTAACACTTCAGCATTAATGTAAAACGTAGAACAGCAACCAAGCCTTAAAAAAGCCAATATTTTTCTACTGTTTGTTCTTAAAATCTGTATCTTTTCCTGAGCCTACCTCTGGCTTCAAAAAAAAAAAAAAAAAAGAGACAAGTAAAAGTGGTATCTGTTTTTAAAAAAAAAAAAAAAAAAAAAAAAAATTTGCTTTTTCCTTGTGCCTCATTCTGAACTCTTATCTTATGCTAGGAGGATTCTTCTCTTTTTATGCCCGTAGTGCTAATTCTTGAAGTCAAAGAAAATAAAAGCATAGCAAAAGGAAAAAGGAAATTAGAACAAGGATATTAACAGTACTATCATGGTTGTTAAATGACAGTGCGTATGCGTTTATCGCAGGATGAAAATGAATTGGAATTGTAATACACAATTTAACTTTTTCTAGTTATAATGAAGCAAGAGCACAGAGATGAGGTGGATTTGTCTACTGTTCCATCCTTGGCACTGCCTCACACAAGCAACGTCCAAGGCCTACATTCTATCCGAACTCAGTTGCCTTCACCAGAGCAAGGCCATCCTCATGACAATTTACTGTCTACATCACCCAGGAGCCTTGTGTGTCCAGTTCAACCACCATATACAGCAATGGTGACTTCAGCGGTATCCCACCTGTCGCATATGCAAGGTAGAAACCTTAGTCCAAGTGAAGAGTGTCATGTTTTGCCCCCTGCTGTGGTTCAGTCTTTTCAGGTAACATCACCACCTCCTGTGAGGCCTTCCTATCAGCCTATGCAGTCCAGTGATGTGTACAACGAACAGTCTGGTCTTCCTATGAACTCTGCCTCCAGCCAAGGATTTGATGCTATTTCATTTCAGCAAGACACAGCTGTACCTCATCTGATAAATCTTAGCTGCCAAGCTCTACCACCAATGCCGTTCCATTCTTCAAATCCAGGTTCTGTGTCAACATCGAGTGCAGCAGGGCACCCGCTAGCACGCTCAGCACATTCAGGACAGTCATCTTCGCACCTGCCGTCGATGGGATACCACTGCCCAAGCGCCGGGCAGGCCTCCGTCCCTTCTGCAATGAGTCGCTCCCTAGGGCAGTCTTCTCCCCAGCTGCAGCAAGTCCCATACCATTCTACAAACCCAGCGTCCGCTTCCCCATCCCCAACAGCTTCCCATCCTTTGGTCCATTCACCGCTGTCCGGACCATCGTCGCCCCAGCTACAACCTATGCCTTACCAATCTCCTAGTTCAGGACCTGCCTCATCTCCCCCACCAGCCACTGTAAGTCAGTCGGGACAGCACTCCCCTCAAGCACATAGTCCTGCACTGGGAGGTCTTAGTGCAGCTTCATCTTTAGTGCACCATCCCGTGTGCGATTCATCTCCATTTTCACCAGATGGGGCAGCTATTAACATTAAACCAGAACCTGAAGATCGAGAATTGAATTTTCAGATAGGACTACAAGACATCACACTGGATGACGGTAAGTGGATTTAATAGTTTAATTCTAGGGTATAATTACAAATTACACTAAACCAAAACTCATTGAAGGAAAGGGTTATTTTGTTTAGATCACACTCCACAGAAGTATATTTGTACTATAAAAATGCAGTCATATTTTTGCATCCAAGCAATGACTTATTTAAAACTAATAGTAGTCATACAGTTGAACTAGCTTAGCATACAGTCTGCCTGTAGCCTTTGTTTTTAGTCATAAAACAAGGCCAGAGAATTAATTCCTGCATATTTACACATTATCTACGGGGAATTAATTTGAAGCCTCTTCTAATTGTCTTTCCAGCATATTTCAGTGAAAGTCATCAAAATATCTGAGTTACATAACTGTAGTTCAGATCATGATTTCATGGAGCTATCCCAGTTTCGAGAGGCAGGCTGTTTTGCTGAAAGCACCGCACATGCATTTTGGCACCATCTTAGTCTCTTCCTAGACTGCAGAAAAGCTGCCGTCATTCAGCACCTCTGCTCACTGTAGCTGTTAGCTTTCTCCTTACCGCTTTGGCTACATTTTTGAGAAATTCACCAGCTTCCTGTAAACAAGGACCATGATGGGAGGCATTCTGATGCTAAGGCCAGACCATAAAATCCTTAACTTCTAATACCTGGACAGTGTTCATTTAGAAAACCAAGTGGAAAGTAGCAGTTACCAGATGCTGAGTGTTGGGAGTATTTTAGGCATGCGTGAGAAGGAATTCAAAGAAAGCGGCAGATTGAAGTGACTGAAAGAGCAGAAGGCCTGGCCTTAACAGGTATGTAGAAGGTATTTGATATTAATGATGGGCACCTTACTAGTATCTATTTTCTCCAGTAGGTTTAGCTGTAGTTTTTTAGTTATTCCTTGCAAGCGTAGGCTATCTGTTAAATATCCACATCAGTCAGCTTTCCTTGAATTAGAAAGGAAAAAAAAGAGACCAGCTCTTTCCAGGACATGCTGAGAGAAGGGGAAGACTTTAGGAAACAGAATATTTAAAATTTCTACATCCATGCTAGAGGAGTGAGAATGAAATCTAACGTTTCCAAGAAGTGTCACATTAGAACCTGTCTCTTAGCCTGCTTCCCTTCACACCCACAAAAAAGATACAGAAACTGGAAAATAAAAAACAAACCACCTAAATACTGTAGTTAAACTCTTCACACTGTAAGCAGAGGCATTTAGCATTTATGAGCAGCTCAGTTTGGAAGTTCCTGCCTGGAAGTCAGAATAAATGCACAGTAGAGAAAAGAAAGCAAACTTTTTACCCCTATGGCACAAGTTGGAATTTCTTCTAGAAAGTGTTTTTTCTGCTTAACAATGAAATTATTGAGTTGTTTCTATGCTGACAAACATATTCTTTCAATAGCAAGAAAACCTGAAAGAGCCATGCTTAAAGTGTACCCATTTGCTAATATGTTAGAGAAATAAAACCAGTATGCAGAAGATACAAATGACCACAGTTTCAATAATTATTCTTTAAAATAATGCTGGCTGTGGAAGTTAGTCTCATAACCTGTGGCTACACTGTTTGCTTCCTACATGGAAAACAACGTATTTTTAAATGCTAAACAGCCCCCTGGCATAAGCTGTATGTTTACAAGCGCTTAAGTGATGTTCATTGCAGTTCAATATTACTGCCATTCAGTGATTGAATTGTTCAGACGTAGAATTCTGAGAAATGGAAAACTGGTGGGTTTTATTCTTATTCAGTCTGCCAGTTCAGGTTGGATGCTGAGCCTGAAACTTGCTGTTCCAAAAGTCTTAAAGAGCACAGTGACATGAAACAAGCCGCTCATGTTCTCACCATGAATAAATACACCCTGTCTTTAACCAGTTTGTAGTTTAAAAAATATGTTTAGACAGGAACTTTTAAAAATGTATCTAATATTTTACCGTGGTTTATGAAATAATTAGAAAAACTTACTTTTGTTTATTATTGAACCTTAGTTTCCATTCAGATAGAGCTAGACACAAATTGCAGATTAATTACCTCTAATGTTATAAAACCTAAAAAAAATCTAAACATAAGTGGACTTAAAAATAAATATTAATAGGGTGTGTTCTCCCAAGTAACATATCAAACATGAAAGCTACATTTAACTAGAAAATGGGCTTTTAAATAGGTTACCAATGAAGACAAGTAAACTGCCCCCAAAATTATTTTAAGGCCAATTAAAGTTTTTGTTTGAATGATATCTTGATTACTGCACTCAGTAGCTTAAGACAAACAAACAAGACAAACAAACAAAATCTGACAACATAAATAATCTTCTTTCAGAAAGGTTCAGTATTTTAAAATCAGCATAGATAGTTTCTTTGTCAAGAAAATAAAGTACTGGAATAGAATTTGAGTGGTGTACAAAATGCTACTTCTAGTTACTAAGCTGTTTAGCTTGCCAGAGTATAATTTGAATTTATAAAAAAAAAAAAATGAAGGTAATTATGTAAATCCCCTTAAGCAAGACTTCCTAAAGTGTGCTTCAGTGTGCTTCCCTTCAGCCAACATCCTGGCTGCTTCTTCAGGACAAATCCAAAACTTAATATGGAACTACAGAGCTACTACTTCAGTCTTGATCCAGCGTCTCTTGGAAGCTGCAGTATTGGATTCACACTTTTCGGTTCTTTTGCAACATCAGAAACACTTGGCAATGACAGAACAGAGCATCATTTTAGTTTAGTTCTATTCCTTTGCCCGTAACACAAGTAGGGCCCTCTTCAGACTGAGTGAAAAAGGCTTTCAGAATTGGAAAGTAGATCCTTTACCTGAATTACACTTACAGGAGAAAAAAAAAAAAAAAAAAAGTTAAGCCAGTGTAGCTTTTTGTTTTCCAACAGGATCTGACTGATATTTTAGGCCTTTCCAGTTGATGCCTTGAATTTGCCCTTATTCCCCAGTCCTTGCTTCCCACACTTTATAATTCACTTAAAGACTCTAAGGACATTAGAAGATTAAAGAAAATGTTTGATACATAAGACAAATTCAAAGTAATTTGTATTTTAGGCTGCTACTTAAAGGACATCATGAAAACCAGTGCTATTTTCTCCTGCTTAGGACTTTCCAGTAGTCCATCTGCACAAGCTGATATTGCACTGCATAAGAGCAGCTTCCTATGCTTTATTTGTCCCATTCCCTTCTCCATCTCCTCCCCTTCTTCCTTTAACAGCTTTCACTAAGTCCTTCCTCTGCCTGTCTTCGCAGGCTGACATTTCCCTGTATAGATAGCAGAATACTTAGGGATGCAAGTATAAACAAGAAAGCTACAACAGTTGGTCATTTCAGTTCTTTCCTGTATACGTGGTCCATTCTTTGTTCTGTTGTGTAGTCATCTAATAAGGGTCCCATTTCTCTTTACAACTGGAAAAAAATTAGTCAAAGTTGCCTCCAATCCAATTCTCTGATGAGGCCCTGTTAATTTTTCACTTTTTTTTTTTTTTTTTTAAAAAAAAAAGCTTCCAGTGTGGTAGTTTGCCTATCCCGCTGTCAAGTTCTAGATTTAAAGCTTTAATTCTAATACTGTTGATCTTACAAGAGCCTAGGTTTATTTTACGGTTTAGGAGCAAGTTTACCTTGTATTTCATGGCTTTCTACAACGACAAGATTTCTAGCATGTATTTCTAACAACTGTATTTAACCATTTTAAAGTATTATGTTAGTCTGTATTCAGCAACTCAGGATGACCTTCTGCTAATCCTCTAACATTCTGTTACTCATTACATCTCCGCTACCTCAAGCAGGAGATTAGAAAATCTAGTACATGGATTTATTATAAATCATAACCAGAAATCCTCCAACAGCTTTGTGTACATAAAGTAATAATTCGGCTTTGTCAGATGCACTCTAAGCCACTTGCCTTCATTCATTATAATAGTTCTGTTTGATATCTCTTCAGTCAGTAAGCTCTCTTGCTTGGAAGCTCAAACTTCAGATTTTCTAGTGAAGGCAGAACAGATCAATCCAGGTAGCTTTTTACTTTACCTCCAGCTTAACTTCTGTACAAGCTGTAGTTGAACCTTAATAGCAGTAACTAGCAAGGAAGTTCTGAAGAATGACTAAGTGGTATTTCTCTATATCTAATTAAAACGTATGAATTAACAGTTACTAGTTAAGCAGCTTCCTGCACAGCAAAGCAATCAAGGTCTACAGAAACAGGAATACTGAATGCTAGAACAACCTGTTGCCACACGTGTCCAGGTCAAGGCATGCAGCAGAATGCAAAAGCTGCAGCCTGCATTGTATGCAGGACCTGCAGAATACTTGCAATTCTAAAAGCCATTCAGAAAATCAGACTAGTGTAAGCCGTTCATCAAGGTTGCATTTAAATACCATCTCTCTTTGTATTCTGTATATTAGATACCATCAAGCAGTGCAGGAATTGCAATAAAACAGTTTTACATAGGCTGCTCTGAAAGTAATGCCTCTTGTAGTTTTCATGGAAACTACAGCAGAAACTACAACAGATACAAATAACAGTATTTGACAGAGCAGATTCTCAGCTGCATAACACTGTTTCTCAACAGTCACAACCATTAGCTATGCATTTCTGCCAGCGATGAGCAAGAGCCTGCATACCACGCTCATCAAAATATGCACCAGTGGAAGGGAACCACTACTGCTGCTGCCACTGCTGAAACGCACCACCCAGTGCCTCACTGTGCTCACAGCCCCTGCCTGGTGTCCGTAAGTGTCCAGTGAGCACCAGTGAATGTCATTGGGTGCCATTTTTTTCCTGAATGGAGTAGGAATTCAGCGACACACCTTTTCTTCCTTTACACTTTCAGTCAGACACCATTTTGTCAGACTGCCCCTCTGCTGCTGTATGTCACACAGCAACAAAATGTAACTCAATTTTGATGGAAAGGTTCAGTCTTGACTGCCACATCACTCACATCCATCTCTGACATTGAGGGCCAATAATAGGATGCATTACTTTTGGAGCAGCCCTCAGTTCTCCTCGTAAGCTTATGGACTGCTTCAATACATCCTAAGGTTGAACAAGATGGCAAGAAAAAACTTGATATGGATGGAAATGTGCTAGTTTTAATTAAGAGTGGAAGGAAGAAAGATCCAGACACTGAGTACTAGATTGAAGGGAAAAGGTTGGAATGATGACAAGTGAAAGGATGTTATCCATCTCTGGTTGTCAGCAGTTAGAAGATATTATGATCATATATCCTAGTGAAGTCATTCACTACGTTCATAAAACCGATGCCAGAGCAGTATCTTTTTAGATGATCAGTTGTAGATTGCTACTGCATTAAGTTGTCTGGATAAATCATCAGGAAGTTACAGCCAGCTAATGTCTGAATCCTGCTGTGTGTCTCGGATGGCTGCATGATGCCTCATAATTACTGTAAGAACACCTCATTGTACCGCCCCCAAAAGGTTCCCATTTAAGAATTAGAAGAGGTTGGAAACTTCTTTTGGGAATGCAAAGGCTATGTGTACACCATGGTGCAGATACTACCAGGAGTAGCAAAACTGGAGGGAGTTAGACATGTCATTGCAACACTGTAAAAACACACCCAGACACTTCTGCACTGCTTTCCACAGCCCAGCTCTAAGGCTCACGCATAATGCTTACTGTATTAAACTCATTTTCTTGCTTGAAAGAAAGAGGCAGTTGTGTGACATATATCATAGTAAAACCAATTCATTTAAATGCAGAGCGTGATATAACCATGGCATGCACAGAGATTCTTGTTACTGCACAAAGTAACTTTACAACTTCTACTGCAACTCTACAGGCCGAAGGTGTGTGCACACCTGTCTGTACAGCTGCAAATGTTATGTGCCTGTGAAGACTGTACTCTTAACACTTCTTACATCCCGATTAAATAAGTTTAAAAAAAAAATAATAAAAATCAGTGAAGCTGAAATTTCTAAAGTAAGCTCATTCTATCACTTGAAGTAGTAAGATGGTGAGCAAGGCAGCTCACCATGCCCTTGGTAGTTTGCCATTCCAAATGTGTGCTTCCATATGCCTGTCTTTGATCACAAACCAACAGTCACAGCTGGCTGCTCCACAGCAGGGAGGACTGAGGGTTAAGTATAGCCCTGCAGCTGCTTTTTTTTTTTGGAGGGAAAGCTGACACCGTATTACTTGGTGGTTGTGGGAAGTCTAAATGAGGTTTAATACCCAGCACTAACTAGTGTGATGTAACAGCTGATCATAAATGCAGCTGATCTAACTATCTGGAGAAGACAAAAGGCAGCTTATATTCAAGGAAGCTTGTGCTGGGGTCTGCCCATAATGTTCTTTGAGGTTTACTGACACTCTTTCCATCTGCAAGTACACCAATTCACTGACCTGTCTTCTCAAATACAATCTCCTAGGTAGATGCAGCAATGCTACCAGGCCTAGGCAGTTTATACAGTCTGCTACAGACAAACTTCCTTTGCAAAAAATATAAAGAAACCCAGTCTGTGCTACTTACTGCAGCAGCACTAGAAACAGTTGTGCATTTCATAGCTTTTGAGATCTGCTGTTCTAGAAACAGCACATCTGGTTTAAGTCTGGCTGCCCACACCTTCTTTTCAGTTCATAGCAGTAAAACATATATGAGCTTCTGAGTAGTGCTACAAAAATACTAAGCTGCTTGACTCCTGTAGGAAGAGATGCTGAAAACCAAATGGTGGAACTCCATGAACTTCTTGGTCTGCCTAGTTCCACTCAAGAATGGGTACAACTACAGTGGATGAGATTTCTTGATTTCATTTAAATTGAGAAGCCTTAAGTTCAGTGTTACATTCTTTGCATACAAAATACATTCTAACGTTACTTAAATACAGAAAACCCTCCTGGAATGTTTGCAGAATGATGAGATAGAAAGATATTTTTAATGTATGTTTGTCTGGTACATTAAGTTCTGTCCAACTTCATTGAAAAAAATCCATATAGTGCTATATTGTGCACTTTAAAAGGGCCTTGCTTTATGTACCACATTTCACAAGTAGCAAGCATTGTGTGCCTGAGGCAAAGCATGCTTCACTCCAAGTGGTGCTGGCAGGAAAAGCCTTGTTACATGTGTGACACCTGCAACACATCTTGTCAGGAATTTCTTAGAGTCAGAATTCAATGCTGTCAATTTTGTCGGAGCACTTAAATGACTTGAAACCTTTCCATGCATTGAAATAATTAAGAAAAATTTACTCGGTCATCTTTCTCTGCTAGAGTGACAGATAATCTCTATTGTATAAACTATGACAACTTCACAGTGCAGATGCTATTGCTCAAAAGGCCTAATTAATTCCACTGTTACCCGTGGAGGCTCTGTGTGTTTATTGTCTGCTCCTTTTAAAGCCTGAGCTTGAGAAGATTCTCTGTAAAAGTTAATTTGTTTCATCCACAGGCAGTTTACTGCTCATCTCCCTGGATTCATTAGATCCCACCAGAGCCAATGGGAAAATGCTTCATATCCTGTCCTTCAAAATGGCAGTGGACATTTCTTCAAAACGCAGATCAGGCTTTCCACTTCCCCTTTAAATATGTGTAACTTTATGCTTTAAACAATTGAGCAAAAGCAGCACCAAAGTATGTAATCTGAACTGCTTGAATTTCAGGAGGGAGTGGGAATAAAGTTCTTCCCAGTAGTCATTCCTACACAGTGCTCAGAAACTACACTGGCAGAGCAGATGTGTGGCTCTGTCCAGAAGGCACCATTTAGTCAGCTTTCAGAGTAGTTTTTCAGATTGTATTAAAGTCCAGTTTACTAAAGTGTACACCACCATCTTGGACAGAACAAAAAAGTATCCTAGTTCCATTTTTGCTGATCAGAACAGCGTAATAAACACAGTCTTGTTGCTTACATTAATAAATACATTATCCTACATTAATTTCTCCTCCAGGATCTACTTCAGTGAAGTACAGTTCTCTGCTTCCTCCCTAGTTTCTCACATTGCCTCTATCTGCTAGAGCCACCTACACAGAGATAACACTTTGTTTTCCTGCACTTCTTCTACACTTTGTGACCCAGCTGACTGAAGAGCAATACCTTGAGCAAAACACTCAGTCTGACAAGTAAGGGGAAGCTAACAGCTGTTCACAGCAACAAATTCCTTTGTTTAAGAGATAAGAGAAATGAAAATGAAGGTTTTATTGACTAGCACTGTTTTGCCTGCCATGTTCAGCAGAGGTGCTGTCAGGAGGCGTAAGCACTACTAACTTTACCGCACTATGTAAAGCAAGTTGAGAAAACTGCAAGAGGAATACTCTAATGCAAATACTGAATGAAGTTCATCTGGTATAAAATTAGGTAGACGTTGAAAAAGATCAACATTACCTTTATGGCTCTGGCTACAAATTGAAAAACAATACAATTGACAATTTATAAATAGTTATTTATGTCAACGTATGTAGAAATTGTGGATGAAACTGGGTATTTGAAGTTAGTACTATTAAAAGAAAACTGAACGTCACTTCCTGGTTGAGTGAACTGTAACTTCTTGGTTTAGTCCAGTCAGTAGTTATGTCTGTCTTCTTCTCTGACACAGACAGTTTTATCTCTGACCTGGAATACCAGCCATCAGGTTCAACAGAGAAATGGACTCAACATTCAGCACTCATGTCCAACTCCTATGTGGAAAATCTAGAGGGTGAGTCTGCTTATGAAAATGCTTCAATGTTTAAAATTGGAGCACAAAGGAGAGGGGAAGGTGTTTTAATAGTCCTAACATATACAAGTGAAAAGCACAACGTAGTACTTCAGTATTGCTATAACTGGACACGTGCATTCTGAAATAGTTGGAAATATCAGAAGTTGTGAACCAGGTGTACGCTTAATGGAGTAAAAGCCTCCACCTGAAGTATATCTAGCTGCCACAGAACTTCCTGAGTGCTGTAGAATCTAGTAGGGTAACAGAAGGATGTGAGATTTTTAAGTCTAATAAAGCCAGGGTGGTAGAATGGCCAGATCAGTTAACTGAGAAACTTGGAATGTTTCTCCTTTTTTATAGATACAAAGTGATGTCAGTTTAACTACCAGTCTAAGTACCAGAAATACAGATTGTATGGAAAGAATTCTAGTTGAATGTGCACTATAATTGAGAATGATCATCTGAATTTGCTTTAAGATGTTATCATCTTCTTTATTTCACATATAAACAAAATAATTATGCACTGTGACTCTTAGTAGTGACAGTGGAAATTGATAAGTAGCTTATTGGTCACATTCGTGTTTATAGTCATTTTTAAGTGTTTTTCACCTTATTACAAACATGTCTGCGGTGCCGAAGAACTGTCTTAACCCTTTAAATAAATAATGCACATGTATGTATGCATATACACACATATGTATGAACACATTTTACTTTTACCCAAATATTTTAAAGGGTGATACCTGTAAGTGCACATTCAATTGAGGACTGCTAACACTTAATGAACCTAGGTGGTCTTAATAAAACTCTTACACAATTAGTGTGTGAGCTTAAATTTACTCTCAGAACTAACTTAGTTCTGCTTTACCTGTTTGCTTGTCAGAATGTAATCAGTAAGGTAAGTAGCTACAACTCAGAGTGCCAAAGCTAGAGAATGGACTGCTGACATTTCTGGATTTTGAAACTACCTGTTGATTAGTACAGTACTACTTAGGGCTACTCTAGACTGCAACCAGCACAACTCAGAATCTAGTAGGATCTGTTGAAAGAGTTCTTGGGTGACAGAGTCATTGTAATCATAATAAAGCAAACCAAAGAACCGACGCATGCCAGCAAATTTTAAGACCGAGATTGGCGAAGCCTGCCTGTACGTTGACATTCAGGTCCCTTTTTACAAAGACACATACACAGAAAACCACATGCAGAGAGAAACATGCTTATGCACACATGCTAGCATCTGAGAAACATGGTTGGGAAAAATGGCATTTTTAAAGTTGAATAATTGATACTTCAGGTACTCAGTCTAAGAAGGAAAAATCACTGAAATACTAATGCTGTAATGGAAACTAATATTTACACATGAATGTTAGAATGTTAGGTTCTGTATCTTAAGGAATGCCTAGCATCAGATAAGTGAGCTGTCAGTCAGTGGGATGGATGCTTATGGATCCTGCTTCCAGTTTTAAATCTGAAAGAGTATAGCTTCAGAATTACACTACTGAACCCTGAACTGCTAAAAGGAATTATAGTAGCGAGAGTGGGAAGAGGTGAAAAAGCAGAACTGCCCTGATTCCGTACAGACAGAGGTCTTGTCACCGAGCTATTTTCAAATAAAGCAGTCTTAAATTCAAAGGGGACACTTCTGTGAAAAGATTCACAGTTCTATTATAAGGATGATAAATGCTAAGAATGAGCATGAAATGAGCAGAGAAAAACACACTACTACATCAGTTGTGTGCCTGCATCTTGTCCCCGTCTGTCCTCCCTGATGTCAGAAAAGAATTAGATGCATACAGTTGTTGGGAGCGTTTCAGCAAAGATCAGCTAACCCACTCAGAAGTTGCATTGAATCAGCCTGGCTCTGTGGCCAGCAGAATGAATGAATGAATGAGGAAAAAGCATGGAAAAATGACAAAATGAATGGGTGCCATGGAAAGGGTAACACATAACATCATCTTGGGAAAGTAAATGCATTCACACTAAGTAGAAAAATCACATAGCAAGTCCAGTGCTAATAATTACAGTCCTTATGGCTACTTGTAGTTAAGCTTCAGAAGGGAGATGTTTCAGTACATTGTGCATGTCAGAATTTTGCACAGACCCAAAAGACCATAGAGAAAAATGCAGACAGAATTGTTAAGCGCATAAAAGTACACTGCCTCTGGAATTCCCTAGGACAGACACGTGTTGGAGCCTGGTGAACACTGTGGGGACGCAGCACTATGTGTTTTTTCCTGCTTTTCCCTTGGTCTTTACTACTGCCCTTACATTAATAGTTCTTAATCTGAACTGGTTTCCTGATAGTCCTCCACAGAAGTATTTTTGGCCTATGAAAACCTGAAATGCTTGGCAACTGCTTGTTACAGAGACTGTCTTGTTCTACAGAAAGCATGGACATTGATCCCAGATTACCAGCTTCCTGCAAGGGAAAGGAGGCTGCTTGCATTATTAGCAGGAAGGCCTTTAGGGTGTAGGAATCATTTGCTGCATTCCTGTACGAAATGTTTGTCTCTCAGCACTCACAGAGATGGGGAGCTGTGGTTAAAACAATTTAGGCAGATGTCAGTTTTTGGTTGACATTGTAGCTAAAAAGAGGATGATTACACTTCTGATCATTGCACTGAAGACACTTGTCTCAGGGTTTACATCTAACTGTGTCTCAATAAGAAATATTTAGTAAGATGGTAAGGTGTGCAAGATGACTGACAAGTTATGGGTCTGGAACATAAAGTGATGTTGTAGCACTGATAAAAGAAATGGGGGGGAAGATAGACCTTGCAAATATGTAAAAGGACTGGTTTGTCTCTTTTAAGAGCTTGTTACTGCAATTTCCTCAAGACTGTTCTAAAAATTCATCCAAAACCACAACCTGTTCTTAGAAAGCACTTTCTCTTATGATATTCTTGTGTTTCATAACAAAAGAACTCCATTCTGCTCAAATCAGCTAATGCAGATAATTTTCAAAAGGTGAGAATTTCTTCTAAGAAGTTTATCAGTACAGCACACAGGACACATCTGTATGGGAACAGCTGTAAGGATTACTCCCCCTAGCTTTGTGTCATTGCACAAATGGTGAGCAGCACAACCTAATTTTAGTTTATTTAAAAACTCTGGATTGCGAATTGCAAGAGTTCAGCACATCTTCATGAATGGCCTGGCTGTTCATGCAGCTAGCAGCTGGAGCAATAGCTTTTATCAGCTGTCCCAGTGCAGGGACCAAAATGCAGTGCATTTTGAGCCATGCTGTATTTGACAATCGAGTTATTAGAGCACAGTTGTCACATTAGTAGTGGGAGAATCTGCCACATTTCAGTGTGAATTACAATGTGTGCCACTGCTCTGTTTGTTTGTTTTAAATTTGATCCAAGATCAGCAACGTAGATTGTTAGCACACACAAGAGTATTAAATATTAGCTGGATTTCTGTAATTATTTGTATATAAAATATTTCTAATTCCTCATCCCTAGTGAGTAGAGTTCTGGGACTAGCGGTCAGATCACCAGGCATGAAACGTACAGGGGAAGCTTTATTAGGAAAAAGGTAGTTAAACTGAGAGCCAAGGTGCTATTCCCCATCTTAACTCTCATGAGATTGGGCTTACTCAAAAGGACAACACAGCTGTAAGCTGCACACCATTCTTGAACCTGGCAGACAGGCCACAGAACTTGAGAACACACTTGAGAGCACTGCTGCTGAATCCTGAGAGCTTAGCAGCCTTCCCCAGGAAACTTTTGTTGAAGGAAGAGAAGAAATGTTACTAAAAATAAGTGCAGGTTTAAAATAAACAAACAAACCATCATCAGCTCTGGCCTCTCTCTGGACTGACAAAACAGACTTCCTATCCCAATTTGTCACATAAGAACTTCAGTTTTGCTAGCCAGCCTTATAAGAAATCTGCATTTACACTCATGAATTTAAATGTTTTAATCACGGACAAATAAATGTTCTGGAGTAACATTGATTGTCTGTGGAGGAAGGCAATGTGTCGTGCATTTTAGTACTAACTTCCGGAATACTAATTTAGTCTTAAGTATTTTCTCAAAAATTAACACAGAAGGCAAACCGTGTGATTTTTACCTTCAGTTCTGTACATTTCTACACAGACTTCAGCTCTTCTTATTAATTACATTATTTACCTTTTAAGCTGTCTTAACTTATAGTACTGCACAGTTAGACAATTGTGATTGCCTACAGGAAAGCTAGGGAGGAACTTTCTATAAGCAATAACAGAAATGGCTTTAAACTGGGAGAGTGTAGATTTAGACAAGGTATCAGGAAAAAGTTCTGTACAGTGAGGGTGGTGAGACACTGGACCACGTTGCCCAGAGAAGTTGTGAACGCCCCCCTCCACGAAGGCTTTCAAGGCCAGGCTGGAAGGGTCTTTGATCAACCTGGTCTATGGGAGGTGTCCCTGCCTACAGCAAGGAGGTTGGAATTAGATGATCTGAAAGGTTTCTTCCAACCCGATCCATTCTATGATAATGCCATGTAGATATAGCTGAGTATCTCATATTTACTGCCCTGAGTTGTACATATCTTCATGAGCTATTACAAAGGACTAAGCTACCTAATTCAGCATGACTTCCATGAAGTGATAGGGTTTTGTTATTGTCATTTTTTGTTGGTTTAGGAAAAAAAAAAAAAAAAAAAAAAGCTTCTGAAAATCAGCCTCCTCTAGGAAATCTGCTTTCCTGATTTAAATGCCCACTCTTCCATCTGATAGCCAGCATGCTGCACAGGGACCCCCCACTGTCCCCATTCAACCCCTCCACTACTTAAAAGCATGCTGGGCACAGCAGCAGCCATGTGCCTCAGCCCATGGCACGTGACTCCCAGAACAGCCTCGCCAGGTTGCCTCAGACCTGGCAGCCAGGCTGCTGTGCTGCAGAAGGTCAGCATGCTTTGACCCCTGCTGCTTGCCTTCTGCAGTCTGAGCTGTCTCTGAAGCAGTTTTACCATCATATGTACATAATTGATATCACCCTAAAGACTTTGGAGTTTGCAGGCTTCCCCTTACCCCTTTGTTCCTTATAGACAAACCTGTCTTAACATCAAGCTAAAAACTGCCAAAAAAGTTCTCTAATACAAAGCATGACAGAGCTATAATTCATAGATTTAAAAAGGAAAGTTTGCGTAGAAGTCGATTGTTTAAAACAAACTAACTAACTGATAACTTTAATACTCTACATAATGAACTGAGCAGAAACTTGGCAAATAACACACCACATGACCAGCTCTTGTTCTCATGACATAAAGTCATTTCCAGAAAGTTTAATGCCCTTTGGCCGCACGTTATTCGGTTTGTAAACACTGTGGGAGCTACAAGGCATAGGCAGCATAGACCACTTTGTGCTGATGCTGCCTACCATATATGCACATACACACTGCATATAAGATAGACTGAAACCTGAAGTAACTTGAAGTCTAATAATTTCAAAAGATAAGGATTTAGCTACGTTGCTTCTTGTTGTACCACTCATCAACATTTTAACTGAGTATTTGCAGTATTTGATTTGTGCAGCAACATCCTGTTCAACAGCATGCAGGAAATAATAGCTGTTGGGGCCCCTTAAAGCAAGCCAGCAAGTGCCCTGACAGAAACTGATGGAGCATAATACTTCTAGGTGCAAAAATCATGTCCTCTTGCACTAGGAATGATCATTATTCAACAAAAGGATCATATTATATGTATGCTTAGAGAAGATCCAAACAAATTCATAGCAGAGGCATTCCTAATATTACTATAATTTGGTGTACTCTATGTCTTGCAGAGTGACAGATTCTACACCTGCTGTGGCACCCAAACTGAATTGACATGCCAGTCAATATTAGTCAGTATTAATCCTCCACTGTAGAAAAACTGACCGTTTTTGTTACTGCAGCATTAGAAACATAAACATTCAGAAAACTGGCCAATTAAAGAAGTATGTGGTTTTAAAAAAATAATAATAACACATTAACAGCATCCAAGTTCTGAGGAAGTTCTGTAAGTAGCTTTAGAGAGCCTGGGGTTGGCAACTGTGCCAGTAACTCTCCTAAACACAAAGTTCTAAGAAACCTGTATTAAACTGACCTGTACTGTGCCTTTTATTGACCTGGCTTTCATGAATATGCGTTTGCTTGTTTTCTGCAAGTGTTATAGAGACGCTATGACATAGATTGCACTCCTGTTTAACTGTTACTGAAGTTAGTGTCCTAATTCATCCTATTAACTTGCTGCATCACGGCTTAGCACCGCAGTACTCCTTTTTAAAAGGGATGGGTTGTGTTTTGAAAAGCATAAAAACAGCCTTTTTTCTTTTCTTTTTTTAGTAAATGAGATCATAGGAAGAGATATGTCACAGATCTCAGTGTCACATGGAACAACAGTGGCCACCCAGTCTCCATGTACGTGCCCTGGATCTTTGGAGACAAGAATATCTGATGGAATCCAGTAACAGATAAGCTTACAGCTAAACATACATGAAAACTTCACAGTCTCTCTGAATACTCTTCGTCCTCTTCCTCTTTAGACTTCCTGTGCTTCCAACTCTGTGGCCTTTATGAACTGGAACAGTGGATCCTTGCAAAGCCCTTTTAGTGGGTTACATTTTTGATGTAGAGACAGAGCATTTATAATTATAGTTCATCGGATGCTGTAAAGAGACTTCTTAAAATGGACACACAATCTGCGCCAGATACTTCTGTTTTGGAGATACAAATAAGCTTTGCTTTTTGCATTGAAATAGAATACTTTTATATTATAAGTGCTTCAAATGTGTGGAGATGTTAGTTTGCTCTTACAATACAATACAATATTCACAGAACTGAATGTGGAAAAAGATTTAATACACATCTTCAGTGTGCTGCTTTCCCTTAGAGATAGCGCAGTTTGTAACTGATGATTTGTTAACACCTTTTGGTCATTTTGGAAAGCCTTTAAGCTTATATTGTTTAATTTTATTTTTATTATGATCTTCCAGTGGCAGATCATACCTGTCATCTGAAGCCAATGCCATGGAAGCCATTGTGTATACAAATACTGTAGTGTTTTCTTTCTTAGAATCATAGGAAGCAAAGCCAAATGTAGATCTGCACTTGTTTATAAACTGAAAATGTTACTTGATAGGCTGCAAAAAGACCATTCCATCATGAAAGTGTTGGGATAGAAATGACATTCCAAAATTTAACTTTTATAACTTTGTGGATAATTTTCCTGTACTTTATTAGCACAGGTTCCTTGAAATAGGTTTTTCTTAGAAAGTTACATTTGTAATCAAATTTGAGAAGTAGGATTTTAGATTAAAGAACAGCAACATCAAAGCCATGTTAGATAACAGGAGAAATTTTAATATTTGCTGAGGATCCAAGTGTTCCTGGTAACCCTGCAGAATGCATTTTTCAAGTCACCAATTCAGTGGCATTCAAGTTTTCCATGCAATAAATCCTTTGATCACGTCTGTATCTTTTATGTGCTGTATGCCTCACCATGCCACTTTGAAGTCCTAAGGAGATAATGCAGCTCCTTAAACTGTTTATAAACTCAGTCTGCAAAAAAGTAATTTACTGTGAGCTAGTGAGTAAGTAGCATAACTTGCCCGCGTTGAATTGTAGATGTGTAAAGCATAAGCTACCAAAGAAATGCACCAGACTCATGGCAGCAGTACGTGGTGCTGCGCCCCAAGGATATGTTTCCCTCACCAACATTATGTGATACATCTGAGACAGTCTGTTTACATAATTACTAAAAATCTCAGGCCTCTATGATTAGGCACCTAGGAGAGGATCTAAAACTGCCTGCTTAGGCCACAAACGTTCCCTCCCCCTCAAGAAATGGTCGTTTACAGAACTTTCTGATATGGAAAATACAGGGTACAACAATCACAGCCAAATAAGATGAGAAATATACTGAATCTCAGATGCTCAGCAGACATTTTATCAGCTAATCACACGTGGAGGATGCATCTCTGTTCTCTAGATTATCATAGGCTCGTAAAAAATTACAGTAAAATTTAAGTCTTTAAGTCAACTCCATTACCAAATTGTAACATCCATACCCATAAGAGTGAATTCAGATTCCCAGTGTTGCATTTTGCTGGAAGACTATAGAGAAGACTTCATTCACCCTTATGCAGGCAAAGCATTACATCTACATTTAAGTCAGCATGCAAGTTCTAGCGTTAAAGTAGCTATAATCACATCTTATTAATAGCTGAATCATGTGCCTTTTTAAAAGGCCATTCACTAAGGAGGTGAAGCTGTAACTCTTGTCAGTTCCCTCCTAAAGCTACTGTGGTGGTGTTTCATAGTTACTTCAGACAACTGAACGCAGGGGCATGGCACGTATGCTGGGAATCTAAGCATCCTCCTAGTGAATGTACTGTTCAGTGGTGCAAATCTGAAGAACTGAAGTAAAAGATTGGCAGGGCTGTAATCTGAAAGGTGTGATATTACACTTGTCCCTTAGTGATGGTGCTTTACTCTGTCCTCTACTCATTTGTGATCATAGATAAGGGTGACATGCTCAGAAGTACATGTGCTTACGTTTTTGACATTAAAAAGACACCAAAAAGCCCCCACGGTAAGCTATGCAATTGTCTTCAGACTGTGTGCTGGTGGCAAGGCATGTTCCAGTTTTCAATCATTTATTGGGTCTTTTGCATTAAGCATTGTTTGTAGGAAAATTCTAACTTAAAAGCTTTTCATACCGTATGGGATTTATACTCCTTTATCCTACTGGTACAGATTCTCCTTGCAAGTTCTCCAAGTAAGTAGCTGGAATTCATACTGTACCTAAAATATAGGAGCCCATACAATACAGAGTTGCTATGCACTAAATTTTCTGATGCCTTTAAATACCTTGATGCCTGTAGACATAGATGCTTTCCTATTTAAAAATGAAATGAAAAAAATATATATATAGCTTTGGATACTAAAGCAGTTTTGTATTTGCCTTGTAAAAGCTTCAATACAAGGGTCTTAATTTTATTTTAGCTTGTGTGATAACGTAGGTAAAGACTGTTTATCTTGTATAATTTTAGTGATATAAAAAGCACACAATCTCTATTGGACTATGCAAATTTAATTAAACAGCAGAACCTGACAACTATTGATGTTTTGTTGGCATCCACTTTCTTGCCCTGAAGTCTTTTCTCCTTCCTCTTCCAAAACTTCTAATTTAGATTAACCTGAAGGAAAGCCTTAAAGATGAGGTAGCTTTTCTATAAGAAGGGCCAAAAGAGATCAACATTTAAAAAAAAAAAAAAAAAAAAAAAAAGATAATATTTTAATCAAAGGGGCAGGGAGTTTTTTGGAATTACCATAAACATGCCATCTCTGTTTCTGTAGTGAAACTTTCAGCTTGTCAGTGGAACTGCCATCCTTTTTAAACCAAAGAATGAAAAGAACATGACTGTTTTGTCCTGATACAAACAGAGCTTTGAAACTCTATTTTTGATACTCAGAATGGATGTCATTCCTTGAGGTTCGGAAATCATTCAAATTGAAGTTTTATATTTAAAAATATGGGACAATAAAGAATAAGTTCTAGATGTTTACAGAGCCTTGTATTGTAATTTCATGTACATTTTGTATTTTAAACATTTTTGTAAGTTATGATTGCAGTGCTACTTGCTGAAATAAAAGGGAAGAACTTGCATTTAGGCTCCTAAATCATAGTGTTGAAATAAATAAAAGAATGCAGATGTGGTGTCACTTATTCAAAATGCAGCCCTGACTGCAGAGTGGGGCTCTGCTCCCTCCTTGCACTGCAGTGCTAACATTGTGCTCAGACACGACAGATGAAGTGAAGAACATTTCGTACTTCCCTGTGAAGAGTGGTGATTCTGAAGCAGTGCACGTGGGGCTCAGCTTAGGCCCAACAGCAGCAAACCTATACGTATTCAGCAGGTGACCAGCAGCCCTGACAGTAGCAGTTTCTACAATAACCAGTGACTTCCTATTTGCAAAGTTGGTGGTTTCCACTCTGCTGATGTAAGATGATTTTCAGAGATTACTCCAGAAACTGCTGCTCAGGCATTGTAAAATGATCATAAAATCTTCATTCTTGAAAAAAGGGGGTAATCACAGGTGAGATAAATTGTTTCAGAAATAGATGTAAAATTCCTACAGACTGTCTTGTTTTATATATTTTCTATTAATCAGAGGTTGGCTAAATAAAGCAGTACTGATGGAAATGCCTTAAAATCTACATCCCACCTCAGTGATATTAGTGCCACTGAAAAGATTTAGTTATTTAGTACCCTTGCAGTTTGGCTGCAGGGTCTTACATTCATCTGTGAAATCCCTCCTGTGTACCTCAGTGTACTGAAGTATGCAAGTGTTCCAGTTCCAACTCTGAAGCAAAAGCTGTGGCCTTTGGTTACAATGCACACCTGCCCAGGAGAGATGAGGAACAGAGGTCACGCAGCCATTGCTCACATTGCACAGTGAGAACACAGACCAGTGTAGGATTAGCCTCTTATTTACAGTGCGTATCCTAACTGATCATGTTTGCCAATGGATTTTAATCTGCAAGTAGAACAGAGAGAGGTGGCCACTGTGTCAGTTGCTGAAGGCAGAGTAATTATATCTGAGTTTTGCTAAACATAGGACATAGTTTTTTGAAAGCTGCTCCACATGGTTTTAGTATGATCGCTCAGCATATAATTAGCATATACCAGCACTAGCAGTAACCCATGGATTGATTGTATATACTTTCCTGCCAGTTCAGATCTTCTTCCAGATGCTAATAAGCTGAAGACTGATTCACTATGATTGATAGCATCTGAAAGATGATAGGAAATGCATTCAAGCCAGGGCATGTAAAACCAAGCATGGCTAACCTGGAGTATTTGTGTTGACACCGTATCAGCTGTATTTCAGAGCAGAGATAGTGGGACATTATTCCAGGTGTCGTGAAAACATCACTAATAACATGGAAAACATTACTCTGTCATATCAAACGAGCAGAGAGAAGAAGCACCCTGTTAAGGTCAGTCCTTTTAGAAGAGCAATCAGAATGTTTGGGACCCAAACACAAGATGAAGCGATGGCAGAAATCTCACTTATTTTAATGTAGCTCCTTTACAGCATTCCACAGCATGTTTTACCTGCTTCCGTCTACTTGTTTCCAGGCTTCTGACCCTATCTGTGCTGTCTCTCCCTGCCCAATTCACACTCAAAGCATACAGTGGTATTTAACTCCACTGTAATGAGTTAGGTGAGGGTTGAAATCAGAATTTTTCTTATCACAAAGAAATCCATAGCACATAGGGAATCTTAAGCAGAAGCCACACCAAGCTGCCTGCGCCTGTTAGCAAGCCACGTTAACTACTGATCTTTTCAGCTCTCACTGAAGATGTATCCTGAAGGAGCAGTACAACAGAAGCATTTATATAAATATGTACTTTAAAAAAAAAAAAAAAAAAAAAAAAAAAATCAAAAAGCAAAATCTCATTTAAGTAAACCACATCTTTCTTCTGTTGCTGTCTGACTTAGGTTAATTTAGTCCTGACCACTTAAATCACTGCAGAAAGAGAGGCCTTTCTCCATAAGCTGTTTCTTAGAACATCTCTCAGAACTCACTTGCATACACATAGGTTGCTCTGAAATCAATGCCTCCTGTTTATTTCCATGGAAACTACAGCAGATAACAAAGAGCACAATAAAGCTACTTGATAGAGCAAGTTCTCTGTTTCTCGACTTAGTCACCACTACTAGCTGTGCAGTTTTGCCAGCATGAACAAGAGCCTGCATGCTGCAATCATGAGATCCTACACCAGCAGAGGTGACTCACTGTCACTGCTGCAGCTGCACCACCCATCACCTTGCTGTGCTCACATCCACTGCTTGGTCTGCACAAATGTTCAGCAATCAATGAATGTCAGTGGGTGCAGTTTCCCCTACTTCAAGATACTCAGTTCTGCACTTTTGCTCTGTTGCACTTTCACGTCAGACGCTATTTTGTCAGAGTGCCCCTCTGCTGCCATCCGTCACACAGCAACATGTAATGGAATATTGGCAGGAAGGCTCAACCTGTACTGCAGTACCACCAACATCTGCCTCTGACACCGTGGGCCAAAATAACGGGTTAGTCTGAAAGCATTGCCTCCTTTGTATATGGCAATCACAAAACAAGCATTTAAGAGAGGCAGAATTTGGGCTGGGCAAATAAGGGGAAAACAACAACAAAATATAATCTTAAAGTAATTGTCTGGTTTGTTTTTTAAGGCAATGTCTTGGAGCAAGATCATTAATTAACCAGTATGATCTTCTTAAATGTTGCTTTCGTAACGCAGGCAAATCTTTCTCAAATCAGCAATTTGAAGCCTGAGGCTACAGGCCTCGAACGTTTATTTCAAAAGACACTCCTGACATTGCACTCATCTTACAGAAATACTCATTGTGATGCAGCAAATAAAAACGCATTGATGCTAACCATTTCTGCATGTGAGAGCTGCAGTATCCATGAAGATAGAAGGGAATCAATAGGATAAATCAAAAAGGTGCACAACAGGGCAATTTGTGAAGGCTGGACAGACTGATTCGCTTGGTAAGAGGGCGGGGAGTATGAGCTAAAGGGCCTGGAAAGGGTATAAGCAAGATGGTCTGAAAATGAGCAATTCTGACCAGAGAGATCTTGGCCCTTTGTATCGGGAAATTGAGTGCCAGCAGGTTATTTTCTGACATTGGTTTCTATTACATCTAACTGACAATGAGTATTTGTACCCTAGATGCCGTTTACTGTAGGACATTTTTCACCATTATTCCAGTTTTGTTTCCATTATCAAGGCAGCTCCACCATCACACCCCACTCAAGACTCCTTCCTCTAACATGAAAAAAGCTACTACCAGCTTGTCCTCTTCTGTGGTTTGTGATCAACATCACAACTTTTGAAATGATAGACTGCAGTCTTCTGCACCTAAAGAGGACTCAGATAATCAAGAAAATAGCATATGGACATGTGGTGCTGTGTATTCAAGTATCACCTGAAATAAGCAGGATGTAAAAAGGAATAATGTTCTCTCGAAAGTCCTTCTGTCAGTTCAGTGACCCGCACTAAGAGGATCTGTTCATACGTGTTCTGTCAGCCTTTAGGTGTGTTCACCAGCCAAGTCTTTTTCACACTACTTTTAGAAGTCACTTCAAGTAGGAAATTCTGTGAGTATGACACATAAGAACAGATTTTTCCTGTCTTTTGACACTTGAATAAGTGCCCTCAAAGCCACTGTGCAGCCTGCTCCAGAATACTGGTTTTCTGTGATTCAGTTGTGTTTTAGAGTTTAACATTAAAAAAAAAAAAAAAAAAAAAAAAAACCCAAAATCTTCATAAAGGCACAAGCATTTACAAATCTGAAGCACTTTTAGCTCACAGCAGATCTGCAGATTTCCAGTTTACTGCCATTATTTCAACATGTTCTCAACATGCTTTACAGCAGCGTCTCTGGCACACTGGTTGCTCACCCTGTACCATTTGCTTGGCTGTGTCACAGTAGCTGGATAAGGAGTGTGACTCATCAAACCAATAGGACAAATAAGGCAACTGTGAAACTGAATTAAGTGCTACTATGCGATATTTTTTTCTAAGTAAGGGGGGGTAGGAGGGGAAAGTTATGCCAAGAATGTCATCATTGCCATCTGACTTCACCACTGACAGCGGTTATAATGGAAAAGTTGCACAAACAATGAAGGTAATGAACAATCTAACACCAGCTAAGAACATGGCTGAATGCCATGGGGGTTTGGAGACGCGGACGTGCATTTGGTGGCTGGGAGCACGGTTTCACTGGGACTCTAAAATGCTGACTGACTGAGCCTAGCCCCTTTGGAAATAATCCAGCTGCTAAAATGATACTGGAGACCAATGGCGTTTCCTTAGCTAGAAAGAATACAGAGCACACATACAAAAAAGATTTTGGTTACCGAGCAGGTCTGTCTTCAATTGCAGTCTTCCACTGCTACAAAAGGTAACCTCAACTTCTGCCTAGCATCAGAGAACAGAAAAACCCTTCACAAATATCTTTGTGATACTTATATTGAAGTTGTACAAAATATCCTTAGATAAACAAGAGTTAAATGTATCACTGGCCAAGCATAGCATGCTCTAATATTTATTGTTCAATTTTTGTGTCATTTTTACCCTTTCTTTTTGATTCCCTCTGCAGACACTGTGCCTTCACTGTTATGCATCACTTGCAATGTACTGCAGTATATATTTTTTTCCCCTCCCTAAACAGTACATGAACCCTTAGCAATTTGAATAGCTTTCAGGCTAGTTTGATTAAAAGGGATTTCTATCATTTGCAACAGGAAGATTGCTTTTGGTTGGAGGACCACGGTCTAAATACAGTACAATACTGGATAACATTAAATATTTAAATAGGGACTAAGTCTTTCATAAACAAAGAAGTGAAAATGAGAAAGGAGATACACATCTTCCCTCTCAGCTTGTAAGATACATTGTAACTTCACAACCTTTGCCTTTACCCAAAATCTACACCAAAAGCTCACTCAGCACAGAATGCCATTTTGCAGACATCAAGAATCTGCTGCAGATGGGCTCAAGTGATCAGATCAAACTTGTGGTTGGGCACCTCAAAAATGCTCAGAAGTGAAGTTGAAAGAAACACATTGCTGAGATGCACAGAGCTTGTTTGTTGAGCTGTTCTAAAAGCGTATCTCAAACACCTTTGTTTAAAACAGGCAGGTACCTCCAGATCTTTGGTGCTGCTGGCACTCGGATGGATAAAACCAATATGACTTATTTCTGACTTCTTTGATTATTTTTGTTGCTGTTGCCTTTTCCCTTTTGGTAATAAAGACAAAATGCAGATGGGGTGTAGAGAGGATGGTAAAACATTCAATCAACTTAGAGATCCCCTCTTTTTGCCACGTGTTCTAATCACCCCTAAGAAAAGTCAAGGGTAGGAAACAAAAGTTCACGGTGACATACAGCTCTCCTCCCTTCTCCCTCCAGAAGCTCACAACATTTAACTGAAGTCCCTTTTGCGTAGGGAAGGTGGTGTGAGTGCTCAAGAAGCACACGTCTGAATCACGTTTTGTGAGATTTCTCAAGGCACAGACAGCATAAGGCGAGAAGTTTATAGCACACTGGGCTTTAGCCAAGAGGTAAATCTAGGATCACGTGGAGTTGGAATGATTTCTCACCTCTTGTATATTTTGAGTCACTCCATTCTCAGTATGTCCCCCCACCACATAAGATAAGCGAGAACAGAAGATGAAGTCGCACATGTAGAGAGGACATGGGAAAAGAGCTTTGGTCTGCCTGCACTGAACTGATCAGGAGCTTTGCAGTTTGTTTAGCACCCCTCTGTAGCAAGCTCTAGTAAAGTCATTACTGCACTACTACTTAACTGGAAGTAAACCAAACTACCTTTGTTTACTTCAGTTAACCGAGGACTGGCCTATCTTTTACCTTTTCCTGAAGAAAGACAAAACAAAACAAAAAAACCGCAGTGATAGAAAATAACCTTTTAGCCTTTCCCAGAAGATACTAATGAAACAACATCATCAAAACGTGTCGTCTCCAACTGAAACAAAGGGAAGTCTGGACTTCTGGTGCTGCTGCTAATACAGTAATCACCTATGCTTAATGATAGAACTAAACAAAACAAAAAAATGAAGTAGCTTGGTGGAAATTTGTTTTTACAAGAAAGAAAATGCTGTGAAGTATATAAACAGGAAAAGATTGGAAATCTGCTACTGCAAAGGGGTGGGCAGTGTGTGGTCTGTATCAAGAGTCAGTAATGAGCTGTGTCAGATGGTAGCTTGCTGTTTTCCACTGTGCAGACAAACTGAGTACAGGCCTCAATAAAACTGCGCTCTGTGCTATCCATCAGAGAACGAGGAGAGAGTTTAATACTTCAGAGAAGAAAATGAATGGTTTAGTAAAAGAACTGATACTTAATACGTGGAGGTATATTCAAACCAGCAGGATGGTCAGACTGTCTCCTCAAGAAAAGCACAGTGTGTGGAAGCAGGGGGATAGCAAGAGAGATTTAACTGATACAAATCCCCAGAGACTTGAAAAGAGAACACTGGCTGTAAAACCTAAAGGTACTCAATAAAAAAGGAAGAAAAGAAAGGCTAAACTCTTCAGCAGCTCTTACCAAAAGGGGAAGGAGCCAAGTGCACAAAAGAAGAGCTAACTTCCATAGTAGACTAAACCTGAACTTATTTACTTCCTTCTATACTTAAAAAAGTGCTTTGCTTTTGAGCATTATTATTAAGCTCTATGTTGGCAGTCTAAATCCCACTTAGCTCAGGATAGTTAAAGCAACCTGTATATAGCTGCCAGACAGTCCTTGCCCTGGCACAAGCTGTGTCTGTCAACTGAGACTTCAGAACACTTCAGTGAGTAACATAGGTCCCCATTTCTGTTAGTTTCAACCAAGCGTGTGGAAAAAGATGCTTCCCATTCAGTCAATGCTGCTCAGGGAAGAGCTGACAATCTGGGCCAGAGAGCAAAAATAACCACTAGTCATACTGGAGGCTCTATGGGGGCAGTCAGTTACTGGGTACATACTTGAACCCCAAGGCTCACATGGCAGAGCATTGGAATATTGAATAAACTTTGGTAAAATGGACAGATATGTCTTAGGATTTGCCATATTTTCAGTACTGCTGTATCTTAGACTGTTTGTCCTATAATTCCAAATTTAAATCACTTTTCATTACAATTTTTTTCAAATATATGCAAAAAAAAAAAAAAAAAAAAAATCATGCAAGTCATAGTGGTTGTCAGAAGACAACCACCACTAAGACAGAAAGCAGTATTTAATAGTAACCATAGAAAGTCAGACATTACGAAATATCATAGCTAGCTGAAATACAGAACAGTTTCAAGTAGGTGTGACATCATCACCTGAATTGTGTAGAACACTAAGGCAAATTGTTCTCTGAAGTAGTATCAAGCAATCATCATCTGAATTCCATCAGGCTATTTTCCACTGTATCCCACAGAGATAACATAAAATCTCTGAAGTACTGTAATGCTCAATTCCAAGAACTCAACGGTTGGCATTTCAGGTCACGTATATAAAGCATTTTAGAGCCTTATCAGTTATGACATGCACTTCAACAGCCTCAGTATTTGTCAGCGTACCACATATCCCTCATGAGTTGTTTCATCACCTATCTTTCCTGTAACTCAAACTTTTAACTGCTCACAGCTTCATGAAAGACCTCTCTCCCATTCCAGATAGATTCAGCATTTAAAGTCAGTCTAAAACCCAAGGAAATTTAAGGCTTGAATGAAAAGATAATCACTTTTTTTTTTCCCCTTTCCCTTATGCCACCTAGTAATCCATATCAGATTCCATTTAGGAGAGGAAAAGGACCAGAGACACAGACCCTCCCTGTTACAAACCCTAATTCAAGAACCAGCATTAGACATGTTCAAATGATGCACTGGCCACGAGTCCCCAGCTCTCCCTGCACCCACCAAGCAAGCTATTGGGCAGCAAATGTGTGGGGATGAACTAAGCTGGGGGAAAAACACGGCTACTCAAGCACTTACATTATCTGTATCATAGATCTACAGTGACAGTAATGACTCCTGCCTGCAGGTAGAGCTGTTTGTATTATCTCACTCCATTCCGTTGCTGTTATTTTGTATCTACAGTCTTCTTTCTCAGCTCTATTTTTTTTTTTCTTTTTTTTTTTTTTCTGTCACTGAAAGAGACTCAGGTTTAGCTAATGCCTTATTCACATCCCATCAGCACATTCACTTCAGTAACAGATGGTGACTGGTGAACCCTAGAAACTTTTAACACGTGCTTCTCTTGTCAGTTCCATTCATTTAAAATTAATCAATAATTTATACATAAACAATTCAATGTTCCTGGTATTGTTCCTCCATTAGCACAGAACCATCCAAAACACAGGAAAAAAGAGCCTCAAACACGGGGCACAAGTAACTGCCCCATCTCCCCACCACAACAGCTTCTACCTGAAAGGCTGCATTACACAAACGGTTGTTCTGATAGGGCAAAAAACACAGCCAGGGAAAGGACCACATGAAGGTGCATTTCTGAAAGGCAGCATTACCATTTTCAGAGCAGATCCCTGGTATCCCAAAATTTACCACATGCAGGTCCCATAAGGTGAGACAAAAGAACATCCACAGCATAGCACTGCAGAGTTTCGCATGGAGTAAATCTACCTTATGAAGAAACAAGAAACAAAAGGGCCTGGATTCAGAGGCACAGCCAGGATTCAGTGAGGATTTTTAAGAAGAAAAGCCATTCTGAAAGAGAAACACAGAAAAACAGCCTTGTCCTTCCGGATCATGGTTTCCTGCTATCACGGGGTTAAGAGGAAATCTTTGCTTGCTCAGTGTTGGGACTGCTTAAATTATTTTCTCTAAAGCCTGCATAATTAAGGCTGGCCTCGGTTGGCCCTCCAGCAACTCCTGTAGCCACTCCACTGGTTTCACACAGCTGGAGCAGTGTTTACAACATTTGAAAAGCTGAGCTCTTCTCAGAACATGGTGGGTGGGCTGGAACAGTAGGCACAGAGTGTGCTCACACTGCACAGCAGCAAGCTGCGGACTCACCAGCACTGACACCAGCTCTGCTCTGAGCTGGTTACAAATATCTAAAAGCCAAACTACGTGCCTCAGTTTGTCAGACATCCCTTGATACTCTCTATAAATATCTCCCCATCAGCAATCCTCCCAGAAATGTCCATTAGATCACTCTTACAACAGCACAGAAAGGATTAATTATAAAGCTCCACATTAGTAATCTTTCAGCGAATGCTACAGTAAGATAAATGCAAATGCATTTTTTGAAAAGAAGGAACATTTTCCCATCATGAAGAATTATCAAGAGAACATTATCTTCAATATTTTAATACATATGAGTCAAAAGATTACGTGTGTGGTTTGACATTTGGCCAGAAATTGACTGCATTTGCCTAGAAAGCATGTTTTAGGAATAGCTGTGCGTGCCTGTAAATGAAAGCCTGAACAATTAATGCAGGGGAAAAACCTCAAGAAATCGAGGGAAAAAAATCACAAGTTTGTATTCAAGATGATATTCAGTGAGATACTGCATGACAAAACTCTTGATGACCGTGCAAACCAAGGTAATCCTGAACTAAATGTGATGCTTCAAACATACCCAACTACTAAAACAAAAACAAGCTGAGCTCATTTTACAAATGAAGCTTAGATTTGGGGAATGTCATAGGAAACCCAGGCCATAATGCCTCTTGCTTTGAGCAGAAAGCTGGTCTAGCCTGCTTGTGCAATCCATTTGGAGAAAGGTTGAAGAAAATCATGCAACAGTTAATGATAGTAACCTCTGCATAGCAAGCAGGTTTATAAAAGCCCACTGTACAGAAGCAGGATATACAAAGAACAGGTCAGAGAAAGGCAAGATCCTTATATCTGAAGCAGCCCGGGGCTGTGCCACAAAAGTTCTGCAAACACAGTTTGAGGAGCTACTTGTAGGCATCAAAGCTAGGACAAAAGCTTTCCCTTCACAGCAGTTTTAGTATAGCATCCTTGGTATAAGTTGCCACTTCAATTTTCGTGTCTAAACATACAAACCAATGACCTGTTTACTCCTTTTAGTACTGAAAAGCTACCTCAGTGACAGA
Source organism: Tetrao urogallus (assembly GCF_951394365.1). NCBI lineage: Eukaryota > Metazoa > Chordata > Aves > Galliformes > Phasianidae > Tetrao > Tetrao urogallus. The sequence continues at coordinate 16,532,791 of NC_136825.1, forward strand.
GCAGTTCAGGCTGTCTTCCACATCCTTCATGGTCAGCTATTTGCAAGCCAATTGTGAGGAATCCATTGCAATCCATTGGTGAGGAATAGAACACATTAAGTTCTAGATCTTAGATTTCATTTGTCATTTCTGAAAGACACCTTCTAAACCTATGAAATTTGATAGAAGTGATTGAAGAGTAGCAAGTATGAAGCGTTATGTAATTCCTAAAGGATGCCAGCAGAATCTGTTTGAGAGAAAAGAATGAGTGACTGGTGTTCTAACATCGCATCTTCCAGAGAAGCAGATTCTCATAGCAGTTACTCTTCTGCACAGCTACTCACTCACATTGCACACTGAACAACACGCATCTGCAAAGCGCCATTTGTTGCTTATGTCAAGAAAATTACTGAAAAGCTCATCTCTTCACTATCATTGCTCACCAGTTGATTTGGAGCACTAAGAACAGAGTGTTTTTAATAAAGCTTAAAAACAGCCTATGTTTTATGTGGGCAAAAAACAAAAATGAATGATAAACCACAGTCTTATTTTTCCTGGGTACTCTGAACAATAGAGAAAAACATTCAAGTGGGGGGGGAGGGCAGTGGTTTAGAGCATTCAGGGAAAAATGCAAGTCCTCTTACACAAAGAGTTCATAGAGTTCAAGTTTTAGTGGCACCGTCTGTTAAACAGCAACCATATCCATGTATTTTGTACAAGTTTTATACCTATAGCTGATGTGAGACAGCACTTCTGGAGTTTAGTAACAATAGACAGGAATAAGAAGAATTTCTGCTGAGACCTACTGTGCTTGCCAAATAGAATTCAGAAGTTACTTATTAATTGTAACAGCTTTTGTAAAGAATTTCTGACTCAAATAGCACAGTTATAAATTTAAGGCTGCTTAGATCCAAGGCTGTCTGGTTCTTTACCAGCTCCATAATTATACCTCAAGCAAACAGTGCTTTTACAGTGACCTCAATACAAATACTACATGTTCCCTCTTGCTAAATAAGCTTTGTTATGCAGCTATGAAAACTGCAGAGCTGGCACAAGAAAAGTGATTCCTTGGCCCTTTCTTTGTACTCCAAATACAATTTCCCACTCTGTATCTAAAGTCTAAACTTTCTTTTATGCTCAATGACAGACACACAACCAAAAAATCATAATCATATTCCCAGCAATCTTTCCCCAACTTGGTTTATCTGGACTGCCTCAAAACATCTAAAGTCCATTATTCTGTAATCACTTGTCATTGCAGCTCACGAGACCAGCAACATGAGCAGAACCACCTCTGTCCTGTAACCACATCTCTGTCTGCCCAGCTTCTTGACTGAACACCACACAGTGCTGCTGAGGCTGCGGTGCTAACCATTCCAGAGCTACCTGCTCAGAGATAGGCAGCTGAATCTATTCACTTTGCTGCACTTTTCCCCTCACCTTCACTGCTTCAGTTATCCCCAAAAGAGTCTCTTAACAGTAGTGCCCTCAGCCTCCACCACATCCCATCCTACCCAGAGTATTTGCTAAGGCTGCAGACGGCGTCCTCAGCATATTCCTAACCTGCTTTTCCTGTTCAAAACAGGTCAGGAAAAAAATCACAGCACTTTCTAAATCCTTAGAAGGCAGATGCTAATCTCTGTATCATTAGTCAAACTAGTCTAGTCATTACAGAGCTTCAAAAGACACAGCATACAGAACCGAACTTCCCCTTGACTGAAAGGCCTGAGGTCCGCTTTAATTGCAAGTTGCTACACTGTAACGTCACCATTCTCATTCCTCAGACTTGCCGTATTTAAAAATGGAACAGCTGTGAGATCTCTTGGTGCCAGTGACCAGAATAGGAAGAAAACCCTCAATATTGTTGCCACTGCATCCCAAGTTTCCCCTCAGTGTTAGCATACTGACACCGTGTGATGCCATCAGCAGCACCTAGGCCTTCTCGTGAAGACACTGCCACACTGTAATCTCTCACTCCCCAATCTCTTTTGGTTGAACAAAGAGATTAAGATCAGAGATAAGCAGAAGTTGCATTTCCTTGAACACATGGAAGCTGCCATTACTGTAAGTTTTTCCCTCTTTACAAGCAAGAGAAGTGGCCAATTATTCAGAGGACTGTGAGCAGGTATAACTAGCTACTTACTGCTTGCTCAGGATGTCTGCAGATCATCATCTGGCCTGCTTTTCAGGTTGCATTACCAATATGATGCCCATGAATTGATTAATCATTTTAGGAGGATTTAAGAGGTAAATATTACACAATTGTAAGTGGAAAGTGTAAATACTACAGCATTACAAGTGATCTTGCAACTTTATACTCAAGCACAGATTACATCACTAAGAAAAAGCTAAGCAAAATTGTCAAAAATGGATATTTAAAAATTAATGCTTTTGTTACAACTAATATTAAATGTGATTTGTGTGGATTTTCTCAGTAAAATTATGGTGGTAGAAGGATGCATTTCATTAAACAGAAGACAGACCCACCAAGCCCAATGAGAATAAGACCCATGCTTCAGAGCATGTTTAAGAACTCACTGGAATAAGTTACAGCAAAATATGTTAGACTTCAGAGGAGACCCAGTCTGTCCCTTCCTCACTTCACCCCTCATGCCCTGACTGCAGACCAGGAAGCACCTGCAGCCAGCCCACCTCTTCCTTCAGTTCAGTTACACCTTGCTTATGCTGTTCTCCCACAGCCAGTCTGTATCTGCCATCCACATAGATGGATTTAGGAAGACACAGCCCTAACAGCAAATAGTGCAGAAAATGTTCAGAAAAGCATTCATGTCAGGAAAAGTAAGACCTAAGCACTAGCTTTTGATGTAACAAAAAGAGGTAAGTTCTCTTGCTACTCCATAGCATGGAAATATGCTCTCTTCATCCTGTTCTCACATACTTTTACATACTTTTCTTTAAAAAAACACTCAGATTAAAGCTTTTGAAGCTCTACACACACACACAAGTATTTTCTAAAAGCTACATTTACATCCATTTGAAGTGTTCCAAGTTGTTTTTCAAGTGAAGATACACATTAAAAAAAAAAAAAAACACTAACTTTCCTCCCCACCAAGCAAAAAATTTAGCGCTAATGACAAGTGACCGTTAAAAGCAAAAGTCTCGAGATATGGGAAGCACGAGAGCAACACTAAAAACCTGTCCTGTTTTTTATGACCATCACCATCACCTACAAACAGGAAGGGAGTCAACTCTTTGAAAGGGTAGATAACAGCAGGACAAGGGGAAACGGTTTTTAAGTTGAGGGAGGGAAGATTGAGGTTGGATGTCAGGGGGAAGTTCTGTACTATGAGAGTGGTGAGGTGCTGGAACAGCTGCCCAGAGAGGCTGTGGATGCCCTGTCCATCCCTGAAGGTGTTCAAGGCCAGGTTGGATGGGGCCCTGGGCAGCCTGGGCTGGTATGAAATGTGGAAGTTGGTGGCCCTGCATGTGGCAGGGGAGCTTTGTGATCCTAGAGGTCCCTTCCACCCCTGGCCATTCTGTGATTCTGTGACCTTTCTTTCTACATGATGTACATACTGTCCTCTGAGTGATTAGTGTACACAAGATCCTCACCAAAAAGAATTTATGAATACTGTCAGTTCATAGCGGTTATTCCCTCTGGTTGAGCAGTTTTGTACATTTTTAAACACCTCTGTCAAACCACTGTAGGTAGAAAACATTTAAAATAATTAAGAAACTAAGAACAACAAAAAACAGGTACAAACTTAAAAAAAAAAAAAAAAAAAAAATCTGGTTTTGTGAACTTAATGACCTCGGACTGTAGGAGCAGCAGACACGGATGGCACATCGCCATTTGCACGTCGCTCCCGCTCGCTGCAGCTGCTATCGACGCTCTCACATGTCACGCGCGCCGCTCGCACAGCCGGTGGGAGGGCGCCCCCTAGCGGCAACACGGCTCAGTGCAGGCAGCGAACAAAGGAATGGGCCGGCTTAACGAAGTGCCCAGCTAAAACCCACTGAAGCATCTGAGAAATCTCGAGGCTCCTGTCGCTAGGCAGACCTCGACACAGATGAGGAGAGATTTCTGCTTTAGGCTTTTCCACCATTAGGTACAACCAACTCGTAGGACATGCTGTATCAGCCCCAAAAGTTATTACCACGGACTTTGCCAAACACACATCTCTACAGAACGGGATGCAAGCAGCTAAACAGCAACAGTTCTGATTTATTTTAATGGGCCAAAAAGATACAAAGAGCGCTTCAAAAAATAAGGAGTGGATTTTCACCAGCTAACGTTCACTGAAACTATCTTCATTAACATAAACAAGCAAAACTTATCATAGGGCAAGAGTTTGCTCTGCAGATGAAGCAATTCCAGCACAGAACACCTGAGCCAGAAGCACAGCTGCAGCCATAAGCACAGGGAGCTGCCTTTCAAAGCTCTTCAGTCTCAACTCACCTCAATCTCAGCTAATAAGCACGCAGCACCTTCTCCCAAAACTGGGAGCAACACACCAAAGGACAAATGTATCAGTAATTCCTATGTACAACCACCAGCATCAAGCAAACAGGAACACGCAAATAAACTCCTCAATGCATCCTCTGCGACATGGCAGGTCAAAAATTCAATTGCAAAGAATAAACGCGCACACCAAAGACAAAGAAAAAGTGAATTTCGACCTTACCATGAATTCTCCAGCGCTGCAAGTCGTCATCTAGAAGCACGCGAGGGAAGCCGCGATCCGTTCGCACAGAGCTGTCGGCGTGAAGGCGGCCGCACCACGCAGCAGCAGCACGCGGCCCTCAGCAGCACGAGTCGCACCTGCTCCCGCGGCCTTTTTTTGGCCCCCCCGCACCGCCCCTCCCGTCGGCAGCACACAGCTGTGCCACGGCGCCTCGGGCCGCCAGCCGGGCCTCGGCTATCCGGGTTCACGTGCACGCGGAGCGCTGCTAGGCGAGGGAGGAAACCTGGAGCGGAGGAGACGCAGCACGGGGAGGCTGAGGCGGGTCAGCGCAGCCCGCTGTGGCTCCTCGAGGCTTCTCTCCCAACCCCGGCCTTACAGCCGACCGTCCTGGGGCAACCGACGAGGGAAAGAGGTCCCGAGGCTCGCAAGCCTCATTTGCTTTTGATTTCGTGGGGCTTTGGCCACGTAGCCAAAGCGGCCCGAGCGGCCGCCGGGAGCAGCGGAGCACCGCCGCAGCCGGCGCCGAGGGGAGCAACGGCCGCACGTGAACAGCCGCAGCCTCCCTCAGCCCTGAAGCTGTGGATGAAGGCGCGCGTAGAAACATGGAAGGGGCCGTAAAAAAAGGAGATGCTCCCGGGTAAACGGAGCGTCACTTCAGATAGCAGACAATCACGGATTTAATGCAGGGTACTAAGAGAAGAACAAGTCTTTTCAACTGCTGGCAAAGCCGCGAGATGTGGTCAACGGTGGTGTGGCACAATGTAGCAGTGTAACAAACTGTCTGCTAACCAAGTTTCTACCTTCTGTACTCCTCAGAAACACGAGAAGAGCAGTAATTATAATGGCGTGGTTCTATCTTCTGTGAAAGTTCCTCTCAGATTTGTTTCTGGTTGTAGGATTTGCCTGAAGCGAGCCTGCTGCTAACAGCCTCCATAGAGCACCAAACAGCATCATCCATCACAGCTGTGAGGAGCAAGGCTTCACCTGGAGGTGGTAACACTGACAGCAGCTGTGGCATGAGATAATTGGATGTGTTTGATTTGAACCATCTTAATCAGATGTTTCCCTCTTCATTTTTTTCTGCAGAAAGTATATTGAGCTCTGTCACAACAAAAAGCAGCACTTGGATTGCACAGAAAAGGGAATGACCCATCAGCAGTGGAAACCATGTGCACTTTTGGATTTCAGGTTCCATACTCAATTTCTTCTGGCACCAGAATGAGAAGTGAGCAAATGAAATGTTACAACACTCTTTGAGAAGAGTTCCACTGAAAAAATAAGTGTTTACTACACATATTTCTGGCTTACCAGAATATTTGAAAAACAGACACCCCTACGCACTCCCTCACAAAATACATACACTCTTCTGAAGCCAAGGGGTGAACAGAGTAGATAAAAGGTTATTATCAGAAAATGATGCCCCGTGAAATTACATTAAAGCATAAGTTACTTTCAGAAACCAACACACATCGTAAGCATCTCTTTTATTCATTGTAATATAAAGAAGCATACATCATTCAGTTCCTTTAAGTACAACGCATTGTACGCTAACGAAACAAACAAAAAAAATCAATCCAGACATCCATGAACATGTCACAAAAGGACTCATGTTTTGCTCTGCTGGTATTGCACTTGGAATAGTTTTGAAGTAAGGCACGGTAAAAACAAAGTCATTTAGTGCTTCTACAGCAGATGTCTTTTTTTTTTTTTTTTTTTTTAAACACATGCTACATGACAAAGTACTTCTTCTAGCTTATGTATATACACACAAAGAAAAAAGCATGCACTAGAGAATTTAGATTTCAACATATCTTGTTGTTTCATAATATACAAATAAAGTAGTTCAAAGATGTAAACAAATTGCATGCACATAAACTAGAGCAAAATCTTTAATACAGTATTTGAAAGCTATTATGCTTAAATAAAAAAATATAACTTATTAGTACTCAGGTTTATGTGCCATTTTTGTCCTGTAGAGATTAAAAATTTGGGGTTGGGTAGGGAATTCTGGTTGGGCACAGAGGATTCTTCCGTTTTTGCCATTGTTTTTATTTTTTGCTTTACACATTTGGCAGCAGTACATTGGTAGGAAAGACAAATATGGCTTTTGCAAAACAACATAACGAAAACATGAGAAAGCACAACTGTATTTGGGGTCCAGCATCCTGGTATTTTCCAATCAAGAACCACCATGGAAAAAAAAAAAAAAAAAAAAATCAATGAGCTATATGCTTTGAGTTGGGAATGCTACACGTTCCAAAAGCCCTTTATAAAGACATTTCAATTCTACAAAAAACAGACACTTTGCCGAGTGTAAACTCTTAAAAACTAAACACAGAAGAATCTGAATGACTCAAGCTTCACTTTCCACTTCAAATGCTACTGAACAGGCAATAGGTTCCTCCCATGGCTGTGACAGCTGAAGTGCTATTAGACTGTCTTCAGAATTAACAAGTTGCCAATAAGGGGTTTGTTTATTTTCAAACAAGTACATAAGAGAATAAGTAAATTAACTGCATATATTTTCCTGTTGCTTTATCTTTGGCATACAATACACCCTTTTTCAAATTAAATACAGGACATGTACCATTCTACATTCCAACACAGCATGTTGAAAAGGCACATTTGACGCTGCAGGGGTGGCAAGGGAAGACTCCTTATTTTGTAAAAGGCACAGTGTTCAGCATGACATTCCTTCCCCATGCCCCAGAGTGTGTTTAGTTAGACCAGCAACAGTTCTACACAGCAGCCTCCCAGGAGCTGTCCATTTTTCTCAGCCACTGCTTTCTTAGCTAGATCCAGGCTTGGAAAAGTCACCAATGCCTCTCCACTGGGCTGGCCACTAAAGTTGTAAAGCATGAGGATGGAATCTGTGTGGAGCTGCAACAGTACAAAAAGACAAAAGGAAATGTGCTATTAAAACCAGAGATGACATCTGGAACAGCAGTTTTTTCATTCTCTGTATCAGGTTCATTCCACTCCTGTGTTTGCAGTGAAGAGATTCTGGATGCAAGAATGAGAAAAAGAGAGAAGAGACCAAAGATTAACAGAAATATGCTTTCAGCAGCTCCTACTCTGCTGGTGTACTGAACAGAATGATGTAGACATAATTCCATGCAGAGTTTTTGCTAGAGAAGTAATTCAGCTTAAAGGTTGACCGGAAAGACTTAGACGTTAATAAAGGGTTAAAGGAGCAAGAAAATGCAAGCATTCAGAAGGTAATTCTTGTAATATGTGGACTACTGGCCAACTGACAAAGGCTGTAACAGCATGTGACTTGCATGCAAAGATTACAAAAAGAGACAGATGTATTACAGTTCTGCGTTGCGAAGATCCGCTGATCTTAACCCAGGTTTACAAAGCAAGAAAGACTTCTCAGTGAAAGAAAGCTGAAGTACTGCACCAAATCTTACTGAACCAAGGAAAACTTTTTAATCATTTTAAGGAAGCTAAGAAAAAGACAGGATAGCAAATTAAATTAGTTATTTACTGCAGAGTGCACCTACAGTTCCTGATATGGAAGACAGTTTCAAAATGCTGAGTTTAAAGCAGACGTGTCTGCTCCCCTGTGGTACCCAGCCATCTCTTACAGCATTGGAAACCTGTACAGGTTAAGTTCAGAAGTCCCACTTGTACACTGGACAGAAATGGATCTGAGTGAGATTTCTAAACAAAAGATTGAAGGATTAAAAACAAACAAAAAAAAAGCCCAGCATACAAGATTAGTCTGTTGCAGAATTCAGTGCCAAACAAAACACACAAGCTATGCTGCAAGGCCAACCATTTTAGGAGTATTTTCCTGACTTAAGTTCATGTGACATATGCCCTCCTGAGCTTATGAAGGATCAAAATACTGAAGTTGAATAGAATTCACGTATGCCTCACTGTCTGAAATGAATACTAGACTTCTCAGTTATTATCAGAAGTTTTTGATCAGCTTTACATTCAAACATAGAAAAATAAAGTAACACATGCTGGAGCTTCACAAACCCAAATATTTGGCAGGCAATAAAATTATTCTTGAAGATAGAAGCAACAACATATTTTAGAAACTAAAAGCATGGACATAGCATAAGGACAGCTAGCACAGACTTCACATCCATTTCATTTTATAAAGTTAGTTAAGAAATAGCATGCAGGAAGAAATTCAAAGACAAAACATCATGTCTGAAGCCCAGTTCAGATTTAGAAATAAATTGAGTTTTATTCCAGAATGACACTGTGCTCAAAGAGAAAAATTGCACAAATCTGAGATAAGATAGTCTGCTCTAAAATAGCTCTTTACTGCTGATCCTTGTAACAGCAAGTCATTTTCTGCTGGTCCTCTATTTAAGCTAAATAATGCTGTTAAAAATCAGTTGAAAACATACATGGAGCACAGTTAGACTGCTGAGCACAGAAGACAGCAGGAATGGTATCTATAATCTTTGAAGTATGTAGAATTCACATTGAGCTACTCTACAACTTCTTTTCTAGTCAAAGACCATTTCCATCTAATACACAGTAGAACCCTATTGCTGGTTGGATTTCCAGAAAATCTGGGTAAAAGAAGAGGGACAAATGGATTGTCCCAGTCTACATAAACACAAAAATGCTCCAAGTAGTAGCAGGTATTCTGCATACCACAGAAAATGCAGCCTCTGCTCCGTCTTCTCCTTAGCAGATCTAATAGCAACATTATAAAGCAAGTAATTCAAAAACAACTGAGCAAATGCTGATTATATGAGAGTAGTTATGTTGATTACGGAGGGCATGAACATACTGCTATTAAGGCAAAGTATTTGATTACCCTTTTGTTGCACCGAAACTTTTTTTAAACCCTCCAAAAGGGGGAAAAAATCCCACAGCAACTAATCAGTAGCATTTTGAATGGAATACAATAGAAATGATTAATTGCACCTAAGTATCAATGGCATTTCTCTTCAAAGTATATGGTAGTACTGAAAAGTACGCCATTAGTTTGTTGTATTAGAAAACCACTATACCAAAAAATCTCTCCTAAAAACAAAACAAAACAAAAAAAGTAGTTCACATTTCTTCAATGAGATCAAGAGGCAGAGAAAAGATCCAGAGGTTTGGGAATTTTCTGCACGCATTCTATAGTCACGTCAAGAAAAAAAAAAAAAAGACCATCTGCCTGTATGTTAGATACTGGACTGAAAGCTTTACATGAAAACAAACGTTTTTGGAAGGCTAACACACTATCTGAGCAAAACCAGGCAATCTCACCACAGCTACTCCACCAATTACAGATCATGATTGGCCTTTTTGCTTAGGTTAGTAGTTTCTTTTTTTTTTAATAGGACAAAAGCAAAAGATTAAAGCAAGGATCCCGACGCAAGCTAAGAAGGGGGAAAGAAAACAAAAACTGCATCAAGAAACCCTGCTTTAGCTTCCCATACACCATTGGAGATCCAGTTGCTTCGTGTTGCATCTTACCTTCTTTGGAAGTTACAAAGAGTTACAAACAGACCCACTCTTTCGGTGCTTGTAACACACTCCTTGCTTGTTCGCTCAGCTGAATAAGGCCATTGTAGTCATCAGGTGCATACTACAGTACAAGTGTGACATATGATAATCAGCAAGAGAAGGAACAGTTCTGGTACAGCAAGCCACACAGACTATCATTTGCAACCACAATTAAGAGCATTAGCTATAACAACTGGCAGGAGACAGTGAATTTGACAGATGCTATTTTTAAGCAAGATTGAAAAACAACCATCAACTGAACTACTGGTTGTAAAAACGGAATTGAGGTATAAGCACATGGGGAATATTCTGAACTGTGTATTTGAGCTGCTCCTAATTAACAAAAGGAAACAGTTTAGACCATGAAGTATTCCTTTTCAACTTGTACTCGTGAGACAGTAGCATTAGTTAACAAATATTTTAAGTCTGCACAATCACGCTCCAGAAATGACTCTCACTGGGACAGCTAAGCATCTTTCAGCATGCATACTGGGATTAGAAGTGTACAGATCTCATTCAGATCTTCTATGCAGTCATGGAAATAATCTGCAGCTTCCCTAGTGCAGAGTGCTAAACACACGTCAGCTGTATAAAATACTTGCATTATACAGACTTGACATCAACAAAGTCAAACAAAAACAATGTCCCAGCATGAATGTACTTAATAGATTTTTTTGAAGGCATTTATACTAATATAGCTTATTTCCACATAAAAAAAGAAAAGCTACTCAGATTAACTGCATCACAATAGACTTGTAGAATATTTCAAATAAAAACACTGGCTGCACAGTACAGTCACACCAAGGAATGGAAGATAAAACCCCCACATATGTGGGTTTTATTTAAGAAATATTTGAGATCTTGAATCTGAACAGTTATCGTGCTCACTGCCGGGAGCCTGGTACAAATATGAGATCTATGATCAGAAAGATTATCTTGGGAAACATGGAACATTGTTTTGCATGTCTCTCATTGTCTCTCCAAACTGACATATCCTGGAAAAGGACTGAGCATACTTGCACATGGTACAAACGCTACTGGAGTGGTTCCTGTAACCCAGATGACAATGTCTACCACAACTCAAGTTACAGAACAACCTTTCAGTGGCAAGGAGAGTTTTCTATGTCCCCGAAAATGGTTTTGCATTAATATTTTTAGAAGATTGCCAAATGCACACAAAGTACACATACTGCTTTCTTTGATATTTCTATAATACAAGAAGTCTCCTGCCAGCTTAGGGAGGAAATGATACTATACTTGGGTGTACAATACACATTGTATTCATCCAAAGCGAAGCTGAAGAAAAAAACAAAACCAAATCAACCATCACAATATACACCTTCCACAGAGAACAAAAACCAAGAGCCCAGAGAACAAAAAAGAAAAGAGACTCTCAGAATTTTTACTACTATTTCTAGCCACCTCTTACATCTAGAACCATGCCAGTAAGTAAAAGACAAATATAAGAAGTATTTTCCAGATAGTCTCTGCCAGGGCAACCAGAACGTGCAAATATTAGATTTATCAGTTCCCAGACCTGCCCTTGAAACAAATCTACAAAATGTAAGTTTACTCTTTGGAAAGAATGTCTCAAGATAGTACATACTTTAGATTATCAGTAGATGTATAGTAAGTAAAGGTCTACAATTTCTACTGAGGGCAAGTGTTCAAAACACAAGCAATGAGGAAAACACGAAAGTAGGAAAATTACCCAGCAAAGAAACATGGAAGTTGTAGCTTAGGCCTAGCCATAGGCCTGAAAAAGAAAACGGAAATAAAAATACCTAATGATAGAAGTAGCTTTCAATCACAGCAAGTGAAAGTGAGATTGCATTTAATTAAAGCATAAGTTATGGAATAGTAAATTATTCAAATTTACAGGTTACACAAAAAGAACTATTGCAAACGAAGACAGGAAAAAGAAGTGGGGGAACAAAAACATGTGAATGAAATAGAAACTACCTTAGTTTGCCTGATTAAAAACACAATCATGAATACTTCTGATTCTTTTCACAATTCAGAAACCCACACAAAATAAAAACATCAAACAACTCAGGATGGACAGTGTAAAATCCAGGCTGAATCTACAATCCCAGTGCTCCAAATGAAAATACTGTTCTGCTGGTGGCCAAATTCTGCTTCCATTTAGATCTGAGAAATTCCACCCAGCGATTTAAATGCCTTGTACGACCAGTTGCAACGTCACTGAGCTAGGTTCTAGAGCTTGCTTGCCATAAATATTACTACTGAGACAATATGAAACTTCATACTGTATTTTTGAACTCTACCCTTAACAGACAAACAATCAATAAGAAATACTGCAATAGTTGCCTTTAAATGCAATAAAATTATAAGCATATCTCATTGTTCCAGTCTCCAGTATCCTCCTTATCATCTCAGTCCCACCTTCTTTGCTTCTCTGAACTGAAACACAGCTTCTTTCCTCAGACTGCTGCCTTTCCACCTTCTGAGCCCATGGCTCTTCAAGGGCTGGGCTGAAGTTGATGTGAAGAGTTCCCCTCCATCCTAAATGATCCTGTGATTCAGAAGCAAGCAATTTCTCCCCCACACCCACTCAGCGGGGACAGGGGGATGCACGATGGCAGAAGGAATATGCATACATACTGAACAAAGGGGACTGAAAAACAGGGACATTGACAGACATTGTCAAAAGTAAAGCAAAACAATGCTTCCTGAAGAATGTGCTGTTTCTTAATAGAGCCAGTGAATTATTGTACAAGTGTATCTACCCTTCTAGGTATTAACATTTGAATTGGCAGAGGCATTTCAACTCATGTATGTTAAATAACACTATAATATTAAATAGTATGTATTGTAATAATCTTTAATAATATTAAGAGGCAGATGTATATTAAAAAAACAACAAACACCTCTGTCCTAAAAGAGATGACGAAAATCACAGCTTGGAGTACTGCCTTACTTTGCTGCATCAAACACAGGAGGCAACTGACAGAAACTATAACCACTAATTTACTAGTCCCATGCTCACAGAGGCTTTACCTACAAGAACAAAGTTTCAGAAAGAAGATAAATTTAGGAACAAAGCAATAGTAAGTGGGATTTCTCCATCATATCCCCTTATTCCCTTCCCTGGACCGAAGGTGCTGCACCAAGAACAGGCACACAGACAGTGGCTATCCCTCTCTGACTATGGAGCATCAGATTTCAAAAGGAACCCAATGGAAAGAGAGAATAGTTCTTTGTTCAAACATGCATTTCAGAGAAAAAGAACTAGTCCTTAAGAAGTCTGTAACAATGAAGCCTGCTGTCCTGATACAAGGGAGAAAGATCGTTAATGCTCTTGGAATTTAGCCATCCATCCTTCCCCCTCTACCTCCTTATTACGGTTTTAAGTACAACTTCCCACTCCAGCAAGTCTTGAATTTTGGGTCCCTGAAGAGTTGGAGGATTAACACACTGCAAGTTCTATACAGCTGCAGATAAAAGGCATGTAAGCCCACTACATTTTTAAAGAACCGCTGTCCACTTTTAATTATAAACACTTTTTTTTTGTTGTTAATTATCTTCCCCTCTTCAAGCATCTTTTAGCTACAAATCCTGTACATGACTGGAGTGAAATCACTGGCCCAGCTACAACAGAACACAACTTAGAAAAAACAAACAAGAGTTTAACAGAGTAATTACTAAATCAGAAAGTTTTAATACTGGCTATTTTAAATGTTACAGTGCACTACAACATCATACAGAAAGGTGATTGGGAAAGTTACTATCTCCAAGATTCGCTATTAAGATTATTCACAAGCTTTCTAAGATTGTTTAATGCAAGATGCATTAAACACATGCAAGCTGGGAGGAATTTTCAATGGTAAAAACAACAAAAAAAGCATAACTATAGGAAGAAATTGAGCTATGTGAACCACTCAACAAGAGAACTGTGCTGATAAAATAATTGAAAATGGAAATAAGTGATAAAATGCTGATCTGCAGATGTTTACGTTATTTACTATTAGAAGCATGTACTGATGTTGAGACCAGCTTGTTGAAGCCCATTTATACACAAAGTCTGTCTTTTATGAGGCAGGTCTGGTACAGAAGGTGTTTTCACTTCAATAGCAACGTGTGCATACATGCAATATATGGAGCCCATGAAGACTGAAGGAAGAAAACAGAGCATAAAGCAGGAACTCAAAAACTTGTTCCTTTCAGACAAGGAGAAAAAAAAAAATCACCCTTCAATTTCAGCTTCTCCAATCTGTTTCCCAAGCCCATTGAATACCAACATCAATTAGTTATGCAGAGATTAAAACCACGCCCAAAACACTGACAATTATTAAGGGCTCACTTTATAAGTGACCAGAAGCATCGAGCAATACATCCTTGGGCAGCAGCAGTAAGTGAAATACATAACATGAGGAGGAGGAGAAGGAAAAAAAAAAAAAAAAAAAGAAAATTAGTATTTCCTCCAGAGACTCAATATTGTCCCAGTAAAGCAAGTCACCACCTCAGTTTTCCCCTAAAGGAATGAGGGATTATAAAACTAGCATTACCACACGTGGGATCCAAGAACAATTCAAAATAACTCCTTGGCTCCTTTAAGATATTGAACCCGATCTCATTTGGACAACATCTTCTAAAGAAATCAAAGAGGTGACCAATTTAATAAAGTAACTGATGACGACACAAGGTTGCAGCAGAATATAAATTGCTTTCACATTGTGGTAAAATTTCTATTAATTTCAAACATTTAACTGTGCAATCAAATGCTACAAGCTAATCTCTAAATGCAGAAAAAAGTACAAGGTCAAATGCAGTACCAGACCCAAAGTCCAGCTTCACTAAATTGAAGATGTAGTGGATGAAGATATTGGAAGTCACCGACTTGCTCCATTCCCAGGATAGGACCATGTCCTTTTTCAACAGCACACTTACACTACTGGCTGAATTTCAGTTTAGAAAACAAGACAGTCCTCACTTAAGGTTTTAATTCAGCCACTGTCTATCCATCAAAAAAACCCAGTCAGGTGAAAAAGAGTGAAGTATCAACAGATAAGAAACAAATTATTATCGCTCTGTTGGGGAGGAGGTGTAAGAAGGGGGAGAGAAAAGGGAATAAATCCATAAACATCTGATTTAGTTTTAACTCTGTAGATGCTCTGTTGAAGAAAAATCCTTAAAGATGCAACTAAGTTCAGCACGTTCTTAGTGTGTCAAAAATTCAGCACAGCTGTTACAAATTGACCCTCACATTTTTCCACTGAAAAAAACATGTATGCAAAATTATTTGTGAACATAACTGTAACATTTTAAGAGATGCCTCAAGAGGCACGTATCTTCCAAATACTTAAAACTCAGAACGTATATATTTAAGTACCTGTTCATATTCTGCATACATTTGCATAGCAAATACCTGGTTCTACAAACTAATGCCTACTGTCCTTCAGGATGAAAAAAAATATATCATGCCTGAATGTTTCATGTTAACTGCTAAACAAATATGCTCAACAAAACAAAACAATTCCAGCCTTTAACAATACCACTGTTCACCAACCTACTGAATTTTATTAGACAAACTCATGCAAAAATTGCATTCTTTTTATGAATACCACTTAACAGGTGCTCGAGACACACCAAGTAGATTCTAAGTCAGGTCTTCTGAGTAGTACCAAAGGAAAACTCTGGTATTTCTGCAAATGCTGTCACCCAAACAAGATAAATACTCATCAGAATACACACCACACTCAATTATCTTCCATTTTAGTAAATATCTGATGACAAAACATAGATATGTGTAGATACAATATCCTCCAAGATCAAAAGAAGATGACATGGAAAGACCCATTCCATAAATTCAAATACAGACTGCTGAAAAAAAAAAAAAAAGTCTTTGCACATGGTAGTTTTCTTTTTTTTTTTTTTTATTTTTTTATTTTTATTTTTATTTTTTATATTTTCCTCTAGGAGATGAATTTCTGTGCTTTCCTACTGATACAGTATTGAAGCAGCAGGTAC
The DNA here is from genome assembly GCF_951394365.1 of Tetrao urogallus. Classification (NCBI taxonomy): domain Eukaryota; kingdom Metazoa; phylum Chordata; class Aves; order Galliformes; family Phasianidae; genus Tetrao; species Tetrao urogallus. The sequence continues at coordinate 16,548,876 of NC_136825.1, forward strand.
TGACTGAAGTTACCTATAGCAGCACTTAGCATACTTGCTATCAGTACAACCCGCGTTGGAGAACACTGTTCTCTTCAGGTTGCAGTGTAATGCAGTTGGAATAGCTGTAATGCAAATGTGTTTATTTTGCTTATAGGCATGTGTTGCTGCCTATAAGCAAAACAAATGGCCCAAGCAAGAGTCTGACACTAGCATCTCTCCTCTTTTGTAACCTGGGTGTGGCGACTTGCACCGCAGCCTGTTAACTAGAACTTTGTTCTGAGCAGTCTTTAACAAGTCTTTCATGTGAGCACTAGATCATTGCCTTCAAATTCAGTTGTATTTATTACATAAAAAATAGAGCAAATTTTACTACTACTGTCTGTCAATTATATAGGGAACGCTGAAATTGTATACTTGTTGATCGATTTCCAAAAGCAGTCTTGCTTGGTTTGATCATTACTTAAAGGTATAAATAAAACATCAGGGAGGGAGAGTGACTTCACACTAACCTGGTATCCCTGGAAGAAACTTAGAATCTCCTTCATTCCTGTGTTATACGGCAAACCCTGCATTCGGACTAATGCTCCAGGCTGGGGTAGAAGTGGAGTGTGGGTGGCAGTGGCAGCAGCAGCTACAGCTCCTGGAGGAGCTGTAAGATATCCCACTGTGGTAGGGGATACTGGAGGACTATAAGAGAGAAGAGGCAAAATTGTTATCAAAATAACTGATTTTAGCAGGTAGAGAAAAACTGAAAGTTCAAATATAAGAATAAGGTTAAAAAAAAAAAGGTAACAAGCAGCTTTGATATAGAAACTTTGTCAATTTTTCCAACTTCTCTTCAGCATTTGATGACTTGCAGAAGGGACATAGAGGAAAACAGCCAGCATTTGTAGTTGATAAGGTAAAAAAAGCAGATGTTCCACTGGGGAGGAGAAAAACAAGCTGCAGATGACTTCTTCTAAGATCATTAACAAAACCATGAAGAAAGCATGGGAGAAAAATTGTAGAATGAAGATCAAGGGAAAAAAATCTGGTGCTTTTAAGCCACAAAAAGTGAGTAAAGCAGCATCTCCATTCAAGGCCCATCTGACAAGTTACCATGTACTCAGGCTATTGTCATGAGCCTAGGAAGAACCAATAAACTATTTCCCCACAGATCCAACCACCAGGCTACAGTGAACCATCTTGATAACATCAGTGAGGGAAGAAAGGCGGAGATAATTTGCTCTGTATACAAACAAAGTAGTTTTTGGTCTCATTGATATAAGACATTTAAGTTAGTACGTATCTATTATAAGCCTTTCAGTATGAAAACAGTATTGTAAGTACAACATCAAGCTAAGAGAAGACAGTAGAGGCATGGCTTCGTATTTAGCCAAGAAATAGAACTGTCTTGATGACATCACATCAATGCCAAAAATGCTGCTAAACATTAGAATTACATTATTGCGAGGTTCAACCAGATCCTATGGAGAAGAGTGAGCATCATTAAAAGGCCACAGAGTAGTTAAAATGGCTCCACTGACCAACAATTTCTCAGCATTATCTACATGAGACGTACAATTTAAATAGCTATTGAAAGGCAATTACACAGCTGCCTAATCTATCGCAATAAAATAACAAGAGAAGCAGCCGAGTCTAGGGGATACCTGGGATAGTAAGCTGTGTAGTTCATATAAAGCTGAGCAGCCTGAGCTGGGTAGTAGGTAACAGCTGGAGGAGCAGCAGCTGAGGCCTGGGGAGTCCTTGCTGTTGGCAAGAGGGCTTGTGGCTGGTAAAGCGCTGCTTCTGCTGGGATCACAGCTGCTGTTTGAAAAGCAGCATAAGCTGGTGGAGAAAGACCTAAAAACAAACCAGGATATGAGAACAAAAAGCAGTCAGAACGCAGATCCCTGGCTTTAAGAAAGGACTTGATCATCCCAGTGAGCTTAATGTCCGGGTATGATTTATGAACACATACAAATATTGTTCTCTAGCCTCTCCCTGAGCCGCATTTCCGCGAATGAAAACTGTAGCATTTGAAGCGAGTTCTTCCTAAGAGTTCACAACTCCTACAGTTGAGCACCCCTGTCTATATGTAAATGGTAAGTAGGGAACTTCAGAGTTATTCAAAGAAAGCATAAAGCCATGTGCATAGAGAAAGCAGGCGTGCACACCAACACACCCTTCTTTCTAACAGAAGTCGTTCTCTGTGAGACAAGAGAACCATAATTAGCTATACCCAAAGAGTACCTTCTTAATGCTCTAAGGCAAGACAGCAAGAGCACTCATTGACAGCTAGAGTACAGAATTATTCCCCTTTTAAAAATCCCTCTAATTCCAAGTAGATTTCACAACAAGCAAGTCCACTGCAGAGCTCAGAAGAACAGTACACCCACAAAAAGCAAAGTGTGCAACTATTTCACTGGCAAGGCCTTGCTGCCCTCTATGCACCACCGAAAATTCAATAAAAAAAATGCCTCCAATCAGTCCCATTATTGCCCAGAGGGAACAATTCCAATCTCAGCATGTATACAGATGAATGATTATTGATCACGGCAAAACCCAAGTCAAAAGGCGAAAGGCCACAAAGCTTCAGCACCTACCACATATCAGCCTTTAGCAGCAGAGAGCAGAAGAAATGCAGACTTACATGGTAACTTACATGGCGGTGGGGATAAGCCACTACGATTTAAAGTGCCACCCATTAAAACAAAGTTCATCTCCTCTCCTGAACACTGGAATACTTCCACATAACGGTCCTTCATCATTTTTTTGTGACATTTTTGAGCCACCATAAAGGCTTTGTCAGCAGATTTCATTTGGATAAAAGCATCACCTGATGGTCGTCCCTTTGGAGAAGAAAAAGCAAAAAGTTAATGTGTAATTTGACCATTCAGAACACAAGAAATGCAAAAAGTCCCAAGATAAATACCTACTTACATATTGTTCTTCTGTATCTAGTACTAATAAGTCAATAATTACTTTTAGAAGCAAAAAGGCGAGACTCAGGTATCCATCACCCAGTTAACTTAATACTACCTCCTTCTGCAGAAAAAAGACTAGAGCTAACATTCACATTACATCAGGCCACACGTGATCTTTTCCGTTTGAATTTCAAACATCTCTAGGAGATGAAGATGCTGTAGATCTCTCTCATTTATTTACACAAAGAGTAGCATCTCAATGTTTCTGTGGTCAATGGTGCTTATTCTTGACTCAGGAAGACAAGTTAAAAAAATATCCTTATAGCTGCACCAATAAAATATATCCAAAACATAAGTTAAATAAGCAGCTTCCTTTAAACTCCAGTAAGTCTTTAGTCATGTTAGAAAAAGAAGTCCAAAAATGCTACTCAAACAATGCAGCTACCACTGAATAAAAAAAGAAAAAAGCCATTTCTATTTTGTGTATTTCCAGAACTTGTCTGAAACACAAAGGACTATTTCAAGGCAGCCTCCAAGACAAAGCTATTGTTAACAAGTCCTGCCACAAGCATCGTCCTCCCCTACCTTAAGCCTACATGTACAGAAAGGAAAACAGATATGTATGTAGAAGGGAGGGCACAATGTGGGAGAAGAAAAGACATATATTGAAGTATTTTCTCGAAATTATAGAAGACCTAAGGCATAGCAAATAATAGGTAGGGTACCATGACTTCTAACCATCTCCAATAACTGGAAATAACATCTTCAATAACTTAGCTTTCATGCAGTGCTGTTACCTGTTGATTAAGGACCATGTGAACTCCATGAGGCTTTATATCAGCTGTGGCATCTCCCATGAAGTCCAGGATATCATCAATGCCAGCAGTGTAAGGAAGGCCTCTAAGCCGGACACAGTCCCGTATGCTACCCGTGGCAATTGTATATGGTGGGGGTATAACAGGAATGATGGGAGTTGGGAGGGTGGGAATAAGAGGTGTTGACATGTATCGATTAAGTACCTGTAAGGAAAAAAACACTTGGATAGAGATTTACACAGCATCAGTTTCCACGACGCTATTTCATACAGTTAAATCCACGTCCAACATCAGAGAAAAACATTTTCTTAAAACCAATTTCTGTGGGCAACTTTCTGTTGGGCATTTCAAATTCATAACTCAGAAGGAAGACAATACAGATCTGATATATTTAACCTGCTAGACTCTACTAATAGACTTTTTAAAGTTCATTACATTAAAAGATAACAGTTCATTTCTGATCATCCCAAAAAAGAAGCATTTGGGAACAACATTTTCACTAATATATCAGTACTGCCACTTACAGTTTTTTCTTAGATTAGGATAAATTAAAGCCAGCCAATTTAAAAGAACTGAGACCTGAAATAAATGACAAGTAAAAAGTCTAGCTCTAATTCATTCATAAAGCTAACAGGTTAATAAACAAAGATCCTTGTTTAACTAGAAAACCTATCTTGAGGCGCAGGGTTTCTGAAATGAAGGTAAGAGCTATAGGAGGCCTTGATCTCAACATTTTATTTTCTCTTGACTCATCCCACGTGACAAAGGGAACAACTTACGATTGGGATCTATTGCTGAAAGATGTATTTAACAGTGATTATCAGAAACACCTTCCACTGAAAGAGGCACCAAATAAAGAGATTACAAATCTTTAGCTTTGTCAGTAACGATTCAGCAAAAGGAATTCCTCTCAATAGGAGTCTCTTTTTCAAGAATCTATTCTCAAAACACATTTCAGGCCAGAAATATATTATATACATATACACATATATTTTTAAAATATATTATATATATAAATGGCTATATAAATACAGCCACTGTTTTCTCAAAGGCCAGATGCAATCTTATAATAGTGCTTTTTGGCATTATTAGTCTAGAAATACTCTGTCAGGCAGAGAAATTTAGTACGTGATTCAGTACAAAGTTGGTGGTGCCAAAATAAACTGGTGCTTTACTGGTTTAAGAAGATGGTAATAGGAACTGGTGAAAGAAAAGAGGAAAAAAATTGGAATTGATTATTTTAGAGAAACATCTCACTTCCTTTCACCAGACATGAGATACCTGCAGCTAATTCTTAGCATCCAACAAAACAACTGTAGCAAAAGCTATTTTAATGTAGCTAGATTTAAATTTTGCATTCAATTCTGTGCACTGGAGACGAGTTTAAAGACAATTCTGCAGCATTTCAAGTATTACTACCATGTAATTACTACAATCTTGAACATTTCTAGTATAATTTTTCAGGTTCCAGATTAATTAATTTATTTTAATTAATTAATTTAATTAATTATTTAAAATAATCCAATAATTACTTTATGGTCTGAGAGATGTGACAGTAAAAAAAAAAAAAAAAAAAAAAAAAAGAAAAAAACATTTGCACGATTTTCCTTGCCAATCAGTAAGCATATTTCCCTTCCCAGAACTAAACATCTTTAGTACATCAGACTCCCACAGTTGTCCACAGGATATTTGTGTGCAAGTACTGAAAGCAATCTTTAACTGTTAAGTTTTGAGTTTCACAGCCAATAGTTACAACCTGCTGAACTTCTGCTGCTGTGCTCCTGAAGAGTTCAATGTAACGCTTCCCAAGTATTTCTTTGTGCTTTTTAAGTGCATTCTGTGCATATTCTTCACAGGAAAACAACACAAATGCATCTCCTGTGGGCCTGCCATCTGGGTACTTGACAAAGAGAAGTCCTTCTTTCCCTCCTGTGACTGGACACTCTGGCCCCAGGAATCCTAAAACATCCTCCTGAGTAGCAGTGAATGGAAGACCTCTCATCCGGATGATAACTTGATTCTCTTTAGATAAGAACTGAGCCACTTCATTGGAGGTACCTAGTACAAAGAGAATAGTGTATGGACAGCCAATTCCATAGGACACAGGAGCAGATGCACATTAAGGAGCAACACAGCAGTAAGTAGCTAGCAAGAAACCCACAGAAGACCAGAAGCACTACTTACTCCCAAACTGATTTATTTTAAAGTGGACCCTCTATCCCTAAAGTTGTTCATATTTTAATGAAATTGAAACAAATAAGAGATTAATGTCAGGTACAAAGATAATTCTGCTGCAATGGCTCCTCTTCCTCTCAGCAAACTGAGCCTGCTAACATCACAGTCCAAACACTCACTGCTATAAGTCAACCAAATTAAAGCAAAGTTTCACAGGGTCAAGGAATCTTAGACAGCAAAGCAGGAAAAGCTACCTCAGGAATTACTTATGCCCTCAGCCAACAGAGAAATCATAACTATAACAATTTAATGAAAGTAACACTGAGCTCCATGATCACTTACCTCCTGCAATTTTTAAGAATTCTTCCCCAGTTGCTTTGTAAACCTTAAAAAAAAAACCATGAAAATTACAACATTAACTCTTTCGTGTGTGAGGCAGTGTATTTTGCTTACTTTGAGCAACTTAGGAGCACACCTCGTTCTTTAAAATCATACTCTAAAATAGTCAGATTGCTTTTCAAATATTTGTTTCAAGTTGCTACTTCTTACCTCAATGTATCTGCTACCCATGTGATGCTTATGTCTTTCCAGTGCCAGATCTCTCTGTTCAGAATTGACAAATCGAACTAATGCTTCACCATTTCTTCTTCCTTGAGCATTCAGACAAAGGGCCACGCCACCTCTGGAACGTAAAGCCAACACATTAAGAAGTGTGATGTTGGATCTCACGCTGTTTGTCACTTTCTCAGCTTCCGTGCAGGGGAAACATTAGCATGGACTTCTGAGAGAGAGTGCGCTAAATATTAAACACACACGATGTTAAAGAAAGCCATAAAGGCAAAACAAGTTCTTATCTTCTTACTTGGCAATATTGAGCCCTTTGAAGAATCGGGCAATATCTTGGTCTGAAGACTGCCACGGCAAACCTCTAGCACGTATTACCGTCTCGCTATCCACTGTTTCTGATTTGCTGCTGCACAGAAAGAAAAATAAATATGTAAAATTAAGCTTTTGTCTAGGTTTCCCATTATCTTATCAAATTTCCATTTAAGTTGAAAATCTAGAGTATATTCATCGTTGAGATTCTTCAATTCTGCTCATTTTAGTAAAGAAAATAAAGATAACTGGGATAATCCCTTCAGATACACAACGCCCAAGGTGTGTTGTCATCACATCCAGTTCTTTAAGAAAAATAAGAAATGTCTCAAACTGAAGTAATAAGGAGCTTCCAAATTTTATTCAGAAGTTCTAACAATCTTCAGGTTTTATGCTAAATCCTGAAATCATTGTAGATGATTATGAAGCAGTCCCAAATGTGAATTTATATTATTTATGCTTAGTATATTTGATTCTACAGTTCATGAAGTGTATTTGAAAACTGAGAACTGCTCTGTTTGTTGTTGGCCTAAGCCAAATTCAAAAAAAAAAAAAAAAAAAAAGAGGAAAAAAGATTGCAGAAAAGCAGAGCTGTCTGTCTAGAAAACGAGCCCACAACAAGAGATCTGCATACAGTCAAAATGCCTCCAAAGTTGTAATTCAAATCAAAATATGGTACAGGGAAATGCCCATTTTGATGAGCCTCTGAAGAGGCAGAACAGAAAAAACACCCAAAGTTGGGTAAGGAACATTTCTTTTAGTCAATAGCTTCCATTTAGACACTTGAACAAAGAACAAACTGAAAATATAAAAATATACCCAGGTACTCTTTGGCTAGACATCAAGGCTTTCACAAAAGCGTAAGTTACGCTTCTGTCAGACAGAAAAACCCCTTAAGCAGTCTCTCGAAATGATTTTCTTCTCATTTGCTTCAGCGTCAGCTTCATAGATAATTCTTCAAAAGTATTACATAGCTCAGCTCCATATAGAGTGCACAAACCCCTGTTGACACAGGGAGCGTTCACAAATATTTTTTCACGATTGGTTAGGATAAGTCAACCTCATTCCCATTCAAAACAGAAACCAGTGAACAGTGTTTCACCTGCTGTGACTTTAAAGGCAGAGTAAAACACAGAATTCATTATACCAGCTATGGTCTGTGCACCAGATTACTGAATACACCATTACTTTTCTCAGGATCCAACCTACTTCCATAGTGACAGCAGGGAAACACTTGCAAGCTTTCTCTGCTGCAGATGAGACTCAGCTTTGGTTGTAATGAACTGTGACAAAGGCACTTACCAAGGACCTGTTTCGTACTTGTATTTCACAGTTTCAGGGTCAGTAAATATGTGATCTGCAACAAAGCGGGAAGTTTAAACATAACCAGGGTCAGAGGTTACTTAAGAATGACAGTTCCACTGGCCATTCATCAAGAAAGAAAAAATTTCAGCATTCTGTGTAAATAGATCACTTACCACAATTTTCAGAGAGCATGCTGAAAATGATAGCCACCATTGTTTTTACTTGCCACACGCCAAAGTCCTCCTCTGCTTCATCTGTCCCTAAGCCTAGATCTGAACAGGCAATTAGAGAAAATAACAGACTTGAACAAATAGTCGTAAACAAGCCATAGGCTTTCCTGTTATTAACAAAAAATTGATAATCAAGTGATACCAGCCTTCACAGGGACACATGGCCATCAGGCATTTGTGACTGTGCTCACAAACTGGTTAATATTCACTTTCACAGTCAACATTCTGAGAACTACTGATAGTGTTAACAGCTCAAAAAAAGTAGAATAAATTCCTATCACTTCAAACATAACTGAACTTTAACCACATTCTTCTGGAGCCACAAAATTACTCCTAAAATTTAGACATAGAAGTGGTTTATTTTGTCCATTTTTTCAATTAGTTTTTTGTTTTACACAAAACAGAATCAAAGAATAATAATTGTCTGCAAACATTGGAAATTTGCAGGCCATCTAGCTCTGAAAAGGCCCACCGATAGCTAAACCTTTCTCCATTAAGATCAAATACACATGCAAAGGATGGTTTTATTTTAGTGTTGGTGTGCACCTTAGTAATTTACTAAATATGGTCTAGATTCCATTACTAGAGACAAAGATTAAAAACCATTACAAACAGACTCTTACACACACACACACTTCAGCAAACGTTAATTTGATTTTACAGCCATGAGACTTTTTAAAACCCATCTTAATTTAGGAGAATAAAACCCATAACAATCACAAGAATAAAACCTAAAAAAGAGGAATCAATTCTGTTGCAAAAACTGCAGCAAAAGGATACATTCTGCCATGGTCTTGATAGTCTGGTCTTTCACGGCGGCTGAACTAGGGTAGCACGTGTGAAATTCTTTGCGCAGATCATAAAAGGAATAGAAGCATTCTGACAGCAGGAAATTCTACAAGGAAAGCAAAAGAAGCATTGTACACATTCCTTCACACTCTGATCAGTACTTCTGGACTGAATGATGCCATCTCAAGAGCTACATAGTTGCATGTCATCAGCCTGTCTAAGATAGACCAGGTTGGATTTTTTCCCCCTTTGGAACAGTTCAGACACTGCAGCCTTACAGAATTCTCTCTCTACATGAGCACACCCAAGTAGCTGCTGAGAGGTAGGCCTATGCAAAACAACTCCACATCTAGGAAAAGTCACAAAACCCTCCAAAATTGTTTTTCCTGCTATATATATTCTTCCCATTAGGACACTGTTATTTCCTCTTTTGAGGCAACATTTAAAAGCAATGTGGTACTGAGACGTGGTAACAGTACGTATCAATATTGTCAGAATGTAGAAAATATCTTCACAAACTTAAAGACACTCCTTCTTCACTATTACATATTTGATAACAACTTCAGTTATATAACATTATTACACAAATATTTAAGCATTCTTTCATTTGAACATTGGCTCCTGTCCCCATGTTATAGCCCAGAACTAGTTCTGCTAGTAATTTCTCTTTTACTCTCCCCAACTGTTTCACTATATGAAAGTTTGCCTTTGCTCTGAAAATAATTGAGAAAAATCACAAAGCAGCCCTTGTTAGCAATTGCAAGAGCCAGTTTCTGAGGCTTAATAATACTTAGTGTTCAGGAAAAATTAAACTTCAGCAAATGAAAATGTATTGAAGAAAAAAAAAAAAAGAGAGAGTGAGAAAAGAAAGAAATGCAGTACTGGAAGATTAAGAATGTCATCATGTCCATTGCTTGATCAGGTATGGGCAGTTCCAGTTCCAGGATACTTTTTTTTGTTTGTCTTGCTTTAGTTCATTTGTTTCAAGACAGAAATATAAAGAATTACCCACAATCCATACAGCAGGATGGCATATTAAAAGAGAAACAAACAATGCTAACACATCTGAACACTAAATATCATTGTCTCCGTGTTTCATTCCCACAAAAGCATGTGTTTTTATGAAAAGTCACGATGTTATGATTTATAATACAACACAAATGCCAAACAAGTATTTGTAAAAACTCAGCATGACCAGTACACCTATACAGAGAAGAAAAAAAACACAGCTGATCAACTCCAATGTCAGCTGCTCCCATTCCTGTGGGATTTCTTCAGTCCCTGTCAAGCAGGTTAACTCGGCAGCCACCACCCCAAACAATGGCAAGCTTCTTCCTGTGCAAATCAGGCTTGATTGGGAACTGCTGCTTTGTGTGGGAGTAGCAAATAAGCTGTAGTACTGCATTCTGCTGAATAAATACAGATGGGAAACAATTGCCATTCTCCAAGCCAAGTCACTGCCTGCACATCTACTTTCTACAGGACACTGACATATGGTCCTACCAACTTCAGGTTTGGTGCAAACACATAACCCTGCTTGCGACCAGTGACTTAATTCAAACCTAAACAGAGGAACACTTCTCTTCTATCATGTCCACTGAGGTCAGACCTTTGTAATCATGCCCTACAACACAGAATACAGGCAACCTGTAGTTCTTCTTCTAACTTGTCTTTCCTTATTTTCTTCTTCATAATGCTTCTCTGGCTGTCCTCTAGTGCTCTAGCTGATTTTCCAGAATAAGTGTTGAAGCACAGTAATAGTCTACAAGGTGAGGATCATCAGAAGTATTCCTGGAGCACTACAGTTCCCAGGGTGGAACTGTGTTGCTCATCTCAAACTCAGATGAAGGACATCAGAGAATATAGTTAAACACAGTAGTGCTCTTCTATGTCAGTTCTGATCTCATACCTTCTTAGACGTTTCTGGGTGGAGGACTTGTCGAATGAGTAACTGGCCATCACTGCAAAGGGTGTAAGAGTTCCTTCCAAATACTTTCAAATCACTGGATACCAGCTGAATAAACTGAAAAAGAGATAACTTGCATTTACTGACTGACACACGAAATGCAATAAAACAAACAGTAACTACAAAAACTCTTCTTTTAGAAAGGTAAAAAGTTCAATAATTCATAACTTTTGAAAAAACATGATATAGAACAGACGTGCGCTCCTAAGTAAAATGCAGACAAAAAACATTTTATATTCTGCAAATCCATCAAGAACACCAGCAATAAGACAAAAAGGACAACTAGGAAGAATTTAGTGATCACATAAAGGAAGTGGTATTGTAATAGTAAGCTTCAAAATCTGAACTAATAATTAAAAATTGCTGTGCCGTGTTTTAAAGGAAAAAATCCCTCCAAGATCAATCAGAATACTAACTGTATGACAATCTTTCTTAACCTATGACACTTTTGACAACAGTTATATCCTCCATATTTTGCTTTAAATTAAACTTCAAAACAAAATAAAAAACCAACCCATCACAATTTACTGTTTCAAAAGTTATATGCTAGGAAAAACAAACAAACTTCGGTCTGATGCCTTAAGAACTGAAATTATGAGCTAAAATCAAGTTACTCCTTGCATGTAGAGTGGATAATCCCCAAAAAGGTCAATCCTCAAGAGGAAAGGGCTGCATCTGTCTCACTCAGTACTATTTTCCATCCTTGGACAACAGCTTCTGGCCTTTTATTAGCCCATATCAGGATTAAATTCCCTGTTCCTAATTGGTAACTAACACAGTATAGTTTCTACATATATGAAATCAGTACAAAGGAGCTTGTTAACTAACATTCAAGGCGACAAATATAATTATTCTAAGCTTCCCTCTTGATGCTACTCACTCCCAGGAAAGCATCACATCACAAACAAAGAAATAACTAATCATGATGCAGTAGCAGCCACCCACTGCTCTCAGCTATAACCTACAGCAGAAAAACACCTCCCCTTTAAATAAGAACAAATCTGCAACTGCAGAGATATAAATATATTGTCTTTTAATCTGTGTATGTGGAAAATAACAGCTGGTTTGTTTTATTATCAACACATGCAACACTGTACATAGTTACAGTCTCTGCTTTCTAAAGACAACAGCCTAATGATCTGCTCTCACAGCTACACAGTAACTTTGAACAAACATAGCAATTATGTCCCAAAGGTAAGTCTCACAAGGGAGAAATCTTACATTAGACACAGTGGTAGCAGCAAAGACAAGATTACCTAGGCTTTAATTTGAAGTAACTGCTTAAACCCAACATGGGTCCACTTAGAATCATAGAACCATAGAATCACTTTTTAGGCTTGGACAGCTAGCTCGTGTTCTTCTGCCAGTCTGAGTTCAGAAACACTGTAGTGACAGCTATTGCATGTCCCCAGACAGAGAACTGGGGACAGAAGTGAGTAAGGAAAGCTATTTACATCAGCATCTTGTGCAGCTTGCCTAATTTAAAGATAATAGAGATATAATTTGAAGATGTATCTACATATCTCTGTATGTAGGTCACACTGAAAGTAATGCCTCCTATTTATTCCCATGGAAACTACAACAGATAAAAAGAGGGCAATAACAGTACTTGGTAGAGCAAACTGTCAGCTACTACAAAACATTGTTTATCAACATAGTCACCACCATTAGCATTCTCACCAGCAATGGCCAGGAGCCTGCTTACCACACTCAAAATCCTACAGTAACAGAGGTGACCCACTGTTACTGTCAACACTGCTGAAACATCACCCACTGCCTCCCTTTGCTCACATCCACTGTTTGGTCTCCACACGTGTTCAGCAAGTATCAGTGAATGTCAGTGGGTGCCATTTATTTTCCATTTGGAGGAATTCAGCAACACACCTTTGGTTTCTTTACACTTCCCATGTCAGAAACCATTCCATCAGACTGTCCCTCTGCTGCCATCTGTCGCACAGCAACACAATGTAACAGAGTATCAGTGGAAATATTCAAGCCAACATGATAAAATAGGAGGCATTACTTTCAGAGCAGCCCTGGTAAGTATATATATGTGATATTAAATAACTTCATTTTATATAAAAACAGAAGATAATTGAAACTTTTTAAAGGGTGAAATATCTCCACTAATCCTTTCCAAAGCAATTCTTTGCACACTATCAAAGCAAACAAACAAACCACAAGACATTCTTGCAGACCAGAATGCCAGTTTCCTCCCGACTGGTAGCCCAGGTTCCCACCATGAGCTGAAGGCTTGGAGAACCTGAGGCTGTAAAGCAAGTCATTGTTTAGGAATGATTTAAAGTCAGAAAACTGAGCTCCAAGAGTGCTCAAAATACCTCAACTGATGTGTAAACACCAGAAAAAGAAGAAAATGCCAGAGCTCAAAAAGAACCACTTCAGAAATGCTGTTATGGGGCAGCAACAAATATTCTCACTATAACAAATACAATGAGAATTGCCTTCTTACTAAATGCAACATCTTTCTCCTGTTTTAACTTCTAGGCACAGTAAAAAGCAAATATTTGTAAGAAAGAAATGGAAGTAGGCATTAGCCTCCAGAAGATGTACAGGAGCTCTTGCCAAAGCAAAGCAGAGCCTTACTGTAGAGCAATTACAAAACACTCCTAGATCTCCAACTTTGCACCCTATGCTTCTGAAGGTGCACAGAAGGCCATATAACTCAAGTGCAATTGGAGAGCTGCTCTGATCAGAATCAAGAAGTGAAGCAGGAAATGCAGGAGTGAAAACTCCTATTTGTTTGTAAAGCAAATTGCTCTCAAAAAGTCTTCAAGTTAGAAAATAAAAAGGAAAAAAACGTTTGGATAAGAGAGGAAGCACTTAGACCAAACAGTATCAAATACATTGGTAAAAATAAACAAATCAAGACTGTTGCACTGAAATATTCATCTTTTTTCTTTTGTGTTTCCCATACAACTGAGAAGACAGAAAGTCTATCACACACGTTCAGGAGTTAAAGCAACTAGAGCACATACATTTTAATGCAGCTTTATAAATACAAGTTCAGTGATTACAAGTTTCAGCTGAAAGGCCACTTGAGCCTCCTTTTTCACACTATAAATTTCAGGCAACACCTCAGAACACAACTTGCAACGTTCATACGCCAAATAATAGCAAGATAAAAACACGTTAAGACCAGTGCCAGATATACATTACAATTTTCTCTCACACCTTCAACAACTTGTCCACAGTTCAACCATTTTGTAAACTCCACCCACATTCCCTTAACTCCACTTAGAAAAACCATCTCAGCTATTTACCTCCTGTCATCCCCCTTCGTCCTGCTCTCCACAGCGCTGCCCCACATTCAGGTTTCCCCCAAGCTCACACACCCTTTTGTCTTCCCTGTTCACCTAGTCATTTTGTAGTAACTGAGTTAAAGAGCGCTAATTATCGCTGTTTGCATCTTGCAACCAGTCCTCACTGCAGGAAGCACGGTGTACAGGCATCATCCTCCACCCCTTATGGTTCCGCCGCTCAGTTTGTGCTAGAGTTCTGATGAATCACTCTATATTTAAAGGAACATGTTCAATAATTCGATACACAGATTAAAAATCAAGCAGAGAAAACAAAAAAAAATTAAACAAGCTGTTCTATACATTTACCTCCACGAAACACAAAACATTTCTCAGGGAAAATGTGCTGAGAGGGAAGTAGGGAGTCAGAAGACTACTTTGAAAAACTGGCTAAACAGGCTTTTGGTCATGGAGCCGAGAGTACAAAGAGAGCGCAGAGACATGTTTTGCCAGCAGCAAAGCTGGATGAAAGCCAGCACAAACTGCTGTGTTTCCACAAATGAATCCCAAGTGGCTGAAATGACACAGCCCCCTTCGTGGAGCCTTAATTGAACAAAGCTGTAGATCTTAGAGAAACACGAAGATTCCTCAGAGCTCTTTCAATAGGCACTAAAATAAACCTCTGGCTATTTGGATATTCCCATTTCCCTAACTAAAAATAGCTCCCATCCTTGAGAAAGGCCACTGCATCTGAGCTGTGTCTGTGGCTGGGATGGTAATGAAACAGACGTAATTCAGTTGCAGAAGCCATCCATCTGACAAGCGAACTGTATCTGAACTACAGACCTGCAAGCCTCACCTCTGTGCCAGACAAGTTCATGGAACAAATCCTGCTGGACACGATGGCAGAGGGTAGAGAGGGAGGTGATATAGGATAACCAGCTTCACCAAGAAATATTCACCAGCTTGGCTTCACCAAGGACAGGTCCTGCCTGACCAACAACACTGTTTTTTAGGATGGTTTAACCGTAACAGGACAATGGAAGAGCCACTGATGACATCTACCTGGACTTCAGTAAGGCCTTTGACACAGTTGTCCATAATATGCTTCTCTCCAAATTGAGAATATAAGAATTTGATGGGTAGACTGTTCAACAGATGAGGAACTGGTTGCAGGGTCATACCCAGAGACTGGTGGTCAACTGCACAATGTCCAGATGGAGACTGGTGACAAGTGGCATCCCTCAGGGGTCAGTACTGGGACCTGTGCTCTTTAACATCTTCACCAATGACATCAACAGTGGGATTGAGTGCACCCTCAGCAGTTTGCAGATGACACCAAGCTGTGTGATGCAGTCAACACACCCAAAGGATGCCACCCAGACAGACCTAGACAGGCTGGAACAATGGGCCCAGGTAAACTTCATGAGGCTCAACAAATCCAAGTGCAACAGCTTGCATCTGGGTCACAGTAAACTCCACTATCAGTACAGGCTAGTGATGTAAGGATGGAGCACAGCCCTGTTAAGAAGGACTTGAAGGGCACTGGTGGATGGCAAGCTGGACATGATCCAGCAATGTGCCCTCACAGCCCAGAAAGCCAACTGTATCCTGAGCTGCAACAAAAGGAGTATGGTCATCAGGTCAAGGGAGGTGATCCTGACTCTCTACTCTGCACTGGTGAGACCTCACTTGGAGCACTGCATCCAGATGTGGAGTCCACAGCGCAGGAGAGATGTGGACCTGTTAAAGTGCATCCACAGTAGAGCCACAAAAACGATCCAAGGAATGGAACATCTTCTCTATGAGGACAAGCTGAGAGAGCTGAGGCTGTTCAGCCAGGAGAAGAGAAGGCTCTGGGGAGGTCTGACAGCAGCCTTTCAACATCT
This sequence comes from Tetrao urogallus, assembly GCF_951394365.1. Classification (NCBI taxonomy): domain Eukaryota; kingdom Metazoa; phylum Chordata; class Aves; order Galliformes; family Phasianidae; genus Tetrao; species Tetrao urogallus. The sequence continues at coordinate 16,565,066 of NC_136825.1, forward strand.
AAAGCAGGGCTGTGAGAAAGAAAGAGACAGACTCCTTAGCAGGGCCTGCTTTGATAGGACAAGGGAAAATGGTTTCAAACTGAAGGAGGGGTGCTTGACACTGGATAAGGTTTTTTTTTGTTTGTTTGTTTGTTTTTGTTTTGTTTTCTGGGTTTTTTTGTTTTGTTTTGTTTTTTTTTTTTTTACGGTAAGGGTGGTAAGTCACTGGAAAAGGTTTGCTCAAGAAGGTCATGGCTGTCCTGTCCTTGGAGACATTCAAGGTCAGGCTGCACCAGGCTCTAAGCACTCAATTGAGCTTCAGACATTCCTGTTCATTGCAAGGGAGTTGGTCTAAATGATCTGCAGGGTCCCTTCCAACATGAACAATTCTGTGATTCTAAATCTAAAACCAAGATAATCTGCAGAGATTCTCTCTTCCATTCACCTCTGAAAATTAACAAACTTTTGGCTGTTTCTTTCTCATCAGGTTTGTTCCTTCTTCAAAGCTGGACCATTTCTGTTTATAGCACTATCTGTTTCACTCTGTTAGCCCTACTGACCCAATACATCTAATGAAACCAGATTAAACACAAAACTGTTCACAGTTCACAGAATTAAAGGCATCTTTGGAACTTAACTCTGGACAAAATCAGCTCCCAGAAAGAAGCCCAGCTTACATCCCACACTAAAGCTAGACATGTATCCATATCCCCATGTAGAAAGATATGGTACTGGAAGATTTATCAATGTTCTCTGCACAATTGGATGGTCCTCACCGTGGAAGAGCATCGTTTCATATCAGTGATATTAAAAGAATGCTGCTAAATTACCTAGAGATTAAAATTTGGTGCTGAATACATGTGGTCACAATGAAAAGGAACACTTTCATGAATAGCTCAGAAAAAAAAAAAGTTATTTTAGCTCACCTAGAATCCTATATTCCATTATACTCCCTTGAACTTAAATTACTCATACACAGCTGTCCACGACAAACAGCAAAGATGCACTCCACAGAATTTTATAATGTGCTGTTTGAGATAAAAAGTTTTATCTGAGTCATAGGAGTTGAGCTGCTTACATCCCCTTTGCTAAAACCGGTAAAATCAGATGTGCCTCCCCTATCTCTTAAGGCCCCCATTATTTCTAAAATAGAATAAGTTTTGACTCTAATAAGCATGCATCTCTATGCAAAACAGGAACTTAACATCTACTTCAGGTCTCTTTTGCAAACATATTCTTTAATCTATGTAAAAGATCTCCTCCATCAACAAATTGCTAGAATGAAGAGTGGGACAGCATAGGCTCCATTACAGGCATGTGGCTCCTACATACAGATGTCTATGTAAGGATCTTCTTTGTATAGAATTATGCATACGGACAAGTTAAACTAGGAAATCTTATCAGATCAGTTGAGCATCTGTGTTTGCATGTCTAATAACTCAGGCTTTCTAAATTTATGAAATTGAGGTTTCTAAATTTCACGTCATTATTTCTCAAAGCTTTGCTTTGGATCCTGAAAATTATCACATTTTCATTACATTTTACTAGCATTATGAATTTTGAGAACTACGGTTTATTGGACAGGCTGACAAAAGGAATTTATCTACCTCAGCGTACCACTGACACTAAGATCTATTCAGATTTGCACATATAATAGTGTTATGTTGCAGAAACAACTTAAATAGCAACTATAAAGTGCTTTTTTCCTTCAACCCATAAACATCAGAGTCTATTTTCATGCAAACTCCCCCACTTTGACACATGTCCTTGGTCAACTGAAAAAGATACTAAACTTTCCTCCTAATTATAGCTCTCCTAGCAATGAGACCACACATTAGTTCACTGCAAAGTGCAGCCTAAATGTGCATCTCATATGCCTCAACTAAAGCCAGACTACTTATCACCATATATGATATTCAGACTTGAATATCATCATATTTAGAAAAAAAATACAAAATAACCATTACTTATTACACATTACTGTAAGTCACAACATCAGAGCTTTAAGCTGTCTTTTAGGCCTTGGTGTGAGTTATTCTTTGCTGGTAGCACACGTCACAAAACAATGATGTCTTCTTCCTGCTAAGAGAAGCATCAAACACAAATGAAAAAACAAAACACAGGCAAAGATATTGCAGGCCTTGGAGACTGATTTCACAGAGTGCCCTCTATAATTTACCACCAGAGAACAGCCTCAACCAAGCATATTCTTGCAGGTGCAGTTCCTGGAATGAGATTTCCATTGTCTGCCCTGTGAATTTGCAATCTCCCCATCCTTGGAGATACACAAGACTCAACTGCACACAGTGCTGGGCAGCCTGTTCTAGCTGCCCCTGCTTTAAGGGGTTGACCTAGAAACACAAGTCTGCTCCACTCTCAGCTATTCTACGACTCTGGTCTCTTAGGGCTCTTCGTTTTGTCTACTCTGCAGCTAAACAAGAGTGTTACATCAGTGTCACCTTAGCTCATATGTGGAGTTTGTGTGTGTCTTGAGAGAAAGGGTGAGACACAGCAGAGTTTGATAAAATAACTCTTCTGCTACCAAACATAAGCAAGATTGGAGCACTGCTGGAAAAAAAAAAAAAAAGAAAAAAAACCACCCAGGGAAGTCTCCCTTAAGAATTAAAGGCTTTAACAGCATGAGAAATCTCACGAGTAACAGCTCATCCGTGTGGTATACAAAGCTTGAACATACACACTATATCCATGTGTGATATGATGGCTTTGGAATATGCTCTCACCTGGACTTTGTGCCTTAGACTCAACACCCACAAGGGTTTCACATTTATTTACAATACTCTCCACTGGCAGTTTTCTACTCCTTCACTCTTCAAACCTTGTTGATAATGTCAGCTTTATCCATGCAATGGTGGAATTTAAAGCATGCCAATACTACTGGAAAGTGTGCAGACTGCATTTCAGCAGTATTTACAAGTATGATAACCCTTCATTGTGCTAGGTAACTTTTTAAACAGCAAACCCTATAGTAAGCCATTGCCTTTGTTCATCTGTTAACTGCTATTCCACATGGCTGATAATGGATGCATGGTGACCTTGTACTGAAACTGCTGTATGGAGAAAAAGCAACACTTAAGCCAACAAGCTGCAGCTGATTCCCCCCACCCCTTGTTACATAGAAGTTACTACATTTAGATACCATTTAAGTGTGAAAAAAGAATTGCCTCTGGGCTTCATTTCTCTGTGGAGAAAACTTGAAGATGACACAAGCAGCCCAGGTCCACTCAGGAGAAATACTAGAAAACAACACTGCCAGTTTAATTTTACTCTCTTCAACACCAATGCCTGAGATTACTGAGCGACTGAAAACTAGCCTGGACAAAGGTGTGGCTTTCATTTCTAGCATGCCACAGATGGTATAACAGTGCTCAGCATGGTCACCTATAGCATGAAGGTACTGAAATGGTACGCAATAACTGAGTAATCAATCACAATGGCCACCATAGGCATACCTGAGATGGTATACCACCGTTGGTCCATGTATTACCCTCAGCTGGCACAGTTTCCGTCCAGCTTTGGAATTCCAAAGTGTAAGAACAGGTTTGCCTACCTCAGTCTCAAGGAGCTGCAGGAAATGGCACCCAGCATGCAAGCACTGTAAGCTGGCTTCCACTCAAGTCTTCTCTGCAACCTCTTTCTACCTACTAACCTTGTCATTTTGTATTCTTACCTGAACAGAGTTTCAACAACAGCAAAGCAGGCACCACACCTCCTGCTGCTTCTGATGCCTTTGCAACACAGTTTCATCTACACTTAGCATCTGTATAGACACAAACCCTTCTTGTTTCCTTTCTCCTATTCACACTTCTCCATACATGGCACAAACTTCTACCAACAAAGATAGTGGGATTAAAGCCTCAATCAACATCTGCCTGGAGTTCTGCCATAAATTCCAAACACAGTAAGTCTTCAAAACAACATGCAGCTAATAAATAAATACAGGATAACTATTTTTAAAGCTATCTGAAGATATCCATTTTCATCCTCGGTTGCTGGGAATTTGAAATTTCAATAAATAATACTACTCTGTCCTCATTACAACTCTATGGTGACCAGTGTGATGGCAAAGTCAGGGAGCTGCATAGCCACATACACCTCTTAGGGAAAAAATTCCAGTTGATTACATTCTTCCCATTCAACAACTTTTAACTTCACCATATTCTTTCACAGTTACACGGAGAGGGTGTGCATTTAGCTTAGATGAAGCTAACCTGCCGTTGCTGGTTCAGTAACCAGTAAAATCTAAATACAGAAACAAAGCAATGGTTGTCATGGATTGTCTGTCCCAGGGACAGCTTGTACAGCATCAAAAATATTGCTGTGACTCAGCATCATCAGAAACTTTACACTTTCGAAACAGTTTATACCTTATTTATTTCCTTGCCTCATTTTAACTGGACCTGGGCCTTTGTGTCACAAAGTAAACAAAACTACCTAAAAGTTTAGTTTTTCCTAGGAAAGAATGCCTTCTGCCAAGACAAAGACCTGTCCAACCCACATCACTTGAGGATTTTATGACCATATTTGATTAATTATTTCTCAGATAGAAGTTTGCAGCCCTAGCTTGTTTGTATGCTTTCCAGCTACGGTATCTATAGCATCTAATTCAGGTAATGCATTACGCATAAAAGAGGAGAGCGTGGTTCAGGCCACCTAAATGTCACAGCAATCAGGTCATAGCTTTTATCTTCAAAAGCACAGTCTGTTTTAATAAGAGAGTGCTGAAATGTGCACAGGACCAGAGGTTAGTCTTGTGTGAGACAAAAGAAGCCCAGTCCAGCAGCATAAGAACTGCAGTTTCTGGACTTACTTCACAACTGTATTATGTGTCAGGGAACCAACCAATAAGAAACACTTGCAGAGAAAAAGCAGGTTGTTTTTCTGTTTAAATTAACCCCTATGGAAGAGGCCACCAGAAAGCAATAATAAACAAAACGCAGAAAAATTACAAACCTTGCAGATCACCTTAGCATGTGTCTGTGTGGGTTATTCACAAGTCTGTCATTATACAAAAGATAAGATTCAGGAAACCTGAAATATTTGCAACAACAACAAAACAATAATAATCCATATTCTGTCAACCTTTTACATATATTTCAAGCAGGATTACAACAGCGTAGTGCCTCACACACCACATAGGCTGCTGGCTGTCAGTACAGCTCACAGAACAACTCACCACAGCCTGAAAGAAAATGCTGGACATACCTCCTGAACTCTAAGTTTCAATATGATACCATTAGCATTTCCTATTTTTTTTTTTAAATTTAAGCACAAGCTCTCTCTCACAGTATTCTATATGACCCCCCACTCTCTCTTACCTCTGTTTCAAGGACAAATTTCAATAGCAATGTGATCTTTAGCACTGGCTCTATTGACTGTAATGCATGGTACTGCTCTATTTACTCAACTACCTCACTGTTTGTAGTGCAAGCTTAACCAGTTGTAGAACAGCCAATGCCTTTAACATTAAATGTTTTTTTCTGTTATTCTTCCCTTTTCTTTTTATAAGTTCTTTTTGCAGTAATGACCAAGGAAAGAAGAGGAAGTATAAAAAGAAGACGTATATATCATCCACAATTCTCTTTTCTTCTAGATTCTTTCATACTTCTGCTTCACCTTTAACCTGTACAGTAAGAATATAATACACTTTCACTGTCCTGAATAACAGACTTGAGATCCATTAAGTATTTTTGCTTATAAAAGAATCCAAGTAATCCTTGCACAAACTTACAAACATGAGCAAAAAAAGTAAAACTTCCATGAAACTGCTTCAAGTTTTCCCTTTCTTGTTCAACATGCCATTATGAAAGCAAAAATGAGAAGCAGACCTCTAAGCCAGCTCGCCTTCAGCCTCTGAAATGTTGAAGTCACAGACTGAAGCAACAAGGCCACGCATCAAATATTAAGTCTGATAAAAGGACAAGTGAAAATAAGCAAAATAATTACCTCTGAGATTTGAGCAGTCCACTTACATTGGGCTTTCCAAGGGATTCAAACCTACCCAATGCAGAACAAGAACATGAATGGTAGCGTTATTTAAATGCTGTTTAATCTCAGAGAACTGCATTCTCTTTCCCAGGTAGCTTTTTGCTTATGGAATTCTGTGACTATGCAGACTCGGTAGGAATTGTGCAGAATATGAAGCAAACCACACAGCTCCTTGTAATCAGTTATTTCTATCCGAGGTGTGAGTGTAGCAGTGGGAGATGATTCATATTCTCTTGTATTTCTTTATGTATATCACAATTGCAGCAGCTTTCTTCTTCTGCCTTAGATATTTACCTGATGTCCTTCAACAATCTTTACAATAAGCAGAAGTTCATCGTGTAACGATTTGTGATACAAGAAGTAACAGTCCTGAAATTAAGTTTCCTTCCAATATTTTAGCACTAACAATATCCCCTTCTGAGTACATTTTGCCCCTCTCTTGTATGGCACAGTAGCCATGGGAAAGAAAAACTCAAGAGTTTTCAAACTGAAGTGATGGCTTTTTCTTCTTTTCACAAGTTACAAATGCTCAAACAGTGAGCACATTAAAGTTTCAATTCCCAATAATTTCCTTGTAATATTTACCTTACATACCACAAAGTTCACAGCATGTGGATTTCATGAGCAAGGGACAGATAAGTAAAGCAGTTGCTTATAACAAAGCAAAACAGAGGTTACCATATAGAAGTATATTGGAGTAAGTTGTGAACAGTTAAAGGAAAACCAGCACATTTATCAGAGCAATGCAACAAGGTTTCCAGAGCAAATGTGGCTTCAGATCCTGTATCTACTGAGGATACATACACAAAATTGCCTTTCTAAGTATTGATATTTTCCTGGCTTGAAATGAGCATGTAGCTGGCAGAAATTGATGAAAAAGATGAACAACAATATGGTATCCTTGCAGTCTTCATGTAAAGCAGCAACTGTTACGAAAAAATACATTTCTAGAGCAGTAGAGGGAATAAGATTTACAACAGGGAAGAAAAAAAGACCATTTGCCAAGATCTATATGAGGACAACACCAAATCACTAAACTTGCAAAGAATTTTAAAAGCAGCGAAGTAAGTTAGTTGAGACCAATGCAATTAACACATCCATAAGTTTTCAATTCATTGTTCCCATTTTTTTTGCTAAAGGTTTCTAACACAAGATTTGTTAGAAATCTTGTGTAACAAGATTTGTCTAGGACAAATCTTTCATTATTCTACTGAATTTCAAATACATACAGAAGTCCTACTTCTGGGGAATAAAATTACATGGCATCAGCTCTTTCCTCTCTCACCTGAGGATACTAAAATGGCCCTAGAATAAAACTTGCTTGCTACAGTAAGCATTTCACCACGCAGTTTCACATAACATGCCAGACACAGAGATCCACAGCCACTTAGATTCTATGATGCTTTGTTAATAATCTTAAATTATTTGATATTCCATTTTCCTAATTACGATCCTGTCAGCTGTAACTATTCCACTTGTACGCAGTACTTCCATATTAGCCTGCTGGTTTTAGCCTTCTGGCTTCACCAGAAAGACTGCCAAACAGATAGAGGAACAGATAGAGGAATCACTCACATTCATAAGCTTTAGATGGCAACAATTTGCTAAGGAGAGGCCACAGATACAAGTGAGAGAAAAGACAGTGTTTCTATTTATGTTTCTAACTGAAAGACACAGAAGCTCTAATTTTAACCACAAGAAGCATAAAACAATACAGAGCTGACACTATGTAAATAGTTACTCCTGAACAAATCAAATCACAATCAGCATTTTTATGGCACTGGCCACAGCTCTGCTCTGCTGACAACATCAACTCCTGTCAGCATCTGTAACTGTGTCACTCTTAAACCTAAACATTCAGCAGGGAAGTGAAGCTAACACTCTGACAGAAGTGTTGCTCTCATTTGGAAGCATCCAGCCACACAAGACCTGCTGCATATTAACCTAAGAGTGCTTTTGTTTTAATAAAAATTCTGTGCAAACCAACACACTGATGCAAGAACAGCACAGCCCTCCCACAAGCTGACAAGGGCCAGATTAAGCGCCAGTGCAGGTTTGCAGACATTGGAGTATCCACAGAGAATTTTCTAAACTGCTTCCATGTTAACGTGTAAAGACTGGTAGAACCACTGCATGTATTTATTATTAAAATAGTGGAATCCAAGTCCTTTATTCTTCTTCTATTATCCTTCTGACAATTTTGAAAGCCCTGAAAATAGTTCATTAACACATTTCCAAGGACTTTTTCAGTAACTACTTATGGCAAGTAATAAAACAAAGTTCAAAAATTTTGAGGATCACATATTCACCACCAGCAATGCTTTCATTAACAAGCTTCCACCCTGTACTTTACCATCTTCCAGAGGCTTTTTAAAAGTTGCAAATACAATTTCAAGAGAAGTCCCAGTATTTGGTGTAACACAGCAATGAGGACACTGCAAACTGCTAGGGATACAGCTCTAAACATTGAACAAAATCAGGCACTTCAAGCCATTCTGAGCAGCCTTTCTCCACACCTGTAATTGTAGTGTTTATTTTCTATATATTCTCGTCCATCTCATCCCAGTGAGACAATTAACATTAATGCTTATCTTCATTGGAACAAGCAGCAGCATCCACTGCCACAAGCAGCCTGCTCAGGTCAAATCATTCACCTCTAATGAATACTGCCATCTCCCTTCATTTTAAGAGAAGGAAGAAGATAGCCCGTCTCACTGGGAATACCACATTTTTATGCTTTCAGAGAAACTAATACACAGCTTTAGACAAATTTCTTTATTTAATCCTCTGGTCATTCTAAAGTTAAATGCACCTAAACAAAGCTAGGTTTAAATACTCTAGGAATTCAGATAAAAGTTACAGCCTTTAGCTGGCTTTTTTCCATGAAAGCTAACAGAGCACAAATGCTGTTAACAACAAACGCACCCACATTACGCATATTTATGCATACATTATAGATATAAAACACAGAGATTGTTTCTTCTATTAACTCTCAACTGTTTAAGAGAGCAGATTTCAGTGCTTTAACGATAACTCAGGGGGAGTTGAGTAGCACAGAGAATTTGTAGTAGTAAAAAAATCTTTTACCTAGCCCACTACAGAGTTAACAGAATCACTAGAGCTCTTTCACTTGCTGTCCATTTTCATTACTAAACAGCAAAACTCCAAACTGCAGAGGCCTGAAGCTACAGGAAGCATTACCACACCCTTACTTCCCCAACATAAAGACTGACAGTATTCCAGTGTCAAACCATTTAACTAATGCTCAGCTAAATTTATCAGACAGAACAGGAAGCTATTAGATGCTAACACAAATTAAGAACAACACATAAGACTGTATATGTCTCAGCCATCCTCCAGGAGCAGGGCTTTGTGTCTCACCTGCTCTGACAACCTGAAGGCCACCTTCTGTCTTTCAGGGGATCCTCATCACTTCTTGTTGACACAAAACCAAGGCCACACTACAAACCGCTTGGCATCCTACCTGCCTTAAAGCATTTCTCTCATTTCACCTGCATGCTTACCCTCACCTTGGCACTGTGGCTGTCCTCAAACTACCTGTCTGCCACACTGCTCAGAAAGATTCACTCCAGAGCTGGTATTCAACTCAGAACTGCGTCCTGCTCCATTTGCAGCCCCCAAACCCCGTGTACTATCAGAATGCAGGGGAGAGAGGTCCATGTGAGAACCACTAAGTGAAAGGTGCCACAAAGGTTTTGTGCAACTGCAGCTTGAGAGCACGATGTGGGGGCAGAAATACTTTAAGCTGGCATCACCATCAAACAAGCTGGATCATGAAAGAAGCCGAAGGGTGTAGTTTCATGGGATGTAAGCTTGGACAGCAAAGCAGTTTAGAAGATCCCACCCTATCTGCTCATTTCAGTGATCCTGATCATAGCACAGCTTCACCGTCACAACAAAGAGGATGGCAAACTATGACATGGGGAGAAAAAGCTGGCTTCACTGCTGAAGCCAAGTCTTGTGAAACTACACCCTAAATATTTGCTGTGGAAAGAACAGCCTGCTCAGTAACACTTGCCAAAGGTTTCTCAAACACCTGCTCCAAAACTTCCAGACTCAGACCCAGCAAATACTCCAACATATAGACTCTAACAAGTGTTACATTGGGCCAATACAGTCACCAAATAATCTCACACTGGAAGACCAGACACAGCACCAAATAAAGAAATAAAATTTAGGCTATTATCAGTTTCAGTAAAATGTCTTTGAACACAGAGAAATATTTATATGCTTCTTTGTTCTTGAGTTAGCTATACTTAAGGTGGTCAAAAACAAAACAACATGAATTAACCTTCTAATCCAGGAGAACAGCCCAGCATTACCACTAACATACATATGAATCTCTTTTTTTGGTATCCTGTATTTTTTGGGTTCGTATTTATTTTGATTGGCAGACAGCACACATTTTCAGGCTTCCTTCTCCAGTCTGAAGCCTAAGAGGTGCATTAAAAATAAATATATTAAAAAAAAAAATCATTTATCCAAAGTGAAAGTGTGACAGCTGGAAAGAAGGAGCCAAGAACAGTTTCTGCTAGCATTTTGAGAAGAGGAGGCTGCAGAACAAGTTTCTCTTTAAAAAGTTGTAACCGGTTTATCAGGTTAGAGGAATTCAGTGGTTCTTCTACCTCTTCCCCCATTTCTTTCCAAACGCTCACCTAACCAGCTTATTTCTTGCAGAATTTCTTGATACTTCAGAAAATAAACTGCTCCTGCAGCTGAGGTGAACTATCAATAAGCATTCAAACAGGCTTTAGAGAACTAGTACCTTGTTATCACCTGATGAAGTGACAGCCTCTCACTAGTTTTACTTTATGCACAGTTTAGCGAAGAAGGGCAAAATGAACAGGTTGGTCATTCTATATTTAAGAATCCAAAACAAATGCATCACTAACATACTGCATCCAACACAGTGTGATGAAAGATCAGCAAGACTAGGACAGTCTTGCAGACAAATTCTTCATGCTGAAATGTCACTCCACAGGTGAAATTTGGATGCTTTCAATGGGCTCAAAGCAGACCCAGCTCTCATGAGAAATTCCCTTTTCATGTATACGGTTCAAAGTAAGAAGGTAATTACAGCTAAATACTTCAGTCAGATCTTCAAAATTGTTAGCTCTTCTGAGACTGTATCCTTTGTCAGGGTGACATGCAAATAACATCTTGCAAAAGGAAAGTAATATGTCTTAAGGCAAATCATGCTGATTCAGCCAGGTTTTCTGCATGGGAAGGATTAAGAAATCCACAACACTTTCAACTTCATATTCGATCTTTAACTTAAGAATCCCCATGGCTATAATAAGAGAAGCATTTGAAGATGTTAGCCTTTTTAATGACAGAATCATGGGGATGAGAGAAAGGCAAAGTTCATTCTGGTTTTGCTCCTTTAAAGCAAGCTTCCAATCCTGTGAGGTTTCAGAGAGCAACTTGAAACCTCTTCTTCCCCTATAGTCTTTGAAACTGGGAAACCATAACGTTACAGCAGTTATTCAGAAAACTCTAAATCACATCCTAAACAAGCCAGCGCTATGATTTAGGTCTGACCCCAGTAATTTGGCAAGGAAGTCCTAGAAATGCAGGAAGCAACGTAGGACACCGCTCCCTTCAGTAAGTCCTGTAGGTAACATGTGCTAAGGGGTTTACATCACAGGTTCAAGACAGTTCCAGATGTACACTTGAACTTGAGATTTCCTACTTTGTTTAAAAAAAAAAATCCTCATTTTTTTTCTACCCAGTAGCATTCTTCACTTACAACAACACATTTCTGTCAGCAGTTATATGTTCACCATTTGTGGCTCAAAAACAGAGCCAAGTTACAACTTTCACTTTGAACTAAATACATCAAGCAGACTGCTTCCAAGGTGAAATAATAAAAATAAACCCTAATATTTGTACGCTGTGAGGATTCCCTCTTCCCCAACCAAAATAGCTATCTAAACATTCATGCCAAACATGGCACATCACCTGCCAGAACATACAGGTGGATCCCATAAATGCACTAGCACGTGTGGAATCAAACATTTGTGAGGTAGGACAAAAACAATATTTAAAACCTTGCAGCAAAATGTACACAATATAAATGTTGTTTATTTAGGGGGCACTGAGATTCAGAATGTCTCTCTGCAAAGTTACACAGCAAAAATATATCAGGGAAAACATCTACTCCAGAATACTGAAGTCAAATCCAAGTAATAAGTTGCGTAAGATGCAATGCTGCAGAATATGAAATACAACTGAAATGATGCAACATTTGTGGAAGTACTTTGTTGGGGAGGACAGATATAACCACAGACTATAGGCTACTGGTAGACTCCATCATTCCTGGAAAGTGAACTAAAAATTAGCAGGTCTTCCACAGTCAGTGGAAAAACTCCAGGCCCACAGAAGTTCATCTACTGTTTATCAGTTATGACTTGCCAAATCAGAATCAAAGAGTGGTTGAGGTTGGAAGAAATCTCCGAAATGCAGACAGAAGTTACAATGGCTTTATGCTTGGAGAGTCTCACTTCCCTCTACATGCAGAGGCTGAGAACCGAAGGAAAACGCCAGAAGCTGGCACTGAAAACGTTTATTTGTAAGGCTGAGTGTTCAAGTGAGCAATTTGCAGCTGCATCATCAGATTCTCTACCACAACCCAAGCAGGGTGTGGAAAGCTAATTTCACATACTCTGTAACATTATCTCAAATCAAGGTACAAGCTTACTTCCTTTTCCTCCTCCTTTTCAAATAATCACTTCATCTACCTGTGCTTTGGCTAATCAAAATACTTAAATGAGGGTAAAAAAAAAAAATTTACATGTACCTATAAACACCTGGAACATCCTTAAAAATACACAATGCAGTTAAATCATTTAATGGACTTAAAAAAAAAAAAAAAATGCAGAAAAGGATTTTCTGTTAAAAAATACAGAATTCTACCTTTTGCTACAATTGCAGGTGAAAGGATGAAAGCATGAACTAATTCTCCACAAACTCCCAGAGAGACAGGAAGCACGGAGGGGCAGGGACACAAGCTGAGGTGAAGGGTGTTCCAGGAGACCCAAGACAGAACCAGCTGCATCACAACTGGTATGCCACAATTAACAGCAAAATCACTAGTTGCACAGATATGTCCAACAAAAGGGATAAAATTGTTGTTTTTCAAGAGTCCCTACCACACCTACACGCAAAGGTAGTATTTCCTTTTATTTGCTAACGCAGACCCACCTACACTGCAATTTACAGCAATAAGATACAATCTCTCATAAAGTATTGAGTATAATTAAAGTGTGTCTGTTATAAAGGTAAACAGAGTGTACTAGGCTAAGCTGTTCCAGATGTCTTTAGTGCAAGATCTGGGACAAGACCAAACCTGTAGCTGTGCATTTTCTCAGGGGTTATTTTGAAGCTTAAAAAAATTTTTTTTTTAAATCACCTCTCGATCTTAGAATCCAGCAAAATGTGTAACAAATGGCATTCATAGCTGATGTCAAGAAATTCTAAGACACACTGCAGTTACATATTTCTGTTTTTAAAGATACCCCTCCAGAGTGAAATGTTAGCCGTTCCATATCAAAGAGGGTTAGGAGTCAGTCTGCCAAGCTATCTCTGTGTCACCAGAACTTACAGCAACACGAACCTGTTCTACTGCCTAAGCAAGTTTCTTGCTGAAACACACCTACAAGTGACTCAGACAAGGTGTGGAAAGCCAGTCTTATATGTTCCACAAAAATGCACTATTGTATTTTTCCACTCGAGCACATTTTGTATGTATAAAAGGTAAAGAAAGTAAAATTTCAGGAACTGAGTAAGTACACAGTATTCACATTAAAAGTTTTAAAGTAATTGATGGCCTCTAGAAGTGAAAGGACCATACCAAATCACATATCAGTGTGATATAAGTCAGAGTAGAATACAGAAACTGAAGAAACAATCAATCACTAATTAAGCTCATCAGGAAGACTGATATAGATCAAAAAGCTGCATTCCACATAAGATAGTTTTTAAAGAATTCATCCAGTTTGAAAAATAACAATTGAGAGATGATTCACACTACAGCAATGAGCCCGTAGATTAACACGTGCCACCTGCATTTCAGAAGTTTAAGCAGTACTGCTGTTATCATTCTACTTTTAAAAAAAAAGTCTCGGGCAAGAGAAATTTGGAACACAAGTGTGCCTATCAGAATAATCAGAAGCCAGAGCTTCTGAGAATCAGCTGGCATTGAACACAACTCTTTCAGAATTCCAGGGCTCCCAATTCAACTTTCAGGTCTTGTTTAGGTTCGCTTTGTCACAAACACAACAACTTGCCAATGACTTCAAAGTGAAAGACAGTTAAAGTATTTCTTTTACCAAATAGTTGGGTGTCGTCCCCAGATTTCACCCTGAAGAGCCCCTTTTCCGAAGAGCAGCATCTCACCTGTTGAAGAACCCGGTCCAGAGGCTCAGCTTTGCCCAGTCCCTCTGGTGTTAAACCACTCACTTCACGACATTGGTCACTTAACTCCAAATTGTCTGCTTTCACCAGGGATTTGTGTAGTGTCCCTACCTAAAAACATTTAAGAAACAAGGGACAAAAGTGAGGAACAAACGAACGGGCTCTTGGTAACAATGCATTCAGACTGCAGAAAAAATCAGCAAGGTGCATTATCTCTGCCCCGGTAACGATCACAATGAGAAAAAGCATTTGTCGATTTCACAAATCGAAACCTTTCGCCTGGGTTTCTTCCCCTCCCACCCGGGAGAGCCACGCTGTCTGCTCCGGGCACCAGAGCTGGCCTTCATGGCACGCAGAGCTCATTTTAGAGGGAGTTGCTCAACGTAAGGGGAAAATCATCTAGTGTTAAGGCAGCTTCTCAGATCTCTTCACAAAATGGATCGTTTTATCAAAGCAAACGTCTTCATTTTGTCAAAGCCCTTTATCTCTAGGGATTCTTATTCGTAATAGGGCTTTTTCTTTCTTTTCTTTTTTTTTTTTTTTTTTTTTCTTTTTTTTTGGGGGGGGAGGGGGTGGGTGGGTTGGAAACTGGAACACGTTTTCAGATTAGCATAAAAATTAAAGGAATTTAAGGTTCTCTTAAGCGTTTGCCAGACGTCGGTTAAAAAACAACAAAAGCCGCCCGCTGCAGGCCGCCCCGGGCCCGACGGTTACGCCGAGAGCCGCCGGGGCAGCGTGCGCGTCCGAGCTGCAGCCAGCTTTGTGCTGTGAGGCTGCAGACGTCCCCGAAGTGGGAACCACCGACGGATCGGCAAGGACGGGGCGGGGGGCGGCGGGAAGCGGCCTAGCTTTCCTTAAAATCGTTCTCTTTTCCCTTTAAACGGGCACAAAACCGACAAGGACGGAAGGGCTTTGTGAAGGAGTAACGCGGTGAGCGGAGGGCCGGTCTGCCCTGCCCGGGGTGCATTTGTGAAATGAACAAACGGCAGCCGCCCGCAACGCGCCCTCGCCGGGTGTCGAAGCCGTACCTTCTTGCTGGGGAGATCCACAACTTGCCACACCAAGAGAATTAGTTCCCTCTCATCCGAACCCAGTTTAGCCCCATATGCACCAGCTGTTGCCCCAAACAACACCACCAAAGAGTCACTGTGCGAAGCCGTCATGACCACAGGGGGAAACAACTACAATCAAAAGCAGAGGTCAAAAAAAGAGAAAAAAAAAGTAAAAGAAAGACACGCAAACGGACAAAAAAAGGAACAACAAAATCCCGCAAAGGTTCACCCCCTACCTCCAAGTGATCGAAGGGGAAAGGAAAGATGAAGAGTACGGTATTAAGAGGAGAGAAAGAGCTGTTCAGAAGTCAGGTCTTTGGAGACCAAAAAAAAAGGAAAACGGAGAAAACTCGCATCTCTACCTGTTCCCGGTGATCTCCTTTTCCCGGGGCCGATTGGGAGGTGAAATTAGCAAGCTGTGGGTTTCTTTCCCTCTGACATCATGGCAGAAGCCCAGCCTGAGCCTGTTTTTTTTTTTTTTTTTTTTTTTTTTTTTTTTTTTTTTTTTTTTTTTTTTTTTTTTTAACCCCCCCCCCCCTTCGCCTCTCCTGAGTTACCTGCCCTCGGTGCGGCTCATGTGACTCTAGTCAATCTCCCAGAGGGACAAGGCCATTGGGTCTTTGGGAAAGGTGTAGGAGGGACAGAAGGAGAATCAACGCCTGGCTGATCTGGCCTGATTGGTTTTTGAGGGAGATCAGAGGAAAACTCCCTTCTGCGGTGCTGCCTGCAGGAAGTGTCTCTACCTGCTTTCAGTTCTGTGCGATCCTGGCGAGCCCGCCCGGGGGCTTCAATGGGGGCTGAGCGCTCCCCCCGGCCCTCTCCTCCTCCTCCTTTTCTGATTTTCAAATCTGGAAAGTATGCACGTGTGCTTCCCAAAGCACAACGTGTGTCTTAGCTTTGAAATCCTCAAAACGAAAAATCGTCACCTGCTTCTAATTAATTGCACTTGTGGACGTTGCTGTGTCCGAACTGAGCTATCAGTGCCAGAGTTTACGTGTAACAAAAGGTGCAATTGAGCACAGGATTTCTTTAGCGGACATCGCTGGCAGAAAGCACTTTGCATTTTAGGCCCTGTCCTGTATGAGGCTTCAAAGCTGAATCCTGTTGGTTTTGAGAAAGTGTATGTAGGATGATACACAAAACAGAAAGTCCTGTGCTTTCTGTAGAAAATGGCTGGATAAAGGACTATTTCCTTGTCATTATTTACAGTTCAAGATAAGCAGTTTTTCCTCTATAACTCTTTTCTGTTTCACAGGTGAGACTCTGCAATGGTAAAACACCATCTGGTTCAGCTACCATAGAAAGGCATTTCTGCTGGGTGGCAGCAGTAGGAGAATCTGTAATGTTAGGGGCCACGAACATTTTTAGAGACACTGTCAAACTCAAATTTATCTCAAAGCAGCCATAACCAAAAAGCCCCTAAAATGCTCTCATTATGCTATTACTTTTTCTATTACCAGCACTAATGAATCTCTAATAATTTTTAGAGGATAAATACTGCAAGTTATACATTTTTTAATTTACTTGTTTAAATAGATTTTTAGTTTGTAATTCAATATCAGTGCTGGTTGAAATATACTTTTTGGTGACCAAAAAAACTTTGCTGCTGTTAAGTCACTCCTAACACAGGGAAAATGCAGAGCTGGACATTTAGCTGTGACTATCCAATGGATTTAAACATTAACATCTCATTTTCTTCTTTTAATATATTAGTTTCATAAGTGGTCAGTTTTTTATGCTGCTTTAAAGTCTTATGAAGTTATGGACCCAGCTTGGCAGACACCAATTCACATGCTAAAAGCATTATTATTTACATTTATTTCAGTGAAAGTAAACTGCAGTTCAGGGATACCATCTTAGAACTCAAACTTACAAGTATTTACCTGGTGGAGACCACGCGGAGAACTTCACAGCACACAGGTGCAGCTCAGTGAACTTCACAAAGTAGCTGTTAAATGCCTCTCAGCTGTTGTCTCTGCTGCTCACGTGCAGCTGAAAAGCAGTCCTGATGATGTATCACTGCTGTAAAAGGGGCACGTTCCCAAATACACGGAGGTGAAAACTTCAATCTGTAACATACTTATACTTACAGAATAAGAATATATTCAGCAGTGTATTTTCTGGCACTGCTGAATTCACACAGCAGCTATATTTTCTCCCATCACTGCCTGTCTAGAAGAGCCTATTTATACTCCCCCTGGTTGGATATACTGGTAATGAAGCAGCTTAATAACCTGTTAATTGTGTATGGGATGATTCTTATCCCTTTATAAGAACTATAAAAATACATTCATTTCAAGTGTTCTTCTTATCCCAACCTATTGCTCCCGTTCCAAATGCATGTATGCTACAGAGGTGTCTGGGGTAAGGTAGCATCTGTACATATGAATGAAAACACAGATTTTAGCTGTTCACAGAAGAAAAAGTGCTGCACTTAGCCACAAGTCTGGCACAATTCAGCTACCTTTATGAGGGTGCCATTTCAAAGCCTTAATATGTAACTACTTCACATAAAATGATAATTATTGGATTTGAATAGAAGCCTGTACACTTCATATATTCTTAGACAGCTTGACATATATGCTTATAGGCATCTATGAACTGGCATAAAGAATGCCAGTACCTCTGCACCTGTCTTGCAGGATCTAACATGAAAATAAAAGAAAAAAAGAATATAAAAATGAATTTACTTGAGCTACATTTCATGTTAAGGAAACCCAATTCACACCAATGCCAAAGACCTTGATACATTTGCAAGTTTGGCAACTGTCTTCCCACTCCTCTCTGTTCATAACTCTGCCACATCATTGATTTAAAAAATGCAGAGGAATGACATCGCGTGTCTGCAGAGAACAGCACCAGGATCCACTTCCTGAAACACCACGTGGTATAAGCCCTGCACACTGGGCATTGGCAAAGTTAATTTGTAACCGAGATCTTGTTGAAATAAAGTTTATGGCTCACCTTTAGCTTTAATCCTGGCAGTCATGTTTATAGACGTTCTTGTTTGTAGGCTCCATACAAGGATAATGTCTTGGATGGAGAATAAAAGTTTTGAAGATGAAGATTCATCGTTATCCAAGGTTAGCACTGTAGTCATTTTTTTTTCATTTATTTTTTATAATACAGCAAAACTGGAAAATAAAACTGTCTTAGATTACATAAGAAAGTTGAAGAAGCTCATTTAATACACTGTGCTTGAAATGGACAAATCTGTGACAATTTCATTCTTACCACACATACTCCTCCCTCGGTTCCATAAATAGAAACAATTCAAAACAAAAACAAGGCCCTCTTTTACTACAGTATTAAAAACACCACTGACCGAATGTTCTGACCACAGAAGTCTTTTTGAGATAGCCAAATAAAAAGAGGATGAAACTTAGGGACATGAGATATGGAGTGATATCCTTGCTACGTTCAGATCTACAGCAAAACTTATCTTTCAGAGTAGCTAAAAGTCAGTCCTCTGTTCCAAACTTGTATCTCAAAAAGTTATTTGTCTTCCTCATTTCCTTCCTACTTTACTCATCAGTTAAAAGGAAGACAATGATTATGAATCTTGTCAAATAGCTTGAAATGCCTTGAGAAATGCAAACTAACTATGAAGTCAGGTCTAACTTCAAAAGTGGTCACGCTGAGACTGTGGACAAAATGACCTCCAAAGGTCTCTTCTAGAAAAAATCATTTTGTTTCTGAGAAACCAAGAAGCTAAGTTAAATAAGTATGGACCCTTGTATATTTGCACAACAGTAACAGATTTTTTTCTGTGTGCCTCAGCCTCTCTGAAATGATTTGGCAGGGGAAATGTCACCTATAAGCAAACATAAAAAGACATTCAGGAGCCATCCAGTTCTTAGCTCCTAGATGAGATTATAAGCAACTGTGGCAACGTTTTCTGAAGGAGGAGCTTACTGTAATTCTTGAAACATAAACCCGTATGTTAAGAATTTTTTGGCATCCTTTCTTTAACAGCAAATGAGTGGGAAAGGGCATGGGAAGAACTGCTTTGCAGTGTTCTTTGATTGCTGTCCAGATGTTTTGAGAGATCTGATTTTTTGGTCTGCCAGGTAGGTCTGTAATGATTGTAAATGTAGTGTGGAGGCCTCAAAATCCCATTGGGATAATCATAAAAGCTTGGTAATATGCAAAAATGTGTCAGAAAGGTGGTTTCTGATGGATTGATACCCTGCAGATATTAGCCTCACCAAGCTGTACTGAAAGCACTCACAATTCTGCACCAGCTGGAATTTAATTTATTTTTGACTCAAACTAAAATGTTAAACTGATGACTAGGCTACATAAATAAAAATGGAATTGCTTTCTCTATCATTTTACATAGTTTCTCTCCCTTATGGGCTGAAAATCGATCCGTTGTCCAAGCTTACAAAAGTTGTATTCATACTCAGCTCCCATTTAATTCCAATGAACTGTAAGTTGTTTAGTTGAGTTTCTGCAGATTTCAGGCTTTTGAATATCAAAATTCTATTTTTCTATGAAATTTATGGATGGACCAAAGGCACCTGCATGGTACTGTCCTTCATTAATATTATTATAAACTTACACTAAAGTTACCAGTTTAAACAATTACACAGTAAATTTAGACTTTTGTCTCATTAGAAATCATGTTTCCCTTCAAATAAGTCTTTAAACAGTTTTCTGGAATTAGAATCATTGAAATATTAGCAGGTAGGGACCTCTGGAAGTCCTCCTGTCCAACACTGCAGTCAGAGCTGGACTATGCCAACACCAGATTGAGCCACCAATGCTTTGTCCAGGTGAGTCCTGAAAACCTCCAAGGACAATGATTCCAAAACTCCAGGAATAACCTGCTCCAACACTGCAACTATGTTGCTGATGAGAAACTTTTTCCTACTGGCCAATCTGATCTTTCAAATAATTCACTGAAACTAGTTGAGACAGGATCTTAAAGCTGCGGTAAATCAGACAAGCCATGTGATAGGATTTCTGTTACCTAATGAGATGAATATGCAAGTACTTCCTGAACCTTTCAATCTGCCTTATTCGTGACTGCAAAATCACTTTCTGTAAAGCTTTACTGCCCCTAAAATCTGCCCAAATAAATTCTCAATGCGATCAGTAACATTTTGGATAGTCTCAGGTACAACATGAAAACGAAAAATTCAGCAGAAAATATTATTTCTTAGGCAAATTAATATTTTGTCTTAGATCAAGACACATACTGATAATACATCGTTATTTGGCCACTGAAAGCATACTGCACTTTACATACGTCAGTGCAAACAGCAGTAAAAAAAGAAAGATTTTATGTGAGATGTGAGTTGTTACTTCTGCTATAATGCAAAAAAGCCACCGCCACCTTCCTTGCCCCCAGCACCACCACCACAATTCAGTGAAGAGAAGCACATATATTGATAACTCAAACTGCAATAGCTAAAAGCCAAAGTATCAGCTTTCATTCACTTCTACACCTTCACACTGGAGGTAATGAAAGTTTTCAGAAATCCACTGAAACACGTAATCAGCCAAAGCTACCTGAAACATGCACTTTCAACTCCAACATAAAATACAATTCGACAACATATGAAGTGTAAATGTTTCCATCCACATCAGAAGATCATGCCATACACTACTCTCACAAACTGAGAGTTGACAATCAATTCTGCAAGACAGCAGTGATGAAAGAATTCATCAGCAAGGGAATACAAAAGACTGTATACTGGAAGTTCAAATGGCTCAGTGAAAAACAACAGACCAAATTGCACAACTAATGATGACTTAATACAAGTTACGCTTTCTCAGGCTTTACTGACAACTTGACACCAGCTTCATGAGAATATCTTGGCAGGGAACAGTAATGTGTATAGCTTTGGCTTTTTATTTAATTGTACCACAAGCCCTCAGTTGACTTAAAACACCGATAAAAATGAGGGTGTGTTCCTATAATGTTTCTTTCCCATTTGACTCGGCTGCTCTAATATTTGATTCTTCATTATAATTTAATTAAACTTATCCCACATGAAGATATGCTAATGCACATCTTTTTCTCACCAAAGAATGAACAGAAGTAAAACATAAATGCAAAACTTAAGCAAAACTTAAACAGCTGTTGAAGCACTTAGGCTTTAAGGATAATTCATTGATGAATTTTTTATAATATGCTGATGAATACAAGTATGTACATCCATATGAGACACCATAGGCCACCTATCGTACAGCGGTTTCTTGATCTTTCATCTTCATTGGGATTATTTTTTTCCAATCAACTTCATCACCAATTATTACATATTCAGGAAGTGACACAGGGATTTCAAACATGCTCTGCATCCTATCACATCCATTCTCAAGAATGGAACAATCTTCTCCAGAAAATCGAGTCTCTTACACAACTTTTGTATTTTGGTTTTGACTGTCTTGTATTGAAAGTACATGGCCTTAGTCTTGTCTGACTAGTTACTAACAGACTGGCAGAATTAATATGCCATTTTGCTTCTACTCTATCATTTACAACTAAGTAAGACAACTACAGTTTTGGCAGGTATCCCATTTTCTTCTCCAGTTCCTCTAGATGCAATTGCTTGCATGGATACCGAATTGTACTATATATTTATGTGGATACAGTCATCAGATTCTTACTCAAATTAATGGCACTGCTTCTACTTAACAGATCATCTGTTCATTTTAACTTCTGAGTATGGATAAGCAAATACCATAGTTCCTTTGCCTTGATCATAGATTTTATTGTGCTGTGAAATAAATGATGGAAGTAAGATAGTAGTGTCCTTAGTAATATATCGAGTCAACATTAGAGTGATGTGAATTTCTAAGAAGAAACACTGCCAATTACACATATTGCAGTATGTAAATGTATTCAAGAATATATAGATACATACCATGCACACATACTAACATGTCTGTACTAAACACACATGTACTAAATATGTTCTTCCCTTTGGTGTACTGTAGAAATTTTTAATTTAAGATGTCGTCTGATGCAAGTCAGTCCATTTTATCACTTAATAAGCACAGAATTGCTTTATAAACATAGATAATAAGTAAGCACATGGCATGCAGATGGAATTAGTTCTGCCCTTTCTCTTCCCAATTTGCTGGAGTTGTGATAAAATGCTCTGACAGAGCTGTTTTATAAGTGCCAATACTACCACACCTCCTTTCCACTGCCCTCTGTTAACGTGGCACACCCTTGTTTGACAGGAAATATCACCTTGTGTTCAGTCTTTCTTTGATTTTCTCAAGTAACTATTTCAAGTGCAGTGTGACATAGTTACATTACATTAAGATTGTGTCTTTTTTACACATAATTGTATGGTGGTAAGGAAAAGGGAAAGACTCGTAGGGCACACAGAAGAGAAAATTGCCTGGCATAACCTGGGTGTGGCTATGCAGTGAGAAGAGTCAACATACTGATAGTGCTCTAGGTAAAGCAGATGTCTGGGACACAACTTGGACTTACCATCATTCAGCTGCTGCTGCTAGCACTGTGGGTAAAGTAGTTGCCTGGGACGTTGATTTAGGTTGACTTGCCATCATTCAACTGTTGCTTCCCATTGTCCAGTGCTTTGCTTTATGTGGATGGGGAGACAGACAAGTCCAACCTCCTTGTCCACAGTTTATGGGCTGATTTTGGCCTCTCCTCTCTTTTTTTTTTAAAGATAGATTAAATCCTTACATGCACTATAAAAAAACATACCTGCACTGAAGTAGCAGAAATAGGAGCTGGGTGGCCTGCCATAATATGTGACGAACTGTGCCCTAAAGCTGTGGGTTTAAAAGATAAACACCAGTATAAAAGATAAATACCAGTTTCATATGTTAAATTATATATTTATATATATAATATATATATTATATATATTATATATATATATTATATATATTATATATAATATATATATATATATATTATAATATATATTATATATATTATAATATATATATATATATTAAATACCTTGTTCATCCAGACTCATTTATTCATTCTAATCCTCATTTATTCATTCTAAGTCATTGCTGTCCTCCTGATCTTTCATAGCTACTATCTGTGGGGCTGTACCCTGAACTGCCTTTGAAATACCTATCCTGATCTAGAAAGCTAGATACAATTCATTTAAAACTGGTTTTAACTGTTTTGTTCCATTCGGAACACCACACAAACTCAGTTTGGATGCATATTCCTTAGGATGAATCCATCCCCCCATTTGGTTCAGAGGTTGGTCCCACACACAGTTATCCTAAGCAAAAAGAAGTGACTCGTGGGAATAGGAAGATATGGAGGGTACTAATGTATTAGAGTATTATGAATCCATGGCCTTAAAGCACATGAAGTGTTTGTGTGGCCAGTAACTACTGAAAACCTGCAGCTGTCACTAAAGGCAGACAGACTGGCTATTGCTGTAACAGAGGAGTCATGTT
Source organism: Tetrao urogallus (assembly GCF_951394365.1). Classification (NCBI taxonomy): domain Eukaryota; kingdom Metazoa; phylum Chordata; class Aves; order Galliformes; family Phasianidae; genus Tetrao; species Tetrao urogallus. The sequence continues at coordinate 16,588,954 of NC_136825.1, forward strand.
GGGTAGTATTTTACACCTACTTCGCACAGGCATAAATTGTAAGACTCTGAAGATCAGATCTGGTCCCTTCAGATCTTTGGATTACTTTCTATGTGGGTAGGAATCCACGTCTGATGATGTATCTACAGTAGGAAAAAGCATGTTTTTGCGGTGCAGAATTTTGTTGAAGGCAATTCCATCTTTAAATTCTTGCCAGATGAAAGTACTAGCAACCTGACTCACCTGCAAAATTGAAGCTTATGCTATTCATCTTTATTCCCTGGGAAGACAAACATGACAAAGGGTGTAGATTCTGTTTCGTATTAAGTGTTCTGCTCTGTTCCTCTCACTTTCAGATAAGCCGTTCTGTATAGGATGAGGTTTTTAGTAAATGAAACAAGGCTTTTCCCTTTAGCCACATTTTTGCAACTATATAAATTTAACCTCTTTTTCTCACATCTTGCAAAAAGGGATTTTTAAAAACATTCCTTTACATTAGCATTGAAAGCACTGAAAGACATAATGCATCCAACCCCTGTGAAACTGCTGGATGCAGGGAAACAAGGTGCAGCTCACCACCTAAATCAAAGATTTTATGCTTTAATCAAAGAGACAGCTTGCATTCTCAGCTTTTGATTTCCACAAAGCTTGTTTGTTTTACTTAAGGCTAGTTTACTACACCCGTGTTACCATGGAATTGCTAGGGAGCTAAGCCACACCTTTATGAACATACTTAGCACTTCCTGCACAGAATAGCCTTAAGAGCAGTCTCCTATATGCCAAAGAGATAATAGGAAGAAAAAGACCATGAATGACTACATCTTAAGATCTTGGCTAGCTGGCAAAGCCATTGCAGGTCACCTGTGTGTTCTCATACAATAGTTCATGTAAGGTTTTTGGGCAGTGTTTACTGAGAGATGTATTTTTTAAAATAAATTTATACTTAGGATATTGGTAATATGTTTCCTACCCTTTCATCATCTGAATCCAGCTCTTCCACTGGTGATTGCTCTGTGACTGGAAGAAAACAAATGGTGGATTGCTCTCAAATCCTTCTGGGGTAATACATATTCTACTGCTGTATTACAGTAATGGTAGACTGACAGGATGAGGGTTCCAACAGACAGGATGAGGGTTCATTATATGTAAACAACCCTCCTTCTCTCAGTGCTTTTTGGCAGTGTGGTATTATTGCTAGTTTACTTACATCTTCCTTTTCCTGGTTCACGTGCAATTTGAATTATATCAAAATACGTGTCAGTTTTGACCGCTCCTTAATATTTATATCAAGATAAGGACTTTTTATTACATAGTAAAGACATAATTTTTAAAATACATATTCAGTACTATAAAAATCAAAGCACAAAACTTTCTGCTGAAACTTATGCTGCCTAAAGTTGCCTAAAGCACATTGAACACTCAGAAACCTCTCCTTACTGATGAATCATTCCAGTTGTTTCACATATTCTTCCTTTAACCTTCTGACTGAGGATATAAAACTATCTTTCATTTTATTGACACAGCGTACTGCAAATAGGCCAGCAGTAGAGTTTGTGTAACAGTAAAGAAAAAAAGTAATTTCATATAAAAGACTGGGACTTCAGATTATTATTTCTTAGAGTTCTGGTAACATCCTACGGATGACAGTAGCTGCGAATGCTTGGGTGGATGGTAATGATGACTTATATGGTAGATACTGGCACTGCAGCAAGGTGGAATACATAAAAGTAATTGTATTCTGTAGGAACATGATCACTATCATCCAGTTCATGGACACAAAAGTATTTCAAAATCACAACAGGTAAAAGAAATGACAGAAAATCAACAGCATTATCATGCAACATTCCTTCATAATTTGTTAAAACAGGAAAATATTTACAGACAACACCAGAAACTTAAAAATCACACCAGAAAATTAAAAACAGTACACAGTTACTATGATTATCTTCTTGCTATTAGTAGGATTAAACCTGCAGTATACATTACCATGATACAGGCTCAAATGTAATAGGAAAAGATTCACACTTTGAGTTACAATTTGGTTCCACAGGCCTAAAAGCAGTATAGATATACTGTGCATCTTGGGATTTTAATTGCTGCAGAGCAACAACGTTCTCTACCCCCGTACAGTCACAATGTACTACTGAGAAGTGGCAGAGAAGAGGTTGTGAACATACATACACTGAAACAAGGCAAGTGAATATAAAGTAACAGCCAGTTTCATTTATTTGTGCAGTTTATCTGTAGTAGCAACCAAAGCCCCAGTATGCAAACAGCCCAGGCAATTGGGGGCGGAGGTACGTAGTCTACAGCCCTGCAAAGAAATCATGTGAAGCAATACTCTTTTATTAGCAGTCTTTCTCAAGACTTGGCTCAAAGGGATTTACAAATCACTGTATACACAATCATGGAGCAACTTCTTCATTGTTGTATGGTCAATATGCTGCATAAGGCAGAAAAGCGGGTTTTTTTTTGTGTTCTCAAGTAGAATAGAAGACATCCCTTTCTTAGTAGAATCTTAATGGATGTGCGAAACAGATTAGCAGGCAGGATTGTATAGTCTACAAAAAAGTTAAATCTGTTTCAGGAAAAGGGCTAATTAAGGCAAGAGTTCTATAAGTCAGGCTCACAGGTTTCTAATTCTTGGCAACAAATGTTCATTGTCATGTGCTGTTATTTAATACCAGATTTACTTTCCATTGTTCATTTCTTTCCACAGTGCAATCACGGCTAGATTAGAAGCTTGTCACACCTCAACAATGGCATTTGCTTAGCTTTGGGCATGATGGTTTATGCAATGGATGAGGAATATTGAAGTAAAGATGTTTAGGAATGTGTTCTCAAACTTATAAAATCTTACAACTGTGTCCCTGAGTGAGAAAGTTAATTTTAAGAGTGTGCTTTATATATGAAGCTTAGGAATCTGTATCTTCTAGAGCTAAAAGAGAAAGAAAAAAAAAGACATACAATGCTAACTTCAATTTCAAATACTTCAATGGCATCAACCTTGAATTCCAGAGAAGGAAAAATATAAAAGTTCAATTTTCTAATCTATTTCCTAGAGTAAAATACATTATTTCAATAACATAATGTTAACATTGACATTGCAAGCTGACCAAAGATGTAGAATCATAGAATCATAGGTTAGAAAAGACTTCTAAGGATGTCAGGTGCAACTATCAACCCATCGCTATCATGCCCATACTGCGTACTGTACATGCTCATACACATGGAGCTTTACTTATATATTCTTTTTCACTCCTTACCTTTGTGCTCCTTCAGCGTCTGAGAGAAAGGCAGACACATGATCTGTCTCCCTTTTAGCCTTTCTGGCTTCCTAGAAATCTTCCTTTGGTTTCTATGTTTTCTACACTTTATCTCAAGCACCTGAAAACACAGAATATAAACTCAACATACAGCAACACAATGATTACAAGACTGTATATACCACGGTTTCCCACGATAATAGTGAAAATAAAATGACAAGTATAAATTGAATACATACTTAATACACTGTTTAGGACACACAGTACAACCGGTCTCTCTCCTTCAATGAAGGAAAGAAAGTGACACTCCATGAAACACTTGATTTGAACATGACTTTTCTACCAGCAGTACATAGGAGTGTTCTTGGTTATGGTTTTTTTCCCCCATGATGTTTGCCTAGGAAACAAACAGTCTTTCCATTCAGAATGCCCCTTCAGGAAACCTTTCCTCCTTTCCTATCACCAGTACCATTATGGAATATTCAAGAATTGCTTAAGTTACATTACTGAATTGTCAGCACTGCGTGAATTTTAGAATTAAATGGATATTTTTTATATGTTGATTATGACCTAAATAGTACTATTGGAATGGGTTTATATATTTTCATTATCTTCCTTTTTCTCTCATTTCTCCTCCCCATTTGTGCATAAATGCATGCATACCCAGCATTGCCACAGTCATAGTCAAGATGCCTCACTTTGCTACCCTTGATACAACAGCAGGGTGAATAGAAGAATTCCCTGTGAGGATTTGGGAGCTCAAGATTCCTGCTCCTATTAGTAAAGAGCCTGAAACTGTATTTGAGTCACAAATGAAGAGGTGTATGTCTTCTTTGGAGTGAGATGGAGATACATTTCATTTAATTAGAAAAGTACAAAGGAGTTCTATGGCAGGTTTTAGTTCAGAGCAGGATTGTGACTGAATCTTTCCGAGGGTGTGCACAGATCCCAGATGTGAAGCACTTCACATGCCTAGAAAAGACCTAGTATTTCTTACCATTGAACCCATTTCTCAAGAAGTAGCTTGAGTGATGTGACTGATGTCAGCTGTGATGGCAGCATCCTGCACATAGCTATTCTGATGTGTAGGGGTTCATCTACTGCTTCCTGCTAAGCAAGCTCAATAGAAGTTGGCAGATAAAAGACTCCATTGTTTCACAATCTTCAGTAATGCAAGGGTGAATTTCTGTTGAAATGTAAAGCAACAATGGATTCAATTATTTTTAAATACATTTGCTATATTATAGTTATTGGACACTGGATCTGTATGAGAATAGATCAGGAGAATTGCTCCTGCTGTACTGGATGCATTTTATTTTGCCACGGTAGGACATGCAGTGAACACAGGTATGAGGGTTATTCATGATACTGAACTTCGTTTTGAAGAATTCAAAATGTTATTTTCTTTGCCCATTGCTAAGGAGAAGAATGATGCTAATGGAACTGTCTTTTAATCTCTACATGACTATATATTGGCTTGGACAGAGCTACGCTCTAAAAAGTTGAAATTAGTGGATGAGACCTTTAAGGGGACATAATATCATGATGCATTTGTGTTTCACCATGAAAATATGAACATCTTAAAAGAAATGCACTGGAAGATGGTGGTGGCATAGTACCCTACAGCAGTGCTCTGCATTTCAATCTCACGTTCTAATCTAATGGTAGGTGCTATCATCTGAACCAATACCTAATTATGGAATTCCTCCTCCTATGGTCTCCTATTTAATTACGAATTTATATTAATTTGTATGAAATAGAAAAATGAAACGTTAAGCTGTACCTAGCCTACTTCTGTTGTTGGACCATTGGGCTAATCATACCCTATTCAGATTAACAAAGTCAGCCTTCAGTGACTAACAATCTGAAAATATTCTTGGTTTTGTTGGCTTTACAAAGCATAATGGAAGAAACCTCTGCTCAACAGTTGCACATCCTTACCCTTCTGTTTCTCCTGCTTTGTTCAACGTAATTCTAATAATTCTCCTTAATGTCTTGGGAATGATTAGACATTTGTATGTTCTCTGGATTTATTTACTTTTTTTACTCTGAAGATGTGTTTCAAAATAAGTAGTTGTACCTAAAAAATACAGGAGACATGTTTAAACAGTAGCAAGTTTCACACTTCATATGCACTACAAAGAAAACCACAAAATAATAGACATATCCAGTTTTAAATATAAAATATGTATGTTTACATACATGTAATATTGACATGTGGGAATCAGATATGAGACTTTCATAACATTGAGGTGATACATAGAAACTTTGAAGAGGCCATGGATATTCTTTTCCCATTTGTAAGCATGCATTTTTGTCTATAGCCCACATAGAACTTTGAAAGTCACCTTTGAAAATGTTCTTGTACAGTGAATCCACAATACACTCTAGCCAAGAGGACAAATGCTTCTACTGCAATTGCTCTGCTGTACAGCTTGTCTCAATAAGGAGCATTTCAACTTGTTAGAGAAAGACTTTATCTTCTGTCTTGAGTCATAGTTCTGAAAAGGGGAAGAGGAAAATCTACATCATTGTTAGTGTTTGTTAATAGAAACTGTATCACATATGCTAAATTGAAATATCAGTTTGTTTGTTCAGGCTAGCTTTTATCATTAGTATGTTAACCCTCACTGAATAATGTGGCATCCTCTGCTTGAATATTTTCTAATTATCAGGATAGTCAAGCTATGCTCTAGAAAGTGAACACAATTCATGACTTAATTCACGTGATCTACAGCCAATCATTTTTCAGAGTGAATTGTTGCTAGGTAATACAGAAGTAGGTACTAATATTTGGCCAGACAAAGGCATTTCAAAGATCTGTTCAGCCTTTAAGTAAGGAATGGACTTGCTATAGATTACTTTGAACAGTTTTGTCAACCATAAAACACATCCCATTTGCTTGTCAGAGCTTCTAAAAAAGTATGTATAGCCATTGTGGTCTTCAGACCAGGGCAGGACACACGATCCAATTTCTTTCAAAGTCATCATCTGCTTAGCTTTCAACAAAAGGTGTTTTATGACATCTGGGATAATTTTGCCCATACACTGTTAGGGAGTATTCACATGATCCTTTCTGCTGGATACTCTGTATGACAGGAAACAGAAGGGTTATCAGTGATAGCATATTAATACGCAGCACTGCCAGGAAAATGCTGAGCTACGGTTTATTACTATCTTGGCAGTTTCTTAAACTGATACATTGCTCTGCCACTTAGTGTATGTGGTAAGATTACTGCAAACTTGGCTGAGAGCATTTGCATCTTTGTAAGCATTGTTTCATTGCATGATATCACCGAAGGAAACAAATGTCAAAGGAGAAGTCACACCTAAATCTGAAGCTTTAATGGTTTAATGAGGTATAAAACAGGCTCACATGAGCATCTGCAAGTTTGAATTGTATTCTGAACTTCAACTCTGTTTAGGAAATCTTTAGTTTGATGTTTGTCTTTTCAAGCAAAACTTTTCTTGAAGCAAAATATTACAGCTAAGCTGGTTTGACAACTTGCCACCAGAAGTGGGAGGTCCTTCTTGTTTCCCCACTCTTTTCTTTCACAGCTTCATATTTCTCATCTCTTTATACATGCGGTGGTTGTGGTCAGACCCAGGCTGAGCCAATGCAAGTTGTTAAATCATCAGTAAAACATATTTCAGTCATCAACATGACTTTGTTCTGCAGGGTTACTGCCAGAGCCTGCATACAAAGAGGGGCACAGTCAAGAGGGGGATCAAACCATAAAATCGTCCAAAGCCACAATGCAACATTCTTCTCATGACCTACTGTACCAAAATAAATAAATAAATAGATAGATAAATAAATAAAAAATCTATACATGTTTTTGCATGTGTGTGTTTGTAACCAGGAGTATGAAAGCTGTTTATTATGGCCTAGACCCCCCAAACTATCCTTTAGCTAGACTAAGTTACAGTTTCACACTGTATGTCTTTTTTGATAGGCAAGTTGGGTTTAGAAGAGCTGCATTTGGAATACTGCTACCAAGAAGAGTGATCATGGCATTCTGACCTCATAGGGTCCCTCAAAACAAGTGTGTTAGTTCGAGGTGTGACAAGGAACAGACTAAGATTTTATACCTGGAATATTAAGGTACACATTCTCATCAGTTCAGTATAGACCAAGCCTCCTTACTGGTCTAAAGACACAACATTTACTTCATAGATGCATGTACTGAAGGAGACAAAGCAACACAGTGAGATTAAGCAGTAAGCTGTCTGTTAGTGAATGGGTCATGCTTTCATAGTCGCACAGTGGTGTTATTTTAAATATCCACAGCAGCCATTTTAGCCTCTGGGTAATCTTTCAAATTTATTACAGAATTTTACATTTTCAAACTTTTTTAGAGTGAAAACTAACAGACAGATGAAATGGCTAGACAAGAACAGAAAAGCACCATCTTTAAGCTTCCTATAAAAATCAAAGTATGAGACAGAGAAACTGATCTTGGACAGAGCTGCCAGTGTTCGATTCCCACAATCTCACAAAAGCTTGCTGGTATGAAGGACAGACCTTTTCAGCACATCAGACACACAAGCATATGCATTTTGTGTGTGCTCCCTAGGCACTTCCAAACAGATTTATGTATAGCAGTGTGCGTAGACAAACCCTTTGAACTGTTGCTTTAAGTACAATTTCAATCTGCTATGAGGTGATTCCGATTTTTGAGAAAAGGATTCAATCTGACAACTGGAGTGGTCATTTTAGGAACATCCTGATCCTATCAGCCAGCTTTGCTCATGAATAAATACCATGCAGCCAGATTCTTTTCTTCCCCATCCCACCTCTTAAAAACAAAAGCAGCCTCGGGCTATTAAGCCTTCCCCCATCACCCGTTAATCCCCAGGAAACAGCTTCTTTCTCAACTGTTTTTGCTTAACTGATGCAACATTTAACACCTCAGATGAATCAACACTGGGCAACTAGTCAGCTTCTGACTTCACAGCCGTTTCAGTTCCACAACACTAAATTAGGATTTCAGGATTCAGATGACTAGCATTTTAGGAGGCCACTTTAGAACCCACAATCGCCTCTGATACCTTATTTGCCCTTCTTCCTTTGAATCTGTAGATTCTGGTAATGCAATTCACTCCTCCTGCATAGACCGTTCTGGTAACTCATGACATCTACATTGTGTAAAATGTTTTATAAGCACGGAAGTTCTTCAAGCTTTTTAAGTTCTAGGATTCATATTTACAGTTATTCCTTATATGACTTTAGCATCAAAATAAAATATTCAATTGATATATTCACTGAAGAGAAAGCACTTTCAGTGAACAGAAAAACAGTTCTCTTTCTTAGTTTAGCTTAACAAGATATGCTGCTGGATGACAGAAATGGGAGGACAGGAGAATCAAGGAGAATCCCTAGGAATACTTTCTTCAGTGTGCATTTATTTTTTAATATATTATATATATTTGTACATACCCATTTTTTCAAGCAGTTATTCAAAAGGATGGATATGGATGAAAACCCTTGATTTTTGCAGGAGTTCAATTTGTTTCTATGTGTACTTCTCCTCCACCTCCCCAAGCCATTTTATTGAGCTGAATGGCCTCTATGTGTAACAGAAATAGCATTAGTCAGCAAGATCTTGTCTTTAGTTTTTAAAGCTTATAACCAGCAAAGGAAATGACCCAGAGAGCAGAAAAGGAAGTCTCTACTTTCCTTGTTTCTATTCCACCAACTCTTCACTGTCTCTACCAGGAAGAATGTATCGTCTTTCAAGCAAGTGATGTTTTTTTATTTCAGCTTTGCCCCTAACCTCCTCCAGCATCCTCACGGGGTGAGGCTATGGGTTACGTTTGCTTAGCAGCCTCTAGCGGCTCACCACAGAAGTTACCAAAGGCTGTATCTTCACGTGCAGCAGCCACAGCATATTTCTGCTCACTGTGCTTTGCCAGGATGCTCGTAACCACATAGTAGCCTATGAACAAGGATGAAGAAAGAAAATAAAAAGATAAGCCAATTCCACTGAGCTGTGTGCCATAGGAGTTAATTTTTCTCTGAAACATTTACATTTTGGTGACAAAAGTGATAAATGGTGATAAGTGGTGATAAAAGAAACAGATACAAAGAAAAGAAGAAGCAATAGCCACAAGGTGCTTGATTTGTCCCAAGTGCACTACATATTCCTTACAGTAACATTTGTCTTGGACCTTATGAGTTCATTCTTCAAGTTCCAAATAGAAACAATAGATGCAAGATTTCAAAGATTTCTCTCACATTCTAATAAGAAACTCTTCTAGAGGTTCCTCTTCCATCCACAAATGCAAGCCCCTACAATTTGAGACCTTAAAGTGTTTCTAGCAAATACAGCAATTGCTTACTGGAAAACTAAAGCACTGTGCAAATCCTTGTAGATGTTCTCCCATTTTTAAGAGAAAAGCAAAGAATTAGAGACACCAGAATCACAGATCTAGCCAGACTACCTTTTGGGTCTTGAGCAGACAGTAGGTGAAAGGAAGGAGGTTTAAGATGTGTCCTGAAGATCAAAATCAAGCATGTTTACTAGGAATGATAAACCTCAGTTGCCTACACCTAATTTCATGCTATTAGGAGTTAATTGGTAATACACATATATTTTTTAAATGAAAGTGCATCTGACCTGTATTATGGTGAACAACAAAGTGTTGAACAACATCCTAGAATAGAATGAAGTTATAGAATGAAGTTATAGAATAGAATAGAATAGAATGAAGTTATAAGCATAGTTTCTGACTTCTCAGCTATCTACATTAAAATACTGCAGATATTCTAGGCTACTCCCATAGGGATAACTCAGTTTACCACTGAGCACTGTAAAGCAGAACTGCATCTAAGAACTCATCTGTACTTTTCTTCCTGTCTTATTTCCGGGTATCCAGATAGTTGATGACATGGAAACCAAAGACAAGGCTATTTGATAAGGCACTGCTACTCCCTGCATTGATAACAGCTCTCTCCAAGCTCGAATATTCTTCATCTCAGCTAATCCTCAGGTTTTAATGAAGCTGTACAGGAAAAAAGCTTCCAGTTGATTTTCTGATTTTCTGGACAATGCTGGTGAGTCACAGAACACTGAGATTTGCAATGTGAAGTTCTCATCTATATTTCTTCTTGAGAAAAATAAGATTAGTGTAATCAAGTGCGATATTTGGTCCTTTGTAATGGGTAAGAACTGGTTTATTTTAACTGCCCTTGTGGCCTTCCTGTTGATGATTTAGTATCCTGAACACTAACACAGCAGCTGTGTATACATGTAAATAGGCTTTCTGTTGTGCTAATTGGAATTACATTTACTTATTTGGACCTGATCTTCTTCTGAGATTCTTTCATATTAAGTCTGTGATGTAAAAAAAAGGAACTATTTATTTCAGCCTACTATCCAGTTTAACTGACTGTAATATAAACTGCTTTTCAAAACACCCATAACCCAGCGTGTTCTTTCACAAAAGCTGAAACTATAGACTGCTGTCAGTTTGTCTCACATTTTACCTTTTCTCCTTAGTTAATCTCTCAACTAATGGCCTTCATCACACTGAAAAACTCTGTCCTCCAAATTCTGCTTCAGAAAGGAAGTTTAAAACACTTTGTTTAAAAAAAGCAAACAACTTGAAGTCAGGAAATTCAAAGATGAAAATTCAGTATAATTAGGAAGAAAAACCCAAAACCTGTGACCTTACATCAATACAGCCATGGAATGAAGGCTAAATCTGTGCTGTGAAAGAATTTTATCAAGGCTCAGGCAGTTTTTTTTATTTTCACAGGAAAGTACATTCATATGCTTAAAGAATTGAACACACCCAGACATTAAGAAAATTTCCTTAGTGAAAAAAGCTTATGAAAGAAGTGGGAACAAGAACAAAAGGACATAAACCACCTTAAAAATTCCATTTATTTATAATGCCAGAATTCAGGGACGCTGAAAATATTCTTTTCCATAATGCTGCCCAGGGCTGCAGCTTTCCTCATCATCATGTAATGAGGAAGTAGCTGCACAGTTTGATCAGGGAGAGAACAGCTCCACAATCCAGAGGCAAAGCCTCAGACAAGACCTCATAGGAGATCATCTGAGTGGACCAAAAGGATTTGTGGAAAAACAGATACTAGGATTTTACCTAGCATATTCCATGATCTTTGCTCTGTTTAAGAACTGTGAATCATAGCAGCTATATAACACAGTTGATGCTGTGTGACGCATCAGCAGGCAAGCCCTCAGGTAGTGGAAGTGAGGACTGAGATGTCCAGGTTTCCATTATTATCTTCACCTCTGTAGTCAGAGTTCACTAGTCAAAACTTGTTGGAACTGATTTTTAGGTTTTGATGATCAGTCTCCTGTAAGTTAAGGTGTCCGTGTGTTAGCTGTTCCTTATTAGCTTTGCGTTGCTCTCCACTGTATTTCTGATACCTTGTCATATTTGGAATACAGAATACTTTCATTCTACTTAATATCACATGAGATGATATTTTACTAGCCTATGCTCCTGTGCAGAGGCTAGTCCTATTTCTTCACAACTACATGAGCTTACCTTTCCCTTGCTTTTCATTTCTACAGTCCAGACACAGAAGTTTCACAAAGCAATCACAAGGCATAAGCAAGATCTGCTACACTGAAGTACTGTCACCCCTGAAATGTAAGTCAGCTGCATGAAGGAAGGGAACCAGTAACAGACATCTTACAATAGAGAGCACAGAGCACATCTGCGGTGGCTGAAATCACAGGGGAAAATTTTGGTAGGAAATGCAATTATCGTACTGGATTTTGGCAGCAACACCTGGATTGACATTCTTCCTTCATGGCAAATCAGGGATTTTTGATGACTGGAAGTAAGAAAAGTCTTGGTTTTCCTTTTTTTTCCTAAAAAGCTGCCACTTTCATCAAAAGATTGATCCAGTACTGTCAGAAGGGCTTATTCTCCAAACTAGAGCTTACATCCAAATACAAATTGGAAGAAATAACTACTTGGATTAGTAACAACAGCTTGGATAGTTTAGCATAATGCTTTCTACAAAAATGTTCTAGTAACAATTAATTTTCATCAAAATACTTTTTTTTAAAAAAAGTAAGATTTTCTTTACCACAGCTCAACACCTGAAGTTGGTAGAAAAGAACACTGAATAGAAGAACATGCATGATCTCTGAGTTTATCTGAAGGATATCTTCGTAGATCCTATAAATAAGTCTCTTATTTCAAAAGAGTAAATTTTAGTGCACGAGAAGGACTACTTAATGAATCTTCATCCATCAAAGACTGAAAGGAAGGGAAAGATCAAAGTGTGTTTACAGTCAAGATGCTAAAACTATGTATGTTACCCGAACTACAAAGAAAGGCTTCATCCATAACAAGATAAATAATCCACTCAGAAAGACAGAGATCTCAATTAGTGTCTCATATGAAAGTCTCACACTTTATACAGCACAGCTAGTCATGTACAAAAGGTTTTCAGCACAGCAAAGGTATTGACTATATATGAATCATGTAAAACATTATCATAAAATTAATTACTAGGGTCTTTTAATTGTTGCCATTGTTTGTGTTTGCACATGCAAACTTGGTGTTCTGCTGTAACTTCTTGTTATATTAACTTAGAAATTTATTATAAAGGACTTCAGCTTTAGACAGAAATTCAGTGTTATGAAACTCATAAAACCATGCTGTCTACTTATTTTGAGATAATAGATACACATTAACATTATTCAAGTTTTAACACTAGTTTTTTTCCCTGAAGAGCAATAACACAAAAGCACTGGACAACAGGGCTTTGGGTTCACGTTCTGTTCTGCACTGCCCTGCATGGATCTCTACATATAGCTGAAATAATAAGAATCTTGTCCTTTAGAGAGAAAAATCAACTAAATTTTTTACTTACTAGTTACTTTGCAATATGCAAAATATAATTATTTGCTTATGAAAAAAAAAATCAATAATCAAAAGTAGTGAGTATTTTTATTTGGGATTTTTCTTTGCCTTCGATACCCTACTAACACTGGTATCACTATAATACTATTACTATTAACATGACAGTAAGAGAATGAAACTCAGCACTGTCAAAGGAACAGTTATCGGTCTATTTTTCTCTGCTAAATGGAGATAAAAATAATATAACTTAAAAGTTCTGACCACACAAATCTCTTTTTGTTACTGTCTTTAAATCTGCTATAAAATTTATTGGGAGCCATATTTTAATGTCAGCATGCAGCAGTCATGTTATTTTCTAATCAGACTACTTCAGGTGTGCTTCTTTCCTATACATATGTCAGAGTGAGAGTCCTGAAGTTAGAATTACCAGAAGGCAACTAAGCAGTCACAGAGATGCTGATGAAAAATTGTTCCCAGCTATATTCTTCATTTCTGCCACACAGAGGTTCAGATGCTTATGGATCAAACACTGATCTACTGTAGTTTCAGAACACCTTGCTATAAACAGCAGTTTAGGAGGTTATCTGAGAGTGGCTTTGCAGTTCTGACTAACAAAGCTAAGCTTGCCGTGTGTCCTTCCCCAATGCTCTTTGTAGAGGTTCAGCACAGTTGATAATGAAGCAGTCACTGCAGTGCTGCAATTTAGAATCCAACACTCTGAAGAGAATATCACACATTTTAGTGTTATTTAACATGGTAGGCTGTAAAACACAGAAAAAGTATGGCAGAAAAGCAATTGCTGCATGAATAGCTGTAGCATTCCCAAAGAGCAGCAAGGGAAGTGTGAACTGCAGTCAAAGCAAAGCGTCCTTGCTCATGAATCTCAGCTCTCAGATATCTTCTTGACAGAGTCACTAGCACATACACAGGTCTAGAGATGTCATGAGCCAACCCAAGCTTGGGCCAGAATATTAATCCAGCTCCTGAGGCAAACCTGAGAACAGAACCAAGTTATCTTCTCTTCATTTTATGCACACATGCACTAGTTTACATGTAAAAACTAGTGACTGTGACAATGAAAAAGGGAAACTGTATTTCAAGTATCTATTCAATAATTTAACTGGCGACCTGAAGCTTTAAACTCTCAAAAGCTCTAACCATTCTGTTCACGCTGTTTAGGATTCTGACAGAAGATTTTTCAGTTGATTCCTTCAATTTTCATCAGAAACAAATAAAAAGGGAAGAGCCAGTTTCACTGCTAGCCTGGCTAAAGCCTACTGTTGAAGCAAGACCTTCCCAGCAGCAATTACTCAGTGCAACAGACATGTTATTACTTACAACTGAAGATTCACCAACCCTGCCCCAAGGGGAGAACAGCTACTGCACCTGTCAGCATGCAAATATGTTTGGTATGTTCAGTTACATTCACTGGCAAGCCAGTGAACCCACTAACAAAAAGATGGGGTTTTACTACATTGAGGCACGTATTTTCAAGAAATCTAAACAGCTGCCTAAAGAGACACTCAAAAAACTGGGAAATAAAATTTGCAAGGTTTTACAGTTCTATAAAAGGCACCCAGATCCCCTAAGAAAACTCTGTCAGTTCCAATGCATCCTGAGTGCAGTCTGAGTGTAGCTTCAGGCTGTTAACTCTCCCTAATCCAAAATGCAAAATTGCTTTTGGGTGACACAACTATCATGCTTTTGGTTGACTTCATAATGTTTTGAGATGATTTCTTATAAATCCAGAATCATTTAACCAATTGAAAAGCATTATTTAAGCTACATTAAAGAATATTTCTGTTTTAACATATTAAAAAATATTTCATTATTTGCTGTGTACTTCAAATTTCTTGATATTTCAGGCCTGTAGACAGGGATACTCTAACCACGTAGGAAATGCTAGGAAATTCTGCCAACATCTTCGAAACCAAAGGATTAAATACCTAGTTTCACAAAACTGCAGGATGCAGAGGTAACCATGGAAGGAAATTGTTCAATAGTCTTTTCTACGTAGTGGTGTTCCCTAAGTTTTATACTTTCTTAACTGAGCATTGTAAGAGTTTACCCATCAGAACTGTGTGGTCTGAAACAAATAAGCTAGTGCCTCTTTTTTTTTATATTAACATCCAATATATACATTCATGTATATATATAATACGTACATACACATATATATGTCATTTACTCCCAGTAAAACTGCATGTTGGTCTCTATTCTTCCTCCTTAGTGAGGATGACACAGCAGTGGGGTAACATAACGTATGCTCTGCCTGCAGCCCTTCGTGTTTTTCTTAACTACAGCAATGTAATCCTGCATTCCAGATACTGCAAAGCTTGGCCAGTGTATGTATTGTATACAGTGTAACTTAGCCTTATCATAAATAGTTTTGATCCTACCCCAGACATCTAAATAATGAAGTTATTTTAAAAGATGTATAACTACTGCCTTACAGTCTGAATCTGTCTACAGAGGATACGAAGCAATCTATAATGGTCCACTGCTAGATTTAACCTCCACATCATTTAAGTTCCATTCCTCTGCTGGTGCTGAAAATCAAGGGGATGGATCAAATAGAGATTTGTGGTTTTTTTGGTGAGAACACTTAAGGACAAGCAGTATCTAAGAAAAATCTTACAGACATAAACCAGATTGTAATCTACTTCCTATTATAAGTCGGACTGGCAAATTTCCAAGTAGAGAAACTTTCTCACTAGCAATGATTTGTTCTTATGCCCCCTGCCTTTCAAACCAATTAACTCTTATGTGTGATGATAATTAAGAACATGATTAAGTTTGAGAATGAACTGGATATAATTTTAATGGTCACTGAAAAGAAAGAGCTGCACCTGAAAATGCCTACTGACTATTTGTAATTATGCCAAGAAAACATACAGTAAGTATCTGTAAGAAAACGAGGAAAGCAGTGTCCCATTCTGCTTCTTTTACCGATCAAATGACCGATCATTTGATGTCACTTCTTCAGTGACATTTATGACTGGCCACTCTTGAAGTATTTGCTGCTCCCTTCCATATGTCTTCCATAAAAACAATAAGGCACATTTTTATTCTGAAAAAAGTGAAAATGAAAACTTACTTTTCAACTGCTTGAAGGAAGGGACTGTCTTGACATTCTGCATTTTCTGTAGCTAAGTCTTGTTAATGTCTCCCTGCCCCTCTTCTGGGGTTTAGCACAGTGGTTTGTACAACTACTTGTGGGGATGCATGATGAAACTTACCAAGAAACTGATCTGAGAAAAAATAGATAACCATGAGAGCAAGGGTTATTTCTGACATATATCAATTCCCTGGTCTGCTCAAACATGCAGACCCACAAACAGTTGAACTCTCATCACCAGGGAGCATTCATGAGAACAGAAGTGCAAGGTGAGCAAATGTTGTTAACTGCCTTTGCTACTGAGAGAAAAAAGGGTGCCTTCATGCTCAACATTCTTGTTTCCTAAAGCATTTCTGTGGACTGACTGCACAATCAGCTTTTGCTTTGGCAATAAACAGATTACTACTGAAACTAATCAGAACATGTGCAAAATAGCATACACATGAGTCATACATACATTATGTTTTAAATTAAATCTTTCCAAAGTGCTGTTAAAATCAGTCAGTGGTTCTCTTTTGTTTTGTGTTGTGATTTTTTTCATCCTCAACTCATCTCTGCATTTACAGGCCTTAGTCAAGATGGTCCTTCACAATGGTTTTTTGATTTGTTATCCCAGTATTTCCAGCCAGACACCAGTTTCTGCTTCTTGTTTATTGTTTATGCTGAAAACTGCCTTTAACATTATCCCTTAAACCTGGAAAACCCTGCCCAAATTAATTAGCATTCAACTTAAAACTGAGCCCCAAGAAATGTTTTTACTTTGATGCTTACAGTAAACTGCCAGCGAACAGTGGATAGGAAGACTGCAGACAGGGAATTTTGATTCTATAAACACTGTTTACTTCCAGCTTCAGGAAGTCTATGAAGTACGCAAATAACTAGACTTGTTGCTCTGTGTTCTTTCGTATCTTTTTCCATTAAACTAGTCTGCTACAGCTATTAAAATAT
This sequence comes from Tetrao urogallus, assembly GCF_951394365.1. Classification (NCBI taxonomy): domain Eukaryota; kingdom Metazoa; phylum Chordata; class Aves; order Galliformes; family Phasianidae; genus Tetrao; species Tetrao urogallus. The sequence continues at coordinate 16,606,120 of NC_136825.1, forward strand.
AGTAATTGAGATCTCTATGTGTTGTATTAATGAGGAAGAAAGCTGACTATTGCTATACATTTTCTGTTTGATGCTGTGCTTATATTAAGTAACACTGATGTGTCAGGAACAAAGTTGCATAATTTACACATACCCTCATGGCAGCACGGTGCACACATAACCTTTTTTGTTTTTTAAGATCCATACTCATTTTTAATTAAACTTAGAAGCAAACTTGTTCTTTCTTTAAAGTTGTTACTGAGCTATAATTAATTTTACTTTTATCTGCCTTGCTTGGGAAAAGGAGTTGGTCTGGACCAAAGCCAGCTCTTTTACCTCAATCCCAAGGGAAAATTCAGTCATCTGTATGACAGGAAAAACGAGACCTAACTCAGTCAGATCAACCAAGCTTCACAGCAATAAACTAACAGATTTCTATATGACACTGCTCAAGAAAGACAAAAGTGGATAATACCAATACCAATCTTTGAATTTTAAAAGCAGAAATTCAGTTTATTCCTAATTTCTACTGTATCTTCTGTCTGTACACATTCATTGGAAAAGGGCTGCTCCCAATCCTGTAAATACAGGACATATTTTGCTTATTTTCAGGAGAATCTATAGACCTACACACTGCAGCATACTAATAAACTGAACCACTTCCAAATGTCGTTAGATCAAAACAATTCTTTTAGTACTGTCTTGTTAACGATTAACAATGGAAGCACTGCCAAAGTACATTGGCCTGGAATAGGCTGGCCCATAAAAGAGGCTAACTCTTTATGCCATGTTATGTGAATAAACAACTCATTATGAAATTCTTTGGAATTCCTGTCCTAGAATGTCAGGGATATAAGGGGTAGACATGAAAACTTCCATAAAAAACAACAGTAGCAACAGAACTTTCCCCAATATGGTTAAATGATAATATACTCAGCAAGACTAAAAACTTCGTTATTACAATAGCACTGCAGTCTTAAAGAGTGATTTGCAACCAGTCACAAAGCAGGTTCATTTTATGGTTAGAAAGTCTTTCCCATTTGTGCACGATGTCATTCATATATTTATGAGGATGAAAGGCCAGAAAACAGACCTACAAAACACTGAGCAGAATTAATCAATTCCGTGTAAAAGTGTAGATCGTTTTCAAATAGTGCGTGAATCTGCTTTCATTTCAATTTCAAGTTATGACAGAAGGCAAATTTATAGGATGGCTTCACAAGAAGTAGGCTTAGCAGAAATTACATTAAGGGCAACTGACTCAACAGCTCAAACCAATCTTTTCATCCACCTTCCCATATTTTATATCGTGAGCATCCCTCATTTAGCATCAATATGACAAAGGTGGTGTGGAACAGGGAACTTCAGTGACTTGAAACAGCTAGGGAAACAAAGGAGAAAGGAAATGAGAATAGATGCAGGAGAATCAATTTTAAAAATATATAACTGGTGGAAGAGAAATATAGAGAACACGTGGGTGCAAAGGACAAGTACACTAAAAGTATCAGCAGAGTAGCAGGATGTACATAGGAAACATGATCTAATGGGAAAAACAGGTGCCATAAAATCAGAAAGTCTTGATTATATTTCCAGTGTTCCTACTGTGGCCCTAAGAAATCCTAAAGAGGTTAGTCATCCACTAGATCCTCTGCCAGTAAAATCAGAAAGAGTACTTATGTGATAAGCAACATGGGAGTATAAAAACCTGTAATAGTCAGGCCTATCAAGCTTTGTGCATGAAAATGAGATTTACCCAATAGCTTCCAAATACATTTTCTCCTACAGCCAGGCCTCCACTCACTTGCTATGCAGTGCTGCAGCTTCCCTCCCATCACTGGAGGAGGTGCCTCTCAGTCACAGTCCTAGCTTGAACCCCTACAGCCTACAGTTCCAGCACTTTCCCAACATCCAAGTTGAAGCACCTGTCCTACCAAGCCTACGTCTCCAGGTAATGCCACTTTGTTTGATGGAGTCTCCTGGGTAAGGAAAATAACTGAGAGGTCTGAGCTGTAAGACGTCACAGAGCTGGGGAAATTAAAATCCCTCGGTTGATGGAGGTGTCTTTTGGCTCAAATACTTGGCTAGATGGGTAACACCAGAAGAAAAACCCCTGACTCATCCCTTTAGACAGGGGTTAAATAAATGTCTGGTTTGTTACAAAATGATGTCTTACTTTTCCTGAGGCTTTTTTTCCTATTTGCTTGTGATGTCTTGCTCTGTTATAACTTACTGCATTTTTTTAATGGAAAAACTTGACTAAAAGAGAAAAAAAAATCATGGAAAGAAAAATACAAATTAAACATAATAGAGAATGTAAGCAAATATAGAGAGAATGATGTTCTCTCATATTCAAACACACGTAGCCACAGCAGCTGCAGAAGAATAAAAATATCAGGCAATAACACAGAAGAAGAGTAATAATGGCAACAAGATACATTGTTAATACAGACCATAGAGTACAAAGAATTAGAAATAGTCATACAGCATTGAAAGAGAACATCAAAAAAGCTCACAGAGATTGAGTTCCAAAGGAAAAAAAAAGTCCCAAATATGGAAATGTAAACAAAAGGAGTACTGAAGGGAGAACATTTCACCAGATAGAAGAGAGAGATGTCAAACAGAAAAGATTAACAAAGAACAAAAAGTCTTTGAAGTGCAGAGAGTATTTTCCAGCTTGCTCTGGAGGCTGGATTTGGCATCGTTAAGATATAGGTGAGGAATTTATACCACATGTTAAAATTTTCATTCCAAAAGTTAATTTGGAAAGCTTTTCTCCTTTTTTTTAAAAAAATATACATACAGTTGATAGTACAATACAGTCTTTCCCTAAATTGCTTCAGGAGATACTGACTTCTTTAGGTTAAGCAGGGAACCCAGAGTTGCAGGTGGCTGAGCCAAATGAGCAGCTCTCAGAGGGAGGCCATCCAGTTCTGCTCCCTCCCTTTCCCCTTCTACTTTTCTGCCACATCTTTGTGTTGCATCTGGAGCTTTTCTGATTGATCTCAAGGTTGGGCAACTAGACTCACTAACTTGGCAAAAACATAGACTTTGGAAGGTAGGCAAGGACAAGTTTTTACTGTTTTATAGGGCTGAAGAAGCTACAGAATTGAGTTCAGAGGTGACTCAAGATAAACAGTGAAATCACATAGCCCGGAACAGAGTGGGATCCAGAAGGGCAGGAAAGGATGAGAGAAATCCACTTAGGAAGTATCAAACTCAAAACATCTCCTGAGGTCACAGGAAGCTGGTTTTGTAACTTAACCACCTTAATTAAACACTCTAAGTTAGATGGTGAGAATGGTGCTGCTGCCATCACTTTCGTATACAGAAGAGGGGCTGTTAGAAGTCTCGCACACTTTTCAAGCAGATATCTTCAGATTCTCATGTCTTTAGTGCCATATTAACCACATCATTCCACCAAAAGTTGGACTAAAAGAACATCTGTAATGTCCTGAACTCCCAGCCTCCCCTTTCCTACTTTGCTCCACAGCATTGCTTTGGTATTATACTATCAGAAACATTACATGCTTTAAAGTGGAAAATCACATTAGATTTTCACACCTGTATTTTTCATTGCAAATCTCATTATGACTGTTGAGTTTCATTTTTCAGCCTTAAAGCCTTAAATTATGCAAGTAAACTAAAATCTGTTTTCAATAATTCATTTTTCCTTGGTGTTCACAGTTCTCTTGCTTATAAAAACTCTTTATGTGTAAGAAATTTCCCTACTTTTCTGATATGTTCTATGTATACTTAATAGATGTAAATCAGGAAGGGTCTGTTTGGTATTCAGATTAAATTCAGCCTAATTTCACTCTCAATTATTTCTCTTTCTACTGTTCTGGCTGCTCACACCTGCTAAATTAAGTTTGAGCAAATAGGTGAAACAAGGCTTCTACTGCCTGTAGGTAGATGTACAAACAAGCTACTGCAGGGCAAGCGAAGGTGTGAACGCGCAGCACATCGTATGCTCGACAGAAACTGTCTGCAGCCTGCCCTTTCCTTAGGTTATTATGAGCTATTACTACATAAAAGCTGACTTTATGATACTATTTTAACCAATAGGAACATTACAACTTTTAGATACCTGTAGAAAGAATATGCATCTTTTTTTTTAATTAACCTCTTAATTCACCTTCCATTTTCCTATTTTTAAACTGGGAGTAATAAATAATAACACTGACTAGTATCACCAGGAGCACAGCTTCTGCCAGCTGTTCAGAGAGTTTCTGCATGCCTGCAGGCCTTCAAGGCAGCATCTGAGGTCTCTTCTGACTGTATTTTGAAGCACAACGGAATTTCTAAGAAATGTTTTATATTAAATAAAAAACTGATCGCTTTGTCCAGAATCATCAACATTTTTCTGGGAAAATGAACATGAAAAAAACACAGATGACGACGTCCTTCTGGATGCATGCAGTGGTGGGGTGTAAAAGAAGTGCCCTCCTGCCCCACATCTTAAGGCTTTGGGTTGCTTTGTGTCACTGCCTTAGCTTGTAAAACTGGTCATAAAATTACAGCATCTTAAAACTCCTGCCACACCTCCTGTTCCCATGCTCACATGTAGCCCTGGCCTCCACAGGCCAGTTGTAAACTGAGCATAGAAATATTTATTTATTTTCCCTTTTTTTAGTATTACATCCTCATATTTTCTTTGTGGAATATAATGGAATCTCCTACGTTCTAATTATTACAGCAGAAAAGAGGCAGTTTTCCATTTCCTGAGATTCTTTTTATACAGGTTAAAATTTCTCTGTCTTAAAAGAAAGAAAATATATTGTTGTAATAGATTATTTCCTATCATGTACGCATTAATTACACATCTTCAGTTAGTGTTTAAACCACATACTCCAGAGAGAGACAAAGAATTGTTTGAAGCAGTTTTATAGAAAAAGAGGCAAACCCTTAGGTTTTGCTGTCATTGCATTCTTTAGTAATTAGTATTCCCTTAATCTGTCTGAAAAATTGAATAAGCTATAATGCTAATTAAAATATAGGAAACTGCTACTTAAGAGGTCAATCTTTCTTGTCTGATTCAGACAAATCAAATTCCTTTTTTGGTGGCCTACTTTACAAGAGAATAATGATCTCAGACATTTCCACACTACAGTTGAAGCCTATACCCAGGAACCAGAGACATCACTCCATTTCTTCTTAACCAGGAATGACAGTGAGCTATTTTGCATGTGGAAATGGGAAGAAGTGAAAAGAAAAGGAAGTGGTTTTGGCTAAAGCAGCACAGGAGAAAAGTAAGCTTATTTTTACATGCAGCCTCCAAGTATGAAACTTCATTTTCCATGCTTATAAATGCCATCTCCTGTGGGTTCAATTTTTCCTCTAAGTGTAGGAAACAAGAGAAGAAACTTCCTTGCCATACAGAAAATATTGGCAACGTGGGATATGTGAGTGTGTATGTGGTATCACATTATTCCACTCAAACATTTTAAAAAAAAAGAACTAAAAATGTGTACAATGAGGATCAAGTATATCTCAGCAGAGAAGGCAGGTCTGACAAAGGATGGAGCCGCGTGGGCAGCTCCCTGGCATAGGCTGCCAAGGTCCTTCAGAACTGGTGCTTCCAAGCTGCCAAAAGCATGTAGGAACTAAGTACTGTTACAGCAGCTGAAGCACACAAACAGATTCAATGCAATGAACGTAAGGAGGGAAAGCTGAAACAGATGATGTGGTCACATCAGCTCCAGCTAGGGGCCTGTTCATCCCCTGTAGCTCCCTCAACAGTTTGTAAAGAGAGGCAGGAAAACACTCTGTGGGCTATTGAAGAGTTTAACTTCCTTTGATGTAACTTAATACTCACAAATAATACTAGTAAACATCTATCTCTCTGTAAAACTATGTGGCTAAAAATATGTGTGTGTGTAAAACTGTACAGAAAAAAGGAAACAAGCACTTTATAGATAACATAATATGAATTTGATGCTTGGGAAATGTGTCATTATGCTTTTAAGCACATATCAAGCATTTTTTCTTTTTTGTTAGTATGCTCAGGACACTAAATACTTAACCTTATCCTATCAATGGCATTCATCTAAATGAAATGAAATGACAGATTGTATCACTTGGCCAATTCGAGATTTAGCTTAGGTTATTTAATTATCTGGCTAACTCCGGCTGAAGTTCAGTGATCCAAAACAGGTGAAATTCTTCATGCAGTCTGCGATAAAATCTTTATGATCAGAACAGTGTATACTTTTTTAGCTCCTTCTCTTACACAGTTACTATGTATTGTCAATGGTGAAAACATTAGACTTAATTTTCTGTATGTTTATGTCTGAGGAAGCAAAATATCTTCCTGTGTTTGAAATGAAAAGAAACTGCGGCAAGGCTTGAAGACATAAGGAAAAAAGGGCATTACATGCAGGAAGAAGTCTACAGAGTTCTTATGTTAAAATTCACAAGTGGATAATGAAATATTTAAAAGTATCTAGAGATATTACTCTAAAAATAACAAATGTTGACCTAGATGTGCCTGGCAGTTCAGTTCTGCTTTCTTAGCAGTGTTGCCTTAAGTCAACACCAAGCACTTTACAAGTTTGACTCAGACCATGTGTAGATTAAAAAAACTGTAAGACAAATTTCCTTTCTCATTCATTATACTGTCAGCATTAGGTGCAAAACCTGAAAATCAAATAGGATCTAATTCCATCCCTGAGAAAAAAAAAAAAAGATCAAACCACTGAATGCATGATTTGCTGTCATCCCAACAGAGGAGCATCAGATACAGCTTCACAATTTCCTGAAACAAATATTGTTTGAGGTCAACCAGAGAAAACCAGCTCAAATTTCTGTAAACTTGCACATATACTTCTAAGAATCATTTATACTTCTAAAAGCCATTTACTTGTCTTTTGTTTTGTTTGTGTATAATAAAAGGAGTTAGTTTGGTCACAGTATTTTCTGTTTCTAATATATATATATTTAATGAAATACAGCTTATCTGTAGCTATATGTATAACATATATGTATATATAACATATATTATATATATAACTATACATAACTATAGTTAACTATAATGCAGTGGATGATATCTTACAATTTAAAGTGCAGGCTCTCCTGCAGTGAGGGTCTAAAGTTGCCATCTCTCAGCTGTATCAATATACCCTTATTAGCCAGCTGAAGCATACAACCAATGAATTAAGTACTATAAGCTGACCTTCACTGTTTATATGCAAAAACTGAATAAAAATGTTTCTTTTCTTTTCCCGTTAGTGTTTGTGCCCATTTGAAAGCTGCAATATTAACTTTACAAGGAACACAAACACCAGCAAACAGCACATATCTTAAAATATTAAAGAGCAAAAATAACAAAATTCTTGGTGTATCCTCTGTCTAAAAAATCTGCCCAACTTCAACCATTACTTAAAATAGTAATTGAGGCTTATAGGCATTATTCTATATTTCTTCTTTGATGTCTTCATTGCTGCTGAGACTCTGCCATGAGTACATATAAAGTCTTTATGACCTTAATTAGTCTCCAACTGAGAGCTCAGTCCCACAGACCCTGCCTGCAGGCCCAGGAGCCCATACAAACTCAGGCCTGGGCATTCACTCCCTGTCTGAGCTCTGCTGTCAGAGTGACTGTTTTTCAGCTCTGATACAGCTATGCTTGTGTTTGGCTGTGTACCTTGTTGATCCAGGCTCTGACCCATGCATAGGCTTCTTGGCTTGGCCTTGGCCCCGACTAATCACTGCAATTCTGCTTTGTGATTACTGGGCTGTATTTGACCCTTGATAGACCTGACCCTGAACCTTATGTATATATATTGACTTTCTAGCTTGACCTTTGAACTGACCCTGTCTGGATAACAATGGATAACAGGAGCAACAAGGGAACCCACAGAGACTGAACATCTTGGTTTCCAGTCTTAGTTTTGCCTTCACAGTTCGAGTGAAATTAAGTTGTGCAGTACAGAATGGTAACAATGCTATTTCATTACTGTAATGTACAAGGCAAGTCTTGGGGTGAAGTATGTATTTAAGGAGGACATGGGTAGAACCCTTGAATGTATGAAATCTTTTTCCTCAAACAGCCATAAGAAGTTCTTCAGCAAAACCAGCTTCATAAGATTTTGATCTTTTAAAAAGTAGAATCAGCTTATTAGTGCAATGCTACTCAATGTGACAAATGTTAAGAGGATGAAGCAAAGACTTGTTAATAGACATTCTAAAATCATTATATTCAAACACTACAACAGAGGAAAAAGGAATGTGAAATTAAATCTTGATTGTTTCCACTTTACTCATAATGCTTCATCCTTTTTCTTAAGGGTGAAACTTTTGTGGTTTTTCTTGTTATGGACGCCTTCAAGACTGCAAAAACGATTCCTAATTTTAGCACAGTAAACTAAAGACCTTTTCATACTTTTTGGATGCTAAGGGAACACCTTAGAATAACACACAGTTTAGAAATCAATGCCCATGTTGGGATGAAATGTGACCTACTTGAATTCAAGAGCTTGGTTCTAGCTCAACATGCTTATTAATTTCTTATTTTCAACACAGGTTTTTCAAACTGGCATTTCTTGAGGAAATAGTATTCTGTCAAAAGTTCTTAGCCAGCTTAACTTGTGCAGTGCTTGAAATAAGCATGGGCTTGAGTTCCTGGACAGTAAGAGATGAAACAACTACATCACTCTGAAACGAATGGGACTTGGATGCTTAACACAGCATTGTGGATTTTGCAAACCTTTCTGCCTCAGTGACCTGAGTCTAAAAATACAATTTATAACTGAAAAAAAGTCCTGAAACAACAGACAGAGTCCCTCACCAGTTCTATCAGAGACTTTTCAATATAAAATTCAATATAAAATTAAACCCAGTTTTCAAAATAAGAGCCACAAGATGGCAGAAGAGAACAGGAAACGTGAAAAGATTGTTATGCTGAATGCTTCTGAATATATAACACTCCTCAATTCTAAAGCACAGCTGAAGGTTCCTGGCTCTATTTTAAAATCGAATGGACGTGAATATAATTCATTAGTGACTATGTTTTAAAAACAGTCTCAGCTTTGAAGTTTCTGAAGGCAATTCTACAGTGAATGCTAATATTGCAATAACAGTTCAGGTTATGTGGTACAGTTAGGACATGGAACATGCACTGTGTTTGTAGATTGTCCATACTCCCTCACCTTATCACAGTATGAGGTGTCTGATAGCTGTTTTCCAATTGCCATTCTTAATTTCTACTCAATTGACCATACAGTGAATTTTGCAGTTCTAGAAGACATAATCTTAACTCTTACAGTTATGACTATTTAATCTGTACTGGAAATCCTTATAGCATCCTTTCCATTAATTCTATCACTTAAATGACTGACACTTCACACATTACATAAAAATAGCTTTTTTTTTATCCGAAACTTTCCATTTATTTTAACCTAAATGAATGCAGTTAAAAATATTGAATCCTTCCTAAGAACAACAACCATAACTTTAAAAATAACTATACTTTATAAAGCAAAAGAAAACATTAAAGAATGAAAGAAGATAGAAGTCTATTATCTCTCAACCTATCAGTACAAGAAATTTTTTTGTACTTTTCTTAGTAAATGTGTTATAAAGCTTCAGAAATCTTAGATGCCATCACATCCTTGTCATACCCAACTTGTTATGTTAGCCGGAGCAGTGTAAGCCACTCAGCCTCTCAGCAGAGAGCATTACGACTTCATACTGCATTTTACAGCAATATTTTTCTTTAACCTATTAACAGTGGAGATCAAACTGAGTTTCCAGATAAAGAACATTTTTAGTGATTACTTGACCAGACAAGAAAGCATTTAGAAAAACCTAGAACTGCCTTGCAACAGAAGTTACTTCACTTCCTTCTCTGTTCCTGTATGCTTAGCTTCCACAGTCAAACTTCTCATTTTCATTCTAAGAACATTTGTTTCTTTAATCTGAATTGACATACCTCTTTCGCTTTTCCTCTCCAAGTAGATGCAAAACTTTCTTACTCTTCTTCCCTTACCCATACATGCAGGAAAGGAAGCAATGCAAGAGTCGTAGTTGCAGGAAATAAAGACAAACTTCACCCCTGTTAATATTCTCTAATTTTGCATCTTCTCAAGTACTTGTTATTCTCTCACATGCTTGTATATGGGAGAATTTGCACATTGTACATCATACTTGTCCTCTTCTAGGTTCTTTTACTCCTTTCACTCAAGTCCTGCCTACAATCTTTCTCTTTTAAATCTTGTTAATAGTAACCCTAATAAAGTTCCGTAACTGTACTCTCAACTGTCTTTCAGATATCTCTTAACTTTTGCTCTGCTTCTTCCTGGTGAATGTTCTGCTGATTTGATTAAAGAAACAAAATTCTTTATTTAGAATAATGCAGCTGCCTGTTTTCTACCTCCAAACAAGGATCTTCCATTTCTTTTGTCACAAAACTCCACAAAACTCCACTCTTTTAATCCGCAACTCTGTAACAACTATTTTACCATGATGTTTACAGAAAACAGTAAAAGGCAATAAAAGTAAGGCCTTTGAGACCCGTATTTTTCCTTTGTTAGTTTTTTTTTGAATGCTTGTTGAATATTGGCTTCAATCCTGTTAGTACATGATGAATTCCCTTTATGCAGCACGACTCTACTACAGCATATGTAATAAATTCCTGCTGTATGCCCACAGAATGTTCATCAGGCTGATAAGATTTAAGTTAGAGCTTGATGTTAGAAGATTCTCATTTTTTAGAAACAAATGAGAAGTTCAAAGCACCTGGAATCTTTTTTTTTTTCTTTTTACCTCCCAGTACACAGTGTTCTGAGCAGTGTTGCATTGATTCCACGTAATGTTCCGTGCACTTCAGTGTAAGCTGAGGTGATTTGACTCAGGTGACTGAAGTCACCCCCACTTAGCTCAGCCTTTCTTCTTGCTGTGTCATGAGAAATAGCTAGACACTGAAGCCACAGAGACAGGCTTCATAAACAAGGACCACAGAATTGGGAAGTAAGAAAAACAAGAGGAACTTAAGCAAGATGAAACCTCATTTTTCTCAGACAGAATTTGGAATACCTGAGATATCACTGAGTTATCTGAGTTTATTAGTAAGACTGCTTTTGTCTCCGGGTCACTGCTTGGAACTGCTTGGGATCAAGGGAAGTGTTTGCTATTAACATTCCAATACAATCTACAGAATGAACATAAAATGTAGTCAACAGCAGTCATGAAGTATCACCATCATAAGATGCAGCATTTTGCACCAGATCTATGCCAGGTTTTAGGTTTGGCTGGGATTCAGTATTTAAGGCAAGAATATCCAATGTCTGCTGGCTGAATGGCCTGTTTTAGCCTGTAGTACTGTCAGACCTCAGGTTAGTATAAATGGAGTGGTAAATGTTGCAGCATTGACAGGTGTGTTGTATACATTTAAAAGGAAGGAGCAGTCAACCATGTCATCAGCTTATACGTCTACATTAACTCTTGTGGATCTGCTTATGTTACAGCCCTGCTGCCAAAATATTACATCAGTGGCTCCTATCAGTGCAAACCAGCATTTGCAAGAATTAGCTCCATCTGCTTTGAAGAAAGGTGAAATTAGTCAAGGCTGCTGGTTTAGCATCCTTTACTGCAGTAGGCAATACTGCACAGACTATGTATCTGGTCCCTAAGCTCTTTATAGTTCATCCTGGGTTGGGCATTAGGCATTAAAATGCAAGAAATGCCCCTGGAAGGCTTCTTGAACAGCAAACAGCACCAGAAGAGATGGATGCCTCACACACACACATGATTAAACGGCTTAGCTGACCTCCTAGGATTGATGATAACTAGGTACAGGACAGACTGATAGAAAATTCCACTCAAGTTGTGAAGGTTTCCTGTGGCCTAGGACCCTAACTAAGTTACACTATTTTTGTGTTTATTATCCCTTCATCAGTTCCGTTGTTATTGAATAGAATGACTGTTATCTCAAAAACGTACTAGGAAATATCTTTGCTTTTTTATACAGTAGATAATAAAGTTGCTACCATTATTAGAAGGTACTGCTATATTTAATATGCTAGCAGCAATTAAGGTATAATTATTGGGGTGAAAAAAGTGGTAGTTTTATTGGATTAAATTTAAAGGATTTCATCTGCTTCTTACTCTGCTGTAAACAAGGTCCTGCTGAAGTTTTCTCTCTTTTAATCTCAGTGAAGGAGTCCAATTGATGGAAAGTCAATGAGGGAAAGTATGGTGTGAGCTTCCTTTTCAATGAGAAGAAAAAATGTTTTTTTCATAGAAAGCAGGAATAACAAATACGTATGCAAAATGGTTAGAAATATTCTATTAATATATAAGGATTTATTTCTCTGTGTTATTCCACTTCACAAGCTAAATTGATGTAACTCAAATTTCCTTGTCTTAAATAATAAGCTCTTCAAAATTAAGTTCTAGTTAGTCCTTCACAATTTCTCTGTAATACGAGTTACAAAACTATTTGCAGCTGTCCAAAACACAATCTGCAGGATATTACAATAGAAAGATAGTAACAGTAAGTCTTAGTAGTCAGTAGTTATCTTCATCTTATTACAAATCAATGATTAAAAAAATAAGCAAAAGAAAGTATAAAAAATGTCAAGCACAAACAGAAATTAAAAATACCCATTGAAAGCAAACATTTGGTGCCATGCAGTTTTTTCACAGTGAGTTTGCATTCACAAAAGAAAAATAAATTCCTTGCAAGTCCTAAATGTATTTGCTTCTTTAAAGCAAGTTCTACTCTATTTTACAAGAGAAAAAAAAATGCTTCTATGTGCAAGGTGAAATTCTTAGGATAGCAGGCACTTCATACTACTGCCATAACATTCTTACATGTAAAAGAATCTCACCGATGTCTCCTTCCCTCACTGTAGGCTTTGATTAAATTCCTCCAGAACTTTAATAGACATCTTGAGAGCTCAACTGAGTCAAACCATTTGAGAATACTCATATTATGAATATTAGATATATCAATAGTTCAGTTGCCACTGCGTTATGTATATAAACCAAGTATAGCTTGAGGTCTGTAACTGTCATGAAACACAGATTTCTTGTACCTTTTTCTGAAGATGCATGCCATACCTAATACTTTACTTCACATTAACATAAGATTCTTCTGTAAATGAAGTTGTGTAAAAGTTGTTACTTTTAAGCCTAAGTGAAGTCCTGTATAAAAATTTTATGTGCCATTAATCATCTTGAAATCCATTCTTACCCATAATGAGAATCCAAGCTTGCTCACTTAGAACTTCAGATTATATATATGGGGATTTTTTGACCACTTCAGGTTTTGCTCCACAAAAACAAGTTTTAAATTTCCAAATTTTGTTTTCCATGTAAATGTTGTTTTCCACATTTTTTTCTAAAAATCACAACTCTACTGCAGAGTAAAAATATTGCATTCCTTACTTCAAACCTCCAGCCACCTTGATGAGGTTCTCAGCATCGCTGAAGTGCCCAATTCTGTGATGTGGATACCAGCTTAGGAACCAAACAAGGCTGTACTGACAACTCTTTTAAAACATACAAAACTGTAATAACATTTACTTGTCCCTACGTGTAAGAACTACTGAGTGGATGCCCCAGGACCCCATTATTAACTAAGTTTATGTTCTTTGTTAGAGATTTTCCATGCCTACTGAAGCAGTCTCTTGTTTGACTACAGAATGACTCTTCTTCTTGTCTTCGTCTGTTACAGTCTGACTCATCTGTTCAAAGAGCTTGGATATCTTGGCAATTCTCAGGTGATTCTGAAATTTTCGTGCAGCAAAAGCATAAAGTAGAGGGTTAATGCAGCTACTGACAAACACAAGTGCTCCAGAGATATACTCTCCTATGTCTACAATTTTTTCCAGAGTCAAATACATTTCCTCAGAGTGCTCTATCTCAATTGAAATGATATCTAGGATGTTGAAAAGATGATGAGGAAACCAGCACAAAATGAATGCCACCACAATGCTGGTAATGAGCCGTTCTGATCGCTGCTTTGACCGGTAAGTCATTTTGCTTATTCTTTTTGCAACACACACATAAGAGGTGCATATAATTAGAAAAGGAATTACAAAACCTGCAAGAGTTTCCAGCAAAAGATACGACACTTTCTGTTTAATAGAGGAGTAGTTGCGACACGTGCATTGCTGCCCACCATTGATTTCGTCTGTCTCTTGAAATGGAATGATAGAAATACCAAGAGCTATAGACAGGAACCAAATGAAGACCATGATTATAGAAGTCTTTTCCTTTGTTCTGTATCTCTGAACAGCAAAAGGGTAAAACACAGCCATTAATCTCTCCAAGCTCAGTGCTGTAATCAGAAATATACTAGCATACATGCTGCAGTAAATAATGAAGACCAGTATTTTGCAGAAGATGATTCCAAAAACCCATGAGTCAGCAAAGGAGTAAATCCAGATAGGCAAAGTGATCAGTACGAGGATATCTGCAATGGCCAGGTTCAAGATCAGCAGGACTGAAGGAGACACTTGCTTCATTTTAGTACAAACAGTCCAGATGACAATGCAATTTCCAGGAGTCCCAATAATAAATGACAAGCTCAGTATCACGCAAACTACCAGCTTCACAGTGTTCCATGTCACATGGGTACTGGTTTCCTCAGCTTGACTCATTCTGGATATTTTTCAGATGTTTTCGAAAGGTAATATCCTTGGCACTTTGCGTTCTGCTTTTATTCTGACAGTGCAAGCAAGCAATCTCAGAGAAACTTCCCTTACTGATATCATGTAGTCTAGTAAGGCATGTGACCTCACATCCTAATGCTCACAAACATCTGACCGCATACGTTCCTGTTGCTTAGGAAAACAGTATGCATCTTTGCATGCAAAGCAAAAATAGAAATACAGTGTTGTGTTGTGCCTGGCTTTCCTCTTAATTGCATATCCATCACACCTAGCAGATTTTACAGCATGAAGATAGTTTTTCAGAAGTCTCTTTTTTTAAAATAGCCTGCTACTTGGTTAAAACTGCCTGTGAGGAGAGTGAGGAATTATTGTATGCTCAGTCTTCAAGTAATCTCTTTTCTAAAAATTCAGGAGAGGTCTGTTGATTGTGCCTTAGAAACATGCTGACATAAAGAAACCAGCTTTTGCAGTGACAAGTGCAATAAAGTGAGAGGGAGTTGTTTTTCTAATGTTCTTCAATCAAACAAAACCACCAGAATGGTCTGCATGTAAGCTTAGGAGGAAACAGTCTTTCTCAGAAAACATATATTTCCATTGTCCTGCTGTGCCATCAATATGCTATCACATAAACCCCTAGAAAATTCGGTAGTTAATGCAGTATCTTTTGTGAATCAGAAGTTCTTCACTGTCTACCCAAAGAATATATAAGTACTACTTTGTTACTATGATGTCAGAACATTTTATTTTGGAGTCTGGTTCCAAATAATTAAAAGAGGAACTAAAAGAACAGCACCAACAAAAAGAGGCAAGTCACAGAAGTGAAACTAGAATGGGATTTTCTGTAAAATAAGCACTGAAAGAAGGAATTATGCATACTGTGCTCTGCTTAAGACTGTGATACAGATTATTTCCTTAAATACTGAGGTAGAATTGCACAAACCTGGCAAATATAGCGTCCAACATAACCAGAATGGAAAAAGGATTGCAATACCTCCTCCCAGCGCCAATCGGCTTAGCTGTTTTCGATCTCCTAAGAGTATAATGAGATCAACAGCAAATCCAAGAGTAACTCCACTGAAGTCAAGAATTACTTTATCAAAACACTGTGTGAGATTTTAATTTGGATTTCATCTGATACATAACGCCGCTTCCTTTTATTTTTAATTGCATTTATTACGCACTGGGCAGAGAAAAATGCAAAGCAACTGATTGTGTTCTAAAGGGAATTTCTGAAAACCGTGCTTAAAAATCCATCAATGAAAGGAAGTGCTGGGCAGTGTCTCATCTTCTAATGAAATCACTGTTATGCATGTCATTATTTCTCCAGAAGTTGCTTTGGAAGCATTTTCTTATTGCCAGCGTTGTATCTATTCTGTACTACACTGCAGACACTTATTATTTAAAAAAACATTCAAGGTGAGATGCTGAATATATGCTGAATAAGATCTTCCTCTTCATAAATTCCCACTGTTTGCACAGATATTGACTCGTATCAACATTGGGATAGCTCCTATTCAGTGATGTGTGGATCTGGTTCTACTTCTGAACCACTTGTCCTTACATTTTTCAGAAACACGTTTCTTCCACTTCATTTGAACCATGCTTTCCAGGAGGTCTTTGCCTTCATTTGTATCTTTAATTTAAACAAGAAACCAGATGGATCTTGGAATTGCAGCAAAAGTCTGAGATTTCTCTTTCAAAAAAGATCTCAGACAGGTGAAATGCTGAGATTTCCTGAGTATCATTCTGAAGGCAGGCTTTTAGATGAAGTAATGTAGATATTAGAGTTAACATTAGATGAGGATCATTGTTTTTTAAGAGCCCTCTGTGATTGTTGGATCACTACAAAAATTTCAGACACACTTTAAGATGTCTCCAAATGTTCTCTAAAAGACAACTGTTATTTTTGAAATTTACCCTAGTAGGACACAAACCCTTGGGAAATGTAACAGGTATTTCCAATAGCAGCATAATATGCTTAACAACGTACTAAACACATCACAAGTGTAGCCATCTAGTGTCCAAACGTGGAGGGGTTTTTAATGTCTGAACACAGAGCTGGACTTCTGCCCTCATAAACTTGGTCTGTTTTAACAGCAGTGAATTTAGGCTGCATTTTCTGTGTCTAAAAAACAACTCTAAATATAATTTTGTGTGTGTGCATGCATATTATATATTATTTCTATATGTGGTGCAACAGCAGAGTCATCAGCATGGGAAACTTTAAGTGTGAAAATTTACCTTTTGGTTTGAAAATAACTTCTGAAAACATTCTGAAAACATGAGAATCAAGAAAGTCTGTGCTATTACTATGAAAAATTCTGAATTGAATTTGCAGTGTTTTTAGTATAAGGGGGATGCTTCATTCATCTTTCAAACTGTCTGGTTTTCTTTCTAAGCGTGTGTTTCCCTCTGGTGGACAGTTTGCAATTTGCTGAGTTACCACCACTGAGCATTTTCAGACAGCTAATGGTTTTGGATCAATAAAGGTAAATGATAATTTATATTTCCATCTTTAGTATGCTTCTCCTTAGAATTTCATTCCCAGAACTTTTTAACTTTGGGCTAACAGCTTCTTCTCAAAGCACATCCATCCTCCCATCCAGTAAAAGCATCTCTGAACAGCTTGCAGAATAGCTGATGCATGGGAAATTCGTATCACATGTAACAGGTATGAATAACTGTCCCAGAAAGACTTTTACAATTCTCTCCAACTGTTTTCTTCAGAACGATCCACTGGATATTCAGCTTTAGAGTACCTGATCATTAATCAATGCCAACTATCATGTATCTGCTGAAATGCTGGAAAGCGACGTCAGTAATCTTGTTTGCCTGCTGATCCTGAAGGAAGTTAGTAGTCTAAATCTTTTAGTTCTTCAGCCATTGAAAGAAGATAGTATTTGCACGATTGACATGGCTGTCTCACAACAAACTCTGATAAATGGTGTTATAAATGGCTGTGTGAAACTCACACATTACTTGATCAGAAAATCATGGGCTAGTCCATCTCCTAAGCTAGGGTAAGTTGATATTTGCTAGTGAAAAGCTGCTGTAAACATTGCTTTCTTGCTTTCCTTGGTCTCCTATATAAATAATGCACACAGCAGCTAATAATGCCTTTGCTCTGTAACTACTACAAAGGAAAGCACAGTCTAGGGAAAGACATATACTAGACATTTCTAAATTCTTGCAAACACTATCTGCAATAACCTGTGATGTAGCAAATACAACTGAGAATACTCTCAGTGCTTCTTCATCACTGGGAAAAGTATCTCAATGAAGAGCTACCCAGGGATCAACTCCAGAACGTAATAAAAGGTTTGTACTTTGCACTATTAATAGAAAGTTAGCAACATTCCCTGCTGTGTTGTTGTTAACTGGACTTCTAACAATGATATTACAAAATAATATGCCCCTATCTAGCTCAGTAGCCAATAGCATTAATTTTGTAAGACTGGACAGAGAAAAGAATTCCTGTGTATTGTACTCAGGAAAGCTGCTTTAGAACTCGTGATAGGAGGAGTGCTTACAAAGGCACACTGTACGTGCAGCCACACATGCTTACATCTGATACCTTTCTTATTGTAACAGAATGACTGTGAACAATCAGATCAGCAGTTGTGAAACTATTAAAGTATATGTTGAAACACTGTCCTCGTACAACCAGACATACTAGACCTGTGAGAGCAGAGGTGCTAATTAAGATAGTGGAGATCTATATTTATAATTCTGAATACAAGCAGGAATATGAATAAAAACTATGTAGAGATTTTTGAAAAACTTTAAGAATTTCTTTTTTCAACATTATGAAATAGTACATTATTCAGAGTACAAGCTTTCAAACAGTAAATGTATAAATTTCCTACAGCTGAAGGTGAGAATTTGGCTTGTATTTACATTAGCTGTCAGTAAGTTGCTATTTGTATGTACACAAAGCATTGCTATCCAAAACCTTTACCTAGGCATATCTGGCATCATAATTACTACTGGATAAATCAAACAAACATGAATTGTTTACACACTCTTCCTTTTGTGAGTAATAAATTACTGACAACAAATACAGCTTGGATGATTTGCTGCCAAAAGTTACTCAATTTTTTCTTTTTCTAAACCTACTGTCATTTTTACCTTGTTCAGAGTTTCATGTAGATACTGTATAATTCTGAAATGCAATGAGAGTCTTTAGAGCCTCTTAGAGAAAGACTCTTTATCAAGAATCTGCCACATTTTGGTGTACATGCATTGCCCTTGTGACAAGGATCCGTCCATGCAGTTACGTATTTTCAACAGAGGGCAGCATTGGGGAACCATTTATTGTTTCCTCACATAAAACTGCAGATGAGGAAGGCATAGCCACTGTCTATGTGTGGTACACACAGTTCAAGGCTGAGACTACAAAACCTATTTCCTTTCATAAAAAGGTTAGATGACTGCAACTTAAATTTAATTACTGCAGATAACATTTTCTAGATAAACTTCCTCGATAGAAATCACTGCTGTTTCTACCTTGCAGATAATTTTATTTTCTAGATATTCTCATAATTTTAGGTTAGTACTGTTTTGGTACATGATCAATTCCAATGCTGTAATATATAACGAATAAAAGGACAGCTCTGCCATGAAAAAAATAGCATCTGAATTATTTCTCCATGTGTCTGAAGCAACAAACTTGGAAAGGTTAGCAATATGAACACTTCCTTTAGTGCAATTTACATGATTATGTTCCTAGTCTTTGAAAAGCAGACTAAGTCGTGCTCTCGACCCTGTTCAGCAGATTTGAGCAGATTAAGAGTCATTTAATACATAAACACTGAGCCACCAGGCTAGATATGAAGCCCTGGTTTCACAGCCTTTTGTCAGGAATCTTGCTAACTGTGCTGAAAGTAGAAAGACTATACTCATGACAAACACGAAGCTACTCTCATGCTCTGTAGCAGCCACCCTTGGGTATGCAAAAGACACTTGTAGAGCAATACTGAACTCCCTCAGTCACTTAGTAATTAGCACACCTGGCATATTGCTCTGCATGGCCAGAAAGAAGCCAGTGTCCTACTGTGCCACTGATCAAAAAGATCTTGTCCAAGCATTCTTATTCTGAAATAAAAAGTAGTCAAGATTGATTCTGAGATGCCACACAGGTGCATTTACAGCTTTTACCAAACACATACATAACATTCTGTATGGAAAGCATGTAAGATATGCCATCTTTACACACTAGTGATCTGTTATCATCATTCTGTAATGTGACCTATTGCTTCTACAGGATTTTCATTTAATACTAGAAATGGCTGTGAATAATGATAACTTTTCCAGTGTTTTCACTGGCAGAAAGTGCTGGCACTTAAAACTTACTCTCAGTAGAATGGAGGGGATTTTCTATTTACTATTTTCTATTTACTAATTTATAGACTGTAATGGAATGTAAGGCTATAGCATATTCTAAGGTCATCTGATCTCATGCTAATTACATTTGACATGAGCCTAATAATATGACCTGGATTTAGGCATTCTTATTTCATATGTTCCAGTTTTGGGTCAGATCAAAAGGTCCTCTTAGCCCAGTATTTTATCTGTAGTGACATGAAAAAGCAGGTACCCAGGAAAGCAGGTAAGAACAAGCCAAGTCTGACTATACTTGTCCCACACAGCTTGTGCATTTTAAAATGTTTAGTGGTCAACTGCTCTGTAGACCTGTGAAGACCACGCTTGAACTCATGAACACATCTGGCAGCAAAAGTTACTGCAGCAAGATGTTCTGCAGCTTTAATACACTGTGTGAAGAAACACATCTTTTCGTTTGTTAGTCTCCTATCAGCTTCATCTGGTTAGTCACCATTCGTATACTGGAAGGAACAGTGAATAGTTGATCCTATTCACCCTCTCTATAGTCTTAATTCGATTAAACCCCTTATCTGTAACTTCTTCATTCCAAAGGTAACTCATTCTTTCCCCATTTAAGCTATAAGCTCTATGGTCATAGAGATCCTCTACCTTGTCATCCCATCTTTATATCACAGACTGTCCTCTGCCTAGTAGAGTTTTGTAACTTACTTTGCTGTATCTCCTGTTCTGTGCTTAAATCAGTAAAAGTCATGTGTCATTTAATTTATTTTGTATTGAATGACAGTCAGTTTTAATTTTGTAAGCTATTTTTCTTGGCTTTGTGTTTCAAGTCATGCCTGTGCAGGATGCATTTAGTCCATAATGGCATTGAATGGTACCTCTTTAATGTCTGCTTTTTTTCCTACACAACAAATGATGTATGACTACTTTTATTATGATTGCTGCTTTCCTGTCTTTTGAGTTGCTGCATATTAACCAAGATATGTGGTATCTGACCACATTATTACCAAATCTATTGCTATAGCTCTGATGCCTTGGTTCTTTTCTCTATTAGCTGGATGTACTGCACAACAGCATAGCAAAATGTTCACTATGTGCAACACATCTGATATAAAATCTTGGTTCTTAGTACATTTTGAGGGCTGTTACTGGGTGAATAGAGTACATAATGGGGAAATCATGGGTAGGAAGCCATCCTAGACACTGCTACTGCATATCAGCTACAGCTGACAAAGTTCTGCCTGATGAGAGTTGTCCCCACCAGGACAGTTTTAAATTGCAAATCGCAGATCCAGTCAGAAATATTATCCAAGTTCTAGCTATCAGATTCAGAACTTGAACAATGTTAGGCTGAATCTATAGCTCAGGAGACTGACTGAAGTCTTGTTGATAATTATGTAATACTATATTCCACAAAAGATTATACAGACATCAAGAAGTTGACTGTAAAGAATATAAAAACAGGATTTAAATAGACATTTAACAAGAATTTAAAATTTTAAAATTGCTAGCCTATGTTATCTGAGAAGAGTCATTTATCTGAGCAAAGAATGAATTCAGTATAGTTTAGCAGCTAGCCAAAATGAGGAAATACCCAAGACAAGACAGTAATAAACTTTGAGAAAACCATTTTCTCCAGCTAATCAATACATCTCTGCAGCCCACAAATGCAGCAAAACTGTTTGTGAGCTATGTTAGGATAAGGTTCAAGCAGAGGAGTTCAAATCCCCTCAGAACAGTATTTTTTAACAGGAAATCATGAGACCAATTCATCTGCCATGTGAAAGCTCCTATATTTCTTGCTTTCAGCAGAAAATGTGTTTTTATGTCACATGATAGCAGTATCCCTTTTCTATCACTGCTTCAGCCTGTAATTTGAATTCTTTGGTTTCTTCACTTTCAGCTGTCAAACACCAATAGCTAAATGACTATACCATGAAGAAACCTTTCAGAGTGTTATTCTAGTAACATATTTGAAACCTGGCATAACAGCAATATTTAAAGCTTCTCAAGCCATTTATAGCATATTCATTAAAAATCACTCTACTGCATCAGTTCTCAAAGCACTCTGTCAAGGCAGTCTTTGGCAAGGTTCCCCCCCTTTTCTAAACATGTCCACAAAGGGATCCAAAGTATCATTTTGCAGTTTAAAACCTGACAGTGTAGTTCACTGACCCCTCTCTTGATCAAAAGGGAGATTAAATGGTGGAAAGTTACTAAAATTGTCTGCTGCTGAAGTTGTTGAATGTTTCAGATGCTGAACAGCACTGTAAAACTCCAGCTCATATTTGGAACCGTGCGTTTGTGGCTATAATCTTTCCTATGCTGAAGAGATCAGTGGGAAGCGATGATGTTAGTCTGAGGATAAAATGGCACTGCGATGTGAAATATCTGTGCTTTGGCTTCCAACATTTGTGCATATAGAGCATTCAGTGATATAAATTTAACCTACATTTCCACTTGTGTTTGATGCTAATCGCTGCTGTCAAAACTTGTGAGATGCTAAGCCTTTGTGCAATAGCAGGTTGTAAGATTGGGTCATTCTATATTCTTTGATCGTTGTTCTTGGCCATTTGATTAACAGGGCCAGCAGGATAACTGTCCCAATCTAATTTTGATGCCAGCTATGGTTTGAGCAGAAGGATTAGAACAGTGACTTCAAAAGTCTACCAGGACTTAATTTTGTTCTGACTCTATTTTTGCACTGACACACCTAACAGCCTCTGACACAATGGTACTCACTGTGCTGCTGCTTAAACCAGTTTCCCATGACTAATCATTCCTAGGTGCCTATGTCCCTCAGTCCAGAAGAGAACTGTGGTCTTACAGGAATCATCAAGCAACGCTTTTTAACTTAGCATGCCCAAGGGATGGGAGGGCAGGTGCCTGTGCGTAATTTAGATATGTTTATGGGCTATCTCTTTCCCAGGAAAGTGGTTTAAGCAAAACATAACAGATCAGGCATTTATTTTTACAGATTGACAGTCCATACACAGATCTGAACATTTTGTTCCTATCCTGATCATTTTGTTATCCTGTTTGTTTTAATGTTACTTACGGTACCTCAGTAAAATTTGAATCTTTTTTATTTAATTCTTAACTGTAGCCAGTTTTCCTACTCCTGTTTCATGTTTATGTGATAAACTGGACTAAAAGAATAGAAAATACATGGGTAGTCCATGTTACATCTCCATATCTAAGGCTGTTTTACAGATGCATCTTTCATGGGTGTATGTGTTTCAAACTCAAAGAGCCATAACATAAAATTAAGATTAAAAAATAGGTATCTTTAAAGCGTCCCTTAAAAACTCAGTTAAAAAAACCTCTCTTACATTTTAAAGCACTCACTAAAGAGGAACTCTCAAATTATTTTCTATAGGACATACGGAATTCTCAAAAGGTATGATCAGCATCAAAAATGAGTAAGTGAAACCTTAGTGAGGTTAGATACAGATCAACATGCCCCTCAGTAAATCACTAAATGACTAATGGACACCACTTTCAGTTCTTCTGGATACACTTGTACTTCCAGAAATGGAATAACTTCTGTCAGTAATCAGCTGGATCTAGTAGAAGCAGTGCTTTATCTTTTTAGAAGCAACTTTGAGTTAGCAAATTTCTGAAGCCCTGTATTTCTCAGCAGGTTCCCTGACTCCCAGACCACGTGGAACATCAATCAAGGTGTGACACCACGTGAAATTGCTTATGAAATGGAAGAATGGTCTCCGTGTCTTTTCATTACACATGAGCTAGAATCCTGAAACGCTGCTGTTTGACTCATGCCACATAACAAGCAAATAGAAATTCTTTTGCAATTCTTTGGCAAGAATGTCACTATGTCCTAGTCATTCTTACAGTCTTTTAAGACATGCTAGCCTTATAATAGCAGCATGTTGAACTTCCGCTCTATTTTTTCTCCAATTCCTCTACTTATCTGAAATAATCTTGCCTGCAGATTATCTTGCTTGCAGATTAATACTGCCTTGTTAGACTCCTTAGCTTTTCATCTCAGAGAGCAGAAAGAGTTTCTCTGCACTGTACAAAATGTCAGACTCTATCATTCATGCAACGTGCTGGGAAATTGCTGTAACTTAGAACTTGTGCAAGCCATAAGCTGTCCCTGAGGGTTCAACCTACTCAGTTTTCATCACACTGTAGATCATATTTTCAACTTTTTATCATACATTCCTCCTACACATAACTGTCCTCCAATTTCAAAACTCTTCAGTGGTCCTACCTGGAGCAAACACAATTTACAAAGATTCATTGGATTTCAGCAAATTTGGAGCATTTTTCAAGAAAGTGTAATCTCTGGGTCCTGCCAGTAAATGAACATCTCATAGTTTGTAACACTAAAAGGTCCAAAGATCAAGGAGATATTTACTATCTGTCTACTTTGCAAAACTACTTTATAGATGTGGGTTTCCAGGACTATAATTTCTTGTTGATCCCAAAGAGGAGTCAAATCAAATTGGAATGCAAGCTTGATTGTTCTGTTCAGTCGTTGCTTTAAATGATGGGTATGTGAGTTCCCCCAAGGTACTAACTAGAAATAGAAGTTCTGAAGTTCATTTGCTTTCACAGATACATGAATTTTACAAATATAATTTTTCCTTATTGCTGAAATTGAGTAAGCAATATTGTAATTAAAATACCCAAAAAATGAATTGTAATCTTTTATCTGATATGATGGCTACGAGAGATCTGTAAATCACTCAAATCAACAATACTTATTTTTCTTCCCAAACAAAATATGCTGTGTAACTCAGTGAATACAGGGAATAGGTAGTTCAAGTTTAAAATGTTTCCATTCTAAATGCAATTTTTTGAGTAGAACTATTGTTAAGGAGTACCTGCTACACTGGGCCAAATACTGGGATTACACTGGAAAGCCTCTAAATCCTCACAAGTGCAAGGCAACTATACTAGGCCTGGATTACTGAATGTATTAATAAAGTTCTCTGTCACTTTCTACCTTAAAAGTTTGTTTTAAATTGTTTATTAACATTTCCTGATTAGTAACACATCTTTGCATGGCTTTATGCTGTCTTAACAGCAGGCTGCTCAAAATTTGGATCATGGCAGGCTTACTCGTCATTGGGTGCTCACAATGAACTGTGAAGCTCAATTACATGGATTGTTTGCAAACACTAATTGATGAGCTTTAGAAAGAGTAATATGATCACCTTTCTACAGATTAAAGGTTTGAAGATGGGAGAGATGACAGTGACAAGATATATTAATTGTGTACATCCTACCTTGGCTGAAGGCTAAGCTCTGATGTTCTACACTGATATTCAGGTAAGCCTGTACTTCTGCACCCACACTGCCCAGCTGCCTCCTCTCTTTTTTTCTGTCCACATTCTGCACTGTAAACTCATCATAAAGAGACTGAGGAACTGATCTCAAGTTTTATTTCCTATCCTGATGCTAATGAGTAGCAGCATGAAGAACAATATGGAAGTGAATGTAAAGTGCTGAGGAAGCAGGGGAAAAGAAAAGGAAGGGAAAATAGCCTTGCAGACCTGGTTCAAATGCATGTCAGATAGTGTCCCGGGATTACTGTGACTGTATGTAGAGCTTGGGTTTAAAAACTGTTGCATTTAGTTGGGAACGGCATTCTAAAATGTGCGCTAACTTGTGTAACAACGTATAAAAAACTAAACAAGTTGTTAAAGGTAAGGAAACAACAGTCTCTTCAGTAAGAGGAGAAATGGAACCCACCTCTGGCTGATTTAACAAGGGAGGGCCAAGAGTTGAACTGAATGTCTGGGATATTTACGGATTCTTCTACGCATAGCTTCACTCTGAAGAAATGTTATTAAAAAACCCCGTGGTGCTAAACATATTGCAACATATATAGACCAGCATAGATGTACAGTGTGCATAGAATAGTTATTTAATAGCAAATTAAAAACCACAGTAGCAGCCTCCTACAGTGCATTCTATAAGCTCTTGAGAAAATACATGTTTATGACTGTCCCCCACTGAGGTCATCCGCAAAATGTGTTGCCACAGGTCAGCCAAACCTGCACGGAAACCAGAATACATTGTCCCAGTGTGACTGACTTCAACTGAACCTCAAACTATTCTTGACAAGGAGAGAGCAAGCTTCCTGAGCCGAGTTTAAAGGCCTGATATTTGTTTCAAGAAAAAGACAATTATCTTGCTTCACAGAAAGTGAAGAAAGACCATATCAGTTTTGTGTAATGCAATTTTTGGGCTTCTTTTTCAAACTAAAGTCATGTTTAAACAACGTTCAGGATTCCTACCAATGCAGAACAATGTAGGAGGGTAAATCTGTTGCGCCAAGGAGCTCTAGAAATCTTCGCACTACAGACAGAATTATTAGGGGGAGAAACTTGGCAACCTCCTTAAGAAAAGCTCTATTTTCTAATGACGTTTGAAAGTGGACATGTGTGGACATTCTGAAAGTGAACCCTATGGAATCTGAATACTTGTGGCAAACTAATTAAATGTACCAATCTTCCTAAGTCCAGTATATATGTTTGGTTCATAGGGTGCATGGGTTACAGGCCTGGCTTCTCCCTAGCGATCTTGATTCCTTCCAGGACTCAGGAATGAGTTCAAACTTGTGAGAATGAATATAGCTTGTTTATAAAGCAGAACACCTGAGCTAGTCTACGATGTTTAGTTGTGTAGGGGAAAAGAGACATCACAGATCCTATCACAGTATTTTCCAAAGAACATGTGGGGGAATTCAGGAAGGGATGTTATAGTAAAGTCTGCAGGAAAAAATGAGATGAGCAGCAGATGTTTTCTGTACATTCAGCAATGAGGAAGATGACTAAAGCAAACCACTGCAGCACACCACAATATTGGTTTTTTTTTGTAAATATAATTAAATCTTTTACCTTCCTTCTTGTCTATGAGACTTTTGAGAATGTTCAAATTCTACTACTCACATTTCCATTAAGGTGAGACTCTGCATCCCAGGGTAATTTTTACTGCTGCAAATTCAAATGCAAAAACTAGGGTGGCTGGTGAAATCTTGTGAAGCAATAGCATGTTTCTGAAAGACCTGAATGGTGAGGATTTTGTTAACATATTCTGAACTTGATACATTTCTCAATGAAACACAGTAATAATGGAGAAGGCACTGACACAGGTCTCTGCCTACAGGGCAGACCTGGGCCAGTGTCTTGGTCACCTTTACATCTTTCTTTTAAAATCACCTCAGTTGTAGACAGTTTATAATGAAGTTTCTTATTATGTTAATCATTTATTTTGTGTATTCCTTCTCCTATTGTGCATTATCTTTATTTGGTATGAACGTGTATCTTTGGGATAAAGCTGCTTTTCCAGTGGTGTGTCTAGCACAGTGCAATCATGCTTGGGAATATCTGAGCCAATACAAGCACTGTTTAAATGCTAAGGATCAGAGGCAAACAGGGAATTCTGCTCAGTCAAATAAAAGGTGTGTAAGTAAATACTACGTTTCTGGAAAGGATCGTTTATTTTAAATGACTAGTCTGCAAACTCATATTCAGTTCACCCTTTTTGCCAAGCTGCCAGTCTAAGCCCTCAAAGTATCTTAAACAAATATAATGGTACTGATATTCTCATTTTCTGCGCTTAATTTAGTTTAATTCTGCTGTTTGTTTGGAAAGAAGAATATTTTGCATACTGATTATACACATCAAAAAGAATGTGATTTAAAAAAAACAGTGATTAAAAAAAAAAATAAAGTGGTCTTTGGAATATACATTTTTTCTTATATAAAGGTGATAAAGGCGTCTTACTGCTTTCACAAATATTTTCAATTCTAACAACTTCCTTTTTCATGTCCAGACAGTTTTTAATATGAGGCACATGAAGGAAGCAGTGTATAGCGTACCATTTCCAAAAATAAGCCTGCTGGCACTTCAGTCAGTTCAGACTTGTAGTTGGTTCTATATTTATTACATTTTCCTTGAATTATGACAAGTAGAATTCTGTTGCGTGAGTGTACACGATCATGGTCCTGAACTGTTCTCTGTGAATGTCCTGCTGTCAAGTCGTTCTTTGTAGAGGCAGAGGAGCACTACTCTTCTAGGAAATACACTGCATCACTTATTTGCAGAGCATCAGCTAACTGGAAAGAAACGTTAAGAGGCTTCGCAGATTGTCTTGGTTCTTCGTCAAAGGAACCGGGCATTCAGTGTGAAAACAGAAACTTGCTGTTAGTATTTAAACAACCTTATAAAGACAAGAAGCTTTGTTTGCTTTGTTTTCCAATGTTAATAGTACCGATCTCTCAAAAGGAAGCAACAAAAAAGCAGCAATTGTAATGGTACTTGATTCATCAACTGAGAGACTGTTATCTAAAGAACCAGGGCTTGCACAGAAGGAATAGCAATTATGTGCTTAGGAGGCTTTTCCTGGAGAAAAATAAGAGGAAAAGGTGAGGATACTCCCTACTGTTAGAAGAGTGCAGGGATTCATAACAGAAATATCAAGACTTGTCTGAATTGAGTACAGAAACATCTGTACAGAATTAATAAAATAAGGGTTACAAACATGACACATTTGATAATCAAGGCCATAAATAATGCCACATTGGTAAACACTGAGAAATGAGGTGTTCAGGATCACAGAATCACAGAATGGCCCAGATGGAAGAGACCTCAAGGATCACGAAGCTCCAACCCCCCTGCCACAGGCAGGGCCACCAACCACCACATTTCATACCAGACCAGGCTGCCCAGGGCCCCATCCAACCTGGCCTTGAACACCTCCAGGGATGTGGCATCCACATCCTGTTCCAGCACCTCACCACTCTCATAGTAAAAATCAAAAGGCCTGTGCTCTCAGAGGCTTACAGCAGAAAAGCTACATGGCAACGAGGCAACAAGGTTACAATAAGTCAGATATACAACAGACAGTGAGCTTGCTCAACACTTAGAAGTTGAAATAAAAAACTAAGACAAAACAAATTAACAAACAGAAGCACACCAAAATATCTGCATTCCTAAAGGGCACAGCAAATCTGTTCAGCAACTGCCTCTGCTTCTACCCAGGGGAAACCAAGAGGGGTAAGAGAGGATTTGACAGGTGGCATTATTTGAACCTCATATTACAACACAAGTGATCTCGGCCTGACTACTTAGTCATGTGCATTTTGGTGGTTTGGACTGAACATAACAATACGGGAGAAGGACAGAAGGACCAAGTGATTGAGATCAGCTTTCTTTAAACACTGCTCTGCCTTTCCATAAGGTCTTGCACTGCATTTTGTAACATTTAATTCCTACACCAGGATCAGTGTTGCAACCAGTTTTACAGTCTGTAATACTTACACACCCTGTAGTTTGTTTTAGTAGGAGGTCATTTCAAGTCACCACTTGTGTGGTGACTAAGCACCTGCCTCTGGACAGACCAAGGCCTCTGCTTGTATTGGATGTTGTCATCTCTTCCCTTAGCACAAATACAACAGGTGTGGCAGATGCCAGGAAAAACATGATCCTAGATTTAGACTTGGCCTTAGCTTCCTCGAGTGATTCGTTGCATTTTCTTCCCCTGTCTTATTTCAGGAGGAAAGATGTCGTCCTCATTCCATGTTAATGCCACACCATCCCCAACCCCACCCCATTTTTCTCAATTCCAGTCAATAGGCTGTGTGCCTGTTTTTCATGTGCATCTTTTTGATGCCTCTTTTTGCAGCAGCTACAAACATTGAATGCTGGTTCAATGAGGCAAGAACAGTTTTATTTTTTCTACCTTATAATGCATGTAGCTGGTTGAATTACATAAGCCAATGAAAAGTAATTTTCTACATTGCATTTCTACATTCCACATCTACAGATTTCTGGTATCTCCCACTGATTTCTTGGTTTGAGATACTGTTCACATCAGTACGTAAACCATTCAAGGCATATTTCTGCAATTTAGCATTACACAGGAATACAGACTGTAGAGCCCTTTTTGCAAAAAGACCCCAGCAGCTTTTCCCTGAACGTGAAGCAAGAACACCTGGCTCAGAATGTGGAGTGGATGTGTGAGTGAAGCAAGGAAGTTTCATCTTGTTCATTCAGGATCACAGTTGGCTATGAGTTGCGATCACAGTGACTCTGGGCACCATTTTTTCTTTCCTCTGTTCAGTTTCTGCTTCTATGGGTACCCTTGTTCCTCTCCACCAGCAACCAACACGCACCTCACTCTGAATGGGCAGCTTCCACTAACTGCTGTGGACCAACCACAAAGGCTTACATCCTTCTGGCTTTAAAACCCTGTAATTACAAGTCCACCTGTTCTTGTTATAGGTGTGAAGGTCTAACGATTTTTTTTGAGTGTTGCCAAATTTCTGGCCTCAACGATACCGTGAACCAATTAGCTGCTGCATTAGCCAGGCGTCGCCTGAAGCACTGCATTGCTTTTGTACTGGCACTCAGCCCGTGACTTTGCAACGAGAAAAGCTGCAGCTATCCTAAGGTTTATTTGCTTTTCCTCAAAACACGCAGACCGCACGTCTGCGCTAAGTTTATGCACGAGTCTGACACGAAACGCCCCTCACTTCACCTCCAGGACCCACCACGACCACACAAGTGCGCACGCAGCGGCGCGACTCGAACCCACCGCCCCGCAGCACCTCTCTCATCTCGCGGCCCGGAACCGAGGGGCCGCCGCGGAGCCGCACCTCGCTACCAGCGGAGTCGGAGGAGCGGCAGCCCGGCTCGACGATCCCCGCTCGGCTCCGCGCTCGGCTGGTGACGCCTGCGGGGCGGGACCGGCCGCGGCCGGGGCGGGGCGAGCCCTTTTCAGGCCGGGCCGGGCGGCGGGGCCGCACTCCGGCGGCGGCCCCGGCGGAGCGACGGGAGGGGAGCGGAGGCGGCCGCGTGGTTATGCGCTGGGGGCGATGGTGCCGCCGGCCGGCGCTAGGCTCCTCCCGCGCCCGGGAAGGGGCCCCCTCCTCGGCGTGCTGCTGCTACTGCTCTGCTCCGGCGGTGGGTGCGTGCCGCGCCGCCGGCCCGCGGGGCCGCCCGTGGTGCTGGGTAAGAGCCGGGCGGGGGGAGGCGCGGGGCGGGCGCGGAGCGGAGCGGAGCCGTGCCCGTGTTTATGCCGCGAGGCACGGCGGGCTCGGGAGGCGCCGGCCGCCCCGGTCCCGCGGAGCGTCGCTCCGGGGGGTCCGTGGGGAGCAGCGGCTGCGTGTCACCGCGCTCACTGCGAGCGGCTGCAAACAACGCGCTTGGCTCAGAGCGCTGCGCAGGCAACGAGTGTCACCGGCCTGTGCTGCCGGGAACGCGCGGTAGCTCACAGCAAATACGCAGAACCTGTCTGTCTGATAGGTCCTACGGAGTTAAATGTCAGCTGCTCTCTGCGTCCATTGATAAGCTCATAAATAAATCTTAATTGTTTGAACAACTTGTCTGCTGAAGCTGTAGTCCCCAAGCATTCCCACGTACTGCTCAGGTTCACTGATGTGAACGGTCAGTCCTGTAGCCATGTTCTGTATGCTCTGTGTTCTCACTGCATGAATAACAGCAATGATAAAGAGAGGAAAAAAAGGTAAGAAAATAGAAGAACATTAAGAATGCTGTTAGCATTAAGCTCTGTTTGTATACAGTAGTTTAGATTCTGTTGTTAGTGCTGCTACAAACTTCTGTCAGGGAAGACTAACTGCTGACCAAGAATTCTTCACGAGGCACTGTGTGTGTGCCAAACGTGCTGTGTGTGAGCTCACAGCTATAGTAGATGGCTGAGCTAGCTGAGAGAATGCAGACTCAGAAGAAGAAATCAGGATTTCCTTGGAGGCTGGAGTTGAAATGTGAGCAGAAGTTCTCTAAGTGCTGTCCCTGAAGGCTGGAAGCAATCTTTTATCCCATCTCTCTGCTGCGTAATGCTGGGTTTAGCAATAAGCCTTGGTGCTTACTTCGGTGGCAAGCTTCTTCCTGACAGAGGTGAGAGTGTTTTTGTTGCTGATCCGATATTCTGCTCTAGCTATGAAGGGATCAAAGAAGATTTAGAAGCAATTGGGATAAGGGAATACTGAATATAGCAGCATGAAGTTACTACTGATGGATGAATTGTAAGCTTATACGTTACTTAAGAGTGGTTTTAAAAGCAGTGACTGATCTATGTATTCATAAGAGAAGTTCTGGTTAATGCTGTGTGGCTGAGTACAGATACATCAGTGAATGGATTAAAAAAAACAGATTTTCTTGCTCTTATAGTTGAGTTTTTATCACACAGTATGTAACTTGCATCTTCTACTCCTGTGTCTTAAAATATGCTCTTCTTTGCTGTCTGGTCCTGGCCTGTCCAGAAAGTGAAGATTCAGTGTTTCCAACCAGCATCATTTTTTCAGGCTTCTCTGTCGGAGAGCATAGGCACTCTTAGGCATTGACCTGCTATAATTTGCTGTTGCAAAATCCCATGAAGTTTTTGATGCGTATAAATTAATGTCTTTGTAAAAACAAACAAAAAAAAACACCTGCACCAGGAGCTTAGCTTCAATTGGACATGACATGGCAAGTGAAGGTCAAGCAAATAAAGGAGGAGAAGGAGTGACTGTCGGTCATGTTTCCATCTTGCTTCTAGTTTGCTTTTCATGACCTTTTCTTCACCTTTCTTGTGTCTGTGACATGTTATGTTGAGATAAGCTTTTTAGGAATTACTGTGATGAGGATGGTAGAAAGGTTTAAGAGAAATCATTTTTTAGGGAGGCATTCTAAGTGCTGGCTTAACAGAGGTGTTTGGGAGAGGGGTGAAAAACACACATTGCACTAGAGTGCCAAATGCAGAGGAGGCTGAGGTACCTGCAGGCTGCATTATGTGAGCAGTGCAGGCCTGAGGTGTTTCTGGAGTCACTGTGAGGTGGGTATGTGGAGTTGATCCTCTCAATTTATCAGGCTGGCATCTAGACTCTCAGTTCTTCATATGCCTTCAGTTTTATATGTGATTTGTAGTAAATGTGGTCTCATGATCTGAGTATTCCCTCTTGGTCTGCTTGGATGTTTTGAACTCCTTTAAGCAGAAAAAGGAGTTGAGATCTTACCGTAGTCTGTGGCAAGTTAGCCATCTGGTCTTATGGACTAAAAGAAGGAAGGAATGCTTTTTAAAGGAATGTTGTTAACATAATGATTGTTTCATAAATATTTTAGACCAATGATGGTCATAAGACCCAGTGTAACTTGTTCTCAACATTTTCCTGTAATGACCCTACTTGCAGCTGCAACCTGTGCTTACTCAAGTAATGGAGAAGGAAGTTCAGCCACAGCTTGTAAATATGGGGCACTGTTATTATATGGGTAATGTTTTGCTCTCTAGGCAATATACTAAAAAAACCCAAAAACAACAACAACAAACACCTCTGAGCCTCTCTAATCTGAAAGCAGATAAGCTGCTTGAATATAACCCTGTAACAATTGGCTGTAGCTACTGACACATTAGTTCCTGAATTGCCAACAGATCACAGCTCTATGTAGAGCTGTCTAACTAGCTGAAGTGAGCTTCTGTAAAATAGCTAAGCCAAGCTAATAGCTCATTAGTGCTCTCCCTGCTTTCGTTGTGCAAAGTTACTGGTCATTTTGTGGAGTCATCTGTCTGCTACAGCACTAGAAAACTAATCTGCTGAGGAAGAAGTGAGCAGTTTTGCACTTGAACTGCCTTAATGGAAAAGAAGCTGGCACATGTGGAGGCATGTGGACAGCAGTGAAGCTGTTTCCTTTGGGAAATGCTGGTCTGTGCACCATCAAATGGTGCCTTAGTAGCAGGAGCTAATGTCTGCTGAGCATGCTTGTACATACAAAGGTAGAAAGAACGAGGACTAAAATGACACAAGTAGAAAGCAAAATACTCTAGGGCAATTGCTCACTTTCTCTGATATTTAAATAAAGCATCAAAGGTTATTCACATTGTAGTGGAATAGAGAATAAACACGATAAAAGTCAAAACCTTACTTCCAGAGTCTTGCCTAAAAGCTTTGTATTCAGGACAAGGTTGATTAAAATCTAAGCTGATAGTTTTAGAGTCCTTCCCTCAGGTTTTTTAGGGAAGGCAGGGCTACTTAATTGAAAAAAAAAATACTGAATTGTTTTCACGCTTTCTCTGACTTTGTATTCTTCCAGGACAATGTGTTCATACTGGGAAATCTGAAAGCAACAAGATAACCTATCCAACACCTTGCTCTATTGACAGTATCGATCTCAAAAAAACCAAAACCAATCTCTGTACGAGTGCTTTGAGAGACCTGCCTCATGTTTACACACTACTAGAATTAATCTTGCACTCTTCTTATCAGTTCAGTTATATACTTATTCCACTTGTCTTCTAATAAGAAATTCCTGTGTTCTGTGGCTGTTCTCACCTCGTTTTCTCACATGGTATGCAGTGATGGTAGATGGCCTATCTTATGCCTTATCAATTTTGGGGGCTGATAACCTGTCCTTATAAGATCAGCAGTGGATTCACTGAACTCTTTACCTTTTAGAGCTGACTCAACACAATTACTATATCAATGTTCTGATATCTTCTGCAAACAATTTGTTAGGTACTTGGCTAAAGTTTTCTAGAAAGATGCCTAAATGAAGTGTGTTAATAATTGATTTACATGCAAAAGAGGTTTGTCTGAATTCCTGCTGACTGCTAATTGAGGAGTGTGTGTTTGTGTGGTCAGCTGGCTGGATGTCAGCAGTGATTTAACTGTTTATGCCTCATGTGATCTGAGGTATCTAGAAGTATCATGTGAGATCTTGTTTGCTTTCTTGTTCCTAATTTTAAACACAAGCCTTTTCTACAGCACTGTGTTGCTGACTCCATTAGCAACTGAGGCATTCAACCTGAAGAACAGCAGTCAGTATTCTGAATCAGTTTTTAAGGAAGTGTAGTTTGGTTTGGAGGGGGGCTAATGTCTGGAACTAAAAACTTGACAGTTATTTGAGGGAAGTTTTAATCTGTGAGAAATATTTGATAGTTGTTTTTTATCCAAAGGAATTTGTGCTTCAGATAAATGTAATAAAAATATACAGTGGATTATTTGCTCTACAGACATAGACTTGCTATTTTTCAGTTAATATTATATTGGTACTTTTTAGTTCTTTGTTTGTTTGTTTGTTTTTAAGTTTCCAGAGGACTCTTCAGGGAAGTTGCTTCCCAGATTGCAATTTGCTTATTGCTCCCTAATGGGAACTGTTAGTCAGTCATTAATTCTTCAGTAGGGGTATCAATGTATCCTAAAGCTAATTGTTTTAATTTCTGAATTTGGAGAAGTTGTAGCCTCTTCTAGGCTTTCAAATCTGTAAATATGTTTTCTATAAAGCTTAAACAAAAATGCATTCTAGAAGGAGATCTGGTAGTATTATTAGTGCAGTTGAGGCAAAGAAAAAAGTGACACAGAAATGAGACTTTGTAACATTAAAGTGAACTGGGTTTGTCAGTGTATCAGGATGGGTTCTGTTGGGATTAATCTTTCTGAAAAATAGAATATGCAGAAAGTGATCATCAAATCTGATGGAAATGCTCAATAGGAAACTGTTTTGTTTCCAAGTGTAGCAGTTCGTTAGTTAACACATGCATTTCAAGTTGCAATTTAGGGAAGCAAGGGTACTGAGAGATCTTTCCTTGGATGCTTGATGTTTTTTTTTAACTTGTGATGCTGTATTTTGCAGCATTTCATATGGTAGTTATTTTGTAAAGGTATGGAGTCAGTCTGCAGGTTTTAAAAAGTAAGGAACTCCTGTAATATTTTTCTAAGACCACCTAGAAACCGTAGGTACTAGGAGATGTGAGGATGAGGAGAAAAACTGGAGTTTTGTGTGTATGGACTAAAAGCAGAGGGAAATGTTCTTTTCTACAGCTTGCGAATTCTATCACAGAAAATTAAAAAAGGTGAGTCCTTGTCCTACAGAATTCATCTTCAGTGTGATCTTTTCTAACCTGTTACTTATCAAAAAGTGATTAAGTAGCTCTGTAGCCAAAATGTAAATCATTAACACCCTCAAGTTGCATGGGGTGAGGACTGAAGATCTTGCTTGCTCTTTACATAATTTGGAAAATCAAAACTTGTACTTTGTTCCCTATAGCTTCATCACCAATCCTTTTTAGCTTGCAGCATATAGATTTGAAAATAACTCACTACTTGTGAGTTTACACTGATTAGTAGCTTCACTGTCAATATGAACACGTGAACATGACAAAGACGCTGGTGTTAATATCTGCTTTATAAACAGACATCATACCTTTACATGACACTTGAACTGAAGTATCATATCTTTGTGCAGGTGGAACTTGTTTCTTAGCTTTTGTTTAGCATTACATAGAAGTACCACTTCTGTTAACCAACCTCAGTTGTCATTCCCTGAGTTAAAAATTAGGACATGATGTTTCTCTTTTTTGCATTGAATACATGAATACAGCCTCTTTCCTTGAAGCCTGAGGAGAAAATATGCAAACCAAATTAAACTTGCAGTTAATCTAAAACCACTCCTATAGGTCCAAGGGAGACTCTGTGCAGTTTCCTGCTTTCAGTGTTCTTGTTTATAAATGTATATTTGTAATGATCTTCAGGGCTGGGAGCCTTCCTACTCCAGGCAAGCGTGCTTACAATTATTTGTGTTGTTTGGAAACTTATGTTCTTAAAACTCTAAATAATATTGCAGGTGCTTATTTAAGCTTTTGAAATGTCTTTGCTGAAAGAATTTGATTTTTACTGAAAGGAGTATGCAATGAGTTCCAAGGTAAAACAAACAATCACCTGTATACCTCACTTTGCACTGGAACTGAACACAAAATCAACCTGTTTGTCCTTGGCAGGTCTGCTGCTGAAGCTGGTCAGCCATGAATGATTGATATAAATAGAATTACATTCTGTTCTTCCTGTAATTGAGAGTGCTGATACAGCAGCCAGAACAGGCACAAGATTGTGGAACAAGCTGTTGCCTTATAGTTCTATAACCAATAACTAAACAGCTTTTTCTGAGGTTACAAGACTGAACTTCAGTAAACTTCTTCTAGAGTGTGATGCAATGCTATAATCTTCCTTATTATGCTTTCCAGTATATCAGTGTCCTTGAAATATGACCTAAAATAAACTGTGGTCAGCTACTGGAGCTTTTGACATTTCACTTAAGACTACAGAAATAAAAATACTAAAAACCTAATGAGAAGGTGGGGTAGGCAGTGAGGAACTCCGGAAGTATATTTTCTGTGACGGGCGCTGAAGTGGGAAGAGTCTGATTGTCACTCTCTGTTTAGCCCCAAGTTCTGTTCTTTTTCAGTTCTGCAGTAAATACTTTCCTGAAACCATATCTGGCTTTTCAGCTAAATTAGCTGTTTCGCTGAAAGGCAGCATCTTCCTTAAAGCTCTTGCTTTAAGGGGTATAGAAAACTTAAATTGCTTTGATTCAACTTAGCAAAGCGAGGGGGGGAAAAAAGCAACTGTATGGGTGGGCCTGCATCTACAAACTTCAACAGCATGCAGTTGTGCACATGCAAAGAAAAAAAATTGGGCGGAGGGAGGAGCATCTTGAAAGGTAGGGGAAGAGAGCTGGGGGGTGGGAACACTAAAGTGCCCATCTTCTAATTCTTCCTACCGCAGAGAAAGCTTTCAGTTACTGAAGCATCTTCGCTCTCCTGGTTCTTGAGAGTTGAAAATGATTTAACAATGAAATGCAGGAAGCTCCTCTGGAGATAAGAAACGCTCCTAAAACTTTCTCAGAAGTTTAGTTTGAATTCGGAAATAAGAATTTCATGTCTGTATTTTCTGTTTAAAATAAGAGACAATAAAACTTAAAGGAACCCTGGCATTTATCGAATGCTAAATTAAAAACAGTACACTTGAGAGAAGGTGCAAGTAGAAGACCTTTCCTTCCAAGTACTCTTCCATTACATCAATAATGTATTAAAAATATATGATACAAACTGTTGCATCCAAACTTGAACGTAAGTGATAAATGTTGTATTTGGATTAGTATGCCATATTAGTAACCAACAAAATTTTGTGTAATCAAAGTGTAATAAGAGGTGATAACTTCATGTAACTTTTTGTATCTACTTTGCTTTCACACTTTTGTCAGATTAATAGTTTGTAGGCATCTCTTGAAGTACAGAACAACAATCAGTTGTAGTACCCAGAAAAAAATATTTCAGAAATACTTTGTTTTAAAACATAGGTAATTCTGATAAGAGCTGAGATGTTTTTCATATCTGTGCCTTAACCTGACCTGATCTTATACTATCTGTTCTTTGAAGCTGGGAACTATTGATCTAGGGTTATTTTACACAGGGGTTCTGCAGGTCATGCTTCTATAAACTGAAATCTTTTCAGTGAAAAATAAAAATGCAATATGTTCTTAGGTAATATTTTTATCCAGTTACAAAACTATCTCTGAGCACTGCAATGTTGCATATGAGGAACGCAGTGATGCAATTTGTTATACTCTTATATTTTAGTGTCTTTTCATGTTTTTCAGTTCCAGGGGACTTAGGTAATCAGTTGGAAGCAAAATTAGATAAGCCATCAGTAGTGCACTATCTCTGCTCTAAGAAGACTGACAGTTACTTTACACTGTGGCTGAACTTAGAATTGCTCCTACCTGTCATCATTGACTGTTGGATTGACAATATCAGGTAAGACTGCATCTGTTGCTCTCTGCAGTTTTCTCCTTCCCTTAGACTGACATAGATGGTACACAGCTTCCACCTTGAAATTTCATGTTCAAGATCAGTGAGAAATGACTAGGGAGTTCTGCTGGGTAGACTAGCAGGCTGAACTGAAGGATGTGGCTTTTGCAACTGTGGTACTTGCCATCAGTGATGAAAATCAGATTCTTCATTTCCTCCACCTCCCTCTGCTACCAGTTACTGTGTGTTGGTTTGGGCACTTAGCAGGCTTCCGTAGGCTTATCTAAAGCAGAACTTTTTCTGTTGCTTTGATGAGTTACTTAAGTTTTGATGAGGTAAGTGGGAAGGAGGTGCAATGGGTAGCTCGGAGGAGAGACTGGAGGAATGAGAACTTGTACTTCCCCAGACTGTCATTAGAGAGCAATTTCAATAGGCAGCTGAGGTGTGGAATCCTTTAAGTGCAGTTTAGAAGTCTTTCCTTAATTATTTTGTTATACAAATTGTCTAATTAAAAGCTTCTGGACTATTTTATTGTAAAAATCGTAAACATATTTAAGACAAGAAATGTTTAGCCTGTGCAATTGGAAAAACACAGCACCAGCATGTTGTTCTTTTGTTTGAATGTATTGAGCTTGGTGGCAGTTTAATTTTAACATATCTTTACAGACTCCCACAGTTTTTGATAATGTGGTTATGGATTTGACAAACTCATAGCACACAAAAGGCACTGACATGAGACTGAAGTCCTAAATCCCTTTCTCTTTTTTGGGGTGATAATGAAAATCACAGTATAGCAACTATCAATTAAAAGACTCTTTCAATAATGAAATTAAATTGCTATAACCTTCTGTAGTGCGGAAAGACAGTGTAACAGCGCCTCCTCAAAAACACTTTTGCTCCTCCTGGTTAGGCAAAATCCCCTGCAACTCTTTTCTGGTTTATGGACAACCATATTGAGCATTCAAGGAAAGCAGAATGTGAAAAACAGAAATACTTTCAAGAGTAGTGCATGAACACATTCAACAATGCAGCTATGTGAATGAGTTCCAACAAAGTTGGAAATTCAGGAGTCAAAGCATGTCTCTGCCTGTAGCTAGAACTGATAAACACGAGTACTTGCTGGAGGTCCCAGGTTGCAGGCACTGCAGTATTAACTATGACATGAAAGGATGCATTTCTTTTATAAAGACATATAGCATAAATTGATCTAGAGGCTGCTTTTCCCCCTTAGTCTGTGTGTTTTGACACGTGTGCAAGTAATATTTCTGCAATAAGCAATTGTTTTTCTGGAACGGGGGGAAGGTAGTTCTACCACTAGAAACCTCTAAAAATAATCTCATGCTACTCATTTTCCAATTTCAACTTTGTGTGGCTTCAAAGTAATTTTTGATCCTAGCCTCTTCTGAGTAATGCTATGTCTTGAGCAAATCTCTGCCTGTAGCTTTCTGAGAAACATAAACATATGGACCCAAATATATTTTGTAATATAAATAGAATGCCAGAGGGATGTCATTTGGTTTTTTTGGCTGAAAATATTTTAGATTATCCATGTTCCTTCTGTTAAAGGTAACATCTTGAAGGTAACATCTTGTAGCTTTCATAACTAGCTTTCATCACATGACTATGCATATAGGAAACTGATTCTATGTTGCTATTTCGTAGCAGCTTAGTGCTTTCTGTTGAAAGAATGAACAGATTGATCAAATAAAATAACCAAGGGCAGGGAGGAGGAAGATGGATGAATGGTAATTAAAGATCTTCAAATTTGTGGGCTGCTGTAAAATAGATCTTAAGTTTTAAATTCCATTTCTCACAGCCTGCAGTTTGTGGGGAGGAAGGGTGTGTAATAATACCTCTGCTTTACTGTGTGTGTGTGTGTGAGTGATGATTTGAGCATCAATTCAGGTTGTCAGACCTTCATGTGGGGGTAAAAGTGCTAAGGAACTGCAGTTGCATTGATGAAGCATTAAAACAAACAAGCAAAATGCTCCAGACCCTCCATGTTCTTCCTATTTCAAGAGGATTTTTAAAATACAGCACACTCCATACCTCTGCTTCCTGAGACACTAGTTGTTACTAGTCAAGAAATTTCAAGAGCTTCCTTAGTACTTCATGGGGTCTATTTAAACAGAAGTGTGCATTTAAACATAAATGAATTATTTTTAATAGGGGACTCTGTCTACTACCTGACTTTTTGGAGGTATGTTTTCTACAGCCTCACCTCCATTTTTACATTCTAAACAACTTTCTCCAACCTGTGGCTTGATGCACAGTGAAATGGTGTAGAACTACACTAAGTAGCTTGTACTGTTCCAAAACTGAAGTCCAGTTGTAATGCTATATGCCCTGTTCTACAAGGAAGATAAGTCTTCAGCATGCAAGGCATAAAAACTTAAAATTAAAATAGTTGTTTGTGTAACTGCTTAGCCAATAGAGTACTCTGTTTTCTTTTACTTCTTGGTAACTGCACTTGAAGTTTTTGTTTCTGCAGTCAGAATGTAAGGCCCAACACAGCTAAAAGCTGTCATATGGTTGTATGACGTTTCATGGTTTGTCTCCTCTCCTCTAGGCTGGTATATAATAGAACAAGCAAAGTAACAGAACCACCAGATGGAGTGGATATCAGAGTTCCAGGTTTTGGGCAGACATTTTCCTTGGAATTCCTTGATCCAAGTAAAAGGAGCGTTGGTATGTAGAAGCTGTGTCTGAAATCTTTGTCACTTGTAGGATTTTATGGTATGTCCTTTAATTTGAAATCACATTTCTGTAGCTTGTTGCATAGTTTTGTTTGTAAGTAGCAATAGTTTTTTTGTAGAAGAGCAGCACGTGGCTCACTTTGCTTTTCATTTGCTTTTTCTATTGTATGTCATTTTGTCTCTTAGTCTGAACTGAGACAGGAAAACTGCTCATTCTTGTGCGGGATTGAAGACCTTTGGATGAAACTTGAAGGGCACCTTGAAGATGCTCTAGAAAATGAGATGGAGTAAAAAATCCTATGACTTAAGCTTGACAAGCAAAATACCAAATGCTAACACTTTCTGCTTAGTTTCGAGCAGTGTTATTTGGTGTCAAGTATGAGTTGAAGGATTTGGGTGGAAATGGGAGCCTAGAGTGGCTTGGCTTGGAAAGGACCTTAAAGAAAATCTAGTTCCAACAGCTCACCTCTCGTTGGTGTCAGAATATTTACATAGTTAAATTTGTGCTGAAAAGTATTTCTGCGTTATTTTGTTTGTAGGCTTTTTAGTGTTGCTTTTGCAGAAGTCATCTTTCAGAAAATGCTGATAACCTTGCCAGGAACTGTTAGCTGTGGCTGATGTAATTTTATAGCCAGCTAGGTGCTAAGCTTCACTGTAGAATGGGCCCTCTTGCACTGCATATATTTCTTTTCCTTAGAGGCAGCCTTTAAAAGGGCACTACTGTGTTTTGTGACCTGCACTTGATAATCCTTGTAAGAACAGAGTCATATTTAAAACTTGCTTCTGTTTGTGTCAGGGACTATATAAGCAATCAAGACTAACAAATGAGGCATTGTTCAAAATGTTGAAATGGCTGTGATAATAAACAAGATGTTTTGATGCTTCACTTCTTATGCTGTTACTAGATGCAATTTAATTGTGGTAATACTTGCATCCTGTTTCAAAACATGTAACATACAACATATTAACAGATTCTTGCAGCCAGTCTGCAAGTGTTTCCCTTTGCTACAAAAGCCTCTCACTTCAGTCTGTCTGAACTGATGGAAAAAGGATTTCTAGTGGTTCCAGAACTTTGCCCTTTCGTATACCTTCAGCTTTTGTTGCTTAATTCATTTGAATGTTGGCAAAACCAGGGATAGTCTTTACAAATATATTATGTCTCATAACTGAAATTCATCTGCAATCAATATAAACTATGACTCTATGGTAGTTACTTTAAACAGTTCAATGGTCTGACGTAGAAGGGGTAACTTTTTTTTTTCCAGTAATGCTGTGTTTAACAAGTTTTGTTGTGGATTAATAGGACAGCAGTTAAGAAGCTTTAATAATTTTGGCAGACAGTCAGCATAATTCATTTTGCTTAATATGCAGGATCCTAGACTGTCAGATTCATAACATTAGGACTTCAGTATCTGTATATATGGAATCAGATGTAATGCATCCAGGCCTCCTTTCATAGCACTAATATTTTGCTGTTATGTTTCTTTTATCTGATTTCTCCAGGCAGTTACTTCTACATGCTGGTGCAGAGTTTAGTAGATTGGGGCTACAAGCGTGATGAAGATGTAAGAGGAGCACCTTATGACTGGCGAAAGGCACCAAGTAAATAATGTCTTATTTGAACAAAACTTTCTTGACACTTCCAGTAAGCAGATAGTTTTGGGTCTCTTCCCCCATTCCAGCCATACAATTTTATTAAAACATCAATTTTTAATTAGCTCTTGAGGACTCGATATCCTAAATCCACATAAAAGCTCTGCTGTGATTTTTTTTATTTTATTTTATTTTTTTTTTTGCTTTAAACAATTTGCTACTTAAGATTTGCCTAAAAAACCCAAACCAGTGAAACCTATAAAATTCCATGAGAACACCCTCCACATACCTCACTGTGCATCAGAGGCACAATCTCTGACCACAGCATGTACCAGTTCTGCAGACAGAACTTCAGTAAGACCATAGTTTTCCTGGTTCTAATGTCACACCAAATCCAACAACTGCTGTGATTACATCCTGAGGAATAAATTATTTTGTCCTCAAAAATGAAGAAGGCTTTCTACGTTTTCCTAAATCTATTCAAGTATTAGACCTCTGTATTCTTCATCTCATTATATTCCGTAGGAGCACAAGTGATTTGTAGACTCTTCATACAGTTTGTGAGCTTGTACTGAAGAAACAATGTATCTACTATTAATGACAATATTCTAGTATCAAGTTTGCCTTGGCCCACAGAAATGAAGCATGTGGTCTTGGCATCCAGGAACATTGCTTGAAGAAAATCAATAATGCTGACTTCTGCTATTGATGTGACTACTTCAAAGTTATATTGCAGTTGTTACACTGAATTGGTATCTTATTACAGGGCTACAGAAATGCATTTTATTGATTTTTTTTTTTTTTTTTTTTTTTTTTTCTTTATTCTTTACTTTTAAAGCTCATTTAATTATGTGTAATAGAGATAAAGCATATTGTGCCAGCAGGAATCTGTTGGAATTCTCGCTTAGAGTTAACCTTGCCTATAGAAATTGTCTAACATAAGCTGGTAACTGGTTTATGTACCCTTTATTAGATCTAACAAGTTTTATTTCTGTTTTCCATCAACTCAGAAGTCTTTCTGGACTTGTCAACTTCCTATCTTTTTTGGGGTGAAAAAAATGTAGATTCTAGAGAATATGGATGGATTTTTGTGGGAGAATATTAGCATTATTCCATTAGCATGGAATATTTCTGAGAAAAATCTGGGCTTAAATTTATTTTTAGAAGTGGGAGAAATTGGAGAT
This sequence comes from Tetrao urogallus, assembly GCF_951394365.1. Taxonomy (NCBI): domain Eukaryota; kingdom Metazoa; phylum Chordata; class Aves; order Galliformes; family Phasianidae; genus Tetrao; species Tetrao urogallus. The sequence continues at coordinate 16,650,091 of NC_136825.1, forward strand.
CTTTTTCAAATATACTTGTTTCAGAGACGTGGGAAACAAAAGGGGTTTAAAGACTCACCCTTTTGTAAACTAATGATGTAAAGAAGCATTGGGTTTTTTTGAATCTTCAGAATATAACCTTGTAAAGAATTGTGTTGAAGGACAACATTGACCTTTAGTGATTATAACCATGTAATGTGTATTTTATTTAGATGAGAATGGAGATTATTTTGTGGCCCTTCGCAAGATGATAGAGTTGATGTATGAGCAGTATGGAAGTCCTGTTGTCTTAATTGCCCACAGCATGGGTAATATGTATACCCTGTACTTCCTCAATCATCAGACTCAGGAATGGAAAGACAAATACATAAAAGACTACGTGTCATTAGGTGCTCCATGGGGAGGAGTGGCCAAAACTCTCCGTGTGCTGGCTTCAGGTATGTAATGTGAGGGTTTGCAATGTATTTTCTTAATAGTGCAAGATACTAAACATGGATGATACTAAAAATGGAGGATGAAAGTTGAAGATAATATGAAGTTAAAAACAGCAGTCTTTATGTGATCGCACCTTATGGTTTCAAGCCCTTTAACCTGACTGTCTGTCTTGGACAAGAATGGAATTGACAAAGCCTTAACATCCTCTAATGATGAGCTGTGTGCTTCCTCTTGATTCTCCTAACTTCTTTACAGCAGATGAGACAAGCTGCTGTTTGGCCTGGTGCCTTCTGTTTCTGTCACTTCTGCCTTCAGCATGATTGTTCTCCGTTCAGTTTTGCTGAGCCAACACAAACTGCAGATCATTCAATAGTTCCCTTTGATTAAATATCACACAGCTGCTGAACATAAAGGGAAACGTGTGGATGCAATGATGAAGTGGTGTGCTGCCCACAGCACAGATGCCTGCTGAAGTTCAAGGTTTGCAGAAAAAGGAAATGAATCTGAGATCTTACATTTAGAATGCTGGGTATGCCTTTGACTTTAATAGGGAAAAGTATGTTCTGCCAAGCAACTCTAATAACAGAAACTTGCTTACCACATAACGTGGATCATGTAATACCGTAATTATTTCATGGCAAAACACTATGTTTTGTGCTTTGGCATTTAAATTGTGTTGTCTGATTTCTGATTTGCTTTTGATTTATTAGCATTGTTTATCAGTCTTCCTTCCCAAAGCTGAAATCAGCAACTGGACTTCATTAAAATGCAGAGCACGTGGCAGTTGCCAGACATGCATGGACAGATCAAAAGAATGCTTTGCTTAGCAAAGGAATTTGATTCTGAATAGGAGTGCACAACTCAGTTAATGCAAAATCCAAAAACTTAAACTGGGCATTTGTACAGAGTTATACATTATTAATTCAATTGCAGTGGCACTGTCAAAAATTGGTTTACCTTTTCTGTAGCATACACACTTGTCAGATGAAGCCTGTGGGGAATGGCAGGAAGTAAGCAGTATTAAAATTGCCTTCATAAAACTCCAAAAGACTACACAATTCCAGTCTGATTTCTTCTGGATTTAATTTTTGTGCCTGATATTTTATCCATTATGAGTTTCATCCAAGATGGCCAGCTATGCAAATATACAATGAATAGTTAGATTTAGGGTAAAATGTAATCTTAATCTGCATGTCTGTGGTATTACTCCAGATTCTGGAGCAGAAAGTTAAGAATGATATAGGAAACTGAAGTGGGCAGAATATTGTATCAGAATGTGCAGTTTTAGGCTAGTTATGTCTCTTAAATATCCATAGGTAAAAAATCACCATAGGTGTTCATGTTCGGATGATGATAGTCTAGTTATAGGCTGTGAAATTATAAGAGTGCTAGTATGTAGAGGGGTTGTTACTTGAGCAAAAACTACTGCATTGCTAGAAAGACAAGGCAAGGTTTCAAGCAGGAATATGTTCTCCCTGCTCCTATTCCTGTTTATAGTATATAAATGACCAGGAGCTTGTTAAAGCTGCAGTTTTTGTTAAAGTGGTAAGGAGGTGGAATTACTCTCTCTGGATCTTGTTTTGCTTATTGCTACGTACTCAAGTGCTCCACAGGATCAGAGCTTATAACAATTCTATTGCTAATAGTAAAGTTGTTCTTTCCACTCCCTGGCAGACACATATGCAGAGTTCAATGATTCTTTTCTCTGGTTGCCAGCTTGGGATGCTAACAGTGTTTTTTCTTTAGACCTAGTATTTCATACACTACAATGTCAGTGCCTGCTGACTGAAGTGTGATACCGACCTCAGTACTTCTGCACTTCAGGAGAAAAGTACAGGACTTAAGCATTGATGAGCTGTTCTGGAAGAAATGGCTGGAAAAGAGTCAGGTTTTGTACTTATCGTTCCACAGGAATTAAATGAACTTGCTGCAGATTCCCTACTTTTTTTTTTTTTTTTTTTTGAGGAAAACATGCAAATAGTGTTTGCTAAATTTGAGTGTGCACAGTTAGGTACTTATACAGCACAGTAATGTGAAACAAACTTAGGATGTTTGCCCTTTTTGCTGTGCTCTCAAATTTCATCTTTGTCCATTTGACAGGATTATGATTGTAATGTCTCCATGCAGTCCTTCTAAAAATGGTAGTGAAGACTAAACTGTACTTCAGGTCCTCTTGCTGAACCAATAGTGCCACCTTATGGAGTTGAAACATACATACTTTAGTGCCATTTCAGGAACAGTGGTTTTGGTTTTGAGACTCTTTGAGTTTTTCTAATATAGTTGATTTGAATTGCTACCTGTTGCAGCCCCCTGGACCTAATAATGAAATAACCTGATTCAATTTCAGCTAGTAAATGAATTGAAGAGTGCCAGCAATTGTGATTATGGAGAATAAGTCTGATCAGCCAGTCACCATGAACAACTGTCAGTCTTAAGTAATTCCATAATCACTGTATGTGCTATGCATAAATGGCTTTGTTTTTTATGGGGAAAGAGGAATAGTTAAAATATGAAGGAACTTGGGTAAAAACTATAACTTATTCACTAACTGCCAAGGAAAATGTACAGTCTTCATATCTACAGGATATTTTGTTCTTAATTTTTTTGGTCAAACAGTTATGTCTTAAGCCTAAACTGTCTAAAATTGTTCAGGTGCTGGTATCGGTGGTGTCCCATGGTCTCTCCCAGATGCTAAGAAGTATCAACTCAGTGACTCATGATAGGCAAGGAGACTGAATTAGTTGTGGAACTTAGAATTCTTACTCAATAGTATTCTCAATATAGTATAATAGTATACTCAATAGTATTTAATGCAAGAATTATTGACTCTGCTTTATATTACAAGCATCTCCTGTTTTCCTTCAACTGTAGACATGTCCTGGTAGATCTCTTTACAGAGGGCGTGCATGTTAAAATGCTCTGCACCAACTTGTAGAAAAAGTCACTGTATGGTTAATAGCTATTCTGAATGATATACTACTCTGCTTGTTTTGAATGTGCAAACCTAAAAATGTTCAGCCTGCAAGATCTCTTCAAGAGTTATTACATGTCTAAAATAGTAATCTTTTCTTTCAGTGAAACCATGGTCTAGGTATGGAATAGTTATAAAACATACTTCTGGAATAACATTTAAAATAAAACTTTCACATGCTGGAATTCCTAAGAAATGCTGATTTCTCACTTGACCAGTACAGGAAGTATTTTGTCCTTTCTACATGGGTCTATCAGAATAGAAGCAGTACTCTCAGTTTGTCTGTCAGGCGTTCATCCACTAAGTTTTATATAAAATTGTAAGTTATCAGAAATTACTCTGCAGAAGATGATCACTAAGGTGGTCATAAATGAGGAACTCCTCAAACTTTCACTGTAAGCAAAAAGTGATTACTCATGTTGTTGCTGAGTGGTACTAATTGCTGCTGGCCACAAGATCCATGCATTGTTTTGTGTGTAATAACATTCTTCCTTTTTTTAAGGTGACAACAATAGAATACCAGTCATCAGTTCACTCAAAATTCGAGACCAGCAGAGATCAGCTGTTTCCACAAACTGGATGCTCCCCTACAACTACACGTGGCCTCCAGATAAGGTCTTTGTAAGCACACCTACAGCTAACTACACGCTACAAGACTACAGAAAATTCTACAGGGACATTGACTTTGAAGATGGCTGGCTCATGAGACAAGACACTGAACCCCTGGTCTACCAGATGATACCACCTGGCGTACGCATACACTGTCTTTATGGTACTGGTGTGGAAACACCTGATTCCTTCCATTACGAAAGCTTTCCTGACAAAGAGCCCAAGATTATTTACAGTGATGGGGATGGTACAGTGAACTTACAGAGTGCCTTGCAATGTCAAAAATGGGTGGACATGCAGAAACAGGAAGTGGTGGTATTTGAGCTTTCAGGAAACGAACACATTCAAATGCTATCCAATGATACTACTATTTCATACGTGAAAAAGCTGCTTTTTAATTTGTGATGTTGTTGACAGTTGTTTTCCTCACCTGTGATGCCTTCCCTTAAGTATGGGAGAATGCCTTTTGATCTGTTGATACTTAGATATTTGAATTATTTATTTTGTTTTTTAAACTATGTTCAAGGATTTGGTTGGTGTCCTAAACAGTTGTTTGTCTCTGATTTGTGTTCATGAAGTTTCATAGTATTTTCATATTCTGAAAACTTGGTCAAATACGCGTTTTGTTGCCTCCAGTGTTGTCCAGTATTCATATGAGCTTTCATTTGGAGACTGCGCAGCCCCGTGCACATACTTTATAATTTTCTTTGTGATCTTTGAAGGGTTTGGAGTGGGAGGGTGAAAGCATTACAATCTCACTCCCATAAAACAAGGGAAGGATATTAACAATTTGGGAAGTCCATACAAATTCTTCCCAAAAGGTCTTGTGTATTCTGATCCCACAGCCCATTAACTTAGTTTCTAAATGTTTGTATCTGCTAGGTAAAATGGGTGTGAGGTCTGTCTGGTACTGTACTATCTTTTTGTCATATCCACTCTTGCTTTTGTTATGGTTTTTAGGGGGGGGAACAATGATGTCTGAATTATTTTAAGCTTATTTTAGGTAACTTATAGCTTAAAAAAAGAAAAAAAGGCTTGTTTGTTGACCTTGAAAGCCTGATGACTTAAAATCTGTAGCCTAAGGGATTTTCACAGTGTTTTATTTTCCATGAGGGAAAGAAGCTGAACTGTGGTTAATGCTTTGCTGTGTGGAGTAGCACGTAAATTAAAGCTAATAGAATTGAATACTGGCAAACGATGCATACAGTGCAGGATTGCAATTCTGAGTGAAAATGACCATCAGTAGAAATGGACGGTGAGTATTCATGAAAAATGAAGTGACCTTCCTGAACTGGGGCAGGGAGTGGAAACCAGTGTAATTCAGTATGAAATACAAACCTCATTCGCACTCAAATAATTAACCTCTAATTCAATTACTGGCCAAGTAAGGTTTGCATTTTCAGGAAGTTGAGATGTATTGTTCCTTACATGTGTAGATAATCAAACACATAACATGTTACATTCTTACAGTACTGTTTTCAATGTTTAGAAAAACATCTTTCAGCTTTGGACTCCACAGAAATAATAGCCTAAGGGCCACGGCATGTACAACTGTGGGAGAAATAGCTTCACTGAAAGATTCTCTGTTGTTGGTTCAAAACTAGTCACACAGTTAGATTGCACTTTTTCAGAAGAGAATTTCCAATGCTTTCAAAATGCTAGATCCTCCAGGAAAAATGGCTTAATTTCAGAAACTCATCAGAAATACTGAGAATTCATTACTTAAGGAACTGAAGTTCTCTGAAAGGTAAAACTATAACTATATAACTATTTTGGTAAAATCCTTGCTGCCATCACATGTAAGACTAAGGTACTTTTAAATGACAGGTCTGAACTCCTCTTGTAAAATGCAAATACTTTGGCACAGGAGGTAGCCTTAAAGCTTTAAATTGTAATTCAGAAATCATTTGTAAATCTAAAAAAAAAAAAAATTTGAGCTGGAGTCCTAAATAAGCTAAGTGTCTTCCTAGGTTTGTAATTGCTTATTTAGCTTTGCTTTCTCCCTGCGTCTTGTAAATGATGCTGCATTTTCCTGATGTTTAAAAAGGAATTGTTTGTCATGTCATCAGCTGCCCAGTTCAGCACCTATATTGTCTACACTTTCCTAGAGAATAACTGTGCTGTCCCAAGCCACTTGTAACTGGTTACTGCTGAAATGAAGAGGGTCGCAGGGAAAGCACACAAGTCTTTTAGTCAAGTGTTCTATGATGTGCAGGGCTGTTAGCTGTGTGTTCCAAGACTGCTCAAAGACAAAGCTCTTCCTGTGGTCTGACTATTTTTTTAATAAATTGCTACACTACTGGCTTGCAACAGAAAGAAACTACTGACAACAGCCTTTCAATAATCTTTCTTGCTGAAAGAGAATGCCTGTCAATAAGCACTCAAATGAACAGAGCTGAAAGCTTAATTGGTGCCACCAACATGGACATAAAGGGCTGAAAGATGAGAAGAGCATATGCAAACTGTTATTAACCTGATCTGGAGAATGTATCTAAGCTTCATTTAGAGTCTTACCACTTCAGTCAGTCACATTCTCAGTCTCAGACAATGAGTTTAGCTTGAAGATCCAAAACAGGTCATTACAAAAGAGTCTTTTTAAAACTTCAGTATTTTTGGGGGGGCACAGAAAGAAACATTCTTTTCTAATTTTGGGAACCTCATGCTGAGCAGATAACTACATCTTTTTACTTGAAAGCTTGTGAACAATTAATCTATATTTATCCTTACCTGTCCATGAGGAGATAAGTCTGATAGTCTGTTTACTTAAACCTGTCTGTTATCCTGGTACAAAACAAAGTTTTTTCAGGTCTTGGTTTTGTCTTTTATTGTTTGTTACTATAAAACTATGTTGTCTGAGAATGTGCATGTGTTAGTGCAAACCAGTGCTTCTGGCAAGAGTCTGACCTGATAATTCCACAGACTACAGTTTTGTTTTACATCCACAATTTGAGATTTTTTTCTACTTGACCATCTTCAGCCTCTTCATTTTCAATTTCTTGCATATTAGGATGGAGCTCCCCTTGTAAAGGGAATGCAGCAAGTAAGTTACATTATTCAGGTTGCTGAAACTGAACCACTCTACTCAGCCCCTTGAGAAGTGCTTACCAGGTAACTGAGGCATTCCTCTAAAAGGCAAGAGTATTTAGCATTACTTTACAGGCCTGCCAGAGCCACGTGTGCTCAAGCACTAAAGACTCTTGTGGGGAGTTAGTGTTCTGATGCATTATATCTTTAAGGAAAGAGGGACATGCACCAGTTACTCACAAGGAGTAACTTGGCTGCTCTGCCATGCTGCACAGTTGACATCTTTGAATTTACTGACATGTTTTTGTACCTAACACATGTGGATCATCTCTTTCTTTCCGTAACGTTCACTTGGTTTTATTCTTCTAGAATGTTTTTAGAAACCAAAATTAGTCTTGAGGACCAAATGTGTTTCACTTTGACTAAATGTACAGAAAACGCTGAAGGGGCTTTTATCCTAATACTTCTGAGGAGGCTCAGAGTCACTGTGTGATTCTGTTTAAAAACAAAAGGCTTCAATAACTAGCAATAATTGCAAAGGACTAGCAGACCAAAGGAAGGAATGTTTGGTATTAAGGTAGTTCTTGGAACACAGTGTGTTCAAGGCCCTCTTAAATTCAGGGAATGTTTGGCAAAGACTTTGCTGCTCTACGTTTAACAGTATTTTGTATGAAACGTATGTTCTGAGACCTAGCATTTTCTATGCCCTTTTTGTGTATGGATGCGGTCAATAGATTTTGAATATTTTACTGTCGTACTTTGATAACATAATAAAGTTGATCTAACAGAACTTGCTATGTTGTAAATGCTGTCTCGCCCCTCAGATGCAATGTCAGCTGGGTAAGAAAACTGAGGTGTCTCACTTTCTCACACTTGTTTCTTAGTTCGTTACTCAAATGAATCTACTGTCTTTAGATGTTATTCCCTTCCACTGCTCTACATTAGAAACTCTCCTGTTCAAGAAGATATGAGGCTGAGATTACTCAGCTCATTTTTTGCTTTCTTTTCTGCTTGTTCTGTATGCAGAAAGTATTCTCAGAATGCTCCATGCTTGTGTACATTCTGAAGCTGAAATATTTTGATTCAACATTCTTCAGGCAAAAGTAAACTGCAATATGAGCTGAAGAAATCAAAGATTCGTATACAATATTTTACTCACAATACTGCTGTTAAGATTGCCTTAACTGTTTGCTAATGTTAAGGCTGCTTTCTTTTGTACCTAAACAGACTCTCCCAATACTGCTATCCCTTCCTGTTCACGGAACTGGTGACCACTAGTTCTGTGTGAAATGATCTGACAAGGCCCATTCATTTTAGGCTTTAGCGTTAATTTTCAAACAGTTGAATTTCTTCTCCTGGGGCCAGCAGATGTGGAAGCAGAAACAAACAGTGCTATCACACCAGTACTTCTAGAACTTTTGCAGGTTGCAGTTAGCGTTATCAGTTCAAGCCCATCTTACCACTTAAAGCACTGTTTGCACTTTGTGAGCACTTAAAGGTGTTTGATGAAGATGAGTGCTGCTCTCAGCTATGTGCTCAGAATGTGATCTTCGTTATTTTTAGAACAATCTGAGTACAGGAGTAAATTTTAAAATTTAGTTTTTAACCCAAGAATATGTGGCATATTACAGGTACTTGTTTTATGCTTTGAGCAGATTTTGACCATCAGTTTTACTTTTCCTGCCATCTGTTCATCAAGGCTACACTAACTCAGTGTTTGCACTGTTCTTCAGAACACACTGGTGTACTTGAATGTTCAAAAATCACAAATTTCTCAACTCTTCCAACTGTGTGAAGTTATGAAGCTTGCTTGCAAAGACTGCATTTGCAACAAAAGAAATGCTATTCCCAGGGGGTAATGGCTTTTGAGCTCTTTGTGTTTGTTCTTTTAAGGCTCGTGTTTTACTGTAAAGGCTTAGAATGGATTTTAGTTTGGGGGGAAGGAGTTATCACTCAGTGACAGCATAATTGTGAGGCTGTAACTGCTTCATTGGACTCCCATGGAAATTTTTAGAGAACATACTTCAATTCTGTGTGGAAATAACTAGGATTAGAATTCAGACCTCAGCAACAGTATCTAGAATTGCAGCATCTGGTGCTTCTATTAAAATAGTGTGCCAAGGACTCTTATGCCATAAAAATCAGTGTTAATTTCTCTTCTGGGAATGAATAACAAGATTTCAAGCACGTTTCTGTCAAGATGAACAGAAGGCCGTTTTTAGTAAACTTTTGCTCTGGTGTTGTGGTTTAAGTATAGCCTCTAGAGGGAGCAGTATCCCCACAAACGTTTACTGGAGCATCCTGGCGATCAGTGATGAAGCTCGGTGGTGCTAGTGTAAGTGAAAATGACAGAACCAAGGGAAGTTATCATCTGACCTTAATCTAATAAATTTTACTGAGAAATACACAGTACTTTATATTTCAACTTCCGTCCTTCTATTCTCTGAAAAAGATGATAAGGGAGTATGCATGAAGCTTTCCAAGTATTGGAAGGTGCAACAAGTCTGAAATGCTTCCTGTCCCCCAGAAATCTTTCCTACACTGAAACAAAACTTCAGTTCCTGGGGAACTGAATTAAGAGCTTAGTTTCTTCTGAGATTAGCAGTTTCTTTTGACACTTGCCCTGGATGTAAGTCAGCTTCACTAGTAAGACACCTTCATGGAAAAAAGTTGTTTACAGCCCTGCACTTGTTGCTTTTTAGAAGTCAATAGCATTTGAGATGTCTGGTCCTCACTGATATAACAAGGCATTAATAGTAGTTACAGTGCATATTTCAAATCTATAATGTTTTTTACTGATCTTAAAGACTTGTGTTTGATCAAGCATCTAGAGCTGAGGAATGTACTATTCTAAAATGAATGTGATCTAATTTTCTAAATGTAGTTGGGAGCAGGAAGATGGGAGAATTCATGAATACGAATTGGTTAATGATTAATTTGGTTCAGATACACTGTGATTTTTCTTGCAGATCTTTTAACACATTTTGGTTTACAGCTTTGCTGTGCAGGTGGGCTGGTTTAAAGAACCTTAGAAAAGTTTGGACTTGACAGTATCTACTATACTATAATTTACTATAGTATTTTACTAGTTACTATACTTTGGGGCAGCTTTCTGGTAGATCTGTGGGTGAATTACTGCGAAATGAAATCATGAATCAGCCTGGGGAATACGTCACGAAACGTAGAGAAGTTCAAATTTTCCAGTTTTTCTGGACTCTACCTGATTTACACTTTTGTCTCTGCAAATTTAAGAATGACATGCATACATTTATGGTTAATATTAAAAGTATGATAGAGGGCGGCAGTACATAAGTTTGGTTGAAGGGCTTACATGTTCATTTCACCTGAGAAATTCAGAGTCACATGAAAAGTAGATTTGAAATCCGTGAAATGTTTCCTATCCTTGAATACTTGTCCATGTGTGCATCTTGCTTTTAGAGGAACTTTAATAATGCTGGGCTGGCATTATTCCATCTAGATGCGAAAGGCAGGACCCTTCAAGTTGATACAAACTGAATTAAAAGAATGTGAGGCATGAATTTTGTCCACTCCCTTCTACACACTCATTAAATAACAACTGTGTGATTTAACATGTGATTCGCCAACAACAGAGCGTGCAGCTACTCTACTGAATTTTTAAGATCTTGTCATTTGGGCACGTGCTTCCCTAACATGCATTCCTTTTGAACAACTAGATGGAATTGTGTATATACTCAGTATAAAGTAGAAAAGAGAGCATATATTAAAAAATAAATAAATCTAATAACACTGCTGGATCTGTTTTATTACTCTGCTGCTGAAAAACAGACAGATCTAAGTACCTTACATTTTTCACTTTATGAGTCACTGACTCATACCTAACAGCATTTCTGGGAGGGCAGAATTATTGACCAAACTGTAATTGACACATATAACTAAAAATGTCACTTCATGTGAGTAAAGTATCTGTAATCATCAAGCCAGACATCAAATTCAGCTGCATGAAAGGCTTACAGGCTAGGTATTTTCATCACTATTATTATTTTTAAAACTGCTTTATCTGAGGTGGTCAAACAATGATTGTAGTATAGGTCTCAGCAGTCCAAACAAGCTGAGCCAAGAAGACTGTTATTCTATCTTAGCTGTGATAGCAGTCTTTATACCTATATAAAAAAACATAAGATAGAAGAAATCTCATTAAATACTTAAACTTCGCCCAGACGAGAAGAAGATTTTTCTACAAGTGACTTGGCAGTGTTTTTCTTTACACGAACAGCATCAAGATACGGCAGGAGAGCCAATGCTATTTGTTATGCACATTTCAACAAACAGCTGTCATCCTGGATAAGTAACAACAGTTCTTGTTTTAAAGCATATGATGCAACTAAACTGAGGTGTTTTGGTTTTTTTTAATTTGTTTGTTTTCTTTTTTACAGCATCTCTGTGTACATGTGTATCCAAATCTATTTCTGCATGTGCAGTGGAAATGTTGAGTCATGGTCTGAAACAGTGACTGAGCACCTGCCTGATGGGAAGGCAGGGCCAACCCAAGGCAGCTCAGGTGCAAGCAATGTACCTGAATAATCAGAAGGGGTGGAGCCAGGATCCACCCCTTCCCAGACCTCATTTATGGGTTGGCAGTGGAGGTGAGAGTATCTTGCTGGAGATCCCTGCATACTTGAGGTCCTTCTAAGGTAAGCAGCTTTTTTGCTTTGTTTTTCTGACTCTGGCTGCTGTAGTTCAAGTGATGTATTTTTTTTTTAGCTGCTACCTGGAGGTGATGGATGTATAAATGTGTGTGGATAGTAATGGAAGAGGAAGGAAGGGTGCTCAGTTGCTGTGAAGCGATCAAACTGCAGAACCAGCAAGACCGACAGCCACACTTGGAACAGATTTAAGGTGTCTGATATATTTCTTAATGCCCTGCTTGAAGAAATAGTGGGAGGTATCTCCAATGTGCAAATAAAACTAGTGACAGTCCAACAGAATGTCAACAAACTCTAAGTAGGCACTTCATAGCTGAAACGTGATTTGTTGCCAAGCTGAGTGGGTATCATTATTTGGAGGCTGCTTATTGTTGTATCTCCCTTGTTCTAATGTAAATGGAGACTAGTAGATGTCTTTTTCATTGAGATAATGACCCTAGCAGAGTAAAGATGACAGCAGAATCTGAAAATGGATCTGGGATACAAGGCTAGTAAGGGACCTCTTCCTATCTGTATGACAGTTCCACGGTCCAAATATGCTCAAAACAAAAATATGTACAATTAGATCACAAGACATGAACTGGTTACCGCTGTTTTACGCAATTCAGGTCTTTGCAAGAATCTTTGGAAGAAGAAACTTATACGTGAAGAGGTTTGAGTGAGGGCAAAATAATATAGCAACTAACGTCATTCTCCCTAGGTGAGATCCCCGCTTCAGTTGTACATGCTTAGGTCCTGCAATTTCTCTCAATGTTGCAGAGAAGCGCTGCTGTTCCTATCTGACACAAAGACACAGATAACTTGCTCAAATTCATCTAGCCAGAATCGAATTGCTCTTTTAACTCCAAAGTTAGTGTCTTCTCACTGAACCAGTTTTGGCCTACAGAACAAATCATCTGCTAGAGAGTAATGGCAAAGCTGGTATGCTCTGCTTCAACTGAGAAAAGAATATGTGAGAAAATATATGAATGAATGTATTTTCTGTATAATGTTCCTTGTTAGCAATTTTGTTTTGCTGAAGTAACACATCATTGATTTTTCATCTATTTACAGGTATTGTTGTATATGCCATTTCACATTTTCATAAAAACGTAGGATTGTTTGGGTTGGAAGGGACCTGAAATATTATCTAGTTCCAACTCCTCTGCCATGGGTAGGGATACCTTCCATTTGACGAGGCTTCCCAAAGACCCATCCAGAGTGCCTCATTCACCCTCTTTTTCCAGAGAGGGGGCATCCAGATTTTTCCAGTAATCTGTTTGGTGCCTCACCAACCTCCACATGAAGAACTTCCTTATGTGTCATCTACATCTACTTTCTTTTAGTTCAAAACCTTTACCCCTTGTACTATCAATACATGCTCTAGTGAAAAGTCTTTCTCTATCTTTCTTAGAGGAGATTTACTGCAGCTTTTCAATAGTTATAAGGTCTCCCTGGAGCCTCCTATTCTCCATGTTAATTCCCAGCTCTATCTAGTTTTCTTTGTAGAGAATGTGTTCATGTATTTTGTTTCCAATATGTCCTTTTGTACTTCTATGACAGGCTATGATGCAATAAAGAAAAGTATAACTAGAATATAAAAGACAAAGCTAAAACCATCTCTTCATTTAAAAATCCTTCAATTTAATTTTGGTTCCTAATCCTACCATGCAAGAGCACTCCCCCTGGCTTTGATTGTAGCCCTTCTGACTTGGTTCTTGTCACTGAGCCCTGGCTTTTTTTTCTCCACAGCAACATTTCAACATCTTAAGCTCAAATAAACCTTCTAAAGACAAACACTACCTGAAAATCCTCCACGCAGACAGAAGCAAATAGATTACAAAGATTATACAGTTTCTTTTTGGATAGAGACCAAATGTTTTATTAAAGATAAACAAGGATCAAAAAACCTATGCTTTCTTAGCAGGGAAATATAGAGTTGCAAAAGCAAAGCATATGCAAAGATAGAATTCAGCTCAGAGCTCAAGGATGCTATGAAACCAGAAGAGAAAGAAATGTCATTTTAGTGTCAGAAAAGCAGGAGGAAGAGATGGGAGGCTGGGCTGTCGAGCAATGTCTGTCCAGGTATGATGCATTTGTGTTTAAAATGTATGTCATCAAAGCAGAAAGAAAATTCTGACTCTCCCAGAGATGAGGAAAAAGCTAGTAGCTAGTTAGAATGCAGTTACTATAATTTGACTGGACTACACCAAAATTTACTTAGCAAGCTAATTTAAAGCTCTCTGAGCTCTCAACTAAAAAACTCTGGCCAGCAAATACTGATGTTGGCTTGACTAACATAAAGCCTGCAGCTGTCTGAGAACCTTTATGTTATCAAATATTTCCATATAAATCAAAATGAATCTAAAACTTAACCAAAGTTCCAGAATTATCTTCAGAGCTTGCAGTTTATATGTATATAATTATGGTAAAACTTGTATCCTTCCCTACCAGTAAGTAGACTACACAGGTATTTAGTTTTTCAACTAGATTGCTTTTGTAATGCTTCTTAAGGTGTAACATAACCAAATTTCTTTACAATGGAAACAGATTTCTCTAGGAGTGTTCTTTGGAATAGATACTTAGCATCAGGCATATAAGAAGCAGGATACATCATTGGATTACAATAAGACAGCATAAGCATGTTCCCTTTGGAAAGATTTTTGTAAATGCTAAATGTGTTGATTTTTTTTTTATTTTTTTATTTTTTTTTTCAAATGTTTCAGATCAGTAGAGGAGGAAACAATTTAATTTGCTATCATTTGTTCTTTGCTTCTATTTTCTGTACTCCAGTTAATAAATTAAGAAATTAAACTGACTATTCTAGTTTCACTAATCAGCAGAAGGCAGGGCCAGGCTCAGGCTGACTTCTTAGTAATGCACTAACATGACATATGAAAACTACTTTTTTGCAGAAAAGTGATAGGGTGAAAACAAGAAGGATTGTATTTCAACTGCTGGTATTAAACAAGTTATGATAAATAATGAGAGACTGTGGGTTTAAACCTGTCCTTACATTCTACCAGTTTAACAGCATCGAGCCCCAGTTGTGAACCAGGAACCTGCTACACAAGTAGTCCTGAAAACTCTAGCTGCCTTGAGCTCTGACTGCGTATCATAGAATCATAGAATCATAGAATCACTAAGGTTGGAAAAGACCTAGAAGATCACCCAGTCCAACCGTTCACCTATTCCCAATAGCTCCTACTAAACCATGTCCCTCAACGCAACATCCAGTCTTTCCTTGAACACCCCCAGGGTCGGTGATTCCACCACCTCCCTGGGCAGTCCACTCCAGTGCCTGACCACCCTTTCTGAAAAGTAATACTTCCTCATGTCCAGCCTGAATTTCCCCTGGCGTAGCTTGAAACCATTCCCCCTGGTCCTATCACTAATGACACGAGAGAAGAGGCCGACCCCCAGCTCACTACAACCTCCCTTCAGGAAGTTATAGAGAGCAATAAGGTCTCCCCTGAGCCTCCTCTTCTCCAGGCTGAACATTCCCAGCTCCTTCAGCCTCTCCTCATATGGCCTGTGCTCCAGACCCCTCACCAGCTTCGTTGCCCTTCTTTGAACACGCTCCAGGGCCTCAATATCTTTCTTGCAGTGAGGGGCCCAAAACTGGACACAGTACTCGAGGTGTGGCCTGACGAGTGCTGAATATAGGGGAACAATCACCTCTCTGCTCCTGCTTGCAACACTGTTTCTGATGCAAGCCAGGATGCCATTGGCCTTCTTGGCCACCTGGGCACACTGTCTGCTCATGTTCAGCCGAGCATCAATCAATACCCCCAGGTCCATTTCCTCTACGCAGTCCTCCAGCCACACCGCCCCAAGCCTGTAGCGTCGCCTGGGGTTGTTGTGGCCGAAGTGCAGGACCCGGCATTTGGCCTTGTTGAAACTCATCCCATTGGCTCCAGCCCAGCTCTCCAGCCTGTCCAGATCCCTCTGTAGGGCGTCGCTACCCCCAGGCAGATCCACGCTTCCAGCCAATTTGGTGTCATCTGCGAATTTACTGAGGGTGCACTCGATGCCCTCATCGAGGTCATCAATAAAGATATTGAAGAGGACAGGCCCCAGCACCGACCCCTGCGGAACACCACTCACGACCGGTCGCCAGCTGGATTTGACTCCATTCACCACCACTCTCTGCGCCCGGCCCTCCAGCCAGCTCCTTACCCAGCCAAGAGTGTACCCATCCAAGCCTCTGACTGCCAGCTTCTGCAGGAGAATGCTGTGGGAGACAGTGTCAAAGGCTTTGCTGAAGTCTAGGTAGACCACATCAACAGCCTTTCCTTCATCCACCAGATGGGTCACTAGATCATAGAAGGAGATCAGGTTGGTCAAACAGGACCTGCCCTTCATGAACCCATGCTGGCTAGGCCTGATCCCCCGGTCACCCTGCACATGCCGCATGATCTCCCTCAAGACGATCTGCTCCATAACCTTCCCTGGCACCGAGGTCAGGCTGACAGGCCTGTAGTTCCCCGGATCCTCCTTACGACCTTTCTTATAAATGGGAGTCATGGGAATACATTCTGCCAGATATAGATCAGAACATCTGGGTACTTCCAGGAAACAGGGGTTAGCATCTCGTACGACGGAAAAAGAACTGAATTGGCCCAAAGCACATATGCTCTTAAGATTCATCACTAAATTGTACTGCTATACTGTTAACTGCTTCCTCAGGGTGGACTTACGTCATCTTTGCTACTGTTATGGAGTTGTTGCAGATATGTCTGTTTTCTGCTAAGCTCCATCTATGATCCACGCAGGCAGTAGTTCAACACCCAAACATGTTTAACTTCACTGGACAGGCTCTTTTGCAAGGTACTTGTTTCAAGATACAGCATCTGTCTTCCCAGTCCTCAGCACAACATCACCTTTGCACAAGTTATGACTGCTTCTGATTGGTGCACCAACATCTCAGTAACAAAGTTTAAAAAAAAAAAAAAAAAAAAAAAAAGCCAAGTAATTACAAATGGATGTAACATGCCATTGTCAACGGACTGCATTTGTAGTTTGGGACGTATCTACAACACTCATTAACTTTTCTAAATAAGGGACCCTATTTCAAAAGGTGCGTAGGAAGCAATGCACAAATGTAATCAGTAGGAATTTGCATGCTAGCCTCCCACATTGCATTAAAATGTCCTGGACCACAGGAGGTGGTATGTAGGAGTGGGTGGGTAAACTTTAGAATAGAGGAAGGTTCTGAATCACTTGAAAATTTTCTTGCTCTTTATTTACGTATTCAATTACTTGTTCCAATTATTACCTCCTAAGCATTCTTTCTTTACAGAGTTATTTCAAGGCTGAATAGAAGTGCTACATTATTGATGCAAACCTGTCTTTACTCCCACTTCCTCTTCTCTTTAAATTTAACAAACAAAATTTGCTGAAAGATGATGAACTAGCTCCCAAAGCAACTCAAAGCTTGCAGTTGTCAGTTGCTATCCAGAATTCATTAAGATGTACAATTCCATTACAGCTTAGCTGAAAAACATCTGTATTTTATGGTAGACTGGCACATACTAGAAATCACTAGAAATCACACGGAACAGAAGAAAGAATAAAGAGCAGAAGAGCTTATGTATTTGAAACATGAGCAAAAAAACAAGGTAGGGGTCAACACAAAAAAATAAAGGTGAAAAAATGGGTATGGCTTTTGTGCTTTATGCAAGCTTTAGTAACTATAACTGGAAAAGCTACAGTTCTCATAAAGAAAGTAGAAATGAGTACTATAGCAATTAGGCCTTGAGGTGGTAACAGTGACAAATTTAGGAAGTATTACTTTTCAGAAAGGGTGGTCAGGCACTGGAACGGATGCCCAGGGAGGTGGTGGAGTCACCGAGCCTGGGGGTGTTCAAGGAAAGGCTGGATGCTGTGTTGAGGGACATGGTTTAGTGGGAGCTATTGGGAATGGGTGAACGGTTGGACTGGATGATCTTTTAGGTCTTTTCCAACCTTGGTGATTCTATGATTCTATGAAAATTTTATCAGAGTTTATTCAATGTATTAAGGCAGAAATGCAGAGTAGGGCTTTAAAACTGCACCTTGCTTAGAGATGCAGCATCAACCCATCATCTTCGTTAATGTATGAAAAAGCTTGCTTCATTCAACTAGCATTGTTACAGTCATTTTTGCCTGTTTGTCCTATCAAAGATCTATTCATATCAATCTATAATGCAATCTACAGATCACGCATAACCCACAAGGCACAAGTTTTCTTCCTAGAATCTAAAGGTGTGTTAGAAGCACCTGAGATCTGGAAAAATAGGATATGAATTCCAATGCTGGGCAGCTATAGAAGGGGAAGACAGCTGTGATTCTAGAGCAGCAAAGCATCAAGCCTAGCCCTTCGTATTCATATCCTGAGTGATCACTGCAACCTCAGGCAGTTACAGTTGATTGCAAATCTGTGTGTTTATTTTTACACAAAATTGAAACCTCAGCTTACTACACTTAAGTTTTTATTAGCTTTGCTATGGATTTCTGTTCATTGAGTAAGATTTGCACTTAAATAATAAGCTATATGTAAAAGAAACCATAACTCACAACTTGATACTGAATTGTCCATTTCTAGTAATTGACAAAATTTCTGCCTTAATAAATCTCAGAAGTAATTATTTACATGATACTTTAAAATTAGCTTGTGGCTTTAAACAGCAGTTCCAGAATGCACTGTTTTGTCACAGATGTTTCCAAAACCAGTAATTACTCTCAATAAGCACCTGATAATGTTGTTTATAATTGGATTTACAAGGGAGACCCAATTATTCCAAATACATTAGGGTGTACAGATGCCTGCTTATCTACTTGACAATGCTGAGGGGAGAATAACTTAAATATTATAGAAGCATTTAAGTATTCTTCATTATTTTTTTAACTCCCTAAAATCTCTGCACATAGCCTGCCTCCATTTATTTCAGTGCTGCTTTTATGATCTACAGTACAGTTCTAACCTTCAACACATCCACCAGGAGCAGAGTAGCTCCATGGAAACTAAGATTTCTTTTGGGACTGATTTTTTTTTTTTAATCTGTCAGTTAGCAAATGATCTGGCATAGCCAATGCATTTCATTGAGACATGTTGAGTATGAAGACAATCTATTTTTCAAGTTTGCTTTACAAATTATTTTCCATATTTAAGTGGTACTAATAGCTTCTGCAGTTGTAAGGTGAAATAAGAAAGCTACCAATTCCCTATTTGATTTCTATTACAGTAAACATGCTTAAGAAATAAGCAAGCTCACTGCTTTTGCTGCAGAACAGAATGCAGAGTTGTGAAATTCTTAATTATATACTCACTGTACAAGTTCACTTAGGACTCCCAAGGCTGACTAATGATCAGATTCTTATCTTCATTTTTAGATAAAAGTAAATCATGTCCTGGAAAATAAACAACTGCTTTGCCCCGCGTCCACAAAACTCTCAAACAAAAAAACGATTAATAAAGCATCTGAGATTGACTTACTTGGATCTCTCTCTCTGAATTCACACCCAAGTTCAGAACATCATATGAAACAGCCTTCAATCAGATACAGGCTAGGCTTATCTTCAGAAGGCTTGTATTTTTAAGATATACCATTACAAACACTAGGCAATTCAAATGGGTATTTAGTTACTTAAGGGGGATCCCTGCAAAAACATTTTGCATCAGGAAGATGTCCGTTCAGCATAGCTGGTTGCCTATTATGCAAATACTTCTTGAAATACTTGCTAAAAAACACTCTAAACTTCTAAGACAAAGCATTTACAACAATTTTAAATAGTAAGGAGGGAAATTTTATTTCATTTACAAAGCCACTTCCACTTCAGCAGTGGTCTAAACACTGAAAGCAGAAAATGTAACTATTTTAATGCGTATTTCATATAATTCTTCTTTTTCTTTGGCATGAAGGTAAACCTCTAGCAGTTACTGAGAAACTTCAAAGCAATATTAATCCTTATTGGTGTGCTGTAGTAAAGCCCTTTGAGATTTAAAGGTACATTATTTTTGCAATAGAAAATGTTTACAAGGTCTAAAGGAAATCGAGGAAGTCATTAGTCTGTAGAGTAACTGTGCAGTGCAGCAGAACTGGGAGCGGGAGGAAGAAGGAAAGTTGTCTGAAATCAGTGTGTATACATTAGGTGTAAATCCAGATCTAATTTTTTTTGTTAGAGAACGGAATTACACCATACCATATGCTTCACACTGTACCAGTGTAACACCTGTAGAAATTGCCATTAACTTTTACATATTTAAGCATAGCTTTGTTTGTTTGTTTTTTTAATAAATATCATCTTTGAACCAAGATGCCCTTCTGTTTGCAGCTGTAGTTGCCCTAGATTAGGTCTGACAGCAAGCTCGTGGTAACTAACATCACTGTGACCTTTGTACTTCATGGTTTACAAAGCAATTCCTGAGAAAACATGCGGAAAACTCATCTTCAGCTCACTTGCCAAAGATTTATGACATGCAGTAAGGTTAAATAAATAATGATGTACAAATGTATCTCTGGTAAGAACTGAAAAACCTGCCTATGGCTCTTGGACCTTTTGAGGTGCATCCTCTCACTGCAGGATGCAGAGCAGTTGTAGAAGCAGATATTTTTATCTGTGAGCATTTCCTATATGATGTTTGAGGGGAATTACACTCTTGAGAACTGCTGTCCAAAATTTCCTGCCTTTTTAGGTACGTCCTGCAAAATTGGCAAGGAAAACAAAAAACATAGATGCTTACTTTACATGAAGGTAACTTTCTGTTTTTGTTGCTATGAATACTCATTTTCTGATTTAGCAGAGAATTACCTATCACAAAATGCAAAAGCTAAAAGGACAAGCTGACTTTAACTAGCTTTCATTTTGCTGCATGTTTAAACAATGCACATAGACAGACATTACAAATGTGGGTTTTTAGAAAACACAAAAAAAACCCTTAAAATTATTACTGTAAAGCCAACTTTGCTTCCTTTTAACACTAGTTATACAAAGGATTCTGATCATGAGAGTACTTAAACAGGGGAAGCTTAACAGGAATGTCAATACACCAGCATCCTGCGTACTACAGTGCTTTTCTTTTTTTGTTCAGTAATTCTATTCATAAACACATTGTGTGTTAGTTTGATGCTAGGCTAAAGTTAATCTGCAACCCCCAAAAGTATTGTAAGAAAAAAAATGTTTCTTTGCCATCAACTATTTAAGGGGAAAGTATAGCAGACACGTGCCTTAAGAAATGAAAATCACAGTTCTTAGAGCTCATATTTGTCAGAAAGCTGAAGCAGGGTATTAACATCCAATAGTCTCCATTGCCATAGCAACGTGTGCTTGTCAGATCAGGGCTGATTTGATGCAGGCACCTTAAAGGCAGAAATAATCTTCTAACTCTTTTAATACAAAGCTCCAGATTTCAATAGGATTTTCATCTCATTTCTTTTAGGAAGGTAATACTGTTATACAATGCAAGGTGCACGCCTCAAGGTAAGCTATCTGATCTGGATCTGTGCAACCTGCTCTTTACTACAGCAATGTTCTCAGGTATGTAATGCAGCCAGGCACGTAAGAGGAAACCCTGGCTGCAAGTTTCTCGTATGGAAAATTGTAAATGAAAATAATCTGGTCTGGGTACCTAATTAGCATTTATACAATTGCTGTTCCCCTAGGAATCAATAGAGATCCTGCTCCCTTTATTTCAGGAAAAGCAAAGATTTGTTCAATTTTGACCTACAGTCAAGTCAGCCATAAGATAAGCCATAAGGTAGCACAGCATATACAGATGGACAAAGAGGGAGAGAAGTGCAGAGTTATGTTTTATGCAATTTTACATAGAAAGTTGGCATGAGAAATACTGTTATGCAGCTTTGAGTCTGTTATTACTCAATTACTATTGCTACATATGCAATAATTTCTTTTCTTTATTATTTGATTAAAATAAAGAATTGCAATGCAAAAAGCTCTCAGCTAATGCGGCACACTTTAGAGGAATTCATCACACATTACTAAGCTTGGTTTCCACTGCAGTATGCTGTAGTTTTGAACCTTTGCACGTTTTTAATAAATCAAGCATTGCAATATTCAAAAATGCATGCAGATTGAAATGTTAATGTTTTGGAAACTGAGGATTGAATCTTGCTTAAGTGTAAGCATTATGTATATTCAATACTGTGTTATTCGTGCTTTTTGATTGTACGTTTTTCCTTCCAAAATTGGCTCATTCCTTTGCTGGAGCACAAATACAGAGATTCCCATGGAAATATTACCTCAGTCACATAACTACATCTTACACTGCTAGAATCAACTTGCATACACATGCTTGTTCTGTAGCATAATCTGTCTGTAGAGCAAATTATTCAAAATCCCAAGTCATTTCTAACAATTTATGCAGTAAGAGATGGTTTTGCTTCACATAGTCATAGACTCCTTTAAATTGACCCCATAACTTATCTAGTTTGCAATAATACTAAGAGTCAAAAAAATTATGCTGCTTTGTGATCCTTCTTCAAACATGAGCAGTCAGTGTGGTTTGCTTTGAACTAAACCATCCTAAAACAAAGATCCTTCCTTCAAATATAGTTTAATACTTCTGTGTTCAAACTTCAATGGTAGGTTTAAAAAAGTTTCTTACAGACTTGCTGAAAGATTTTTCTATGAATTCGATTAAGCTATTAGCAGTACATGTTTGAGACACACACTGAGATACCCCACAGAATGGCAAACAGATAACCCAGTAAGTCAAAGCAGGTACTTTCCACTTCATATTAAGTAGCACTACTTGCTCGTTATGTGTCTTAATCATTACTATAAGGCTTATGATGTGCTTGGACTGGCAATAAGTTAAAATATTTTACAATGTTTATTCATATCAGGTGGTTTGCAGGGTCACCTGAGCATTGGCTGCTCAGAGCAATATGAAATCAAAAAGATTCTAGTGAGATGAGAGTAGTTTCTCACATCTATTGTTTTCTGGATCCTTTTTAATAAAGCCTGCCAGCCATCTTCTTTCCTTTTAAATAAGGCATTAGACAGGAGTACAATAAAAACTTCTTTTTAGAATTCAGAATACTATTGAATGCTATTTAGAATACTAGTTTCAAATGTTCAATTTGCAGCCCAACTACAATAAGAACTGTAATCATAATTGAAAATCTGTTGGATTTATCTCTAAAAGTAAATTCCCTGTAACCCTTCAACTTGGAACTGAGTATTTATAGGAGTCTCCTACTATACTTGACTCATCTTTTAAAAAATGTTGTTAAAAAAGTTACCTTGAAAACATTTTGCAGCACTCCACGTTCTTCCTTCACTCATTGTTTCTGGGGCGCTTCATCTCAGGCTCTCTTTCTTGGTCAATGGCTAAAAAAAAGAATGTATATACACAGTTAAAAAAAAAAAAAGAAAGAAAGAACAGCACCAAGACAGCAACACATAACACTCGTTAGTAAAACAAAAATCCTTTACAGAAAAAAAGAAATTCATGAAAAAGCTAATCTTTCCAATTCAAAGAAAAGTACTTATTACAGAGAAACGTTGCATCAGCACTGTTAAGCACCACAGCTACTGTGCCTGGACTAAAATATGGTGGTGGGATACAGTCTAAAACAACACTTCAGAACAACAGAAAAACAGGGCTAGGGAAGTGACAAGAAACACACATCTCCTGGACTCCGCTGGCAAAGAGCACAGATCACACACATCTAAACTATCCTAAACTATTTAGCAGCTACTAAATTTGTTTGGTCTATCTCAATAGATTCCAGTTGTTTTAAGAGTCTCACATTTAGCTACAAGTAAAAAGCTTTATACCAAAGTAATTCCTAATTGCTACAAAAGTACACAAAAGTCCTGTCCTCTCTCCAGTAGGTACACAAAAACAATCTCTCACTATTGCCTTGTACATACCAAAAGAGTATTACCACACCATCTGAAGCTTGAAGCAAAGAGCAAGTCTCCTACCCTGTGAGAAATGCAGGTCCTTAATTGATACTGACGAAGGGGAAATGAGTACAGGAATACTAGTCAGAAAACCACTTAACCTGCTAAATATGCATTAGCATGACTGCTGTCAATCATAACACTCTGCACTGACTAGGTGCAGAAAGCTTTAAGCCTTAATAAACTGACATATACTGTGATTTTACAATTTTACCTTGTCCTTCTAAAAGGGTAATACAGAGCGTATTTCAAAGTACTGTGTGAAGTACAGAACACTGAAAGCATCCAAAACTGTTATATAAGACCAACTAGAAGGCAGGAAATTGCAAAGCTCCATTAAAGATTAGTTAATTACTTCACAATACTCACCCGGGAGAAAACAATGTGGTTTTTTGTTTTTGTTTGATTGTTTCTCCACTCTCTGCAGCTGCTGAAAAACAACTGCCTGTTTTGCAGGGTAAAATTGAGAATTACTAGTTTCTGGGCAGCTGCTACACTTGCATGAAAACACTCAGCTTTTTGAAAGAGCTCGAAAAGATGTGGAGCTACAGCTGTGGTGTATTCAAGTAATTCAGCACGAGATAGCAGTAGCATGTCACATTTTGACCAATATATGAAGGAAGAGAGTTGGTATAAAATTTAGTTTTTGCCCTCTATGTACACTGTGTGTTTACTATGTTAATTTCTTGTTTGCTGGTTTTGCATCCTAGAATTCAGACCAGGAACTGTTACACACACCTTGCATTTCCACCAGAACCTTTCATTAGAATTCTAGTTTCAAAACCCAGTCACTATACTTACCTTTTGAAATACCCAATATAACCTTTTCAAGTAGGTAAAATGACAGTGGTCTTTACACTGACTGCAGAGAGAGGCATGGACAGATTACTTAGAAATAAACTTAATTACAGTGCTTACAAGTCACAATCACAGAACAGCTTAGTTCTCCACTAAAGCAATCAATCCAGTGTGTAGTACTGTACAAAGCTGAAATCAGGTTAGCACAACAGTTGCTCAGACGCAGCTTATACCTACCTAAGCCAGAAGTTAATCTTTAAGAGACAGAATTCCAGATTTGCAATACATTATCTACTTCCACAGAATATTTTTTCTTTTCAAATAATGTTTTGAAACCTCTTAAAATATATAGCTAATTATGAATTTGATCCATAGTTGTATATCTTCCAACTTTAGGGTTGGTGGTATTACTTAAATGTATTTCTTCCTGAAGTTACAGTATGTAGGTTGCTTCCAAAGCAATGCCTTCTATTTATTTCCATAGAACCTACAAGGATACAAAGTACACAATAACATTATTTGATAGATCAGATTCTCAGCTGTAAAATTCTGTTTCTCAACAGTCACCACCACTAGCTATGCATTTTTGTCAGTGATGAACAAGAGCCAGCATGCTGCACTCATTAAAATCTGCTCCAATGGAGGTGACCTATTGCTGCTGTCACCACTGCTGAAACACACCACCCACCACGTCAGCGTGCTCACATCCACTGCCTGATCTCCACAAACACTCAGCAACTGTCAATGAACGTCAATGGGTGCATTTCTTGTCCTGCATGGAGGAATTCATTTCCACACCTTTGCTTCCTACAGGCTTCTGTGTCAGTTGCCATTCTGTCAGACTGCCCCTCTGCTGCCATCTGTCACAGAGCTACAAAATGTAATGGAATATTGGTGGGAACACTCATCCTTTACTGCCATACCACCACCATCTGCCTCTGACACTGTGGGCCAACATAAGATAGAAGCATTACTTTTGG
This sequence comes from Tetrao urogallus, assembly GCF_951394365.1. Classification (NCBI taxonomy): domain Eukaryota; kingdom Metazoa; phylum Chordata; class Aves; order Galliformes; family Phasianidae; genus Tetrao; species Tetrao urogallus. The sequence goes on from NC_136825.1 coordinate 16,675,464, forward strand.
AGCAGTCCTCATATTTAATTCAGGGTAAGAAAGGATATCAGCCCCATATCCTGGACTCCTAAACGTACATACAGGACACCATCAAAATACCAGCATAATGTGGGTGTAATGTTTAAAATCAGATAAAGTATGTACACACAAATGTAATTTCAACTTGCTAAACTTACATACCCAGCCTGTAATACAATAGCAATGTTGCTATGGGAACAGGCTCTCAACAGAAGTAGATCACTAAGCAATGACACATGACAAAAGCACAGTTTTTGATCCTTTCTGTACACGTTAGAGTGGAGAGCAAACACACCAAAGCTTAAGGCTAACTGATACAGAAGATTCTTGCAGTGATCACTTTGCTTTACGCATTCAAAAGGACTCTACAGAGTATTACTTGCTCATGGCTACAGTCTTTCAAGGGCGTAAGAACTTTTTTCCCTCATCTTAATATTGTTTACTTTTCATTTGTAATTTCCTGTCTTATTATCAAGTCCTTCCCTTTCTGCTTTGTTTCCACATAAATGCATTTTTAATGCTAATACTTCCTTCCATTGAATGCCTCTCTTTCTTCTCTTTGTGTAAATTTCTTTCATGACTTTCAGTCCTCCTTTGTATGTTATGCAGCCTACCTTTCCTCAGAGCTATGCACAACTCCTCCAACAGGGAGGCCTCCATGTGTTCAGAACTACAGTAAGATCGGTATTTTCATTCAATAAAATGAATGCAAATTTCTTCTTCCTATCTCCTCAAAAGCCAACAGACAGTCTCTTCCCTCATGAAAAGAAATGTCTGTTTGCCCTCAAAGTCAATTCTACTCTCCCTGCTTTATTTTCAGATCCTCAGTACAGCATGCCTGGCAGAAAGGAGGCCACTGCATAGGAAACCAAATCACTCAAATCAGCAATTCATCATTAACAGCAGATGCCATGTAGTGTTGTATGGAAATAATCCGAGGTGATCTAGGTATGAAGACGATAATCTTATGCACAGTTGGTTGGGGATAGGTTTATATCACTCATAAGGCAGTTCTCTTAGCTTAACTGGTGTGTCAAATGAAAATGAATGACAAGATGTGCCCTGGATACTGTCCCACACCCTTGTAACACGCACTGACGTGGCATCAGCATTCTTAGTAACGAGTTATAAAGCTACCTCCAACACTACCATTTTTTCTAAATAGATATTGTCACTGCTTTTTGTCCCATACAGTGAGTGAACTTCAAAGGTACATTCTCATCTGCTCTTTCAAAAATATTTAAGCAATTTCAACTGTTCATTTCTTCCTGCCACGTACAGCAGCAGGATGCCTTATGTAACTGATGCTGTACATAAACCGATACAATATAACCCTTACACCCCAGTACAGTGTAGCCAAGGACAGGGACAGTGTAGCAGTACTCCAGAAATTTCTTTACTTAATTCCTTCCTTTCATTTGTCCATTACGATTTTATTCTAGATTTTTGTAGATATTTCACGTTTGCTTTTTCTTTTGAATACTTATTGAAGCACAAACAGGATCCCATCCTTAGGTCTGGAAGCCATCCTGTAGTTTATCTGACATTTCAAACTGTTAGTCAGACATTGGCAGCATCAAGAAAACTTCAACTGAAGTGGAAGGTAACATTTCCAGTTTTCTAATTTCTTCTTGTTCCACAATTACTTCTCTGCATCAGCATCCCCAGGAATTTTTAAGTCAAATATAGACTTTCTAAACTGCCAATAGCTACACTTCCATCTGCGATCTGAACAGTCAAGCTGAGCTCCTTCTGCTACACATAATACTTACGTCACCATTACTAATAAGTATTGTGAAATTAGAATTCTGCAGACATTTTCTAACCATCTACAGGCAGAACATAACAATTCACTCTTTCACAGTTCCTCCAATTATAGATCTCATAAAAACTAATTCTGTAAGGTAACAGTTTTAAATCTCAGCAAAACTAAATGCGAGAGAACTAAATTAATATGCTAACTTAATAAATATTTCAGAACCACGAGTATAACAGCACGTCTGCAGGACTGTCCACTGAACAGGTCAATAGCACCAGTTTGGCAGAGAGACAGCCACCAGCATTCATGATTCCTTTTTTTTGCTATGCAGCAAATAATAGCTGCTGCAAAATTGTCCCAGCAAAATTACTTTTCTATGACTTACGGAGACTCCAATGAAGTGATCAGTTCTCAGCCCCTACCTGGGCTTTACAAGTAAAGCATAGCCTTCCACTTTGAGCAAGTGTGAAATTCGGCACTATCTGATAGAGAAACTCTCAGCTACAAAACATTATTTACCAACATATTGAACACAGTTAGCTATGTATTTTTGCCAGCAATCTACAACACCCTGCATGTTGTGCTTGTAAAAATCTGCACCACCAGAGGAGACCCACAGTCACCACTGCTGAAATGCACTACTCCACCACCTCAGTGTGCTCCCATCCACTGCCTGGTCTCCTTAAGTGTTCAGCGAGCTTCAATGAGTGTTTATGGTGCCATTTTTTCCACAGGGAGGAATTCAATTCCACACAATTCCACATCCGACTGCCCCTCTGCTGCCATCTGTCACACAGCAATGTGTAATGAAATACTGGTGGGAATGTTCAACCCCTACCAATATCCCACCTCTGACACTGTGGGGCAACATAACAAAACAGGAGGCGTTACATGCTCAGCAGAAACAGAAATAAATACCATCTCCTCACTCCCCTGTAAGTACACACAGTATTCCTAAGCACTTAACATATCAGAAAATCCACTAACTATACAACTGCCGTGTTGATAAAGCTGCTTTCATAACTTTGCAGAGTTTTGCTGCCTTTGGGAGATGTAACACTAGGTGGCATTCCACACCACAGAATGTGTAATGAAGTGTAAGCGAACTATATCAGAGCAGTCATTCAAGAAGCTTAAATCAACAGAGCTATACTATCGTACTCGTTCCTTCTCTTCTTTTTAAAAGATACTTCTGTTTTTCATGTGTGGCTGAATAGTAGAAAATCCAATAGGTCAATCTCTGAAAAACATCCTTGGAGAATGAATGTCATAAAATATTCATAGATAGATGTCTCTCTTCAGCTTACCACTAAATGAATTCAATCTGGGTTGGAACACCTCCCCTATGAGGACAGGCTGAGAGAGCTGGGGCTGTTCAGCCTGGAGAAGAGAAGGCTCCATGAGACCTGTGAGCAGCCTTCCAGTATCTAAAGGGAAAATAAGAAAGAAGGGGACAGACTCCTTAACAGGGTCTGCTGTGATAGGACAATGGGAAATGGGGAGACTTACGCTGGATTTAATGCAGAAGTTTTTTTTTTATGTATGGTGAGGCACTGGAAAACATTGCCCAGAGAGGTGGTGGTGCCCCATCCCTGCAGACACCCAAGGTCAGTGAATGAGCAATGATGGAGCTGTGCGTGTCTTTTCTCACTGCAGGGGAGTTGCACTAGATGATGTTTCGGGGTCCCTTCAACTCAAATGATTCTAAGACTTGAAGGTACACTAAACATCTATTACATTAGCTGATGCAAGCCTATACAAAACATTATTTTAACTCACAATTTATAGTACTGAACATAACTACCGAATTTGGAACTCAAAACTGATCGCAACACTGTGACTTTTTCATACTAAAAATTATTAAGCCCATAAGTCGAGCTGCAATATTTAGATTTATTTTTTTCATAAATACGGAAAGATTACTTACAGAAAAAAATAAATCAGAAAAGCTCAAAAGCTAAGCATGCATTATTTTCAAGTGATGCTTCAGTTAGCTCATATAATACAAATACTCATAAACTCTTGATAGGTAAAGCCTGCAAGTCAAGTATAATATCATATACATTGTAAACACATGAATTTTGGCACTTTAAGAAAGTTTTTTCACTTTAGAGAACAGAAAGCGCACCAGAAATAATTTGTACATCATTTAAATGCACCAGATGTATCATAACAGACACACAGTGATTCCTGCTACCCAGTAATTAAGTGTTGGTACCTCCTTAACTTACTGGTCTTTTCTCTTTTTTACGTCCTTTCTCCATGAAGGAGCTGAGATTTCAGCCTCCAAAATGCAAATTTATTTGTGCAATTGCAGATGCTGTGGCTGTGTACTGCAAGCATAACTTTTAATTGTACAGTGGTTCTTATTGTGAATGCTTTACTGCTCAAGGTTTGGAGTTTTCTAGGCTACTAGCATAGGTCCCCAGTAAATGTATTTTTAGATCTGTACATAAATACCTAGGATTCACCTACGTATGGTATTTGTGATGCAAACTTGCAAAAAAAAAAAAAAAGCAACCTAAAAAACTTCTTAAATTAGATCTGTATTTCATACAGATTCTGGAACAGCTTGGAATCACTAGAGCAGGAATCTGGCAGGTAGAGTACTTTTAAGCTATCCTTATGTCTGATGCATAAATCCTATGCAGGATGCTCACTGAGTAAGAACTGACCATGTACTTCTTCTAAAATCTACCCTCAAGAACAAAAGAGCCCCTCCTTTCCAAACGGAAGATCTTGTAGGGAAACAATTTGGTCAATCAATGGAAAGTAATCTTTACAGACACCTTATATAAAAGCAAGGAAACAAGTGTTGGGACATACTACAAAATGTTATTTTTCTCACTAGAAAATAAATAAATGTTTAGAACTCAATTTCATCTAAACTGAGACCAGACCAAAGCCTACAGTGTTTTAAATAACACTGTAATTGCAAGACAGAGAAGTTATACGGTTGCCATGGCTGCCTTCAAAATGCCTTTATATGCTTTCAGTTCTTCATATTTTAATCTCACCTCTGAACTAACTCTGAATTTATCTGTTTCTGCCATATCAGCCATTTTTTCTTTAGATTGCTTAATCTTCTACAGGGTAAGGCCAGATAGTCATGGCATAACAAATCTCATTGTTCAGCATTTCAATTCAACATTTTATTCTTTCCTATCTTCGTTTCTGACATGTACTTTAACACCTCGCTCCACATGCAATACAAAAATAACTGTGGTTAAACAGTTAAAGCTGCATTCATTTTCTTAACTTAGATTTTCTTATTTCTGGTAGATGCTCAGTCTAGAATAATACTCTAGCAGTACAACATATTTTTATCCACTAACACAGGCAAAAAAGCCCATGGTGTTCCAAGTACAGTTAGGCAACTAACATACTAACCACATCTATTTTGGTATCACATCTTACTGTATCACTCAAGGAGGACGAACACTCAAAAATAATTTTCCCTCAAACACAATAATCAGGCTTGTATTTGATGTTGAAATTACAGGTGGTTTTGCATTGCAAACAACTTTGTGGCAGTCTGAAAATACAGACTTTTTTCTCCCTCAATACACACATGCTGATTTACGTTGTCATTTTGGTAGAAGGAAGTTTCCTATGTATTTAAAACAAAACAACCCTTATTAAAACATAACGAGACTCTGAAATTACAAAGTAGAATCTGGGAAAACATCATCTAAAGATAACCTCACACTCCTGTCATAATTCTGTGGCTATAACCAGTGTAAATCGCTTGAGTTCTGTTATTTTTAGAGAAACATGCTGCAATGTACTGCCCATCAGCGGGGTTCAGTTCCCAACACAATTATGCCCTTGTTCAGACAGATCAGTATATGCTTTTTTTCCTGTAAAATGAAAGCCAAATGGAAGTTTGAAGACTGGTCAGCTTCTTTGTACGTCATGCTTGGAAGGTTAGTAATGAAAGGGCAACATTCACTGTGGGGCTGCCACAGTATTATGGTGCTTTTACCACATTTTATATAGAAATTATTTTTCATTTGTAGCTTTATGCTGTAAGATTGATTATAAGAAATAAAATACAAATGATAAATGTAAGGGAGTTCTGCCTCTAATCTCAGCATCCAGATACACATGCTTACATAAAGTGACAAGGATCGTTCAGTTTGGGAAGTCATCATTTTACTTATTTTATTCTAGTTACTGAACATGTTAAATGTGCAGCACTGTGACAGTATGAATGAAATCCAGAGATGCAAAGATTCAGAGACAATACTGTAGACCTGGATTGGTGACATACATCTGTACTGCAAGGAGAGCACTCTAGACTCTGAGGATAACTTCTGCTAACTATTCTAAGGCTACTGTAGTATCAATTGTATGGTACAAAAATATATGCAAACTTTAAACAGTTAACAGTTTCAAAAGATCAGGAAATCAATCATGACCAGCCAAAAAAACTTTCAAACACTATTGAATCTATTTATTACTTACTTTCCCATTTCAAACCCAGATTTTCTGCCTCTGTTAGCAAAAAATACACAATTATATAGTGAGATTTTTCTAAGAAGTCAGAAGTTTCCATTTAGGACAGAAAATTATGTAGCTAAGCTTCCTGAAGTGCTGATCAACCAGCAAGTTTGAATCAGTTTATGCATTTTAAAATATCACTGTTTAATGTCAGGGTCTAAATATGAATTAAGCTATTGTAAATTATGCTCCTTGATGCAGTATGGAGAATAGCTAATACAATACTTTTTCCTTTAAAACATAGTTGTAAAACAAAAACAAACAAACAAAAAAAAACCAGAACAGTCACCTGGTCTCCAACTGCAACAGTACAGCAATCACAGTACTGCACTACTACTGTACTTGCAGCAACAAAAGCTCTACAGACTTGGCAACATAAAAGCAGAATCTTGTAGCATGCAAATTAGGTGCTATCATTATCTTTGCATCCTTAACTAAATTCTAGGTAGCCAAAGAGCTGGTAGATTTATCCTGACAATCCTGATTTCTGTCTTTCATTGTAAATGGTGCATTTCTTTTTAACATTCAAAGTGTATAAAGCAGAAGCTGGAGCACTGATCACGGTGCAAAAGTAATTAATGAGAAGATAAAAGGAGGCAATGTACCTGACTGGACAAGAAATCTGTCCTCAGTGGTAGAACACTTTTCACTGAGTGAATTCTAGATACCCCAAACAGACAATAGGGCCTCAAGTTACATGAGAGGGGATTCAGGTTGACTGTTAGAGTGGTCAGGCACTGAAATGGGCTGCCCAGGGATGTGGTTGAGTCACCGACCCTGGAGGTGCTGAAGAACCATGTAGATGCTGTACTGACATCATTTAGTGGGGAAATACTGGTGGTAGGTGGAAGGTTGGAATGGATGATCTTGCAGGACATTTCCAGCTGTGGGAATTCTATGATTCTCTGACACACCTGAAGCCTTCTCCTTTGTTTGCAAAACAAACTCAAATAAACCCTGCTTGCAAAATGTTATGGAACCAGAAAACAACACTGAGGTGAAAATATTTTCAACAGGTATCTGCACGAACAAATGGCATTTGGATAGTACAGGACTATGGAGAAAATGAGTTTCTGAAAAAGTATTTTGCACATTCCAGCAATGCTGCTCTCCTGGAGATTTTGTCCAGATCAAAGCTTCTCAAACATGGCATCAGTTCAAGCTTCTTACTATGCTGAAGCTTCTTACTATCCTACGCCGAACACTGCAGTTGTAATTTCTTCTCTATCATATCTGAACTTATCTTACTCTTCAGAGGAAGTAAGCTAGAGCAGACAACAAATACCACTTGAGTATAGTTCATGCAGCTATAGAATTATTCATTATTTGCTTTTAGTGTGTTTCAATTTAACTTTACAAACCGTGTTCTCTATTTCTGCACTCATTGCACAGTACATACATAAAACACATATTTTTCCACTAAAGAATTACTTGTTCTCATTCCTTTTCCTAAAATAAATTCAAGTTAAAGTACATTATTATGGATGTCTAGAAAAGAAGAACACGTAGATCTAGAACTTTCAAGTTATTTTCCTATTTAGGTTATTCATTATAACTTAAAAATGTTTCACTCTGGAATTTGCTGAATTATATCACTATGGCAACATTAGAGAAGTTGGCAGAATTTTTGAAAAGCTTCATTATCCAGACTTTTTGCAGTATGACAAGCTAGCAGTTCAGTTCTGCGACTCATTGTCGCTTACCACCAAGAATGAGAGATTAAAATAACTATGCAAGGCTCTCTGCTGGACACCACACATATTCACATGCTGGAAACTGGCCTACCAACAAACTAGAAATCAAAGGTAGAACACTCAAGACTCCAATGAGCAAACTGCCAGTACCTTTTTCTCTTTTTCAAGACAAATGTCAGTAAATTCCCTTAGTTTAGAACAGCATGCAATGGCAGAAGAGGGAAACATGAAGTGCTGAGATGTTGTAAACTTTCAAACCAGCACCCTCAAAACTGGAAGTCCAACAAGATTTTATTACCATAGGAAGTCAGTCAGATTGGATATTATTTGATTACAAATTGAATTTACTGACAACAGTGGGATTTTCATTCTGCATAGCAAACATTTGCTAGCAACACTCTTTAAAAGTTTAAATAAAAGAGAGCCACTCGTTCAGGAAGAAAGAGATCTCTAAGTGCCAAAAAATTCCAGTATCACTGTATCCTCAACAAAATGCAATTGAATATATTTAAATATCTAATACCAGATGGAGAGTTTACTTAGACATACGTCCACTATACCAGGCTTGACTGAATAGCATATGCCACAAGGACATGTCTTGCATTGAAATGCACACGCACGTAGAGAGACACTTTGGTTGTTTTTTGTTTTTTTCATGTTAATATTTTGAAGGATGTTCCTGAAACAGTGGAGCAAGGATGCAGATCAGATTGTTAGTTAGATTACTCATTGGCACTCTCATTACTCACATTTGAAAACCCTTCCCTCTGTATAATTTAACGAACAGAAGGCAGGACTATGGGTAAATAAAGGTATCAGGGAGATTTAGAAATGGAATCCAATTAAAGTCCTGCCAGATCAAAGCCACTGTAGAACTCATTTAAAATTCATATGTTTAAAACCACAGAATGTAAACTTCCAGTTATACTGAAAGCCATGACATCCAATAGCTATTTGGACTCAAAGGAGGCTGTAAATCTCCACTCTTACGTGCACATTTAGAAGCTGGCACAGTTACCTTGCATATTGCCTTTCCTTTCCACACTTCGGGAAACTGGAACCGCAGTTTTGCACTTTCTGTACTGAACTTTACTGTACTTAGCCATTAGTGAAGGCTGTCACTATACACTCTCTTTGCACAGTTCCATGCCAAAAGACAGAACTATTTATGAACCTTTGTAGAAGCAGAGGTTAAACAGGGATACTAACAGGAATTGAAGGTGTCTTAGAATTCAGGATCTTAAGCAGAATTCTTGGGGCAGGATGGTAAACACACTGTGTGAGTCCTAGACTATCATACCCAGCAGAATAACATAAGCTGTGATGGACTCAATTCAATTTCTTTTATTTTCTTTTCCAAATAGAAAACTAATTTGAAGAAGGATCCTGTTCTCTAATTCCCTTTACATTTTCCATTACTAAAATTTCTCTTTAAGGTCTTTCCAAGAAGGGAATTTTTTTTTTTTTCATGTCTCTTTTTGAAGAATCACCAAGATAATATCTTTGCTTATCTGTCAACATGGAAAAAAATCCCTGGAATATCTATCTATGATGGAATTGCAGCTATGATGATGTAGTGATAAAGGAAGAATTATTTGATCTGACTGTTACCTCATTAGATGATCTGATACAGTTGGAAAGAAATAACAAAACTAGTAAGATTCCACGCAGTACAGACATGTTTGATGGACTATTTTTCTGATATGGACCTCCTTCTACTTCCCCATACTCACTGCTGCCTTTTTAGAAGCATACTGTCTCACTCCAGCCTCCTTCCTTACAGATGCACAGTCCCATCACTGCACACACACTCTACCTTTTCTTTAAAATTCTAAGTGATTACTGTACTTAGGTCACTCAGAGCCACTTTTTGCTGCCTCTGCTTCATATCTGATGGGCTACACCCAAATTCTAGTTTTCCCCCAGTCAGAAATAGTTGCATTTAATACTTATTATATATAAAAATATATACAATATATGAACATAGACTTTTAATAGATATTTTGTTAGGAATTTCTTGTAGGTTCATTATTTGTTTAGTATCTTACAAGAAGCTGCTTGAACCACATTTCCTGTTAGAACTTACTTTTGCCCAAAGGTACATTGACAAAGTCAAAGGCTATGTAACTTACCAGAAATGCAAACTTGGTGAATACTTTCAGTCTTAATTGTTTCTTTGGTGAACTGCATTCATTTGTACTCTGTCTGTGGCCAGATTAAGAGGCAAAGACTAGGTCTCAAAGCTGCAAAAGTAAATAAAATTCTGTATGGACGCAATAACACAGTGGTAGAATTTCTAACTTAAATTACATTATATTTTCTGGTATGAATTTAATTCCTTAAAACATGATTAATAGAACAATATACATTTTATTACGATGTTGCTTTTGCATAGCCTAGGGACTGAGGGAAAACATGTTCAACAAATAGAAAATACTAAACTATAACGTCAACTTGGTATGCAATGCTAACTAAAATCAGATGTACCTCACTGTTAATTTTCCCTTCATAAAACAGAAATTACTCTTCCTCATCTTCAGTTTACAACTCATTACTACACAATGCTTGTTAACACAAAGTAATAAAACTCTGCAAGATTCTACAAGAATATTTTATTGACACATGGTTGTGTGTGGGAATTGATTCGACTGGTTAACAGCATGATCTTTCAGGGTTTTATGGTAGGAAAATATTTGGCTTAAAAAGCAAAGCGTACTCATGAGTGTTTGCAGCTTAACCACACTTAATGTTATATTCTTCTAAGGATCTCATTATTAGCCATGTTATGATTTGCTGAGTTCTAAATTTAATTGGAATTTGGAAGATCGATGCAATACCTGCACGCCAATTGTAACTTTAACTCTTTTTCACAATGTTCTTTTTCAGGTCCCTCATGCCTTTAGCATTAGGCACCCAGTTCAAGAACTCAAATGGCAAAGTAAATGAGAAACAATACATGGTTTGAGTTGGATATATTAGCTTTTGCCTGGGAAAAAAAACCACCAGAAAAGTACAAATGAACATTTCTAACACTTTTGACAAATAAACTAAAAGTTCTGTTGCTAAAGTGAAATATCTGAATAACTGGGAAAACAAAATCCTGTAGCTGGAATTCTTAGAACAGCATAAGCTGCAGCTGTTTCTGTTTTTTCTCCATTCTGTACAAACTGCCTTGGTAATCTTTCATGCTACTTCTATCTAGAGAAGAATTTTCATGGGTGTAAAGGACATACAGACAAGGATCAAAATCAGAATGAAGAATGTACAGGCAGTGTAAACAGATTTCTCCATTCTTCTGCCCAGCAGATCTCACCAAGTTACAAACTGAAACGTTGAGCCTTAAAGAGAGTTCTTTATTCCATTCATGCTTCAGAAAAAGAGCTGTTAAGTGGATTCAAACTATTTGCTCTTCTCAAATGAATAAAAACACTCTTCTCCATTCTTCCTGTCCTGTTTAAGCAGTTTTCCTTCTTGCTCTGGTGACAGTAACATAATCTCCTAATTCACATATGCTGTATGATCTGGCTCATAATGTACAACGTTTATTTTTATATAATTATATATGCAACACAAACCTAAGCTCTAGAAATACTTAGCATTTTAACTCTCACTTATCTCTTCTGATCAGTTGAATCCTCTTAGAAATGGAGATGATATTACTTGTATATTTCAGACTGGAACAAACTACTTTTTGCCTAAAACAATTTTTTTTTTTTTAAATGTCTGTTTATTACCGTAACTGCAGGTAAAGGAAAATGCCTAAGTTTACTATGCATAATATAAAAAAAAGTTTTAAACACCCATGTATTAAAAATAAAAGCAGTTAAACCAGCAATCTAATTTTGGATTTAGAAAGGGACGTTAGATAGTCTGATGTCCTGTTTTGTCCTATAAAACAGTTAGATACCTTTAGAAAACGAGCTGGAGGTTAAAAACTTTTCTAGGAGGCATGGTTATAAATGTTCCTGGAATTACAGTCAATGATAACCATTAACTTTAACTAAAAAGAAGAAATCCTGTAAGGTCAGGATATCATTAATGACTGTATTTCAAGAAAGAATATCCTGTGACCAAAAAGGATATTTTAACACACAGGTAGAATCGAGTTCCTCTTTCTTTATCTGATCATGTCTGCCACATGCAAGGAAAGGCCAACAGGCAGTGGATTACTGTCACAGCCCTGAAGCCTTCGGTAGCTCAAAGAGAGATTCCAGTAATCCTTTACTAGTATCAGAGATGATCCTAGCTTCAGTGTTGGTCATAGGAACATTCATTATGCTGCACATATTGAATAAAGATGTTTGGGGTGAGATAATTATGCAAGGAGGGGAAAGTCTGTGAATTATTTAATGCTTGTGGTACTACTTCGCTTACTAAATAACTGCACAGTTAAACACGCTGTATCTTTTGCACAGGGAGGTTATTTGGAAATGAAGTAACACTCAGAGGCAGTGCTTAAATCAGTCTAAAGAACTCAGGACCTCTAGTCTCTTAATTGACCTATATTGTAGTACTCATTAGTATCCATGAAGACGTGTCCAATTGGGGCTGTTCAACATTTTGCCATAGCCTTCCTGCTAATGAACAAATAAACCAGATCAATGTTAGTTTGGATATTCCCAAAATCCTGCAGCATAATAAAAATATCCACTGAATCATCTTTGACAGAGATTCATTAACATAAGTGCTGGAAAATTCTGAGAATGTCTCAATGTGTTTCTGCAGGCAAAAGCTCAGAATGTAAGACCTTCGTATGGTGCTATAACTTAGATGGCAAAACAGTTTTTTAAAAATTTGACTTAAGCCCTGACTCAGTTTCCCTCTTTTGTTTTTTTCAGCTTCCATTTAAAAGATTAATAACCAGAAAACAGCACTAAGTTAGGTGTCCATGCAACAGTACTAGAGCCAAAGAACAGTGCTCCAACGTGAAAGCACATTGCGCATCTTTTTGTTACGTGTAAAGCACAACTTACCTTTATTTTTGTCATTTATGTGCACTCCCAAACATTATTTTCTGTGAATTGGTGCTCCCTGTAAAACTACAAAAAAATAAAAAAAAGAAATGGTCACATTCTACTTTCTTAAGGTCATACTATAAATTGTCACTCATGTTACCATGGAAACAGAGTGGATTTCATCATTATAATGCATGCAGCGATAATTGTTTTTATTTTAGTCCATGGGTAGGTAGTTAATGGTGCCAGCTGCAGTTAGCAGACACAGATTCTTGTCATTTAAGCACAAAGCTGCTGTCGGCCATCACTGTGAGCTCCCCTAACCATCAGCAATTCATAGGGGAACATCGGGCAGAAAGAAGAGCTGTTAACAGGCCTTAGTTCTGTGGCTGAAATAGATTTCCCTGCAGGGATTGTGTTTTCATATGAAAAAGAAATAAACAAGCCACAGCAGAGTTCTTCACACTGTCCAGTCAGGTCTCTGCAGAAAAACTGGTCTCCATGTGGCAGCTTATAATACTTACATCCTATTGAAAAAAGGTTCAGCTGCTATCCTTCTCGCAATGCAATTTTTCTCAAGAATGTACAGCTAGATATTATGAGGCTGCAGTTAACCTCGTAGTTCTCTATGCAATTGCACACTTTAACCTTAGATCAACAGGTATTAAGTAAATGAAAATAGTGCAGTTCTGTGAGTTTAGAGCCACTGCATGTACGCTCAAATTTATGCTTATCTAAAATACGCAAGTAGTTACCAATACATAACAAAATCATAAATGAAAGCAATACAGGATAAGGGATAACATGTGGTGTGGGATGATCTAGAGTCATCCAATCCCTACTTAAAAACAGGTTGCATCAGTTTTAAAATGTACAAACCTTCATACAAGCAGTAATGCACTGTGGGGCCATTAACAACAGGTAGGGAACATTGGATTTGGATGCCATCCTTCCTAAGGTACAAACATGCATAGTATTTTTCTTTCACATAGAATACTGAACTTGAGTTTTCCCTAAATTTAGAAAGCGTAATATAGTTTTGGTTCCTTTGGATGTGCATTTCAAAGTGTTACAAACTGGTTGGGTTTAACAGGGACCTCAGGAAGATGTCATCCATCCCCTCAAGCAGAGCCAATTTGAGCAGGTTGCCCAGGACCATGTCCAGACCACATTTCAATGGTATCTTCATGGATTCCACAGCTTCTCCAGCCAGTGCTTAGTCACCACCACAATAAAATAAAAAAATAAAAATAAAAAAAATAAAAATAAAAATCAACACCAAAACAACAACCACAACAAAAAACAGCCCACAATTTCCTTACTTTCAGAGGAAAGCTCTCATGCTTCACTTTGTGCCCACTACCTTTTGTCAGCAGGCAGATCACAGTAATATTTTTGACCATGTAAGTGGCCAAACAGTGGGATAGGAACACCTTACTGAGAGTATGACAGATAACAGGTTGCCCAGGAAGGTTGTGGAATCTCAATTTATGGATATACTGCAAAGTCTTCTGGCCATGATCCTGCTCAACAAGCTCTAGGTGACCCTGCTTGAGCAGAGGCAGCTGGACAAGATGATCTTCAATGGTACGTCTGTACTTCAACCACCTATTCTGCACAAATATGGGCAAAGCATCACGACAAAGAGAAGCAAGCCAAAGCCTACTGGAATCAGGTGTCCAATGTTGTGAGAGAAAAATATTTTTCATAATAAATGTCAGTTAATTCCCTGAACTGGCCATTCTAATTTTCAAGATTATTTGAGGAACAGAAACCACATGTTGCAGGTCTTGGCACTGGACCAACTTCTACTTCAGCAATGATCCACACAATCTGCTGAGCAACACACAAAGTGCTCTTTCTTACTGTACATCTAATGCAGAAAAACTATCAAAGCTGTTACTTTATATGAAAACTTTCATTATTACTTTCACTAAGATTTGGCTTGGACTACAAAAGATTTATTACCAATTGGTTATTCTCAGTTCATGTTAATTTGGTTATAACTGATGATAGTTATGTGGAATATTGTCTCATCCTTGTAAGAGATGCAGCTAATGTGTAACTTAAATATTAATGAGCTTATTCTTTATAAGGATAACTGCAAAGCTTAATGTAAATTATTACTCAAAGAGACAATTATTTTTCCTAAACTTAAGGTACTTCAGATCAATAAGTTTAGAGGTTAACTATAAAGCACCATTTTCTGTACTTAGCATTCCTTGCTCAACATGATAAAATAAACCGGACAGGATTTTATTTCCCTCTGACATATCCCTGCGCAGCTTAGTTCTGAAAAAAATCTCATAGAAATCAACAATTTTGTATTAAAAGCATTTGGATTTTCTTGACAATTTTCCCAATTTAGAACTGACAAAAATGCTGTAATAAATTAGAACAGTTTCAACAAAAGCAGATATTTATGCAAGGCATTCTGAAAACTTAATTATGGCTAGAATTACAGTTGGGAATGTCTGTTTAGAGGTCCCATCTGTGAAGACAGCAAATTATAACAGACAAAGCATTGATGGTGGTACAATTTTTGAATGCCAATAATGACAATAAATGTTGCTCAACAGATAACACACAGCAGTCCCCAACTTACACAGCTCTTTCATTGATCGCTCGTCCTCAGATCCCAGGAATTGTAATGTATGTATTCATAGCCATCAGGTTTTACACAGCATCTCCGTGATGCCTCCAATTATTGAGGTTTTCCCAACTCCTCTGGGATTCCTCACTCTGCACATATGTACCCTACTTATTCTGTATTTAGGTCACATCAACTATGCACACACAGCAGCACCAAAGAGGTCACCATATGTCCAAGAATTCCAGATACATTTGTGATACACATGCATTCTGAAATGTATTTAAAACAAACGAGCACACATATATTTATTTGTTCACAAATATAGTAAATCACAATTGTAATTTTAACAATACATCAGCTGCCTTGTGCAAACATTGTTTGGGGGGAAACATTAGGTTTATTGCACAGGCGCTCCATAGTGCATATACACAGATAACTTCCTTGTACATCTCAGGCAAATATGACAGTTGTATATTTTCTGAATGCTTTCCAGGTGGACAACCAGACTGGAAAGTTTCTGCTGCAGTCCTATAGGCTATATTTGGTAATAACTCACTTCCCAGTAAGTATATATAAAACTACGCTAGATGGAAAAACAAATTCGTAATTCTCACCCGTTTGAAAAGAACTCAGTAGAAGGAAAACTGAGAGGCTTCTGTGCAAATGCTGCCTGATGCACAGAGCTGGCAATGACTGCACTATGATCCTTGTTCTTCTGACCCCGGCACACTCGCCCACAACCTGGCTCATCTGCTGAGGCAGGCACCGAGCTGGGACCTGGAACAGCAACAAAATGTGATCAGTGAGGTGGTTTAGGCTTGTTTTATTTTTACAAATACACACTGTGAGCAAGCATAGGTATAATGAATACACTGTAGAAGGAAGAATAATTTAGATGTATTTCAGAAGTCAGCTTGACTTCCACAATACTTTGTCACGGTATCTCTTAAATACTCCATGTTCTGTCATAATTCTAGCATGGCACAACATTCTGTGTTCTAAGCTGAAGTTAATCAGTACACACTGTGTGGCAAAGACATACAAAAACTAGGTAAGAACAGATCATGTACAGTGATATGAATAACAGTACTACAACCAGAATTTGGACAAAAATAGGCATCAAAAGTGGCGTTCTTTTCATATTCCAAATGACCAGTATTGAGTTCAATACCTTGATTCTTCCCTAGGATTTGCTTAGCTACGCACTTGTAACTAAGTATGAACATATAATTTAGAGCTATCAATATAAGAACAGCAAGAAAAGGGATCTTTTTCCAAAAAGTAGCAAAACTGAAGCATGTTAAAAAAACAAACAAAAAACAAAACAAAACAAAACCATCCTACCAAGCAAAAAAGCGATGCATGTAGTTACGGGTATGTTTTGATGTACTGAAACATCACAAAGCTGAATGAGCTCAAAGACAAACCACTTGGAAAAGGCTCACTGGAAAATACTTCTGTAGCTCATTTTTGAACTGCCTATGTGGGGCTGCATGCCGTAATTTCTGAGAAAGAAAGTGGGGGGATCTTGGTCTTTAACAAGGTTAAACATACGCAGCTCCAGAGAGATTATCCAGACATCTGCCATCAGCTTCCTCCTGCTACATGGAGCGCATCAGAATGGTAGAGACAACTGTTACACTACTATCTTTTATGCTTATACCAGCACAGAGTAGTGATTTAAGATCCCGACTGGG
Source organism: Tetrao urogallus (assembly GCF_951394365.1). NCBI lineage: Eukaryota > Metazoa > Chordata > Aves > Galliformes > Phasianidae > Tetrao > Tetrao urogallus. The sequence goes on from NC_136825.1 coordinate 16,692,674, forward strand.
AAAGAATTAAAAATAAATGTATCAAAGTCATTAAGTCAAACAACTATTCAACAAATTTATGGTATTTACATAAAGGTTACTTTATGAACAGTGACCGTTTGAATGTCATCTTGACCCTTAGAACTCCTGAGGAAGCCTTCACAGAACAATGCAGACAATACCACGCAAGAGTCAGCTCTCCGTGAAACTCAGAGAAATTTTGCATACTTTACTACAGAAATAAACAAATCAGTTTGCTTTCTTCCAAGTGGTTTTTGTAAGCATTTGCTAATTTTCTTGACAATTTTTTGCGCTTTCACTGTATTTCACTCTGCATGACAGGGTAGAAAATCATCCCACATGTATCAAACATGTATCACAAGTACCAAATTCACTGGGCCGTCCAGAAAAACCAGTAGCCCTTTTTTTTGGGGGGGGCAGGGGTGCAGGGGGTTCAGGAGGGCGAGATGGGACCTGCTATAACAACACTGCTCCTGCTCTTATATTTCTAACACTTTTATTTCACTCTTCCTTCTTCACTCATCCTTCTCCCAATGTTAGCAATAGATGAGTTTTGGTTACTTATGCTTTACCTCACAAAGCATGCAAGAACAACCATAAGCAATCACCAGTGACTTCAGTAGTTACTGCATTAACTTGCCAAAAGCTGGAAACTGATGGAGCAAATTGCACTTATGTGACTAGTGCGATTGATCATCTCAACGTGCAGTTAAATGGGAGATAAACAGTTTATACATCTCCCTCTCCTTTCTATTCTATAAGTAAACTTGAGAGATCATAACATATATACATTTTTAGACAGTAATATGGAATATTTTCAAGCCACTCTCCTTTAGGATATATGTGCTGCTATTATAGATGGTTTGGAGAGACAGGATATTATTTATTAACAACATTTTAATGCAGGCTGTCTTGTTCAGCAAAGTAAATTTGGTGTGTGGAAAAAAAAAAACCCTCCCCTATCAGCTCTTACAAAGATGCAGGTAATATTCTGTCTGATCAAAAGACCAGCTAATTTACTTCTGACCACATCCTTCTCTGACAGTGAATGCAGTGAAATATAAGCCTGCAGGCACATGGTAAAAATATTTTTAGATTTTCAATCCCCTGGCTGGATACAGCCATATTAAACATATATTACCTTTTATGACTACAGATAAAGCTGAATGAAAGAAAAGCCACTGAGTAAGAGAAGTGCAGCAAGGAAGGTACATCACATAAGTTGTAGACAGTAGAGTATAAAGCTAACATATGTTCATCATGTGAAGCAAAACAATAAAGACTGCATTTCAGAGGTAGATATTTTGATAGCAAACATTTATGAATGCATTCTTATCCTAATTACAGGACTGAACCATCCTTAAAATTTCAAGGCCGTATTTTTAAAATCCTTCAAACATTATGAGATGCAGACCCAGCAACTTACATTTATATAGCCATATCTTGGGATATGGAGAATACGTAACACAGTTTTTTGTTTTTAAAGTTGCTGAACTTGTAATTTTGAGAACTCAGTGGCACTTGCACTAACTAAGCAAAAGTTGGGTTCCCTTGGCCAGCCAAGCAAAATGAAACAGTACCATTTTGATAAAGGATTCCAAACAGAGCTTGTTATTTTTAACTGCAAGAGAAGTTAATATTCTATTTAAATTTTCAGTGTATTGGTACCGTCAATAGAGCCTTCCTCTTATCAGCTTAGATATGTTTATTCGGCTTTTTCTTGAGACTTCATGCCATCCTCCTTTCTTACAGGCAAAAGCTATATTTTAGCATGAAAATGCTGATGGAGCAAACAGCAATACAACTTCCACTCTGAAGGAGTTAAGTCATGTAAGAAGATGAAACTGTTCTGCTTTAGTGAGCGACTGCTGGGAAGGACAAGGTGCAATTGTTTGCACACTGAACAGTTCAGCAGTAGACAGGGAGAAAAGGGGTTGAGTAGCCCCAGCTCTTCTCACAGAGCCTGGCATTGAAGCCCTCCTGTTTGCAGCATATTGCATATAGGATGGAATGAAGAAAAAGAAGCTGTTCCAAGCAATGGCTCACAACATGCTACTTTCCACAGAAGTAGCAAGTCTTTCCCACAGCGATGCTTCTTTGACAGTCCAGCACCCAAATCTACTGAGCCAATCTAGAAGCCTCCTTTCATTTATACATCCAAATCCTTTTTTGTATACACTAATGACACAGATTAAAACACAATGACAGAGAAAAAAAAAACCACCGAAGGCCCTCCTCTCTTTAGACTCATTCATCTGCAATACATACTTCAATCATCTCTTACAGAAAGAGCTACTGCTTGTACTTCCAACACAGCAGTAATAACAAGGTGCCTAACTAGACAGCCAGTACGATGATAAAAGTACTGTATACAAAAAAACCAAAAACCAAAAACCCCAACCATTTTAAAGAGTATTATTTTATTTAAGACTTTCTGTTTAAAAAAAAATAAATAAATAAAACAAAAAACCAAACAACAGCTCTTCCTGAAATGGCATGGCAGACTTCAGAAGCACAGATCAGCTGAGGGACAGGGATAGTTCTCAGTGGACACATCTCCAACTAGAATTTTCTACAGGATCAACACTGCTATTCAGCAGTGGCTGACTGAACCTAAGAGTCAGTGCAGTTTGCACATTGCATAGAAACAAAAAACCATTCAAGTTCAATATTCTTCTGCTGATGAAGATGGGCCATTTGGGTTGAAATTCTATACTGGAGATTAATGTTCTTTTTTGTAAAGGAAGAATCATTAAATAATACTGAAGCATCTACTGCTGCAGTCACTAGCACTGGGTTTAAAATACTTCTAACTCATGGTTCTATTTTTGGCTTTTTTTTTTTTCCTCTTGTTTGAAATTTTGAAATTGTTCACAGCCAAAAGAGGGAATTGAAGCTTTTAAATTATCTGCACAGAAGAGAGATGGCCAACTTTTGAAGATCTAAGGAGTTAAGAATACTGTAAGCATACAAAGCCTGTTTGATTACAGAGGAACAAAACTGCCTGTGATCGATGAAGTGTCACATACTTTCTCTAAAAAAGTAAAATCTTCCAACTTGTGGAAATTTTCAAAGCTTTATGGTATATAGGATATAGAGCATAATCCTTCAGCTCTTGTAGTAAACTTTGCAAAATTTCTCTCTTAAAATATCCTCTATTACAACTTCATTTTGGCTAAAACAGCACGCCAGATGCATCCCCCCAGCTTCATCCCACTTCCAAAGGAAACAGGTCTCAACACAGTAAAATTCCAGTTGCAGTGTTCTCTGCCTGGCTCTGAGCTCTTGGCTTTTGCTTTTTCCTTCCCAAAGACTGCTGTGTTATCCCTCCTGCTATTGTTAAATCTGCTACCAAGTCTGGCTGACGGGAGGTTCATTTGAAAACCTTACTGGTTACGAAGGAGACATCATCCTGTTCATCTTCAACACTGGTATAAACCAGCTGGAGTCATTAGGCAGGCACTGGCTCATTCCAGGGCTGAATTTGATACTTTGTGTTTACATTCTTTCACCATTTGAAACAAATGTTTATTTAAAGCTGATTGAGGTAAGAGCTGACACAGTGTGCCATTTACATCATCAGTGACTTTGCCACTCCATCTCAGCAGGTTTTACTTTGAAGAAGCAAAAATAGCTTCATCAGACAAAGAAGGAAAATCTTACAGCTCTGGTTAATCAGCAGCAGTCTGTGGAGAAAACAGCAAAGTAATGAAATCTCCATTTCTGAATAATTTTACTTGGGAAGCAGTCAGATTTCAGCATAAATTAATTCTGAGCATCCAGCTCTGTTTTCAGCCAGAATGCTGAATCAATCAAGTGCTGAAGTTAAATTCACAGCTCCTCCTGGCATACTTTAGGATAAGGCACTAAACAGGTACAGAGCAGATCCATTAGGGGTAAAATCAAAATTACAGTCACTGACATAGGGACTTCATTACCCTTATCTTCTCAGTATTCTAAGTACCAGTGCTCAATACATTGGAAGGCTCATAGAGGTAAATACATTTAGACATTCATTTTGCTCTCCATCTGTCAGAACTCGGTAGCACCAGAGCATTCCTGCAATTTACCTCCTGACTTTGCCCACAATCAGAGAGTAAAAATGAACTGTCTAATTCTGAGCTGTTAATTCTCATCTGTTAAAGAAGAATTTTAGCTACATTACTGCAGCCATTTGTCCTAAATAATAACACCAAAAAAGCCAAAACCCACAGTACTGCTTAACAAGAAAGATGGACAATTAATAGAGCAAAGGAATGCTGTATGTTCCCCAGTACTTTGTAGGCGAATTTACCATTACACGCTTTTATATTGTTTCTAAGGTAACTGCAGATATTTTTGGTGTATTTTCCTCCCTCATTCCTCATTCCAATCTCACAAGAATGAACCATGCTAAAACCTATGCATAAGAGTAAAAAAAGCTTCTCCAAATTCTCTGTTAACCAAATCCCAAAGAGTTACTCATAAGCACATTAAATCGCTTGCCTGTCTGAATTTCCAAGACTGACAGCCGTATTAACATCTGCAAGCCTATGAAAATGATAGGCAAAAACCAACCACTTTAAAATCATTCCACTTTTGGCCAGCAGACCAGGCAACATGTGAATGTTACTACTTTTGGTACATAAGCATAAATCACCAGGAGCAACAAAACTGTGATACTATTCCAAAAGGGCCAAAGAGATCAGGAAACTTAAAGTGTGATGCGAACATCGACTTACGGGGTGTAATGCACAATGAAAACAGCTTAAATAACAGCATCCAGCAGGAGTATTCTAGAAAGCTCTCTGTCTTACCTGTCCACAGAAAAGCTAAACATGAACTAAGAATGCATATGGAATTTATATTCCAGCAATGCTTCGGAGTTTCTGGGGAACATCAGCCCCGGAGGCTCAGTGCTGCTGAGCTCCGAGGGGTCATTTCCATTCTCACAGACAAAAACAGCAACAGCAATCAACAAAGCAAAACCCCATGCCGCATTTTGGAGAAAACGCAGCCCCAAGGAGATGACAAAACAAGTGTTTGAAGTAGATGCAAACAGCCTGCAAATGAGGAAAGTCAGCAGTACCACTGACTGTGTGAACACGTTAAGGTAAAGCAACACGCTCAAAAGTGTAATACTACTAACAGGAATCAGTATTATGCAGTATCTTCCAACAACTCTTCTGTAGATGATTAAAAAAAAAAAAAAAAAAGACCCAAACCTTTTCCCTTTTTTTCCCCTCCCCAGAACCAGGTCTCATGTAAACTGGTATTCATAAGAAGTTCCTAAAGAAACACCACATTCTGAATTCAATCTTTTCAGAAAGATTACTAATGAACAGAAGTGTAGAGCTCAAACTGGCTTAAGCCTTTTAAACCACTTAAAAAAAGAAGAAGAGGAGAAGAAGAAGAAGAGGAGAAGAAGAGGAGAAGAAGAGGAGAAGAAGAGGAGAAAAAGAAGAGCAGAAGAAGAGCAGAAGAAGAGAAAAAGAAGAGAAAAAGAAGAGCAGAAGAAGAGCAGAAGAAGAGCAGAAGAAGAGCAGAAGAAGAGCAGAAGAAGAGCAGAAGAAGAGCAGAAGAAGAGCAGAAGAAGAGCAGAAGAAGAGCAGAAGAAGAGCAGAAGAAGAGCAGAAGAAGAGCAGAAGAAGAGCAGAAGAAGAGCAGAAGAAGAGCAGAAGAAGAGCAGAAGAAGAGCAGAAGAAGAGCAGAAGAAGAGCAGAAGAAGAGCAGAAGAAGAGCAGAAGAAGAGCAGAAGAAGAGCAGAAGAAGAGCAGAAGAAGAGCAGAAGAAGAGCAGAAGAAGAGCAGAAGAAGAGCAGAAGAAGAGCAGAAGAAGAGCAGAAGAAGAGCAGAAGAAGAGCAGAAGAAGAGCAGAAGAAGAGCAGAAGAAGAGCAGAAGAAGAGCAGAAGAAGAGCAGAAGAAGAGCAGAAGAAGAGCAGAAGAAGAGCAGAAGAAGAGCAGAAGAAGAGCAGAAGAAGAGCAGAAGAAGAGCAGAAGAAGAGCAGAAGAAGAGCAGAAGAAGAGCAGAAGAAGAGCAGAAGAAGAGCAGAAGAAGAGCAGAAGAAGAGCAGAAGAAGAGCAGAAGAAGAGCAGAAGAAGAGCAGAAGAAGAGCAGAAGAAGAGCAGAAGAAGAGCAGAAGAAGAGCAGAAGAAGAGCAGAAGAAGAGCAGAAGAAGAGCAGAAGAAGAGCAGAAGAAGAGCAGAAGAAGAGCAGAAGAAGAGCAGAAGAAGAGCAGAAGAAGAGCAGAAGAAGAGCAGAAGAAGAGCAGAAGAAGAGCAGAAGAAGAGCAGAAGAAGAGCAGAAGAAGAGCAGAAGAAGAGCAGAAGAAGAGCAGAAGAAGAGCAGAAGAAGAGCAGAAGAAGAGCAGAAGAAGAGCAGAAGAAGAGCAGAAGAAGAGCAGAAGAAGAGCAGAAGAAGAGCAGAAGAAGAGCAGAAGAAGAGCAGAAGAAGAGCAGAAGAAGAGCAGAAGAAGAGCAGAAGAAGAGCAGAAGAAGAGCAGAAGAAGAGCAGAAGAAGAGCAGAAGAAGAGCAGAAGAAGAGCAGAAGAAGAGCAGAAGAAGAGCAGAAGAAGAGCAGAAGAAGAGCAGAAGAAGAGCAGAAGAAGAGCAGAAGAAGAGCAGAAGAAGAGCAGAAGAAGAGCAGAAGAAGAGCAGAAGAAGAGCAGAAGAAGAGCAGAAGAAGAGCAGAAGAAGAGCAGAAGAAGAGCAGAAGAAGAGCAGAAGAAGAGCAGAAGAAGAGCAGAAGAAGAGCAGAAGAAGAGCAGAAGAAGAGCAGAAGAAGAGCAGAAGAAGAGCAGAAGAAGAGCAGAAGAAGAGCAGAAGAAGAGCAGAAGAAGAGCAGAAGAAGAGCAGAAGAAGAGCAGAAGAAGAGCAGAAGAAGAGCAGAAGAAGAGCAGAAGAAGAGCAGAAGAAGAGCAGAAGAAGAGCAGAAGAAGAGCAGAAGAAGAGCAGAAGAAGAGCAGAAGAAGAGCAGAAGAAGAGCAGAAGAAGAGCAGAAGAAGAGCAGAAGAAGAGCAGAAGAAGAGCAGAAGAAGAGCAGAAGAAGAGCAGAAGAAGAGCAGAAGAAGAGCAGAAGAAGAGCAGAAGAAGAGCAGAAGAAGAGCAGAAGAAGAGCAGAAGAAGAGCAGAAGAAGAGCAGAAGAAGAGCAGAAGAAGAGCAGAAGAAGAGCAGAAGAAGAGCAGAAGAAGAGCAGAAGAAGAGCAGAAGAAGAGCAGAAGAAGAGCAGAAGAAGAGCAGAAGAAGAGCAGAAGAAGAGCAGAAGAAGAGCAGAAGAAGAGCAGAAGAAGAGCAGAAGAAGAGCAGAAGAAGAGCAGAAGAAGAGCAGAAGAAGAGCAGAAGAAGAGCAGAAGAAGAGCAGAAGAAGAGCAGAAGAAGAGCAGAAGAAGAGCAGAAGAAGAGCAGAAGAAGAGCAGAAGAAGAGCAGAAGAAGAGCAGAAGAAGAGCAGAAGAAGAGCAGAAGAAGAGCAGAAGAAGAGCAGAAGAAGAGCAGAAGAAGAGCAGAAGAAGAGCAGAAGAAGAGCAGAAGAAGAGCAGAAGAAGAGCAGAAGAAGAGCAGAAGAAGAGCAGAAGAAGAGCAGAAGAAGAGCAGAAGAAGAGCAGAAGAAGAGCAGAAGAAGAGCAGAAGAAGAGCAGAAGAAGAGCAGAAGAAGAGCAGAAGAAGAGCAGAAGAAGAGCAGAAGAAGAGCAGAAGAAGAGCAGAAGAAGAGCAGAAGAAGAGCAGAAGAAGAGCAGAAGAAGAGCAGAAGAAGAGCAGAAGAAGAGCAGAAGAAGAGCAGAAGAAGAGCAGAAGAAGAGCAGAAGAAGAGCAGAAGAAGAGCAGAAGAAGAGCAGAAGAAGAGCAGAAGAAGAGCAGAAGAAGAGCAGAAGAAGAGCAGAAGAAGAGCAGAAGAAGAGCAGAAGAAGAGCAGAAGAAGAGCAGAAGAAGAGCAGAAGAAGAGCAGAAGAAGAGCAGAAGAAGAGCAGAAGAAGAGCAGAAGAAGAGCAGAAGAAGAGCAGAAGAAGAGCAGAAGAAGAGCAGAAGAAGAGCAGAAGAAGAGCAGAAGAAGAGCAGAAGAAGAGCAGAAGAAGAGCAGAAGAAGAGCAGAAGAAGAGCAGAAGAAGAGCAGAAGAAGAGCAGAAGAAGAGCAGAAGAAGAGCAGAAGAAGAGCAGAAGAAGAGCAGAAGAAGAGCAGAAGAAGAGCAGAAGAAGAGCAGAAGAAGAGCAGAAGAAGAGCAGAAGAAGAGCAGAAGAAGAGCAGAAGAAGAGCAGAAGAAGAGCAGAAGAAGAGCAGAAGAAGAGCAGAAGAAGAGCAGAAGAAGAGCAGAAGAAGAGCAGAAGAAGAGCAGAAGAAGAGCAGAAGAAGAGCAGAAGAAGAGCAGAAGAAGAGCAGAAGAAGAGCAGAAGAAGAGCAGAAGAAGAGCAGAAGAAGAGCAGAAGAAGAGCAGAAGAAGAGCAGAAGAAGAGCAGAAGAAGAGCAGAAGAAGAGCAGAAGAAGAGCAGAAGAAGAGCAGAAGAAGAGCAGAAGAAGAGCAGAAGAAGAGCAGAAGAAGAGCAGAAGAAGAGCAGAAGAAGAGCAGAAGAAGAGCAGAAGAAGAGCAGAAGAAGAGCAGAAGAAGAGCAGAAGAAGAGCAGAAGAAGAGCAGAAGAAGAGCAGAAGAAGAGCAGAAGAAGAGCAGAAGAAGAGCAGAAGAAGAGCAGAAGAAGAGCAGAAGAAGAGCAGAAGAAGAGCAGAAGAAGAGCAGAAGAAGAGCAGAAGAAGAGCAGAAGAAGAGCAGAAGAAGAGCAGAAGAAGAGCAGAAGAAGAGCAGAAGAAGAGCAGAAGAAGAGCAGAAGAAGAGCAGAAGAAGAGCAGAAGAAGAGCAGAAGAAGAGCAGAAGAAGAGCAGAAGAAGAGCAGAAGAAGAGCAGAAGAAGAGCAGAAGAAGAGCAGAAGAAGAGCAGAAGAAGAGCAGAAGAAGAGCAGAAGAAGAGCAGAAGAAGAGCAGAAGAAGAGCAGAAGAAGAGCAGAAGAAGAGCAGAAGAAGAGCAGAAGAAGAGCAGAAGAAGAGCAGAAGAAGAGCAGAAGAAGAGCAGAAGAAGAGCAGAAGAAGAGCAGAAGAAGAGCAGAAGAAGAGCAGAAGAAGAGCAGAAGAAGAGCAGAAGAAGAGCAGAAGAAGAGCAGAAGAAGAGCAGAAGAAGAGCAGAAGAAGAGCAGAAGAAGAGCAGAAGAAGAGCAGAAGAAGAGCAGAAGAAGAGCAGAAGAAGAGCAGAAGAAGAGCAGAAGAAGAGCAGAAGAAGAGCAGAAGAAGAGCAGAAGAAGAGCAGAAGAAGAGCAGAAGAAGAGCAGAAGAAGAGCAGAAGAAGAGCAGAAGAAGAGCAGAAGAAGAGCAGAAGAAGAGCAGAAGAAGAGCAGAAGAAGAGCAGAAGAAGAGCAGAAGAAGAGCAGAAGAAGAGCAGAAGAAGAGCAGAAGAAGAGCAGAAGAAGAGCAGAAGAAGAGCAGAAGAAGAGCAGAAGAAGAGCAGAAGAAGAGCAGAAGAAGAGCAGAAGAAGAGCAGAAGAAGAGCAGAAGAAGAGCAGAAGAAGAGCAGAAGAAGAGCAGAAGAAGAGCAGAAGAAGAGCAGAAGAAGAGCAGAAGAAGAGCAGAAGAAGAGCAGAAGAAGAGCAGAAGAAGAGCAGAAGAAGAGCAGAAGAAGAGCAGAAGAAGAGCAGAAGAAGAGCAGAAGAAGAGCAGAAGAAGAGCAGAAGAAGAGCAGAAGAAGAGCAGAAGAAGAGCAGAAGAAGAGCAGAAGAAGAGCAGAAGAAGAGCAGAAGAAGAGCAGAAGAAGAGCAGAAGAAGAGCAGAAGAAGAGCAGAAGAAGAGCAGAAGAAGAGCAGAAGAAGAGCAGAAGAAGAGCAGAAGAAGAGCAGAAGAAGAGCAGAAGAAGAGCAGAAGAAGAGCAGAAGAAGAGCAGAAGAAGAGCAGAAGAAGAGCAGAAGAAGAGCAGAAGAAGAGCAGAAGAAGAGCAGAAGAAGAGCAGAAGAAGAGCAGAAGAAGAGCAGAAGAAGAGCAGAAGAAGAGCAGAAGAAGAGCAGAAGAAGAGCAGAAGAAGAGCAGAAGAAGAGCAGAAGAAGAGCAGAAGAAGAGCAGAAGAAGAGCAGAAGAAGAGCAGAAGAAGAGCAGAAGAAGAGCAGAAGAAGAGCAGAAGAAGAGCAGAAGAAGAGCAGAAGAAGAGCAGAAGAAGAGCAGAAGAAGAGCAGAAAGAAAAAAAAAAAAAGGAATGCTCAGAATATTTTCAATGGAGTATTCTTGAAGCTTTTAAGCCAGAGGCAAGACGTGTATCAGACAGGCACTGTTAATCAGCTGACACAAGTTACTTAGCATAGTTCCGAATCATTAATTTCCTTTTTTCCCCGCATGATCTTTACAGTCTTCAAATTCCACGTAATATAAGCAAAATCAAGGCAGTAACTAAATAAAATGGCCTCTTCTTCAACTGTCTTCACCAAACTGGCCCTGCCACAACAAATATACCATTACTCCTAAATCAGAGCAGAAAAAAAAACTGCTTTAAATCAAGATTTGCCACTTGCACAGCATCAGATGTTTTCCGTGAGGAAATTTCCTGGACACATATTTTACATCTTCTTAAAATTAATATTTGCATGGCTATTTTGGGAATATATACTCATTACAGTGTGAGACAGTTCTGAAAATGTTTGAAGTAACACAGCCAAAGCTGAAGACAACAGCACAGGAAGTTGTTATGGAACAATGCTGTTCTTTGCTTATCAGAATCATGATTTGTCATCTGGGGGAGAAAAGGAACTAAAGTTAAAACGTTTTAGAAAATTACTTTTCTAAAGCTTCTTCAAATGTTGCTCTTAGAACAGTAATAGAAAATTATTTCCTTAGTATAAGCTGTCATTTCACACTGGGAAACCATACAATTTTATGTGCTGATAGATTAAGAGTGTTGCCCTGGAGCATGTTCAGAGACACAGCTGTGAGAGGTCTGGATCACAAGTCTTACGAGGAATGGCTGAGGGAAACGGGATTGTTTAGTCCGGAGAAGAGGAGGCTCAGGGGAAACCTCATCACTCTCTGCAACTGCATGATGAGAGGAGAGGTGGAAGTCGGCCTCTTCTCCCACATCAGCAGTGATAGGCCAAGAGGGAATGGCCTCAAGTGGCACCAGGGGAGATTCAGGTTGGGTGTTAGGAAAAATTTCTTCTCCAAGAGAATGGTCAGGACTGAAACGGGCTGCCCAGGGAGGTGTTGAATCATTATCCCTGGTGGTGCACAAGAACCATTTAGATGCTGTACTGAGGGACATTTACTGGGGAAATATTGGTGGTAGCTGGATGGTTGGACTGGATGATCTTGGAGGTGTTTTCCAACCATGGGGATTCTATGATTCTAAGAGACCTCCTTACCGCACAGCAATCCCCACACCTCAAATAATTCATCTCCTCAACACTTCCCAAGTTAGTGAACTGACCCTCCCAGGCTTTACAAGAGTTGAAATCAAAGATCTTCATGTATGTGTATGCAACACCTCTAAAACTGGCAACTGGAAGCATGGGTGTCTTGAGTTTTGCTAATGGACCTCAGCACATCACAGGACCCTAAGCAATCACATTTATCTCTCCAAAGAAAAAAAACTTTCTAACAATTGCAAATAAATAGAAAATAATTAACTCACCAAGTACAAAATCTGAAATTATCACATAAAAGAACTGATTTGAGAGTCCAAAGTACACTAAACAAATTTTTCCTCCTAGAAAAAGAAGTAGAATGGCTACAAATTAACAAAAGAAAAAAAACACCAAACAAAAACAAAACCACTCCTTTTTGAGATTCTCACATCTGAGAAAGATAGAAATTGGAAGCCCATCCCACAGATGAACATCCTAGGAAAGATAGAACACAGAGCACATAAATCTAAGAAGCTTGGTGGTTCCTCAATATTAGAACAAGAGACAAAGGTTACAGTGAGCTTTCTTCTGCTTGTCTGAATTTTGATACTCTGCAGTAACTGTTGCTAAAACTCGTAATCCTACATATTGATTTAGTGTTAACTGAGAGCTTGGTGGTGTAAAACAGAGCACAGCTTCCATTTCTCATCCCCCCCCCCGAAGAAGGATGATTCCTTTTTCCTTGTGCTTCAGAAGCTGAAAGCTCTCTGTTCATTCATTATGACTTCCCATGAGATCAAGGGAGAGAGGGATTACACTGCCATGACTGCAGCTGTCAGAAAGTTTTCTCTGTAATGACAGCACCTCAGATTTCAAGTTTGTTGTTCAATGCTTGCTGGTGACCCACATCAATGCAGTTCAAAGAAAGCATAATTGTATAAAAGTCACAACAGAGTCCAAATTAAAGAACTCATAATTGATCTGAATGAAAGGTCTGTCTACAACAGGAGCTTGAATTGCAATGTGCACTTCTTCGATTAATGACAGAGTCCTCCACAGTCTCACTTTACACTCTTTATTGCTTAAATTAGAAGATGAAAATGCACTGGTTACCCAAGACGTTTTGGACCACACTCATCTCTGAACTTACTCCCCTTACTGGCTCAATGAAGAGTAAATTTTTTTGCTAAAAAAAAAAAAAAAAAAAATCCCAGTAATCCCAGTGTTTCACTATGGAAAGTGCCAGCTTTTATTATAGGGACAGGCAGTACATTCTGAACAGAAAAATAAATTTCAAACAACACCAAGAAATCTGGGATTTTAACTGCTATCTTCCTAGCTGCACATATACCACAAATTAAAACACATGAGGGACTTTAACTAGTATGGAAAACAGAGCAGTGAAACTACTTTTGCATACTAGAACAGAAATTTTTACTAAGTAGCACAGAAATTGTTTCTCATCAGTACGTAACCAGAGGTCCATCAACCTAGATTGTGAAGCTTTGAGCACAACAGTGCTACTCAAACTACATCTAATTTCATAGTAAAAAAGTTTGTAAAACCTGAAAACTGTGTTTCAATTAAAAAACTCCTGTCCTGTTGTTATGCACCCCAGAAAATAGCCTGGCCCCATCCTGTTGATATCCTCTCTTAAGATTTTTCTAAACATTAATCAGATCCCGTGTCAGTCATCTATTTTCCAGGCTAAGCAGGCCCAGCTCTCAGCCCTTCCTCATAAAAGAGGTGCTCCAGCCCCTCAATCAATCCTATACCAGATCACAGATGTTATCAGAATAGCTAGCAAAATCCTGAGACTGACAAACCGTAGCAGCTGGCATTGTTATAATGCTATAGTAAACAAGAACATAATCTTGCTCAAAGAATTACTATCCACCTTTCAAAGCTCTATAGCAACAAATCTATTGCAGATGAACATATGAGCTTAGTAGCAGGAAAGTATAGCTCTGTCAAGGCTATGCATGCCACTTCATTGACCTCCGATACCTTCTCTAAGGTTTGAATGAAGTTTTACCTATGTAAAGGATTGACACCCAAATGCAGCTCAACTGTCAGTGCCAAGCCAGTCTGAACTGACCTAGCACTGGTACCCAAGCAAAGCACAAAAATGTAATCCCTGAAATGATATGGAACTGCACCCTCAAAAGGAGCTATGACAGGGCTTTGGCATTCCTGCTATCCCTCCTTTCAAAGACTGTTTGCTTCAGACCCTTCCTTCCATCAGCACTAGTAAACTAACTTGGGAATGGAAAACTAAATCTTTACCAAACAAGACCAACTTACTAAAAGCGTATTCACAGTAGTGCATCTGCACCAGCTTTGGACCTGCAGATGGATCACAGATGGATGGATTTTGGCTTCAGCTTCCTAAGAAGAATAATCGAAGTTCTTACTGGTATGTGCATGCAACAGCACACTTGTACCTCAGTAAAACCACTTGCACACACTGGCAGGATCACTAAATCTCCTAAATAGGCGATGCTTAGTTTATAGAATCACTTAAGTTATTAAAGACCTTTAAGACCAAATCCAGCCTTCAGCCTAACCTTCCATGCCCCACCCCACTTCATAGAATGGCTTGGGCTGGAAGGGACCTCAGTGCTCATCAAGTTCCATCCTGCCTGCCACAGGCAGAATTATCAACTGCTACATAAAGTACCAGATCAGATCACCCAATGCCCCATACAACCTGGTGGTAAACACCTCCAGTGACAGGACACCCACAGCCTCACAGCAACACATTCCAGCACCTCACCACTCTCTCAGTAATAAACTTCCCCTTGACATTTAATCTAGATCCCCCTCCTTTACCTTAAAACCATTCCTGCTTGTCCTATCATTATTCATTCACATAAAAAGTTGATTTCTCTAATGCTTTAAACTCCCTTTAAATACTGGAAGACTGCAATGAGGTCTCCCCACAGCCTTCTCTCTTCCAGGCTCAACAAGTCCAGTTCCTTCATCCTGTCTTTATAGGAGAGGTGCTCCAGTCCTTCAAACATCTTTGCAGAGCTCTTCAGCCCCCTCTCCAAAAGCTCCACATATTCCCTGTGGTGGAGGCCCCAGAGCTGGACGCAGTACTCCAGCTGGGGCCTCACGAGGGCAGAGTAGAGACCGATAATCACTTCCCTCGCCCAGCAGGCCAGCCCTCTTCTGATTGCACCACAACATCGTTGGCCTCCCAGGCTGCAAACATACACTGCTGGCTTATGTTGTTTTTCAGCAGCCAGAACCCCTAAGTTCTTCTCAGCAGGGCTACCCTCTAGGAGTTCTCTCAGTTTGTATACATAGCTGGGATTACCTCAACCCAAGTACAATTCCTTGTGCTTTACTTCATTGAACCTCATTAGGTTCACAAAGATCTACCTTTTGAGTTTATCAAAGTTCCTCTGGATGGCATCTCTTTTTCCTGCATTATCAAACACACTGCTCAGCTTTGAGTCATTGGCAAACATGCTGAAGGCGCACTCAATCCCATCATCTACGTCATTGATCAAGATGTTAAAGAGTACCGGATCCAAAATGGACCCCTGGTGGTCACTGCTTGTTACCAGCTTCCCCCTGGACAAAGAGCCCCTGACCACAACCCTTTGGCTGTGAGCTTCCAGCTAATTCCTTATTCACTGAATAAGTCAGTCCACCCTTCAAATCCATCTTTGTCCAATTCAGAGATAAGGATGTGGTGGGGGACCATGACAAAGGCCTCGCAGAAGTCCAGGTAGATGATATCAGTTGTCTTCATTCATTAGCTCTCTTCTCCAATATTATTCTCCTAGAAATTTCTATTTTAGCAAATAATTAAATCTGCTTCACAAGTTTTGTAACATTTTCTCATTATTTTTTATTACCACTTTTTTTTTTTTTTAACCAGATAGGCAGCATATGGCTTCAATATGGAGTAATACTTAATGAATCCTATTTTAATTAACTCCATGTTCTGTGCTAGTTACTCATCTATGATCAGATCAATTTTTTTTCTTGAAACAATCCAATATTCAATATTAATCTGACAAACTGAAGTTAAAAATTAACTAGAAACTTGCAAACTATTTATGGCAATTATTCAATATTAAACTAGCTTAACTTCAAAACCATTCTGAAATTTTCCATCTTGAATGTAGGCAGCTTGATCTATACTTGCTACCTAAACTAATGGGCTGGTTTTAAAATACATAAAGAAGAATTTTTTTTTGCTAAATAAGGCTTAACTAATTGTAGCTTGCACAAACTCCATATTTTTGAAGGGCTATAAAAATGGATTTTCATTTCTGAAATATTTCACAAAAAGAAGAATGATATTGCAATGTTTTTCTGTTAAGGAGTAATAAAGTAAGTGCCTTTGTACTCCAAAATAAATAAAACATGACACAAAACAGTAAAACTCTTTTGCTCCACCCATAACATCAATGAACATCTAATTCCAATGAATAATGAAAGAGAGCAGCACAGACTTTATGCTTTCAATATTTACTTACTGATCATTTAATTTCCTCACAGGGCTAATGTGGAAACTGGAAGCTACTACCATACACAATCAATAACTCTCCTACAAGTTTAATGCGAGACTTTGGAGACACTGGCAGAAGTAGCCAGCCAGAAATTAAATAGCGACTGCCCCCTTTGTTTTTTGTATAGAGAAAAGCAATACAAACATTCCCAGCATCCTTCTTTAGCTTACTAACTCTTTCTGATGAAGGATGATGAAGGCTGAAATCCTCAGAAGCTTTGTCGGACTGGAAAAGCTGGACTGGGTAGAACCTATTAGCACAACTGGAACTCAAAGAAAAACCCCTCTATGGAGGGGTTGTCATAACTGAAGAGGGCAAGTTCAGCTTATCGGTCCTTACTGTTTTGCTCCCCAAAAAAGTGCGAGTCATTTTGTCCAAAGGGTAAAAAAAAAAATAATTACCTGTTTGCTTTAGAAAGTGAAATTCCAACAAAAGATTATACCTGATAGAAGGAGCACACATTCCTCCTAGGAACAGCAAGAACTAGAAACAAGATTCAGATATACAAGATGTTGCGTATTTTAACTAGTGCTGTTCTTTGATGACAAACAAGAATACATTAACTATAGAGTCCAGATAGTCATTTTCAATTTGGGTCCTTCAAGACAAACAGAGAGCTATTCTTCTAGAAGTGATCCAGCCTGGCTCCTTAGAAAAGGCAACACTTTTAGAGAAAGATCTGGACCACCATAAAAAGTTGCTCTACAACATGAAGCACCCATAAGAATGAAAGCATCCAAAATCCAGTAACTGGAATTTAGTTCTTTTTTTAGGTACACAAACAAAACTGGTTTGGGCATCCAAACAGAAGCAGCTTTCAGAGGAGAAAGAACGCAAAATCTGAATTTAGATATTCAGATTGAAGTTTCAGCCTTCATTACCATTACAGCACTGTTGACTTCTGATGGATTAGCTACATTTTATTGATGATTACTTTCCTCTTACTCAGTTGACTAGTTCACTTCATGCCTATTTGATATTTGCTCTCTTCAAGGCTACTGAGGGTTTAAAACCTCTCTGCACATTTAGAAGCTGTGTCAGAATGACAGGATATTCTGTTGGGATCTCACAAATACAGTTTTTCCCTAAAATGCTCACGCTGTGCTCCCTGACACAGAATTTTCTTGTGATACAATCATTACTCAGACTTCATTCAGGAACTATTTTTCCCCCTCAAAGTGTTCCTGCATTCCAGGTATTTTGCCTAATTTATGCTTTGTTGTTTAAATATTTTTTTTCCTTCCTCTGTGTTCCACATCATAACCTGCATCTACCCAAAATGGACAGCACAGTGCCTAAAATGCAGCACTGTTTCTCTTCCTTCTCCAGTGGCCCATCTGCTCTCCTTTTCTCTGGAAAGCAATCCTGCTGCACAACACCAGCTGATATACAGTTCCAAAGATTAAACCACAATAGAGATTTTGGAAAGATATGAAGGGAAGGAGAAGTTATTTCATAACCAATTGACAGTGAAGGGCGACTTGTTTGAAATGGTTTTGATGACACGTCACAAACTGAATCTTCATATTGTTTATTTCTCTGGGCAGAAGCCAAACGTGTCTTTTGGAGGCAAAATATATTTCATATTTTTCTTGGATATCCACACCACAGAAAATATCTTTATGAAATTAGTCTCTCACCGTATATAACTTTGAAAAGCTTCCCATCTGGTTACCTGTTGTACAAGACATTTATTATATTGAACTACATTAAATTGGTTTTGAACATTTTGAATATTTTCCCTCTATGATGTCACCTTAAATAAAACATTTGGGCAGGTTTTAGAAAATGATACAAGAAAATTTTAATTAAGTCATGCTTTCTCACTAATTTCTTGGAAATGAGCAACGTTTCATGAAGGTTTTTAATGGAGATTTTGCTGAACCACTTAAGAAAATCATCTCAGAATGAACACCCATCATTTACGTGATTACCCAGAAGAGTATTTTAAACATCTCACAGACAGAAGCTGGTAATGTATTCCAAAACAAGAAGCTTTTTACTGATGGCTGGCAGCAAAGTGTATTTCTTGATGCTTATTTTAACATTTTTGAAAATAGATTCCAAAATATTGAAAGGAACAACCTAACTCACAAATCCATAAAGCTTAAAGATTTCAGAACAATTTCTCAGCAGACTTAAAAAGCCAAGGAGCTCCTTCCTTACAGTGTCTGCCCTGCTAATACACTCATTCGTAGACAATAACTTCTTTCACGCCCAAATTTTCCTTGCGCTCACCTAAATTTCCATGTTATTGAAGTGTACACATTAAGTACAGAGAGATCTGTGGGTAGGTGCAAGTTTTCCTACCACCAAGTTAACCAGAAAAACAAATGCTAAGTATGATCTGGAGAACTTTAAAGCCAAATACAAGAAGAAATTCATAAATTTACAGCCAAACTAACTTCATTGGTTCTTCTCAGCCTTTGTGTTATTTTCTCAAGCCACGAGCATTTCTTCTGTCCACCAGGTGAATTCAAAAACTACCAACAAAGAGCAACAATCTTTAGAATGTGAGTGAGCGCCTACGAGTCCATCGGTTACCTTGAAATAGCTGTAATCATCAGAACTTGGCAACACTCTGAAGTGGAGAGAACTGTCAAAAATCAGGTTACAGTATTACACCTGTTATTTGCTACTAACTTCTGATTAAGAAGGGAGCCCAAAATTCAAGAACAAGCAAGTCAAAGAATTATCATAAACCAATGATCATTCAGAAGTACAAAAGTCTCTAGATTTCATAGCTAAGCTGTAAGAAACAGTTTAGCACACTGAAAATACATCAATTCTGTTTTTATTTTTGTTTTTTGGTTTTTTTTGTTTGTTTGTTTGTTTTTTTAATAAAGGGAAAGTCTAAACTGCTTAAATGCAATAATGAAAGAACCCATCTGCATTCCCAAAGTTGGACCGTTAAGAAGAAGGAATACACATGAGCGGATCCAGTCAGCTTGGGACACTGTAATTATCCTGGCCAATTGGAGATGAAAAACGATCTGCATTCTTACAGAAATCTGGAGCACAGTCTACCAGCTCGGATAAGAACACTGCTTAAACCTGACACAGTGAACAATTTGCTGAGACCTTGTCATCTTCAGTAATTAGAACATCAGATCAGAAACTGAAAATAAATATTTGGTTCCTGCTTTGCTGTCTTTTATAGAGTACTACCAAGGAATTAAACTTTGGATTTAGTGTGGATTGAGTGTCCTCAAACTAAGCTTTTATATGAGAGGAAAAAAAGGTACAAGAAAGTTATTTTAATGATGTTCTTTTATCTAAATGTAAGTTATTCGACTACACTCAACATTAGGGTAGCACTTCAACAATATACTGCTTTTTCATTAAGCAACTTGTAAGATAAGAGCACAAAAGTGATTAAAATGAAGCTTCTGGTGGTGCTGACAAAGGCTTTGTTATGGTGTACCCAGTGGCAACACTGAGCAGTATGGGTTTTTCTACCTCACAAAAGAAGTGAGCTGTCATGACCAAAAAAGATTTCAGATTACAATTATTGCATTTTTCCTCATGCTAAAGAAAAATAATTCTCATCCACAACCATTAAAAAAAAAAAAATCTCCCCAAAATCCAAGGTGGCCTCAAGGTAACCATAAACACCAAATAAGAATACCAACCATCAAGCTCTAGCTGACCTCATGTCTTAATCTATGGCTATTTGCCTTCAGGTTGTAGAGTCCAATAAGTGACTCAGAATCAATGCAGCGAGGCTACACTACAGGCCTCCAGCTCTTGATGGCAACTGCTACTCCGCTGTCATTCAAATCTAAGTTACATTGAAAGTCAGGGTTTATTAGCTTGATTTAGACTGTATATTTAGGCAACTGAATTAAATGTAACTTTTTTTTAAGGATTTGTTATTTAACTGGTGCATACATTTCACTAAACTTAATTATAGGGCCTTTCAGAAACTGTGACTGAAATGCCACTTCACTAAAGAAGTTAAAACTAAGCACACAGCAGAAGATTAAGCACATTTGCTTTCTCTGGACTTAACCAGCAAAGCATCTGTTTATCAATGCAACACTATGAATAGAAAAATTATTCCAACTTTCTTTTCATTATCAACTCTGACTCCTAATCACAACAGATTTATTTTAGACATCCTGAGTCCCCTCACTCACTCCCAGCAGGACTGTTGAGATAATCAGTTTTCTTTACACACAAGACAGTTCCCTTATCATAAACATGGCACAGGCTTTTCTGTACTATCAAAAATATTTCCAACTTCAACTTTTCATTCCTCATGTAGACTTCACAATGAGGGTGTGATATAAACCTCATAAAGTTAAACAGGAAAATTAATTTCCTACTGTGGGTTCTAAGAAATGAAAGTATACAATTAAATCACAGTATTACTCAAAAAACATATCTCCATGGCAATGACAAAGCAGAGCCCACAGGCAGTAATTCCAATACCTACTCCAGAGCCTTAGTCTTCAGTATAGACTGCTTCCTGTGCTTCTTTCACTTTCTGTTCTATTGAATTCACCTACATGATTTCCAACAATATCACACAATATCGTAACAAACTGAGCTCCACTTTATTTCTGGCAGCACAACAGCTGAAGTCTCCTTTTGCAAAGCCAACCTGAACATATTCCTGGATTCCCTCAAGCTTTGAGGATTACCAGAAAAAGGGTGGATTGTCTGAATAAGGCCTTTAAGCACATCCCCTTAATGTAGTTATGTCTCTCACATCTACAACTGTTTTCAACTTCTGCTCCTCATTTGTTAACTGTCCCTCATAAAAACATCTCCAGATAACTTAAAATGAACTGCTTTTGCAAGTCAGCCTATTTTTTCTGTGTATTTGATATCTACCTTTGAACAGCAGTAAACAAACCATCACAACTACTTACACAGAGTAATACGCCATGGAATCACTAACTGATAATTAATTTACCTTCAAATGAAGAACCATAAAAAAGCTATGGAGCCCATCTCAGAACAACTTCTGGTACTTTCTATGTGAACTAGAAGGTCTAAAAAGGTATTTAAATACTGACTACTTAAGGGAAGATGAAGGCTGCCCCCAAGAAGCACTTATTTCATGGTTTATTGTGCTTTTGAAGACTTAACATGCTTTACTTTTTATATATCCTTTCAATTAAATGAGGCTGTTATTACATCTGGCTGCGTCATTTATTTTAGCTACTCCACTTGGCATTTTTTTGTTATCAACTAGACAGAGTTTTCATTTTTTTCAGTTTACTTCTTTGCAAGGCACCGTGACCCACATGGCTATAATTTACTGAGAATGAGAAAACTGAGGCAGTGAGGATGAATTGTGACATCTGGTGTTCTTTCAAGTAATAAAAGCAACAACAACCATTAGAACTATGGTTGGGCAACCCTTACAATGATCAGAGATCCTTTGGAATACACAATTATACGCTTACTAATACAACAAACTGAAAACAAGCAATACATTGAGGTGTCCTTAGAAAATAACATCAGTAATCTTTTTCTTCTGTTCCTTTGTAAGGTTTATTTTTCATTCCTCCTCCTGCTGAAATAAATGCTGAAATTCCACTGAAACTGGGAAGGAAGTTAATCTTTCTGGCCTTCTCCACACCTATTTTTTACTTGTACAAGAAAATGAGTGTTACAGTCTGCAGGGTAAGCAGGCTGGTTGCTGTTGACAACAGCACACCACAGCTGCTGTTATCAGACAGCGGGACCCATGAATTTAGTTATTCAGCTGTACTCAAATGCCTAATGATGGTCCATACAAGGCCTTTAAGAACTTTTCTTATTTGATTCAGGTCACTCTACATTTACTTCTGTCCAAAGCTACTTGGAACTCTATCTTATTTAGCACAGGCAGACCTAATTCCAGTTCTCAAGAATTTTTACATGAATCTGGGAGCAAAGTCATGTTTGTTCTTCAATTTCAGTGCCCAAAAAGTTATAGTTCAGGACTATGGGCAGGAAAGAAAGGAAGAAAGGTGAGAGATCTGAGTTACAACTTACCTAATTTGCCTGCAATACGTACAGAGTTGTTCACACTAAATCCTTTAATTGTTAGATAATGTGAACTGTGTTACTATTTGAAACAATATATGTTGCTGTTTGAAATAATACATTTAGATTTCCACAACTATTTTGATTATACTTTGGACATGTCTTTCAAATCAACCATTTCAAGCAGTTACTGCTTTACTAGGGCCCTTTCAGCTAAAAACAGAACAAACATGGCTTCATCAGGGTCATGGTGTACGGAAATAAAGCACAATCAGAAGGCAGTTGCAGTGGGCATCTTCCATTTAAGCAAACTCAATGGTACTAACTCCTGGTCCTGTGATTTGCAATGCTTTACAGCTACATAAACACCTGAAAGTTTTCCTCACATACAGTTTATCTCTGCTAGGCTCTCTATTATTTCAAGTTCCCTGCAACCCCAGATATAGCATCTCCTAGCTCCAAAATACCACATGTCCATCTCTGAGGACGCTCTTTCTACGGTTATTTGCCATAGGAAATGATGAAAGGAAGAAATTCTTTTTTTCCCAATTTATTTTTGACTACACCCAAAACTCAGTTTTAATAATCATGAGTCATTATTCAAAGGGAAGCATTTGCCTTGTAGTTCCACAAATACTTCCCACACCTGCCATCTCAGTCAAATGAAAGTCCTAACAGAGTAAATACCACCTTCAGCTTATTGACTACACTTTGCTACAAATGCGTAAAGATGAGAACTTCAGGTAGAGCACTGTGAATACAGAATTGTTATTTAAGTTGTGAAAACTCTGCATTAAGTTACTTTAGGAAGTAACTTAGCAGTTCTAATGTAGCAAAGATGAGAATGATTATTCAGGTGTTCCACACCTTACTTATGCTGTGATCAAATTACTACGCCAGTTGCATATAATGTAGCAGGAATGCTCCACAACACAAATCAAATACTTTGAATCTAAAAATCACTTTGCAACGTGCAGCATCAGAGTCTGTACCAGCTTCTGACCTCTTCAAAAGAGCTGCAGAAGTGAGCTTGCTCAGTACTCTGACTGCATGACCAGCTGCTATCACAGAAGCCTGTTACGTGGCTGTTCTAAGAACTATCTAAAAAGCATATGAAAGGGGAAATCATTGCAATATCTACCTTTTTAAAGAAAGTAACAAACAGTAAATTGGATATTTTCTACATCACTAGCTTAGAACATAGAACACAGGGATTAAGATGAACCAAAGGAAGGTTTTGCTAACACAAGTAAATAAACTATTCTGCTTACTTTAGTTCAGTTGTCCTACTTGGTAGCTTGCAGTATAAGCTAA
This sequence comes from Tetrao urogallus, assembly GCF_951394365.1. Taxonomy (NCBI): domain Eukaryota; kingdom Metazoa; phylum Chordata; class Aves; order Galliformes; family Phasianidae; genus Tetrao; species Tetrao urogallus. The sequence goes on from NC_136825.1 coordinate 16,715,835, forward strand.
AAGCTATCTCCTAGACATCAGTGATGGCTGGGCATCAGATTCAAAGCAGCAACAGCAGGGGAGGGCACATGACCCTAACTGGAGAATTCTAAGCTCCTCTCTACAAAGAGAAAGCTGAAGCAACACTTAACATTCTCACCTTCTAGCACTGCAAAATCCCGGAAGGCAAAAAAGCACAAAGCCGCAAAACAGAGCCCTCAGTGTTGCTCAAGGTGAGACTCAAACTTCTGAATCAATTTGTTGGCCTTCCACTTCTTTTTTGAAACAGAATCTGTCACAGTCATCACAAAAACTCTAGGTTTTCTAATTAAAAACATGCTCAGTAACCACTTCTTATGACATGCAACTGAACAATTTCTGTTTGGAAACATAGCATCAGTTCATCTGTAAATTAACTAATGACACCCTGCATCATAAAGTGTATCATAATCATCTGAAGAACCCTGTATAAACACTGGTGTGAAAGACGTCTTTTTGAAAGGCAGATGCAATTGGGTTACTGTATTTTCGCAACATGTTTGTAGAGCTTTGCTTTTTTATTAACAGGGCAGCATCCTGACCTCATTTAGTTGTTTTTACACGTATTCTAAGTTATAAACCTTGGTGGGAGAGAGGAAGGGCATCTGGGAAAGGAGTACAGCCTTCAGGATTTCCTCTGGGACCACAACGATTATAATATCACTCATTTTTCCCCAAACATGCCTGTAAATGCACAGAAGAATCCTAGGATCTTAGACTTCTGAATAGATACACACACATATATATATACATAATACATATATATACAATTTTTTTTTTCTTAAGCCTCCTAAGAGGCAAGAGGCACAGACTGCCCGCAGACGACACACCAGCGAGGGGCGACCTCGGGCCCTCTAACGCCGGGCGGGAGGAGCGCCGCTCTGAGGCAGCACAAAGCGCAGCTCCGTCCGCGCCCCGCCCGAAAGCGGCAGCACCAGCGCCTTTCCCAGCGCCCGAGCCGCAAAGCCACCACCCCTCAGAGAGCCTGGAACCCACCGCCCCCTCCCGGCGCGGCGTCACCCAGCCGAGCACCTCCGCGCGCGCCAAGACTACAACTCCCCGCAGCCCCCGGGAGAAGGGCCGCGTCTGCACCGCGGGGCCGCCTGGGAAGCGCAATCACTCCCGCCCTTCTGCTCGGCCGCCGCCCGCGGGCCGGGTCCCCGCCTGCGGCCGGCGCTGGGCGGGGCGGCCGCAGAGGCGCGTAGCCAGGCGGGGAGGAGGGGGAGGGAAGGGGAGGCGGCGCGGCCCTCCCGCGCCCAGGGGCGGGGAGCGCGGCGCCGGCCCCGCCTGTGGCGCTCCGTGGAGCTGTTCAGCGCCCAGGTGCTGAGTCTCCCCCCGGCTCACGGAGGCTCCGGCGGCTCTCCCTTCTCACCGCTCCCCGGCGCGGCTATGGCTCCGGCGCTCAACCGCCCGCTCGGGGCACTCTGAGCGCCGCGCCCCGGCGCAGATGCGGCAGATCCAGGCGCCCCTGGTTCCGCGGGGGGACGCGGCAGGTAAAGCCTCACCCTCCCCGCCCATCCGCATTGCATCCGCGGCCCCTCGCCCCTCCGCTCGCGAGGCCGTTGCCGAGTCGAGGCGAGCCGACGGGCAGAAGCGTGCACCGCGAGGGGGACCGCGAGGAACAAAGCGGTGCAGTGCATACGCTTTTTAAGTAGTTTCGTTGTTTTAATTTCCGGGAGGTGGGGAACGGAGAAGAGATAAAAGGTTCTTACTGCAAATATCTGTGCTTAGCTACATGTAAGAAAAGAACTAACTCGATTAATCTGCTGCTGGCACCGTGCTTGTGTTCTCGTGGCTCAGCACCAAAAAGAAAATTAAATGCAGCATTTGTCATACAGGTATTGCTACAGTCAAGTCTGCAAAATGGTTTCCTTGAATACCCTCCTTGGCTGCACGTAGTGCTTGTATAGATTTTGCACAGCAATAATTACCTGCATATTTCTACATGGATTATTAGCCACACTGAGGAGCTGGGGCACACAGCAGAAGGTCAGAGGCAGACCAGCATATATAGTGGTCCTGTAACAAAGTGTCAGAAAGGGGAAGAAAAAATCCCACTATATATGACCAAAAAATAAGTTACATCCTAAGTGAAGTCATTTGCAGCCAAGCACGGTGCTGCTATGCATGATGCTTCAGGCTTCTTCTTAGTGCTGAGTGATGAGGTAGGGAATGGAGCGAGAACATTAGATGTGCACAATCAAGCAGCAAGTGTTCTTAACTGTGTGCATGTGGAGTAGCTTCTGTTGTCAATGCATTGGTGATTGTTCCTTAACTATCAAAAGACTGCATATTTTACCTCAGAGCAGGATGTAGCTGTATTTTCTGTTGTGTTGGTAATACAGATTTACTTCATTTCAGAGTGGCATGGGAAGGGGGAAGCTGGCAAAAGGGAAATTCAGCACTTTCCTTGGGTGTAGAATATAAAAAGCAACTTTAAATGAGCAGAATGCATGCAGCCAGAGCAGGAACTTGAATAGGTTCTGTGCTGACTTCAACAGGAAACCTGAGAACTAAACTAGGAGTTTAAAAAAAAAAGCTTCCTTGAGATAACCAAGATGTAAAGAGTACAGTAATAATGCACTGTATCAAGAAAGATGTGCTCCCCACATTACCATATCATGCATTAAGACCAGAAGAATGCCATCAGGCAACTGCTGGGGTCAGTAAGGCAGGTATTTAAAAGCAAGTTGATGAGACTCACAATAGTTGTCATGCTATTAAAAATTGCCTAAATGTACATAGAAACTTCACACTTCTCATTTTTTCTTTTTTAATTCATCATTTTAAGATCTGGATATGCAACTTGTTTCCAGTAGAGAATGCATTTATTTTGTGTTATCTAGGCAGCAGTTTAACAGTTTCTGTGTTTTAGTATAATAAGAAGAGTTGGACACCATCTCACAGTCCTTGCATATCCAAAAAACTCCTCTACAGTAAGAACGCTGAACATGCAAGGCATAACATCAGGTTCTCAGAAGTAGCCTTTTAAGAATCAAGTTAACAATTACAGTAGGATACTACTGTAAGATTAAAAACCAATTTGTGCTTATGACTGCATGCAAGGCAGGCTTCCCCCTCACCCACCCCCCTGCCCAATTTGAAAATGATTTCCTCACACAGCTCCTCCCCAACTCTGGCTTTTAGCCTCTGTACCACAGAAGCCTCAGAGCATGTGATCCGCTCTATGTGACTTAAGTTATGTTATTGATTTTTTCTACCATGAACAATTACTATGGAGCGACAAGTCAACCATTTTGATCTTTACAGACCTAGCTCTGTTTAGCAGTGCTATCCTTAGCGCACACATCCTAACCCAGCCTGCATACCTCAAAGTAGCAGTTAGCTTCAAAATTAAAGGGCACTGTTAAACCTTAAAATAGATTTTCTTTTGGGGTAGGAATGAAAGAGGCTTAATACCAGAATTGCATTCTAGAGATTTTCAATGCTGTTGCCTAAAACAACCCTTGAGGAGCTACTGAAATACCAGAAGGGCTGAGCAGCGTGCTCTGACCACACCCCTACATTGCCATAATCATCAACTGAGACTCTGCTTGTTGCCACATGGATATTTTTACCTGGTCAGTTAGAACAAAGACAAAGATTCTTTGTGCTTATTAAAAGCAGGCAATCCTAGCTTCATTAAGCCAATGATCTACTCTTAAAATATTTTTAAAAGGATGCTTCTATTACTCCAACATTGCTTATGCTAAAGCCTATCACAAGTAGAACATGTTGTTTGCTGACATGCCAGCTTGGGCAATAAGCAAATATTTTTCTGATTTAGAATCCATTGACTTTTCCCATCCAGTTATCATGCATTAAGGACAGTGCAGAAAATCTCAAGTTGCAAGCTCTTCATGGAAATGTTTATTTTATCTTTTGTAGTGGACTGCTGAAGTCATGGAAATATTTTATTACACTTAAGTCCATTTTTCAGAAAGTCTTGAGCAAAAATGCTTGCTACAGTCACATTATATAGCAATTATTGCAAGTTTTGCTTTTAACATCAAAATCTCTATAAGCAAAATTGGTATGAAAACTTTTAAGTTAAAAATCAGCATGTGTCAATGGAAAGCAAACGAGTGGTTCTTTACTGCTAACTGTATAAGGGAGCAAAGAAACACATACCTTTACAAAAGAGAACCAAGGTACTCTGTGCTACCACAAAAAAAAAAAAAAAAAACATTTAGCATGCTCTTCTATTCCCTTCATTATGGTTGAGATAGTGCATTACCTTCATATAACTCTGGAAAGAGGTAAAAACAAAAAAAAAAACCAACATACTCTATAGTGCCAGTTTGCTGCTTTCATTTCAGCAATGCTTGCCATTAAGTACAACTAGATTATACATATCCCCCATGAATGACCTTAAATTGTCAGTACGATGCTCCCAGCTCCACTCTTTAAAAGGCATTTAAATGCACCATGCAATGAACAGTTACTGAACTGCTTTCTCTTACAAGAAAGGGCCTGTACGTTTGAAGCAAGTCAGCAAGTAATAGTATCAGTAATTTTTGAAAGCACGCCTCCTAACTTGAAGATTTACCTATGGACTCTTAAGTATTCGTAGTAAGTTCTCCACCACGCTCAGAAGTAAACAGAAGAAAATCATGGCTGCTCTACAAGTATGACTGCTATAATCGTGTACTGTCATGTACTGTAGTTCAAAGTCACTGTAAAAATGTGGGAGAATGAACATCAGAACATGGGTGAACTGTGAAGTTCTTGCACAGAGGAAGAGTCTAATCTGTGCTGACATTATAATGCTGACAACAATTTGTGCAAAAATACTCCTAGTTTGGGAATTATATCCAAGGTGAATTGCACCAAGTACAACATTTTCTTAAGTTCTACTGAATTTAGTTTTTAGTACTTGGCATGCGGGTAGAAAAACAAAGACAGCACAGAGGACAAAGCCTGCACATAGGTTTGTATTTACCCATTAGTAAACACACCAGATCTCCGGCAATTCCTGACTTAGTCATGCAAGTACTGCCAGGGTCACTCAGCTTTTACTGTAATAGCATTCAGAATGCTGTCAGACCTCAGAGTGACCAGCAAACATCCTCTTAACTCAAAGGAAGAGTAACTGCATGTTTGTATATCCCAGCAAAGGCGGAGGAGACTGAGAAACTTCATACTGTTGATCACTGTGCTACAAATCTAAGGCTTAGCAAGTATATTAAAGAACTCAAAGAGAGCATTTGTGCGTGTGAGCTGACCCTAGTCTCCACAGTGGGAATGGATGCCTGGGCAGCATGCCTGCTGTTCCTGTGTGTATGATGACCATTCATCCTGGCCACAGGCCTACTGCCTTCAGGTGAAATAGAACTTCATGGATTTCACTCTTCACTCACCATGTTCTACATACAGCATAGATTATGTGACTGGACTAGAATTGCACGAAAAACCCTAACTCTATCATTCTTCAGGTTTCTGCTCCACTTTGAGACTTTCCTGAGGCTACCAAGAAGCAAGCTTCCCTCCCACCCTTGCCCTCCCCATTACTTCTCCTCAAACAATATAACTTGTCAAAATTTGCAAATACAGCCATATTAAATACTCCTTATGAAACAGGATCTCAATCTATGAAGCTTCTGAAATAACCAGAGTTCCTATTGGAACCCCGACCCAAGATACCTCAGATGTTACAACAGAAGATATGCACAACCAATATTCCACCCATTAAGTTCAGCTGCAGTCCATTTTCTGCCTATAAATTATAGGATCTCAAACGCAGAGCAGGCAAACATTAACCTGGCATTCTAAAAATTTGGTAAACTATTCTTACTACTTTTTGTTGACATTCCCATAGCATCTATTGAACCCTGGACTTCATAAAGTGCCATATGACCTACGAAAATGTTGTAAGACAAGCCTTGTTCTAATTTTGTCATACAACTCTGTTCAATTTTGAGGTCATTCAAAATACATACACTCTAAGTAGCTAGAAGTTACTTGTCCTAGAACCAAAAGGACGTCTAGGAATACGTTATTGGTGAGAATGGGTTTGTAAGACAACATAAGCCAGGAGATTCCAATTTAAACATGAAGAACATCAAGGCTTACACCATATCACTGTTGCATACGAAAAATGCCACAGTACCATAAGATGAACTATGAATGAATTCAGCGTAAGCTTCAGAGAACACATCCTAGACATTGTTCTGAGTAGCTGAGCACTGTCAAACTTCCTCAAAAACTTTTTTTTTTTTAAACACGTCATTACTATATAATGACATTTACCCCAAACCCCATCATTCCTTTTTTTGCTAGAATGCATGGATTTGAAAAATGCTCTACTATTCCTGTATCATTTCATAGTTTAATCATAGGCAGCTCCTTAAATCTGAGAACTGAGATAAATGTAAGACAAGTATTTTTTTCCGTGGTACTTGACTTCTGTCAGCTACTGTAACTCAAGCTGAATCTATTTTGTTATTAACAATAGCAAAAATAACCTCCAAAGTGACAAGCCATATCTGTCACTTGAAACTATACAAGCTTTGAGTGTATTTATAAACTGACTCGGGGAGAAGAGCTAGCATTGCAGGATTCCATCTGTTCCTCTATTTTCTAAACATTTGATTTCCATTCCTCTACCCACAGAAAAAGGAATATATTGCTGCTAATATTTTATTACAAGTATGCTTATGTTTTCTTCATACTTGTTAATGTGAGGTTTGCTTCCGAACTTCGCATTTTAGAACTGAGTTTTACTTGATTTATTGGTTTTCAACTGCTGATAGGACAAAGGCTTACTTCAATGCTTCTTCAAATAAAAGGAAGCATCATGGAGGAGTGGGAGAAAAATCAAGTGTTCGAGGAGAACTAATTCTATGTAGAAAGGAAGAGGAAAGCTGCGTGGTGCTTAGATGAGACTTGGGAGAGCTAGAAATTAAGGAGTAGAAAAGATGTAAGGGACAAGTGGTAATGTAGGACTCAAGATAAGGAGATGTATCAAAACAGAACAGTGTAAATGTGGAGTTAAATTGCAAGGACTAAAGATCCTGTGTAGCCAAGAATGAAGATGGACTACAGCTTCTCACTGTGCCACCACTGTGTATGCTATGCAGAGACATCAATGTCTCTCTCCAGCACTGAACTCCAACACATCCGTGCAGGAATCCAAAATCTTTCTTGATTGAATCACAGCAGCACGTTACATCCATGGCAGAAAATGAAAGACTGCTCAGATGCAGTATAACAACATTTAATTAAAAAAACCAACACAACAACACTTGAGAGCAGCAGAGCTCTAACCAGCCTGTTAGGTCATATGCCTTACTTTGCACTTCACCATAGAGAGGTGATTTTAAGAATGGTACTCATATATATCCTGCACCAAATAACCTGAATTACTACCAAAAAAATTTAATCATTTTTACCCTCTAATATTTTCAATTAACTCAGCATTACCATGTTGTAATAACAAGAGAATTAATCCTTAGCCTTTCAAATAACAATTGAATCCATGGATTATGCAAGTCTTCCCTACCTCTTCAATTATTATCCATCTGACCACAGACAAGAATGGTCAGTGCTGTCATTCTGGAGAGACAGTATGGCTCACTGAGCAGGCAACAAACTCCAGGTCCGTTTTCAGCCACACCATTAACTTCCTGTAACACAGAGCAAGACACTCCAAGCCTAACCAGTCACCCACTATTACTAGATTTATTCCATTCCAGTCAATAGCACAAGCCCTCAGCTTGCTGTTGTGGTAAGCACAAGAGAGCCTAACATTGTCATCAAACAGAAGAGAGGCAAAGTGAGAGCCATGAATCCCACTGCATTCCTGGACCCCTGCTCCCATTTCTTCTTACCATTAACTCATTTGTAGGGAATGTATATTATGGTTGATCTGCATATTTTGATAATAATTCCTTTAATTAGCACTAACTAGAATAATAACTTGCCCACTTCCTGACCCAGACAATCATTAATAATACAAGTTCTTTTTATGAAAAGACGTAAAAGTGCCCTTTTTTTAAAAAAAAAAACAAAAACAAAAACAAAGGTTTTTAGGTCAGACTTTAGTAGATCATCTAAAAAGCCAAATATGATTCATTAAACTTATCTTCCAAGGAAACTTCCAAGAAAGAGTGGTTAAGTTCTTTACTGCTGTTATTTTCTATTTTAGAAAGAAGTTTACCTATTCCTTTAATGCTAATTTCACCTGGATCCAGAAACCCCAAGCTAACAGTAAAATAGATTTCTGATCAAGATGCAATGACCAGAGTACCACAACATGCAAAGTTCCTGTTTCAGAGGCACAAAAAATTCATTGGAATCTAACAGTGGAAAACAGCTAGCAGCCAGTGTCAATATATTCTCATGTTTGAACCAGTGACAGGGTAAACAGTTAGCACCATACATCAGAACTCTGGTCACTACTGAAGTTCCTTAATTAATTGACATTTGACCTGTGTGTGAAGTCTACATTTTGTTCATTGTCTGAACTTCTCATTTCAGCCATTTCTATACACTGAAACAAAACACTAACGGAGACCAAGAAAGTCCTCCGTATTTCACAATCTTTGAGTATTGCTTCTGGAAAGCACTCACACACATTCTCCTAGAACTGAAAGATGAACAGCCTGCTGTCTTCTACCTCTTTGAAAGGAGGATCCTGTTTCACCATAGGAAGCCACTCTTGTTCAGATTGATGACAATCAGTCTTTCACCTCACTAGCCATTAATAAAATCCCAGTGGCAAAAGGCAGCAACTGCAAGGTCTCACCAACATACATCTGAACTGTGGCTTGGGCATCACCATTCACAGCTGTTGTCCAGCACTACTGTTAAAGAGCCACTCACCAAGATTCAGGGTCACAGTAGAAATGAAGCACTATAAAACTCAGTATAAGCATGCCAAAGTAACTAGTAGAGACCCTACACAAACAGTGAATCTATGTACACATTTGTACGTACATAAACTTTCCAAGTCTTATTCCAGTTTCTTACACTTTAGTGCACAATACTTAAGTTATTAATATTAACTATTTCTCATTTATAATTCACACTTTTCCACATTTACATATAGTACAATATCCTAAGGACACAAGCAATAATATGCTTTTCACACAGTAAACCATGTATTAACCAAATGTTCAAATGTTAGTATTGCATCAAAGTCCAAAGTCCACATTATATTTAGACATACGTGAAAAGCAAAGTTTTTTTTTTAATATGACAAACATTTGCAATGTTTAAACCACTCTTAATGTAACCATTTCTATCTACTCAAGTTCCATTCCTTAGTTCCATGGAATCTGTTCTTTATCAACAGATTCTTGAATTTCCTATCACGTACCTACATAACACAATATATTCCCATATCTACAGTGCAAACTGAAGCTGAAGATAAGCAGCAGACGGGGTTCTTCCCTGCCCCATCCCAATGTTCACAAGAATTATTTAAGCTTGAACTCAAAGAGTTTTTATACACTAATAGGTGTTCGCATTTGTTTTGGTTAAGCATTCAGAGCAACCTAGGTAGCTTTAATCTCATTTTTTCAGATGAGCAGAATGAGAGTAAGTTACATGAAACTGCTCCCATGATGGAACTACTCAAGGGTTACACATCTGAACCAATTCTTTGTTTTTCTAAGGCTTTTAAAGAAAACTTAGACTACAGCTTCTCAATCACAGAACTGCTTCCAAACATTGTAACTGATTCTATTCTACAAAGTTACCTAGAAACCCAACTCTTAAAAAGGAAAGACAGAGATAATCAAACCCTGTGCTGAAGGAATCTGTAACTTTGTTCATTACCATCTAGGCTCTGGTTCAAGGGCAGTATCCACTCAAAGTCAGTAACTTGCTCTAACCTCTTCTTTGTCAAAAGTGGTGTAAGTAGTCACTTTACTCCAATCATTCACTCAAATATTCACAAAGCTATGTTGCAAAGTGGGCTAGAAATCCATGAAATCCTGTAGTGGCCAAAAAGCAGCTAGTACCAAGATGTCTGACCCATTTCCTCAGCAGTCAGCACAATTGCCTTCTTTACAAAGCACTTTCAATCCACTGGATGGAAAGAAGGTTGAGTGTAACCAAGGAACAAATCTATTACTTCTAAAGAATTAGCAGCTACCAGTGGAGGAACTATAGCTTTCTATACTAACTACTCCACCTTTCTCATGTTAGTAAGCAGAACTGTCTGTTGCTGCTATTGAGGATGGTAAGAAATTCTGTCTCAGAAAAAAAATTAAGTGAAATGAGAATACATTAAAACAGAAAAACATTTGTTTTTCTTCATCTCTGAAATTCTATTTAGTTCCTCACTTCTCAGCAGTCAGTTACTTTGTGAAATCAGTACTGCTTTGCCACACAGATGACAGATCAGAGTTTCAAGGCACTTTCCACAGAAGAGTCTAACACAACACAAAGCTGAAATCTATCACAGATGTCCAAAAAAAAAAAAAAAAATATCTAGGCTTCCATTCAGGCCTATTATTTTCCTGAAGGCTTGGTAGGGAAAATAGTGAAAAGCATATTTTCTCTCACACAAGCCAGTTTCAAGAGTCATACCAAAAAGATGAAAATAGAAATTAAAAAAAAAAAAAAAAAACAAAAAAAAAACCAACCTCTGTTTATTTACTGTAGGTAACTGTTTCTGTTACATCCTTCAATCTCTTAAACAGTGGCCCGCTAGCAGAACCTGAGTACCTACTGCTCTTTAAAGGGGAGCCATAATAACAGCCACAAAGAAAGCTCTTACACACAGTCCCATTTTAAAATCCATGCATTCATTTCTAAGAGAAGCCAGGAAAATCCTGACAGATGGAAGAGCCAGTAGACAGCTTCATCCCTGAAAAGACTGCACATTAACTCTGTCAAACAGAGATTACAGTTCTGATTCCATAATCTGCCTTTGAAGAGCTACTTCTGACAACGCTGTGGGGCCCAGCTCCAGGTCTCTTCCTTCAGAACTCACCGACACAGTCTTCACATCTGTGCCACAACAGAAGTTCCATCACACAATTCATTTGATCAAGATGTGAAAGGTTACCTGACCAAACTTCCTATTGAACCCATTTTAAGTGACTGGAACAGCCTGCCTTGCTCGAGTGTGAAAAAGATGAACAGAAACATCATTCTGTAGAGCCTATTACTTTAGGACATTGCAAAAGAACACTTCATGTCTTGGCAACCAGAAGTAATTTATTGGATAGTTTTTATATTGTATTCTAATAAAACTTAGATTAAAAAACATTCCAAAGCCAGAGTTTCTGTATTTTCCATGATGGAAAGATTTTAAAATCAATCTAAGTCAAAAAGTTAAGTTCTTACTTCTTTATCTTTTTATTAATTTACCTATATTGATTCCAGTTGACTGGTTTGTTGCCAGGCATTTTTTTGGTAAGAGATTACTAACAGCCCAGAATTGGAATTCTTATCATGCGCATTTGTTTTGCCCAAAGGATATTATTAACCAAGATTCCTTTTACTTTATGCAGTACTAAGTAGCAGTTAACATCTCCACAGTCTAGCATGCAAGTTGATTTTGTCTGATCTTAATACCTCTCCACTCGTATTGTGCTGAATACCGTACTGTTCCGTAAAGTTACCTGGTTTTCAGCTCAGCAGATGAACATCGGCATGGTCTTCATTTAACAATGTATCTTAATTCTAACAAGACAATGCTCAGTCTGAACCTATGCTACAGAGCACAATCCACTAAGAAAAATAATCTACAGTTCACCAGCTTCCGTCTGCAGCTTTCTTCACTTCAACTACTTGCTCTTTTTAGAATGTGGTAGCTGCAGCTTCACTTGAGAGAAGAAGTTTATTTGGTACCAACTCACAAGCACAGTCTACTGGGCATCTTAACTTCCTCTGTCTCATAGTCATACTTGAGCACATTGTCATGGCTGCACTTGAGATCCTCTTTTAATAGTGTACAATCAATGAACGTACAGATGTCATAGCTATCAGGTATACCAGAGAGCTTGGCTACGTAGTTATTACACCAAAGCAGAGAAAACAGGACATTTACCCGGATCCTGTACCCGCTTATGAAACTCCAGCAGAGTGGAGCTCCAGAAGAGATCCTTCCCCACTGGCAGCCAGCTCTTAAATGGGTCTAGGAGAGGTGGAACCAGGCTCCACCCTTTCCTGCAGCACAGGAGAATTGCCTTCACCTGTGCTCCTCTGGCTGACTCAGTGCTCACCTCAGGTGATCAATCAGAGGTTCAGGCCGTGGTTCAGCAGCTCCCATACAAAAGGGGCTCTGAAGCCTGCTTTTACAGACTGAAGAGCTGTGCCACCTCCTATTTGGAAGTCATACTCCGGGGGTAAGAAGCTAACTTGCCTGAGAGATGACGGACAAATTGATTCACACCCTGTTTTCCATGCTGTTGTCCTCTTTTATTATTTGTCACTTTCTCCAAGACAGCACAAGACCAACTTGGCAATGCCAGAAAGACAAAACTGTTCAGCTTTTAGCGAGGCTACAAGCTTTTCTATACAACTGGAATTATTCAACCAGCATGAGTTCCATTAGCAATAATGTACAATAGCTTCAGTTCCCTGATCCAGAACTGACTAATCTGTTGTGAACACACCTCTGTTAGTTTAACACTACAATAGTATAAGAGCTGGTTTAGCTACAACAGTTTAGTTTGGATGCAAACTTCCTTTACATAAATAGCCTCTCAGCAGAGGTATTACACGACAGGTTTAAGTTTACCCTAGAGATCATGAGTACATGGAGAAATAAAATCCAGCTTACTAATTATTAGTTACTCTTGTAAGCACACTTAGTTTCTCTTTATCATTAGAGAAACAACCAACATGTTTGAAAGACACTTAGAAGACAACAAACAGGAACATCCAATATGCAAATCAGCTTCCCAGGAGTTTTAATCTCCTGAGGTCTTCTTCAGGAGGACAGCTGCCAGCTACAGATGCTTGGCTGACTAATTGGCATTAGCAATAAACAATATTTTAATTTGTCCAGGAAGGGAATTGAGAGTCTAAGAAAGGCTTATCAACACGCATTAATAAAACCTGATAAGCCTCTATCTTTACTGAAATTACTGTGGAGTTCATTTCTACCCTTGAAAATTGCACTAATGCCAAATTATGGTTTATACTGCTCTAAACAGCACCTAGATGAACTTCAGCTCTTGGCAGATTTTAGAATAGGTATAGTATACATAAAGTAACTGCTACTGTAGTAAGAATACAACATACTTAGGGTTTCATAAGGCAGGTTTGTATCCAAACCTGAGCAGCTTATAAGCAAGTAACACTTTTTATTAAACAACAGCCTGCTAGATCGCTTAGCGATATGTCAGTCTCTGAGCTACAAGACAACGTGTCTTATATACAACAGACACTGCTGCAGAAAAATTGTTCTCCTAATTCTTGGCAGCAACTATGACATTAACCTTTTGTTTTCAGGAGCTATAACCTGGCTTGCGTAATATTTATCTGACAGTATTTAGATGCTTCTTTCAGCACTTTAAAAGAATGCAGACTATCAGAAGTGGCCTAGACTGTATTTGCGTTCTGACATGCACACTGCAGACAGAACTCAGAGTCAATTTACATTGTTAGAGTGAAGAAAGTTAACGTAAGACTTCAGGAAGAGAACTGATGCGATAGATAAGCAAGCTGCAAATAACCTGGAGCAGGGTGGAGGCTGAAGAAAGCAACCATAAAGCAATAATCACTGAAAAAAAATTGAAAAACAGGATGTATGCAGCAGCTGCTGTTTTAAAACCTTTTGAATAAAGAATTAACAGCTGATGCTGTACTCAGTAGGACTCGCATCTACTCTGAGAAAGGGAGCTGAGCCAGGGAGACAGATGGCTGGTGAAGGAACTGACACTGCCAGAGCTAGAACATTCAGTAGTAGGGAGGAAAAACAGCTATACCCATAAAGGGACTACTGCCAAACATGTAAGTGAAGTGAGAGGAATCACGTGATTTCAACAGTTCTGCAGAATTGGGGATGATGTGCTGAACTACAGCAGCGTATACGGCCCCAAGCTTGGCAGTTCAGCAACAGCACAGAAGCAAAGAGACAAAGGACTGATTAAATGGTCAAGCACTACCTGAGAAACAGCAGCAAATAGTTCAAAAACATAAATGATTTGAAAAGCAAGTGCTGAAATGCTCAGTCAACACAAGCACTGAATAGATAGATTTATCTAGAATTAATTTGCAAAGAGATAGCTCATTATTCACTAGAAATAACCATGCCAAATGCTAAGTGTGAAGAAGCCAGATTCAAAATCTCTCTACTTAGGAAACAGTTTGAACAAACCTAGTGTTTCTCACAGCCATAGGTCAGCTCTCAGTAAATTCCAGGTATGTGTAACACTTGCATCTTGAGGCTCGCTTACGAATACCTGCCCATCAGCATCCTTGGAAATAGAGCAATTTAAATGTATGGGAAATAGCAGTTGTGGGGAGAACAAGTTTGGGAATTTTACAGTTTTGCGAGACAAAAAGAAGTGTCCTGAGGTCTTAGGAAAAGAAATATAAAGCTTATTAGCACTTGATATCTTCACAAGAAGTGACAGCTCTCAAGTAAAATAGAGATGCATGGTGGTACCTAGAATGAGCATCTAAAAAAATAAAAACAATTACTTCTACTGATGAGACCTTCACTTTTTACTAAGTACTTTTCCAGCCCATTATCACTGCCAGTTATTGATAACAAGATTCAAACTGCATTACTACAGATATATAGCTTTGGTACATGCTATTTTCATTAAACACATTTCTACTGCTTAATATTAAGGGCATTTAAGCCACACACTTACAGAACAGTCCCCTGTTTAAGACAGTTCTTACCAAAATCTTCAAGTTTTGCTGATATTTTAACCACTATTGCAGGAGAGCAACAGCTATAGCACAGACAAATAGAATATTCAAAATCCCATCAAACTTATTACAGAATAAGATTATCTTTTTGGTATTCAGAAAATTAAATTACTTTCCAAGATGCAGAAAGATTTTTTTAATATGCAGGCTAGGCAGCCTAATTAAATAACAGTATGTGATGGCTCCAAAACATTATAGATCACACATTAATGCAGAAAGCCAACATAATTACCAAGTTACCCATCCCAGACTTCTAGGCACAGAAAACAGATTCAAATAAACTACTAACGAGCATAAAAAGCAACATATGATAAAAATAAGCCAATGCAACTGCTAAGACTAATGAATGTGTTGAAAGGTCAGAGGAAAAAAAAAGGACTGCAGAAGTCATCACCAGTAAGAAGTACATAAATCTACAACTAAAACCACTTTAAAGAGGCAGGTAGCACAAGTTTTACATAAAAACATACTCTCAAAACTAGAATATCAATAGGAAGCCTCTTTCACAGAGTGGAAATGAGCAGATCAATAATTAGGTCATCACTGACCTCTTCCCCACCCCCCTCCAAAACCACACCCAAACAACAACAGCAGCTCTTACTTTCTATCTATAGATATACCCAACGTTAAAATACACTATCATTTCATTCCCATTTTCACCCCACCTCAAGTTATTTTCTCTTTCTTTCCCTCCCCCCCCCAAAACCTATTACGGTGTTCCCATTCTGCAGGAAAGCAGCATTACTGTGAAACAAAAGGGGATAAGAACACTGCCTTAGGAGGGCCAGGAGCACGTGTGTAGGGAAAATGCCAGAGGGCCAAACAGTAACAGGGGCAGCTCACCTGTACCCGGGGGAGTCCTGCCTCTCCCAGGCAGTCCTCCCATCACACAGCAGTGTTCTGCCAGGCTCACACACACCCCTACTCCATACCTGTTATTTAGACATTGGGGAACCAAGAAGGGAGCACTAACAGCCTGCCAGCTCAGCTCCACCTTCACAGTGACAGCATTTATTAATCACAGTCAGTTAAAACACCAACACCGATGCACTCTTTTCCAAGTTTAAAAACTGAAGAGATCCTAAGAGGCTATATAGTGTTGGAAAGATAAGCATAAGGTGAAATAAATTATGACTCCAGAAAACACTGATATTTTACTTTAGAAACCAACATTGAATAATACCTCCAAACAAATACATCATTGAAAAGAGCAGCAAACAGCTCACGCTTTAGCTCAATACACTAAGCAACACTGAGCTCTTCGCCAAAGGCAGGCAGACATGAGCAGGCCCAGCCCTCACAGCCGGCCATTCTGCTGAGAAGATAGACGGAGGCCTACAGTAGCTCACTCGTGCCGCCAGGACAAACCTAACCACTCTTCCTAGAACACCTCGCAAAGCTAAATCTACCTTCCTAGGAAGAAACAGCGTAGCAACAACAAACTCACCTCACAGAAATAGGAAACACGCCGCTCCCGCCGCCATCTCGCCCTCTCCTCAGTGCCACCGCCTTTCACTGCGCTCTCGCCGCCTCTGATTGGCGCGGCCCGCGGCTCTGCGGTCGAGCAGCCAATCAGAGCACGAGTAGCGGGAAAGCAGACTCCTCAATGTCGCACCTCCACGACAGCCTCCTCAGGGCCGGCGGGGATAACGGCTATCTTATCCTCAGGAGAGGTCAGCCCTTAAGCACAAGCCGAAACTTCATTTTCTCATCTCTTTCCTGACTTTGTCAAGCTAGTCTTTACAGAAGAAAAAAAAAAAGTAGGGAAGAACAAAAGCCTAAATGAGTTCAGCCATAGTGACAGCTGGGGGGGGGGAGAGGCGGAGCTGGAGGCGTGAGAAGTGAGGTCTGGGACATGGCGTGCTGCTGGTCAGCCTGCCTGACGGTGCAGGTGGTTCTCTGTGAGGGTCTCTTAGTTCTGGCTCTCTGGTGTCACCTGTGGAGTTAGCCCTGCTGGGCAGTAGGGAACAAAAGCACTTCAGTGGCAATAGGTTTACTAAATAATTACAAACATATTTTTGTACCTCTATTAACTAACTAAATGCTGTTTCAAGTGAGTCGTTCTGCCTTGGTTTTTTCCCACGTGTAGCTCCCTGCCCTATGCAATGCTGAGATCAGTGCCACCTGCTTGCTGTTTTTCCTCAAGGTGGGGCAGTGAGGGCAGAAGTGGGCCAGGTGTGCCTGTTTGCAGCACAGCCTCTGAACGAGCAGCCTGCCTCACAGAACAGGAGGTTGGTCAGGAGATGACTGAATCTTAAGGGGGGATTTCTTGTTGCAGAATTTGCTGAAAAATCAACAAAGCATCATCTACCATTCCTTCCCTTCTCTGCAAGTGGTGAACCTACAAGTGAAGTAAGCCTTCATGATTCTTGGAGGGCAGGGATGGGTTGGAGTTCTTCCATGTGAGTCTCTGTATGAGATTTTGCAAAGTCAGTGGAATTTCGGGGGTTGGGATCAAATGGATTAAGTATTCTGTGTTGTGTTTGCTCAGGGTGCAGGAAGGAAACATTAAATTACACCCACTTGAAGTTACTTGCTAATGAATTACTTAATTATACACTAGGGTATTAGAAGGGTTTTACATTAAGTCAGTGATGTTTTTGTTGTCTTATAAGAATCACCTATGTTTAGATAGGCTAGAATTAACAATCTCTCTTTAGAAGTCTTTATTTTAACTGGAGGAAAAAAAGGATTATGTTAAGAAGATAGCATGTTTAAATTTTTGGGGCAGGTGCTTGCAGTAAAAAGTGAATCGCTAACACATTAGATGTTAAGCATGTCTTGTAAAGGCAGGAGTTTCTTTAACAGCTGGTTGGAGACTTCTAATACCGCTAATCATAGCATGCAGATAAGTCCAGTGCTTCTACTTTTGCTATATGGTGGTTCAGAGAACTAATGGGAATACTTTAGAATGGTAGCTGTATGAATTGGCCAAAACTCTCAGCTCAGTTTTACATTTGAACACAAAGGTGGGAGCTACTACTCTCCCACTATGTTCAAATATCCTCAGTTTAGAACAGAAACTCCAGTAAAAAAGCAACTTTTTTGTGTCTTTGGGACTAAGAGTTGTGCTGAAGGCAGAACCTGAGCCTTGGTATTCTACGTTTGATATGAAATTTCAAAGGTATGAAAGCTTCAAAATGTATAATTTCATCTTGTTCTGCAAAATAGTTTATTTTAGGAAGTGACTTGTGGAGTATGTACCATCCTAATGCACTTAAATATCAAATGGCTGTGTTTTCCTTAGCAAAACATCATATAAGTTATCAGTTGCATGAATATATTATTGTACTTTCTGCCAGTATCTTTTAAATTCAGCTCATAGATTCAACCTGGTTCAATTACAGGAGTACGGTTGATGGTATTGATGGTTTTCTTTCAGGCCAGTTATGAGCTCTGTTCTGGCTCTAGATCTACTGCCACTAGTAATGTGCTAGGCTAACATCAGTGATACATTTATAAGGAGAAAATGCAAATAAAACAGTCTAAAACCTAAATTGTCCTACAGATAGTGCCAGTAAATACAGTAGTAGTAAGCTCTGTTGTTTAAAGAAGGTTTATTCAGTTTACTACAGGCTGCCTCTTGCTTTGCTCCTCCCCTGACAGGAATACTGCCGGGTGTGCCCACAACTCAGTGGTTGCAGGTTTTGAGATTACAGAATCAGATTTTTAAGAACACAGAGCCAAGTTCCTAAGTGTTTGGTATCTAATAATTGGGGACAGATTTTCAAAAGAGGTTGGTGCTGATTGTGCTGAGTTCTACTGAAGATTTGTCCAGTTCAATTTTCAGCCTAAGCAAGCTGATCTGTTGAAGATCTACTCCCTGTAGCTAAGCGTGACATTCTTAGAACGTTGTGAGGGCAATAATCGCAAAACAAAAAGCCTTTGTTCATTTCAGAGTCCCTGCACAAAACAGGACAGGGTTTTGCTGTCTGGTACATTCAGACCAAACTTGACATTGAGGGTGTATTTATTGTTTTGCTACCTCCCTTCTGTCTATGTGTTTGTGTAAAGCATGGGCTTTTGTGAAAGGAAGAGTGCAAGATGTCTTGTGTGATTGGGATTGCACAGGAATCAGATACTTTAATTAAAATTTACGTAAGCGTTAATATTGTGAGTTTAATGATACAACCAGTGTTTCTAGAGCTGTATTGCCTTCTGGCTAAATATTTTATCTTTGATTGCCCTTCTTTTTAATCAATGGTGCAGTTCCTGCTGAATTTGATTTAGGCTGTTTGATTTAGCAGTGTTGAGCACTATATAAAACATAGCTGCATCACCAGCAAAAGTGATGTTTTATAATGGGAGAACTTGATATGTTCAGCCAACATTTTTTACTGGCAGTCATCACAGTCATAATATTGAACTGTGAGGTCCTTCTGGCTAGCCATTTGACTTACTGTTGCAGATTCCAGCACATTAGATGACTTTCCACCTCTAAATAATTCCTTTACATTGAAAATTAATTTAGTAGGCTATTAAGACAATATTTTGAATTTTGTTTTGGTCCCTTAACAATGACTATGTCTGTTTGATATTGAGCAGTAAATAAATTTTTACATGGTCAGAGGCTAGCCTGCAATGCATAGCCTGCATGTCACTGAAAGCAATTTGCCCAGACACATTATCGGGTTATTGCACTGCATTTCTTATGGCACATACATAGCTGTGGTGGTGGTAAATACATTAGGTGCAGAAGGGTAATTTTTTAGAAATCGTTCCTGCTTTTTACACAAAGACAAAAAATATACAAAATTGTGAAATGTTTATCACAGAAGACTAGAGAAATTTGCACCAGCCACAAGTCTCATTCATTTTGGACAAAGAATTCTGGATGTACTTCTGATGAGATGCAGCTTCCTTTGTCACACTTTTAGGACGGGGGATAATTTGGCTGTATTTTTATATCTGTGGTCTATTCCCTCAAATGTCTTTCTGCAAATGAATTTAATTTGCTGAGGCTAATATAGTGAATCTGATTCAGTTTGCACCTCACTGATATTGTGAGCCTATTATGGCATTATTAGTCTCCAATTATAGGCATGCAGGTAGGTAGCGGCCCAGTAGTGAAGGGTATGCACCCAATGCATCATGACAAGAATTTTAAGTGAGGCAAAAACAAACAAACAAACATATGCATGTCTGATAGACACCAAATTGGTGTCTATCAAAAGGCTGTTTTCTGTAAGTGGCTGCTCTGAAGGTGTTCCCAACAAGTATTAAAAATTACCATGCTGTCACCTGTTCTTCCACACTACAGACTGGAACTTGTCACAAATGCAGATATGCACAATCTGAATGGTTTGAAATCCTTCAGTACAGGGTTTATGCAGTAAGGTCAAGCAGTTTCTTAATGATGATATTTATTTCATTTGTTGAAATAACATGATGCTATTAAAAAAAAAATTGGAAGTGTTTTTTTCTGCTTTAGTATTTCAGTTTTGAAAATCAAATGATCTATTTTTGCTGTAAAATTCACAAATATTTACTACCATTGATACAGAACCCAGCATAACTGTTTTCTGAGATTTAAGATACTAGACACTAACTTCGTGTGCCTTTCCAAAATATTTTTTTGTTGCATGAGTAGAAATTTGTGAGATGGATTCTTGCAAGACTCATCTAAAAATGAAACTCCTGTGCACTTTCAGATTTCTTCACTGTGAGACTGTACTGAATGTGCCACAGTAAACTAACAGGATTAGAGGAAGCAGAGGGATAATAACTGTCAATAGGGGGCAGAGACCATATAAATTATATTTGTAGTATTTTTATTCTCTTTAGTCTTCAGGGCTGGTGGCCAAAGATAGAATAAACCTGAGGAGGAAGGAAATACTTCTTTTTGTACAGTAAAGAGTGAGATCAAAGAAAAATGACAGAAATAGAGACAGAAACTGCACATTCTCTTCTGAAGTCACATCTTAAACTTGAGATATGTGGAGTATTTTTGACAGAGGAAGGGATCCTGTACAATGTGAGTAGTAAAGCTAGTGATGGCAGAACTGCAAGCAATAGCTCCTCTTAGGCGCTTTCTGCAGTTTTCAGTACCTCTAAACACTGACACAAGCCTTTTAAAGTTGTTTGCTGTAGCAATGCACCCTGACACAGAATAGTATTATGGGCATGCAGATCATACTCAGTTTTAGGATGATGCAGGTCAGTGCTGCTACATGTAGGTTTAGCAGGATCGCTTCCTGGGTTTAGTTGCCTGTGCAGGGCTGCTTGAGGTGTCACATCATCAGTCCAAGGGCTAAGCTGAGAAATCATGAAACAAGAGAGAATAAGTACAAGATGATCCTTCCTGGTGGCTGTACATGTTCACATTGGCTGAGTTCAGCTTTCTGTGAACATATGAAAAATGGGCTTGTGCATAGTTTAGTTACTCCTTGCTGTTTGGAGTAGTGTATTAAATTATTAAATGTCATGTTGCATTTAAATCTGTCCAGTTTTCTGCTCTGGTTTGCTTTAAAATTGGAAAAAAAATCCTATAAGTGTTCTAGGTGCTATGGAGACCGTGCTGATGTCAGAAATGTTTGCAGTGGGGGCCTGGAAAAGGGAAACAGATGTCTGCAGTTACTGTTGAATGTGCTTGGCTGTTGGTGCATAATGTAGAGCAATGGGCCGCAGTAAGAACTGCTGAGCTAGTGGCGGATGTGGTAACGTACAGCTTGTGGAGGGACACAGGCTGTCACCTCACTCCAGTGCCGTGGCACTGAAACTGCCATGTTGTGTCCTGCTGAGCTACACCATATGGCTGCATTAGCTTGAACTGGTGCCAGCTCAGGTGTCTGCTTTTTATTTGCAGACTTGGGCCAGATTAAACTGCTTGCTTAACTCTGTCTTTCCTCATGTCCCACTGTATGATGAAGTGAAGTGAAGATGTGGAGATATGATGAAGTGAAGTATATGATGAAAGCACTTCTGGTGCCTTGTTTGTCTTGACCTTTACAGATCTTTATTTTTTAGGTGGCTCCTAAACTTTTATGAAACCTGAGGAGTCTGGGGTAAAAAGATGGAGCTTTAGATGTTGCTCTTGATGGGGGGGAAGGATATTTTTTTCTCAAGCACCAAATATTATGGGAACATTAAATGTTGTTTCTGATAATATTTTGACCTGGTATTTTGATTGAACTGGAGCAAAACTAGGAACAGACCTCTCTTGCCCTCCAAGAAAAAAGCTTTCCAAGTGCCAGACTTCCAGTTTTCCCTCAGTCCGAGAGAAATCTCCTCTATGAATCTTGAATCCAATTTTGTGTGGTTAATACCAGTGCAGAACTCTGTCACTAAGGTCATTAGCTTGATTATTGATTTAGCTGCCCTGCATGGGTTCTCAACACATCTCAAATACAGTTAAAGCAGGACCTGTCCAGATACTTCCAAAACAAGCTGTGCGGCTGTGGGCTCTTCTGCCACATCTGTTGTCTTTTAGTATTATTTTTTATTCTGAACTGTAAATGAGCAGTCAAAGTGTCTTAGGTGCTTATTTGTCAAGCTTTCTAACAAGCCTCTTTTGTTTTACTCTCCCCTGTGCTTACAAGTTGCCTGCAAACATCCCTTGAGGTCACCTTTCTTTTAAAATTCATCCTTTTGAAACTCTCATTTGTTGTGATATCTATAGAGCCTTTACAGTGGTTGAGTGGTGCTTATCGTGATGTTCAAAATTGGCTTCTTGCATGTACTTTCCCATCTCTCTGTGCTGCTGTCCAAAAAATAAAATGAAACATTTGATGAGCTCCCTTCTAGAAGCAGAGCCCAGGCATCCAGCAAGCCACCTATAATATCAGCTCACTTTAATAGTGATTTTAGAGCAGGTTTCAAGTCTGTCTCATTACTGTATTGAATTCTATGTATTCTTGTTCTTGCTCGCTTACACAAAAAGAATTTGTGTGAGAGTTCTGTTGTTGTCCTAACAGTATTCCTGTGTATGGATTTTATTTTCCTATCAGTATTCAGGATATTTTATTGCTTAAAAAAAAAAAAAAAAAAAAGAGAGAAGACAAGTTAAAAATAAAAAATAAAAAATTGGTAGCCTGCTTAGTTAGCCTCTGTCAAGTATGAATAGACTCAAGACTAAGCCAGTAATGGTTTCCATGTGATACAAACTCACCTAAATGGGCAGTATGGAAATCATGTGCTGCTTAGTGAATGAGGAAATGCAATCCTAATCAGAATGATAATGAAGTACCATGGAAAAGGAAAAGCTATTGGAAAAGGAGAGAGAGAGAGAAGAAGGTCTAATTGTAAATGTTTTTGATAGGAAGGTCAGGGTAAGGTGCCTTCAAGGGTTGTTCCTTCATAATGAAATGTGCATTAACTTTAAAAATATGCATTTTTAATCTGGCTGTGCCTACAATATGAAGCTGTTTTTTGTTGTTCTTAATGCTCTTTAGAGCACCATTTGCGTGTATCTGTGGTGATATGGGTTACATGACAGCGTGATTCCATGCTTGAAAGCTACAATTATTCTGTAAACATCAAAATCTGGAATTCAAAATTAGAAGAGGCTCAGAATTTCTGTGTTTGATTGGCTCAGGTGGAGAGCTGGAGAGAAAGTGCTTTGCCTTTTATGTGTTCTGTCAGATACAACAATGCTAACCCAGGAATGTGTCAGCTCCCGAGAGCCTCTTTTCAGACAGAAGGGCAATAATGAATCTCAAAAGAAATTCACAATCAGAAAAAGCAGTATTTTGCACTGAAGTGTTTCTTATGGAGCTGTGAACATTAGTCTTGTGCTGTATTACTTTGGAAAATAGCATGTGAATCCCTGTAGCTTTATTGTTTCAAGACATGAAAGGAGATATTTATTTGGATTTTCAAATAAAAAAAGAGCTTGTTGTGTTCCATTAGGACACTGGCAAAGTTAGCAATCCAATCTATTTTACAAATGGCAACGTCATTTCGGCATGTTGTCTCTGTGTTCCAGTGATATTGCTGAGTAACTTTGAGCAAAATACAGTGGGATTGTTTTCTGTGATTCTTGAAAATATTGACACCAAGAAATGTTACTTCTTGGGCATCACTGTATATTATGCATTTTGCATACTGGATTTTTTACTGCTACAGTTTTTCATTGGAAATAAATTGCAAATTGTCATTCAGGATTCTATGGCACTTCTTGCAACTGCATGAGGCTGAGGAACTCAAATGAAAATAGCTGCTTGCTTTCTGCAGGATATTTTTGTTGGTTACTGGAAAGTACTGTTGTGATGTCTGTATTTTGCTAAATATTGTACTTGGATTTTTTTTTTCCTGAGTTAGCTGGGCTCTATTGGAAACAGACAATGTTTTCAGCTCAAGATAGAGCAGATTCTGATGTGACTTACATTGGTTAGCACTTACTTTGCTAGTGTTTGCTAGCAAACAGTACCTAGTTACTAGCTAAAAAATACAATTCTTTGGTGCTTTAAAACTAACAATATTCTAAATTCTATTTTTAATGCAGTTCTGAAACTAGAGAAAGCTGAATGGAAGAGCAAGTAGTCCTGAATTACTTGAGTGTGTGGGTATCTGTTTTGCCATATGCAAACTCTTTATCAGAGATCTGGATTCCAGAATAGTTCCTCTTGACTCAGTTTCTTTCCTGGACCATCCTGGTGACTTATTTATGTGAAGTTCTAAATAAATGAAATAACAAAATCTCATCTGATCTAAATCTGCCTTTTGCTTTCTAAGCATTAATGACAAATAACCAGCTGATGAGAACCTGTGTGTGATGTGCAGTTTGTGAAAGAATTGTCGGTGTTGTGCTTTTCTGTTTGCTTTGGTTATTCAGGCTTTGTCTCAAATGTAAGCAATGCTTCACATTGAAAGATTTTGCCGGATTCCAAAATTACTTCTGCTATTCTGCTTGCAATTCCTCACTTTGTTTTTCTATAAATTTGACTTCTGAAAAAGTCTATTGTTTTTCACACTGAGGCAAAGTAAATTTTTAATCTCTTCAGCATTTTTGTTTTTTTTTTTTACCCTCACCTACCTGTCTGGAGTGATCACTCTTAGTGTTAATCCTTGGTGTAAAAAATGTTGACGTTAAATTAATTGGGAGGGGGGGAGGAGTTTGAAATCCACATGCTGTAGACTTTTGTATTTAGATGGGTTCTGGCAATCTGAAGAGATTTAATGGCCTGAATGTAAGACTTAGGAAATGAGAGATCTAGGTTCCTCCCCTGATATTACCACAGGTTTGTATGAAATGAAAGCTTGTTCTCTGCTGACTGTGGAAATGCTGCAGGATTGTCTGTGGAAAATTTACCAATTTATAGAGTGTAATTAGAAAGCATATACATTGTATAGCTTTATTTTCAAATATGAGTTCTTTGAGACCCTGTGCTGTCCTATGTGATAACTTTGAATGCTCTTGACTGCTAGTACTTGCTGTAAAGAGAAAACTGATCTTTAAAGCTTTAGTGGTTTTCCACAGATAATTACAGTTAATATTTTAAAACTGACATGGATTAATTAGGACAATGACATTTTCTGCTGGTATCTTCAAGAGGACAAGGACGAAGAAACATATTCTTTCAGGAGGTTCAGAATAGAGTAGTTCACAGTAGATCTACAGGCCAGGGAAAACACAGAGGTTACACTTAGGGCAGTGATGGTGTTACTCAACTTGACTAGCGTTATGCACCTGCATTATAAACACACTGTCTACTCAGTGTTTGAGCAGATCATCTGCACAGCCTTTATGAGCAGTGGAAAGACATAAGCAATTCAGCGCGCAGCTCATTTCAGCTTCATAAATCTTAGTAAAGATATCTACTTTATAGAGATGAGAGCAGTACCTGTGTGCCAAGTACGCTTAGACATAGAACAGATTTTCTTTGCATACGCTTTGTCCCAGAACGAATCACTTGTAAGAGCTTGCATTAACTATCGTGTAGCACAGCTGAATGACTTCAGTGCAGTCAAAGAGCTGTGGTACTGGCAAGATGTTTTATCAAGCAGATGTTTATTATTTAATTTTAAAGACAGCATTTTGTTACTGAATGGCTCTGTTTACCCCTTCTTTGATGTAATCTGAATGTGTGTTGAGGTGTTACATTGCTAATTCTAATGCTTGTGCTACAGGTGATAATTAATTAAAGTAAATCAGAACCGAAAGAAAATATGAAGAAAGAAAATATCTAGAGAATGCGGGCATTGTAGTTTTACTTAAAAGCCATAGGAGATGTGATTTCTGATATAAATAATAAGAACAACTGGGATAGGAAGTGCAAAATACTAAACAAATCAATGGATTTTGAATCCTTGAAGTCTTACACCTGTCATGTTATGAATCCCGAACATTTGAGGAATGATGGTCACAAATAATCAGCGTGTGTTCTCTTTATGTGGTCCGCATTGAAAGCCTTATTTTGGATTTCTATAGCCCAAATCCAAAAGCACTATGTGGGACTCAGGTACCTCTCAGCAAAGCATGTTTGCTTCTGCAAAAAGGAAGTGACCACGTGAGCTGTTCATTTATTAGAATATGTGATCAACAAGTGGTTCTTAAACTTGTTACCTGAATAATCATAGAGCTGTAGAATAATGTCCAGTGATGGTAAAAGATTTACCTCTGTTTTAAGCTAACATAATGTTAAGAGGGTTTATAAAAAGTTAATATGTATTGCTGTATGTTTTATCTGATGATTATTGACAAGATAAAATAATTTCATCTTTAACTCAGTTTGCATAAGCCCTGAAAATAATAAATGCTTAGACCTTGAAATGCTTCCTATTTTTTAACTGATATTAATGTGGCATTACTAAACTGTCCTAGATGCAGGACAGATAAAACTTGTTTTTGTTGGATAGAAGGGACAGAAAATGTTCTGTAAAGCAAGTTGCACACGTGCATTTAAGTTACAGAGGAGGCATTACATCTGCAGTGCACTGCCCTGCCACTGATACCAATGTGATGCTGACAACTATTAGAGCACTATTTGCTCAGTGACACCTGACCGTGCTCAAATAAAATGTCAGGTAGTTCTGTATCTGACGTGACTCAGCAGCTACTTTAACAAGCTAGTTTAAAATAAACAAACAAAAAGGTGTACTCCAGCAAACACTGAGAGTTCTGCTTTCACATGCCACGTGATGACTTAGTGAAACTACAGTGTGCTGTGGAAATGTGCTTTGATGCACGGCCATCCATCACTACAAGTCTGATCTCATAATAAGTCCAGAGATTAATGTTTTATTAAAGCAAGGTAACTTTTACAATTACATATGTAATGAGAGAGGGAGCAGGTTGATTGAAAAGCTTCCATCTTTCTGTAATTAATATAGAACTGAAATGAGCTAAAACTGAAGAACACTATCATCCTGGAAAAATTAGCTGTCTCAAGTCTCATTCTTCCCCCTGTCATGGCTTGTTAATGAGGAAAATTCTTTCCATTGCTATTTCCTACAAAACGATTCTCAGTCAGAACAGAGAGTGCTCATTATCTTCTTAACCCACAAACAACGGTACAGAAAAATTTTATCTGCGCAGTGAATTGTAATGTTTGTGGCTTATGCTATGGCTTGTACTAACACAACAGCTCCTTTACAGCTGCTTGGATGGTTTGTTGTTTGTGTTCTGCTCCTGGGAAGTGACTTGCAAGTTGTGAAGAACAGCACTAGATCTGCTCGATTTGTGGTTCTATCCTGTTCTTGCCCTTTCCAAACTCCATTTCAAAAGAATGTATGGAAGCGTAGTTTGGTATAGGAGTTGACTACTCCATTACTATTTACCTTATTAATTTTCAGTTAAGAAAGTAGGAAAGATGTACTCTCATCTGTTCATTCTCTCAAACTGATGACAGAAAGAACAATCTTAGTCTGTGTTCTGAGAAGAACTGGTAAGAAATTCTACTCGTGGTCACTGGAATGGTTCTGTTGTCTGCTTCTAATCCAGCTTCAGTACCTTGTGTTGTCAAAAGCAGAGCCACTGATTTGTCCTTTACAGTGTGGAATGGTTTCTTAAAGCTACAAGATGGAATTATACATCTGATGATGTTTGGTTTCATCAGTAGCACAGTCATCAATTTCTTGAGATGCAATAGGAGAACTAACAGCCTGCTACCTATTCTACAGCTGTTTCTGAAATGTTAAAGGATCAATAGGTGTGTAAGGGCAGGAAGTGGGGTAATTGAAGAAGACAAGTACAACTCGTATTGCAGAGGAATTACAGAAAGGAAGAAGATGATCAGCTACCTACCATCACAGTTTACCAGGAACACAACAGTAACGCAGCCAATCTAAATAAACCTATTATACCTAGCAACTAACATTGGGGGGAAGCCGTGCTCTTGGAAGCTGAGAATAAGGAGAAATTCACCTCTTTCTGCGCTCATTATGTGTGGTACTTGTGGGTTGAAGGCAAATCTTAAGTTTTTGCTAGACTTCACTCTAAAGGATTGGAGCAGAGGAAGAAACTGAAAATAAAGTAAATCCTTAAAATGCTTTATTTGCTAAAAATCTTCCATATGTACGTCACTGTAAAAGTAAAGAAGAAAAAAAAAAGATGCTTTCTCATGAGGTGAACCAGGAATAGTTAAATATTGTAATGAAAGACTTCTAATATTCACAGCTAGTATTTACCAATCCAAAAAGGATACAAAACTCTGACAGCAAAACAAACTTGTTGAGCACTTTTTTTACGTGCTTCTCTTCTGCATTGCTTTGCAGCCCTGCTAGAACAGGGCCTTCTGTAGATCTTCTCATGCAAAAAAACCCCAGTCTACATTTATTGGATAACTTGATGGTAGATCGCTGATTTCTTTCTTTTTTTTTTTTTAATATAAAATCTTTAGTTTGCAGTTCCAGTAATGCTTCTGTTGTGTGTAACTTGTACGGGAAAAATGTACATTTCTTCTCATGAGGTTTTGTCGCTGTGCACTATGGAGGAATATGATTTAGGGAACAGTCATAACCTTAACTGCAGTTGATAGGCATGCTGTCCATAAAACATTCTTGAGCTGTCTGGAAGCTTGTTGTCTTCCTCATTCTACTGCCTGACAGGAAAAACATCCCAACAAGCCGAGTATCTGTTTCTTATTGACAGAATGAATAAAACAGGAAGCTGACAGGCTGTAGAACAGTCATAATTCCAGAAATGTTGTTAATGCATCAGTGCAAGAGACAAGTACAAACTGACACCCTGCAACAACTCTCAAGGTGAATTCCTTTGAATAAAGCTGATGATTTATTGTATTTCAAGTTTGTATCAGAAATTCTAACAAATATATAGAACTTCTGTTAACTGTTACACTCGGAGGGGAAAAAAATGTACCTGAATGTTGTCAAAGTTCTGTGTTTTAGTTCAGAGATTGATTTCCTTGGTTACCTGCCTGCTGTCAAACCTGACACAATTGGAAAATTGTGTTAAATTCTGTAGATGCACTTGCAGGATTTGTATCATTTTCTTCCATCCACTGCTTTGCTGTATGATAACAGCTGAAATACTTGGGTGCTTAGTTTGATCCATCTGTTAAACAGGCGTAATATTAAATTATAGAACTGACTGGATGCTCAAATCAGCAGATAATCTTTTCAATGGAGCTAACAGCCAAACAGTAAGAGCTGAAGGACAGAGAAATTGGAGACTTCGGAGTTTCTCTCTTTTATCTAAAACAAAACAGAGTTTAATTTTAAACTTGCTGATGTTGGTTAATGTCTCACTGTTGAATCAGCTTTCTTGAGTCAGAACCAAACACTGTGGGAACTGGATATAAAGCATTTTCCACTTTAAATTCTGCTTAAGTTGAGGCTTTAAGTAAATAATCATAAAATAACTGGAGATGTTTAGGGATAAAGTTCCATGAAACGTGCAATTTTGGACTTGCTAGTTTATTTACTAATAAAATTCAATTATTGCCTTAATATTTTAAAACACACTGAACTATTACTTACAATATTTCAGTAACATCTCAGCAATCCTAGATATTTTTAAGCAGATAAATTAATGTTGATTGAAAGCAAATATGATCCTTGAGTCAGAAAGAGCTTACAGGGTTAAAGCCACACGCGGTCACTTTTCATCCATTTTTCTTTTTTGCCACAGTAATTAGGCACTATGCCAGGCACCACAATAGCAAAGAATCTTTAGTAGAATATTTTGACAAGCACTGTTGGATGCATACTGAGATCTGTGCTTTCCTCTTTATGGCCATATCTTCTGTGGGGAAAACTCTTGAGTATGACTTAATTTTTTTTTAAGGTACCTACACGCTGTTCAAGCTTGGGGTTAAAAGGTGATTCTTTCACACTGCCATAATGCTTCATGTGTTTTGGGTTGGTTTTTTCTGTTTTGTTTTTGCTTCTGTTTGCATGTGTGTGTTTTGCTTGCTTGGTTTTTATCTTCAGCATACCTTGAGTATTTGATACAGAGCAGTGTTGAGTAACGTGGTGAGTAGGAAATGTTTTGGAAGCAGCATCAGTTAATCTTGCACTCTTTAGTGGAGTTAGTTGGGAAGTAGAAAACTGGAGAAAAATAAGTTTTCAGTCCCTTATATTCCTAACAGAATTATTCTGTTACTTAGACACAAACTCTGGAACTCCTCCTAATTTCAAGCACAGTCCTATATGGTAAAGAGAAAAAATGTGCTTTACTGCAGTAACTCCTTGAGTTTGTATTCAGGTTTTACAGTGGTTTTGTGTGTCTGTAGGACTGACTGTGCTCAGCAGAGTATTTTCTTTGGTTGGAATTAAGAGCCATTTGCAGACAGCCACGCTGTATGAAAAAGCATGGTGTTGTACCTGAACTGAAAGGCAGTATCACCACTTCATTCCTGTTTCTGGCCTGTGGGACACAGGACTTCTAAAGCTTACAGTTTGATTTTTTTTTTAATTTTATTTCAATCTGGTCTACAGGTTGGTTTTATTTGGTAGTGTCAACTTTTCATTCTACTGCTGCGTCCAACTATTCCAGTATGAATAATCAAGTCTGGAAATGATTTTTTAACAAATTATCACTGCATCAGTGTTAGCAATTCACTGAAGAACTGGAGGTGTACGTATTTTTCTTTATATGCTACTTAAGATCTAATTTAAAGCTTTCATCTGAAATGTTTGGTTTATTTGGAACGAAAATGGCAGGGAACAGATAAACAGAGTTTAGCGAGATTGATGCTCGGGGATTTCAAATGCATGACCCTGAATAGATTTTTATACTCCTTTTCAGGCTTTCATAAACTTTGGTAACCTATATAGCAAGAAGGCACCTCCTCTCCTGCAAAACTGGAATTCAAAAGGCAATCCTCTTTTTAGTGCTGTAATATTATTTTTTTTAAACTGTAGCTCAGCAAGTCAGTTATTGTCAAGTTTATTGTACCTGCTAAATTAGAGTCAGGTCCCAGTCCATGTTATTTTAGCCTTCTGAGGAGTATAAAATGCTGAATTTAAATATTATTGTATTAGTTTTAATATGTAACAAGCTTGTTTTGGACTAAAAATTAGGTAGCTACCTTGCGACACTGACTGCATCCATAGAAACTGTGAGAGCTACAGGGCTCCTATTTACCTCCTGTAAAATGCAGAAATTGCCTTTATTTGTTGTTGGATGAGTTGAGTGGCTTTGATCATTTTACACAAGCTACAAAGCACAAATCTTTCAGGCACAGCACACTTGGAACTGCACGTGATAGACCAGGCTTCTGTACAGCCTCTCTTGCAATTAACTTCTATAATTGGTGCCTGAACAATGTAAGGAGTGCATATCTATATTTTATGCAATAACACAATGTTATGAATAATAATAGTAAGTTATGCAGCATGATCTGTGAACTGAAGGCAACTAATCAGAGGAATATAGGGATCTCTTTCCCTAGTCTCTTAATTTATATTCACTTGCTATCTTGGCTAATAAGCTTACGTTTACTGTGGGAGTGGTGCAACCTCATGAAGGATTCACAAAATTACAGTAACAAAATGTAATGGAGGGAAAGGAGTTCCTCTGTTTCAGGGGTGATGCTGCTTCTGCCCAGGGCTTCCAAGCCAGCCTCAGCCTTTATGTACGTTGCATCAATAAAGGCTTCTGGGAAAGATGGAGTCTGTAACTCCAGGTTGTGTTCTGAATGTTCCTTTCTAGTTACATGCTGATTTCAACTGGCAGACTTAGAACTGGGAGAATGCAGTTAAATACAGGCTTTTTTACGATTACCACATTTTGTAGTGTTGGATTCTCATCACACTTCTCTTTGCATGAATTTTTGATACGTTAAAATTCAAATTCAATGACTGTGGAAATTTGGGATATTTTTATATGATAAAGTAAGTGGTTTTGGTATTCTTATTTGTAAGAGGAGGAACAAAGATGTACCAGTCCCAAATGGATTGCATAGAGAAAACTACGCTTCAAGTTGCTAGTGAAGATATTTAAGGTTTGTTCGTGGAAAATACAGTACATCTTCCCCTACTTAGCTTCATGTGCATAATGTACAGCTTTACGTTCTGTCTTGGGGTGGAACAATTTCTCTTTGAGTATACAAAGCTTAATATTATTGTCTGGCCCACATCCTGCTGAAGGACGTGGGGAATGTCAGTCTGGTTTCTCTGGCTGTAAGTTCTTCTGATTCTTGCTTTGTTTCCATGAGCACATACTATACACCCAGAGGCAATTTTTGTATGTGCTGTATGCTTGCAGACGTCATTCTTTCTTGTAGTGTTTCTTCACTTGCTCTAAAGTAATCTTACTGATTACAGAAAAGTAAAAGATAGCCCATGAGTTACCTCAGTGAAAGAAAAATTCAGATGTGCTCATCATGCTCAAATTGTAATTACAAAGGTTTTCCTTTATTAAAAAAAGATCTAATGTTTGAGCACTTATTACATCTTAATTTTTCCCTCCTATCCTTATGAATTCATATTTATGAATATTAACAAATATTTTTTTGCAGACAGAATGGGAGTTTGTGATCGACTCTCGTGACCCTTCCAGGGAGCGTGGCGACTAGATATACATTGCTGCTGGCAAACAAGTGGCAGATTAAGAAGGCTGTGGGCTTTCAGTGCCTCACTTCTATTTGTCTGGTTAGCAATTGGCTGTGAGTAGTAAGCTTAAGAAGCTGCTTAATTTTCTAAACTACTTCTCAGAAGTAGGCCAAAAATTAACTGCTGAAGAGACCCAACAACAGCAGAAGCAGCAATTGTTCTTGCATCCATTAACGCTGATGGAAGTCATTTGCTGCTCCCTTCAATGAGAAAAAGATTGTGGCCAATAAGTGATGGGATGTATGCAGGTGTCAAAAAGTAAGCAGAAATTGAAATTAAAGAGAACGTTCTCAGGCCCTGTTAGGCAGCCAATGCTCCACTGCTTTGGTGTTTCTTTTCTGCCACTGGTTTAAAAATGCTGCAGAATTTCAGAGGCCAGTTTTCCAGGTGGGAGGTTGAAGAAGTCGTTGCACTGAAACAATTACTTACCTGCAGTTTCAGAGTTCATGGATTCTCTGATTTTGGTATGTTAGGTAGAAGTTTGCTGTACACTTAGTACAAACAGGAGGGAACTGTTTGGAGGAGGTTTGGTTATTATGTAACTGCTTTTATAGCTTTTTTTCTATGCAAAATGCATTTATTTCCAATATAGTCAGCTAAAAAAATTAAATACAAAGGAGCTTTGTTATTTTAATTATGTAATATACTGCTAGATTATTTCAGTCAGACACATATGAACTAATTTAAATAGAAAGTTAATAAATGCTTTCCCTTAAATCTATTGATATGTATTGACTGATAGCTATGTGTGAAATTTTACATTTTAAGCAGAAAAAATTCTTTTATGCTTTCATTTATTAAAAAGATGTTTAATAGTCTTCATTTGTTCGACACAAAATTGGCTGTCTATTTTTATCAGAGATTTGCTGTCTTATTTTTGAAAAGCCCATTGTTTGCCTTTGAAAGGCTCTTAATAGAGCTTTAACAGGGAACTAAATTTGAACAGCAAGAAATATGTGAACATAAACTTCTCTTTTTCTCTCTTTGGATTGCTTAAATTTTATGAACTACAGCAAGAAGCCTGAAGACCTGTCTCTCTCTTCTGCAGCTTTGTTGACTACTGGCAAAATCATGTATGCGTGCAGATTATCTATCAGCATCATTACTACCTATGTCTTCTGCATCTATTTAAGGAAATCTCATTTGTTTTGACCAGCAGGGAGAGAAAGGTGATATACTTTGATGTTTTGCGTGTGGTCTGTTTAAAGATGTTTCAAATATTAAATTTTAATGATTCTTTTATTAACTTTTGATTAAAATAACATTTTTGAGTGAATTGCTTATGATACAGCAGGAACAGTGTGTAAAGGAGAAGCTGAGGGAGATACCGTTGCATATTGGAATATGTGAGGGCAATTTGGAAGCCTGCGTTTCTGAAACTGATGTAAAAGATGCTAATTCCAAGTGAAGCCATGTAACTCTCTTTTGCAAATTCTCACTGTGCACTTGCTGTAAGTACTCAGAATTTTTATTTTAAAAAGAGATGAAATTGCTTTACTGAGATGACTTAACTCCCAAGTAATTCTGGGTGGTACTAATCTAATTTCTTATTTATGCAGAAACAAGGAGGACTGGAAAAAAGCTTCAAACACAGTCATTAACCCACATCTTGTTTGGGTTTGGAGATTTGCTCCTTTTCATAGCCTTTCTATGTAACAGTCCATGAAGAACTGGCCTAAGAGCTACGCTGGGTTGCCTGGGCTTTTTTAGAAGAAGAAATTGTAGTTTGATTTTGTCTGTAATCATTCTAATGGCTAAGCACTTACCTTGGTGGCCCTTGCTTAAAGTATGAGGACTAAATACCCAAGGTCTAAGCATGCTGCTTCGCTCGTGGAGCAGAAGTGTTGCCTTATTTCATTGTGAACTGCTGTGAAACATATCAGCTCAGCTCTGCTGAGGCCTTTCTTGAATGAACCTGGGTTATGTAGATCCAGCTCAGCTCTCTCTGCTCTTCTCCTGGTTACTGGGATTTGTTTCTACTGTGCCAGCTCAGAGTGGCTAAATGGGCTAAATACATTTGTGTGTATCCTTGTTTTCATTAATGAAAGAAGGACTTGAGGCTGGATAAAGCCCTGAGTAACCTGGTCTGACCTCACATCTGACCCTGTGTTGTATAAGGGATTGGCTGCAGGCCTTGTGAGGCCCCTTCCAACTCGAATTTCCCTTGATCCTATGACTACAGAGAGGAAAATAAGGACTTTGTCATACTAATTTGCGGTGAAACCTGTTGGAGGGTCGCATCTTTTCTTAACCTGAAAATGAGCTTAGCTGTTTTTAACTGACTAATTCTTCTGTGTGATGTGGATTCAATTCTTCTGGACAGAGTTGATGCTGAAGCTCTTGTTCAACCTAAATAAATAATTACGAATAATCAAATCCTGAGGTTACTACTATAAGTAGTACTGGGCTCATTAGAATGCACCAGTCGCTATTTTGTAGAGGTGACTTGACCCACGGACAGTCCAACTGGAGTTCTCATCCATAAATAGGGTGATGTGAACACGGCTCAGTACTAACTGGAGTGGTGGGCAGCTGCAATAATACCAAGTAATAAGCAGACTGCAAAGCTCAGTGAAAAAATGAAATGTATTATTGCTTACTAAGGCAAGCTGAATTTGTTGGATTCTTGCATGCAGTGCTATATAATAAAAGTTGTGACAATGTAGTCAATATCCGTGTAGTATAAAATGTGATTTCCTGGCTTATTTTATTATGTGAAATACAAATATAAACTAGGTTGGTCCAAATATCTGACTGCATGCTGGTAATGACCAGGTACTTCACAGCTGTGTCTTCTCAGCCTTTGTATGGTTGAGTATTGGCTGAGAGAAGTAACACTTCCTATTTCTTCCTTAATCCAGTTCATATTTTTTTCCCTAAGAAAGCTCTGCAATGAGAGATTTCAGTATGCAAACTTTGAGTCATCATCAGTTCCTACTGAAGAGCACTGCAGACAGAAAATAGATTTTCCTGGTGAATTTTTCTATGTAACCCTTGTATATCAAAGTATGGATTAATTGAAAACATTTTTCCAAGTAGCATTCTTTTCTGTTAATCTCCCATCTCATGAAGAAACAATTTTGAACCCAAATTAGTGTAACTGAGTGCTTTCATATTTTCAAAATGAAATATTTTGGGTTTTATTAAGAATTAATTTTAAAAGCTATTTCTATAGGGAAAAAAAAAAACACAACAAAACATAAGGTCAAGATACAGCTATTTAAAATTCAGGGAAGGGTTTTTAACAAAATTAAGTTTGCGGCCTATCAGTTGAAGATTTTTTGAGGAAAATATTTCCCTATTTTAGAGCATATTGCTGGCTTGGGATAACAATTTCACTCAGAACTTTTCCTAGGAGCACAGAGAAGACAAAATGTTTCATGGTTTAAACTTCTTGTAAACCCAAATATACTTTCAGATGACTGTTCATGGCAAGGATGAGATTGACATCAACTGTAATACAGAGCAGAGCCAAAGACTTGGTTTTGAGCATGCTGTTAGTTACATCTTTACAAACTGGGAACTTCGACCCGTCTTGTACAAGAACACAGGAAGGCAGCGCCTACTCCCCAAAAGCCTCTCTTGCCTATTTAGATTTCCAAGAACGCATGGCAAAGCAGAGAGGGTCATGGGCAAGGGGCACAGATAAAACTAGAATCTAGACATTAGTCTGGGGCTGTAGCAAGCAGTTCTGTGTGGGTAATTGCAAGACATAAATTGAGGAAGGGGAACGAGATCTCTCTCCCACAGCCTTTACATTGTGTGTTTTAGTTCTCCTGTCCCTTAGGTGAGAATTCTCTCATCTTTTTTGTCTCTTCAGAAATTTATAATTGCTTTTTTACATTTAATTTCTTACTGTTAATATTAAAAAAAAAAAAAAAAAAAAAAAAAAAAAAAGCGCTTGGTGCTTTTTTTCCCCCTCCTTTGTTGGAAGAGGCTGGAGGAGGCCTCTGAAGGCCATCTAGACCAACTCCCCTGCAATGAACAGGAACACGACAGGTTGCCCAGGGCCTTTATCTGTACTGTTTCCATTTCCACCATTTCTAGCTGCCTCCAGGCCACTATAATTCCTGATGACTTCTGAGTCCATTTATGGATGTGCAAAAGATGAGATATGTCTGAAAGACTTCACAGCTGGAATAGGTGCTTTCCAAGGGAGAGTAATCAGAATGGTCCAAACAACAAATATGGCCAAAACTTGATTTCACATTGGTGTTATGGCCTGACAGGTGTACGCAACTGGGCACGTGGAAAAGAGAGCACTGGACTAGAGGTTCACCAGGTCATGGACAGGGTGCTTCGGGTGGGGGGGCAAACTGGAGGTGGTTTCTCTGGAGAGAAGGGGTTTCCAGTCTCTGGAAAAGTCAGTTCCCTTCTGAAAGAAAACCTGTCAAGGATACCTATCTCAGTGGAGGGCTTTGGTAATGCTGTTAGGTCTGTAAGAACACAGTGCTGCTATTTCTTGCTTTTTTACTAGCATGGAAGACAGGAATTTGAAGCTAGTTTCCTGAAAATGTAGGAGAGGATTAAAACAATTTCTAGATATTTTTGTAAACAGCATAATCCACTTAGCATGTAAATTTCTTTTATACTGTTTGGGGAGATTACCACTAGGCTGCTTTCTTTTTCTTTTGAATGGAGTTTTCCAGAGATTCTCACAGTAGGCTTACGATTTTTAAGGGTATTTTGTGTTTGCAGAACATAACATTTGAGTGTACGTTCCTTTTTAACCTCTCAAGAACTCACAGGCACCGTGAATTAAAACTTAAATGAGGAGCTCAGCTATACTAACAGGCGTGCTGTAGAAGTGTACTTGCAGGTACTGCTCATACAGAGCCAAACGCAATTGCTGGAGGAGTCAGCAGGCGGTCAGCTGCGCTTGTGTGTGAGCCAAGCTCACAAATGGCCGCAGTGGTTAGTGGCGTGGCTTTTGTATGTACAACTGTTCCCCTGAAGAAAGCCTTAGAATGATTCCAGAACCTGTCATCAAAAATTTGTCCTGTTATTATAAAGGCTGAACTTCCCTTATGTAGAACAGCAGTTAAGTCACAGTCAGCAGTTCCAACCTTGTTATTTTCTTTAAAGTCAGGTTTGACCAAAATATCAGCAACCAGCCTGTCTTTTTCCTTTACTTAACCACGGGGTACAAATCTCAGGTTTTTAACTGCTGCTAATCTGTTCTTAAATCCCACTGAGAAGAAAAGGTTGCTGCATAATGATTTGCAAATAGGTCTGTAAAATTAGAAAGCAATATGTTTATTGGAAAATACACAAAGTTCTTGTTGTCTGATATTAAATTGTAAAAGTTTTTCATCTGAAATCGTGTGTGGAGCATTAGGTTGAATGTGCTGCAGTACCCTTTAGAGCCCAAAATTATTATTTTGGGGGACAAAACACTTGTGATGTTTGTGAGGAAATACCGAAGTATTAGGGTTGGGGGCTGGCATTTACTTTTATGTTGTTTTTCAAATCCTCTGAAGAATTTGGTAATAGAAGGTGTTCTGGAATGTTTACGTTTACAGTAGCTATGAAACAAAAGCAGGCTGCTGGGAGGACTTCTGTTTTGTATTCAAGAAAGCTGTTTATAGCTCTGTTTACAGAGATTTGTGTGTAAGACCTACAGAAATGGAGAGGCACGTAAGATAAAAATCTGTATTAGTAGCATTTCAGGAACATTTTCTTCCTTGAAGCCTTATTTGAATAGGCAAATTGTTTTTACACTTCATAATCATTTATAATTTTTTTCTCTCGCTGAACCTTGACTGGAGAACTGTTGTTATCTTTGGCATGTTATCAAAAAAGGGCTTTTGTGTAGGACCTGATGCGGAAATTCACCTGTGTTTGCTACTGACATTAACAGAGTAACAGCAAACTTGTGATGTTGTACATTGGAGCCACATTCTTTAGTCGAGGGAAGACAGTACATGGATTTCCCAGCTTGTCTCAGAAGATTTTAGGATTTTTTTTGATGCAATCGGTTCACTGACAGTCACTTGTATTCTCTCTCCACTGCTGTTATAAGCAATGGTTACAGTCAAGATCTCTCTGCAAAACTACAATAATAATTTGCAGGTTCTCCACCAGTACCAAAATGAAACTGCACTGAACACAGGTTTTGAGCCCGATGCTGGAAACAGTTGTAGCTGTCTGCTGAACAAAGGAAGGAAAAATGTATTTAGAAAAATAAAAGGCCTGAAACTTCTGATGAGATGTAGGACATTGAACAGTGATTACAGATATTGAATGAACTCTGGAAACAAAGCTAATTTATTAATATTGTAAATAATATTTGGAAGCTTCTGAGAAGTTGTGTTCTTCTGCTGATACCTGCTGATTTAAGATGCAGCTGCAGAGTTAACTTTTTCCTATATTCTCATTGAATCGTGTCTCTGAGGAGAACTGTATGTCTGCCTTTCTGGCTGACTGCTTCAGAATGAAGTAGTTCAGTGGCACAACAGAAAGCAGTCATTGTTTTGTCTTATCACTTCTGTGCCATGTGTTCATTTACACAATCCAAATGATGACAGTAAGACATCCAATCTTAAGTAAATGATGGTGTGGAGCTGTGTGAAGAGTTCTCGACAAGTGTTTGTGTTAACTGTTTAGCTTGCTGCGTGTTCCATTTTACTTATACAGCTTTATTTGTTAGGTGTAAGTTTCCAAAGTAATAAGAGCAAATTTTATTTAAGAAACAGTCCTTGTAAAATCACGATTACTAAGGAATGTGCACGAGGTACCTGATAATTCCATCTGGGATCTGTGGAACTTGAAGGTAGAACAAAAATAGAGAGGTAAGCGTGAAGACTGATGCGTTAAAATAAAGTGAAACTCTGGATTATCTGATTTGCAGGAGAATGCCATGAACATTCATGTCATTTATTAAAAGATCCAGTAGGGTATGGTGAGGTGTGGGGAAACTGTTAGGGAGGTGGTTATTGTAAGCCTCAGTGATGCTAGACTGCTAATACCATCTGTTCCTTTGTCTTCTGATTGTTGTCTCTGCAAGATTTCTGTTCAAGAAACTTTAGAAGCTGCAGTGTTTGGGTGTGCAGCATTCTGTAACCATAATAAGTTTTTACAGTGTGGATGGGAAAATTACTCATGGAGTCACAGAATGGCTTGAGTTGGAAGAGACCTTAAAGATCATATAGTTCCAGTGCTCATGTCATGTGCAGGGACATCTCCCCCTGGACCAGGTTGCTTTAAGCCCCATATAACCTGACATTGATTATCTGTGTGCCATTAGGCAGCTGATTTTAGAACATCATATAAGCGAGTTTACTTTTTTTTCTCTCAGTGCAGATGGTAGTAAAATTCTTACAGTGCATTATATTTTGTGTACATATATATACTAAAAATATTATATATAAGAATATATAATGCATTATATTATATATATATAATGTAATAATGTGATTATATATATATATATATATATATTTACCAACAGCCACAATTGAATTAATGACAGCTTTTTCTGATTATATGCATCCTTTCTGAGGCTGAAGAAAAGGCAATGGATGTTAGAGCATCTGATGGAGCATGTATGCTGTGGTTACTTATCAACTTATGGATGTAAAATCCTGACACTTGGTCTTGAAATTCTTTTAAGTATGGTGATAGAATCATAGTTCATTTCCATAGGAACTACAACAGATGCAGAGAGCACAATAACACTGTTTGCTGGAGAAAATTCTCAGCTACAAGACACTGTTTTTCAACAAATCACTACCATTAGCTATACATTTTTGCCAGTGCATCTCACTCATAAATATAGGCACCATCAGAGGTAACCCACTGTTGCTCTCACCTCTGCTGAAACACACTACCCACTGCCTGGCTGTGCTCACATCCACTGTTCAGCCCCCACAGGTGCTCAGCAAGTGTTGATGAATGTCAATGGGTGCCTTTTTGTCTGCATGGAAGAACTCCTTTGCTTCCTTCGCACTTCCATGTCAGACACTGTTTGTTTAGATTGTCCCTCTGCTGTCATCTGTCACACAACAACAAAATGTAATGAACTACTGGTGGGAATGTTCCACTTCTACTGCCATCATCTGCCTCTGACACCATGGGCTGATGTAATGAAATAAGAGGAATCCCTACAGCCCCTGTAAGGTTTGAATATTGAGTTCCACTTCAAGGGAAAATGCAGCTTCAGAAAGAAGGAGGAGACTTCTTGAAGTGAAAGTAACTATCAGTGAAAGATGACTGACAAATAATTAAAAAAAAAAAAGCATGTAGAGAGGTGAATAATTAACAAAAGACTTAAAGGATTTAATTAAGCAAGATTAAAGGGTTAAAATACCTAATGTGAAGAACTGGTGGTTTCTTTTAGTGATGTTGGCAATAATAACAGCAACAAATTCCTCAAGGGAAGTCTCCATCAAATTCAGACACAGACAAATAGTGCTCTTCTTTAAGAGTTGGTTAGGCACAGAAACAAATGAGATTATTACTCTATGCCTGAAGGTCTATTAATATATAAATTAAGTATTTTTAATTCTGAGTGACTTTGCATCTAAGATGCTGGAAGTCTTACAATTCTCCAGTGTGAGAAGGAAGAAATAAATGTAATATTTGTTCATGATTGAAATATTCATCTTCTGTTCTCTCATATTCTGTTCATATTCATTCTCTGTTCTCAAAGCAGTCAATAGGCTGGCGTGTGTTCTATCAACTCACACAGCAAACACATCTCTTTGGAGTGGAAGGTAAGGTAGCCAGGTGCCTGGAAAGCAGGATGACTTCTTTCTTGCAGTGATGATTTTGTAATGAATGATGACAGATGCACACACTACCACATAATGTTTTAAGGAGCTGATGTAGTAAATAAATTGACTCCGTTCCCTTTCTTGGAAAATGTATTTTAATAAACTTGAAATTCATGTAGGTAAATGCAGCGCACTTACTGTTGAAAATAAAATCAAATAGTATGCTGAAGGCAGTAAGAATTTATTTTCCACCATGAGAATGGTTAAATACATAGAATAGGAATCAAGAGAAATAAAGGCATGTCCATGCATGGGAGATAATCAAAGCTTCAACTGAAGAAAGCCCTGAACAACCTGCTGAAAGGTGTCTCTACTTGGAGTGGTATCTGTCTGGGGATGTTGGACTAGATAAACCTAGAGCTCCTCTCACCTGTTTTGGTATGCAATGCTGTCTGTATCCTCCTTGCATTTCCCCGGATTAATCCAAGGTACCCCACAGTGACTTCACATTTGTGTTACCTCTATTCTGTCATTTTCTAGGACAGGAAGGAGGCTGGGGATGGGAATGTTCACTCTTTCCTATTTATTCCCATTTCCACTACAGAAGTCAAAAGGCAAATCAGAGAGAATCTTAGTAAGGATGGTAAGAAGAAGCACAGGAATGATTTTGAGCCAAATACTTGAGACAGATAAGACTGACACTGTGCCTATCTCTCCGGTGTTTGAGAAATGGCTAGAACTGTCATTTCCTTATGAATGTTGAGAATAATTTTGGAACTGTGTATTTAATTGTTATCCCAGCATCCCTTGGCACTTTGTTACCCACTGTTGAGGATGAACTGTGCGATAATTTTGTTTGAGCCACAAAAATAAGTTCTGGAAAAGAACAGCCCTTTCCAGTTTGTTGCATCTGACCTTTCAGAAGTTGAGTTTCCAATTTCCTGATCCAGATGGTTGAGGAAATCTTTCTAATAGAGCAAATCTCTACAGATGCAAACAGTTCATTAATAATTCAAATTGCCTGAATTAAGACAGTCATTCCATTCTTTATTCAGTGTTTGAATTAGTGTAATCCTATTTCCTTTATTTCCTGTACTGCCTTCACTAAATCTTATTTTGATATAGCATATGATTAGGTCATGCTATGAAATAACGTGGTGTAAGGGGCTCTATGGAATGACTTTGGTCGTGTTAATTCAGACAGTGAAAGCCAGCACGTATGGAAAAAAATCTTTGTGTATAAAGACCAGCAATGCTTGTAAATAGCTCACGACTGGATGTAATGATACAACATTTGCAGTGATATCCCCAGTGATTGATAATCACTCTGGTCTAAGTGTAACACGGATAGGAAACTTTAAGAGAAACCAAGTCTTCTATTCAGTATTTTCTGTATGTCTGTTTTTATGTGAATTGAGCAACTCTTAGATATCAACAGTTCTAGAATTATGTTTAAAATGCACACAGTGTTTCACCTTAGAAATGTGGTGAAGTTATTGTTGTAGAGATTTTTTTTTATTAGTGTTAAACATAGTTTTGCATGAAAAAGATGAGAACACACTGCCCAGCCCACTATTAACACGTAGAAATTTAATTTCCATATACCAGAAATATCTAGATTTCCTAATGATTTAACTAGTGAGGGAGGGGGGAAGTAATACAGGGAACAGGACCAGTGAT
Organism: Tetrao urogallus; assembly: GCF_951394365.1. Classification (NCBI taxonomy): domain Eukaryota; kingdom Metazoa; phylum Chordata; class Aves; order Galliformes; family Phasianidae; genus Tetrao; species Tetrao urogallus. Next base: position 16,759,046 of record NC_136825.1, read on the forward strand.
GGACAGATCAGGGTCTTTATTTTTAATTTTTTTAGAATATGGCTATGTAATACAAGCTTAATTATTTAACTGGTCCCAGGCTGTTAACAAGAAGGCACAATATTGTCCTGTTAATCAGAGCCATAGCATGGAAAATAAACTGATGAATATGCCTAAGCAGAGCTTGTTTATTTTTTTTTGTAACAATTTTCAGAAGTTTATAAATCACTGTGCATTGAAATGTGCATACTGTACTAATTTGACCTTCTGTCTTTCAAATGTTTCAACTGTTCCAAAATGAATATGAAGAAATTGTATCTTATTCATGATTTGTTCACAGCCACTGCTTCCTTCTTATTAGCACTGATGTTTAGATTTAGCTTGTTATTCTTCATGTGTAACTGCAGTAGCTATGAAAGCAAGTGAACTCTGTGGTGAACATTTACACTTTATGAGAAAGTAATTCTAATTTGTTTTTTTCATTCCCATTGCTTGTAGAAGGAATAAGATTTTTTAGAAGGCAAATTCATTTCAAAGCTACCCTGCAGATCTTGGTTCAGTGAGTCAGAAGTACAGCTTATCCCATAGCGAACAAGCCTGGGCTCTGACACTGAGAGAAACAGCAGAGTCCTACAGCGTGAGGCTTATGAAGCTGAGCTGAGCCCAGGCAGAGGCAAAGGACCTTATTGTTCAACCCAGAAGAAAAACTCCTGAAGAGTGTTTTAGGTTCCTAGTTGGCTTTTGGTCTTACCTGTTGAATCAGTGTGTTGACAAAACCCTTTAGGAGTGGGAATTTGGCTTTTCAGAAAGCCTGCAATGATTGTAGGTACTAATCAAAACAAATCTGCATACTAATTCCTGCTAATAAAAATGTATTTACTGCACCAACCCACTTTGGTTATTCCTCTCATAAACACTACTTTGAAATGCAGATAGTATCCTCCTCTTTTTCTAGGTTTTGGGTTTTGTTTTAGTTTGTTTCTGTTAAGGAGTTTTCTTTGGAAAGGGGAGAATTGTTTGTTTTAATGTACTCATTTTTCTAATGGACAGGAAATAGAATGCTTTGCTTTACTGTTAGTTTATGGTTGGTTGCATTCTCCTCAAGCTTTACAAAACTTACAGCATCATGAAAACTTGTGAGCAAGCCCCTGTCCTCATGCACCTGTAGTCAATTTAGATGCTATTTCTGCCAACATTCGGCACACAGCACGATGAATAGACATTATGTTCCCTTTGTCAGATAGCAATTGCTGTGCTACCCAAACCTGAGCAAGGAAGTATTTCCACGTCCATTCGTCCTCAGTGCTGGTGGCCAAAGCACTCAGAAGGAATTTGAGGAGGGTCACTTTCACTGGTGGTTTTAGAAACTGAGTACTTTAGAGAATGCGGGAGGTAAAGTGGAAGCTGAGAGAGAGATCTTAAAAGTAGCCAAGATGTTTCTTTTAATTATATTGCTTTTCTTAGTGTATTTTTAAATGTAAAGAGCTGGGGAAGATAGAAGCTGAGATTTGATTAAGGGTCTCCTAGACTACGGTAGCAAAGAAAGGGATAAAAGGCCTTTGAAATTTATTTGATTTTTAAAAGAGAATCTGTTATTGCTCTGTTTCTTACATCATCAGCTCAGAAATGAAATACACTTGGAAGAGCATACTGCAGTTGGGATGGCACTGTGACACTGCATCTAAGTCACAGTGAATTTCCAGAATCTCCAGGTGTCACACTCAGGCTGGTTTGTTTCTGCAAGAAGAGATGGGGATACCATGACAGGATGGTGCAAAGGAACATCCCATTTTATAGGCGCCTAGAGAGCAATTTTCATCAGCACAATTTCAGACATATGTATGTCTGATGTACATAAAATAATTCTGTGTAAGCTTTAGTGTGACAGGATTGCTTAATTCAGGATTGCTTAATTCACTCAATTCTTGAGCATCAAATAGCCTCCTACACGTGAGGATATACTGCAGTCCAGTGCCATCCTGACAGCTGTCCACAGCCAGCGCTGCCTGATGAATTATTCTGTTGTTTGTTACGTGTCTGTGGGTTGTGCGTGCGGTACAGCGGCGTGTCGAAAAGAACAGCACCACCAGGAAGCTGTTCCACACGCTCACTGAAGGAATCCTTCAGACGGTGTCATGGATAAGGTTAAACTGTATGTATGGTGCTTTTCAGACCTTTTTTTGCTGACAGTCTTCTGATATGTCGTGTTTCAGGAGTGCGGTTTACTTTTCTGTGATTTAATGGGGGGAGCGTGATCTGAGGCATTCTTTGTTTAAAAAGTGTTAGCATTGATTTGCATACATTTTTTCCTACATGGAATGTTGGGTCTGTATGAAATGTTGGGGCTATGATTGCTATTAAAATAACTTAAGGTCAAACTCTTTTGAAAAACACCTTCGTTTTACAGAAAAAAAGAAAGAGTCAAACACACTTATCTGTCAAAGATTTTGTCCAGTTGGGCCCAATCTTCTGCTTTTTCTGCTGAAATCGGTAACAAAGTCACCTGATCAAAAATGAAATGTATTCCTATTCTGTCCTTCACATGACAGTGGTCAGACTGACATTTTTTATATTTTCTCTTGATGTTATTTTGAATACAACCACATACAGCTTTCTTTGATGTATTTTAATCTAAGCTGTGTTTATACATCTCCCTCCTGCAGGGCTGCTTTTGTTTTCAGGTAAATCCCCTCATCTCCTTTTTGCCCCAAATAAGCAGTGCTATCAGTCTGAATTTATTTGAATCTCAACCTAACAAAAACCGTGTATGAGTGGTAATGGGAGAAAAAAGGCAGGCCTAGAGCCTGCAGTTACCATGCCAACGCTGCTCCCGAGGGTGTAACCACAAAGAGCTGAATGCTGTGAAATTAAGTTCTGTGCGATAGGTGAGGAGGGACATTTCCATGTAGCTGTGCATGATGTGCAGCTTTCATGTATATCATATTTTACCATTTGTAAAATTAATGTTATGCTTCAACCCGATCTTGCTGTTGTTCCCTTCTTCCTTTCTGTTCACACTTCAGTTTCTTTCTTCTATGCAGCTTGGGAGAAACTAGCATTTCAAGACATACGAATACAGTAACTTCCCTGAAAAAGGGTTTATAAAATAGATGTGATATTGGGAAGTGCAAAATGCTCCGTAAAGTTACTGGGACTTGTACTGTGCGTTCATTTATTTGCTACTTGCAGTCTATTTATTGCCAGCACAAAAACAAGCACGATGCTTTACAAGAGGACCACTAGCACAGCTAACATATGAGATGCTGGTGCAGGACAACATTTTCTTTAAAGGTATTTCTGTGTTTACATGTGATTTTTCTCCATTTGCCTACAACTGATCATAGGTATTTGACAAATACTAAAGACAAACCTCCCTGCACTTAATATTCTGGAGTCGTGCTGGAGTCCCAGCCTGCTGTCATGACACAAGCACTCCTTTCATAGATTCAGAAGGAGCGCTGCTCCATGTCCTCCTCTCCCACCTCGTGTTTGTGCTTTCTGGGACTGAGGGAGATGGTTAAGGAGTATCAATTCTCAGTAGTGTTTGCAGCAAGTCATAAATTTCTAAGGCCTTTGCAGACCTTGGTTAGAACTGTGTTTTACTATTCTACAGTGCTGGCCAACTGGAAAATTTTGAATTAGTGACTTGGAAAGAGCCTGTTAATACATTCGCTAGCTTACACAATTCTTGAAATAAATCCTTTTTATGAGTTAAACAGCTCAATTCTCTGCTGCTTTATTTTTCCTCAATACCCCCCTCACAAATACATGCAAAGTACAGTCAGAGCTGTTTATAACATGTTGGATTTGCCAGTTTACTTAGTTGAAATTTCCTGGAACGCCATGAATTGGTTATGTAAGTAGAAATTCTGTGGGATACTTTACTAAGTTTTTCAACTCCCAAGAGGTTACCTTGTGGACTGGAAATGCCAGCCTGGGAGATTTGGACTGGAAGTATCTTAAATCTCATGTAGCTCCAAAATTCAGTAGTCTATTTAGATTTTTCTTGGGTCATATTACAGAAAACAGCCTTTGGTTCAATTGCAGCTAATTAAAAATAGCTAAGTTACCATATTTTTACGTATTAACTTTGGTAAAGAAATAAGCAACAGAGTGGAATTAATGCTAGCTGCATTTATATAATATCCCAATGAGGATTCCTTCCTTCTAGTCCACAGTTACACTAAACAATATTCAAAGTGCACTTAGTGTTTAATAATAAATACTGAAAATGCTGCTAAAACGTAACATCTTAGCCAAAAAAAAGGAACTAAATCTATTACTGTTAGTTATGTGGAATTATAAAAGGATTAATGCATGTTACAACCGAAGTTTAAAAAGCTGGTCTGCCAGTAGATGCTTAGAAACTTAACAGAAGCAGAGGGTTGTGGTTTAGATCTGCTGGGTGCAGCTGGTTAAACTGGAGATGCACAAACTGAAGTTTAAGGATAGCTAAGAATACCACTGCATTTGAGTCCTTTCTGCTGATCAAAGATGTCCTCTGGCAGTGCTCTTGTGAGGTAGCAGACTGAGCTTCATGTATTTAAACCTTTGTATTGCACCAGGCTCACTGAAGTTGTTCTTGACATCCGCAAGAATCGTGTTAATGAGGCCTGAACTATAGGAAGAGGAATGATGCAGAAGGTCTAAGTAGGAGTTGCTGCAGAGCAGCTGTTATGCTGATACATAGGATGCACACAGAGATGACACACAGGTGACTGACTAATTTTGTACAATGTATATTTTAGGTGACACGCACAACTCTCTGCCTTGGATATATATCTGATAGATACCATCTGTCTTGGGCTGCCACACTTGCACAGTAAGCTGTCTTTGTGTGACTCAGTCTGATGTATGAATTCCTTGGGCAGTTGAGGCACACTGCTTATTTCCCCACAAAATTCAACTACAAAAGCACAAGAGTTGTAATTCTGGCATAACAGAGATTTTCCCAGCCCCAGTCCTTTCCTGTAAAAGTATAAATTAACTAAGCTGAGGGCAAGAATCTGGAGCTATAACTTAACAAAACTTGCCTTTTTCATATTTGTGTGGAATTCCCTTGGAGAGACTGTATTTTTAGGTTGTGAACTGTAGGAGTTGTGTGCTGACCAGCTGTATATAACTGTAATGAACATTGCAATTGATGAAAACATCCATAATCACGTATCAACTTTGCAGATTTTTTTTCTTGTAAAGGAAGAAGCCCTTGGCTCTGTTGTTATATCGCCAGCTTGGGATTTCTGTGGGCATCTTAACAACTGAACTGCTACTTACAAGGCCAAATTCTGCAGCTGGTACTCAAGTGAAACTTCTGTTATCCAGCAGAATGACCACATGATGCCATTCGTGGATGCCTGCTGCAAGTGCATTAAAAAGAGCTCTGCCATTATCTTTGTGTTCCAGACCAGAGGGAGATTGTTTTTCAGAAAACTTTCATTTGGTCATACTGGCTAATGAACGGAGCAGGCCTTCGATGTAGTTACTTTGTAAAACAGTATGTGGGAATGTACCTTCTGCAAAAAGTAAGGCATCTACCTTTGCAGCTACTTGAGTAGGATGAAGCTAGGCAACAGCAAGGCACCTTCTAGTGGTTGGCAACCCTGCCTGCAACTGGGGGACTGGATCTTGATGATCTTTGGGGTCTCTTCTGACACAAACCGTTCTGTGATTCTATGACAGCTAGGTGAGTTGTGGGTACCTGAATTGTTTGTGAAGGTTGTAGCCCTAACTAGTGATTAATTTCAAATCACGGGGAATTAGCTCACAGGAGGCACCTTTATCTTCACGTTGTGCCTATCAGACAGAACACCAGAAATCATGATGCAAGCGGTAACTGTGCACTATATCTATGTACCTTCCCTACACAGGAAATGAACACAGTATTCTGATGCATAAGAGAAGCCTTGCCTCTGAATTAAAAAGCGTTGGATTGTCTGAATGCGGACATTAACCACCTGATTGAAAGTGTGCCTCATAAATATTAACTCTAACTGCATTGTAGGAGTAGACAGTATATTACAACATCTCCTTAATAAACAGATGCCTTCTTTTTAGTATGTTACCCTTTATCTACTCCCATTTGCCTCAGGAATGCTTTCAGAAGATTGTCACTTGAGTTTTCCTCTAGTGGATCTATTTTGTCAAAGACCAGAGCCCTGGAGTTTGCAGCCTGATCCGTGGGTATGCTTGTGCTGATCTTAATGTGCTGAGCTGCTTTCAGGCTTAAATCCTGCAAGATATACTTGAAATGGAGCTTCTGTGCTGCCAAATGAGCTGCAGTTTGTGAAGGAAGAGTGACAGAGAAAACTGAAGTCAAAGAACGGGCAAAAAAAGAGCAGGACATGGGAGCTGGACACAGTTAGTTGATGCTAATCTACTGCTGGCAGTGGACATTGTAGTAAAAAGGTGGCCAGTCATATTAAACTGGCAATGGGATGCTCTCAGAGGAATCTCTTGAATATTTAAAGCCAGAGTGGCAGAGTTGTGTGATTAGAACTTCCCAAGACAGCAGTAAGGCCTGTTGAGTATCCCCATGCAATTCTGAAATCTAAGAATAAAATTTACCATACTTAATTACTGCCCAAGCAAAAAAAAGGCTTGAGCTGAACTCTATATCTGATAAAGTAATTAAGACCTCTGTCGCGTGCTTGTAATTGCTGATATTACAGGGAAGCAGCTCCAGGTTTTCCTATGACACTCCCTGCAGGTCTCTGTGCTGCTTGATTAATTTCTTTTGCTGCTAGGAAGGCTGTCTGCTAACTGCTGCCAGCAGATCTTACTTGTTTATTGGTAAAATGGAAAGAAAAAAAACAGCTAAACCTCTTATGTTGATACTGGTGATGAGATGGCTCTACTTTAAAAAAGCTTCAATTATCTGCTGTTTCTTTCTTTTTTCTCATTTCTTTTTCTGGGGGGAGATTTTCTCTTAATGCCAGTTCCTAAAATTTCACCTTAATAATGTTGGATGTTGTCAGAGTAGTCGGAAACTTTATCTGATTGTCACTCTAAGGTTGTTCCTCACTAATGCTGTTAAGCCTACTGAGGTAGCTATGAAGGGTTTATTCACGTACTCATGAATTAAGATGCAGAATGTTAATGCGGCTCATCTGGGAAAACTGAATATACAGGAGTAGCAGCACAATCCTTTGAGCTGCTGGGCAGTCGGTACTGATGTGCGTGTAACTTCTGGTGTGTTGTTATTCACAGTATATTTATCTACTAATCTTTGCAAACTGGAGCTTTATGTAACAGTCCTGTGAATAGACGGGGATAGCTCAATTAAATCTGAGGGGTTGTAATGGAAAGTGAGAGAAGGAAATACATAAATAATGAAAAATAGTGGAAGTAAAAGTGGTATTAAATTTGAATGGGAGAGCTGAAGAAATAGAAGGATGCAGCGTAGAATGTGGTCAGTGTAAGGAAATGAACAGCTCAAGTGCAATTACATACGATGTCTTCATCATAAAAGGGCTACCAGAAATGTAAGAGCTGTTATTAAACATCTTCTATTTTATTTAGAATTTTTTTAATGTAAGACAATTCAACGAGAATGTGTAGAAACTGGAAGGCTGTGCTGTTGAAGTCTTAAACAAAAGACAACATTTAAGCTGCAGACTCTATCCCGGGTTTTTATTTCCGTGTCTGTTGCATTGTAAGCTGGCATGGAGGGCTGATGCTGTTTATTTTGTGCTTTGTTTGTTTTGTTTGTTTTGTCACTTGTTTGCTTTTGCATTAATGCTACAGTTTATGCTCATACTTCAGTTGTTGTATTTCCCTTAAAGCTGTGCATGTGTTTGTTTGCACAAAGGGACATCCGGGCACGCAGAGTTTGTTAATAACAAATAATAGCATTTTGCCTCTTTTGTCTGTACTTGGATGGCAACATGTGTTCCATTAGCATTCTGATTGCAGGGCTCTTGTCAAGATTCCTGCTTTTTTTGCTACTGGATTCTGAAAGCTCTCAGTGGATCAATGGTTCGTGGAAACATGCCGAGCTTTTTCCCAGAGCCTTCCAGCCTTGCTATCAGCAGGTGAAATGTGTAAAAGTGAAAGCATTTTTCTCTATTTTCTGGAAAAAGCCCTGTAACGTATTACCCAAACCCAGATAAATTGTAACTCTCTGTTTCAGCTGCTGTGTTTTACAGCATTCTTCTCCACTCTGCAGTGACTGCAGCTGGCTAAATGGATTCTGATAGGCAATGTTATTTTTGGAGGATTCTAGACTGTAGCTTGTGTTGAATGATGTATGTAAACAGGGCAGTGTGTCATAGAAAGATGTGTTGTTGCTTTCTCTTTTCAAGAAGTCAAATCCAGGCTATTGTTTCTGCAGAGGAAGGACCTCCCCCAGGTGTTTGGCAAACTTTGTTGCCTTGCTTTCTTTTTTTTAATTTAAACTCTCCTTTGTTCCTCAAAAGCCTGACTGATCATACTGAGAAAACTGCCACTCCAGTTGCTTCAGTATGCTGTTCTGCTCTCCTCTCCTTATTTCCCTACTTTCTACTCTTTTTATTTGACACTGAAGAGTTCAGATTTTTTTTTTCTCTGCAGTAACGTATGACAGCTGATTTCATTTTGAAACAATTTTCACCAGTCCACAAACTGAGTACTGAAGTTGATGTAGCATTTGGGGAAAACTTTGAATTCTCCAATGTACTACAATTAAATAATGCATCAGTGTATTCTGGTAATTACATGACCTGAAGTTCAGGTGGAGAGAGAAACTTGCGGCCTCTCAAAAGCTACATGTTGAATATGTAACTGTTCCACACATCAGTGTATGTTCTGTGCCAATGGATGTCTCTTAGGACGTGAGCAACCCTTTGCCTTTTTGAGACTGCTCATTTACGATTCTTTTATACTGTCTGTCTTCTGAGTCTTCTCTCACTTTAACAGCACAGTTCAGGGAAAAATTCTGTGTGTTGGTCTTTTTTGTAACACCCTTCCCTCGCCCCTTCACAAACATGTCTGTTTTTGTTCTCTGTTATTACTATATGAATCACCTTTTTATTATGTGTTTTTACATTTTAATAGGTTGTATTTTAAAGATGCTTGTAAAAGCACAAACATTCAGCCTGTATGACTACTTTCTTTTGATATAATCCCTCATGCTATTGTACTTATAGTACCAATTTGGAAGAAAATATTAGAACAAATATGTTGGAGAAAGAGAGTGAATGTTAGAAAGTTGCAACTATGAATGTGGAAAGCTAAGAAAGAAGAATGTTAGACCCAGCTTTAAATCTGGAGTTGAATGTGACAGAGGGTGGTGAGGCACTGGCACAGGTTGCCCAAGGAGGCTGTGGATGCCCCATCCCTGCAGGCATTCAAGGCCAGGCTGGATGTGGCTCTGGGCAGCCTGGGCTGCTGGTTGGTGACCTGCACACAGCAGGGGGTTGGAACCGGATGAGCATTGTGGTCCTTTGCAACCCAGGCCATTCTATGATTCAAATCTAGCATCTGGTGCTTATCTGTGTGGCAAAGTTTTTACATCAGGAGCACATACCCCAATAATTCAAATGTTAGTTTATACATGCATTAGGAAAGGCCTTTTGCTGTTGAATACAAGTTTCTGTTATCCTTTTAAGGTGAATTGTGTATTGCTGGTCCTCTGACCTTTGTCCTCGCTTGGGCCAAGTGTGGCTGTTCACCAGCACCTTTCTGGCACTACATCCCTGACCAATACTGTGAGAACTCTTCAAGTATTTCTGCTCTGTCATTTCCCCCCACTGATTTTTTAGAGAGCGTCTGGGACACAAGGAATGAACAACACAGTGTCTTGGAGATGGAACAGAGATTGGAGTCCTGTTCTCTATTTTCTACTTCCAGTACTGTTTTGTGTTTATTACCTCATCCAGAAACTCTACTGAGTAGGGAGCTGACAATAGCTCCCTACCTGAGTGCTCTGGAAAAGTCTTTAACTGAGCTCTGCTTGTTTCCTTTGAAACTAAGGGTGTCAGTGCCTGTCTGCACTGACAGGAAGAATAAGCCTGTGGCAGCCAAGAGCACCTTTGTTTAAAGGTCTGAAATGACTGTCAGAATTCTAACCAAGAACGTCTTTAAGAAGCTAATTCCAGCTAGTTTCTTGTGCATGTTATCAGTTATTTTGAATTCTGAACTGTAAAGGTAGCTTTCAGTGTGAACTGCCCAGGAAACCAAAGGGTCTCATTTCAGAGGGCTCCTCTCTGCTTCTCCTATAGGCATCTGGACTTCAACAAAGTGACTTTCAGGTGTCTGTGAGAATATATTATATTCCATTAGATCGTGGTCAGTTTCTCTGCTTGTCCCAGGACTTCCTCAGAAAATAACTCCTGTCTTTTTTCTGCTTTAGTCCCTCTGCATGCATTGCTTCGGGCGATAGGATAATACAGCTTTAAAGCACTTTGAGATCAGATGCCGTCTTGAGAGCACACTTAAAAGACTGAAATATGAAAATGAATCACAACTCATTGCATTCCTGTAATTAGATATAAGGGACACGGTCTGCCTCAGAATGCAGAAACATGATGATTTTTTCTTTTTTCTCCTTTAAAGGAAAGGTGTGGCGGCAATATGATGATGATCTTGTGGTCAGATTCTTCTCTCACGTACTTTTTGTGTAATTATTAATTCTGTGCAAACTTCATTTTAATAAAGCATAAATTTGAGGAATAGTTCACACTCTCATCTGAATGAAAGCTGATCTGCACTGCAGCCAGAATACCCATTACCTATTTAAAAACATTCATGTGTTTGGAATATTTAGTCTCCTATTACTGCAGATTAAATACTGGTTTGATAGATGTGGTTTTCTCTACAGAATCCTCAGTATGCTTTTCCTAACGGTTGAGCAAAATGCATTTCTTTTTCTTAGACTCCCACTTGAAAAGTAATCTTTACTTCTGGCTGTAGATTCGAACCACAGAATAAGCTATGTAAAAGGGTTGCTTCAGCAGGCTTAAATCAAAATCGGAAAGGGAGAAGCACCTTCCTGGAGCAGCCTTTTAAATTGTTTTAGGGGGTCTGCAAATGGAAAGGTTGCAAAAATGGTGCGTGAATGTAAATGTTACATCAGTCATATATTCCATGTAAAAGGTAAAAACCTACTTCTGTGACTTTTATGTGCACACATGAAAAGCAGACTAGCCTACTCTTTTCCTTATATCTGCGCATATATATATAATATTAACATATAATATATATATACAGTAATTTTAAAAGGTTGCTTCTCCTGCCTCTGTTAAAGCTTCCTGGCCTCCTGAGATTCAGAATAACCTCCTGGTCGTGCTTGCTGTTTATATTTGTATCACATGGTAGTTGCATGTGTTAGCAGTAGTTATACTCCTTGCTCCCAGTGAGCATTCACTTTTGACTCCAGAAACTGATTTCAGCAAACAATTTTGAAAGTGGTCTCACTTAACATAGTTCTGTAGGCAAGTGATGGCTGGTCAGCATGGATAGAGGTTTTTATGCAGATGATTAGTGTAAAATATCTCCAACTCAGTAGGAACATTGAAGAGTGAATTGGGTCAGTTTTCAAAGGCTGACACTGAAAGTGGATTTGTTGTACATTATATTTGGTTTCAATCCAAAGGGGATGTTAAACCTTGAAAAGAAATTCATGTCTAATAGTTCAGGCTATATAAAATGTTCATTTCTGTTTTATGATGAATGCTTCACCCATATCTTTGTTTGGTTTGCAGAAGTTGTTGAAACAGTTGTGGGTTTTTTTTGGTAATTATTTTCAGTGGCTTATATAACAACAGCATTTCAAAGTCTGGGGTGATATTGATTGTTTTAGTTACTGAGTTATAGGAAGACAACCAAATTATTGTCTTGTAAATCCCATCCTGGCCCAGTTACTGAATTTCACATCAGGCAGTTCGTTAGTGAGCAAACATGGGGAGGGAAAGTGATCCAAACAATAAGTAATCGTTACTGCAAAGCAGCTGCTCACTGTGGGTGTGACAGCCCATTACCTTTTCCCCATGTAAGTTTGCCAACAATTCTCTTATTGGTGCAAAGTTGGAGTTGGCCATGGGCTGCATTTTCACCTTTGCTACCATTTATTACAGAGACTCCTGGAGAATTTTTCTCGTTCTTTTTGATTATTTCTCTTAAGCTGACCTAGTTCAGCAAGACTACATCTGGACAGGTGAGACGGGTTGTTACTGTTGCTGATAACTGGCAGTGCATTAAGGTCTCTGAATCCTGCAAGGCGGGATGGAGATCAGAAAATCCCACCTCTGATCTTTCTATGTAAGGAGGTTCAGATTTCATTCTCAAATCTGAGAAACTGCATAAATCTGTGTTGCTGTTTTTGTAGAAGAGAAACAAAGCCCTGATTTGTAGCGATGGAAAAAGAGCTGTAACACTGAATGAATTCCCTGGTGGCTTCTGTCAAAGACATTTTTAAATGTATAGGAGTACCAAACTGTTCTTTGTGGCTTTTAAAAAATCCCTCATGTGAAAACAAAGGTGGCTTAGAAAGGCTTTTCAATAGGAAAGTCTCTGGTAAGGCTTCATACTGTTTTTACAATTTCAGGACAAGCATTTCTCATCTAATAGCAACATGCTTACAAACAAATCGTGCTTTCTGAAACACATCCGTAGCAATAAGGAAGCCATAATGAATGTTTGGTAGCTGATCTAGAAGTCTATAGAGGTCTATAAATACCGCAGGTGTGGGGGCAGAGTGGTGAGGCCGGACTGTTTGCAGCAGCGTGTGGAGACAGGACAAGGGGAAATGGCCAGAAACTGCAGCAGAGGAAGTTCTGCACAAACGTGCACTTGAACTTCAGGTGAGGTGACGGAGCACTGGGACAGGCTGCCCAGGGGGGTGCTGGAGTCTCCTTCTCTGGAGATGTTCAAGACCTGCCTGGACACTGACTTGTGCAACCTGCTGTAGGGAACTGCTTTGGCAGGGGGTTGGACTGGATGAGCTCTGGAGCTCCCTTCCAACCCCTACAATTCTGTGATTCTGTCTGTCTGAGCAGGATGAGGTGAGCCGTGTGTTCTGAAGGAGGTGCCTAACAGGCAGTAGTGTTTGGTTCCTCATTGTTACATAAATAGTAATGTATTCCATTTTCCTGTCGGCATCTTCACTTTCATTGCAAACTGCATTTGATGATGTTTCCTGATTAGTTTATTCCTAATTTCTATGCCCTGTTGGCTTGTGTCCTATAGAAGTTAATTATGTTTTGCTGACAGATGTATGTGAACGGTGTTACAGTGGTCAGGGCCATCTATCTGAAAGTACTTGCTAGTCTTGAGACCTAACAACACGCACAACTGAAATATGCGCAGGAGCAAGTACTAATGTTGGGCCTGCCATTCCCTTTTGCCATTTTGAAAATCAGTTTTGCTGTTTGTTTATGCTGCATGCATGTAAAGGGTTCCTGTGAGGTCAGAACCTGACTATGCTTGTTAACATGAACCTTTCAGGATAGCGTGTAGATCAGTGACAGCGGGTTGCTTTTCTTATATTTGTGAAACATTCACTTCTATAGAAAAATAAGTCAGTAACTATTTTAGCATTATTATGCCAGATGTTTCTTTCCTGTATTTTCAGGATTGCATTTATTTTCAGCAGTCATATTCTGCTGCAGGTCTGGGGAAGGAGAGCTGCATTCGTAGCTCTGCTGTCTGTTAGAACTAGCTTAATTTTCTGATTTCAGAGCTTACATTCTTAACACAAAATTCATTTGAAAATTGTTTTTCATTTATTGAAACTACACTAATAAGCCTAAAACTTGAACAATAACTCAATATAATCAATATATATATAATATATATTGATTATATATATATTATATATTGATATATATATAATATATATAATCAATAACTTCAATAATTGAACAATAACTGTGCGATATTAAAAATAAAAAACTGTTTTTTCTGTACCATGTGGCATCAGTTCACAGTACTTCGTGTCCTTTGCAAGGAATGTAAGACTAGAAGGGACCATCTGGGTTATCAAATACAAAGCCCTCACGATTACAAGCGACAGAGAGAAACAGAGCTGCTGCACAAAGTCCCACGGAGTATTTTTTTTTTTTAATGTACCCTTGCTCACCAAACACAAAGATACAGAGCTTCCCAAAGCCTGCAAGTAGAAAATACTTCTAATTAAAAAGAAAATGAAGTTACTGAAATTCTACAGAAATTGTTGAGGGAAAAGAAAAGCAAACACATGGAATTCAGAAGACTGAGCCTTGATACCAGCTACGTTTCCTAAGGCAAAAACAAGGCCCAGGTTTGGCACACAGACAGCATATATTCCTTCTACTAGCTTGGAAGGGATTAAGAGGGTATTGAAAAACAGCTGTCTAAAGCACAGCTCTTAGCATCATGAACTATGAGGAGCATTTCATTGCATTATAAATTACCTGCAGTATGGGTGACTGACAGTTACGAGAGCACAGTCTAGTAGTGCAGCTCTGCGTGGTGAGCAACCCTCAGTGAGCTGATTGCAGTTAATTTGGGAAAAGCAGCATCTTTTGTTCTGAGAAAAACCTGCATGTGTTACCATAACAGTATGCAGATCAGCACCCATTAGAGTGGCACTGAAGTTGATTTTAGTGGGAGTAGTTTTCAGAGCCATAAAAGGGGCAGGCAATTTTTCAGTTCCTTAATGTGTTGAGAAGACTTACATTTTTGTTTCTGTGTTAGTGCATCTTTTTTTTCGTGTCTGGGAGAAAATGAACAGATAAGTATATGCTACGTGGATCTGGAGTTTCTTAATCCACAGGGATGTGCTCTATATTGAATTCATCCCCAGAAGGTATTTACTCAGGAGGGAGTTTCATCTTCCACTGGTCCTTTTTCCCTTGCATCTCTACACACGGAAGATAAATTCCTGATGGTTTATTTTATTTTGTGTTATCTGTGATTATTTTTAATTATTTTCTGCTGGTTTTAGGAAGATTTTGCATCATAAAGTAAAAATACTTTCCCACTGTCTGAATGCAAGAAATCACTCACTGGAACATTCAATACAACAGAGAAAGATAGACTGGTGATATTAAAATGCACACCTGTGCAAAAAATACCACCACCAGTTCTTTTCCACAGCTATTATCTGTACAATTATAAAGTAGCTTAACAGTTTTACTAGTCAAAGTTAACATATGCAGGTACATAAATGAAAGTTCACGCACACCTACACACTTATCACTTCATACAGCCGTCCTAGGTGAGGAAAGTCATGAGCACGGGTAGCATGGTACAGAAGTTCCCTCTTGAAGACAAGCTCTGCAGTGCTCCAGATCATCCTTGGACAAGTGTCCCAGCTCCTGCCCCGAGTCGTCCCAGTGTCATCAGCGCCTGGCATAAGTGTCATCATCTGCCCCTGTGCAAAACGGGTGGATGGATTCCATCTTTGGAGTTAAACAGCTCACACATGAGCCGCCCGTGGAAATGCACGGATAAAAGCTGCACTGGGAGAGTTAAGTAACAGGAGGGAAGACTCAAAATGGGGCTCTGATCTGCTGTTGGCTAAAACTCTGCATTCCCAATGAGGATGTCTGATCAACTGAACTGTTACAAGCAGTACATGCTTGAGTAATGGAAAATTTAGAATTCAAGATAGGCTGTTTATCATAAATATATTCTTAAAATGAATGTATTTAAGCGAGTTAAGTACACAGACTCCTTCTGTTCCTTCCACACGTTATTTAGCTCGCTTTGGTGCCCTTTCAAATACTTCAAGTGTTGTCTTCAAAAGGTTTGCAGTGATACTTATAGGAGAAAGAAGTTGGTTTATCTTGAAGGGGTGAGGAAGGCATGTGCCTCAGAAAGATGTGTTTATTTACTTTTAGCTGGTAACTTTAGTCTTCTCTAAATTTTATGCAGCTGTAGCTCAGGTAAAGCTTTATTAATAGGCTGCCTGGATGGGTGGTTGGTTTTTTATTTTGTTTTTTAGATCTTTGGAACTGATGCTACGTGCTCTGTTTTTAATTCCTCGAGGACTCCAGTGGGAGACTTTACAGTGAATGCAATATATTAATTAAAAATATGTTAATACCAAATGCTTCCAAATAGATATTTGGGCTCTATGTGCATGTATACTGCAGAAAACCAACAAACAAACAAAAAAAACCCTTTAGAGTGTGGCTAAATTAATGTTAAGTAAATAGCAGTGTACGACTGTAATGCTGAATTCTTAGGGCGGCTATTGGGACGAGCTTTCTCCATGAACCAGGATAGCACACGTTTCACATATTCTGCATGTGAACTGGCGTAGTGACGCTGAACTTAGAGTCAGTAAGCTGAGAGGGGATTAGTCATTATATATGAGCATTCTGTTCTTTCTCAGTGAATTTAATCAGTAACGCCATATGCAATTAATTTGAACAAAACTAAGCAGGATGCAACAGGAACAAGCATATATTCTTAACAATCAGGCAACACCTATATTAACTGTTCAGATTGAATTGTAACTTGAATTAGAATTCAAGTGAGGCCCGTTTGTCTTTAACCAGTTTCTTAGAAATAATCACTGCTGAAGTACATATTGAGCCATTTCATTAACCTTTAGAAGAATGCCTCTAAGTGTTGCTCCTTGGCTGAGGTGTTAACATGCCAGTCATGCTGATGACCTGTTCAGCAGAGCTGAATTCCCAGCTGCGTTACACTGATCTGCGGATGAAGAGCACTATTTCACAGCTGAGTGTTGTTCTCCAGTCACAACTGTATGTATTTATTCGAGTGATAATACAACAAACATTAATTATCTTGATGAAAATGCATCAGTTTTGAATGTCACCAGTCTGGAATATAACTTATAATAACAGCAAATCTAAAATAATGAATAGTACTTTGTTCATCAAAGTCACCAAGATAGATGGTTACTGCTTTCCTAAAGGCTTACAGAGTGAATGGGTGAGACAAAGGGCCAGAGACTAAGTGATCTCAGCAAGGGAAGTTGTTTGATCAGCACTTCACAGCTGTGCTGCTGCCCAGCTCCTGCTGCTGCTCAGCAGTTCCTGGATCACCCGGCTCAGCTGCTTGCATTGAGCAGTGGCACAGAGACAGGGCTGCATCTACATTTGAACCATACGTGATACGGAGATGTCGGAAACAGCGAAGCAAGTTTGGAAGGTTATGAGTTGATGCCTTGTCCTGTATTGGCCACCTTGGTCCTTTCTCGGGTCATGAAGTCTTTCTTACAGATGCTTCTAAAAAATGTAATGAGAGCTATTCAGAATCTCAGTGTTAGAATATTGTAAAGGTCGTCCTTTTGGTCCTGGCCTGACAGTTCATTCGGTTTTTCATTCTGCTGTTACAACTGCCGCTGAGATGAAAGGTGGTGATGAGACGTACCTCTGATTCATTGCTCCAATATTTGTCTTTATTTTAGCATGACTTGAAGGTATGGCTTTTAATCTAGGAGGAGGTAGAAGTGCTACCTTAAAAGCTCTAATATGCTGAATAACTAGAAACGGATGGAGAAAAGATGTGCCAGCAGTACTTAGATGCCTGCCTGCATGAGAGGGAAACTGGAAAAAAAGTGATGGTGAGGGGGAACCCTGTAAGATTCGTGTTTCCTACTGTGGGAACGGCTGTCTTTTGTTATAATTTTGGGAATTTCTGTGGTGAAACAGTAGTAATAGGCATACTCCCTGAAATATGAAGAAATAGGAGTGATTAAAAGAATTCTTCTGTTAGAGACCATAAGGAGAGAGAGAGAGGAACTAACAGGGCTGATAGCCAGTAAATCAGTAAGCCAGGGCCAACAGATTTGTACTGTGAAACAAAACAGAAAGTGAAGCCACACATCTTCTATTCTAGCTACTTTGATGGGAGCATTACCTAGCTTATCTGTACATAAATAAGGCCTTCTGTCATTGAATTAAGTCTGTCCTAACTTCACCATGTGAAACTGAAATTACAATAGTTAAACCTCATCAGCTTGCAGCCTCCTCACGAGGCACAATATCCAATAATCCTACTCAACTGTTTTCCCTGTGGTTGCCAGAGTTACAGCTGATGAATGTTCCTGCATGTTGTACTTCCTGCAAAGTCTCAAGTGTGTTGCTTCAGACAGAGAGCAGCTCTTTCATAGGTAAATGGAGAGAGGCTGAGGGTATTCACAGTAGGAACGTGTTTTGTTTTTGAGTATCTGTGTATGCTGATGACGGTGCTGTTTTGACATGGGAGAGTTTGCCTGGCTGGGAAACTTGCTGCAGTGTGAAGCCTGTGTTAGCTTGTCCTTGAATGTGATTTTTGTATTTCATAATAATTATTTAATGGTGTTTGATGCTTTTTTTAGCATGAAATGTTGTGTGTTTTGTAAAACGGAGGCAAAGATTTAGCTGAAGAAAAGTTCCCTTCTCTTTATACTGCAGCATGGAGAGAAAACTGAATTAAAAATAATAATAATAAGGAGTTAGTCGTTAACATACCAAATAACCAAGTTATCAGTACAGTTGGTAGGAAAGTATGCACGGTTTGTTGATCACTCTGACTTGCTCCAGAGATTATTCTTTTCTGAAAATAAGTGTCTTTTATCTAGAGAATTTTGGGCACTGAAATCTTAGGCTTACAGAACAAACTGGCACAGCTTGATCAGTGGCATTCTGAGCTTTCACAATTTTAAGTGTGCCATCGTTCCGCCCTCCAAATACAGCCAGGGGTTTGTGCAGCCAGGTGGTTGTTTGAGCTAAAGGTAGGCATACAGAAGTTGTTTTCAGGTGTTCCTTTCCCACTCAGAAGCTTCCCAGAACGATGGGTGCACCCGTACAAAAAGGCTGACCAATCTTCAGATTAGTCTGTTGATCCTGGACGCTGAGACTCTGTTAATGTCAGCAAGGGTCCACGTGGATGATTTCTGCAGTGGTGGAATTTAAGAATGGGTCATTCTACACAATGGAATACAATCACACTTCTACGCGCTGTGCTGAGGACATTTTATTTCTCTCTATTTGCAGTACTTCATATTAAAGCCTAAGGTTTTGTAGGTGAATATTTACTTCAGATTCATGTGAGTTGTCCCTATGCTTCAAAACTCCAGTCGAGTGAGGATTGAGTCATTTATCTCAATGCTTCCTTGTGTTTGAGCTTGCAGGTGTCACGTACAAGCTGCCTTAATTGAATTCTGCTTAACTTCTCTGCATGCTGCCCTGTTAGCCTTTTCACTGTTATTTTTTACACGCCTTTCTTTGAAGTGTGATCAAACTAAGGGAGAAGTGTCAGTACTATGAGATCTCCCCTGGAGGAATTTGTGGCATTTGACACCCGCAGCCAAGTCTCTCATGTCCTGGTGGCAGAAGCTGGCATTCAGCTGCTGTGCTATTAACATAATCTGCAGGTAGCATCACCTCTGTGTTCAGTAATAAAAGTGAACGCTTACAGCATTATTTAAATTCTTGACTCTGACATTTATTTAGAAGTACAGTAGTGGTACTGATGAGTTTTTAAGATTAGGTTTTTAATCTGTGTTTTTAAGCATGTTTCTGTAAGATAATCTACCCCAAGATTACAGAAAAAAGTTGTTCTGAGCCCTGCTGGAAAGTTGCAGATGTTCTTGTGTAGCAGACATCAAAACGAGTTTTCTGAATGTGTTTGTTTGTTGTATTTGGGATTTTTTTCTTCTAATAGAAACTTCTCTCTACAAAGCCCTTAGAGCCCTCTGTTAGATCAGCTTTCCAAACATTCCCCTGACAGCAATGCATTAGAGAAACGTTTGGGGTTGAATTCTGGCCTGTAAGGTAATAAGAGGCTGTGCTGTTTGAGCAATACAAATTTTGGGGTTTCTCATCTTTTTTTTCCCCTCTACCAAGGCACAGCTACAGTTTGAGAAGTGTTCTACTGGTCTGGTGGTTGGTGACCCTGCACACAGCAGGGGGTTGGAAATAGATGATCACTGTTGTCTTTGCCAACCCAGGCCATTCTATGATTCTATTAAAAAGGTTTAGACTTGGCTGAATTATTGGCTGCAGATGAGCTGTGTACATCTGTAACCAAGAGCCACTGATGCTGGATTCACTGAAGGACTTTAAAACATGGATCCTGAGTTACAGTAAATATTTAACAGTTCCCAGTGCACAGTTGTTGTGTAAATGCAACATACAAATAGGAGTGTTACTCAAGTACAGCAAGTAGCTGTAATGTAGCTGATAAATGCCAACAGTTTACGAAGGCCTAACCATAATGAACAGCATAATGAACACATTTGCTTTTACTGATCAATATGGATAATAAAAGCAACGATTTCCCCAAAACTTGTTTGTTAAGAGTGTTTGCAATTGGGAGAAGAACCTGGTAAAAGGAGGCACTTAATTGGCATCTGAGAAATATCAGCAGACACAGAATTAGTGCTTTTGTTTGTTGCTGTTCTGGTTGTTTCCAGATAATGTTGCAGTACGTAAGATCCTGTGTAGTAATAAAAAGAAATTGGTAAACTGCACTTAAACAACTAACAGATGACTTCAAAAATGAACAGCAGCTTCACGCTGGCAGGAATTCTCAAACTGCCCTGTGTTGAGCTGTTTGCTTAACTTCTCTTAACCTGGAAGTCGAGCTGTAGTATCAGCCGAGTGAGCGGCCAAGCCTGGTCTGCTTGTCTGCTTGGGCCTGTTGCCTTGCTGGAGTCAATGGCAGTTCTCAGGTAATTCAGGATAACAACTTAGTCATTTTGGTGTGATCTCAGTCACAACATGACTTATTTGAATTTGAATGTATAAGACTGTCTGAGATACACAAAGACTGTCACTGAGAAAAACAGCATAGAACAACAACAAAACAGTGGAAAACTTTTTTTTTCTTATTTTCTTTTTTAGCAAGAGGATTTCTTGTCCTTGACAAGATAGGATGTCTCAATCTTTCATGTGCCAGCCTTAGGAGTTTTCCCCGTTGTTCTTCCCATCAAAGCACATTAATAATCCTTTCAACCAGAAAGAAGCTCGTAATCAGCACACTGTGCAAACTCAGTGGCCCTGGCCCTGGTGGGTCTGGCAGCGCTTACAGCAAAATGCGCTGCACGCTTCCTGCTTGTTCTGGCCACGGGGCTCCAGGAACTTCCTGGTTCTTCTGGACATTCAGCTCAAGAGTGACTGAACGTGGCTCGCAGGTTGATGCCTTCTCTTCCCTCGGAAAGGTCATCCACCTCAGGTAACCGTGTAGGCTGTGGATCGTGCTGGTCTGTGGTATCTCTGTGATAGCAGTCAGCTATACACAGGTAAGGAAGCTATTTCTTTAGACCGTATTACTGTAAGCTGAATGGAAAGTTTGTCAAACAGCAAGAAACCAGTTGCATCTATGGAATTGATGTGCAGCCAAGGCACACTGGAATTTGAAGTTCTGCTTCCTGTGCTCTGCTGTACACCTCTGTCAGTGTACAAAGCTGTAGTCTCTTGGTCCTCAATTTATCAGCCTAACACCTGTCTGAGACTTACACAAATGGAAGTTCTCTTTTGTGAATTTCTGTCACAAGTAATCCAAAACCTGAATTTCATCACTTCTGCTGGTGCATTTACTGCACATAGCAATAATTACCTGAGATAAAAAATCTGCTGTACTTTGACTCCCATTGATGGTGAAGCTCATTACACACCCCCATTATAATTATTACTCTCTTTATGTATACCTCATTGAACTTCAAAAGCAGGCATCCTAGGGATGCTGTTTTAAGAAACTATTCAAGGGTGAATTATGTAAGACACTAACAGTCTGTTCCTTCAGTATCGCTTCAAATCTTATAAAATTTGGGGTACATAATCATCAGAATGTTATAAATAATATTCTAACGCAGCTCTGTTACTTCCCCAGTATGCATTACCTTCACAAGCACAATTTATCTCTGAGAGTAGCCATATTAAGGGCGAATCAGGTGTATGAGCCATGCCAACAAGCAAGTGGCATCTCCACTAGTGATGTTCAAGTAATTGCACAGCCTGCAAATTGTAGCAAGGGCAAGGGGCAGCTTGCAGAGGTAGTAATACAACTGACAGCTAATAAAGATCATGCTGTCCCTCAGATTATGGTAGTTGCTACCCTGCTACACTGAAGCTGTGTTGTTCAAAGCACAGACTCTCCACTTTTGGTCTGTGGCAGCGTGGGGTAACCCACAGCCACAGAGATGCTAAGAGTCCGACACGTGGCATCCCGTGAGCTGCACCTTCTCTTTGGCAGCTGTCCAGCTGCGTGAAAGAAGTAATGCGCATCTTCACGAGACTATTCCATTTCAGTGCTGAAAGAGCTTCACTTCCAACATGGCATCGCTGCACATATGAAAGCCTGTTTTTCTAGGAAGACGGTGTATTTCTGATGAACAGAATGGCTCTTTAAATACTGGATTGTGAAGTGAATCACAGCACAAAATGAGCTTTACTTAATGGCAGGATAAGACTTTTTGCCTCAGTTTGGATGGTGAAGCAAAGGCATTTTCAGCTTTAGGCATCCATACTAACAGAATATACTGTTAAAATGATATACTTTTTGGCACATTTATAACCCTAATTAATGTGTATAGGAATTGTGCATATCTGAAGGTGGTTTTTGCAAGTAACAGGCTGTACATGTGCTCCAGGAAATGGAACAAACTTGACAGTTATATTGATGCATGATTACAAAACCAAAGCTCTGTTTAAGTTGTGGTGGTGGAACTAACTGTACAGAGACTGTCAAAAACAAATTATGTCAAGTAAATGGAGGTACACCCATTCTGTGTGTAACTGCCTCAGAACTCTGGTGGGTGAAAAAGAAATATCTATTATTGTTTGTTTGTTTTACTGACCATACTTTGACCAAATTTTAATATGCTCATGTGTTGTTTGTTTGCCCCTTCCCTCCCCCCCCACTAGAATAGCAGTATTTACAGACTAGAATAGCAGTATTTATTTGTGGTCTCGCACTCTTGTTAAATAGGTGAAACAGTGAAACAGTGAAGCTTAGTGGACTGAGTGAAAGCAGCAGGGAGAATTCTGGATGCTTGCTGTGCATCCTAGGTGTAATAGTGAGGTCAAGTTGTTTATGGGCTGAGCCCAGGCCTACTTAGGAGTCAAAGCTTCCCATTCTCAAAAATTGTCTTCTTCAGACTTGCCTGGTATTCTAGTACCCATACAGCCTGGAAATATTGTGTGTTCATGCACGCAGCCTCTGGCAGTTTAAGTAACAGTTATTTCAATTAAACATTTTACTTTCAGGCACAATGAAAAGACTGATGATAGTTTGACTCATTAGAAATTTCAGACAGCATACTAAATATTTAAACAAATTGGTCTGCTAATGGCTGAGAGAAACATGTAGTGCGCATCATCTGCTGGTGATGGTGCCAGGGTACTGCAGGGATTCCTTTTAAATATTCAAATAAGTTACTCTGTTTCTGTTGCTCATTGCGGTGTGGAAAACTTGGTATTTCATTGTTGTTGCAAGAGTCATTAAAAAAATGGAGGCGGGGAGGCATGAAGTAAAGTACCTGTAGATGGTCCTGGTCTTCACAACTGCATTTAAGAACAGAAGGGAAGAAAAAAAAAAGAAAGAAAAAAAAAAAAAAAAAAAAAGCATTGAGGTTACTATTTTGTTGGGTTTTCTTTCTTTTAAAAAGGAAAAATATTAAAAGCCCCTGGAATGGTAAACCATGCATAACCGAACAGTAGCTGCTCATTTCTACTTGTTCACCGTGTTTTCCATTAAAATATTGTGAAATTTTTCTACTGTCTTATGCTCATATCTTATTTAGAGGTAGAAGAGGTGGAAACTTCACTTTGTTCTACCAGGTTCCCACTGACTAGGCACAATAGCATGTGTGCGTGTGGAGCAGGCATCTCAAGACGTGGAATCTGGAAAGCTGGAAGCACCCTGGCCTGAGCTGAGGTCTGTTCTACCAGCAGAAACAAGGAGAGTTTTAGGCAATTTAGTGCAGAGGGTGAGAAAATATCAGTGTTTGTAGACTTGAAAGGATGTTTTGTGACTGAACGCTGCTTCCTGTGCTGTGACAGAAAGGTGGCTGGAACATGCCGAGCACGTTTCCTGGTTTGTCAGGATGTCTCTGAAGGCAGAGGAAGGATCAGTGTTTTCTGAATAAGCCAATGCTTAAAAAAAAAAGTGAAATAAGTTTTGGATGACTGGAAAACACATAGCAGTCCTTCTGTTTTGCATTCTTAAGAGTCTAGAATTTTTGTTCCAGGAGTACTATTTTGCTGACAAATAACATTAAAAAGATGCTGCACGGCGTATCTGGAAACGTATAGAAGCAGAGTTGCATAGTTGGATACTGAGTGGATTCTTGGCATGCTGCTTATTAGGTAAAACTTACTGTTCTTTGAAAAGAATCCAGAATAACAGACGATGACTCCAGTGCAGAAAACGAAGAGTGGTAACAGGTCTGCACTGCTGTTAATTCTGTGTTTCACAGCTGGAACAGGGAACGAACCTGTCCAAAATTTTCTCTGTGCCTCGGAGTGGTTTTAATACAAATCGCCAAACAGATCTTGTGGCTTTAAATATTGGATTCATGTACTTGAGAAATGAAAAGCTTTGTCATATCCGAGCAAAATCCACCCATACCTCATGTAAAGATGGCAACAAACGAAGGCGTTCTCTCAGATGAAGTACAAACTGATTGGGTGCAGTGTTTTAAAGAAAAGTCAGGAACTGCTACCTGCTTCTATTTCTTGTTCTGTAGGAAGAAACAAAAGCCCTGCGATACATTCGTCTAACAGTGTCTGACAGTGAAATGGACTTAGAAATAAATTATATTTTTCATTGAATTTGGAGCACATTTTAAAAAATCAAATGTAGAGCGTGGTTTTGTGTTGTTTGCTTGGTTTTTCTTCTCTTTTTTGGGAACGCCAATTGCTATTTAACACTCTAGTGGCTTTTGTTATTGTTGTTTTTGTTGTTATGCATCTCAGAACTATTTAAGCTTGAAATTCTACTGAGTTTTAATTCTCGTATGGCATTCCTGCACTTTCATCAGAGGAGCAGCTAGCAGGTGCTTGGAGGACAGTTCAGAACGTATATATTCAGGTTTGAGTAATGCCGCTTCTTTCACGGGGCGCCATCCAAGTAGATGTCTGTGGATCTGCAGGAAGCACAACTGTCAGCACAGCAGGGAAGCAGTGCTTGAGGAATCTAATCTCAGGCTGTCCATAGAAATCTGCTTAAGATACAAATGCTGTGATTTGGAATTCTCCTTATGTAGAACATGAACAAATACACATAACTAATTTTTCTTCATAGGGATGCCTGTGTCTTAACTTGTGTTGTATTCTAATTTCCTTTGTGTATAATTGTGAGAATTCTAGGTGAGCTTTTTTTTTTTCTTCTTTTTTTTAAGAACAGAGATTTACTGGCAGGAATTTGTGTTGGGCTTTTACTGTAGGCTAAAGTAACTTATTTGCCAGCTGGTGAGAATTACTTCAACAGTACAAAAATACACACTCTGGGGAGAATTGATGACGTTATAATTCTATCTGACGAGCCATACTGGACTCACCAGAAGCCTGAAGGCTTGAAGTGCTGTTTGAGAAAGAACAGCTTTTCATTTTCGAGGCAGCACGTACCCCCCTGGCGATTAATGGGCCAGACATGGCTGCAGTAAGGCCTCTGTGGGTTTTAGAAGGTGAAAGATGAGCAGGAAAAATGTTATCTTCAATTGTTTCTTGGACACCCAAAGCTAATATTGTTCCATCTCTCTAAGATCCATTAAACAAACTATCTCCAAAGATCAGATTTATTTAGCCATTATTGAATTATGCCAGCTCTTATAAAAAATGAGGCTAAAGCACACCAAAAGGTGATTTTGTAAATAGAGCCCATTCCATTTCTACTGTATAAACAGAGCTTGGTGTCACAGCTCCACATGCTTGCATGCTGCAGTTGTCTCACTACTGAAGTACACCAAATAAGGGCTCAGAAAAGGGAGTGTTTAGTTTTGCAGGTACTAAGTGAGATCACCGAGTGGTCAGATGAATTTATTTGACTACTTCTTGCCTGATAGCAAAGCCTTCCGGAAAGCTTCAAGCTGTAGAAATGTTTGCTGTTATTTTAAGCCGTAAGAGGATTTGCTATTGATTCCATTTCCAGTGGATTCCCAGTTCCTAGGCCATAAATAAGAATTAATAATTTTGAAATAGATGATTGTCTCCTGTATGAGAAAATACAGTTTTGCTGGTTTAGGACTTATATATAGGATATGTGTGTATGTAAATATATTATCAAGCCCTTAGAGAGTTACTAAAATGATGCACTTAAACCTATGTTTCAAGTAACGTCCTTGCTTCCTGCGCTGCAGCTAGTTACTGTGTTACTTGGATTGCATGGCCATAGGAGTTTTAGGGGCAACCAGGTGCTTCTGTGCAACTGGCTCTTCTAAGATACTACAGAAACACAGTCTGCTTCTGTTGGCACCGAAATCCAAATAACTGACAGAAGTTTCCAGAGTTAGGATTCTTAGATGAGCCCTTGCCTCTGCAATGGGGTGGAACAAAATACCCTGGGACAGCAATCCCATGTAGCACCCAAGCAAGTTCGTGTTCAGGTCTGGCACATTCGAGTCAGAGAATGCACTAAGTTTTGGGAGTGTGTTTTAGAATTGGCAGGTGAGGTTTGGGTCAGGCCTGCTGGGATCCCTCAGAAAAGCTGCACACTGATTGTACATTCATTGCAGTTTATGTATGTAAAGAAAAAAAAAAGTCCTCTGTGCTTAGAAGATAAGATGCATCCCATCAGCAGTTTTGACTCCAAAAGTAAGTTTTCAGCAAGTAACATCTGTTGTGTCAGGGTGGGATCCAAGTTGCTCTCAGGAATATAAAAGCTAGTTGTTTTCTGCAAGAACTGGTTCCAATTTTCCATCCATTTTGAAAGAGAAAAGGGAGAAAAATGTTTTCAATGTTTTCAGTCAGTTATATTTGTTTAGGTATCTTTGATGTGTTTCCATACATGGATATAATTGTCTTTATATTTTAATATAAAGTTTAAACGCTAATTCTATTTAACTTGCATAGCAGAAGTGTGTGGGTATTCATCTTGGCCAGGGAAAATGTGATCTGGGACTGCCATCTTGCCACGATTTGCTTTTGGAGAAGAGAATCTGCTGCCGTGCCACATGAATGTAAAGCGCAGAGCACGCTGAGCAGTCTGATCACAAGCAGCTTTTCAGCTCTGCGGTAGAGAAACCTGCATTTTGAGCAAGGAGGTTTATGGGATGCTATGGCAGTGTGAAGCCTGGTTTCTCTGCTGAGGTCACTAGCAGGAGGGCAGCCACGGCCAGCTTGTTTTGAATAAGGAGGGCTGTTCCCTCCCACAGACCTACACAGGGGTGCAGCTGTCACAGCTGTATCTGCACTGCTGGTTCAGAGCCTGTCAGGCAGGCTGGAACATGGGAGCCCACGAGCTGTTGATGTCAGTGCTTCGCAGGCCTTGTTGGGGTACCTTAAACTACCAGGGCTGTGATTAGCAGCTTCTTGTCTGCTGAAACGTGAATGTTCTGTTCATTCAGAGGGGGACATCAATAGTTCACGGGCTCCTTTTGAGCACTCAACCCAAGCGTCTGAAAAACTTCTATTATTATTACATTGGCTGCTCCAAAAGCAATGCCTCTTATTTCGATGGATGCTAAAACAAAGAGTACAATAACACTACTTGATTGAGCAAATTCTCAGCTACAAAACACTACTTTTCAACAGTCACCACCACTAGCTTGGCATTTTGGCCATCAGTGAACAAGAGCCCGTTTGCCACGCTCATAAAAGCGACCCACTGCCACCCTTCTCTCACTTTCCTGATTTGGTCTGTTCCCTTCAAGCTGTGTGGGAGTTCTGCTTTTCTCTTCCGTATCCTTGTATTGTGTTTCTGAAGAGATATGGAAAAGGGAACAAGCACACAGATCCTTATCTTGCCTATTCTCACTTCCAAATGTTAACTCTTGCAATTTCATATGGTGTAGCAGTTGCACTACTGTAAGCTGTGTTTCTCTACTTCAAATGATAACCAGCTGGCAGTAGTGAAATGAAACTAAGAAAAAATTTAACACGTTCTCAAGAACTGTTTTTCTGAAATCCAGTTTTAGAGATGTGCTCCTTACTGAAGTCCAAGCGATTGTCAGGATTCAAGAAAAGCAAGCTGTAAGGAATTTATGTCAATATGAATAAACCCAGTACCCACTGGGGAACTTCCCACATCAGTCAGTCACTTCACAATTTCATTTCGCTGTGTTCCTGCAGTGTTTTATACACATTTGTAAAAACTGCTGAGGTGTCAATAGTGAATTTGAAGAAATCTGAGTTGTCTGAGTTCAAAAGTGTAATTTGGTTTTCTGAGAAAAAGGAAGTTAAAAAGTTTCTGACCATTTCTAGACTGCCTAACCTTATTACTACAACCTTTGTTTTCCTTCTCCTTCTCTATTATTTGACAACTTTTATTGTCCTTTATTTAGTTTGCAAGCTATGTTGGAGTTAGGAACATCTCTTTTGATCTGTGATGTCTCTAGTGCACTTCTGGGCATAATTATAATCATAAAAATCTTTGAAACCTTTGTACCTGATATCTTGTTATCACTGCAGTTGAGATGTTCTATAGTGGCACCATAAAAAAAAAATTAAGGTCTTTTTTTAGTCTTCAAACACTTAGAATATAATAAAAACAACTAAGTGAGGCTGTGTTTTACCTCTTTGTAGCATATGAAAAAATATCTGTCTCACTGCAGTATTTTAAATTCTCCCTTAATCCCTCAAGCCCCTATGAATAAAGCATTGGATTACCAAGTAATATCCACCATCAGGAGGAATTAGGCACTTCAGCTTTGGGTTCCATCCGAACCACTGCATTAGGAGAAACGTTACTGACGTCATGTTTTCCAAGGTGCAGCTGAGTCACGAGGTGCATTTCCCCCACCCTTCAAGACCTTGCAGAGATGATAAGACATATTTCTTATGATTCTCTCTCGTCTCTTTGGGTTGCCTTAAGGCACCAGCAAGCATATGGTTTTGCAGCTAAGAAACAAGTAGGAAACTCAGTTCCTGTTCATCTGTGCCAGCGAGTCTGCGACAAAGCTGTGGCAAACTCGGCAATTTCCTTCATCTATAAGATTTATTAATCAGAATACCATTTTACTTCCAAGAAGGCTGCTTTTTAATCAGGGTCCTGATGTGCCAATGTCTTTATCTGCAATACTGAAGAATTAACTAAAGGACATCCTCTCCTCCATTCCTCATTCCCTCCCATCACCATTCCCTCCTCCTTTTTCTCCAAATATCGGTTTTAAAATGTGCTCTGGTGCCAGACTTTTTGTGGTGCTGTACCATTTGTTGGGAAAATGCAATTAGGATTCATAGCATAAAGTGGATGGCGTGCATCCCTGCTGCCTCTGCACTACAGCTGGGCCAGCACCTGGACAAGAAGTGCCCAGCAGATCTGCCATGATTTCCAAAAGTGCCATCCTCGTGTAAGGCACAGGAGTGGTAAGAGTTGCCATGCAGCCTTGAACCATCATTTAATCCTTAGTGCTGACAAGAAATTACATTCTTGCTAAATGTTTTTTTAAAACAGCTTTCAGTTTTAATCGATTTGCTTTATGGCACTTGCTGTGTAATCCTGTCAATTGAAAGCATTCCTACTTACATTAATTTTCTTCCTTTTTTTAACTGATACATAGTATGTCTGTAGTTAGATTTAGTATGTTCACGAATAACTGTTCTTCTGAGGCCATTCTGGCTGATGGCTCTATGGTTTTCTGGACAGCTGTTGATGGTGTAATTTATTGATGCTGCAGTCCATAACGGAACCTGCATGCGGTACTTTGGCTTGATTTTTCCTGCATCTCATCACCACACAGGTGTTGACTGCTCTACAAAGTGTCACTTGATGTCATGTTTCCCTAGGAGCTGTAACACCCTGTCATTGTGTACTTCAGAAAATATTTATCTACAGGAAATGTCATTAGGCAGATCGTTATGAATCTGTTGTAGTTCTGCTTTTTTTCCCTGGCATGTGATTTTAAAACAGCAAAGGTCAAGTTGACATTACAGTCTGCAACCCAACTGTGCTTCTGACCATAAAGGTCATCTGTTTGCAAGTTGGAATGTGAGGTTGGCAGTCCATCCTCTCTTCACGTACCCCAGCCAGCAGTGTTCTCTGTATCCTTGGGACTGCTGTGGAGAAGAAAACCCTCTTGTGTGTGCAGTGATTATGTAAGTCATTGGGGGTTTTAGAAAGCTTTCTGAGCAGTACAAGAGAATAACTTCTTTACAGTCTCTTACAGTTTTTCTTGTGTAATAGTAATTACATAATTGCACAGGGTTGAAGTTATTTTTAACATGTGATTTGTAGATGCCAGAATCTCTTTTGAGGAGTCCTACTGAAGAGTCATAAACAAAAATGAATCCGCTAGGCTTCTCCTTATTATCAACACTCTAAAATGCCTTTGCTAAGTAGTAAATGCCAAGCATTTGTTACTTGGCATTTGATTAGTCACTTTTTTATTTCAACTCAAAACGTGTATAAGATTGTGAAAATTATGCTAAGCTAAGCATTAAGAAGAAAAATCTTCTTTAATCCAACTTTTGCAATTTCCATCTGGATAATACATCAGGGCAAAACACACAGGGCCATGTGTCCTAGTAAACAAGCCCACCTGCCTGTTGTTAGCAGATTGTGAGCTGTTGTGAGCTGATTCCTGCCTTCAGTCTGTGTTACGAGCCCCTGCCACCACCTAACTGTATTGTTCAGATTAACACTTACTGCTTTTCCCAGGGCTGCCTTTCACAGAAGAAATTTCTGCAAAATCAACTCATCTTCAGCTATTTCTTTATTAAAATCCTTTCTTATCCATTGTGCCTACCAAAAATGAATGGCTGCAAATCTGATGTGCTCAGACGGTGATCAGTCTAAATTCCTTTTCAGCAGGGCTGGAGGAAGGATTTTCTTATCATCATTGAACACAAATGTGTGTGGTAAAAAGAGAGTTAGCTAAGCTGCGTATCTGAACGCGTTATCTATCCCTGCTGACCCGTACAGCACACTGGTAGGCAGTCTGGTACTGCATGTGTAGCACAAGAAAAACGTGCTGGCAGGAACACAAATCGTTGCGAGGGCTTGGTTTGAAGGAACGGAAATCTAAAAGGTGACAGAAAGCAGAGGAATTGCGTTTTTATTCAGATACTGAGGCAGCACTGCTTTGTAACACTGTATCCTCTTTGTTCTATCACTGATTTATTTGCCACTGGCTAGAAATAGAAATGTCCATCTGTCTCCATGTGCCCTGCAGCGTATTTAAAGTACGCATCAAACCATTTTCCTGAATCTGGCTCTCTGAAAGCCCCAGATTTTAACTGAACTTATGCTAATAAACATTTTCTTGGAATTTTTATCACTCCAAGATGTCAAAACTGAAGAAGAGTTTTAAAGCACGGTTCAGTATTCATTCTCCTACTTTCTTATTCGGTGCATGGTTTTCATTCAGTGCATGCTAAGTTTTATTCTCGATAAATGGGAATTCTGCCTTCACTGGTCACTGCTGTCGAAGAGAACAGTTCATTATAAAAGTGCCTTTCTTAACTTCCTCACTTTCTTTTGTGCTTCTGCAGTGTGTTTGATAAGTGATCGAGCTGCTTTGATTTCGTGTTTCCATTCTTTCCTTTTCTTGCTGCCCTTATTGGATACTGTCACAGCTCTGTTTGAGGAGAGTGACACTGCTAACTGGTGATGGCACTGTCAAGCTTCATGAAGTTTGATTCACATGGTTACGTGTTTAGTAAAGAAACATTTAAATTTCACGTTATCAAAACCCCTGCTACAATCATTAAGGTTATTTCAGTGACTTCCATATACAGCTTATATGTACTGTTATACTGCTGAGCTTCCTTTACAAGGCCCCCAACATTTCAGTGTCTTTGGTTAGTGATGGCATTTGTGAATATTGCAAATATTGCACCTGGTATGATAGTGCCTGAAAGACATTCTCTATCTTCAGAGGAAATAAGTGCAACTGCTTGGTTTTTTGTTTTTTGTTTGGTTTTGTTGTTTTAGTTTTATATACGCAGTCAGTGTTGTTTT
Source organism: Tetrao urogallus (assembly GCF_951394365.1). NCBI lineage: Eukaryota > Metazoa > Chordata > Aves > Galliformes > Phasianidae > Tetrao > Tetrao urogallus. The sequence continues at coordinate 16,790,999 of NC_136825.1, forward strand.
ATTCAAAGCTGGAAACTGGAATTTAAAAACAATGCCATGAACTATGATAGTTTAAGTTTTGCTTAAGCATGCACCAAATAGCGGATACGCAGAATATGTAAGAAGTCTATAGGCAATCCTGTTCCATTTTTTGTGGACTAACTGTAATGCTGAACTGTAGTTCTAAACATACAGTGAGAGTACAATACCTAGGTATTAAAGCAAAGTAGTTTGACTGCTTTTACTATGCTGAATGTTAAACATTTTAAACCATACTCAATTGTATGAAGTGTTACAATTCAGTCAAACCATTTTGTTGTGAAGTGCAGCAAAGCAAACCATTTCATAGCAGTTGTAGCTTTTGCTCTTGAATGCATTTTTTCCCCGAGAACTCTGGCAATTTATGTAAGCTTAACTTCAGTGATGAAACACGAGCTGCCCAGAGACAGCTGCTCCACACTGCTGGTAAGGATTTGAAGGCAGCTGATATCAATAAATGAATATTAACGTGAGTGGATGAAAGACACTCCAAAGTATATATTTCAATTTAAGGCTTAGATTTGGAGTAGAAATCTATGTCCTCTATGACAGCATGAGTCCTGTGCGTGATCAGTGTACTGAAATACATAGGTCACTCCAAAAGTAATGCCTCCTATTTATGTCCATGGAAACCACAACAGATACAGTGAGCACAGTAACACTGTGTGATAGAGCAGAGTCTCAACCACAAGACACGACTTTACAAAATAGTTACTGCCAGTAGCTGTTCATTTTTGCCAGCAATGAACAAGAGCCTAAAAGTGTGCACCATCAGAGGTGGCCACTGTTGCTGTTGCCCCTGCTGAAATGCACCACCCACTGCCTTGCTGTGCTCACATCCACCGTTCGCTCCCAGGAATGTTTAGCGAGCATCAATGAAATGTCAGTGGTGTCATTTTTTCTGCACTGAGGAATTCAGCTCCTCACTGTTACTTCGTGTGTGTTTTTACATCAGATGCCATTTTATCGTACTGCCCCTCTGTGCCATCTGTCTCATGGTGGCAAAGTGTAAAAGAGTACTGGTGGGAAGGTTCAACTTCTACTGAAGTACCAATATCTGCCTCTGGCATCCTGGGCCAATATAATAATACAGGAAGCATTACTTTCAGAGCATCTCTCATAATTTACAGAAACACCAGTCTCTCGTGGTTGGAGTTGCTCTACATCCATGGTCTGTGACTGACTGCTGGAAATTCTAAATTAAATAAAAAAGGGAAATAATTTAGACTGTAAGGGATACCAGTATGAGAAAATTTGCTTTAAACTTTTAGTAACTGTTACATATGTATTATGTCTCTTGTTCTTACAGATTTTCTTTTTGTCTCTGGAGCATTTCGTTATGGCAGCGTGCAGTGAGCAATGACATGCTTTGACAAATACAGATGACAAAAAGCCAAACAGAAACCGTGGCCTTCTTTTCTTTCTACTCCAACACAGTGAAATGGTGCTCTTACAGTTTTGTTATTGACTCTTACTGGAAAAAACAAACTTCTGACTGGACCTTTTGTTCCCCAAACCTCTCCCAGTGTTGCTATGGATGCTTGACACAGTGACACCATGTAGTAGGCCCTGAATTGTTGTCATAACTAAGTTGCAATGGTTTTATATACTTCCCCATTTCCCAACAGCTTTCTGTCAGTTCTGCATTCCTTTTCCTGGGGCCTAATTTTCCCATGTTACTGGTTTGCAGATAGGCTTGTGGCCTCTTTCGTTCCAACTACCTATGAAAAACGTCAAAGAGCAGATGATCCATGCTATTTCCATGCACTCTGCATCATTATCACCACTCCCATCTACCTGGCGCTGCTGGTGGCCTCTCTTCCTTTTGCTCTGATAGGCTTCTTGTTATGGTCCCCTCTCCAGTCAGCCAGAAGGCCATATATCTACTCCAGGCTAAAAGACAAGAGCCATGCCAACGGAGCCGCGCTGCTCAGTGAGTGGAAGGCTGCAGGGAATGGGAAAAGCTTTTGCTTTGGCAGTGCCAATGTTTGCCTGCTGCCAGATTCTCTGGCGAGATTTAATAATGTTTTCAACACACAGGCTAGGGCTAAAGAGATTGGCCGGAGGATCCGAAATGGGGCAAGCAGACCACAGATCAAGATATATATAGATTCTCCTACCAACACATCCATAAGTGCAGCGAGTTTCAGCAGCCTGGTGTCCCCCCAGGGTGGAGACAGCACTAACCGCACTGTTAACGCCGGCATGAAAAGGACAACATCAATGGAGTACAAAGGAGACAATTCTGGCTCCAACAACAGTGAGGATGGTAGGGATGATAAAGCTGGATCTGGAGAGCCAAATGAAGGAGAGGAAAATACTTGCATTGTCCGCATAAATGGAGAGGACAACGGCCACATGTCAGACATAGAAACAGACATTGTCAATGGCCAGGCTAATGCTAGCGGCACAGCAGAACACTCGCTGGAAGGCGACACAGAGGTCTCAAAAACGCCTAACCACAAACAGAAGGATGGAGATTCTGGCAGTTTAGACAGCTACTCTGCCTCAAGAGAGTCACTAGTTAAGGTTCGTGTTGGAGATGGGACAGTGGACCAAAGCACTGTTAACAACAAGCTCCTCTATAAAGCTTCAATCATGAAGAAGACTTCAGTACGGAAAAAGAAACATATGGATGAGACCTTTGATCATGAGATCTCTGCTTTCTTTCCTGCCAACTTGGACTTTCTGTGTTTGCAGGAAGTGTTTGACAAAAGAGCTGCAGAGAAATTGAAAGAGCAGCTTCATCACTATTTTGAATACATTGTCTATGATGTTGGGGTCTACGGTTGCCATGCCTGCTGTAGCTTTAAGTTTGTGAACAGTGGTCTGCTTTTTGCCAGCCGCTATCCTGTTATGGATGCTGCCTATCACTGTTATCCCAATGGAAGAGGAACGGACTCCTTGGCTTCCAAGGGAGCCTTGTTTCTCAAGGTAAGAGCTTTTTTTTTTTGAAGCCATAAATATTGACTCCACACATGTGACGAGTTATGCTATTTTCTCTCAGTCGTTTCTGTTTGCAGAAAGCAATTTTCAGGTCTAGATTACCTGATACAACTGATTTGTAAGTTTTGTGGCCTAGATAAAATGTTGAAGTGTTGGACGTGCATGGAATAATGGGGGAGGTAAGACCAGAGTATAATTTTAAGTACCAAAATTTGAAGTAATTTTTGTGGAATTTCAGTTTCTTTTTGCAAAAACCTCATCAACAAAATGCACTTGTTCTAAATGTCATAACACAAGTACAGCACAGCAGGCATTACTGCCAGATGCTAGGCCATGCGTTACGTGTTAATGTGAGTCGCATAAAAAAGCAAGTATTAGCTCTTGTATTCTTTGATAATAGTACGTGGCATAAACAAAAGCCTGTTTGTATCTGAATACAGGTTTTCCAAAAAGTTGGATCTAAATGATCTGTACTGTACTCTTTTTATAACCAGATGAAGTTTATTCTTTCATCATGAAGTGTTGTGTGCAAAAAACACGTGTGTTGTGCCATACACCAGGGTAAGAAAGACTGTCCTTCAGCATATGCACATATTACGGATAAAGAGATTAAAAACAATCTGCCTTCAGCTGCCTGTTGCTGAGTCAATGATTTGTTGCCCTGCTAGGCACACAGCAATGTCTCCGTTTCTTTTGCAGAGAATTAAGCCTCTTTTAAAAATTCCACTGGGATGATGAACTTAATTAGGGATTCAAGTTGTTAAATAATGTTACAGTTAAGCAGGGAATAGGGACCAATTAATATGAAGATTCAATGATGACTACTATCTCTTAAATATCACAAAATTCTGTCCCAACTAAGAGACTGTTTTACCTTGGGTCTGTGTCATTCTGAGTTACTGCATCTTATACATAAAATACTTCTAATTGCGAGCTGAATGTGTCCTGATATGAAGTGGCTTTTTCTGAATTGTACACTGTATGAGCAGTCAGTTCCTTCTTTGACCAAAAAAGAAAAGAAAGTAAGAATGATCTATTTTAGCTTTGAAACAAAATTGGTTTGAAGGTTGTTCTTGATGTAGAGCTTAATCTGACTGCATGCATGTGGAGTCCTGAGACAAAAGCTACAGTAAGCAAAAATCCTGGCTTGTTTTTGAAGTCACTGAGAATCAATTCCTTCACTTCAGAATTTTTCAGGTCTTACAGTGGGACATCAGCATGCAAACCACCATCATACAGTGAGGGTGGAGAAGCACGGGGTCCTTCTGGCCAGTACTTTGCTGTTCTAAACAGACAGCTTTTGTCACTGCTTTTAGATACTTCTTTTACTGGCCAAGGACAGCTCGTGCATTACCTTCTACGCATGTGCTGTAATCTAATCTACATTAGAGTTTATCTTGGTGTGGTTTCGAGGATAGCAATACAGCCTTGCAAAAATACACCAATATGCCTCGCGCTCAGTAGTGGCATGGTGTTAATTGTCTCTGACCCGTGCAAATTCTTTACACTTATAATCCTGGTGGAAAGCACAGTGCTCCTATTTCTGGACTAGGAAATGTGTTATTTGAGTACTGTTTCTGTAGTATACTCTAGAAGCTTGTTCTTGCATAGCTGCCATCTCTGAGTCAAGGACCAGTTGCTTTCTATGCTGCTTAAAGAAGTGTGAAAAGGAAATGAGGGGAGACTTGAACATTCTGAAAATACAGATAAAATCACCTTGTTTCCACTTACTGGGAGGGTGAAACCTTCATTGAAATCTTTCAGAACCCCAGAGAAGACCCAACAACTAAATTCAGAGGAATGTTCAGAGGAGGGAATGGTTGATTATCATTTAGTGAGTGCTGTTTTTCTCCTTGCTACAGATCTAACTGTTGAGATAAATAAAAGGTCTCAGAACCAAACTTTTAATGCAAATGGAATTATTTTGAATGGAAAGGCAACACTGTTCTGGCAGAGTTGTGTCACGTAGCAGATAACCTGCTGTCAGGGGTCTGTGTCTTGTACATTTTTTGCTTTTGGAACAGGTTCTGTTTCCAGTGAATAGGAAATTATCCATTGCCCCCATCTTTTCTTCTCTGCCTTTATCATCTGGATTGTAAAGTTCAGGTTGAGATTTGGAAGGATTTGAAAGATTTGCTTAGTCACACAGAATTATTTTACCTGAGAGACTTATCCAGCTCAAGGGTTATTATTAGGAGCTACAATAATGATTGGCTCTTATGTACTGCTTTCATTCATATGTCCCTAAGTGCACAATATAGACAGGTCACTATCTGCTAAACAGAAGGAGAAGCTATGGCCCAGGAAGTTCAGGTGATCTGAATCTGGTTTTAACAACTGGGGTGTCACAACAGCAACAATCCAAACAGACAAGGAAGCAGATTACAGGCTAATGACTTCATGCTACCTAAGAGATATCTGAAGACCTGTGCAAAGGAATCCCACTAGTCTTGGTCTGTTCTCTTCCAAAAGACACCTGCCACAAAAGGTGCTGTTGCTAGCACATTCCTGACAGAGATCACAGGCTGTTTTTTTCCATCTGGATAGGCTGATGTTCTCCAGGCCAGATGAAGGCAGCAGGATGACACGGTTGTGAGCAACTATTGTGTAAAGCCTGTTTTCTGCATTAGTGGCAGACTAATTTATATCCAACACTTTGATCTCTTCAAACTCTGGCAGTGTTTCTGTGTCCAGTATAAGAGGTTTTCAGTGGGACGTAGAAGGAACACAGTCAGAGAAAAAAAAATAGTGTATAATAAGGTGGAAACATAACTTGCACCCAAGTGACAATTTTGTGTCTGAAGTGTTGAACCACTATTCATACTTGCTGCTGAAGGCTCAGAGGAGAAGTCAGCAAATACATAAATCAGCCAATCCATTTCCATACCTTGACAGGCAGGACTCGTGGGAGTCTCCACTGTGACTCTGTGTTCTAGTGCTGCACTTCGCGTTAATTTACAAAGCCTAAGAAAAGAACCCTTGAGCTCTGTAGGTCTTACAGCTCTCACTTCTCCAACGGCTGCTCTGCTACAGATAGAGGAAAGACGTGTGAGTGACACAGATGCTGTCCTGGGCTGGGGATTCTAAACGAGGTTGCATGAAACTATATATAGCGTGTTGCAGCAGACTCGGTTTTCTGCAGCTGTTGGTTTGACACTACATAATTTTAATTCTCAGTATTTCTGATGAATTTAAAGGGAGTTTAAAAATACCCATCCCTTGCAGAAATTGGATTATGACATTGCAGTCAAATCAAGTTTAAATGTATTATGAGAGCACCAGTTTGTAAATTACTAGAAGGTTTCAAGGTCTTAACATTCATCTTGAGACAGTACTGGCAGTATGCAGCAATATCCTTAGTGATATTGCTTTCAGGGATGCTGTGCAAGTTTGGGGCTCTAGTGTAATAAAAGCAGAAAATTCACCTCACCTGTTGAGCACCTGGATTGGAGAGTCTGTCCAGGTTTTTCCAGATGTACCCATCTAATCAAACTTCTCCAGACAAATCTTTCCTCTTCCCTAGCCTTAAATTGTAATTGCTGTAACTAACGCACATCTAAACTGTGCAAGATATGTACATGCATAGTTGGGTCAGAGAGGTCAACAAGAGAGAGGTTTTCAAGATGGTTATTAAATGAGAAGAGGTTTTGGAGTGGTTTTGTTCCTACTGAGACTGGGAGATGTGGAAGAATATGGAATAATGGCTGTTCTGCATACTGTAATTTGGGAGGAGGCTGTTCGCTTCTTTGGCATCTGTCAAGAGCGCTGGTTTTAGCAGAAATAAGAATTCTGACTTAAGGCACAGTATTATAACAAAGCAAAAGCAAAAGCACAGTCTTATGTGGGTAGTTTGAATAATAGACTGTTGGAATCAAAAGGGAAAAATTGTAAGTCTTGTGGGTTTTGCACAATTTCTGAAAGAACTTGTGTTTAATTAATATTAATTCCTAAGCTTATTAGCAGATTTAGTTTTCAAATTCTCTGAAAATTACTGCTGTTCACAGGAATTACAGTAACTGTGCAGAGAACATGTTATTATTCTTTGTTTTAAAGGAAACCTAGCAACCTTTGCTTCATGTGCAAACCTAGCCTTGCTCTCAAAAGAGGTGATATGGTTTTAACAGACAGTAAAAGGAGCTCTGACTGCACAACTGCTTCCAAGCAGAATTCACTTGCTACTTCCCAAGCATCTGCGATTTATGATAAAAGGAGGTTCCCTGAATTACCCTCCCTGATTCTTTTGTATTTTACTGATGCATGTAAATTCTGCTTGGGTCATTTAAGCTTTCTTCACGTTCTCTTAACAGCTTTCCTGTGCTGTGGATGGTTATGAAGGGCTAACTTATGCTACGCAGCTGCACAGCCTATATAACCTTAAGGATTACACAGAAAAGCAGGATGGCTGTTGAGGCCAATAGGAGATCTGGAGATTTCAGATTTTCTTCTCCTTGATCAGTTGTCCCGTGTTCAAGTTACCCCAGGATGTTAAAAGAAATGTCTAGTGCTGCTCATGAATTTGTTTAGCTAACTGTAAAGCCACCCCATTTAACTTAGGAGGGTAACCTAAACATCTTCCACATGTTCAGTTTTTGCTTTAAAATGTTAATGTAAGAATTGGACAGAGTCCAATAAACTTGCTGAGAGGTTTTTCATGGTTTTCTTTTTTTAAAGTAAAGAGGTAACTCTACCCATGATACTTTACCATGTTTACTTCACCTTGATATAATTTAAGCTATTAATCATGACCTTTTTCTCCTTCATTAGTAGGGACGTGCTAAAACTTTTGTGGAGGATGAAATGCAGGTTGGAGAGAGTGAGCTGTAGGCTTTATCCCTTTCAGAAGAGAAAGAGCCCTTCATTCGTGGCACCAATTTACAGCCACTTTCCCTCAAAAATAAACTTAATGAAGCTTTGCCAAATAGCTAATTCTCTCAGCTGCTAGAGCAGCAATTGTTGTCACATAACAGCTACAAAAAAACAGAATGAAATGATCAAGCACTACTGTGGGTAGAAAGAACTGCAAAGCACCAAACAGAATTTTGTGCTCATCTCTAACATGTAAAACCTTTTAAAAAGTTATTTAATATGCTTAAATATATTGATAATCATATATTAATAATTTAACTAATATATCTTCTTTAGAAGTCACTACATATCCCTGAAGGCAAAAAGCAGAGTTGTCAATGTGCTAATACGGAATGCATGGTTTTGCAATGGCTCTGCTCACCAAAAATAACTACAACAAAGAGGGCAAGGTGCAGGAATAAAGTACATCTTTTCTGCAAGTTACTTCCAATCTAAATCACCTCTGTGGGACAGGAATGTTTGAAGTATAAGTAGCTGCAAGTTTTCCTTGGCAACATCTCTGAACAGGAGGGGGAATTAGGGCAGTTTGACTCAGTATGCCAGCTTGGTGCTGACTTTCCTCTGAGTCTTGGAAAATAGTTAAAATGGAGGTGAAGGGAGAAAAAAAGTCTATGAGGAACTTTTACAATCTCAGAGACTAAAAGTTGAAAGAAGAAAGCTGTATTATCTCTTTCTTTTTTTCTTCCTTAATGCTACTGTTTACTCACTGTATTTACACAGGAGGTCTTACGACGTTCTCCTAGCAGCTGAAATGGGAGGTACAGCTGTGTGCTGCTACCCGGCTGTCTCAGAGCATCAAACCAGGCCTGAACCAGGAGCGTGCAGAGACACTGCTCCTGTGTGCACACAGTTGCTTTATCTGCAGTAATTCGTTAAACTTCTCACGTATTTTTAATGCTACTAATATTGGCTAGTATGGCAAGAATAGTGTTTCTGTGGGAGCATGTCACTGTCACATCTGCTGTAAAGTCTGTTTGTGTCCCCTGGTCCTATTGTCTGTGGTGTTCTGATGAACTAACTTCTGGCCCCTGCACAGAAGATGCTCCTCGTGAGTTTGCTTCAAAGGAGAGGTTTTTTTCCTATGGAACATGCAGGTGTGCTTTCAGCCTGACTAGTTTTAGCTCCTAATAAGAACATTGTTACTTGGTTCGTGTCATGACCACAGACTTGTCTGCCATAGAACTGTACACTTTGGAGGCATGCCTTCTTCACAAGATAGAGAAGCAATCAGTACTACAATTCACATTTATTCTAGTAACAAAAGTGACAATTTAATTGTCAAATTCTCAGATAAAATGAATGGTGTGATTCATCTACAGACCAAGATGTAATTGAATCGTAATGGCGAAAGCTACAGCTGCTCTGTGTAACAGCCCATCTCCCTGAGAAGTTACCTTTGGGTTTTTTGGCTGCATGCTGACTGTGGGCTGCTGAGCTCTCCAGCTCTTTCTCCAGTTTGCCAAAATCTTAGTTCTTTTCTGGTTTGCACGCCTGGTTTTCCTTCCCGTGACAGAAAAAGCAATGGCATATTCTTTAAACATGTATGTATGTAAACCCTTTGTATTAAAGGGTACACACAGCAGTTGAGAAATTGCCTACTTGTCTTAGAATGGCTATGTACCTCTAGGTGATGTGAAGCTTATACAAAATGTCACAAAAGGTTGCTTCCCTCTTAACAAACTGTTTTTGTCTACACATTACTGGACAGTGTTTAAGAATCTTGTTTGAATCTTTAATTGAGTGTGATTTTTTCCTGAATACTACAGCTTCAATTTTTAAGCATAAAAGAATGAACTAGAGTGAATGAAATAACATTACTTGCTGTCATGGGGATTACTGAGCTACCTGGAAAATCTTGCACATTTCATGTTTATCATTCAGTATATGTTTATCATATCAGTATAAGAAGTATACAAAGCTGTAAACACGACAAGTATGGTCTTGAACAGTTTACATTTATACACATCTGTCCCAGTAGTGCAAAACAGCTCAATCCTATCTGAGTCTCAATAGATATGCAAACAAAGGAACAGGGAAATGCTACCTAAACAGTGGGGGCATTTCAGTACCAGCTTAACAAATAGCTTCAGATCTGCCATTGCTGTGTTAGCAAACCATCAAATACCTGGAAGTAAACATTCTTTTATTTCATTCACTCTAGTTGTAAAATTTCAACTGTTGCTACTTGAGAAATTTGTCAACAAGAATCCTTCCAGTGCAGCCTTGCTAACGTGATTTCTTTCACAAACACTATTTGTTACCTGCTCCCCATCCACTTGGAGGACACAGTAGTACTTTGTGTTGGAGAAGCTTTCAATACACAGCAATAGGAATTTACACAACTTTGCACTGTACATGACAGTGTCAGCATGGTTCCTCCAGTGTATTCTACTAAAGCTCTGTGGCATAAAGTGGTAAGGAATCTTTTAATGAGAAGTACTTGATGTCAGTCTCCTGTGACTAACAAGAAAAATCTAGAGCTGTCGGTTTTTGCACTTACTTATTTAATTCACGGGCAGGGAATTAATGTAAATATGTTACAGTGGAAACTGGCATTTTGATTTCCAGGCACAAATACAACCACAGCAGAGTTAGTAGGTTTTTTTTAAGGGAAAAATGCCTCCTCCTCATCTGCAGAGAGCTTCTTCCCGCACCAGCAGCGAAGAGAATAGGTCAGAATGCACCTCGAGCTTTTACTTTTCCAGAAGTTTGAGTAGTTTGATTACTTAGCCTTTGCAAATGTAGTAAGAATTAGAATTAAGAATTTTGCATATTTCAGTGTAATAATATTGAAAAGGTTTTGTCGACTCAGAAATTACGCAGGAGATGCTACTAAACCTCAAGATAACTGAGAGTTTAACAGTATAGCACATATGGCTTTTCCCTCTTGTAATGGCTGACCTATTTTAGAAAGCTGGGAACTTAGATTTAGGTAATATTTTACAATAAATTTCTGTATAAGTAGCAAAGTGGTGCACAAGACATCTAAGACTTAAAAAATGCAATATCTGAATACTTCCCTATAAAAAAAAGTGTATCAATGAATTTGTTACTGACGCTGATCTACTAATGTAGACCAATTGAAGTCAACCTATGTTTAGGCTTATGAGGAATGAACTACTCTGGCTTATTCACTTGCACATATTTTCTATGTAAATATGAATTTAGAAGTGCCTTCTGCACTAAGAAGGAAGAAGTACGTTTTACTTGTCAAGCGCTGACCTGGCTTGGTGGAAGTGGAACCTTTCTGCCAGGATCCACGTTGCAGGCTGAAGTGAGCAGTGGGTGTTCTCTTCCTGCAGGGCTGCCACGAAGGTGGTTGGGCAGAGTCACCGCAATATAAAATAGCCTTGAAAATGCAGTATTCTAAATGTAGCTACAGCACTTGGCCACACAAAGGAATGTTTCTGCCCAAAATTACAGGGCTTGTAGTATTTGGGAGGTCAAGTCGTTTTCCTCACTGTCCTTTTTCATCTGTGAAATACCAAACTAGACTGAATAATCAGATTTTTATTACTATTTTATTTCAAACCATATTTAATGTATTAATGTTTTTCCTGTAGCTGGGGACTGACTAAGAGGCTGCAAGAATATTTATTTTCTCTCTCTTAGTAGTTGTCATATTTATATTTTCCTCCATTATGATTATACTCAAAACAACTCTGCTTGGCTGTTTACATCAATGCTGCCACTTAAAATAAAACCCACAAGTCAAAGAAGTTGGGGAAATGGGAAATCTGCGAGATGAGTGGCTTTGGATATACTTCCATTCTGGCACTTTCCAAAGAAATTCTAATTCTGTTAATGAATTACGCTGATGTCTGCTCATTTTTTTGTTCTTGTTTGGTTCTTGAATTAGAACAGTGCTCATGAGAGCACCTCTCCCATCTCCCCCAGAGGTGCGTTCTGTTCCTACCACGTGCACAGCCAAGCGGTGCTGTCCCCTGGCAGGGTGTGCTGTGCCCACTCACCTGCAGGTAGCTGCAGTCAGTCTGGGCCATTTCTTGTCATTCTTGGAGAGCTACAGATCCCAAGTCCGTTTCAGTTTAGATACGCATGTACAGGGACACTGCATTCCTCATTTCTGATTAATGGCTGTGTGGTGCTACATATAAATTCGTTTAAGAGTACAAGGTCTTATGAAGCACTCCATTAAGGCTGCACAGGAAATTCTAAAGCCAATTTGAGTTGACTTTCTCAAATGACTAGAACTTCTATTTGCACATTCAGCTTTTAGACTTAAATCTTTTATGCTTTTCTGGAAAACAATTCCATCTGCGTTATGCACTGAGAGGATCCTAAAAAGCACATTCTTGCTCTGAGACAAACTTTACATGCAGTGTTTTCAGTGTGGTTATGTTAGGTAACAATGGAAGATGTATCATGCACAATTCTTTGCTGCAGGAGTCATTGCAAAATTGCAAACCAGTAGACTTTATGACAGTTTTTGATGCTGACATCAAAATCTGATTCTGAGTTACTAAGTTTGGAAAGCAGTATCCATACACCTGCCTGCCCTGAATAGTGGAAGACTTACACAGTTGTTTCCCAGTGTTTTCTTGAAACCATATACACAGTGCAAGAAATTGGAATGATCCTCCTTCTAATTCACCTCTGACACTGTGACAGGTTCAGACCAAGGCAGCCTGCTGGAGGAAGAGTTCTGCAGCCAAACTCCTGCAGTACTCAGTGACAGCCACCAGCGGATCTCTGCATTCCTTGAGATCTTGCTACTTTCTTGTGAGTTTAACAGAATCCTCTGGCTTAGAGGTAAATCCAACGCTGATGTACTTCCTCATCTTCCTCTGCCTTCAGCCTCTGTGAAGGAGGTTAACTGTGGAAACAGCACTAGGAGCACCATCAATATTCATCCTGTCTAAATGAGGATGAAACAGACTTGAGGACAGAATAATGCAAGATGTTTATTGCATGCTTTTCTAGCTGAGCCAAACACTGAAAGTTACCAAGGCATTGGTAAGTACAAATGACTTCTAAATTCACTTGCTTCAAAGCCAGCTTTCCAGTTATACAATTATCAGATGGTTCTTAGTTTTCTTGTTTTTTCAGCTGTCCGAGTAAACTGACAAAACTGTGTGAGTAAACTGACAAAACTGTGTGTGATGGTGGCTTTTTTTTTTTTTTTTTTTTAAGCAGTGATGAAGAAGGAGTGTGTGTGTTAGATGCAAAATGGGACCTCAGTAATGCCAAGTGTGACGATCAGGTGTTCCCGAGGGGTTTGTGTGTTCCCAAAGCAAACTAGGTGGAAAAAATGGAGAAAAAGGCCGGTGTCATGTATGAGCACTGCACCACTGCAGTTGGTAGTGGAGCTGTATGAGCTCCTCCATGGATGACCTTTTGTCTCTTCCTTTCCTTTCAGGTGCAAGTGGGAAGTACACCTCAGGACCAAAGAATTGTGGGATACATTTCCTGCACTCACTTGCAAGCTATTGCAGGTACTGTCCTAATTTGCTTCTCACAATTTGTCTCTTTTCTATGCTAGCGGTGGCACTGTGCAAAAGCTGCCAGCATTGCTCATCCAGTGTTTTCCACAAAGAGCAGTGTGCATTGAGGACAATGGTGAAAGAGCGAAGAAAGGAAAGTAGACAAATACTTCACAAAATCTTTGCATTTCTTTCTTGGAGTAATTAAGTATTACTTAGATAAGATAAGCACTGTAAAAAATCCCTTGAGAACTCTTCTTCCCTTTGCTCTCTTGACCAAATACCATTATTTCAGCAAATGCATTACTGTCACCATTAGTTGCATTTATGAACCCATATGGTGGCTACCAGTGTACAAACGAAAGTTATGCAAGCAGAAATCAGAGGTTGAAAGAAGCCTAAATTCCCTGTTTTTACCTGCCAATTTCAAACATAAACAGCTAGCAAGTTAACACTATTGTTGAAAATTTTTCTTAGATGTGTTTCAGAAGGAATCCCACTGTTATATTCGTTACAGCATGAACCAGCACATTATGTCTCCTTCATTCTGTGAAACAGCATTTTCTAAGATTCATAAGGATAAGATGCCACAACACTTAAGTGGGGTTTGGAAGGATTTGTTAAGAATCCTCACTGAATTAACAAAAAAGAACGAGATGTTCTTTAATATCATATGTCTGACTGTGAGATATGTGGGTTCCACTGCTCATAATAAGCAGCCTGGAATTTCATGTAGGTCATCAGGTTGTGGCTGGGCTTGTTTCCTCCTTAACCATCGCAAACCTTTCTGATGATAGCACTCAACACTTGGCTCTCCTCCTGTCAGTAGGCAGAACTAGACAGTGACCTTATCTCCATTTTACAAACCAACTCCAGGAAGAGAGAGCAGGAAAAGTTAGTAACTTCTGGTAGTTCCATTTCGTTTTTACTGTTCTTACACATATGTTTTGAAGTGAAGTTTCTCCATTTTAGCTGTTGGTCTGAACACTTGTTAATTAAATGTCTATGGAAAATATTCCACGTCTCTCTCCGATCTTAGCATCAAAACTATTAGTTCCAGACTTTACAACAGGTGTAGTAATGAAGTAACAGTCAAATCTAAAAGCCTTTGCTTTGTGCAAAGGGAGGAATGCAAACACTTAGTTTTACTCAATGTGATTCTTGGGCTCCTGAGTGAGTGCTGCAGAGCACCAGGCAGCCCTCCTGGACTAGCTGAAGACAGAATGTATGCTGCAGGTTGAGACAAGGCAGAAATGCAACGTGAACAGCAGAACTTTGAATCTGTGCTCTACGGTATGTCCAGGTTAGCCAGACAGACAGCCACCATTCCCAGTGCGTTAGAGAGACGGAGAGTTTTAAAGAAGATTCATGAATTTTTCAAACACGTTTTAACAGTGTACTGTTGTTCAATTTTCTATTTCTAACTCTGGAATTATGGTAATGCATGGTGAGATTGCTGTTGTAGAGCTGAGGATTGTTGCTGCTATTGTTTATGTTATAAGCCTCTGGTTTTAGTCCAGTTTCTTTTTGCATGTTTTCTTAGCTATAACCACATTATGACATCACTAAAATACTAAATAGGAATGGGAGAGAAAAAAATATGTATGTATTGGGAAGTTAACATTCTTTTTTACTAAGTCAGTCTAAAGCTTCTCTAAATCAAAAAAAAAAAAAAAAAAAAAGTAATTTTACATTTTCCTATTTATGTTCTTGCTTTGTATTTTTATGCTTATCTGGCTCAAGCAACGTTCAGATAGAACAGACAAGGATCTAAGAGTCTAAATGTCCTTTGATAAATCATATTAGTTTATGTAATGAAATAGAAAACTAAAGTTCATAACAGTTTGGCAGAGCTGCACTTCAACATGTATCATCTGATTCAAGACATTTCACACATTTAAAAAAAATGTCAAAAAAACCCTCAGGTTCAACTGTGTAAAGATGTGTTATCTGTAACAAGAAGTACTGCTTAAAAGGTTAACCATTTAAATCATCTTGTCACACGACTGGGTGCAATTTAGCTTCCCCTCTAGGATACACAAACTTGTGCTTGACAGTTGTGGTACTTACATGAGTATAAAATGAAGGGATGCAACTGTTCATGGTCAGAGAAGAACTAATGTTTTTTTTTTCCTAAGAGATGTGCTAGCTAAACCCTGTTCCAAGCAATTACAATTTGTTCAGAGCTGACTTTCACCTTTTTCACTAAAGCTTTAGAATTAGATGTAGATTAATCTAACCTCTCAATTCCGTACCTATTCCTGAATGTTGTTACAAAGGAGCTTTTCCATTTCTGCTCTGGAAATAGCTGCATTTCAGTGACAATTGAGGGGGTCCTTAACGAGTCTAGAATGTTATTTTCCAGGGGGCTGTTAACTTTACATGGTTTTTCTATGTTTTTCAGTTAGTGTTTAATGTTCTGGGAAGATTTTGCTGCCTAGAATCTACCTACTTCCCAAGTCCCTTTGAGTCATGCCTTTCAGACGTCCTACCAAGAGACTGAACGGAGGGAGCCTCAAGCTATTGCAGCCCAGGTGCAGATAATATGCGCTGGATGCTCTCTCATAAACTCAGACATGCTTCTTTTTTGCATTTATTGCAAATCCAGTCTTTGGCATGTGCTGGCAACTCAGACCTTTCCAGAACTGGCTTTACCAATCCATATGTAGCTTAAGCAGAACTCAACTCGAGCGTGAGAGATCTCTCAGTGTTTGAAATCATGGCTTGCGATCAACAATGTCTCTGGTGTTAAGCATCCTTAGGCAGTGATTCTATATACATTTCCGAAGCAGCAAAGCTAGTTTATGCATACCATGTCAGTGTACCCTTGCCTTTCCTCTCATTTACACTATCAGCTGTTACAGGCTGCGCTGTACTTGACTGGGGACCTTACCTAACTGCAGTCTAAATGAGCAGAACAACAAGGTTCTTTCGTTGCTGTTGCTGTTTTGGTGTTTTTTTGTTGTTGTTGTGTTTGCTTTCCCCAGCTCCGTCTGGCTTGGATAGATTACGCAGGGCAGCTTAGTTCATCTCACAGCCAGGCATGGCATAGCCTGTCTCATGGCTAAACTGGGTGGGTCCTTTGGTTGTAACTTGGAATCCATACTCCCTTTGATTACACTTCACATCTTACATTTTCTTTTTTTGCTCATCTTTTCCAGCACTGATCACTGCTGAGAACTGTTTTTAAAAGCTTGCACTTGCAATCTTCCCATTTCCAGTCCCTGGCTGGGCTATCAGCTGCTTTGTTAATTCTCCCTAGTGCTCCTTACAGCTTTCTGAGGAGGACAAAGCAGTCCTCCTTTGGCACCTCCTTTTGCAGTTCAAACTAAAGCCAGATTTCACATAATCATTTCAGACGTGAATGAAATGGGCAGCTATGATTATCCTACAACGAACGAAGGTGAAGTATTTGTTTATGCTAGCTGTGATTTCTCATAATACCCTTTCATCCTTCCATGAAATCTGAAGCTGAAGGGAACTAGCAAAGAACTGGGAAATGCTGACTGCAGGAACCACTCACCACACGAATACTTGCAGTTTTCCAGCCCAGTTACTGAGGAAAAGGGTGCAGAGCAATTAGCACAAATCTGTATTCTCTGGTTAATCACTGGTGGCAGTCAATCAGATCAGTGATTCTATCTGAACGTTTAATTACAGGGGAAGGCTGGAAGAAGGAAAGTGGAATGTCATACTGGGGAGATATTTCCTAGTGCCTTCTGTTAATATTAACCAATGCTGTTTCAGTGCAGCAGCAGGCAGGCTCTGAAGTGTTGTTTTTTTTCAATGACTGTTCTGGACTCAGGCTTGGCTTCTCCTCTACTTCGGTGTCCAACCAGGTCAGTTACCTTCATCTCCAATGCTACAGATCACTGGGAGCTGTTAAGACTCAGTCTCACTAGGAAGTTTTGCACCCAGATATGAACAGCACCTGCTGTGTAGCTACAGGAAGGCAGACAACAAGTTTAATGCTAATCTCAGAAAACAGTTATATTCAAGTTGCGTTTAGGGGATTTTTTTGTTGGTAACAGAGCTGTAGCTCACTTCATTGCACACACTTCACTTCATGTGCTTAAGTGCAATTGCTTCCATGACCTCTAGTGGGGAGAACCAGAGATGTCAGAGAGGGGAGAAACGGAGATAGCAGACTGTCACAGGTTCTGAACTTGCTCTATTTCTAGAGCTGCAGTGCTTTCTTCTGTGGTTTTCCGGCGTACGGTGCTGCTCCGAGGCTCGTGGTTGTTAACAAGGGAGATGTACGTCACTGTGCAGCTAACGCTTTTTTAGTAATGATGGTGCATGCTGCCTGTTGTCTTTCACAACGTCTTCCTGAAATGTTTTTGCATGTTTTTCTTCTATGTTTTTCTCAATAGTTTCCTGTTTTGGAGAATTTTGCCTCTTTGTGTCTATTAAGTGGGTTTTATGTTTAGTAAGTGACTTTGCTGTGTTCTGTTTCAGGTTGTTGTCATAGTTTTATGCCCTCATTGGTAGTGGCTGTATTATCTGATCACTCATCCTAAGTAAAAATATGCCAGATAAATACTTCCAGAAAATGCAAACAGGATTCTGACAATTCAGGGATCAATTAGACAGCGCTTAGACAGCCAAGTAATATAAAATCAGGACTTTGTGTAGAACAAGATAAGTTACTGTAGTCTTGTCATTACACACCAAGCTAGTAGTTGCAAGGCAGGCCAGAAGAGGTTATCTCTCTCTCCTTAGAGATAAGCTAGGATAGAAAGATGCAGGTGATGCAAAAGGAGGGTCTGTGAGTGTGAATAAGCTTCTCTATGAGAGAGATGGCTCTGGAGGGATCTTTAATTAATGTGCATGAATGGCTGATGTGAGGTGTAAGGAAGACAAAGGCAGGCTCTCCTTGGTCGTACCTAGTAACAGAACAAGAGGCAATGAGCACAAACTCGAATGCAAGAAAGAGCATTTAAACAAAGCAAAACTCCTTTATAGTGAAGGTGACTGAGCACTGGAGCAAGCTGCCCAGAGGCTGGGGAGTCTCCATCCACAGAGACACTGCAAGCCCAGCTGGACAGTTGTGAGGGGCCTATATATGAGCATGCTTGGGCAGAGCCCATGGACTAGATGGTTACCAAAAGGCCCTTGCAACTTCTTCCTTTCCCTGAAGCTGCATCTTTAGTTAAGCAGAATGCAAACGTTAGTCACGCGCTCTGTTTGTAGTTAGTCGCTATCACCTGCTGTGGGCTGTATTTGTTCCATGTGACCTACTTCTTGTGCTTTTGTCTAAATACATCTTAACTGTTGGGTTTTCTTATGCTCTGTAGTATACTGGTATGTACGATCAGCAAATATGTCAAGTGCACTTCTGCACTGAATGTGCACTGTGGTAGCAAGGGGGTTTTCCAAGAATTCAGTGGACTGGATTTGTGTCAAGCAGTGTGATTAGGGTATTATCTGAACGTTATGTACAAGTACTAGAAACTGTAGGTCAGGGAATAGTTCCAAAAAGCTCTTGTATGAGCTTGTGTATTACAGCCCATCTGCTACAGATTTGTTGGGAATACCTGAAGATTAGAAGGAAAAAAAATCAAGATTATTTGTTGTTTGAATTAACAGCCTGAAGAGATGAGTCACTGTCAGAACCTACTTGAAGGTCTCTTTTCCTGGTCATGTTCTTTTCAATATTTCATGTATTTATTCAGGATTGTATCAAACCACACTTGGTGGAAAGTTTTTGATTCTGTTTGCATTTAACTATCACTTTAACAGAGCCTGCCCCCAGTATTCTGGAAAGTTCAACCACTCCCAGGTTAACTGTGTTAGGAGAATGAAGGTCTGGTGACTGAAATCTGTGTGCTAATGCAGTTACAGCATGTTGCAGAGTTCACATTTTAAAAGCCTGTAAAGTGCAGGTGGCAAGCTCAGATGACTGATTAACAAGCTGTGAGGATGCAGACTTAAATACTCACGATCTCCACAGTGAATCACCATTAAAAGTGGCTCTGGACATACATAACTGATGTTCCTAATTGTGACTACAACATTTTAACAGCCATCACAGGCTAGCAAAGTAGAATCATTTTGGTTAATGGTCTGTAGGTTAAAAGAAAATTCTAATAAGAACAAGTGACTTTGGGCTCACTGTTTTTGCTTATGATTGTGGAATTTGAAAACAAATCTATTTGAAGAGATGTCCTGAATCGACATCATTTCATATCTGAAACAAGCAAAGTTGTAACTTCATGACACATACAGTGAAAACAAAAGGAAAGGAAAGGTAATATAGTAAACAATTATTCCTAGAATGTGTCTCTTCCTACTTCTTTCCCCCTATAAAGCTTTCACTGATTCTCTTAAAATGGTTACAGTGATTAATTCTTTCTTAGACTTTGTCACCTAATGTGCTTGAAATTAAGGGTAGGTAGTTGCCATAATTAAAAGAGCTGGTTTGTGTCAGTTTCACAAACAAAGAGCATTTGGCAACCAATCATCCATGTCGCTTATAAACACAGGGGCACAACTTCAGCACTCGTAGTCATAAGATAACTTCCCTGCAGCCAGTGAAAAGGATCTGACTATTCATTTCTGAAGTACAGCCTACCTGAGGTACACATGTTCTACATAGACTTTTAGAAATATGAAAAAATACTTTCAGCTTAGTAATTCTTACTTGAACATAAACAGAACCCTTCCTTGGATGGATTACTACTGTATGAGTAAATTGAATGTTGACGTATAAATCCTAGTAACATTTGAAAGTTAAATTTTTCATTTTTTAAATTTAGAAAGCAGAGAAAGATCATGCTGCCCAGACTTGGCCAAAGGGTGATATTTATTCTGAATTCCCAATCATTAATTTAGCGTATCATATCATCTTCCACTTGTGGCCAGGAACATGATTGTTGGTCAGTTTCCTGCAGCACAGGTGTCCTGTCTTCCTGTTTCTTCAGGAGTGCCTATTATGATTCCAGAAGAAGATATTTACATCATCAAGTCACGGTTCCTAACGAACTCCATTCTGGGCTAAGCCTTATGTAATGAGTATGCTATTATCCATGCCATTTTTTAATTTCACACCTTTTTTTCTCAAGATGTCTAACAATAGCATAGCAAATAATATCACCATATTATTAATTACAAAAATGTGTCCACGCTTAAACAACTACAGAAGTTGTTCACCCGTTAGTACTATTTCAGAAATTTGACTTCTACTGAAGTGTTTGTAAAGATTCTTGTGACTTCTGTCTGCTCATACTGTATCAGGTATCCTACAGAAAAAGCTGGTTGAAACCACGTAACTAAGACATTTCCCTACACAAATTCATATGTGCAGTGTTTCATAACCGAAGGCTGGATTTTCATCTGTTGTTATTCTATGTAAGAATTTTGAATACACCTAATTGTATAGGTGAAATTCCTTTTATTGCAGACAAGGCCCTGCAAGGCTAGCATACCACTTACACCTCTCATAAATCTGAGGCTTAAAATGGCCTTGTCTAGGCTCAGTGATGCACGTGCTAAGTTTGGTGGGGTTCTTTCCTTATTTTAAAGAGAAGGCGCTCCTTTAATTTTGTTGCCTCTGTCTGCCCTGCTGAAGGGATTATGTTTGATGGATAGTAGAGAAAATGAGATCGGAATTGCTGTACGTCATTTTTCTCTTCCTAGTTTGCTTTAATCTCAATATCCTCTAAGTGAAACAGGTAAGATTCTGACCATGCTCTGCTCTGTCTGCTGGGCCATAGCAATGGCCCTAGTGATTTTGCTGGATGCACCACAGGCATGCAATGTTCTGAATGTCACGCTAAAAGAAAGGCCTTATTTCTTGACATTTCTTTTTTCCTTTGCAGGAGACACTACTGTTCGATGTGAGCAACTGGATATGCTTCAAGATTGGCTGTCTGAATTCAGAAAATCTACCTCCTCCTCCAGCACAGCCAATCCAGAGGAGCTGGTGGCTTTTGATGTAATTTGCGGAGATCTCAACTTCGATAACTGCTCCTCTGGTAAGATAAGCTTTGCCTTTTCCTTGCGTGTGCCTAATCCAACATGGGATAGCAGAGTTCTTGATACATTCATTTTGTGGGTTACAGCAGTGTACTAATTAGTGACTGGCGTGTGCAAGGGAAGGCTTAAGAAACATCTTAAGGTAAGTCTTGTCATGAGCCAAGAACAGCAGCTCACGCAAATTCTGCCAAGTTATTAAACATGATGGTTTTTAAGGCACAAAGGGCAGCAATTTGCAACTTGTTGCAGTAGCAACAGTGAGAAGAATCTAGTTGTTTGATGTTACTTGTGTGAGGTAAATGTGCTAAAACACATCATATAATTTCAGTTATTAATAAAAGGGGTGCGTGCTACAAAAAATCTTGCAATTAATAGCCTTTTGATTGTGCATGTACACAGATGCAAGAGATTAATGCCCCATAGAGAACTCAACATCACTAAATCGATCTTGGAAAAAATTAATGGATGGCTGTGTACCTTCCATGGCTTTTATTTGAGTTGAAATTGTTTTTATTGCGAGTTGAAAAACAAAGAATTTTAAATGTTTTCTTCTATATTTGGAAGCAGGGGGCACTGGAAAAACGAACACCAGAGAACCGTAATTAATGGCTGGTGAATTTACAGACAGCAGCCTTTTCAAACATAGATAGTATACTGTTAACAGTTATACAGCCAACAGAGTGGTGCTATATCATCTCTGCTTCCCTCTTGGTACAGTTCATGCATCCAGCAGAGTTCCTTGCTTTATGCAGTGGCAATGAACTACTGGTTTGCAGCCGGCATGTGGATCAGCAGAGCTGACGGCTGCAAGGCCAGCTGCATGACTGGGCCAGAACTGAAGTACTGAGATAAGAGCATAAGCCAGGTAGGTGAAGGGGTGTTCAGTCATAGAGATTTCATCTGTGCACTGTGTTACAGGGTGCAGAGTACAGGTAAGCTCAAGCTTCAGCTTTCAATTGGGGATTCAGCAATTAGAAAAATAAAATTGTGTGAGAAGGAAGGGACTCCTACAGGCCCTCTGGTCCAGCTCCCTGCAGTGAAAAAAGACATATACACATCCAGGCTGGATGTGGCTCTGGGCAGCTTGGTCTGGTGGTTGGCAGCCCTGCACGTAGGAGGGGGGTTGAAACTGGATAATCACTGTGGTCCTTTTCAACCCAGGCCATTCTATGATTCTTTGAAATACGGCTCGATCATGTGCTCAGAGCCCCATCCAGTCTGACCTTGGGTGGCTCCAGCAATGGGGCATCAACAACATATCTGAACAACCTCTTCAGACTATTGAGTTTGTAGATTAGCAGGTGAATATGTGATCATCATCACATGTGAATTCTGTAGTCTTCATAAAAAGCCTAGGTAATTGGGACAGAGAGGAACAACTACTCCAATAATTTACAACAAAATAAAGCAAAATAGGCATTGTCAGATCATAAAAATAGGTACCATTCTCTCATCTCATGGCTTGTATCAGATACTTGTAATGGAAGATTTTAGCAAAGTCAGAGAAACAATTAATTGAGAAGAGACCACCAACCCAAAACAGCCTTACTGTTCATTTCTAGCTCATCGGTACAAAAAGTAATTTAATCACAACTATCTGATCTGAAATAAACTCAGAACGGCCGGAGGAGGTGTTCCAACTCCGAATCCATTATGGGTAGTGGAAACGAACAGTAAGCAGAAAGTAAACAGAATGCTGCAGTGAAACCAAATTTTTCAGGACAATACGAAGGTAGCAGGAGTTGGGAAAAAAGGAGGAAATTCAGTCAGTAACAGTCTTCAGCTAGGCACACTGCTTCAAGAGAAGGCTGCAGAGGTAACTGGAGCAGTCCCAGTGAAGGGAGACAGGAGCTGGGGGATACAAATAGGCACAGCTACTTCTGTTTGACTGCAGTTCCAGCTGCAGTATTCTTGGATGGATGCAACGGCTGAAGGCAAATACATCCTTCAAGGAAATAAACTATCTTCTGCATACCAAAGGGGATCCTGCCCAGTCAGACTGTGATAGTCTGCATGTGGGGCCATATAGCATGAAGAGAAAGACGTGGGTGAAGCTGTGAGGTAATGTGTGTGCTCAGCATCCTCTGACTGAGAAGTTCTGGTACTCTAACCAATACCTTGAAGTACAAAGCAAAATTAGTGCCTTTGTGACTTGTCTTTTTAAGGCAAAAGAAAACACAACTATTTGTTTTTGCAAATACAGTTGTAAATGTTGCAACTAATAATAAAGACACAATTAAAACATAGCTTATAAGAATGTTTTTGTTATCTGTAACTTATTCATACTCTGTTCTCCTTTAAAATTCACTTGGTCTGGGAAGTGAAATTAAGCTGGCTATTTGTTATTTGTAGATTGCTTCGCTTCCTTATGCACTAAGCAAGATTAATGCAGTGTTTTAAAGTTGGCATGTATTCTTGTCCATTTTACATTACTCATTGTTTTAAGGACATTCATTAGGATTGCAGCAACTGAACTGCTGGGTTTTTCTGCCTTCTATAATCAGCTTTCTGTAATTCTGGGTATGGGTTGTTTTTGGTGTTCTTTCCCACGCCACAGATTGATACAGCAAATAATTAACGTTGTTGCAGTGAATATCAAGCTTCTATTCTTAGATGTATTTACAGCACAGTTTTCATAGACCTCCGGGTTCACAAATAACCTTATTCTTTTGACAAATATTCTGAAACTAAGTTCTCCCTCCTAGCTATGGGGAACGATATCACAAATAGAGAATTCTCACTTACTTGAAACACCTTCCTGTCAGGTTTGTCTCACCAGTGTACAGTTTGATTGTTTTTAACCTTTTAGTTTATCATAAAAAACCATTCCAGTCAGATGAGTCCAAGTTTGTCTCATCAGCTCTGACTTCTATCAGTGCCACAGTGGCAAACTGATCCAGGCAAAATTTTAGCCTGTCTTATTTTTGAAGTTTGCAGCCATTTGATATCACAAGGGAAAGCCCAAGGAAATAAGCAATTGCACAGACTACATTCTAGACTCTTCCAGAAAAATGAAAGAAACCAACAAGCCAATTGGCTGTTCAGACTGAAAGAACAATTTGCTGCATTGCACACCTGACAAGTTTTTAGGAGGTCAGTCCTTCAATCCTCTGCCCAGGCTCCAAGATATCCTTTCACAGTCTCCTTGCAACTGTGAAGTAATTTTGAATGTAGAGAGCTGATTAGATGTTGGGGAAAAAGCTGGAATCATGTAGTGAGGCTCATCAGCTGGGGTGGATGCATTCGCTGAAAGACCATCAGCTGTGTTAATCACTCTTAATGTCAAAATGAGAAAGTGCTGTGGACACTCAGTATTACTGTACTCCACACCGCCTCCGGTGTTGTGCTTCCTCCTTAACAGGGAGAGGTTAACAGCTCCTATATCAGGCAAGAACACTATTTTGCAAATGGAGAACCAATTTGATTCCTATGGTGTGTAAGCTGCCTTGTCTCTAAATATGCACAGCTCACAATTAAAAATTTTCTGACTTTAGGGGTCCATTCTCATGCCTACTTTCATACTCTGTAGTCTTGCCAATAGTCAGTGGTAGCAGCAGCAGCTCCAAATGCAGGTGAATATTCCACCAATCCCAAGAGAAGACTCTGTGTTGCTTAGAAATTTTACACAGAATCACAGAATTGTAGGGGTTGGAAGGGACCTCCAGAGCTCATCGAGTCCAATGCCCCTGCCAAAGCAGCTCCCTACACCAGGTCGCACAGTTAGGCATCCAGGCAGGTCTTGAACATCTCCAGAGAAGGATTTTAAGCTTGTAAAAGGTGGAAATGCTTCGAGAAAGGAAGTAATTGGGACCTACTGCCAGTTTCTTTGCTATTTGACAAAACTGGAATTGCAGCAGCTGGTATTTTCAAGTTCTGATTGTACTTGCTCCTATGTACAATGATCACTATGTTATAGTGATAGGGCGCACAGAACTACAACTCACTTATATTTATACTGAGCTTCTGAAATTGTAATGTATGTATTTTTCTAGGGCTACTGTTAAATTTAGTGATCCTAGGAGCTTGATGCACTCTTGGGCTTTAAACGCAAGAAACAGAGTAGCAATTAACAAGAGATTAATTTGAAAGCTGAGAAATTGTGATGATTATATTTAGAACGTCTTTAATGCTTCAGATGATATCTCAAGTGAATTATCAATTGTCTGTCCTTTGTCTTATCTATTACAGCTTGAAACACATTCAGTCAATTCTTCTGAAGCAAGCACAGCACTAACTTTCATCTCCAGATTTACTGAGGTGTATATATAAATCCCCAGCAGCCACCTACAGCGCCATTATGAAGTCAGTCCAAATCTCTGCATCATCTGATCTCAACAAAAGTCTTCTATGAGTATAAGCATATACAGTGCAAACATGAACAGCAGAGTAAGGCAATGTGTCAGGAAACCTTCAGTTTAGAAACTAATAAATACTATCTTTTGTAGATAGACTTGGTAGGAAAACAGACATTAATTAGCAGCATTTGTTGGAATTTCTGGTTAAGACAGGATATTGCTGTGCAGTAAAACTGCCAAACTAGTTCAACCAGTTCTCTAGAAAATGCACGTAATCTGAATAGGAAGGAAGGCTTACCTTTTATTTTGCAGTAGAACATATAAACAATTGTCCACAGGCTTACAATACACAGCTGATGTCCCTTTTCTTGTGCTTCTTTCCCTGCAGAGGACAAGCTGGAGCAACAGCATTCTCTGTTTACACACTACAAAGACCCATGTCGAATTGGTCCAGGGGAGGATAAACCATGGGCAATAGGTAAGATATTCTCTCGCCATCAGTGTATCAGCTCTTGTCTGTCACTCACAGAACACCTATCAGCAGCAGGCAGTACAGCTAACTGGCAGTAACTGTTTGACTAAGACCAAATATTTGCAAGGAATTTATCTCAAAGGCAGCAGCATGTATTCTGTAAATCTTAACAATGTTTTGTTGAATTTTAATTTAGAAGGAAATAGACATGTCAAACGAGTCCAATCTAGAGCTTATGCATCAAGCCACTTGAATGCCTTCCTACCCTTACTCTACTTTTTAAATAATATCTAGATCACTTTGCAAAGAGAGCCAAATTATTGTTCCTGTGTTTTCTGTATGCAGTGAAAAGGTGCACCTTTTGATTAGAGTTCAGTCTGGTGTTACAGAAACATTGTGAGGATGTACTAGTAATTCAGCAATGTTAGGAACTTGTAGGGTTCACCTTATATAAGATTTCACAGAACTCAGATACTCAAGCATGCTGAAACTCAGATGAGCTCAGTACAGTTTTCAGTGAACAAACAGCTTCTTTTCCTATAGGAGCAATTACAACTGTGAAGATGCTAAATATAAGAATTTGGGACTACTTATTGATGTGGTTTTACTCTGTTGTAACAGAAAAGAAGTTTCTCTGCCCTTTAAACTCGAAAGGCGCAGACAATATTTTGAAAGGTTTAGAGAGAGAAGTTGCTTTTAAAGACTAAGCAAAGGCTCATCTAGAGTGTAAGTAACGAACAGGCCAGTTCCTCGTCATTAGAACCAATTATCTTTTGCTAATTTCTTGTGCATCTGGTTTGAAAATAGGATACAAGAAAAAAAATTAAGGCAAAAATTAGTAAGGAACAGGAGACAGCAACAGGTAAGAGTAAAGTTCAAGTTTTGATTGGAAGGCCTACCGGGAAAACAGAAGAGACTTAGCTAAGCACTGTGCTGTAGGTAAAGTGGAAAGAATAACGTATGGAGGGAGACAGCAAAAGAGAAAGTACTAAGTATTGTCATCCTCACTGTTACAAAGTGTATTATTACGTCTGTTCTAAAAATAATCTCTCAGACTGAAAGCATCATTTAGTCTGGCGTGAGATGCAGCCTCTGTAATAACTGCTATGGATACTACTTGTGTAACACAGAAGTGAATATAAACAGCGTTTTCAAATCAGAACAGAGTTGTCCCCCATCCCTGCCACATACACTGTCCTCAGATGCTTTTTGAGAGGCAAGTACCAGGGCACGTGCTGGGACAGTCACATTTCCCTTTCTGTCCACAGGTACCTTGCTGGATCCTGAAGGATTATATGATGAAGAAGTGTTCACTCCAGACAACCTACAGAAGTACGTAACTCCTGGTTCTCCCACATATTCTAAACAATTCTTTACAAAGCCAGTTCATTGCTTGCTATTTAACATTTCATAAATTGTGGTGTTTTTGGACCGTAAAATACATATATATATATATATATATATATTTTTAACTATGGAAGTCTTGGGGTAGAGGGAAGAAAGGGAAGGAAAACAGCTCCTTCTCAAAGCCAGATTGAATTGGCTTCAGTGGGTGAAAAGATGAGAGCAACTGCTGTCAGTGTGTTTTGTTTCTAGAGTTAGTCCTACCTGAACAGGTCCCTAGGAGGAGGAACTCTGAGCACTGCCGAAAAGGGCATGCAGGCAGCTTGTCTGAAGATCTCTCTACAGGCAGTCAGTTCCATGGCAGTGGCACTGTAAAGGACAGAAACAAAAGTGAAATGTAATTTTCCTCAAATAAATTTAAAAAGAAAAAAAAATATTGTAAGGTTTGAAACAACCCATTAACTAGAAAGCTTGCAAATCTCAGTAAGCTCACTCAGCAAGCTCACAAACATAGAGAGAGGAATCTATTAAAAACAAAAACATCAGACATAACTAGGAATGTAACTGACTGTCTTTCAGAAATGCTAGTACAGCACTGCTTTGGAAGAGTACAGTACTTGTTTTGTGTTAGAGGAGTTCCACCACATACAGAAACCCTCTTAATTTGTAAGAGCCCTAAGCTGAACTTTTTGATTACCTATGCATTAATATTATGAATATGAATTACCTATGCTGAGTAATATGCCAGTGGAAAGAAATTAATTAGCTTTGTACACTTTAGAGCCGCAGTTAATGATGTGCTCAGCCTTTGTGCACCTTCTCTGCCTTCATAGCCAGTGTCATGGACAAAGTGTATTATCACCATGACTAACTACAGAAGATGTCCTAGCATTTTGATATGAGAATATACTGAAGTTAAGATATCTGAATGAATAAGTGTGCAGATTCTTCAATTAGTGCATGCAGAGGAAATGGTGCAGCCCACAGGCACAATTTACCTCGGTGCTTTTATTCAG
This sequence comes from Tetrao urogallus, assembly GCF_951394365.1. Taxonomy (NCBI): domain Eukaryota; kingdom Metazoa; phylum Chordata; class Aves; order Galliformes; family Phasianidae; genus Tetrao; species Tetrao urogallus. The sequence goes on from NC_136825.1 coordinate 16,819,374, forward strand.
AAGTGCAGTGCATGGTATCGATGGACGCTCAGGTGAAGGCCACCCCAAGTTTTCCTCTTATCAGTTTTGAACGTACATCTATTGTATATTGTTATTGCCTTTCTAAGGTCTTGGTTTCATTTATATTCAAAAGATAAGGATTCCTTACACTCAGTCCTATTTTACACATTCAAAAACCTGCAAAATTTCTGGACATTTCTATTTACATGTTAAAAAACATGAATTTAGTACAGGATTTTGGGTAAGTAAAAGGTAATTTGGCCTCTACAATCAAGTTTGCAAATGCAAATCTGTATGTGGGAGTAACATTCTATTTTATGGTTCCAAAAGCAGGCTTGGAGCTCTTTAAAAAATAAAAAATAAAATCTGTGTTTTCAAGCAGCCTTTTGAGCCAATCTGTCACCAAATTAATTTGGGGATATTTTGCTTTATTCCCTTAAAAGTTACTTGTAATTAAATTCCACTGACGTATCCAAATGATAGACAAATAGCCATTAGATGACCCACAGAGATTGAGAACGTTACTTGTACTACCTAAGTGTGTATACAGACTTCAGCATGAGATAACTGGAAAACATTCTTGAATTCTGGTAACAGAACATACGTTAAGACTTTCTGACTACTAAAAGTGGCATTCAGTTTTCTTCAATATATGATAATTCTTTTAAACCTATGAGAAAAGCAGTAGCTTCTTATGCACATCTGCAGGATAATGAGGATCTGAATGTGTAAATTATGTAGATGTGCTTTGATATTAGAGAAACAGTTGCTTCTGCAAGAGGCCAAGACAGCCTGTCCTCTCATCCCTGCGAGGTACTGGTAATTGCAGTTGTAGAAATTACCAATAAATGCAGCTAAATTCAAAGTCATTAATGAAAGCCAGCCTTAAAAACGTTGGAAGCATTTTTAAAGTGTCTTTCCAAACATTTAAATGAATTACTTAGAGACTATGGAGTGTTATTGCCAGCACTGAAGCTGTGGAGCCCCTTCCAGCTAACGGATAGCATTCAGATACTCAGCAAAACAGGTTATGGCCTGAAACTGAACCATTCTTACAATTTTTCAGTAATAAACTTTGATCAAGCTTTACAGATATTTAAAACAGACATTTCAATTGGCAACGTAAGCTATGCAGAGAATTATTTCTACGTCAGCAGTCTGTTGTAGTTTATAAATAAAATTAAGTAGTTTGCGTTAGCAAGCTAATTAGACAATGAAAGCAGAACAACCTAGTTCTTAAGTCTCTACTTAACGTTAAGTGCAGCATACGTGGAACACTGGAACTGGAGAACCTACTTGGTACAAATAATGAGTAAGGCATTTATAATTATAGAACAACTAATAAGCTGGGCGTAATGATCTGAGGCCCTACTGCAGTGCTAGAAGCTGCACAAGCTTCTGCTCAGAGGCTTCATGAAACGCAAACAGCTGATCTTCTATCGCAACATTGGCATTAAAGCTAGGACTGGAACGAGGCCATTTTAACCTCTGAAACCCTAAACACAGTCCAGAACAGAAGAGCACAACACAGCTTAAAAAAAAAAACAAACAGTGATTTAAAAGGAAATTTTTCTTGACTCCGCTGCCACCAGTGGCTCCAGCCTACTGGCAGGAACACCAGAAAAAGTTTCAGTGGCTTCTCAGCTGAATGGGAGGTGGTCCCTTGAGGAGTAAGCTTACGGCTGCCTTACCTCTGCTGCTCCTCATGCTCCTCTGCTCAAAGCAGCTGCAGGCAGTACTACAAACTAGCAACACAGCAATGCCTGACAGAACTTTCACACTTATGGATTAATTGGGATAGGAGATGTTTAAAGGAAAAAAAGGCCCAATTACTTGTTATCTTGCCTAAAAATTAAGGCAACTATTCTGAAAATAAATAAATCAGATTTAGTTTTGCAGCAGTCATTAGTTCTGTTCACCTTACCTGTTAGAATCTCATAACCTGATCTTTGGTACTTGTCCCTGTTTCTTGTAGGGAGAGACAGCAAACCCTTACGAATAAAGTGACAGAAGTTTTAATCAAAAGTAGAAGCACCCCCTCTTGCAATTTGTTCTCTGCAGGTATCTGAAAAATAATATTTCTCCTCCTTGCCCAGTTGCCCTGTGTTCACACTCACAAAGACAGAACTGACACTAAAACAAATCCATCTTTTAAATTAATGCATGCAAGTTTTTGTGGATGATACTGCAGCACTAATCAGCAGTTTCTTCTACTTTGTTTCTTAATTGGCTTTGCCAAATATAAATACAATTTTTGGAAGAGGTCAGTTTCATCAAAGAGATTGCTTTCAGGTATTCAATCATTTGCAGTAGTTCTCTAAAATCAGCTTGCAAATGGGTTGCAGAGAGTAAGCTAATTTCATACCAGTTATTAGATGACAGTCTAAACTTGCACAGTACATAAAAGGAAGCTTACTTTTATGTAAACTGGTTACTGTAAACTGAAGGAATCTCCAATGCTTCGCTAAGTCCAAAGGGAGTTAGAAAATGTCTGACTAAGTAGCTAACTATATGACTGTAGCTTTGCCACTTTTATCTTCTGGACGCACATGAAGTACTTGCAGATCTCAACTGACCCAGTCTTACTGACTGTAACATTAATGAGACCTAATCAACTGTACCAAGTACTTTGTCCCCTCTCTGACCAGCCAGAGACTTGAAAGAGACAATTTGACAGAGAAACCATTTAAATCTCAAACACAGAAACATGTTGTGAAGATCTAGTCATTGTCTCTTGGGTTTTTTTTTTTTTCATTCTGTATATTCACATAAAAAATCTCCCAAACCCATAAAAATTATCCAAAGTCGAGTATTCTAAACTGGGTGATCAAAAGCACTTTATGTTCTTCCAAGGTGAAATTAAAGGCTTTGTACCTGCCAGAACCCAAGCTCAGGCGCAGTGTTTCTCTTGCAGCACTTTGATGTAGCTTAATGGTGCAATCGGCTCTGGAGCAGATACAAAGAAGGGCAACAGGGCTTTTGAAGGGCTTGGAGAATGTGCCCTACAAGGAGCAACTGAAGGAACTGGGGCTGTTCAGTCTGGGGAAAAGGAGGCTGAGGGGAGACTTACTGCTCTCTTCCAATACCTGCAAGGTGCTTACAGCAGAGCAGGGCTGGTCTCTTCTTATTGGTCACAGGTGATGAGAGGAAATGGCCTCAAGTTGCACCAGGGGAGGTTTAGATATCAGGAAAAGCTTCTCTACATTAAGGGTTGTTAAGCACTGCAGCGGGCTGCCCAGGGAGGTGGATGAGTCACCATCCCGGATGTGCTTAAAAACCGTCTGGAGGTGGTGCTTAGGGACGTGGCTTAGTGGAGGACTGTTAGAGTTCTGGTTAGGTTGTGGCTGAATTCGGTGATCATTGATGTCTTTTCCAACCTGAGCAATTCTGTGATTCTACAATGGAAACCACAGAGCCTCATGCTAAGATTTTGGCAGGTAAGTAGTAAAGGAAAACGATTTTCAGGGAGGTGACTGAAAAACATTTGCTTCTGTATTTTGAGCCAGACAGAAAAAAACGCCACCTAGTCTGTCCCTCTCTGCATGCAGTAACCATGCAAAACAGCTAGCACTGTACTTGTTACATTAACTGAGTGCTATCCTGCAACTGCAGCTCCTGCATTGACATGCACAATCACCTGTTGTCTGTAGAGGCACCGTGGTAGATCTTCTAAATAGAACACAAGATTGTAAAGCAAGTTTGCAGTAAAACAATACATAATAGCTTAGCAACACAGAATTGTTGTAGAAGAGTAACGGGAACCTTTGTGGGCTATCTAGCCCAAAAAACACATTCAAAGCAGGGCTGACTTCAAAGTCAAATCAAGTTACTCAGGGCCTTAATAACCTTCTGTATAAAATACACTGTTAAGGTTTAAGAACCCAAACTAAATTTTTTAATGGGAAATGTGCAACTTATCTGCCCAAATACAAGACTTGTACCTGGAGAAGTAATTCTTCATTTTGACTGTTTAATGCATGGCCTGGGGCTGTGTAATCTCTGTGCAAGATGAGGGAAATGAAAATAGTGTCACATTCAGGAATCAAACACCTATTACTTGGTAGTAAAGTAAGCTCAGGGTTCAAGACACATTAACTTGATGCAGAGGATTGCTCAAAACCAACTACTGCATGCCCAAATGCCAGCTCCTGAAAACCATGCCGCTCATCCATGTGTAAACGTGGCTGTCTTCCTTCAAACAGAGGAACACAGAATTGAGAGTATCAAAAGTCCTTAGCTGTGCTGTAAGGTTATCTGCAAATCATCTCCTTTCTGCTGGATTCAGCAGTGCTGGAAATCAACTGTGGGTTGCATTGCACTACAGAGAGCAGGTCAGCAAGGTTTTCCTCTACGCTTTTTGTTCTCCTGGCTACAAGAGTAGGTCTGCAGGACCAGCGCACAGCATCAGTGCTGCCAAACAAGGCTGTAAGAGCACCGTTAGCAGTGGTGCAACCTCACATTGAAAAATTCTGGAAGAAATTGTTCTTCATGCTGCACGTTTAACAGTTCTTTTGGACAAGCATTGCCCTTACTGGGGAGTTGGAGAGAATCCAGCGTAATGCACAAAGGCACAGGATGAGCCAACATTGAATGTAATTTTATTTTTTCCAATGAAACAGGGTGCTGGAAAGTGAAGACGGAAGGAAAGGATACTTAGTCTATCCCACCAGCAAGAACCATGGTTCCAGTCAGAAGGGGAGGAAGGCATCATTGAAAGGAAACGGCAGGAGGATTGACTACATGCTTTATACAGAAGAAGGTCTCTACCTGGAATGGAAAGTGGTGAGTTTCACAGTTAACAAAGAAGAGCCACAGCTCACACAACAGACTTGTCTGGATGGCGCTGCAGCCCCTTCAGCCTGAGTCCCAGCTTACATTCCCAGAAAAACACAGTGCTTTGGTATCTTCTACATTAATGCAAGTACTGAGTTTGTAAGCCTACTAGATACATTTTAGATGGAGCTGTAGGAACACTTGACCATATGCTGCCCTCCAAAATGAACAGTAAACCTTGTTTCCATTCCGTAAACTTTTGCCAGACAAAATGTTCTGGCTGATGCTTCCCCTACCAACAATCTGAATATTCTTTAATCTTTTAAAGTGTCTGGATGTGCTTTTATTATGCTTATGAAAATTTACAAGTCTGTGATACAAATGCAGGAGCTGACGTGGAGTAACTAGAATGAGAACCTGCAGTGCACTGTCTGCTCCCTCACAGGGGACCTTGCCTTAAACAGAACTCCAGGATGAAAATGACAAACTTGTTCACACTTATTCTGTATAACCCATCACAATTACCAGAAGAGCAGGTAATCAAGCAATTCAGCATAGCTCAGCAGATGATAACTCCATCCATCTGCACACTCCACAGGCACGGCTGCTGAGCAGCTAACTTTTTTTAAGGCTTTCCATTTCAAATGCAAAAATGCCCACAGTGCATCTGTATGATAAACCCATCTTCCATTCACACAATCAGCGTGTCAAGCCAACATTTGAATGGATTTGACCCAGATTATGCCTCTGATAAGATTCATGCTGACCGCATAAAGAAATACGTGGCCATGAAGAGGCTACGGGCTGCTTCCCCTTAGGACATGCTAGTTTACGCTGGCCAAAAAGCTCCTGCAGAGCTGCATCTCTCTGCTTTCTGCAAGCCATTTCAGAGTACTGGCGAAGTTAGTAGCTAGCCTACAGGAGGGGACAGCTGAATTGGGTTAAGAGAACATTAAGATTGTTAATATTCAGCTTTCAGAAGCTGGGAAGCAAGCAGTCTTTCATACAGAAATTTAATTTGATTGTACAACACTTTGCTAGGACAAAGGCTGGAACTGATACACAAGGAGCAGGGTCCTGACCACCTCATGTTCGCATGAAGCTTAGAATCTCAGCCTAACAAAGTCAGCCTTTCAGCTGTACGCCATGCCCACGGCAGTACAACCTGCCCTTCCAAGAGACATTTCCTTGCAGGTAAGGATTACCTACCACAGCATTATAGATAAGCCTATTGGGAATAACAGTGGTTTACTATAAGCAGAAAGAAAAGGGTACAGCTGTAGCCTAAGCGGTGCTCCTGGTTAACTGCATCACTGACGTGCCGTGTGCGACAGAGCACTGATTTACCATCAGTTCCAGCCAATGCCAGACTAGTCCCATACATCTACTAATACCGTAAAGCAGCCAAAAGTAAGCCAAAGAGTGGCTAAAAGATGCATCTTAGTGCACGATATAGCAGATAAATTTTCAAATTTCCTTTCTTACTTTTATTTCCACCTGCAGGAAGTAGAAGAGTTCAGCTTTATTACCCAGCTAGCAGGCTTGACAGATCACCTACCAGTAGCAATGCGTCTCATGGTGTCTACAGGAGAAGATGACCCTTAAAACTTACCAGCTTGGAGAGATTAGAAGAAGGAAATGTTAATGATATTAAGAAAATATCACAAGATTGGAATGAACTATTCTGGTGCCACGTTAGGAAAAATGACCAGACCTGACCCAGGCTACTCCCCAGAACGTACCAACAATGGAGTATAAAAAAAGGGAAGAAATTGAAGGCTGTGGCCAAAAGCCACTGTCACAAGTTGCTCAGGCAACAGGGCAGGCCTGTACTACAATGTTTTCACTGTGGACCGAATGGAACTAAGATGGAAGTCCTAACTCCTTCTGAACCAGTGCCATTCTTACTAAAACATGTTTTTATACTAATATATAGCACAATTTAGTTTGTAATTAGTCTGTGGGTTAGTGCTGCTCAATGGTTTTTTGCTTAATTTCTTTGTATAACTAAGAAGCTAAAGCTTTTTTTCTTTTCTTTAGCCTGTTGAAGTTGTAGTAGCGTGCTTGCATCAGTAGCATGCGCCCGCACTGCATGCCACTCTGAGATAAAATAGTAAGATACCATGGGGAATATCAGAATGGAAGTTAACTCAAAAATCAGATACCAGCCAAAACAAGGCATTCTGGGACTAGCAAACCCTTCCATTATTACAGAAAGATATTAAAGCAAACAAAGGAAAACTCTGTTCTATTTGAAAACCAATATTATCCTCTCTCTTTTAAGGATATTTGTAACGAAAAGTAGAATTAAGACATTAAGACATTTTATCACCCTTCTTCCAGCTGCGTTGCCACTGGAACTGTTAAGCGTTTTGTCTGAATAATGACTCCAGAATTGGGCCTTTGCTTTTCTAACCGCAAGTCATTCCCTTAAGAAGAAATACGGTTCCCCTGTAATGTTTTTTTTCTCTTATCCACGTGGGGCAGTTCTGAATTATGGTTTGGGATGATGTATGTATTACAGTAGAGTGAATAGATTCCTGCAGTACCATTGGGAACACCAGAGCCAACATTCTGCCTTAGCTAGGAAGAGTAAATGGGAAATAGCTTGTAAAATGCATGTTAGATATAGAGTTAACGTAAATGACGTTCTGGGGGAAAGTATAGAACAGTGTTTAACCAATAAGGCAGGATTGACTTCATTCTCCAAAGGAATCAGTACACTTGAAGGGAAAGCACAGCACAGGTAGCTACAGAGTAGCTAGAGAACTGAACTGTGACTCAGCATTCAGCAATGACTGCCTTTGAGCTGAGCCTAGAAGCAGTCTGTGAGACACAGCCCATTTGTTACACACTCGCAGACTTCCAGTAGGGGTTTTACAGTAAAATTCATATATTCTTCCCACTGCAGCTCCTTAAATGTGGGGCTGCCCCCAGTTTGCCATCTTATTCCAATGACCTGACCTACTCAGACTCTATAACTTTAATTTAATTAAAAAAAAAAAAAAAAAAAAGCAAAAAAAAAAAAAGCTGAGAGAGTCAGGTCCATAGAGATTTCAATTCAAAAGGGTTTGTGTTGATAGAAAAATGAAACCCCTTGTGTTTTAGCCAATACTTAGTTTCTTCTGCTTAATTCCTCTCCAATATTTGAGGTCTTACTTCTATATTGCAAGTTCCCCATGTTGAGGAGAATTAGTCTAATACTAACTCCATTAAATAAACTCTTCTTTCAGTTATGCTGGCCACAAACTCCTGATGATCTTGTTATGGTTTAGTTTATACCTGCTAGGAATCAGCTTGAGCTAAATCAAAAGAAATTAGACTTAAATTAGAAATCCTAGTCTGCAGAGCCTTTTGTACTGGCTTAATTAACTACAGTAAACAACTGAACTTATATTTAGATCAGCCTGATTTTGCAAGTTGCAGACTCTTCGTAGTCACGGAAGTACTGCTCAGACAGCATTGGCTCATTCCCAGGAGGCTGTAGGCCCCTGCTCACGCTCTCCCAGGGCCCCTCTACTATTGACGTGTCCTACGCCTCATTCCCAGTCCTGGCCTCCCTTCAGCAGAGACTGCCTCTTGCAAGTGTACTGTGCCAAACCATGCAAAGTAACCCATGGGGACTCAAAAAATGGATCCAGACTCAATTCCCCCTTTTGATAAAATTAGGAATTCAAGTTTACAGCATCAGAGACTTTAGTGTACTGTCCCAGTGCACCACCAGTTTCCCACTTTGTACGTTTCTCTTTATACAGAGGGTGCACGTAAGTGCAATGTGTTTTTCTGGTTTCTTATCTTTCCATCCAATTCAGAAAGACTTGTACCTGAAATAATGCTTTTAATCCTATTTTCTACCTTGCTTGTATTTTATGAACCTTTTTAAAAAAGAAAAAAAAAATACAAACAGTATCAGTAGCAATTTGTGTGCTGTCCAGCAGCTATTTCTCAGTAGTGAGATTAAATATAAGGTATGGTATTTTTAATAGCTTTCCTAACAATGTAAATTACAATTTGATATCCATTTCGCTAAGTGTCAGTCGCAGGAGCTGAATTTGACACTGTGTGGGACATAGTCATAAACTACTGCCAAACAATCTTTCATTATTTACAGTAAAACCAACTTTGTCTAAATTACTTCAAAATTAGTTCAACAGCTTTGTGCTGACCAAAAATGAGGCACTTTTGTCAACTTTTTGAAATATGTTGAGAAATATTTTTTCAAATTCAAAGTAAACTGTTTTAGATTTTGATGTTCTTAGCTTTTCAGTGATCAGTACATGGATAGATGTAAAGCATTCTCTTTAAACAGTGCACACACATTTAACCAGTCTAAGTAGTTCTTAACTAATTTACTGTCTTAAGGATCTACCTTTGCAAGAGACTGATGCTGGGAGGTACAGCTGTGTGGCACCACTGTACAGATGCTCCTTGCTTTTTTTGCATTGATCCTGTGCCTTCTGATGCCTTGATAATCTTGCAGAAGTCAGAGAGCATATGTACCGGTAAACTGTACAGAAACTTTCTTTTCCAGAAGAGCAACATCCTGGGTAGAAAACAGTTCAGCTACACTACTACTACTCTTCCATACCCTGTCTCACAAAGAACCGTTCCGACAATGTCAGTCCTGGCAGGATATCAATCATGACAAGCCTTAGACAAGCCTTGTTATTACGTAACAGCATATTCACATAAAAAATAAAAAAGGGCAGAGCATTCCCAGGAAATTGAACCCTGGATAGCTTTTTTAGATGTCAATCCTACTTTGCTGAAGGACGGCACGACAATTTATTAGTAGGATGTTATTAATAAGAAATTTGAGTTAAGCTTAATCTACTGTTGCTTACCCCACTTTGTACAGGAGTTTCAGATATCATCAAGAAGTGGGTGATAATGCTATTCTTGGTTTAATAACTGCCACTCAACATGGCTACTGTAGATGATGTGTCATCTGTTTTTATAAAAGCTAGATAACATCTTCTGTTTCTCATGTTCAATTTGCATTTCACAATAGCAGTTCTAGAACAAGTGAACAAAAGACACAAATGAGGACAGCTGAAAACTATGAACTTCCAGAAGATTCAAGGATGTCAGGTCCTTATAAAGTCAGTACCTTTAGATCACTTTAGGAACACAACCTACAGAGAACAGTATGTAGCTTCTCAGGCACGTTCAGAGCCAGTTCCTTTGTGCACTGCTTGGCGGCCTGAAAGGGACACATGAGCCACCTGCTTTCCACCACAGCTCAGCCACTGAGGCGAGGGTCGTAATGCTTCATGCTACGTGAGAAAGTGTTTACCAAATAATTACAGTAGTGGCCAGCTAGCTCTATTGTCATTGCCAACTGGATGCTTAATTGAAGCAGTCCAAAGCAGCTTAACAAACTGTGACACAATGGCTCCGAGGGGAGCCTGCAGCCTTCTGAGGTATGGCCAGCTTGGAGAAACTCTGGAGGAAGCCATCTTGTCTAAGGAGTGGACTTGTCTTGTGCAAGAATCATTACAAGGCTTTGTCCCAGAAGCACTCTCAGCTAGTCAGGCTAGAGCTCAGTCCTGCTTGCTGGATAAGACAGTAGGGTTTAAGGAACTTACAAATCCATTATTTTTAATTTTATTTTTTAAATAGCCTTTGTTTGGTGGTCCAGATGAAGCAGATCTGACTGTCTCCAGTTTGGTCTCTGAGCTACCCTCAGATCACATCGGTGTCAGCACATATCATCAGCTCAGAAATGAAGCATTTTCACCTCCTCCTGGCACCGCAGGATGAGAACAGAAATACCTACAATTTTGAGCACTTTGAAAAACTCCCAATTTTACCATTCATTATTATGAGGTTCAAATTCTTACTGAAGGTCTCGTTTTTCCATGCCATCTTGTTTTAAATACAATCTCGATGATTTTAAAATCTTGTATTATTGCTGAGGTTTAGAATCCTGTAAGAATAACAACCTTTTTTTATTTCAATAATTTTTTCGGTATTGTATCCTTCTGGGACCTAACGTTTTTATATGGTAAGCACACACCTTCTGACATTTTGTTATAAATGTATTAAAAAATAAAAAATTAAATATTTTCATTGGTTTCTTTGCCTGTAAGAAAACCACAACCTTTGACCTGGTAAGAACAAGGTATTTTGAACAACAGGGAGAGGTTTTTTTTGTCTTTTATTGGTGCTGAAAGGAATTACTGGTTGATGCAGACAAGATAATAAAATTTCAAGGCTCAAATGTTTCTTTGCAGTCCCCTTCTTCTGGTTTTGTGGTGCAGGGTCTGATATCACTAACAAAAGTTTCACTCTTAAGATGTAGCTCCTTAATTAAACACTTGCCTGCTGTCTCATTGGACGATCAAGTGCAGCCCCATTGCGTTGTGCCCATTTTAGTGAGTCTGCAGACAATAAAGGCTGAGAGATCCGAGTGCTTTGAATTCAACAGCCTGGCTTCTACTGCTTACACACCTCCCTGCACAGAAACCCTGCTCAGTTTCAAGGCCTGCAGCGTTCACACAAGCATGCACTTCACCTGCTGCAGGCTGCAGAACTCTGCGCCTCATCCCAAGTCCACACCTTCAGTTTGGGATATTCATACTGCATTGCACTCTGCTAGCATTTAATAGATGAACGCAACAACAGTTTATTATGCAGCTGTGCATCACAGAACGGCCAGGGTTGGAAGGGACCTCGAGGATCATGAAGCTCCAACTTGCCACAGGCAGGGCCACCAACCTCCACATTTCATAGCAGCCCAGGCTGCCCAGGGCCCCATCCAACCCGGCCTTGCACACCTCCAGGGATGGACGGGGCATCACAGCCTCTCTGGGCAGCACCTTGGTATCTCAACAGTTTCCCAGTCCCTGAACTGAAAGCAGGTTTGATCTGTATACTGTACAGTCAAAACTACTTTAAAAACAGAAGAAGAAGAACACAACACACATACGTCCATAGATTTCACAGAAGAACGTCAAGGGAAGATGATCCATTTCGGTGATTCAGCCTTTTTGAATAGTCCCCAGTCTTTTACAAAAGATGATAGTGAAACCCACCATGAAGAATTTATTTTCTCCACAAGTAGAAAGGAGGAAAAAAAATTAGTGAAATGTTAGCAGTTAAGGAAGAGCACAACGCACACATCTCCTGCTATCAGCTAAGGAAAGAACCACTCCCTCTGGGAGATAGGATGTTGGACACATCTCTGCTGCTTCCTCCACTGTTGTAGAGCTGACTGCATGCTGTTGCTACCACCATTCCACCTGGACAGTTTCCAGCGGTGGATGCATAGTATGTGGCTCTTCTGCAATACCTGATTTGTCTTTCCACTGTCTGAGTCTGAACTATAGTGTCAGCCCCTCAAGAGTGGGTTCCCTTGTGTTAGATACTGCAGAACCATAAGGTAAAAAACAATCATTCCTGAGAGTTCATAATATTTTCTAGACCCTTTGCAAAGAACAAGAACAGAAAAGCGTGGGTCCTTCTTCCTGTTCTCCCTGCCCCATGAGTTTAATGTAGTTCTTACGACCTGCTGCCCACAGCTGCCTCTTAGCCAGCCCTAGAACTAAAATGCCATCTGCCTCTTTGGCTATCATACAGATTCTCTTGGCAAAGCATCCATTAAAACACAAGCCTCCCGACCCAGTGAAATTTCTGCTCAGAATTCTGCTGAACCGGTATTCTTCAAGTCCTTTTCTTTGGAGATTTAATACTTTGCTGTACTAATTCTCCTCCTCTGTTGATGCAAATTCAAGTTGCTCATGTACATTTTCATGGCCTTTCAAAACACATGCTGTTACCTTCTACTGTTGTTTATGACTAATCCATATTTCCTATTTACCACCTCCTAGGTTTTTAAGCCCTTCATACTTTTTCCCCCATACTTTTTTCCCCTGACATTTAGGATAGGCTCCATGTGGCCATCCGTGAAATCAGTAAACAAGGCTTGCTTTAGGAAAACAACCACCCCAATTCTCCTACTTCACCTAATGGGAGATTTAACAACTGCTCCTCACAGCCACCAGATGTGCATGGGAAGAAACATGCATTACTGGCAACTGAGATAGAAGAAAAAGAATTTGAAGGCAGATGGATCGCAGAATCTGTAACGTTGAATCTAAGCGTTACATTCATCCCCTTTCTTTCCTTCCACAAAAGTCTGAGGAACATCTATGACTGCAGAACATTTCAAGCTGTCCTCAGCCTACACATCTCAGTGCCCACCAATGCCATCACCTCTCACAATGCCGGATGCCTTCCCCGCCTTCGAAGCCAACAAATGGATGAAGGCAGCCGAGTCCCATCCTGCACCCTCCTCTTTCCGTCTCCCGCAGTCTCTGGGTCAGAAGAGCACATCGCTGCCCTTTTACAGTTCCCAGCACTATGTGGTCACATAAAATGGTTCCTCCGGACTGAGAGCCATCAACAAAATAACAAGTAATCTCAAAAGATGAGATTAACAGAAGTGCTCCAGCCTTCCCGTGTGCTTTAAATTATAATATGATAATGGAAAACATCACATAACTGGACATTTCCCTATACCTCCCTATTAACATACCAGTTTTCAGCATTCTGTCTGTCAATATTCATCTGTAAATTGCACAATTCCTAGAGAACAGCACCTTTGCTCTGTTGCTCTGGAAATGTTCCCGTGCTGACTCTCCACCTTCCCCAGCTCCCACACAGAACGCCATCTCCAACACCGCCTGCAGTTTCCAGCTCTGCAAGGTCTCCCTTTCCCTTCTCATGTGAACCATTGGTGTCTGGAAGAACGACTCCAAAACCCCCTGAAGTGCCAGGAAACACGTGTTTCAGAACGCCCCTTATCTTTAAACACTGCAATAAAAGCCTACAGCTTCACAGATCAAGTGATTTCCACTGCTGTGTGTCATGTTTCAGAGCACCTCATCTTTTTCAAAACATTTTAAACAACGTCAAGTCCCCCAAACTTTGTGCAAATCAGTAAGGTTCAAGTGAACTTCATTCACTTTTTTGTTACAAATGCACTGGTTGAGTATCCCTGTCACAGACTTGCATCGCTTTGAACAGACCTCAGCATCATATTGGGCACAATGTCACAATACAGAAAACTGAAACTGATTTTTTTATTTTTGCTGCCTTTATTTGGGAATTCACACAAGACACCTGCTGCAGTTCCAAAAGGTAGCAGTTCTAGTACTTGAATACAACTATACATGGCTGGGCTGTTACTAAGTCTCCAGAACAATAATAACCTGAAAAAAATTCACTGCTGTTCAAATTCTTTTTTTTTTTTTTTTTTTTTTTTTTTTTCCTTTTCCTACATGTGCTTTTAAAGTGATCTATTCACACGGCCAAAGCAGAAGTTCCCTACTCAACATAAGCATGCGAAAGTGCACAGACAGGTTGGGCAGTACTTCAAGAACAGGAATTTCAAATTTAGATTACACAACCCACTTTCAAGATCCCAAACAGGCAAAGCAATTTGCAGTAAGGAAGAGAAACTTGTAATCCCTATCAATCTAAGGCTGGAGCGGTGGTTGCATGCTTCATTGCTATTTTCATTCATTTCTTTATTCTAAACCCATAATAAGTTCCAGGCAGCGATTTTTATTTTGGAAGTACTCCAGAGCTGTTAGCATGAAAGGTATCAAAAACCAGCTCTAGAATGTATCTTCACATTAGCTTCATGGCAGAGGTCCAGTCGTCTCATTCACATCAAGTTTCAGACCATGCATTAAAGTCTTGTTCTAATAATTTCAGAGGAATTCCCAAGGTCCCTTCATAACACATGCAGTGGGAAAGATGAAAAAATAAAGAAGTCATTGCTGTGCATCCTTGAGCAAAACAACACAGGGCTTCCTACTCAGCAGCCAGTAGCAGCTTACACACATCAGGCTTCAAAGGCCACCTTCCAGGTTAAAAATGACCTGGACTCCCCAGGCCATTTGTTGCATCAGAAACCTGGCAGAAATCTACAGATTCAGAGGAACCCAACTCGCCCACAGAACCCACACACCACAACAGAAATCCAGCTAGCTGAAAGCAAGCCCAGAACAACTCAAACAGAAAACCTCCAGCTTCTACAACAAGGACACTGAGCCACATCAAACCTATCTGGTAAAAGCTTCTCATGACCATCACTTAGATTGCATCAGTTTTGCAAAGCTCTGCTGAAACTCCTCAAGTCAACAGAATGTGTCAAAAGCAGCCTGAAGCCTTTTATGTCCCACTCCTATCTGCAAATGTTTTACTCTTCCAAATCACAGCAACGAGATGCGTCAATCTGATGAGCTCAGTGCAGACCTTAATGTGTTCCCTGAATGCCACACGATCATTAGTGTACTGAATATTGATATCTCTGACCACTCTCAAACCAGCCAAAATGGAATCAGCCTCACAGAGACACACATGGAACACCATAATAGCAAGTAATTGATATAAATCCTTCCACCTTAACGATACAAAATGGAAGACAATTAGTAAGTCATTGCAGAGTTATGCCAGAGAAACAGATCTGCACATAGAAAGAATGGCAACAGCCTCTTAAATGGAGGGAGGGAAAAGGCAGACCTTCACATCTAGCCTGTGAGCTGTGATTCTCACAAATGCCTAGTATGACTCACACAGCAGAGGTCATGATGCAGCTATAGCAAGAGCTGCCCCATTCCACAGTAAGACTCTTGTAATGTTAAGATTCTGAAAGCTGCAGTAAAAACAAAGGCACCGACTTCCACTGCTGCCACAGCACCGCATGGCAGAGCAGGCAGCCGCAGGGTCCGCATGGGCACCCTGCAGGGAACACCAGAACACGGCAGCGTGCAACCTGACATCACCCAACGGCAGTGTACTCTGAATGGATCCTGCTGCAATGAGTGGGAAGAGAAGGGCATGAAGGGGGGAAGAAGAAAGCTTTCCACATCAAAGGCAATAAGGTACCCTAGTTAAGAGCTTCTCAATTAGCTTAAATGCTCTGGCCTGCGACAGCAGGTCCAGAGTTAATATCCTCATTAGTTTTTCTAATCTATTATATAAATTATAAAGGTATAATATTATAAAATGGTTGTGCTTGGATGTAGCAGATTCCTAAATGCTTTCCAAATGCAAATCCAGAGATTTGAATCCCAGCAAAATCCAGCTTCATCTTTCTCTACAACTAAAAAATT
Source organism: Tetrao urogallus (assembly GCF_951394365.1). Classification (NCBI taxonomy): domain Eukaryota; kingdom Metazoa; phylum Chordata; class Aves; order Galliformes; family Phasianidae; genus Tetrao; species Tetrao urogallus. The sequence goes on from NC_136825.1 coordinate 16,835,273, forward strand.
CTCCTGAAGTCAACAGCAATACTGTCAGCTACTGGAAAGCTCAGCTAAGACCTCTGGGCCATCTGGGAACAGGCTGTCACAAGGTCTACAAGACACCAATTGAAGAAAAATAAATAAATCCCAGGCCTAGTATGGTGCCAAGCACTATGCTAAATATATTTCTAATGAAAGGTGTATCACACAAGACAAACTGATTCTCAGTATGCAGCCTGGTCCATTATCTCAGCCCTAAATTAGAAGTGTTATGAAACAGGTATTTAAACTCTATAATTTCCCTCTGCCACTTTTCCTTATTTATAGCTGCCTCAAACTCAGACTTTTAACAGAACACGTCTTGTAACTCACAATAAGCACATAAGAAGGACTTCATGCTGCAGCTACTTCACTAATTGACCCCTGTTCTCAGAACTGAGGCACACACGGGCTATCGGCGCTTACCCTGCTGAGATCCCTGCTGCCCACAGCTGACCCTGTGCGTGCTTCCACCTCCCTGCAAATCCTTGGCCTCGCCAATCTGCAGCTGTCTGTCCCAATGCTAGAGCAAATCGCATGTTGTAAATGCAGCATTTATTGTACACCGACAGAAACAAATGCTGAGCCTGGTTAAGTGCTGGGCAGTGACTCCCCACCCAGTACAGAAAGCCCTGGTCTTGGACTGAGCTCCCAGGGCTGACAATTAGAAGGAGGTTTCCGACCACAAGTCCTGCCAAGTTCAAATGCAGCTTCCAACAAACCACAGTGGAATGCAAAAAGAAAAAACCTAACTGTTTTTGTCCTTCAGTGGTTTGTTGTATTTGAAAAGAGAAGAAAGATGTTATGTTTAAGGCTTACCACAGGAAGGGACCAAACAGAGCAAATCAGAAGGTTCCATTCAGCTCTGCTTTTGGTTTGAGGTCAGGAGAAAAATACAGAATTTCTTTTACTTTAAGTAGTGATTATTTACAAGTGCATGCATAATGATCTGTTTGGGACCCTGCTTGCTCCTTAAAAAAAAGAGAGAGAAGAAAATATACTTCTATTCATGTTTTAAACATGGGCAGAACTGGCTTTTGCTAGCAGACACTCTAATACAAATGGCTCCCTGTCACTGCTCTGGGCAAGGAGCTTGTTTGTATACTTGGAGCTTCCATCCAGAGCAGGGGAGGCAGAGGGAAGAGGAAAGGAGATCCTGGGTCTGCAGGTGTGTTATAAAGATACAAAGGAAAAAAAGAAATAAAGTTAAGAACATTAAAAAATATTAAATGGTCCTTCATTATTTTGCAGCCATTCACCAGAATGTACAGTTCTGGCTAGCTCTATTTCTGAGAAGCATGATTGTACTGATATTCCTTTTAGTTTTACGGATGCTTTGACAAAATCTTATTTTAAATAGAATTCTTTGATAAGCTGTTGCCCAGACAACCCAGGGAATGCAAATACACACTGCCTCAAAATGAGAGTCAAAAGCTCTCAGCTTTTTGGAGAGGCAAAGAACAGAGCAGTGTACCTCGTTTTCAGCCAGAGGCTGACACAAGTGGAATATTTTTCCCTTCAGCAAAGGGATGTAGGCAGCAGCCTCCAAGAAAGCAGCAGGAAGCTGGCAGTGGATATAAGGCACTGCATTGATCCAAACAGAAGATCTCCTGTGAGAGAATACTTTTATTTATTGAGGCAGACTACATGGCTTGGCTGACTGGCACCATGACAAATACAAACATGGCAGCATTCTAAATGGGATGTTCTCCTGTTGAGCAAGGCTTAAAGCAAAAAGAAAAGAAGAAAAGACTAGCCAGCACTCAGAAGCATCACTTCGTAACCTAATCACAAAACCCCCGTTGACAACCTGATGACTTCCACTGTGGAACAAGGAACCTGCTGCCAGCACATCTGTACATTAGCATACCTACAGAGGAAAATTAGGAGTTCAGCTTCCCACAACCTTGGCCCTAACTCATTTTGGGATGACCTGCTTTGATGAGTCAAGGTGCTGTGGAAGATGAAACGCTACTTCTCCTCCTCTCCCCCCTCCAGCTTTGCTCATATAATCTACAGACCTCACATAAATGTCACAGCCCAACAATAAGGGCAGTGCATACGAAAACAACAGGAGACCGATCTTGAAGAGATTCCTCTCTTTGACAAACACAAAGGAAATCACAAGGAAACTGAACGTATTGTCAATATATACCTGTGAAACCTGTGGAGGTGAGTACCCTGCTAAAATAGACAGAAGTACTGTTTTGTATTGAAAGACAAAGATGTAGTCCCTCCTAGATTTCTCCCTGCCTTCTCTTTTGGAGACTTCTTTGACACATCTTGCAATGTATGCACCAAGATAATACCAGAGGGTGAAAATATACATTTAACATCAAAGTTGACCTTACTTTTATATACTATACTATATACTGTACTATTTATTCTGCTGCTTGACATAGAGGGCACTGCTAGATTTTGCTGAATGCTGGCTGTTGTGTATTATGCACAGAGAAAGGTGGGGATAGGTAAGTAGAAGAGTTGCATTTTCCCTGCCAGATTCATACAAAACAGAAACATAACAAGAAATGACCTGTAAAAGAAGTGGCAAAGACTACAACCCATCATACTACAGTTAGAATCACAGCCCTGAACTACCATGAAAGAAGTATCTCTGTGAAGCTAAAATTGAGTCAAGGACATAAATAATGAAATGAAAAAACTTAACAGAAGACAACCTACTAACTACAAACATCCAGACACATGCAGTTAAACCCAAAACCACAAACTTCTGATGTCCTCTTGAGAAAAGAGCTGCTAAGACCCATCGCAACATAATACATTAGCCCAGTTTTCTACACAAGACCATAAAACATTAACATGCCTCCACAAGACCTCCATCCTTCTGCACGCTATGCCTAGGAACAGTGCTCTCTAATGCCACACAGTCCAAATGAGACTGACTTCATTGTCATCTTACCACATTTTCCACATGCCTTGTCGGTTCCTTCACATAAAAGTTTTGTGGCTTTCTTTCCACAGTGCAGTTCCAGAAACATGAGCTTTAGCTGAATGGCAGAAACACCTTTTGCTTAAGAGAAACTCTACTAATTCTGATCATGTTAATTCTGGGAGGCCTCTGGCTTGCTTTTCTGTGAGCTTCTTGAAACTCTGCATGGCTGGACAGCTCAGTCCTCACATAGAGGTGGGAGGAATGGAAGAGATGGCCGTTGATTTGGGCAAGGCCATAGCTCAAGGAGATGTGACACCAAGTTCATCTCAGGGACCACCACATTACTTCTGTGAGCAGAATAAAACCACCAGACTGAAGTTCAGAAGCCATTTCAATCACTTGGATGGAAGCACTCTACCTGAGAGACAGAATGACAGACTGCTGTAGGCATACAGCTAGGTCAGCCTGTCTCAGCTGGCTCACATCACACAGGAGGTACAATAAATATGCATTCATTTGTTACCCTTCCTCCTCTTTTCTCTTGATGAAGGAAAAGTAGGATATAAATGCCACTCAGAAACCACAAAACAAACAGACCCCCCACACCACATTCCGCTTTTCTGTCTGACAGCACGAGTTATTTTCTTATTTGTAAAGATAGTTCTGCAAGGAAAACGAAAGTTATCCTGCAAATTAGATCTGAAAGCAACAAAATTTCAGCGATAGAATACAAAAGTGACACCTTTTAGCACACCAGAGGTGTGCACATGCAGTACTAAAATGGCTGTACTGGCTTTTGCTCGATCGGAACAAGACTGGTATGTCAAGCTACGCACAAAGGAGCAAACAAAACTGCACAGCATTTTTCCACACCCACAGTTGTGCACAGTTTCTTTGGTCTGACAGTCACACAGACAGACTCAATACCACAGGTTTTATTTCAGAAGTTCCACTGTGACTCCTGGCACACAGCAGACCTCCAACCCAGGCAAAGTTTGCTCCCTCGTGCAAACCTGTAGCCTGGAAAACAGCTGGCACTGCATATTTCACACAGAAAACACCACCGGAGCCCAGGCCGAGCAGCAGGGTAAAACCGCAGGCCGCCGGGCAGAGCCACCGCGACGAGACGAGCACTGCCCAGGGCCCACGGCGGCGGCCCCCGCCCGGCCTTCACACCCCAGGGCCATCCGCTCCAGCTCTGCCAGCCCAGCCCAGCCCTTCCTCACCGTAACACCTCACGGCTGCGTCCCGCGGCGCTCAGGCGAAGTGCTGCCCCCAGCGGCCGCTCCCTCGTCAAGGAAAGCGGGCGGAGCGAGGAGAACACGTGCGCCCAGTGCCGAGGCTGCGGGCGGCCAAAATGGCGCCCACCGCCCTGAGGAGTGGGCTCGGCCAGTCAGGAGCGGGCGCCGCCGCGCGGAGGGGAAAACAGGCGGGAGCGGCCGAGGGGCTGCAGCACAGCCCTCCTCACAGGAGCTGCCCTGACCTTCCCCAGCGCAGACACCCACAGCAATCCAGGGACAGCGATTTGGGCGCCGATCCCTTGTAAATGCCCTTGCTGTTGCCTGGGGGGGAGTGTAAGATTGTGCATGCAGACCTGCAGCACAGTCACCTCCAAGGTTCCTAGAAATATGTTGTGTTTCCTCTCAGCTGTCATCTTCAAGTGCTGCAACGAGGGCTGTTTGCCTCTCTCCCTCTCAATGCCATTCATCGCAGCAGCCTGATTTATTTGCTGATTCTTAGGGTTGTGAATAATTGGTTTCTCAGATACTCTTAACGTGAGGCATGCAGTCACTTTATTGGAGCAGGACCCGTCAGCCTTACCGAGCAGACTACAATAAACCAGTGCTCGCTGTTTGTGTTCTGCAGCTGCCCTTCAGCACAGCCCTGAGGAAGAGGAGAAGGTCCTGCGAGCAGTGGCAGAGCCAACACAGGCTGGGGCCGTGCCCACAGCCAGCCATCGGCCCTCAGTCAAAGGGCTTTCTCTTCACACAGGGCAGCTCTCGTTCTCTGATCAGTGCCCATGTCCACAGAAGAGGCATCTTCAGGGCGCTCAAATTCTAGATAAGAACCCTGCTGAGGAAAAAAAAAGTGGGTCAACTTTGTGACAGCCTTCAAAACAACAACAAAGCCCTATGGCCTTCTATATATATTTTTAAACCATGGCTTTAATTACGAAGTATCCAAGGATTTGCTGCCTCCGAGCCTTTATCTGCCGTATCTCGGTCAAACCTCCTAAGGCTGCACTTGAAATCACACTGCACTAAGCAAACAAATGATTAAAGCAGAGCAAGGGAGCCAGGGGATTAGTAGATGCTGCACAGCCCTGAGCAAGTCATTTTTAGCTGCGAGGCCCTAATCTTACAGTGATCTTGGGGCAGATGAAATACTTCAACGCCCACACAAACCACTCCTGGTTTTTCCTCATCTGAAAAACAGGGCTGATAATGCTACCTCTCTCTGAGAAGAAGCATCCGAATCATTAATCCACATTAAATGCCTGGAAACATGGAGCTTGAAGGCCATTAAGTACCAAACCACATTAACAGTCTGCAATGCCAGCAGGGTCAATAAGGTAAAACGACGACGCAAGCACCTCTTGTATTCAGCTCACCACCGTCACTAGAAAAATCTACTGTGAAGAAGCTGCAAGTCTCCTTCTCTCCTAACAACCAGCTGTAACTACAAATAGAATACAAAAGATGAGTGCCTAAATGAATTAGTCCTGAACTGCATCCTCTATCTCGTTAAATGCAGGAAGCCTTCACAGAGCAGTTTTGAAGGGCTAATGAAGGAGAAAAGCAAGCTCCTGGATCCCAGCCTTGGGTCGCCCGGCCTTCAGACAAAAGGCAGTAGTTCTGCAACACAGAAACAGAACTTGCAGCTGCCATGACTTAGAAAACATCTTTTAAATAAAATGCAAGACTTTGCTTCATCAGGACTGACAACTTCACTGTTCTATTATTCATGTGATGTATTTAAAATGGGACACTTCATCTGCCTGCTCATTGTAGTACAAGTCCGTATCAGTCGTAACAGCAGTTGTCAGCTTTAGTACTCCTTTTCTATTTCAGTGCGTGTATGTATGGTGTATCTTATAGCATCACAAACATTTTATTTGCACAGATGAGACAGCTGCATTGTAAGTCTGTGCACCTTCCCCTAATAGAAGTAAACATGCATGAACTGAAAATGCACTGAAATATTAGGAGTGGATTCTCAGCACCCTCTCGTGGACTGGCGCTGGGATAACCACGTACTAACATCCACCAAATGTTGGTAAAACTTCAGAGCTACAGAAAAGTTATTTTAGCAGCAGCACTATGGTAGGGAATGTGGATGGCAACAATTTTTCATGTATGATCATTCTTAGTATTTTAATAAAACCTGTCCTTACTGGAAGTATTTCTTCTTGTGCCACTTACAAAAACCAGCCCATTACATACCGGCTCTCATGCAACATATGAGCTGTAATGTCAGTTCAGTGGTGGCAGGAGATTTTGTTTCTTTTAAAACATGCATCTATGCCTGCAGGCTTAGTCAGGATCAAACCTGTTGTCATTTAGGGGGGGAAATGCCTTTGGAAGCAGCAGTGAATACGTTTCTTTCCTGGAGCAAATAGGATGATCAACTTATTGAGATGCCAATAGCCAGGAGCTCTTCCAACTCATCACATCACAGCAACGCTTCTGTCAAGTCTGGGAACAGATAGGAGTTGAAATGTTGCTACTGGGTAGATGTGTTTTTCTGATAATGTGGCTTTTTTTTCCCCCAGTGTGCTTGCAGTAAAATACCCTGTGGAAAAGGACAGAGATAAGCGCTTTGTTTTAAAAATACACATATTCAAGGAATGGAGAGTTGCCTCCTATGTGAAGCTGTTTTCCACACAATTACAGATCACACTATGTTTTTAAGTCCACCCCGAGGAATTTACAGAAGCCAGGGAATACTGCTACACCACAGGGCTGGCTGCAGAACATCTGCAGATGCCCCACTCCTGGATGGGGCTTTGGGCAGCCTGACCTGGTGTGTGACAACTAGCTCACAGCAGGGGTTGGAACAAGATGAGGGTCTCTTCCAACCCCATGCATACTATGATGATTCTATGATGATATGCTCCTCATAACAGGTGAACAAAGCTTCCCCTGATTCACCCAGATTCTTCACAATATTTTTATGTTTTCTAGCGAACAGAATGTAATGAATGGTGTGGCTGATGCAAATCATTGTTTCAACCTAACAACTTCCATGTGTTCTAATCAAATCCCCAAAGCAGGTTCAATGCCTAAGCACACGAGCATAACCAGAAAGCATTAACAATGTTAACATCACTCATGGCAAACCAGGTTTCCTGGGTACATTCATCAGATTCTGTTCCTCTAAAGAACATGCAGGCGCTAAAATATGCACAGTGTTCCATATTTCCTTCTTTCTCACATCAGCAATATAATTACTGCTCTAGGAATACTGAAACTTGAGATGCTTTTCCTCACATGCTAATAATGACTTGTATTAATTGCCACCGTCCAGCTCTAGAAGCACAATTCTGCAGAAATGCTACTACGTTTTCCTTATGGCCTTCGTTTTTGCTATGCTCACCTTTGCAAGTCTGAACAAAGTCAAGTCTCACAAAATCAAAATGGTTTGAGAAGGATAGCTCTGAGTCACGGTGCCCAGCTCCTATCATAGTGCCTACATACCTCCGACATACACCACTAATAACAAAATACAAATTCCCATCAAAATATATTTCTTTTATTAGACATCATAGCAAGCATGATGTCTAATATTACATTTATTAGACTTCTTTTGTTAAGAAGTCTGTTCAGGCACACACATATATACAGTTATCTTTGAGAACATTAACACTAGACATTAAACCACTGTAACCTCGGCTGCACTGGTTTTATTCTTATTTCTTAAACATAAATTCTGTTACATTGCTGTCCTTTAATTCTGTGTTCCCATCAGAACATTGCATGCTTCTGTTAGATTCTGCTTTAGTTGTGCAGTAAGCAAAGCACCTTCAGCAGCTTTTTGTATTGCAAACTCTCTGTACCAGGCCACAGGAGGCAGCACCTAGCTGTGTTCTCCTGTTACCTCCTTCAAGAGAAGATATAAAGTACAAACCTCACGCATTCAGAGTTGCATAAATTAATTTATTTTACATATAATTGTAATACAGATATAAAAAAGCAGTCTGCTTGAAAACAGAGTTATACATACTGGAACAAAAGGAACAGTAACAGGGTCAAGCTTTTTAGCCCAGTTATTGTTCCCCTTGCAATTGTAGGTCTTAGTGGGTCAGCATACAACAAATAGATCTGTGATACTAAACTCTCTGTGGGCTACAAGCAGTGTATCAAAATTAGGAACAACTGTTTAGAGTAACTTATATATTCCAATCAACTTTGTAAGAAATGTGAGTCTGAGGTCAAATATCCTAAAAGTACAGCTTCCAAAAGTGAAATCCACAGACATTATCAGGAGCTTTAACCTCGAGAGAAAATTGTTAGTTATGCAATCCTTCTCTTCCCGAGTCCTTGCATTTATTAAGTGCTAAGATCTTGGTCAGGAAAATATTTAGCAGTATTTCAGATGGCTTTCAGGTCCACAAATACGATCACACACTTAGGAAGAGGACAAACTCCTACTCACCGTGGTGACCAGGCAAAGCAGAGCAGGCTCCTGCTCCCTCATGGCTTCTTTACAGTTCTTGGCAATTCTTGGCAATTGACAGAAGTTGCTGCTCAGGGAAATGGGAGCAGCTTTGGTGTGCAGTTATCCCTGCAGCTGGGTGACATGATTTAGGGCAGGCAGTACATTGATTTTCTATTTGACTTCACAGAACACACAGACAAGGCAGAGCAATTGATTGCTCATCTGAAGCAGAATTAATTGCACACACAGTCACACCCTGCAGTTTCTGCCAATAGAATTTGTAATGCAGCTAAAAAACCTCAGTTATGGACAGTACACTACTGCAGAACTAACTTACGCCTTACCTGAGCTTGCAGATATTATCCAGACCATTACGGAATGGATATAAGCCAGAAGTTTGCATGTATACACATTACCTATATCCTATAGATATCTGACTGTTTTTAGGCCATGGCTCAATTTCTTTTACTCTGGTCAGACTATCATCATTTGGTCACTTACAATTAACCCAAATCTGTACGTTTTCTAATTTTCAGTTATATATTTCTAGACTTTGCTCACTGTTGAGTAAATGTCTCTTCAGAAATGCAGCATATCTGGCTCCAGAAGAATGCCAGTGCAACATACTTTAATTCACAGACTATTTCAATTTAATACTAACTACAATGTACAGGAGTCTGCAAGTAGCTCTTATTTTTCCTGTTCCCTAATGAGCATACTAATACACGTATGTAGTTTGACTTGGGATTTCTTTTTGTGCACTCTGATGATTAATTTCCATTAGAAGCAACAAGTGCAAAGCCTAGAAATAAATGAGTTTAACTCACACTTATCTAAAGTCAGCATAAGGTTTAGAGTCTTCATCTGCTAATGCCAGATAATGCCCAGTACACCAACTATTTTGTGTTTCCATCAGGCTATTCAGCACCCCAAAATACACAGTTTCACACCAAGAGATGCTAGCAAGTATGTGTATAGCTGTAATATGAATCCTGCAAGCAATGCCTGTCTATAAGGAAAGATTTCTCTCTCCCTCCCTGGGTAGGTATTTTTAAAATGAAACCAAAAAGATTTAAAAGTATTTTTCAGAATGTTTGCTCTCTGAGCACAATAAAAAAAAAACCCAAATCTCTGCCATACAAGGAATATTGTATAAGTTTATTATAATTTACATCACAAGTGAAAGTATTTTATAATAGCTTAAAATCCATGGCAATCTCTCCTGTCTTTGTGTCAAAATTTATTGCATACGTGACAGCACTAGGAAAGTCTGCCAGAGTTTCTGATTCAATAACAGAACTGAAAAAATAGACAGCTTGCTTGCAGTGGGGATTCCATTCACAGTTTCCCTACAAGAAAGAGTTAAAAATGAAAGTAGTTACAATCCTAGGATGGATTACCTGGACAGTAATAATGCAGTAAAAACACAAGAGTTCTTATTTTCAGTTCAGTACAGAAAGATCAGATACAATTTCTCCCAATCATTGCCAGTCACTCGTTAAAGGAATGCGTAACTTGAAATCTAACATGCTCTGCTGCACATTGAAGTTACAGACAATAAACAGATTTGGTCAAACAAGATTTGCAAAGAGTACCAAAACCACCTCATCCTTCTCTAGTTTTTTCTTTTTGTTTAACTGAGAAAAGGAAGTTGCATGTTGTTAATAAGCAAGTTGTATTTAAGTTGTATAAATCCTACTTTGAACTAGCATCCTATCTGCATTCTGTACGTGGTTCTCATCTACAGAAGCATTTGGAGCCAATTCCGACTCTTATGTTAAGAGTCTTCCCACAAAGATACAAACAGCTCTGCTAGTTCAGTTCACATAACATCCAAAGAGTTTAATAAGAAGCACTATGTAAATCAAGCATGGCCAGCTGAGACTCATCTTTCAGCACTGTAATCCTAACAGACTTGGAGAGATAATGAAATTAGATTGAAGAAGTACCTTTTCATTTGAAATCTGCACCAGCCCTGTACTAACTGAGATATCAGCAGTAAGATGATATTCCATCCACAGAACTGCTCCATGGCTCTTTCCCTTTCTGGAGAGAGGCAGGGGATTAAAATCCATCACCATAGCATTATCTTTATATAACACTGATGTCCTTAAACACTGCACCCATTCCTCATCTAGCTGGGAGAGAGTGAAAGCTGTGAAAACATGAATAACTTGTTTCTCTGAAAACAAACTGAACAGACAAATAATTTGGTAAATGGTTTGCAACTTCTTAAACATTTGCAGACATTAAATCTAAAAAAGAATGAAGAGGAACTTAAGTCATAACTGCATCTGCTAACAAACACAGCCATTTAACAGCACGTAATAAAGCATGGCAGAAATGACATAGTGTCTCTGGAGAGTATCTCCTTTATAGACCTTCATGTTTCATTTTTATTAGTCACATAACCCATCTCACTTCAAGTCTGTGCTTGACAAGGGCAGGGGTCACACTGGCATACTGCCTCTAAATACAAGTGGTGCAAAGAGACCCTACACAGATGGTTTTGGGTTTTGTGTAACCATTAATTGGGCTTCACAATGGAAACATCTACTTACATAAAGCCTGCATGGTTACAAGTAACTTCCCCCGTTTTTTAATTTTTAACACCATTTCATATCTGAGCAGCAGTAATTACAATCTGCAGTTATGGTGAAAAGTATTTCAGATGACATGAAAAATACCAAGGCTGTCAGAATTACAGCTGAAGGGAAAGATCGTGTACACTTCAAAGCTACTAAACAGAATAATTTGAACAGCTAAATAGGAGCTACATCTGCAGGATCACAGCAACAGGGAACAAATTCCAAGACTGCAAACAAACAAAAACCAATTTGTTTTATGTAAGCGATAAATTAACCTGTTTACATTTTAAATCATAGTGACATCTATTGAAATGCTTTTCTTGAAATACAGGCATATTATCTAAATGATTACCCTCTCACTGTTGAAGCCTATTGTGAGTAGCAATGGGAAATTTCTGTTGGAGTAAATTCCACAGCTTTAGGTTACATTTTTTAAAATTGTTGCCTAAGATCCCACTAGTTAACACACTCAGTTTGAAAACCATTTATAGCAATGAGAAAACTCACCGTAAAAGACTTACAGACCCCTCTGTGCTGAGGCAGTGTTGTGGTACAGTCTCTCTGAAGTCAAATAACAAAACCTCCTGGGGATTGGAGAGTGACTTGCAAGGATATTCCCACAGAGGGTGAGGTTCTGCTTCCTTTGATTCTCTAAAATTCAGAGAATTCTGAAGAAAGAAAAAGTAATAAAATCATCTGAAAACAATCCAGAGGCAAATAGTCTCTGTATTCAAATTATGCATTCTGACTTCAGAATATTTAAGCAATAAAGTTCCAACTTTGAAGTTCTGTACTTCTTAGGTAAAGGAAAACCTTGTACTGCATGCATGTACTAATTGCTAGTCCTCAACAGGCAGATAAAAATGGGTATTTTCAAGATACAGTGCATTCAAACTCTCTCTTGAGATGAATTCTACCCTACAGTGTAGAGTACTGTACTCCCACACAGTGACTATGAAGGCAATCTAAATGGCTACCACAAATGTGGAGATACACAACACAACTCTAGAAACTGACAGAAAAATCTCACCCTTCACCAGTCTCATCAGTTTCTCTAAGAGCCCTGCTCACTATTGAAAGTACCTGCGAGGGCAAGGGAGGACTGCAGGATTCATTTATCAACAACTCCTAGATGAGTTTATTCAAAAGCCACAGTATTTATGAAATATTATTTATGAAATAATATTTATGAAAAACTGGAACAGTGGTTAACACACTCACTGTTAAACAGCCTTACTTTAATCATGTCATCCATAGTCTGGACATCAAAACCTTCACAGGTGCCACATGGACTCCGGATTCTCCATAAGTCCTAAAAAGGAAAACGGGATTTTGTTTGATTCTGTTAACAAAGAGAGCTTTAGCTGTAAAGTCAACTGTTAGTAAAGTGCATGTACCTCCCTTCAGCCTGTGCGTATCAGGTCAGCCAAACCTAGCTTGCCACACAGCAGGGCATAACACATTACAGCTCTAAATGACAGGATGGAATTCAGACCTAGTTTAGTAGAATTTAAGGTAGTCAATACTATGAGGATTTGTATTTTAGTTGATCTTCACTAAGTGAATTGGTCTGAATCAGTTCCTTCCTAACTAGGGATATATCAATGCTGAGCACTTCCATCTGAAGACAAGTAAGAAAACAAGCCATAACTCTTCCTTGTAGAATGTATAGCTGGTAGAGAGAGGCAAAAGATATATAAATATTACATATTAAACTAAGACAAAAATGTTCCTGCCCTAAAATTGACATAATTTTCCTTCAGAAGATCTGAATTCTTACTGCAAGAGCAATTTCTGTGTCATCATAAGAAAAAATATAAAGAGAAACCACTCAGTTGAATGAATATTTTAGGGAGTATTTCCTCACCTATTTTGATGAAAAACAAAGTTAAGTGGTACTACAACAGATTCACGATAGGCAGATAAAAATTAAATTACTGGATGAACTGAAGGCAGTATGTTCTCAAAAATTCAGAGTGCATTGTATTGTCTTAAAAATACAAACATACACAGATGACAACATTTACTCACAAAATTATTGTTCAGGGCCTCACAAATGTTCTCCAGTCACTCAGTGTACTGGTTTGAACCAATTACTCAAGCATTTGGTTTACACTTTGCAGACTAGTGTGAACCAAACATCTTACAGCTCATTGGACTACCATGCTTCCCTTTAGCACTCCAAAGATGAGTATACTCACTTTAGGCACTTCTTACACATACATACTCACTGAGTTTACCAATCCAATTGACAGACAAGTGATTCAGTTCAACTTCTGCCTTTTCATAGACTGCATTAATGGTCTCTAATAGAATAAGAACACTCGCTAACTGGAGACATACACATTTCTATTACCTGTTCATTACTGTTTCACAACCAAATATATGGGATGGAATGGGATAGTTCAGCTTGAAAGGACCTTCAGCGATGGTCAAGTCCAACTGCCTTACCACTTCAGGGCTTACCAAAGGTTAAAGCATGTTATAAAAGGCTTTATCCAAATGTCTCTTGAACACTGACAGGCATGGGTCATATCAAGTGCCTCGATAGGAAGCCTGTTCTATTGTTTGATCATCCTCACAGCTCTTTTCTCAGTTTTGTTGCCTCCCACAGACACATTCAAGTATTTTAACATCCTTTTTATAGTATGGAGACCAAAACTGCACGCAATATTCAAGGCAAGGCTTTTCTTGGGAAGAAAAAAAGAGCTTACACATTGAATACTCACAGTGAACCTATAAACCTAACATTTTCTCCCTCAGTTTGCAGGAAAGACTGACTGACAGTGAAAGAAAGATTAAGGCATGAAAGATTTACAACATAGTTTTCCCCTCTGCAGCCCACAGAAGACTTCAATAAAATAGATTTTCTACTACACCTGTGTTCCAGGTCATATTCACCTCACCAACGGTAAACAAGATGCATCAGAACTTTAAATAGGATTATGAGACATTTTGTGTAAGGAATCTCTCTGCATTCACCTCTAAAGATAACATCCCATAACTAATCATTGGTAGCTACAGACTTCTACAATGTCCTGTTGTTAGAACTATGAAATTAGACACGTAGCATCCTGCTCCCTGAATGAAATTATGGACTAACACGTTTATAACTGGAAAATGTTCATCACATTTCTTCTCCTGAACCCAGCTCTAGCTAATTGTCTAAGTGTAATGAGATACTGCTATTCTGACAACACACAACAGGCGATAGGGCTTCTGCAGAATACCTTACAAGAGTTTGTCTGTTTCTTCTGTCTAATCCAGAACGGACAAATGCAGAGCTTATCTAAAACCAAAACAAAACTCAACACATTCTAGTGTTTCAGACTAGATTCACCACTGAACAAAGAGGAAAGTGTCAAATTTAAGTTATAACTTTCGGAGTAGCGGAACAGAGCAAATTCTATGTTCTAACACGACAGCCAACAGGACCATCTCTGAACACAACGCTGAACACAAAGGCAAAAAACTGAGGTTCATGTCATATGGATGTCATTCTAGGTTCAGCTACTAGATTACAGAACAAACTTAATCACTCTGCAGGCTTCAGTTTTGTCATCCAAAACATAAAGAGAATAGTATTGACTTTCTTATGAAACCCTTTGAATTCTAGGGATGTAAATCCTCAGGATAAAAGAGCATGAGATTAAAATTAACTGCTTATTTCAATCTGATTACTGTTGATTAAACATCTGCTTCCTATTACATGACTCAGATTTACATTATTTTCTCAGAATACATTTCAAATTCTCTAAACTTCTGCAGAAAACCTTGAAATCTATGCAAAAAGATGCAGTGTGGATGAATAATCACACAGGAAAAAAGAACTTGTATGTTTTCATGTGTATAAATCAAGGGTAGATGTGTGGGAACAAGGTTAAAGAGTATCAGAATGATACTCCATTTATTTCTCTCTGAAGGAGACTGTGCAGACAAAACTGCACAGTTGGTCAATTAGAGGAAATAGAAGAACTGGTATTTTGAAAAGAAACTGAAGGTTGTGATTATGTGAACATGTTAGATAATATTCATTTTTGTTTTACAGACACATATATTTTATTTGCCCAATTTCGGACTAGAGAGTTCCCTCACTTCAGCTTCTGGACAGAAACTCAGCATATCAAGTACTTCTGCAATTTCCATTGTCATTGTAGGCAAACTCTTAACAACCTTTACTAACCATCTGACAGTTCTTAACAAACATTTATGCCTTGGAAAATTTCTCAAAGATTATTTTTCATCCTAACATGACCCCAAGTTTAGAACTGTGTGCATTCTCCAAGGTTTCAAAGAAAATGAACATTCAATTATGGAATCTCTTGTGGTCTTGCACTCAAATATCATTTACAAAATTGTTGTTTTACATTATGTTACATTTTATAAATAACCACAATTCTGACATGCTCAGTTCTACCTGTCTAACCTAAACAAATATTTTAAAGCATTCAAGCTTTTCATTTGAAATTGCAAAAAATTTCAAGGTAATTTTCTGACAAGGGATGGTTGAAATGTCAAAACTCATCTCCAAGATGTCAAATATTCTCTCCTCAGGTGGCAAGCACAACGCACGTCAAAGGGAAGAGCATTATAACTGCATAAACTTGGTGTTAAAAACTTAGGAAAGTGTACTCAGTTTTAGGTGAATTCATATCAGTGCAAAATGGATGCTTTAAAACAGTCTCACCTGAAACTCCACAATCATCATGTGCAAGGCAGCAGACTGAGGTAAAACAGTGACACTGCTGGCAAGATGCTGGGTCACAGCTGTTCTGGCGTACCAGAAATACAGGTTATGCCATGGCAACAAGCTTGTAGTGAAAAATGGCTCTCCAACAAGAACAGAAATCTTGGCAAAGAAAAGAGACAGAAAATGTTGTAATAGAGAACAACAGCTCAAAGGCTAGTTACATCTTCAATAGCTGACAATGCAATACAGCAAGCAAAGTCATCTAGATACAAACTTCTCCAATCCAAATATGGATTTGATGCTGTGTAACAGCCATCTTTTCAAGTTGCTGAATTCCAAACGGAAAGCTTAATAAGAAGTGTCACAGAACTCTGCAAATTTGAGGATTTTAGGACGTACTGATAGACTGATCTTCAGACTGTCTTGAGGAAGAAGAGCTCAGCCCCAAGTATCTGTGCAGTTATACTGTTTAACTGGTATTACGACAGGTGTAGATTATGCTGGAAGGGAAAATCATACCTTTCAAAGGCAAAGAAAAAAAAAAAAAAAAAAAACCTCCAAGTCTTTAACCTGTGCTTCGCTCAGTTTCAGTAGGTAGAAGTCTCAAATGACTGCTACTTTGTATGAACTGTGGTTCACTGTGGTTACAGCAGGAAAACTGGAAAGCAAAAATCACTTTCATATTCCTCTTCCTGTCACACCTCTGAAATTCAGTATGGACAACTATTCCGTACCTTTTTATCTTCCAAGTGAGACGATGTCAGCGACTCAGGACGGGCTTCTACTATTTTAATTTTATCTTCAAGATGGTTGGCTTTAAAGAACTAGAAAAAAAGTAACATTCTGTCTTTATCAAAAGCTACAATTGAGACACATCCACACCAAAATAATATTTTAATAAGAAATAAACAAGAAACAAACACCCAAGAGAAATTTTTTAAAACTGCCTTCCACAACTCAGCCCTCAGGATGGGACAAGTCTGTTCCTAAGGGGTGCATGCACTCAGAGGATCCTTCAGCAGGAGGAAAGAACTGCTAGTTGTCACCTTCTAGGTGAGGCTGGTGCAAACTATGTGATGCTCTCACATTCCACTCATCCTCACAACAAATATTTACTGCTTTAACACAAAACCAAATACTCACTTTTTTCATGACAGAGCAGGACACAGCAGAGTTTTCTAATGTAAACACCTACAGAAAGCACACCACAGATAGTCAAACTAGCTTTGTAGCTCTTAGTTAAAATGATTACAGACTGAATGATGCTGGAGATGTTCTGATACTCTAAGGAACTGACCGTGCACATGCCTAATAAAAAAACACACATCTGTGCTACATTCCTTTGTCAATAAAACTCCCAATAACTACTGGCTATATGATGCTGTTTTCACAGCTGTGCAAGAGGGAAAAAAACCCTGTACTGAATGCAACCATTTATTTTCCTTTTTTGAGATGCACATAACATTAATGTTTGCTCTAGGCATATATTTACCTCTGCACTAATGCAAGGGTATTCCTAAAAAAGAAACTCTTACAGTAAAACCTTTAAATCCAGACTGCAATCAGCCAGATATTCAAATTTCCACTCTGACAACAGTTTGGGGATTTAGGTTTATCAGGATGGAAGCTTTGGGGGGACTTGACATGAATGGCATTGTGTATAGTTTATGTTCTGAACATGGTTATGGTGTGATAAACAGTTTTTACTATATTGCCAGTCAACCTACAAAACTTCCCCTAATTTTCCTGCTCATCAGAATGTTCACTCAAAATATCCAGATTAGTTAGGCTTATTAAAAATAAATAAACCTGCAAAGACATTTCAAAGTAAGGGAAAAAGAAAAAAACATAAGAAAACATTCAGGTTTCATTCAGCATTAGTGAAGCATTAAGCAATATGCTGCTATGAGTCTATAGGAAAACAGACTGGCCCCTTGTAAGACTAAAGGCAAAAATATGGGAGCCGTGGGTCCCACAAACCTCAGTTTGTTCATTTCTGTGGGCTGCCCAGCATCTCCCTTGGGATTGTACTACATTACACATTCCTGCACATTCAGTCCTACTATGACAGATTTTGGTTTGAAGGCCTCCAGCAGGAACACATCAAGTAAGGTATGTATGCAAACGTGACAGCCAGGCAACTCTCAGTCTTTCATCTACACACAAGTTCAGTATTCTTAAAGCCTCTTATCTGTCTGTTACAGACTTTCCACTTTCAAGTGGATAATAAATGTAATTACAGAACTGTGAATAGAAAAGAAGAAAAAAAGCCTGCCAGATATTTTGGTTGGGGTAATTTTTAAAAGCCCCAGTATGTATGAAGATAAACAGCAATCAGCAAGGAATGAAAAACAGCATTTTCATTCCAGGCTTTGCATTGGCAAACATCAAAATTGGTTACTGTTATCTCCCTGGAGTTCAGCTTGATGAATTTAACCTACTTTTCAACACAATGGGAGCCTCTTTCTCGCTTGTCACTGAAGAGGCACTGGAAATAATTAAACAATGGACTGGAGTACAACAGATCTGAAAACACCAAGCAAAAACACAGAGGTCAAAAAAAAAAAACCAACCCAGGAGGAAGTACTGTACCTGCTCTGCTCCAAGATAGTGAGCCAATACAGGCAGCAGGCTGCCATCACTGATGCAAAGGCAAACGCTATCTGTTTTCAGAACCTATGGGGAAATCAATTGTCAGTTATTCCTATTCCAAATGAAAGAATTCTCATGTCCTGGACATTTTGGAGGTGTTTTCCCTCACTTTTTATAGCTGCATAGAAAATAAGGACTGAGATACATATTGCTAATATAAGGACTTCAAGCAGAACAGAACAGTGTAAGAAATATTCATGTAATCCCTCGTTTTAGGTAAGAAAATGGTTTCACCAATACACAAGGGTGTGTAGAGTATATTTTTATTGCCATACACGTGATCATAAAAAGCCTGTCTTTATCCAATCACCAATATACCTTCTCACAAATACATAGAGCTCCTAAAATTCCTATGAAAAAAATGCTTGCTTGCTGTTAGAAAAAAACAAAAGACATACCAAAGAGGTGTTTGTTGTACCATAACAAAATCCAATTTACATTTGCTGATGTAAATAAAATACGGTCTATGAACAAATTTATTTGCAAAGGAGAAAAAATTCCAAGAACCATTACTACAACTAAAACAATACACCTGTCAGAGAAGCCAGGAAACCTAAAGGCAATGTTCACTCACATTCATCAAAGACTTGATGTACTGGCGTGTTCGGTTCTGATCATTCAATTCCCCAAAGCGTGGTCTGTTCCAAAGAAGGTGAGCCTGGCATCTACAAACAGGACTCTCAACACGAGCAACTGCCTTGTCCTCATCTTCTTGTCTGGAACAACAAAAATGGCAGAATAATTCCAGCAGTCCAAAGCTCAATTGTGTTTCTATGCATCACTTTTATTTTTTTTCCACCTGCTCATTGCAGTGCATTTTAATTTGTTTGGGCTTCCAGTAATTTTCTAGTCTCTAGGTTTCAATCTTGTTCTTCCACAAAACAGTTCAGCTGCAAGCACAGCAATCAGTCCAGCTTGGAGGAAGCCACCCGCCCCTTCTTACACACGTATCTCATTACCTGGCTCTCTGCAGCACATACCACACGGAGTACTCATCACGACAGGCAGTCAGGTGCACCTTCTGACCCTGCAGAACCTGCTCCTCTTTCGGAAGGAAATAAACACACTGCATCCAGTGATCTCTCCACTGAAAAGGAGTTGACAAACAAAACCTTAGGGAGTGACTCAAACAGTAAACACACAAGTAAAGAAATACAAAAAGTCAATTAGTAAGAATGGGCACGACTTCGGAGCACTGGTAGATGACTGGTTGAAGGATTCCTGCTCGTGTTAGCAAGGCTGAGTAAGGAACAACACTGTGCACTGAATAAAGGTATTCTGCAAAGTTGTCTTGAAATAGGATAAGCTTGAGACCAATGGCTTGCTGTGTATCTAAGTTTGTGTTTCATGAAATGAAAACCAGAACAAAAACACATTTTATATTTATTAATGCTGTTTTACCTCTGTAGTTCACTTACATTAGAAACACTTATTGAATTGCTGACAGTGACCAGTGGTTGGAGTCTCAAGAATCAAAGGAGCCCAATTAGTGTCACTGTGACAACACAGCTATCTACGTTTCAAAAACTTGCTTTCAGTAATGCAAATGTGTTAAGCCAACTAAATGCCTTGTTAGTTTTCCCTTTTATTCTCAAACACAGTAAGTGCAAACAAGTGCTCTGTATGATAAAGTTAGTCAAAAGGAGCCTACAAGTAACTACAAAAACACAGGAGACTAGTTTAACACTGATCTCCCATTCCTTCTCAATATCCCCTATCAACTCAGCAGTTTTCCCTAATACTCGTCTTTTTTATGGGAATATAAATATATTTAAGTAAAAGATTTGGAAATTTAATACAAAAACTACAAGGAAGAAAAACACAGCCTGATATTCTGACCAAGGACAGAGACTAGTTAAAAAAAAAGTGCTAATTATTGTTTTTTCTTGAAAGTAAAATAAAATAAACAAGAACTGTAGATCTACAAGGCAACCTCAGCTTCACATTAAAGCAAACCTAAAATTTGTGCATAAAATTAGCATTTCTATGATTTATCACCTTCCAATACATAAAATATTAGCAAAGTTTCTATACAGTTTACAAGACAGCTGTTTAAAATACCCAGTAGGACCTTAAAATAATTACTGGAATTCATCTGATGACAGCATCTGAGGGCTCAGTATTTTACCTGGAAAGCAGATGTGGGTTTTACCCAGTATGGAGCCATTGTGCAGTTTATTGTTCCAGAAGGGTCCATGTCAATATCCCACCAGGAAAGTACAATTTGTGCCTTGCCAGATTTTACAGGCTCCAGCTGCACTCTATAGCAGGTAGATGCACTCCTTACTGGCTTACTGAAATCCACACTGCAGAGAAGCACCAAAATTGTGAAAAGAAACAGTTCAGTATTCTTCAGGAATTCTCACCTGCTTGCTAAGCAGAAAAGGTGTAACAGGAAAGCTTTGTTTTGAACAAAGCAGTGCCTACTCCACCTGAACATAGTCACCACATCACTGAGGATAGTGAAGTCACTTGAAGGCATCTGGTTCAGTTGGATATCACAAACAGAAGGAACACCTGGACAGTTCTCCATTTCTGAAGGGGAGACAATAATTTTTTCACCATCCTTTGCTTCAACATGAACAGGAAACAGTTTGTTCCAGGACCACATTCTTTTGGATTCCACTAACTGGACATACACTGTTGCCCTGTGAGGCACTGCCTCACATCCTTCCTGAATGTGCAAAACAAAGGGTAAAAGAATTCAACAAAGCTGACTTATTAACATACATGAAAATTAAATCAATTGAAACGCCAACCAATTTAAAGGAAAAGTAATTAGACTGGGAACTTTGAAATCTTAAGCTCCAGTTATTCCACAGACTTCTGACACAGAACACTCTCTGTGAATTATGATAGGCCTGCCCACCCCACTGGGCATCCTTTAGAACTACTTTGAAAGATCTCTTTGTTATATTAATGATACAACAATATCAGTTTATTTGCTCAGTTCAACTTACATCTGCATTCTCATTCTGAGGTGACAGATCTACTTTGAGCACTTAACTATTAGGTTTGCAACATTAACATAGCATTTGTTATTGCAATGAGTATATAGCTTACATATAGATATAGAATACTGGCTCAAATATTTATTCAGTGACAACTTGATAGCCATGTTTAAAGCACATAAAAGTTGTTCTAAATAAACACAGAACTAAAAGCTAACTGTGAAGTTCAGGAAGCAAACAGATCAATTACAGTGGAAAGATGTAAAAAGTTATGGAGCGTTATTATGTTTATAGGTGAAAACAGGGGAACGGGAAAACAGGCAGCTTGGGGAAGGAGCAGCAGAAGCAGTCTCAAATGAGGAGTCTGATAATCGGAGTTTAGAAGAGATTTTGGGTAGCATCTCTGCTCCCCCTCCTCCAGCAATGACCAATGAAGCCAGTGCTCCTCATCTCATGATAACTCACAGCCTAGAAAGCTGACACTTTGTCACCTACCTGTATCCTACTCCAAAAAAGACCCCTAGGGAGAAATCTGACACAGCACATTTTCTTACCTGTACAAGGTATTTGTGCGCATGCTCGTAGGTTGGTAGAGCACCTTCTCCTATCAGCTCTGTGTCAAATAATTCTGTTACCAAGATATTTGCACGACACTGCATGTCTCCATCTGAAAGACAAAATTTACTATGACTGCACTAAGACATATCTTTCAAGAAGCTGGTATGCTGAAAGGACAAGTCATTCAAAAACACTCTCCTGACAGAGAATCTGTTGAAGCGTGCAAAATATTCTCCTGTAGAAGTCTACTGACTACAGAACTATTGAAATATTACCAGAAATATTTCCTTGTGAAATAATACTCCAATGTTACTTTCTGGAAAGAAAAGGATTTCCTTTGTTTAATTAAAATCATTTGGAGAAGCATAAAAATACATATTTCCTTAAAGTTTTGAAGTAGTAGTGCAATACACACATAAACCTAGCTTTAAATTTCTCACCTGGCCCAACGGTGACTTCAGTGGAGTGCTTGTTGATTACCTTGATCTTGTCATGGAAACCATTCTTCTCCACTATCTTCACAGCAGCATTAGCCATGGGTTTGAAAACCTGCAAAATTCAAGATTGCAACAAACTGGTTAGCTAATGTTGGCTTTCAGAAATACAACAACACAAAATGCAGCACGTTTAGTGTTGCTAAAATTTTACATCTGTACTTTTTCTTGTAGCTGAAGTTCACGACCACAAAACAAGAGACCTTAAGCCTCCCTTCCAAAGTTCATAGGCCTCAAATGGCATTGTTCAAGCCTGGCTCTCAGCTGTCTCCAAAAGCTACTTCACTTTAACTTTTGAAAGACAAGAACACACCTCATGAATTGTTTCACATTTACAGTAAACAAACTTGTCCTTAAACATAAAGGGACACACGCACTAGAAGTGGCTCCAAGAAACCTTTATGTGCTCAAGATGTAAAAATAAGTAAATAAAATAGTAATTAAAAGGGAAAAAAAGAACCAGTACAGAAACAGTCACCAGAATATACCATAATTCTGCTCTAATTAACAGTATAACATTCAGAACAAAGAGAAAAATAAAGAGACAGCTTGAAAATAACAGAATAATGGAGAGTGTAGTAAAAGGGCTCAATGACCAGACTGTAAGCATACAGATTTTGAATATTCCACCCAGCCTCGAAATCTGACTACTCAGGATAAGAGAACTGTGGCCACGTTGAAACCTAGCCCCACTTCCATAACTGGAATAATATACTGCTATTAGAACTTATATACCTGTGCCTTCCAGACACAACCTAGGGGCAAGTGAATATTCTCTTTTTTTCTACAGATGCACTAAAAGAATATGTTAAATTGGCCAAAATATCCCTGCTATTACCCTTAACGTAAGTAACTGCTGTTAACAACCATCAGAATTCAAAACTGTCAGTACAGCAGGACATGCTCTATCTAAAAACAGAGATGGAAAAATCAGTTTATAAGGCAGTCTCTCTATTAAAATGTGGTCCATGTTTTGATTTACTGGTTTAAGAGCCCATCAACAAAACTGAAACTCAGGAAGATCAGCAACATGGCTTGAGAATATTCACTGTTTTCAAAAATATTCATCAAGTTTTCCGTATTACACTGGAGTTCAATAGGGAAGACAAAGCAGTATAAAACCGCACTGTTAGATGATCTGCTTATTTACAGAACCTGGTCCTAAAAAAACGTTCTATGCATTTTCAGCTATACTCTTTTAAGATCCATCTCTTTTCATGCACATAAAGATATCAAATCCTCACTTCAGAAAGCAAAGCACAACACAACAAATGCACCCAGACCACTGCTTGTGAAGACACAACAACTGCACTGAAGCTCTTACAAAGAAATTACGAACGTGGATGCAATCTGTAACAAATGCTTACCTCAACTGCATAGCAGAAATCTGCCCCTGCTGAAGCTGCCATCATAGACAGGAGTCCCGTGCCAGTCCCTATGTCTAGAACAATCGCTTTCTCACCTCTTCCCTTTACTCGGCTGACGGCAGCACGAATACCTTGGTAATATTTCATGTTCTGTGGAAATGAAATAAGTAAATACACATACATACATAGGGATTTCTTTCTTAACAAAACAAGATCAACAACCTTCTGCCTACTTTCGATTTTTGTGCAGAAATTTTCCCTTCTCAGACTATATGTGTTCATCATCAGAAAAAAGGCCTACAGTCATTCCTTATGCTGTACAGTCACACCAAAGCCACTGTTAGTGAAACGTTTAGAAATACGAGACATTTTGTGAAGCTGATGATAATAACCACGTTTTTGCTTCAAGGTGTCACAGTGTAGACACATAGAAGTTTTTTAAGGTTTGTGACTAAACAGCTAGGGCATAAAGAGCATTTAAACTATTTCTCCAGGTTTCATCGCACCTGTAGATATGCTATTGATCTTAATTTTCTTCGCAATCTTGATCTGTAAATACACCAAATCATAATGAAAGAATAAAGACAGACTTTACTTACATTCCTGTCAGAACTATGAAGCCTAGCTTCACATTTACAGCCTGTGGAATTTTACCATGAGCTCTGTCAAGGTCCCAACTAAAATGTCAAATACAAAGCAACAAAAGCAGCTACTGAGTGCAAATATCACATTCTGCAGGAAAAAACACTGCTCTAGAGACAGACGTAAGAAGGCATCTCCTGATCTAGGAACAGGTCAGATGTGGAGTACAAATCTGAACACTTCATCCTTCGGAGAAATCCATACCATCATGCAGTGACAGCTGCTCAAGAGAAAGAATGTGACTGTTTCCTCAACGTTTAAAAGTTCATTGCTTCTATACTTACCCTGTCCTTATCGTGAAGCATGTCTGCATAGCGTGATCTACAAGAAGCAAAACTCCAGTCAACATACTGCAAAACACTGCAGACTGCTAGGTCTCATTGGACAGCCTTTGTTTCCCCTATTAATGCAACCAGTCCCACATCCCATGAATGTGCAGATAACTATGGCATGCTCTTGAAGTCCCAAGTGTTTTCCCAGACGTAAGGAATTAAGTAATTTCAGTGGTGTGGTCACGAATTCCCATGATCTAATTAATTGCTGGTATATATCCCCTCTCCTACAATGGATCCAAAAGCATGGACCTATGGACAGACAGCTGTGAAATAACAGCTGGAGCAGAGGGAGGTTCATTCAAAGCAATTAAAGGCTGTCTAATGCTGGTCTGTCATTAATTACCAGAATCTACACACCAAAAGCTGCAAGGTAAATTAATCATAAAATCACAGAATCGTTAAGGACAGAAAAGACCTCTCAGATCCCCAAGTCCAACACCATCCCACTGTGCCCACTGCCAACATCCCTCAGTGCCACATCCCCACAGCTCTGGGACACCTCTGGGATGGTGACCTCCACCTCCTTGGGCAGCTGTGCCACTGCCTCACTGCTCTGTCAGAACTGGAATTGTTCCTAATATCCAACATGAACCCCCCAGATTAGTAGCAACCTGAGTCAGGAACAGACAAGCATCAATTCTGTGTGGCAGAATGGATCTGAAAGAAATCCAGCCAAAGACTTTGCCACAATTGGATGAACACTGGTATTAAAATCAGCACCTCCAGGAAACGTTCAGAAAAACCTGAGTGGAACTTCTTGGAGAGTTCCCTATGGAACTGTACACATATCGTTCAGCCCCACACACACCATAACATTCAGCCTGTCCCATCAGCTGCAAGTCATCAGGATTTCTATGGAGATGGAAGCAAACCCGAAGAAGAAGGCTGACATTTCCCAGCATACCTTGCAATTTCTTGGTGGTAGTCATAATCCTCGTCCTCTTCTACCCACTCCAACGAGCCCGTGGTCGGGTTGGCTCTTCCGCAAAACGTCTTCATGGTCGATCTCGACGTACGTTATTTACGTACGGGCAATTTTGCTGTCGGAATGCAGAACATTGGTTTTGTAGCAAACAAAACACCTTCAGTGAACACAACTGACATTTCACAGCTCGGGGTACACGCACAAACACACGCACATCCCTGCTACGCCCACCTCGGCCAGCAGCACAGCTCGCTGCCTTCCCGCTGCGCTATCGGAACGTTTTCAACCCAAATTCATCCCGCAGCCCTAAGCGGCAATAAAAAGCACAAACCAAAAGCCCACCCCCAGCCGCTCCCCTACCCGCCGCGCGGATCCCAGCAAACCACGCGCCGTCTCCTCCCGCGGAAGCGGCGCGACCGCCCGCCCGTCCTGCACCGCGGCGCCGCCGGCAGTGCCCGCCCCGTCCCGGCGTGCCGCGCGGCGCCATGGAGCGGGCGGCCGTGCTGCGCGTCCAGCGGAAGCGGGGCGGTGCGGAACCGGCCGAGGCGCTGCTGCTCGCCTGCAAGCGGCTGCGCGCGGAGCCCGGGCAGGGAGCGCCGGTGGAGAGGGGCGTCTTCAAGCTGGTGGCCACCGTGTCCTCCAAGGTACCGCCGGGATCCTGGCCCTATTGGCGCTCGCGGGGGTGGATGCGCGTTGGGCGGCCTGCGGGCTGGTGAAGCCGACGGCGGTGCTGAGTTTGGTTACGCAGGGGTAGCGGCTTTCAGCTGATGCACGGCCTTTGGTATTGGAAAAACCTGGTTTATCTGTTCCGTTGTGATTGGTTGTAAAGGATATTGTGAGTCAACTTGTGGGCGCTTCTAGAAAGGAGCGTGATCACCGCTGTTGGTGTCACCGTTTCCATTCGTAGAGTCGTTTGAGTTGCGAGGGACCTTAAAGGGCGGCTGCTCGCACTCTGCGCTGAGCACGGACACCCACAGCTCCATCCGTGCTCACAGCCCATCCCCTGATGCTGGCTGTCCGCGGGGACGGGGCATCACCACCTCTCTGTGCCATTGCCTCGCTGCCTTTATCATAAAAAACATATATAATATATCCAGTGTATCCTCTCCTTTAGTTTGAAACCATTTCCCCCTGTCCAGTCACAGCACACTCTGCTAAAGGGTCTGTCCCTTCTTTCTTACAACCCTTGTAGATACTGACAGGCTGCTCTCAGGTCTCCCGGAGCCTTCCCTTCTCCGTGCTGCACAGCCCCAGCTCTCAGCCTGTCCTCGTAGGGAGGTGATCCATCCCTTGGATCAGAGGATCCCTCCTCCAGATGCACTCTAACAGGTCCATGCTTCTTCTTTTTTTCCTCTGCCAGAACGAGCCCATTCAGAAATACGTTCAAGAAGGGATCAGTAAAGACAAAGCAGCACAGAGCCTGCGGCCTTCCTTGGGAAGCACACAGCGGATAGCACAGGAGCTCCGCTCCTCCAAGCAGGCGAGGAGGAAGGAGAACCGCTACCGTGTAGTTGCCAGCCATCGGCCGGGCTCCAGCGGGACAGCTGTGACCCTCACAGACAGCCAGGCAGGGAGCGATGGCGGCAGATCGGCCCCTGCAGCAGCAGGAGATGCGTCACAGGAGGACAGCGGTGCTGTGGATAAGAGCTCAGACTGCGGAGGGAACTTCCAGCTGTTTGATATCGTGCAAGAGGAGGAGGTGGTGGAGGACTCCAGTTTTACTGCAACAAACCCACAGGTCAGCAGATAAACCTAGCATACTTGAAGTACTTTTCTGTCACGGGCTCGTACGTGTGGGCAGACTGACAGCTAAAGGTTTTTGCATCCTAAGTATTCCTGTGTTCGACAGGAGCTTCAACCAGAAATCTGTAACTTGCAGTGGTTAACACATGGTGCAAGAAGCATCTTCTATGAGTATCTTGGAGTGCAGTAATATTTGACAGCCACACAGAGTTGGCTCGTACCACTCTTTTTTTTCCTGTGTGCTCTTCATGTATATTAATGCTCCTATTTATCTGCTAGATGGATTGCTGAGTCGTTTTCTCCCTGCTAGAGAAGAAAAGAAGTCTAATTCAGTGTCTTCTCATCCACCTAGGAATGCCACTTGTAGGCAAGACTCCCCTAAATGCTTTTGAGCATCTCCTTGTACTTGCAGTATCTGCAGGGTTCTTTAGGTTGGTTTCTTTTTGTGTATGCTTTGTTTATAGCAGCACTCCAGGTGTTTGACAAGTTCCTTAGCTCCTGTTTTCTTTGGTATGAGTTAAGTACCTTTTTGGTTGGAGGAATATCTGCTTGATAGAACGCTTTTAAAAACAAAGCAGCTCTGCCTTCTATATAGGGCAGCCCATGCACACAGGATATTAAAAACATTCTGTATTTAAGACTCCACATATAAAAGAAGGCAGAAGGGCTGCGTTTGCATCCTTTAGTAGTTCTTTCATTGCATGTAAGTGAAGGATGGATGCTTTTAAAGAAAATTCTCCGGTAAGGCAGAGCCCAACCAGCTGTCATCCTTCAGCATTTCTTAACGATCACACTAGAGCTCTGCCATCAGGATACAGTATGAACTCCTGCTTCTTATAAAGCCAGAGTAAGTAGTTCAAACAGACGTTTGAGATCTCTTACCTATCAATCTGCTAAATGGAAACAAAACTGAGTAGGGTCAGATCAGGAAAAAGTATTCTGAGAAGCTGTAGCAGAGGAAAAACGTAGACTTTCAGATACAGGCCACTAAAGCAAAGGTATTGCAAATTATTTACTAGGAAGGAGAAAACGTGAAGACATTTCTTCTGTTTTACTGTAGAGTGAAGAAATAAAATAAAAAGCCTATTTGCAGAGCATGTCAGTATTTTCTTGTTGATATCTCACATTTTAGTTGTTTCTCCCATAGACTTCGTATGCTGTAAAACATTTGCATTGTGGCAGTGCTGCTGTATGCACATCTCTTGCTTGACTGCTGTCACAAAGGAAACTTTTACCGAGACTTTGTGTGTCTGGTTCCAGTGAAGATCTCCATGTTTATTTTTTAACAGAAAACTGGTGATCCAGATGTGATTCTTTGCAATGCAGTAGAGATGATCCGTGAGCGTTTAAATGTTTCTGAAGATCACAGAAAAGTAGAACACCATGAGAAAGATGAGTATGTTTATGACATCTACTGCATGGAAACATCGGCTCCTGGTTGGATCCAAAATATCCTCTCTGTACAGCCTTATAAAGAAGAATATGAACTGGTAAGGGTGTTAAAAACAGATTGATCTTAAGTAGGAAGGTTAAGAATAAATATGCATAGAGTCCTATGAAGAATGGCCAAGGAAGATCCATTTTATGCTCAGCGCCAGTTCTGTGCTCATTCAAGTTACAGTTGATTCAGTCAGACAAATGTTAAGTAATTCACATCCCACTCTCCCTGCAGCAGACTGCCATGTCACTGTGAACATACTGGCAACATGAATTTTTCTACAGTGTGCTTTGTGTGACTGCTTTGTGTGACTGCTGAGTTACTGTGCTTGCAGCACATCAGTTTCTCCTGGCTCTTTATGATTGTTGTACAAGTAGCCAAAAAACTGCATACTGCAAAGTGGGTGTATTAATATTGAATTTTCTGTCTTGACATACAGGTAGATGATGATCAAGTTCCAGCTGAAATATACGAAGATGAAGATGATGAAAATGATGAAGGTAACTGGCGTAATGATTATCCTGATGAAGATGAATTCTTAGCTGAGGAAGATGATGAAGAAAAAGGTATGCCTGTCCTAAGTATTGTTTGCTTTCATGCTGTGCACATATAAATCTCATCCATTTTCCCACGTTTTCTTTCTAACAACAACAAAGAAAACCTGACAGCACTGCTAGATTGCAGTGCTTGCAGACTGCCATTGTTAGACAGTGGTTTATCTTTTGTTGGACCTACAGCAGATCTTGATGTTTTTGCAAAGTCAGAATTAAGAACTCCTTTTCAGGGTGCTGCGATTGCAAACGATGGTTTGATTTGAGAAGGAATAGATGACTTGATTCCACATGCTCATGAAACAGTCTTCTTTCTTAACTCCCCATCCGTGTACTCTCAAGTATAATTAAGCACAAGTCAAATCTCACCTAATACGGTTGTTCAAACTTTCTGTTTGTTAACACGTGTTACTCAAGAAGTTAAAATAGTCTGAACTTGTTAAGCAAAGGGATAACACAAAAATGTTAATGCACTTCTCTTTAGACTCTGAAGAGAGCTCCAGTGATGAGGACCAGTGTTACAGGAGAAGAACATGGAACAAATACCGTCAGGAGGTTCTACAGGAATTTGGCTATGATGAGATCCAGGACATGGATTCTGACTAATAGCCCTTTTTTTTTGGAAAATGAAATACATACAACTATTGCAGTAAGACTGCAAATCCAGACAGCTGCTGCTGGCTCTTCATAAGTGTTACAGGGAAAAACAAACAAACCTGGAAAATCACTTTCTGCTGGAAGTTGTACTAATTGGGACAATAGAAAATCATTCTCTACCTGAAAGAACTGTAAGCTAAATTCTTGCCTGGCTGGCTTTTAAATAACATTTTAAAACTTCGTGGCTGGCATGGTTCACCTTGATGCTGTCTAGCTCAAGTACTACACTGGAATTCTAACAAACACTAAAAGCTTCTCTTGCCATGTGGGCTATTACAAATGCTCAGGCTGATACTAAACAGGTGGGTCTGAGTACCAACATTTGGTGATACAAATTTTCTTTCCACGCAGAAGATGCTGTATGACTTAAAAGAGAATATTCCACTAGTTACATGATGCTGAGGTTATGACCGGAAGAAATATTCTTGTCATGACTAATGTACCAAGTTTAATGTACCAGTGTTCAGGATGAACGTAGCTGCCCTGATGGATTCTCAGAAAAAAGGCACTGTCTCCTTGTGCTTTCTACTGTATTTGTTCCTGAGTTTCAAGTTACCTTCTTTACAAGTGTTTGAGCATACAAACTGCCTTGAATCACCCATTCTTTGCCTCTTTGTCCAGTAATTCCAGTGGAACAACGTATATGAATTTGAATTGTAAATAAAGAATCTTTGGTTAAGTTTTCTTTACTCAAGGATCACAGAAGTTGGTACAGCTGAATTTCCTTTAGCATTTTAATTACTGTAACTTTTGCACAACCTTCTGTAAGCAAGTACTTGATTGCTGGCACTGACCTATGTTGTAATGTTGCCTAGCAGCACCAACGCTTAAAAGGTTTTGGTTTTGCCAGGAAAACAGACTGCAGAGTTCTTGTAGTCTGGTTAGTAAATATATATATGTATTTAATGTTGGCTTCTTTGTGTACCTGTTCCAGTCTGTAGTAAATCTGAGACCGTTTTTTTACCTTAATCATATATATACTTAACCTTGATTACCAAAACACCCATTATATTTGCTTCTATCAAGAAGTTTAGGAGTTGCTGTGATACCGTTGCACTTTCCTCTACCATTAGATTGCATTAGTGCTGTTACTAGGAAGAAGCTTTCCACCCATCCCTTCTTTGGACAAGGATGAATTGTCTGGCCTCCAGCTTTAATATACAGAGCAAGTGAAAGCTAAGCCACAGCACCTCTAAAGCCTACTGAAACTCCATACTGAGTAACACTTTCTGTCGTGTAATAATTACTAAAAATGCAGGTATTATCAGCCCTTGTTGAAACCTGTGAAGAATTTCAAATTCTGCAAGAGTTCTTAGTATATTATGCTACTCTGAAGTGTAGTTAAACTTCCCTCTTACGTCCAGAAGAGGGCAGCATCCCAAATGCTACTCTCTTTGTCTGGCTTAAGTCTTGAAACACAGGTTATTTCCTTTGCTATATACTTAGCTTTTGCTGTACTGCAGCTGTCAGCTGATAACCTAGCACCATCACCTGTGTAATTTTACATGTAAACTGTGTAAAAACGGGATTAATCCATCTGGCCCATCCCTAACAGTTAATAAATCTTGCAATCTGAATATGTCCTTCAATATAGCAATCACTTTTGTAAGAAGTATCCTCCAAACTGACAGTTGCTTGTTTAGACACTTAAAAATATTTCTCTCCTACTTAAGTCTGTAATAAGTGGCTAATGGGATGTTAGATCAAAGTCAGTCATGAGCTGTAGGTGCAGCAGGGACTTTGTGGTCTGTTAGTTCTGGATGGTGATGGCAAGGTAACAGACAAAATGTTTTGTTTCTTCTCAGGAAGGATACTGTGACTATTCACTTATGTCACAATCCTAGCCTGTTAAAGCTATGCTGCCCATTGGACAGATGCCTTAACTTAGATACTGTGAACATATACTAATCATACATAGGACTAAAAAGCTGCAGTAAGAAAGCTAAATGCTATTTTTTAAATTAAATAGCAAGAACACCCTGCATGTTGACCTTCCAACTGCGTTCAAATTTCCTCACCTGGAATTTTAACCTCCTTACATACCAACGCTGCTTCATGAAAATGGCCCAGACTATTTTTGCATCTTTTGTATCTTGCAGTTATTTATAGCTTCTTGTTTAAGATAACCTCGAACAAGAATTCAGTACAAGAATCCAGATATACTCACTGTTATTCAAGGAGATGATGGAGACGTGCAGCAGTTGAAGGAGACATGGCTTCAGCCATAATCTTGTGGTCACAAGATTAAGTTCACCTTAAATGCACAATAACCATACACATGGACAAACTCAGCTGAGAGCAACGTTTTAAATTAAGATAAAAACCATAGGAGTGTTTTTTGAAGGGTATCTTGCTTTGCTGGCCGAACAGTGGCTTCATGTTACCTTTTGATACATCAAAGTTCAGTAGCAGTGTCCTACTGTTAGGCTTAGAGCTCCGAAGTTACAAATATTAGTTTTGAATTTTTTTTTGAATTTTTTTTTGAAGTTACAAAACTTAGTTTTCAAGATATAGTTGCTGCCATGGACCATTGTGTTTGCTACAAAAGTGGTCTGTTCTGTGAGTTTATGGACAGTCATTTCCTAGTGAACAACAATGAAATTCAGATGGGGACTTTTCTGACTGAAGTAACATTGCGAATGTGTGTTCGCAGAAACGGTTCAGAAACAAATGCTTACAAGCTTCAGACTGAACATTTTAATTATTAAAGTTCCATATAACCGTGTAGTAGATGACCACGTACTAACAGCCTGACAGGAAAGAAAGAAAACATAATCACTGAATCCTAAATCAAATCTTCAGCATCAAGGAATTTGTATCATTGGAAAGGTGCTTTGTTGATTAAATTCTTGCTACAGATAGATACCACATTTCCATGCAGCATATGGAAATGGTAAGTTTCTCTTGAAGGGATAGAAGTCTTAAACACAGTAGCACAACTTGATTCATTTTTCTGCTAGTAATGACAAATTACATGGTGTGATGCGGCCAGCTGTCTTCTGGGATAAGAACTGAGATGGCACAGCAAATCATTTCATGCAAACATCCATTATAATTAAGTTGGAAATGGCTTCCAGTCCTTTGACTCAAAGTGATCTTCAGTTCAGTTAAAAATGCATTACTTCACTTGCAGTTTCTGCAGAAATCTGATTTGATCCATTAGCTCTTACCATTTTACTAGCAATTCTGAAGAAAATTCAGAATGAAGAGTATTTATGTGTAGCTTGTGTACCTGAAATGAGTAGGTAATAATTATCCAATGATAACATGCCCTGAAATACATCTCAGTGTGAGGGGATGACATGAGGGCACGGTCTATGCAGGATTCTATCTGCAAGTACTCTGAGAGATGAGCGGAAACAGTTTTCCCACTTTTTCCAGTTCCATTTATTCCCTTTCACTGCTGTAATCACTTTACTCTCCTTTCTGTTCTTAGAATGGCTTTCAAATTTTAGTTAGATTTGTTTTCTAATTTCTTTCCTTCACTTGTGTCCATCTCCGTTAAAACACAGCAACAGAGCAGCTGCATGTTTCGTGTGACTACATCTGCAGAGGAAATAAAAGACAGATCAGAACTCGTGCTCATCTCAACTGTAATTATACAACATGTACACAAATAATGACAGTTAATTGTCAAGAATGCTGGCTCACTTCTGTTAAGGGAAGTACAAACCACAAAAGAAAGCACTCAGTATTTTCAAACAATACTTAAAGTTGTCCTGTTGATTTCATTACCTCTAGCCTAGGGTGTTTCTCCTCTCAAGCACTCTGCCAGTTACTGAAATAAAATCTTTTTTTCCCTATAACTAAGAGTGTAAAATTGGTAGAAAAAAAAGCAAAGCAAAACAAAACACACAATGACAATATTATTGAGTATTTACATATGCACTAACTGCTGCAGCAGCACATCCTGTTACATTCCAAGATTATGCTATAAATCTTCCTTCCCACATCCCTCATTATGGCTTTCTCAGTAATGATAACAGAGCACTGCTGGAAAGAAATGTATCACTTAACTGCAGTAATTCAACTGAAGGAAAATTCAATCTGTATCTGACATAAACAGCATCTTTAACCGACTGATACATTTGAGCAAGACAGGTTATTTGCATTGCCAAGAACATCCAGCCCTTTTGCACTAATCAGCCTTAATTTAAAAAAAAAAAAAAAAAAAAAAAAACAAAACACAACTTTTCATGTGCTTGATTAGACCAGGGTGTTTAAAAACTGAGGACAAAATCTGTAGAAAGAGGATGGTATTTTAATGAATAAAAAAAAAAAGTGAATAAAAATTGAATATATAAGCAAGCATAAAATCAGTATCCCTTTTCACTAGGTCTAGCTGGGATGCAGATAACATTCTTCATAGCAGACCATATGGTGCTATGCTTTAGACTTGTAGCTAAAACAGTGTCAGCAACACTGTTTTCTTGCTGTTCTTCTTCCTACCCTTTCCCCCATCCTGCTGCAGAGGGTGGGGAGCTCTGTGGGTGCTGAGCAACCAGTTGGAGTCAATCCACCACAACTCTTTTCATCAAAGAACTCAGATTCACCCACTGCATTTTTCTCTTTCCTAATAACATCTACATCTATGAAGAGACTTACCTAAAATCTTGTTGATAATCTGAGGTCTCCTTGATGCAGGTAAATAGACTCCCAGGAAAAAGACTGGAATCCCAGATAAAGCAATGGCAATTCCAATCAGTGAATTGATGGTGTCACTATAGAGCGGCACAACCACGAGAAATACTGAGCATATGCAGAATATTATTGGGAAAACCACACTGAGCTGGAGACAGAAAAAATAACACAATGTTTTGACATAACTATTATCTACAATTGCATGTGTTTTGGTGACAGTTACAGTCTCTTCTCTCTGAATCTGTTTGTGAAATAGTTTGTTCTTCCTCGTGTATGTCTGGTTATTTAAAACCATTAAAAAACAACAACAATAGTATGAAATCTTCAAGACAACTGCTGCTAAAAATTGCGAGGCAAAATGAGGCATGGTACATCCTCTGTGTCCAAAGAAAGTGTGTAGCAGAATTGTATGCTTTTAAACAAATCCATTCAATCAGAGGAAACAAGGACTTTGTCACGGGGCATATAAACTTTAGGTAGGAGGTGATGGTAAGAGGATCAGATATTAAACTGAAATACCAACAGAGTTAAACGTGGTCTACAGTGACAGAATTAACTTAAGCATTCCTAACTTGAGATTTCTAATCTAATGAAACTATTTTAAGGAAAAAAAGGTTCCCTACTGCATTAGCCTACTGGACATTTTCAGTTGACAGAGAGATGGGATACTGCCTGAACTAACGTACAAAAAAAGAGCACACTATTACAATACCTACTTATTCTCACCTAGCTAACAAGCTATGTTCCACTGGAGAATATGGAAGACATTTTGTGTCCTATCAACTTGTAAGCTTTGGGCATAACAAGCATGGTACAGATCTTAGTGCACTAAAGTTACGGAAAATAGAGGGGTTTAAAACAACTCTGTATAAGTAAATTTTACCTTCAGTGGCCTGGCTCGATTTGGTTCCTTCCAACGTAGATATAACTGACCAGCAATAGACAGACCAACAAAAAACCAGTAACTGAAACTGAAGTAATTAATAAGCTTGAAGACATCTTGCACAGCCAGGTAAATTAGGGTCATAGCACACTGTCAGAAAAGAATAGGACTGGGATGAACAAGAGAAGTTTGAAACACACTGCTTATGCTGCTTTTGCATTAACACCATCCTTCTCTCCTTGGTGTTCGATACGATTTTATGCCTCCCTCAAAATCTGCAGTCTCAGAAATCACCTTGTGCTGGTGATGATAGTCAATCTGAACTTCT
Organism: Tetrao urogallus; assembly: GCF_951394365.1. Lineage (NCBI taxonomy): Eukaryota > Metazoa > Chordata > Aves > Galliformes > Phasianidae > Tetrao > Tetrao urogallus. The sequence continues at coordinate 16,871,279 of NC_136825.1, forward strand.
CCCTTGTGCTATCAACTAAACAATTATTTCTGAGTATTCCCACTGCTGAGATGTACTGATGTTTCCCACGCAGGCAGGAGTATAAGTACGACGCTTCTTACAATTTACCCACAATTAGAAGAAATAATTTCTTACTCCATATCAGTTTGTAATAACTCTTTAGTATCCATTAGAGGTTTTTATCAGCATGATAGGTTATACAGTAACTCAATTTTTACAGTTGATAATATCTTCATCTGCAGCTTACTTTGCATACAGAAGCCACATACTAATTTTATGAACTGTTTTATCTGTATTTAGCTTAGAGGAAACAAGTCTGCTAACAGATCTTACACAACAGTCACCAAAGTAATCCAATCACATTCAGTCACTTTCAACTTTCTTTGTTGTTCGTTGTATGGTAACTGTTGAGTCACAGCCTGAACCACTGATGGAGCACCAGGGGAAAGGACCTGGTCAGCCCTGGGAGCACAGGTGAATGCAGTTCAGCTGTGTGACAGGAAGGGGTGGAGCCTGGCTGCACCTCTCTTAGGTGCCATTTTAGGGCTGGCTGCCTCTGGGGAAGGGTCTCTGGTTGCAGATCCCTCCCTTGTGGAGTTTTCCTTGTGAGCTTAATCTTCAGAGATGGGTGAGTACTTCTCTTTTGTAACACCATTCCATTTGTGTTAGTCCCTCTGCTACTTGCTCTCATATTGCCCTTCCACCGTGCTGATTTTTTGACTGTAACAGGAGTACAGCAGGTTGTGGGTTGCTTGGTTTTGTTTTTTGTTTTTTGTTTTTTGTTTGTTTTCCAGTTAAGAAACTCTTTTTGAGACTGTTACTCAGTCTTGTATGAGTTTCCTCTATTGTCTCATTCCAGCCTATGTAGAAACAAGGTTTTCTTTTATATAGTTCATATGGATCTAGACTGTTGAAAATAAAAATTACTTACATTGAAGAGCAGTGCTGGCACAGGTGTGAACCTCTCTACATGGATCATAGACAACAGATCAGGAAGGTGACCTTCTCGAGATCCTACAAAAAACAGCCTTTAAAAAAAGACAAATCACAAAGTAGATATTGAGGCCATAAGACCAGAAAGAACAAATTACAGAAACAAACCAATAGCATTCTATATATGTGTTTATACTCCAAAATTTCGTACTTTAAACTAGAAAATGGACTCAGCCTCTCCTATAAAGTGCACTTTACAACAACCATTAAAAAGATATATAAGCTTTTAGGAACATGTCATTAACAACCACTTTTTAGAAAACCATCCTCCATATGAAATAATGTCTATAGAAAATGAAATAAAGCCCTATCACTATAAAAAATGTGTATATATCTGAAAGCTATTGTTGAAGACATTGCAGTTCACAGCAGAACAGTTTTCAGTGACAACCAGAAGAGATGGGTGTATAGTTAAGTGAGATCTTTCTGCAGGTCTGGTCATAAACCAATTGTGTCTGACTTTATTGTCAGCCATAAATTGCTCTGTGATCTCACCAGGTTGTGTTTGTTCTACATAGAGACACTGTGCATATGTTCAGTGAAGGGGAAGGATATTAAAATGCTTGAACAAATCTATTTAAAGCCAGTAGCTACGCCTATAATCAGGGCTCAGGAAAAAAGATTCTACCATATTCTATGGTTTTGGGCTAAAGCTTAATAGCAACAACTTTCAAAACTTTTACTTGGAGAAAAAGATACTACGATTACAAAGTAAGTTCAAAGTGAATATGTTTAAAAATAAGAACTTGCTGTAAGAACTCTTATCAAGTGAAGTGGATGATAATTCAATTCAAATAATTAAAAGGCATGGGAACTTTCCTCCTAGACAACATTCATTTGACCTTTAATTGTACTCTATGTCATACAGAAGCTTTAGGGAAGTCAGGCAGTGCTTAGGGCAGAGCTGCATTTACCACACTGTGGTTTACGTCATCTGTCATTTTACTGCAGCTATTTGTTACAGGTTCCAGTATGACACCGCTTTTGCCACTCATAACAGATGAGTGCAATAGTAACACACAGGAATACTGCAGAACGCTTTTTAAACAAAAAGAGATACCTTGACGATGCTAGAATTGAAGCATTAAGTCCACCAAAACAAGAAAAGGCTACAGCAATTGGAATTGTCCAACTGAAGATACCAAACACCTCGTCAGCAAATGTCTGATAAAAGAAAAAGCAAACATGAAAATATCTGTAACTAATGTAAAACAACATAATCAAAGCTTTTACTGTAAGTTTATATGGAAAAATAACATAGTAGGGCCAATCCATAATGCAGCACACAGGATTTCTCATTTCTTCATTCTGAACAAGAACAGAACTCTTTACCCAAGCACCTGGACTCACATTTTCCGTTCACAAAATAGTTCTCACAAAAGACAGAAGTGTTCTTACAATTTTCTCACTAATCTTGTACATCTGATTGTGTCTAACATATTAATGAACTCAGGTATAGCATATTGACTATTCTCTTGCTTTTCCAATTTCCTATCCAACTTGTCTTTGCTCTTTAGCTCTGTCATCAGGACCGCTGGGCTCTAGTCTCACAGCTAATAGAGGAAGTAGTTTTTCAGACAGTCCTTTATTAGTGGTGCTAGGCAATACTGCAGGCCAGCTGCATGTGACCTTCCGTAGCACAGTGCTAAGGAGCCTGAAGCCCATGATTTCACAGCAAGCAGTAAGAGGCACTGAACAGCAGTGATCGGAGAAGCACAGCACACATAGATAGTAACCTGCATCCTATCTATGACAGCTCATTACTTCCATTATTCCTTCTCCTGATCCAAACTAACAGTCAAAGTAGTGATGGGGTAAGGCCTGCGTTGGCACTAAATCACTATGGCACAGCAATATATGAATTACACAAGTGTATTCAAAAACACCGCCACAAGATTTCGTGGGTATTAGGACATACACAGTAAAAATCTCACATCTCAGCAGGTAGCAGTCGCGTATCTTACAAACCTCTCTTCATATCACTCCTTCAGCTCTCTTTACTGTTTTCAAGGCCATCAGACACAAGAAGCCTATAATCTAGCTCAGCTTTCTACAGATCTGTCTTTTCTACTACAAACTTTCCCTTTGGATCAGTTTTTAATATCCTGATCCTTCGAACCATCTCCCTGTTGGTCTCCCCTTTGAACCACTACTCTTTATTACCTTTTTTTTATGAGCTAGGAAGTCCAGTCAAAGTGAATTACTATTCAGAAATGGCCTTTGTTGGTAGAATATAAAGCTGGCTTTAACAGTGGTCAACTTTTGATTTGGCTGTTCCAAGAACAAGATTAAAAAAAGCAACGCATTATGATATGTTTATGATACCATATTATGATATGACTTTGGAATGGTTTGATTAAAACCTACATTAAATTCAATTGATTTTTTTTTTTTTTTAATGCAATGAGAGACTTTTTTTTTTTTTTTTTTTTAAGCAAAACTCTGCATATAGCTTCAATGTAATGCAGAATAATTAACTGGCCAAGTTTTGGTTTTATGTCAGTAAAAGTTTCCTGTTTTTTTTGTCTGGGCTGACAGAAGTGCTTTGTTCTTCACATCATCCAGGTGAAGGTTCAGAATCCCATTCTGCTTAGCTGTACACTACCATCCACATTAAGAAGGAAAATATTCCATCCTTTTGTTGGATCTAGTTCAACCTCAAAGACAATAGGATTTCCTGCTGCTAAGGAACAGCACAAAAGCACACGATTGCTTCAGTGAGAGCCAAAAGGTTCAAAGTTAACTGTGAAACTCAACCTAATTCTTACTAAGCATTGCTTCTCCTTTTTTGGATACCTTAGCATATGTTCCCTCAAAATGCAACATCAACACAGGGAAGAAGAAAAACACGCACACACAAAGTCCCACAGAAGTTACAAAAACTGGGTACCATGGATTGCCCATTTTCAGTCCACCGAAACAAAAAAAAGCAAATAATAATTTACATTAATAATATATATGAAAGATTTTTGCTGCTCAAGATTAATTACAAGAATTCAGTGCTTCTCTCAGATCTTTATCAGCTCTAAATGCAGCTCTGACCAAACTGATCTCACAAAGCAGAACACATCTTGTAATAACCCAGTGAAAGCATTACAACTTCTCCAGAACAGGTTAAGAATGAGAACTAGCTGAAAACTCTAACAGACAACTGTTACAAGGATGTTCAATCATTTTAAAGGATGACTTACGCCAGGAGTGCCTCATTTCCAAAGCCAAACAGCAACTGAAGTTAGATACCAACCTTGTAACTGTCAGAGGACTTTTTCAATATGCAAAGCTAAAATACAGAAATCACTCAATGTGATTAAGCTGTTTAGTAAGGTTGCTTAAATGATAAGCATTTGCGTAAGTAACATTAACAGCTGCAGTTAAAAAAAAAAAAAAAGAAGGAAAACGTAAGGATGTAGTCTTATGCTAAGGATGCAAACTAGCTGGAGAATCCCCTTCCCCAAAAGCAGGTTTGTGTTTGTTCTTTGTGTTTTCCAATTCCTTTTGGAACATTTAGTATAGGGCCATTGCAGGATGCCAAATGTAAAACTAACTCAAGTCCATTTCTATCCTATCATGCATATCCCATCTTTCTGAGATGTGCTAATGTTATTTCACACATCTTGAAAAACAGAAGTCAGTCATATGGGCAGTAAAACCCGGAGAGCATTAAGGTATCACTGATACTAAGGTATCCATGGTATCACTGCCACAGAACATACACAGATGAAGATGTTGCACAGTCAGTGTATTCCAGAAGCAGACTTGTGACACTAAGATATGTAAGAACTACTGATCCATCTCAAAGGCTAACTCATTAATTTTCCTGGATCTGTACCAGTCAGCCCCTTTGAAAGAGAGAGTAACCCACTCAGGGCCTTTATCCACACTATCATTTCTGATTTATTTTCTGATGCTCTGAATGAGATTCTTGAGAGAACAGAGGGTGGAGCATTAACAGCAAGAGCTTCGCTTTACTAGGTAAGGAAAGGCAAAAGAGTATTTTAATTCAGAATGATCCATAAAGTTCAGCTTGGTCTGCCAAGTAGATCTGTCTGCTAAATGATCTTTCAGCAAAACTTAGTTGCTCAGTTGAAAGGTATCTGAAGTAAACTTTCTAGAGATAGTACTTAGTAGAGGTAGTGCCTAGCTTAACGTGACAGGTATAGTCCCAAAGGTTTTGTGCAGCTGTTTTCTCATCTTGCTTTCAACATTAAAAAATATAACTAAAAAAAAAATCAGCCAAGTTCTTACATTACTACTAATGCATAAATCACACTTCTATCCCTCACTTCCATACTAGTAAATCCTCCAACACTTTATTTTGACAGATGCTAAGAAATGTCATCACCAAGGCTGTGCTATAGTGCTTCTTTATCAGGGGACGTTACTGAAAGCTAAAAGTGGCCATGATAAGCATTCAACTGCGTGCACCAACAGGTGGTTATTCTGCATAAGAAGGACAGAGAAAAGTACAGGAAACAGTCAAGTTATCAAGCACATACACCGCGTGCAGTATGCCAAGAGAAAATAAAAGGGGAGGGAGAAGAGTTAGTGGCTGCTTTCTGCTAACACTGTAGTTTTACAACCGTGAATCCTCCATAAATGAGCTGGGGCTGGGCTCTGAACTGAGCATCTGACCAATTCCACTTAAACTACCGCTACTTCTGGGAGCAGTGCAGTGCATTTATAAAAACAAATGAGCTGGCAACAGGGGGAAGAATAGAGCATTTGGAGGGGTATGTGGAGGATGACAGAGGAGCCTACCTGGAGGCAGCTATAGCAGAAGCATTTAGTCCACCATAACAGGAGAAAGCCACCACTATGGGGATGGATTTCTTCTCAGGTTTCTTCTGAGAAAGTCTAAAGAGCAAGAAGGATTAAGAGATTAAATTGTCATCTCTGCTATAGTCTGTCAAGCCCTGTAGCCCAGACTTCAACTACAACTGTTCCTAATAGCCAGGAAACATAAAAGAATTCAGTGGCTTACGCAGCACTTGCAATTAAAGATAATGTCTTTTTCTGCCCTCCCATACATTGGACATGTAAGATACACATACATACACACACAGTGTAGAGAGACACGTACCTAGAATCACTTCCTTCTTTCTGACTTTCTTCCCAGACCATCAACAAGGAAAAATAATGAAGAAAGAAGTCAGGTGCTCCCAGCCATGCACTTCTCAGCTGAACTGCCCTCATTTCCTCACAATGTTATGCTTCATTCCCAGAAGAACTATTGAATTACAGCTTCCTTTAAAGACGTGAATGACTAATTTAACTACATTTGTGACCTGGCTTAGTTTGATCCCATGATCATCAGCTGGTACTCAGTGAATGGTTGCAAGAATATTTTATCCTTCTAAGTGTCCAAACAATAGTTCTATACGAATGCCCTGAACTAAATGCAGCAGGAGTTATCCCACACAAAGAGCTGCCACAACAAAGCACACAGGATCCCACCTCACACCCAGTAATTCAGGCACACAAGACGATCAGAATGACCCACGTTTATTTTAGGAACCAGAAGATGAGAATTGCTTCGTTCATTCATCATATGGCTGCACATAAAAGTGCACATGAAAAATGTCAGACTGCATTGAGAGCACAGACTGCAAGCAATGCTGGCAAGTCAGAAATACAGTACTGATCAGATGGATAAACGCAAAGAGAAAGTAATCTAACAGGAATCAGAAATTTATACAAAGCTACACTGAAAGACTGAGGTATTTTGATTAGGAAGGCTTAAAAGGTATCTACAGAGCCTCTTTACATAGCTCATTTCAAAACCTCATTGCACATGCAAGTTTTTCCAGGCTCAGTTCTACAACATTCTTGCCCATATTTACCTCATATATAATGTGAAAGAGATAATGAGCAGTCTGGCTAGTATCAGGAAGTGCAATTAATTCTGTTATGACTTCTCTCTTGAGGCAGAGTATAAACGCATCCACGCATTACAAGATTTGGCAGACTGAACTGTTTTCTCAGTTTTCAGCTTCTCAGGCCTTTAAGGGGCTAATTCCTAAGGGAAACATAGACCATGATCTATGGTGATCAGGAAGCTGCCCAAATAAAAAAGCCACTGAGCACATCAGGTTTCTTACTGTCATAGATCACATTTGTCATGATATTGTATGATATCTGCTCAGTGTGACCAAGTTAGATTTATTGTTGCGTATTATAAAGACAGGAGAGAGGGAGAATATCAACTGGAAGCACTGCCAGAAAATCATAAAGGTGACATAGAAAGGCATTCAAGAAAAAATTGTACAGATCTCCTGTCATTCTTGTTTCATCTGCCATTCTGTTGGTCGAATTATTTAAAGAGGCATAATTATCTCCTTGTATTATTGATAATTCTAATAAACAGTTCTTCCATTATAAAGTACAGAACATGCATTTCATCCAAAGGAACCTTACTGGAAGGTGTGAGCGTAACTAAGGATAGTGGATGTGACACAGGCAGCTAAAGACAAGCAGGTTTCCCTCTTCAGGAAAAAAGCCACTGACTGGCCAAATGAAGTAAGGCAAATAACACACAAGGTCTGATAGTAACTTGGTAATTTCTGGCTAAATTCAGAAAAAAGAACATTTCAAAAGTTGTTCAACTGTCCACCATGGAAAATTTAAACCATTAAGTCACACAGACTCCCACGTTTCTATCTCACTGGAGGAGGAGGTGCCAAAGCAAAGCAAGCCTGTTTTAGAATATGAGCACACCAGGTTAAGTTGGACTGATCAGTGCCAGATTCACAAGATAGAATTCAAAGACACAGCTGAAATTGGCTGTAGCTTTGGAATAAAGATGGCTGAGCTGTACAGCCTCGTGGAAGATGACAGCCAGCTATGCAGAGCAATCAGCTGCTTCTATCACAAAGCATTTTTAATTTTTCTGACTGGAAGCAAGCTGCTAAATGCTACCCACTGTATGAATGCAATCAACCAGACAGAAAAAAGAAAAAAAGACACGACCACACAGAAGAAGCAGGGAACAAGCTATGTTCACAGGGTATGCCAGCTAGCACACTCTTCCCTGTTAGAAGATGAGGTAGCCCAAAAAAGATCAAGTGACTGAGGAGCCAGCTGCCCTCTTCATGAACAAACGTTACAGCGGCACTCTTAATAGCAAGAAATAGCTGTTCAAGGACATGGGGAACTGAAATAAAATTTCTGCACTTTTTTCTGTGTGTTTTTGCTACAGAGGAACTGATTCATGTGCATTAATCTCAACAGCAGCGGTTGTGATGGCTTGCGTACAGAAGTGAAACAGAAGTGAGAACTGAAACACTGACAGGAGGAAGGAAGTGATTTTCACATGATCAGCAAATGGCTGAAAAGCATCTGCAGACTCCTAAGCTAGCTGTTGCCACATTACTTCACTTACTTCAACAAAAAAAGAACTTTAAGAAACTGAGTTTCTTAGCTCTGACAGTGGAATTAAACCAGAAGCAAAGCCCATGCTGAACTAAAAGGAAGGACATTATATTGTTTAGTTTCATATCAGTCCTTGGTAAGACCTCTTTCACCTCTCAGCCATTAAGAAAAACAGAATGTGAGGTGATGTGCAAAGATGCACTACTGCTACCATTTCTTTTACTTGGAACCTTTCCTCTCCTCATTTAGAAACTGGTGGCATGCTCCTTCTAGCTCAAAGCTGTTCGACTGAAATGAATGTAAGAAAGATATTCCTACCCAGATCGATGCAGACAGGCTAAGTTTAGCAGCTGCTTTACTACACAAAAGGTTCTGAAATGCAGCAACGTTATTGAAATTTTTCTTTAAAAATTCCTTATAGTAATTTTATGTAACCACTACTTACAAGATAAAAAGGAAACGACAGCTGTGTGTGTCACACATCACATGTGGTCTGCTCACATAGCCCACAATGCACTCATGAAGAAACTCTCCCAGTTATTGCCATTTGCTGCTTAATGGTTTGCACTGTTCTGCAGACTCAGAGCTAAGGGCAGCTTCCCTTTTAGGACAGGCTAAACCACTAAACCAGAGGATATATTCCAAGAGCACACCTTCTGCATTCATCTACCGCAATCTGAAATATCAGCAAGCATTACACAGCGTGTGTGTGTCAGATCACCAGTTCTGCTCTACCCCATTCCTTGCTGAGGTCCACATTGATTGTTAATATATTAGCAGACCAAGCTTAAAATTGGTTTCTATAACTGGGCATTTGAATTTGTATCAGCAACAAAAAGGAATCGTTAATGAGTCGTGTTAAGTTCAGCTGAACTTCCACCTTTTCATTCCAAAAGGGATATAAGAAATGGCACTCAGCAAAACACTGTTTGCCAGCCAGTAGCATCTCAGCAAAAATGCCTTTAGACAGTTATGCCTTTAGTTTAGTTAAACTTTTAAGTGCAAGCATTTGGCAATCCTGAGATCTAATGAAAAAGCACAGCCGTAGATGTCTAAAGTCAATCATCCCATTAAGTTCCATTAAAACTATCACAACCCATAAATCCCTTGGAATCTCAAACACATTTTCATTTATACTCTAGTCACCTAACATGTCAGCAAGCAATTAGCTTACTGAGGATTAAGTCACCTTCCTTCTTTTTTTAATCTTCCATTTTCACATGCATCCCATAAAAGGAGACCTGATCATCTCTGCGAGCTGCAATTTCATTATGATTATATTGTGTATATATGTATACACACACAAATGTATATATACACAAATAAATATATACTCATTTATCTAAACCATATAGTCAAATAACTATATGAAGTACAGGTAAAATCACAAAGAATTAGCCTTGGGTTTCACCTGCCTGTTAATGTCCAGGCATCCCTGATCCCTTCTTTATCTAGTCACCCATTCCTGCTGCAGTGCAACCACCTGCTCTCCACAGCCACAGGGACTGGATGGGCCACAGACTGAACCATTCCCTCAAAGTTCCCAAGGTGGATCAGCCCTCCTGGTCCCATCACCAAACAGCCGTGTGAACCCTCTGTGCTGGCAATGCCAGGAGCTGAGCAGTAAACACAGCGTGCTCTTGGTGGGCAGCCTGCTCTGGAGAGTTTCATTGCTGTCAAAACAAAACATTTTCCAAATCTTCTAAAGAAAACAATAGAGTATTGCTTTCCTGAACTCATGATGGACAGTTGTAGTGGCTTTTAGTTTTGTCTGGATTAATTCATTATAGAGAAGAATTTAAAATACTATTGAGAGCACTGAAAGATACTGTGTATGGGATACCATAGCCTACAACAGAAACATTGTGGAGACATCATGACCCTTCCTACATGCTGACTCAAAATTAAATATTTTCCATCCCTGTCTTCTCTTGTTTCATTCTGAAGTGTTTCATCAAGTCTGTAATGATGAATTTTATGACAACTTGCCATCTCTACATTCAAGTTAAGAGGAGGCCAAGGATTAGAATTTATCTGCTTTCGATATGTTTTGAAATAAATGTCTGCATAACTACTTTTGAGACAACAGCCTACAACTCACATTTACCATAAACTATTTTGCAAGCTTACATTAAACCCCAATACTTCAAGTTTTAAATATGTCAGCTAAGTGCTCTTGCCTAACCTTCTGCCCAAATGCATTTATACAAGAGCTTGCTGATTGGCTAAACCAGCTTTTATCACATAATCCCTTATGGGAACCAAGTGAGTATTTCCTTTATTTTGATTAATTTAACTCTCTCTGCCCATTGTCCAGCTACTTAAATTTTAGAAGCTACATGGGAATATAAATGGGAGGAAGGCTATTTCTTTTCCTCCAATGTAAATATCCAGACAGGTGGTGAGATTTTGCCCATAAAATCTAAAGGATACATTAATCAGAAATACAGCCACAGGAAAAGGAAGCAAAACAAAAAAAACAAACCTTCACTTTTGTATAATGACCAGCTTTGAGTATAAAACACCTTTTGTCCGACTTTCATTTTAAGAAGCTTTATACTTTAATTGGACTTGAACTTCTATCCATAAACAAAAAACCAATTTAAATATTAAAAGCTGTTGTTGTGATTAATACAACCTTGGGAAGACGGGGATTTAAGTTATTGAAAAGGAGATGTAAAGCTAAACTAAAGCTAAAAGCTAATGCAACACATTCCTCTCCAGATATGCATCACACCAGTGAATACCCAAGCAGAATGTTGGGCTTTTTAAATACTACAGCATGAAGGAACAGAAAAGACCATTATGTACTAATGAATCTAACTTACAATCAGCTCAAAATACACAAGTCTTGTTGGCTTCCATGCAAAACACATTAACAAGCTGTATCTGAGCTTATTTTATTCAGTCTGCTCATACATTACCATTGCACATCATTTCATTAACTATTTTTCACGTTAAGATCAAATTTTCACGGCGAATTTTTCTTCTCTCTGTATTCACTGAAGCACTACAGGAGAGTAAGGACTTTTTTCCTGTTTTGTTCCGCTTGAGAAACACATGGAACACATCCCTAAGAAGTGAAGGGTGAGTAACACAGCAAAGTGCTACATGTTCAACTTACCACTGCCACAGCATCACTAGAGAGAACAGCCTGAACATCCAGCACTGTATAGTAAGCTACATTGGTCATAATGTAGATGACAGTCACAATTGGCATAGACACAGCAATAGCCAGGGGCAAGTTCCTGTAAGACAAGGAAATAATAAAACCCACAGCCTAAGGAAAAAATCAGTAACAGAATTATCTCACTGATTTGCATCCTTCACCTTAGAGATGAAAGGTACGAAGATAAAATAAAGACTTCAAAATAGGTAGCTCTGGAAGACTTCGGTTTCTTTCAAAACTGAAAATTCTAATACAGAATACTAGCAGAATTAGAAATGTAATGTAGTACATCTTCACATAAATTATGTACAAAGAGAGATTCTACGCTGTTCTTCAACACCCTAACTTTAGGGTTTCCAGATCAGTGACAACAGCCTTCAAATCCACCTGCCTTAAATTATTTCCTACTGGCCATGTTAAGCACCATAGGTAGAATCCAGAAGGGCAGAGCTCTGAGCCACTGCACTCATTCTGCCTGGAGAATGCTGTAGCTCTAGCATGAGAGCATGGAGATCCACTACGCCAAAGTAAAAGCCTTTATCTCATCTGCACTCATGACAGCACAGAACAAACTAAGCAGGCTGCTTAACATTGGTGATTATGAACATGGTTCAGTGGTGGACTCGCAGTGTGAGGTGCATGGTTGGACTTGGAACCAAATATACACAGCACTTCTTTCAGCCTTCCTCTCCCAGTCACTCACTTTAAAGTCAAAAACACAGAATGGTGACACAGATGAGCATCTGACATGAACACAACAACAGAAACACACAAAAGCAAATGAACAAAAGAACCACAAAACAAAAATGAAGCACACTTCAGAAGATTCTTCAATGCCAGGCTAATGCAGAAAGCTGGAATTTGAATTTTATCAGCTTCATTTGTCAACGAAAGTTGTGTGAGGCACTACTGCCTGTAAATAACAAACGTACCAAAAGAAGTTTTCATCAGCCATGTATCCTGTGGGACTTTTTTTTTTCCACAAACAATGCACCTAACACAGGTGTTACCCAATTGTCAACACAGAACAATACACGAATTCTGAGATGGGAAAGTACAGCACTCAGAAGGGGATGCCTTTCAGCAGGAGCAAAAACAACAAACATTTTAATTGCAAACATAACATGGACATCTATTCTAAACACCTATAATAAATCTTTGCAAGACATTTCAAAGAAATACTGTCATCAACCTGAAATTCAGTCTGACTAAAAATAGTTATTTTTAGAATTAAAAATAATTATCCACTATTTTATATTTTTAACACACAACTCTACTGTTAAACAAATGCACAGCACAGAACCCTGGAGTAACAGAAGGAATTGTACAAGTCCACTGCTGGGAGAATTGAAAGAAAACAACAAAAACTCACGTTCTTTATCATCCAGCTACAGCAATCCAAGCTGTTGCTTATAATAGGAAGCAAAAAAAATCAAATGGCATTCTATTTTTAACATAAAGGTGTCTGCTTACAGACTCAAGACCAAACAGGACTAGTGTAGTCAGTCACACTTTTATACCACGCGTTCATGTAAAAGATAACATTCTTCAATATTAAATTAGAATTATTGCACAGATAAACATAGCCCAGACTTGCACAGCTACTACAGCGCAGCATTAACACCTGTTGCAACTAAAAGTATCAGATTCATAGAATGGCCTGGGTTGCAAAGCACCACAATGCTCATCTGGTTCCAACCCCCTGCTGTGTGCACGTCACCAACCAGCAGCCCAGGCTGCCCAGAGCTACATCCAGCCTGGCCTTGAATGCCTGCAGGGATGGGGCATCCACAGCCTCCTTGGGCAACCTGTGCCAGTGCCTCACCGCCCTCTGGGTGAAAAACTTCCTCTTAACATCCAACCTAAACCTCCTCTGTCTCGGTTTAAAACCATTCCCCCTTGTCCTATCACCACCCACCCTCACAAACAGCCATTCCCCCTCCTGTTTATACGCCCCCTTCAAGTATTGCAAGGCCACAATGAGGTTTTCCTGGAGCCTTCTCTTCTCCAAGCTAAACAAGCCCAGTTCCCTCAGATAAGAGAGGTGCTCCAGCCCTCTCTTCATCTCAGTGGCCCTCCTCTGGACCCACTCCAACAGTACGTGCTGGCTTGAACTAAAAGCTTATCAAGCATTGAATAGAGCATTCTGCAATCATCTAGACTCATTAGTTCTCACAACTTTGATTAAAGCTAATAATTCTTAGCTGGTGATTATCCATGGCCTTGCCATCAGAGAGCATGGAGTAGTTTTCGTTCATTTCCATATAAGTTTAGAACTCATTAGCAAAAGACATACAAAATGAGCAGCTGGGAATAACCAGGTTTTAGGAAGCTCAGATCTCTCACCTTTCTGGGTTTTTGATCTCTTCAGTCACAAAATTGAGCGTGTCCCAACCAGAATAAGAGAACAAGGCAGAGTAGAGTGCGAGGGAAATGTCTCCGATATCAACAGAAGATCCCTCAAAAGAGTTCTGAAAGTGTGATGAATATCCTGCATACAGAGAAGACACAATGAGCTGCAGGATAATCAAATACACCAGGACATTTCTTTTAGTTTGGCACACAGACACAAAAAACTCAGAAATTGTAACTTCCTCAAAGCTGCCTACTGAACACTTCATCTCCACTCTGTGCTTCAGCCATGAGACTAAGCAGAGCACGTAAGGAACTCCAAGCTATGCTCTGTGGATGACACTACTACTATAACAACACACCTTCCTGCCTACAAGGGCACAAAAGCTTGAGGAACACTGGATTCAGACTGAACTACAAACAAGGAGCAGTGATCGCACTCAGACTTTTAATAACACTATAAAATAATTCGCTCTCTCCTGCTGTAACCTTTTAAACTTCCTGTCATTTAGCCCATGCATAAAACAAAGACTAGGCTTGTTTTCAGATAACAGTGACAATACATAAAAGCAGATTTAAAAATAATAAAAAAAACAGTTATCTATTAATAACAGGCAACAGAACAATAAAGAGAATATAAAGTATTGCTGAGAAAATTTTTTCAAGCTAAGAGGGAAACGTGTGTTTTTTGTACCAGCATTTGTGAGAATGCATGTCAGCTTTTGACCTTCAGCAAATCAAAATACCTTCCTCATCTTGGCAGCTGCATATATTCAGACTACTTCACACATACAGAATGGTGACTTGTTATGCCACTCCAAAATGTGCCCTGCACTATGCATCCCAAAGTCTTTAGACTTCATCAGAACTGGACAGGAAGTATTTGAGACCTCTTATCTATCCTCACATCTATTTCCTGCTTTTTATCCTCATCACAGATTGCTATTCCCTTGGCACAAACATAGGCAGAGTAATTGCTGAGTTAGAAATTGAGAAATGAGCCAAGGAGAAGTTAGTATGGAACAAGCTTAGCAGCTATGAAACAGACATGCTGAGCACAGAGCACTCTGGCAAGGTGCTCAGCTGTGCTATTCTTGCTCCATTCGCAGTAGTTTCTTTCAGCAACAACCACTTAGAGCAAGGGATATAAGCTGCTGGACTCACAGGAAAAGGCATTTATGGCAGCTTTGAAGCAGGGTAATTTTATTCATTTTAAGTTACGTCTAATTATTCTGTCTAAGTTAGCACAGCAGTAAATCCTCCTCAAGGGAAAGGCAAAGAATAAAACTTGGTTGAGAATTTTCTCCTTGAACTTGAAGGCACAAGCCCAGCACACACAAGACACACAAAATCCCCCAAAGCATCAACTTTCTAACTTTCAACAGCTGTAACAGCACTCAGGATTTGAGCATGAAAACAACGACGAGCTTTTGTCACACAGATCTGGTCACATGCTCTTACACGTCTGTCTGCCTTCAGGTTCAGTCACCTTCCGACCCGCACTAAGTTAATTTTGTGAAAACAACACTCAGTTGACCTCAGTGCAAAGTAAGATGTTCTTGCATAGGAACTCACAGCTTTCTTCACTCCTATTGTATTTTGCTAGCTCTGCATTTTTCTGTTTCCTTTTATTATTCCCCACAGCAGGCAGTAAGTGGCATGAAATGGCTGAGCAATTAGTTACTTTCTTTCTCCCAGCTCAAAGTCAACTGAGATAGGATAGCTTATCACAGTGCCATATTACTCCATGATTATATGCTTACCCTGGCATATTTTAACAATTCCAGTTACGATGATAGCAATAAGAGCAGCAACTTTAGCATAAGTGAATATATCCTGCACCCGTGTTCCCCATTTTACATAGGCACAATTTACAAATGTTAGAAGACCTAGAGGTGGGGAGAAAAAAAACAAATTAAAAAGCAATTTGAACATAATTCAATTTAATTCATTTTTCAAAGATAATAAGCACTCACCTGTTACACTGCTACTTAGACTAAACCAAGCAGAGTACCAGCATGTAGGTATTGAAAACACACTGGTTGAAAACAAACCAAAAAACAACAGAGGAAACACACATAAAACACACTGTTTCAAAAGAGCGAAGGAAAGACTTTCCCCACATTGGTGGTCCTCTAAAAACATGATCCATTTCCTGGCTACCCCTCATCACATACATTCTGCAACAATTTTGAAGTTAGAGAAACCAAGGCATGAAATTATTAACTTAAATTTACCAATATTGTTCCGATAAATGAAAGGTCATCCAAAAAATCCTATAAGTAAATATTTAAAATAGTGCTTTAAAAGGTTTTCCCCCCCTTCGTTGTTAAGTCTGAGGATGAGTTCAACAACCACAAAGTATTTAAAATACAGAACTTGGTCACAGGCAATTTGTTGCTCTTTTCCAGTTGTGTTATACTGAATTAACAACTGAGACTAGAATAGACCTGACCAAATGACATGGTAACTATTGCAATATTGTGTCAGGGAATTGAAACAAGATGATATTTAAGATCTTTTCCAACACAAATTATTCTATGATTCTGTATTTTTAGGAACTGGTAGCAAATACTGCATATTCAAAGTACATCCTTCCCTCTACCCCACAATAAATCAGTGTCAGACCTATTTCACAAGATTGAAATAGAGCTTAAGTTCCAGATTTCACAAGTATTTTACTAGCAGCAGCTGACTAAACTTACTCATATGATCAACTCCCACAAAAATGCTTTTCAAGCTGCTGTTGAAATACTGTTTTTGTGGCTCTCAACACTTTGCTTTTTGCTCAGGCAGAGAGCCAACCTGAACTCCAATGCTGAATACTTCACAGGTTCACTATCTTCAGTGTCCTTTACTCAATAAAAAACGGCCAGTGAACACTTTGCTTATCCAGATTACCATTCTATTCTTTATTTCAACCCTTTTGCATTTTCCTCCAATTCTCAGTGCTTCCACTAGCTAGCAAAAACCTGGTTATGTTGCACTGCAGTTTTTATCTCCACAGAATTTTCCTGTGCTGTGTCTTTTTAACATGTGCATACATAAAAATTCAACTTGATAAAGAAGTAAGGTGGCAGCAAATCAAAATTAGAGATGTGATAAATCATTTCCTTTCCCATAATCCAAGAATAATATGATCCTATTAAGATATAAAAGTAATAAGCACAGTTACCAAACAGGAGAGTAATCATGTAAAAGATAACAAAAGAAGGGTAATGATCTCATTGCTGGTGTGGGCACTGCAGAACAGCTGAACCAGACTCCACACAGCTTGGCAAGAGGGGAAAAATAGTTGTATCAAATTTCAAAAGGCAGCAGTGCCAGCTAGCAAAGAACCCTCAGGATAAAAACAACTCTACTGGTCTCTGCTCTTCAGAGTAAACGCCTGGTATTACTCACTGAGTGTTTGCTCACAGGGTGTATTGCAAGGTGCATTTCTCAAATATTTTTTTCAGGAATTTTCAATTAGGAGCACCTCTTACTAGCTCTTCCTTATTCTGAATCAAAGTTTGCTCCCCAGGTAAAATGCTATTCTGTCTCTGGACTCTTTAAAAAAGATAAATGAAAGAAAACAATGAAGAATCTGAACAAATCATGTCCTTTCTTTTAATAACATTATCCTCTCATGTTTTCTTCAATTTAATATCACTTAGCTACTTAAGGTTGCTGTGAACTGCCATGTTTAGTTCTGCAGCACCAGATGCCAACCCAGTTTCCAAAACAAATGACAAAGCAGTGCTGCGTAACTCCGAGTACTGTGAGCAGTACTCATCACCAGAGTACTGCTGTTCTACAGTTAGAACGAAACACCACCAAGAGCCCACCTATTTTCACATACAATCTATACATAACCAGTGTTCAGACTTTGGCTGCCAGCAGCTTCATTAACACAGCATTGCCCTTATCCACAGGTAAGGAATGACACAACTGCAGCCCTGCCAGGGAGCAGCACAGGCTTCAGCAGCAACAGCCACATGAAGCTGGAGAGCAGGGATTTGTGTCAGCCTGAGGCCTGGAACAAGGCAAGACAATCATTTAAACCACAGCATGGACAGTTACAACAAGTCTTTCATCTCCAGGACTGTGACCTTGCTGTCATGTCTTCAGAAGAAAAGGGAGAGGGGAGGGAGGAATTAAAAACCAAAAGATGCTAGATTTCCTCTCTTAGCAACAAATCTGTGCCAGGATAATTTGGGACAGTACCTGTCCAAGGAACGTGGACATGATGTTACAGGTCCTTCATTCCTGCCCTGAAGCTGTCACAACAAAATGTGCTCATATATCTGAGGGTGGGGAGGGAACACAGTTGAGTAAGCTGACAGATATTTTTGTAGAAAGTATGTCATTATTCTTCCCATTAGCTGTGCCTCCAGGCCCACGTGAGTGCTTTCCGAGCAGCAACAGATTAACCCCCCAAAAATGGAGAGGGGAGTGTCTACAGCTAATTAGAGCTCAACTATTGGAAGCACACACGGTTACTGCGCCTGTTCCCTCCCCACAGTTCTGCACAGACAACCACACAAGGAACATCACAGCTATTTCAACAGGCTCCCTGTTGCCTCAGAAGGGAACCAACTAAGAACAGCTCATCTCCTTCCTGCATCAGTAAAAAGCTCGAGTTGCCTATCAGCTGAATGACAAGAACATAGAACATAGGATGACAGGGAGGGCAGGCTCCACAGCATGCAGTGAGACTGCAAAGTACATAACCAAGGGTTGCCAAGCAGACTTTCTGAAAGATATTTTTCATTCTGTACTGGAAATGAAGAACATGCATGTAGAATAAAAACTTAATATGAAATACCTAAAATCAAAACAAACATCGTACAATCAGTTCCATTCTTTCCACGCAGCAAAACAATCCTGATTTGAAGCACATGATGTTTTTCCTCTATACTGACTAACCAAGCCAGCTATCTGATTACAAACATTTCAGTGCTCTATCTGCACACAAGATTTCCTGATTTCAAAACAGCTTTATAACAGGTACAACTTTTTCTGATGCTACTGTTAATCACAAGCATAAAGAACCCTGAATGAACGATCACCACCAGGGTTTGGAACTAGATCACCTTTAATGCCCTCCCAACCCAAGCCATTCTGTGATTCTCTGATCTTCTGAAAATCGACCAGAGTAATTACCTAATCATGTCTACACTGAGATGTTATTGAAAAATAAATTACAGCAGAATTCACAGCGTAAGAACGCACCAAGAATATCTCAGGGTTTGATTTAATTTTTCTGAGGGAAAACAACCTGTTTTTCATTTTTCTCATGCGAGTCAACTTAGAAGTGTTAAACACTGTTCTGCGTCTGCATTAGAACACATCAACTCACAGAATAATACTTTAAAGTTGTTCATACCCTGAAATTGTTGTTTTTCCTAGTGTAACTCAAATCATTTCAGTACACAACACGGGGATTTGGTAGGATTTGATTAAATGAAACTTAATTGCAGATAAAAAAAAAATGACCATGGTAGAAATACTTACACTCACAAGCAGCTGCTATGAGACGACAAGCAATATATGGAGGATCACAAGATGGAAAGAAAGGTTGGACTATGTAGTTAGCAAAGGTGATTGCAATAACTGCCTGACTAGTCGGCTCAACAATTAGAAGTGAGGTCCACAGACGAATAAAAGCAATGAAGCTCCCAAATGACTCCAAGATGTACGCATAACTGGCTCCTGATTTTGTAATAGTGGTTCCAAGTTCAGCATAGCAGAGAGCTCCGAAGACTGAAAAAATCCCTCCAATTGCCCAAATTACTAGAGACAATCCGTAAGATTTGCTGTAGATGAGAACTCCTTTGGGTGAGACAAAAATACCTGAGCCAATCATGTTGCCTACTATCAGGCTTATCCCGTTTAGCAAAGATATTTCTTTCTTCAGCTGCATTGTGTTTTGGTTTCCATCCTGTATTTCAGAGTGGTCATTTGGATCTGTCTTGTCTGATTTACTGACGGGGCTGTATTCAGCCAGTGAGCTATGAGACTTAGCACAGTCTGTCCTTTCTCCCATCATGGAAGGGCTGTGAATTCTCCACGGCTCCGAGCTGCAATCAAGAACAAAAGGGACAGCTGAAATCATGATAAAAATTGTTATTCTGTAACATTCTTGCCAAGTCTTCTTTCCAACTTCCCACCCTATGTGAAATCCCCTTCTATTACTTCACCTGTGTCATTATACAACGGGAAATCCATGTGTAGTTAAAGCAAACAAACAAAAAACCAACATACACACAGTGTGATACAAGTGCCAGCATAATTTAAGTAGAGAAAGAAATTTCTACCTCTAGGGGGGGAAAAAAAAAGTAGGAAGGACAGAATTGAGGAACTACCCAGTTGAAAAGAGCAGAGTCAAAATGAGGAAACATAAATAAATGAAAGCATTCTAAGACCAAACTGGAAGTCTGAAGCATGAACATAGATTTACTGCAGTGCTTACAAATTCACCAGATGTGCTTACTGTACTTACACAGGTAATCTAAGAGCAGGACTGCATGCTTTATCAACATAACGTAGGCCATAACCAGGGGCAACGGGAAGAGACACTCAGTCCAGAATTCCCCTCATCTAACTGCTGATTTATATCCCATAATAGTTTGCTTTTCCACCCTAAACCTTCTCCAAGAAATTCAGTTCCCAGCTCCCACTGCCTCATTTTTTGGCGTTATCCAGGAGTGCAGCCTGCCCATGAAAAAAACACACTACATCCAATCCAAAGCGTTGAATGGAATCTAACCAAAATGGCAAAAGTACCTTTGATTACTAGGCTATCAACTGCATGAAGTGCAGACCCTACAGAATTACTGGAATGCACTACCTGCCCCTCATCAAACCTTCAGTGAGTGCTTCTGCCCTTTACTGTAGAACAGCATGCAGCTACTCAAACCACACAGGTACCTATGCAGCTAGTAGCAAACAAGCATACAAAGTTTTGCTCGTCCCGTTAGAGGAAGCTTTCTGGAGGGAAAACTTAGTAATCAAACTTTTCCTTAATTACTCAGCCAACAACTGTATACTGCACAAAAGGAAATTTGGCTTGATGGAACTTAACTTCAATAGCTTTAAAGATACGAAAAGGATAAAGTCCATTTTCAATCAATAAAAAAGTAACTGAAACACGATTTTTCTTCAACTCATGTGAATGTTCAAGCTTCCCTCATATCGAAATAGAGACCGTGTCCTTTTAAGTAATGAACAATGAGGTCCTCAATCTGTTTAGTTGAATGCCTTCCCATTTATTTTCTTCCCTCAGTAAAGACACACTCTAAATATGCTTCATTGCTAAATACACATTTTATCAGTTTATACAAGTCAACATCTTATCTAGTGCCATCACATGCCATCAAATTTCACACTTTTGATTGGACCAAAACTTCCCATCTGTCCAGAAACTGCTCTTTCAGAACTTAAAAGCTAGACTGCTGCAACAGTGCATCCCTACTAGTATTAAACTAATTAGAGAAGAGGGATCCACATCATTTCCATGTTTGACTGTGCTCATATGTCAAACTGCAAAGAAAATGTCAAGCAAGTTCAGCTCACCAGTCGTTACCAGTCTTCCTTGTTATCTGTACCTGGCCACTCTTCCTAAATATGCACCTGTCTTCCACTGCTTCTGCCAAATGTGTTTGCAACCACAGACTGATTGATCTTCTGTTATTGGAGTAGTAGAGCTAAGTCTTCAGAAAACAGCCTGTCAGTGGTACGATTATTTGGTTTGGTTTGAAAGGGAAGGCTCAGTTATAAATGTGTAGTACAAAACATAACAACCAAATACAAATATGATTCAGCCATCAGGAAGAGTAAATGTGTAAAACAGCAGGACAAGCAACGCGGGTGTCTTCATGACCAATTTGTGAACACCTGTCACCAACAAAAACAGCACTGAACTTGAAATTGAGATTTAACTTGAAGTATCTACTTTGTCTCAGACAGGACACTGGCTGAAAGCATATTCCTGAAGGCACATCGCTCTGGAGAAATCTCAGCAGGGAAAATAAGAGTACTATAGATATTACTATGGCATCCAACTGCCATTTGGAAAATGTGCCATATGTAACTACACAGCTTTGTGATTTGCTACGCCACGTGCCCCACTCACTACTCCCATTTCTTCCTGGAACACCCTTCAAAAGCACTGCTCATTTGGAAGCAAGACTTTGAATAATCAGGCATTAAAGAATCACAGAATCAGAGGGTTGGAAGGGACCTCAAGGATCATGAATCTTCAACCCCCCTGCCACATGCAGGGCCACCAACCTCCACATTTCATACCAGCCCAGGCTGCCCAGGGCCCCATCCAACCTGGCCTTGAACACCTCCAGGAATGGACGGGGCATCACAGCCTCTCTGGGCAGCTGTTCCAGCACCTCACCACTCTCATAGTACAGAACTTCCCCCTGACATCCAACCTCAATCTCAAAACTTCAAACCATTTCCCCTTGTCCTGCTGCTATCTACCCTTTCAAAGAGTTGATTCCCCTCCTGTCTGTAGGCTCCCTTTAGGTACTGAAGGCTGCAATGAGGTCACCCCACAGCCTTCTCTTCTCCAGGCTGAACAAGCCCAGCTCCCTCAGCCTGTCTTTGTACAGGAGGTGCTCCAGCCCCCTGATCATCTTTGTGGCTCCACTGGACCCTCTCCAACAGCTCCCTGTCCTTCTTGTACTGGGGCTCCAGACCTGCACACAGCACTGCAGATGGGGCCTTAGAAGAGCAGAGTAGAGGGGGACAATCACCTCCCTGTCCCTGCCAGCCACCCCTCTCCTGATGGAGCCCAGGATTCCATTTGCCTTCCAAGCTGCAAGAGCACACTGCTGGCTCATGTTAAGTTCTTCATCTATCAAGACCCCCAGGTCCCTCTCTACAGGGCTGCTCTCAAGGACTGCTCCTTCCAGTCTGTCAATTGAATCATTCTAATTAAATCAAATTTGATTCTTTCACACATAGGCAAGTGCTACACAGAGACATTGTCATTTACTTCACAGTCCAAAGTCCAGAAGTAAATTTAGTTACCTGTAAGTACAGACCCTATCACTGTTCAAATGCCTCTAATCTCAATTAGCAGCACGTGACTGCTGTTCTACACAACTTTGTTACTGATGACCTTGACTGTTTCTTGCTCTATTCTACCCTACCTGAGAAAGAAAAACCACAATATCCTCCCAAGCTCCCTTACTTTCTCCCCAACACTCTTTCTTCCTCTTCAACTTTGCTTCTGTTATTCACAGCTTGCAGTATCTTCCAACATCTAACATTTGAGTGAAGGTGCATTCAACAGCACACTCAACATTTGGCATTTGGTTCTCTTCTCTAACCTTGTTTGTTTTATACCCTTAAAGCCTCCAGGGCAGGAATTGCTTGTTCCCCTGAAACCGGTGTCTTATTACACTACTCCTAGGTCAGAACCAAAACTACCAGCAGGTTTGGGGTGTTTCTTTGGTTTACGAACTTCACTTTGCCGGAACTAAACCCACTAGCTTCAACCAACTGAAAGTTTGAAGATATATATATCTTCAAACACAAAGCAATTCTGTAATATTCCAGCTAACAACAGAAGTCTAATGCTGCCAAAGCCCTGCCATAGGACTGCTAAGGCTAATGCAGGCTTATGGCATCACACAAGCTAACACATGTATTTCTTCACCACTCACCCTTGTGCAATACAAAGTCTTAACCTCTTGTTTTTGCTGATGGTTGCAGATGTGAGGAATCTTTTTGCTGATCTGCTCAGGATTTTTACTGGAGTGTCACTGACATAGAAAACCTTCAATAGGAAAACAGGACGTAATGATCTGAAATTAAGATCACTTCAGACGTGCACATTCTGATAAGGCCTATCACATACCGGCCATGTTCCAAAAGAACTAACGAAGGTTAACATGCCTTTAACCAAACACTAGGACTGAATTACAGTGTGACCTTCCTTCAAGAACAGGGATAGACGAAGACCCCTTTGTCCCACTCAGCACAACAGTGGCTGTCCAGATAGTAGGGAAAACCTTTGAGCCCATGTCCAGTACCAAACACTTATGTACAATACTTGCTCACTAGGAGAGATGACCAGTATTCCTGCCTCTGTCTTCTGCTGCTGTCCTGACTATGTGAACTAACCCTCACTGTAACATAACTTTACAGAGATACTCTATCTGCATATCCCAGCTGCAAAACTCCCATCAAGAAATTAAACAGTTGGTCTTGTGGGTAAGAGTCAAGCCCGCTCTACACCAACAAACAGCACAAATGCCTTCAGGGAGTTAAGCACCAACAGTGCAAAGGTTGTAAGTCCCAGAAATGCCTATTCCTTGTAGTGTATGTATTTAGGCACTTCACAGTCTGAGCACTTATGTGGGAAAGGCTTAGTCTGTCTAGGATGGTTCTTATTGCTTCTGGGAGAAGAAAATCCTGCCCAGGCCACACACAGCCAGCAGACAGGAAGGCCTTGTGACAAAAGTAATCCCCAATGTAAAGATTTAACCTGTTCAGCCAAGTCTTGCGAGCTCCCATACATGAACACAGAATCAGAGTCACTAAGGTTGGAAAAGCCCACTGAGACCCCCAACCCATCCCCACCATTTCCACTGACTGCATCCCTCAGCATCACATCTACACCTCACTCTTCGCATCCTATAAACCAACACAAATCCTCAGAACAAATAAATGAGCTTCTAACATCCACTTTCAAGAAAGGGCAAGGTGTGTTTATTAAGTAAATTAAGTCATTTCTAGATCAATTATTCACTTGATGGTGTATCAGTAAATACGCACCTGTGCAAAGCTGTTCAGCAAAGCCACCCACGTGCTCTGAAACCCGGAGAGCTGCTGTGAACATCACACGAAGGAAAGATCAGCCCACTCACAAACAACTTGGCAAATTTTGCTACAGTACCCATCCCATACAGACCTATCTCAGGAGCAGATTTCACACGCACCCGCCTTAAAGCTGTGGCACAGAGCTCGCTGCGAGTGGAAAACAACACGTCACTACGGCTCCGCATTGCTCACGCTTCCCATTTATTCCCCTGGAAATTCAAAGCAGTTCCCGGCAGACCGCCCTCAGCCAGGAACCGGGCCGGGAGGGCGCGGGCAGCTGCTGGGAGAGGATGTCTG
Organism: Tetrao urogallus; assembly: GCF_951394365.1. NCBI lineage: Eukaryota > Metazoa > Chordata > Aves > Galliformes > Phasianidae > Tetrao > Tetrao urogallus. Next base: position 16,896,282 of record NC_136825.1, read on the forward strand.
GACAAACACAGCTGCAGCGCCCAGCACGGAGGCCGCGGCGGTCCCAGTAACGCCGGCGTGTAGCGCTAACGCAGCTCAGCCCCCCGGCGGCCGTTGCAGCGCGGCCACGGCTCCGTCTGCCGTCAGCAAACACGGGAAGCGCGAGGATAGAGCCGCTGGGGCCGCCGCGCTCCTCGAGGAGCCAAACCGAGCACCGTTCCGCGCCCTCCGGGCAGCGCCGGCTGCGATCACGGCGGCCGCCGCGCGCCTCGGCGCCTCAGGGCTGAGGCGGGAGTCGGGCGGGCCGAGCGCGGCTCCTCAATGCTTCGGCGACAAACCCGCGCGGCTCTCGCACCTGCGGCGGCCCCGGGTGCTGCGGAGAGGACCCCGCTGCCCGCCGCCCGGCCGGCCCCGCACCGCGGCTCCGGGCGGCTGCACCGGCGCGGCTGCCCGCGTTACCTCCGCTCCCGCCGGCTCCGCGCTCCGGGGATGCTCGGTCCTTACCGCACACGCACGATGGCGGCCGCTCCGCCTCGCAGCCTCGCGCCCGTCACGATCCGCCCCTCCCTCAGCAGGAAACCGCCCCGGGGCCCGAGCTCTCGCCCGGCCCCGCCGGGTAACCCCGGCCCACCGCGCTCCGGCTCCAAATGAGGCCGGGACCTATTCTTCCCTCGGGCGCAAGATGAGCTGGGCGCCGCCGGCGCCGTTCCCGCCTCAGCGCTGTGACGGCAGAGGGCCGTTCCCGCCCGCAGCCCCTGTGGGGACATGGCGCCTTGGCCCCTTCCCCACCTCCTCGTTCTGCTTCCAGCCGCTCCCCACAGAGGTCAGGGACCCAGACAGCAAAGTGATAGGTTCGGTCTCTCCGGCTGTTATCTGCAGCCCCAGCAGGTGAGCCGAAGGGAGGACTTTTCGGTAGGATACATTGGGATAAAAGCTTTACAGCCAATAAAAATTATGAGGCTATGGAAGGACTCGAAAGGCAAAATGAGTGTTGTAATTCCCACGATCAGTTAGGCTCAGTGACCTTGATGGGTTCTTTCCAACTCGAAATACCCAATGGTTCTGTCACCATGAGGTGCACGTTCCCAATTGCCGCACCACTTGGTCTCAAATCTTGCTGTTTTTCTCCATTATTCGCACACAAGGCCACTGTTGCCCTCATACATCTCTGCAAATGCTCCTTACATTGTGTCTGGGCAACAATGATTGGAGTCTTTTTTTAGTTGGCTGCTTATGTACACAAACTGGCAGAAGCTTCCTGGTCGCTCCATTGGGACTCGTTTCCAGACTGCATAGTGCTGTGGCTAAACAAACAGTCATTCACAGGCTGTAATCTGAAGCAGTTCGATAATGCCGGCTCTGTCATCACCACCTCTGTTTCAGATCTTTCTTTGGATTTTGTTGGTTTTAGGTCTCCTGCAAGTACAGCCACACCGAATCCATTGTCTCCTAAAGATACGACAGTGTCGTAAAGGAGCAAGCAATGCCTGACTGTGGTCTTCTGGATCTCAGCAGCCCTGCCTGGTAAATGAATTAGTTGTTTTCAGTCAACTTATACAGAAAAGAAAAAGACATAGAAGGCATTCCTGGAATATAGCTCTATTTTGTACAGTATGAAGTTGTAATTGCACTTAGAAAGATAATATGACCCAGAGACTGGCTGGTAGATAGAAATAGTGTTTAGTCACTAATTACAAATATCCACAGTGCTCTATTTATACCTAGCAGCATTTTCAGGTAAACATACTTGAAGTCAGTCTCGCACATTAATTAAAAAAATGGACTGTGTGATGCAGATGCTGCTGATTTCAGTCGGTGCTAGACTGCCTTGGAAGCTCCCTCATAAATTGAATTTACTGGAGACAAGACTCACTCTTCCAAGAAATGCACTCATAAAATGTCAGGAAATTAGAACATTGCCTTTAGGAACGTGTAATAGATGAGAGCTGAAGAGGCATCGATATCAAACCTTTACACATATGGCGGCAGTTCAGAGGAGGACATTTTATTTTATGGTTTTGAAAAAATATTTATTGAAAAAAATGCCCATTTGGGAATTTCAAAATAGAAGTTCACCCTCTGAATTCTGAAAACTTGTAAAACTGTAGGTGTTTCTGTGAGGGACCCATTTAGGACATCATCCTAAGGCATCCTAAAACATCCTAAGACTCATGCAAGTACTCCTGCAGTTTTAGCAAATCTGCTTTTTTTGTATAATATTTCCACTTTAATACAACTTAGGAAATATTTCCACATAAATACAAATTAGGAAATGTAATTCAACTAAAAAAAAAAAAGGTTGAAGAATAAACAAGTTAAATGCTCTTAAACAAACCAAAACTGAATTTACATCATAGTAAAGAAAGCCAAATACACAGGAAATGGTTTTAGAACATAACAGAGCTGCAATAAAAACTGCTGTTTAATCTCAGTGAATCTGGAGCCTGCTTATCAGCTTTGTGCTTGTTAGCAGGTTAATCCTGGAGCGTCGGATGAGTTTAAGCACTTGCCATGTAAGTCCACCCAAAGTGTATTTATTGCTCATGCACTTCACTCAGGGAACAAAAGAGCACGTACTGAGCTCCTTAAAGGTCAACACTGAACAACGTGTATCCGTAGGAAGTAGTCATTGCTAGGCATAAGGCCATTAACTGTCATGAAGATGGCGCTTCCAACCGAGCATTTGAGGGTTTATGTTGGTTCCTTTTGAACATATGCTGTACAAAATGAGAAACGTGGGACCACATCTGTGCTTGTTTTGAAATGAGCTATCTTTAGGGCTCGTGCAATGATTTGTGTGACAGTCATTCTGTGGCTTTGACCAAAACCCAGGAAATGACAGTGTTTGTGAGCCCTAAAAGTAGGCATTCTTTTTTCAAACTTCACCGTCTGAAACAGCACAGAGTCAACCACATACTCTGCAGAAACAGTTAAAAAAAATGAGTTTAAGTCCCTTTGTTTCTTTTATTTGGTTAAAGTTGAGTGACTTTGTTTACAAAAACAAATTAGACCCTTTGCCACTTCAATCTTCTCTGTCATACAAACTTTTGCTGTAGCTGTTTGAAACAGAGTGATTATTACTTACAAATGAGAGTGACTACAAGCTCCAAAATGCTAGGCAATTAAACAAAATGTCTAAATTTAGGCTTCTAAATATATCTCACTGCTCCCTGCAGCATGCCTCCTCCTGCGCTGTTTCATTGGCTCTCAGCATTTGACTGGATCCACTGCTTATCTGGCCCCCTTGGTGAGGCAATTCTGCTCTCTAATTTGGCAAAAAGTACTTAATTGGGTTAGGGTTTTTTTGCTATCATAATCACAAAATGCAAATACGGAGCATGTGAGGAGAGGAGAGAAAAGGAAGTGGCAGAGGTGAATGGAAAATGTCCCTCTAAGCACCAGAAACAGAGAGATGGCTTGGTCTTGTACAACTGCACTCTTATTTACACACCGTTAAGATTAGTCCTTCTTTTATGGAAAACTTAGTTTCTCTCCACTGCAAGTTTTTAAGATAGATTGTAATGTAAGCATCAGCACTTCGTCTTTTCATTTTATCATCTGCCTGCTTCTGTTACGTGTCAGCTGTCTGGTCCTTTTCACTGCCTCACCTACATTGTTGCATGCGGTTACAAGCTCTTTCTTCAGTGCTGTCCATGCTGCAAGGTACAAGTAGAGATGGGCATCTTCTGAGTATGGACAATTTTTTAAATGTTACCAATAGACCTTGCTAGGAGAAAAAAGAAACAGGAAAAAAAATATACAAATAATCAGACAAAAGGATTCCAGTGTTCACTCAGCATTCTTTTGATTAATGCCCCAAGCTATTTTCATTTTACTGTTTCCCACTCTAATCTTCTCTACTATAAGTGGAATGTGCAATATTTCCTGTCTTTCCTGGCCAAATTTGGGGGTTTATTATTTGGAAAAAAAGTGACCTTTTGTAGTTACACTTATTTTTGAAGAAACAGATTGACGTTAAGACAAGTAAAACACTCAGCTCAGAGAGCCTGTCCTTTGTTGCAGGTGGTCTTTCCTGTACTGAATTACCTTCATAAGGCTCTGGCTGTGTGTTGATGTGAGGGGATGAATCACTGGCTTCACTTTCTTGCAAAACAGACAGGAGTTGCAATCACCGTCTCGCCAGGAATTAAAAAGCTGCAAGGATTTTTAAAGATAAAGCTATTTGTCCTTGTCTGTTTTGAAGGCCAGTAAAAAAGATTATATATAAAAAAAGCAAGGTAAGGGGATTTCTAGCAGTAAAAAATGTTTCTGACAAATAAATATTTTTTTTTCTTGATTTAGGGCCCAAAAGTGGTAGCCCAGTTTCATGGTATTTAGATACATTCCTTTTGGATGTTTTTGAAGACATCTGTTGCATGTTTTGTTGTTGTTTTAATATTACACAACTCTCACTCTTCTAATTTGTGTGCTCAGTCTTTCTTCAAGCAGCAAAATTCCTTTATGTTACAAATTCCATTGTGTTACCATCCATCCTTTTCAGATGTACCTTCTTCCCTTGCAATACCTGCCTATCTCTCTTGTTAAAAGGAGTCTGGAAGCAGAGTCTCCTAATGCTCAGAAGTGGTTACACTGATAGCCTGTTAGCAGGCAGCTTGCTACCAGAGGCTGAAGCCAATGTCATCACTTTGTTTGTGTTACCATGCTGAGCACAGACTTTGCAATTAAAATTCCACCAGATGTTTCTGAGCAGAGCTACTTTGCATTAATTCCGTGTTCTACGGTATGGCTCCATCCGTTCTGACCCCACTGATGCATCTTTGCTTTCAGTGTTACTTTTCTCCTAATTACTGAATTATTCTGTAAGGTTTGTGCAATGAAATAATTTTATACATTTGTAAAAGAATTCCAAGAATTCCCTTTCATGTCACGTGAAGAACTTAAAACAGCACACTTCTAGCATGTATGTAGCATATTCTGGGCAGCAGTAACAATTTTTGACTGAACTGATCATAAGGAAAGCCTTTATTGCCAAGGCTTTTCAGGATCCTTCAGGATCAGCTAGTTAGATTTGCTCCAATTTTAGGCTGTGTTTGGAAGTGAAGTTTTCCCAAATGTAAACCCAGAGACCTTTCTGTATAGATTCCCACACAATGTTGTCAAATCAGATGTCATGCCTATGCATTCTGGCCTGAATTAATACAGTTTACATATAAGCAGAAGTGAACAGACTAGTAAGCACTCCTTTGAATATTTAGAAATTGGGGCCATTATGCAAGTTCTAATTCATGAGTTTACGTACCATAGGCATTCTTTGTGAAGTAATCAAAACAATGTTGTTTCACAAAGGTGAGATCAGGTTTCTTGTCCAAGACTGCATGCCCCATGAGCAAGATTTTCAGAATATGCCTAGATTTTTAAAAACAAGCCTTAAAAATTGAGATGCAAACCATTTTAACGTTAAAAGAGTCTTGAAGATTAGGGGAATTGCATTTTGATGCAGCACAGGAGGATTTATTGCCAGTCCATTTGCCTTTGCAATCAATAGGATAGCCCTCTTAATGGGTTTAGTCTTTTGTCTGCCAGCACAGTTGTTCCAATTTCTGATTTGTTCCTTCCCAGTATTAGAAGGTATTCAGCCCTAAAGTTAAAATTATGGTTGGCTTTGCTAACAGAAATGATTTCTCAGCAGTCTATTTGTGTGTATTTTGCACTTTGCTCCTTTGTTCCACACTTGGCTCTTGATTATTTGATGCATAGTGTCCCACAGAGCAAATCCTAGTGGACTAATTAAGAACTGCCCAGAGTATCCCGAGTTATGCAAGATCCCCACAACTATGAAAAGCCTTTTCAGCCTCCCAATCACATACTGTGAATTGCTGTAAATCAAACTTTTGAAAAGAGTCAGAGCCGTGCTGCATGTCCTTATATTCTAGTTCCAGAAGAAAATGGTTACCTTTTACACTTTACTGCTCTTTTTTTTTTTCCAGTATTATTTTCCATAGCTTAAATCCCACAAACTTTGAGCATCTTGAATACCAGTAATTTAAGGAGAGATAGATTGCTGATAATGCACATGGGTGACACTGATGTCTTTATTTTCCTGTGGATGTGTAAGAGGAAGTGAAGTGAGAGCGATCGCTTGGACTTGTATGGCAGAGCTGAGGCTGCACGATAAAGGAGACCAAACCTCTGCTTCTGGGTGTCACATTACTGCCTGTGGAGGTCAGGCAGATATTTTTACCTCAGTGTCACTATTGGGAAAAACTTGGAAGACATCAGCTTACACTGAAACTGTAGGAGGCAGCCAGGTTAATTGTTAAAATGGGTCATCAGTGTCATTGCATGCAACAGACCTCATGGCTGGAGCCCTGTACGTGTCCTCACCTCACACTTCAGGAGATCAATTGCGTGGGTTGCTCAGTGCCATGCTATAAGAACAACTCTATCTTTGTCCTTATTGCAGTTTATTACTGAAGTGTTTTGTTACTGGATAAATTGTTCTTCTGGGTTAGTGGATGCTGGAATAATGCACGTTACACTTACCCTTTATCTTTTTCATTAGAATAAAGATCAGAGACAGATGGCACTGAAACAGGCAGAAGCCAGCTGCTGTGCATGCTCTTGCAGCTGAATCCACTGTATCCTGTATAGTAAAATTACAGCTGTGAGATACAGGTAATTTTTTTTTTCTTTAAAAAGCCTTCCTTTGGCCAACAAAAAAGGCCCACTGGCTATGCATGCATCTTCTCTTGCTACTGAGGACAACCATATGGAGCACCTGGCAAGAAATGACAGCTCTCACTTCCAGGTGGCCAGTTAGGGCAGAGAGAACAAGAGTTGCTACTGCTAATTTATTTACTTATTAAACACACTCAAGCAAAGTATAGCAGCTGAGCTTTTCAAACTTCTGCCCCATTACTTTTTTTCATACAGAAAAACAAAACCACAGACTGTCAAATTTTGGGTTTGAAATACATGATAATTTAAATGAAATACAGGGTACAGTGCAACTTGTCTAAGACATGCAGTCCCTCGGAAAACAATCGTATTTCATTGTGAGGTCTCACCTGTTCAACACAAATCATGTATTCTTTTATTTTTCCTATGATTTCATTTGCATTTTAACCTGGTATGTAGTCACTTTTTCTTGATTCTTCTATGATTTCACGCAAAAAAGAGAGAGGAAAATATTTTAATGTTGAGAATTCTCTCCCCATCCTACCCAATAGCCAATAAAGAGAAAATTGAGGGTGTTCTCTATTCTGTCTTCCAGATAGCTGAGTTGCAAACAGACATGACTTCATAGGTAGATTGTGGTGAGGTAAATACTGCTTAAGTTACAGTGTAGTTATTTATATTCATTCAGCAAAAAGTTAAGCATGTGATTTGTAGTTTGCATAAACAGATCCCTAGATACCTATTGGGCACATGGAGGGAAGATGCTTAGCGGATCACTGCTGTTGAAGTTAATTTTGTCTGCTGAAGCTCTCCTGTTTGGGTAGAAAACGGTCCATGAATATGCTCTGCTCCGGGTGTGGGAGGGGAGGAGGACTGTCTTTTATGTTTCCTGAACACCTGCCTGAGAGCCACTGCTTTGTCATGAAGGGCAGACAACTGGTTGGTGCCAGATCCTGTTTCGTCACTGGATGTTCACTACCTCTGTTCCAGACTGTTCCATCTTTCTTCGCCTCAGCTTTGCTAGACCAAACAAACACCATTTCATCAACTTGCCCTTACTTGTCAAGTTTCTTCACTGCTGATCAGCCTTTCTTTTCTGGATTCTGCTCAGTCCATGCTTAGGGCTGAATACTGTTTTGCAGCTAAAATGTTGCCAGCATAGAATAGAAAACAATAGCTAGTTCAGTGCCTACCCTTACCCCCTTTTCCCCCCAGGTAACATTTTACTGAATTTTCCTACTGGACAAAGAAATATATATATATATATAAAGCCTTTTTTAGTCAATAAAGGAAAAGGAGATAATTTTGGTAGTCGTTCTGTTAGCACACACAAGCACTTTTCTCTGAAACCTAAAGAACGAACAAACTGTACAGACCTTTCGGGAGTGCTGCCAGATTCCTTCTGACGGGAAAACTCAGCTGTGTTTTCTGCTCATGTGGGTATTGTTGCCATGTGGAAAGTTCAAGACCAACAGCTGGAAGCGTGTCGAAATACTGTGGAAGGTTATCATATTTCAAAGAGTGAAGTTTTTGTTCTAAATCACTAGCTGCCATTTAAATCGGCCTGGTTGGAAGAGTACGCAGTTCCTTCAACTGATCGTAGAATCATTAAGAAGGTTGGAAAAGAGCTCTAAGACCACTAAGTCCAATCCCCCATGCCCACATCCCTTTTCCTAATATCCAACCTGAATCTCCCATGGCACAACTTAAGGCCATTCCCTCTTGTCCTCTGCACCTCATACTTCTGTGGAACAACAAAGGCCAACTGTACAGACCTGTGCAGATTGCAGTTTGGGGATAAAGATCTCTAAATATTACCTGGGATGTATCTTTGGGAGAAATAAAGGTAGGAAACAGCAAAATAACCATTACAAATTATTTCTTATCAATGCAAGAACTAGAATATTATGTCTGAACTTTTATCCACCATTTTTCTCACACTGGGATTAAGAAAAATGCAGTTCTTCAGTTATCAGCAGCCCATTTTTTAAACACACACTGAATTTACAGTTAACATACTCTTGCAGCTACACTAGACCTCTAATATAACACAACTCATTAAACATGTTCTCTGCAGACCTCATCAGGCAGCTTAATTTATGGTGGACTTACCTTCAAAATCCATGAGTTTTGTTTAACTTTGCTGACATACCAGCTGTCAAGTCAACCATGTCCTCACTAAAGGGTGTGCCAAGTGAGGCAAACAGGGGTTTATTTCTTTTGATGAGGAAAAAAACAGAAATTCCACTGAGTCCTTTTGAGCTCTAGAATAATATTTTACAAAGGAGGCAGAGAGGGTAGGAGAAAAAGAATGAGAAAAGTGTTTTCATGCATGAAAAAAAAAAAATGCAGCAGTCTTAGAAAAAGGGGAAAGCACTTGCTAGGGGAAAGCATACCTAACAGGTGTATATCATCATTATCACATAATTGACAATGAAGAAATTTGAATTCTCTATGCCAGCCTTGGTGGTTATGTCTTTTCCTACCAAACCAGTCGCACAGGTATTTGTGTATGCACTTAGCTCACGTGGATAGCACAAGTGACTGAAGCTGCGGTACATGAAAGTGTTCGCAAGATTGTGCGGAACTGAAATGGTATCATGTAAAGGTTTGGCTAGCACTTCAGCTGGTATAAATACAGAATCATAGAATCATTTGGAAGGGACTCTTAAAGGTCATCAAATCCAACTCCCCAGCTCTACATTTTAGACTAATCCGTGTAAGAATTCTTTTGTGTACGCTACGAGTCCATTAATGCATTATTTTTAAAGTTTGGGAAATGAGGATTTTGTGAGCATGCACTTGTCTTCCTCTGTTGTCTGGGACTATTGTAGTACATGTTGGTGACAACTACTGAGTGGTATTTATAGCTTTGTTTTGTTCTCTACTGGAAAGAGTAATCTCTCAGAAGCTCCATTCCAGCACCTCAGATTAATTGTCTACAAATTAACTTCAAAAAATTCTAGTGCAGAAGTTCCTTCGTTACAGGAAGTATCCCAGCTGCGATAAGGGCGCTGTATAGATAGCAGAAAGGAGCAAGGGGCAGGGGATGGTCCTCTTTGTCTGAGTCAGCAAAAGATGGCCGTGAGCAGCTCCAAGAAGAAGAATACATACTGATAAAGTCAAGGAAAAAGAAATACAAAAAGAAATACAAAAAAAAACCCTGCCTACTTCTAGTATTTTCCTTCAATAGATCTGTACAGCTCTTGCTCAGTGTTGCTTATTCTGCATTTTGTGAGAACTACGGGAAAGAGGGATAAGGAAATAGAAATCCTTTTAGATGAACGTGGTTGGCATACAAGTGTAAAATACCATAAGCTTTAAGCAGTTTGGTATTTCACATCAGTGACCAACGTATCTACATCGATGTCTTTATTGCATTGCCAACTTGTGGCCTCTTAAGAGTGTGTGTTTCTGGTATGACAAAATGAAAGCTTATTTCAGGTCACCGCCTCCCTGTTCTGCATCAAAACTTTTCACATCAAAAGCAGCTTCATTTCAATCAACTGAAGCATCTCTCTGAAATATCACACCACAGAAAGATTCCCAAAGGCTGCAACTGTCAACAAACCCAAAGTTTAAATGCTTGTATCGCACAAGAGGTTTATGAGGAAGCTCTTTGCGTTTGCCTGCATGGAGGCATAAGCCTGCAATAGTTTAAGTTTGTTAATAACAAGGTTTTGGCAGTGGCACAGTTAGTTGATGACATGTATGTATCCATACAAAACCTCAAACTCGTGCACTGATTTCAGTTGAGTAGGTGTCAAAAAAATCTGATTATGGGTTAGAGTTAATTATTAAATAACGCACTTAAAGAATTAAATTCAGGCTCATTTGAACATGAAATAACAGATTTGCCTGTGTTCTGTAATTGGTTACTAACTGTCTTCTTGGATTATCTTGACAAAAATCTGGGTAAACACAACGGTAATGGATCAGCAACTCACATCCTATTACAGATACTTTAGTTGGAAAGCCAAATACAAGAACAAAATCTGTCTAAAAACAGATAACTCCTGCTCCCACTTGTTCCATGCCAGTTCCCTAACTAACAGTTAAGACTAGGATTAAGTCTGGCTTCAAATGAAATTCTCATCTAAGAAGCTGTTTCAAGGAAAGTGAGAGCCAAAACTGTTTTTATGTCAAAAACAATATAGTAATAATAATAATGGCAGATTAGCGTGGTCCACCAGCTGTACATCTGTCAGAGTTATAAAAATGTTCAGTAGCAGAATGGAAAAGAATCATTTCTAAAAGCTGATAATTAAGTTTCAATGATATTGAAAGATTCCTTCATAAATTTCTATAAGTAATTCCCAAATTAATGAATGATGATCTGTTTTACTCTGGTTATCTGATCCTTCCATACAAGCTCAACACCAAGTCAGTGGTTCTCCTCCTCATCAGCCATTCTGGTCTGTTTAAGGATCCCACTTAAAGTGCAAATAGAAAACAAAACACCAGAAAACAAAGCCACAAAACAACCACCAACAGCAGGGTCAGCCTCTAATTGGCAAAACCATTTTCAACACATTCTTATACTGATTTTGATTGTAACAGTTTTATCTCAAGGCAGTCTAAAAGCTTAATGAATGTATATAAAAGCAATTTCTCATTGAAGTTTATGATTCTAGCAGTATTGTAGTATGTGAATTAACAAATTTCTTATTTCGCTTGTGCCTAGAAAACACATCAGTGCTAAATCTAATATTACAGCATGCCAAATGATTGAATTAGGTAAGCAGTCTGAAACTGCAGAGAACAAATGCAATGCAGGGAAGCAGAACAATATAGGTTTTGTGTCTGAAATCCTTGTAGATTGTTTAGTGAACTTTCTCATGTTATTTCAGTGCTTTGCAGCTTGAAGGAATCCCACTGTGAGTTGAAAACCCAGCATTTCTATAACCTCATTTTCATTATAACAAAGGTGATCTTACTATTTTCCTTTGCAGGTCAGCAGAACCATGACTGCAAAAAACAATCAGCTTGAGATCTCTTCTTTCTGGTTTAACTTCACACTGAGCTGCATACATACACAGAGAACAACATGGATGTAAGATATTAATGTTTTTCCATTTACCAAACACTTTAAGCCTACCTCTCCAAAGTGCTGCTATCACTGCCATTTTTTTTAAGGCCGCATGACTGTTTGCAAGTAAAAATAGAATAATTTATATGCATAATGTGAAATTTCTAAGACTTGAGGTTCTGTATGAGAAATATTTCTTAATTCACTTAGCTGGAAAGATTAATAACAGCTGCTTTTCCTTTGTGCGATCCCAAAAACTCATAATCTGTTTCCCTGTCTTCTAAAGTCAAGGAAATAAGGTGTCATCTGACTTGCATAGTATTTACCATGTTGCACATTGCACTCCTCCCCTCTGAGGTCCAAAACTAGAATTTGTTGTACCAATCTTGGTGGTTGCTGCAAGCAGTGGGCTGATGTGATCTTTTAATCCAGCTGGCTTTTTCCATGAGAGGAATAAAACCGTGGTCTGCAGGAGCGACTGACTTCAGTCAACAGTTTATGACAGAGGAAAGTGAATCATTGTCATTCCAAGTCCAGTTAACAAACCTCAACAAAAGTCACAGCAACAGGATATCTCAGGAGGGAACCTATGCAATGGCTGCTTTGCCCCTTCCAACTCAAATGATTCCATGATGACTCTATGATAGTAAACAAAAAATGTGTTTCAAAAGTCTTTGGATTGTTTAAGAGGAAGATATTTTCCAATCTGGCCCAATTCATTCATCTTACCAACTGGATCAAACCTCGTCCAAAACTTTTTGGCTCTACACAAATAGAAAATGTTGTCCTGTAGCTGGTAGCAGGGCAGCTAACAGTGGACTCAGGATTGTGGAACTATTTGAAACGTGCTGTGGAAACAGGAACTTCAATATATGATATATATATATATATATATATATATCAAAGGCCAACAAAACAAACAAACAGAAAAACCACTAACACTACTGGTAAAAATGAACAAGAGCGCTGGGTTCTGCCTCTTCACAAAACAAATTAGGCTTGTGCCTATTTGAATACTTAGCACTGCCATTAGGGATTTTACTGTTCAATGAGTACAGTACACCAAGAGAAAATTAAAAGCCAAAGACCACTGTTACTTTGGAGACTGCACCTCTGTCATTCTGATTTCTGAGTGTTGACAGCAGAGTTCTGAGATGTATTTTCTTGCATGGATGGGTCAACTGTTTAATGCTCAAATCATGCCATCACTCAGTAGTAAATTGAAAAGGATGGCCAGCCAGATGAAGGAGTTATCACATGACAGTTTGGAACCAACCAGCAAAAATAATAAGAAAACAAACAAACAAACAAGAAACTGTGCTTTTCACCTACAGATAGAGGCAAGCTTCACAAGTCAGAAGCAGTTTCCATGTCAGTAGGAAATCTGAGACCACATAAGGAAATAAGTGGTTCACTAGTCACCATTTTCAACAGTGAGTAGCTACTTTTATAGCTTAGAACTACAGTCTGGGATCTGGGAGAACATTGCCCTCTGGAACTGGAAATTGAGTCTTACCTGTCGCTGGTTTTCAAGGTGCACAGTTTGTGATCTGTGCTGAAGGGCCAGGGGTGAGTCCTAATGCTAACTGTTTTCTTTGCCTGAAGACAGACCAGACAAGGGAAGAGTACAAAATGGCCTTCTACTGTCAGAGCCTGGGTGATCTAGCAAGAAAAACAAAGTATAAAAGGAGTAAGATGGGACCTGGAAATGGAACAGCAACAGAATATAATGTTTCATTCCAGTCCTCTTCAGTTGATAATAAAGTTAAAACTGATGGGAGAACTCCTTTTTAATTACTAGCTCTTCTTTGGGCACTTGTTAATAGGTCACTACTCCCAGGAAGATTTTAGCACATACTGCTGTGTGCTTTCATGTTTTTCAGGAATTCTGTAGGAATTTGTTTCTTAACTTACAGAAAATCCTATTCTAAATCTGGCAGCTGTTGGTCAGAACTAAATGCTTGGAAATGCAGATGTCATTATAGGTTAGTTAATTCCCTGTGGCTCGAGATTTATTTCCAAAGGTAGGAGGAATACAGAAAAAGTGTTTCTACAGTCAGCTCATGCTTTGGATGACACCAGCAGAGGGCAAAGATCTGAGAACAGACTCTTGTGCTTGGAAAACACGTACATGCAGCACGAATAGTAATATTTATCCTTTTCTTGGAATAGCTGGAGCTGAATATATTTCAAGGTAGAGACCTTTCTTTGTTGTGTTCCGTGGGATAGAATTTTCCAGATCCATCTCAAGAATCTTTTCTCTTCCTGCATTATTCATACTGCTATCAAGTAGAATAGTTGACAAGTTTGGTGCTACAAGAGGGATTTTCTCTGTCATTACTTGGTTGAGTTTTTGTGAACAGGTGACCTGAAAAAAAAATGAAAGTAGAGAAGAATTACCCTGAAAACTTCCTTCCAAACTCTTTTCTAAGCAGCTTTGTCTTGGAATCTAAGGCTGTATCAGTGCAGATAAGGGGGTGAGCGTGCAGCTGTTGAGCCTTTAGATTCGCTTAATTCAACTTCACCTAATTGCCTCTGTTGCTGTGGCAGCACAGACCTGTAGGCTACCTGTCCTAATTTTTACTGCTGTCCTACACTGTTTCTGCAGCCTGTGCTGCCAGCAGCCATCGTCTCAGTAAAAAATGAGTTGTTCAGTGTAAAGTTAGCTCTTATCTAGGTAACAATCTTCAGTTCTTTTGACATGGGTAGGCCTGCAACAAGTTCCAACATCACTTTGAAAATGAGAGTTGACAGGGTTGTTGAGTAATCACAAAACAGTTGTCCTTGCTGTTTAAGAAAATGAGTTGTAGATGCTTTTTTCCCAAACTGACATTTTAGGGAAAGAAGAAAAACACCCAAGAAAGTCTAGATTTTGCCATTGCATTAAGGCCTTCTCAAGGAGAGGTTCAAAGTGACTTCTAGGCAAAGGATGTTTTTGCAAGAGCAGTAGTCTGAAGTAAGAAGGTAAAACAGGGTTTTGTTAACTAAATATAGTTGACCTTGTTAGGGACACAAAAAAGAGTTTGGGACATTTTTCTCCAAAGTGTTTTATTATGCAATGCCAGCACTGGTAAGAGAGTCAAGAAGCTTAGGAAATAATCTTGTAAGGCTCTCAAAAACATGCAATGTACTCACCTCCGAGTTGTGTACACCTGTCTCAGTATGAATACTTCTGAACCTTTGCATGCATTAAGTGCTGTCTCCTGGGAAAAAAAATATAGCACAGGAACACTGGTAAGAGTACAGAATGTTTGCTCAATTCACGTTTGTCAGGAGCTAGAATACTGACACTGCCATTTTATGGTGACAGTATATGTAACACTCGAGTATGCTGATACGTAGTGGTAACGAACTGCATAGAAACCTTTGCATTTTAACACGTTAGTGGGTGTAGAATCTGACTCAAGCCTACCCTGTTCTTCTTTCTCCAGCTTCCAATTTAAAATCCAGTTTTTGATTATGCAGAAGGTGAGCAAAGCCCCGTACGGAGATATGTACGCTGGGCTTGCTATAACATGTTGTCCTTCAAGCATCCAAGTGGCAGGAGTTTAGTGTTCCACACTATGTCTGCAGTAAGGGTGTGTTGGTACTTGTACAAGGTGGGGAAAACTAAGGTACATCTGCAGGGGATTTGCTCTTTACACTTCAACACTTAGGAAGGAATCAGTTCTCAAGTATCTCCAGTACCTTTGCCACAGTCATTCTGGACATAATATCCATCCAAACACTGTCTGGTTTTGGAATGAATGCTTTCTAACCAGTACGTACAAGAACACCTGCCTGGGTTCTAGACCTAGCTTGTTTCTGCTTGAGGCTGATACTTGCTCTCACTTGCATTTCCCAGTCTGATGCAGCTGGCGACTGGAAGGATGCTGATTTCTACAACCTTGGGTAGCAGTTGAGATGGTTTCTAGAGAAAACCAGTCAGAAAACTTCACAGTGTCTATTTTCTTCAACTCTTAAATGAACTGGAAGCACCAAAGGGTACTCTCCAGCTCTTTAGCATATCCAGAAAGGCAATAAAGACAAAAGCTGTCCTGCTTTCGTACCACAAAGATCACAGAATCAAGTGATGTCCTTGTATGGGAGTAAACTTAAGATTGCACAAACCTTTGTGCACATCAGATTGTAGCTTGCAGTAGAGTTTGCTTCCTAATTTATATCAGTAAAAGTTCCATTTAGAAGGTCTACACATCCTGCAGGAGGAATAAAGCATTTTAAATACCACATTGCAAATCAAATTGTATATATGTTTGGCATCAATATATTGCAACTACACTAAGAATGTTATTGGGTATTAACTGTGCTATTGTGAACAGCTGGCTGAACTAGATTAAATCAGTTTAAGTAGCTTCTACCTCAGACATCCTTTGATTTTCTTTTTAAATAAATTCTGAGACTTCAGAACTCTTATATGATATTCAGCATAAGTTATTTCATGTACATTAAAACAAAGACTGCTTTTAAAGGCAAAACTAGAAGCGTTAACACTCTTGCTAGTAGGTGTGCTAGCTTTTAACAATGACCACGACTACTTACTGCAACAGGCCATTTCAAGATAAATAACTCGCTCCAAACAATAAGTCACAAACGAATAGCTACGTAAGCACCGGAAAGTGCATGCACGGATACCTCGGGTATGTGTGCCATTACTGTGGGTGTAACCTAAGCTCGCAGTTTTACTCAAAGCCTTGTAATAATGTCAGTCCTATTGTGGATAGGAGAAGTTACGTTGGGCAGCCACAAGATGGCAGCTGGACGTGAAAGCTGTGCGAATACCGGCACAGTTTGCTCTGTGTAACGCTTTGAGAAGGTCCTTCTCAGCCTGCAAAATGCAAAAGCCCTACAGTCAGCTGGTGTGCAGAACTCAGCCCACAGCAGAGGAGCCTTTCTCAGTGTCTGCCTCTATAGAATGGGGAATGTTCTTAGATTGCAATAATTATTACATAATGCTTTACAAACTTTGTTCTAACCGTAATAAAAGGCAAAGGCACATTTGAATAGACTGTGCTGTTTATGTTAGCATTTCCCTACAGTAAGGGAAATGACTGGCACAGTAAAATCAGACAAGCAATAGAGAAATACCCTTACAAAGTTCCTGTCTGCTTAGGTTCTCCCAGGACAGTACTCCAAAACTGGAAAACAACAAACAAATTTTGTTAGTTGGGGATCCATATTTATGTTCTCCTCATTTCCAAGAGCAAGTTCATTGGTTTGAGAAAGGATTTTTCTATGTCAAAGTCTGTCCAAACGTCTTCTCTGAGGAGATTCTTTTTCCTGCATTATTGAGCTTCAATTTTCAATTAAAATTTAAAAAAAAATCAAACTTGGTTAGATCAGTAAGAATTACATTTCAGGTTATAAGCTACATTTGCTCCTGGGAGCCTTCTTTTCTCCTTTCTCCATCATTTTTGTTTGCAAGTAACTTAAATAGCAGCTGAATGAGCAGGACATTACATTAGGCACTGACAGGCAGATCAGTCAGTTAAAAAACTTCCAAACATTTGATTCTGATTCACCGCATGTCTGTGACCTTCAGCAAGTTTTGCTGACACTCCAATATGTTCTTCCTTTTCTAACACCCTAGAAAGCATCCCGATGATACCATATATCTATATGTATAACCCACAGGTCAGATGGTCTAAAATACAGTTATTTGATTAAAAACCTGCAACCTGCAAAATTAAAGGCAGAAGCAGAGAGTGTGCTGGAAGAGAGAAAGCAGGCTGTGGGCAAGTTGGGAACAAAGAAACCTGTAGGGGAAGAAGCAATGGTAGGATGAACTTGACCACGCACCCACATCCTGCTGTACTGCTGAACTGTGCAGCGTAGAAGAACCCCCTCTTCTGCTGTATTTGCACATAAAATCTGACACTGCTTTTACTTAAATACCCTCTACTAAAACATTAATGCAACACGGATATTTGTGCAATCATCAACCCATCTCCACCATGCCCACTAGGATCCACGTCCTTACAGACAATCTGGGGTTGTCTCATTCACTTAGGCAACTAAAAGCATATGGCAGTTCCAAAAGAGACAGGTAATCTTCCATCAGTGTACAAATCCTAAAGTTAAAAGTATGAGCATTTGAGTGGCTCAGTAAATTGTGCCAGCAGATTCCACGTTGACCTCCTGAGAAGAATGCAGTTGAGATGAAGTCACATTTTCATCTGACCATTGACATTTCTTCCTGAAACAAAGTCTAACAACAGTTCTTAGAAACACTTAGAAACCACGTGAACTGTAGTAATTAGTTTCCTAAACTTTTATAAAAGTGCTTTGGCAGCTGCTGCTTTAAACTGTTTGTTTTTTTTAAACTAAAATTATATAAATATTCATATCTGACCGTTGGGAACATTAAACTATTATTCACCAAATACAAGGAATTTACCATTTGTCTCACTGCTGTAATTGACTTTATGCAGAATACTATCCAACCATGTCAGGTAGATCTGGCATTTTTATTGTAGTGTCTTTGAGCATAAGTACTTCAGCAACATCATGGAGTGTAGCAAAGATTAGAAATCCCACTCACCTGTAAGCGTCTCCTTACATGAACACGTCTTTCAGGAGGGAGGAGCACTGCATCCTGGCACTTCCTCATTGCAGTTCTGCAGGTCTGATCTCAGCTGCTGTTGCCTCTAGTTGGTTCGACTGTAATCTGGACAATAAACAAAAATTACAGTGCTGAAGTTGAATAGCAGGCTGTGACTACTGCCCGTAATTTATGTGGGGATCTCTTTTGGCGTAGCTTGTCCTTAGTTTTGTCATGACAGATAACTTCTCTTATATGCCTCGTGGGTGAGTGAGCACAGAGACATGTAGCTCATCACTTGCTATCCCCGTGAGTCCATGATGCTGGAAAATCCCAAGAGAAGGCAGGAAGAAAGCATTCAGGCTTACAGCATCTGACACCTGCTATTTCCTGAAGCAGCAACTTCCAGTCCCTGTAAAAAGCAGCAAAGGTGAGAGGCAGTTTAGAAAAGATGGATGGATTTCATCCATCAGTGGGAACGCAGGCAGTGGAAATGGGAGAGAACCACGAGGTTGGATGCAGGCTGATACAATTCCACTGATAAAACCAGTAGTGTGTCATATCCCCAGAAGCCTGGATCCTTCTGCTTTTCATGAGATCCACACATAAAAGGAAATTAAGATCTTCCTCGCATATCGGATGGGACATTGTCAAAACGTGACATAAAGCAGTCAGGCTGAATTCAGGCGATGTAAGCAGCACTACTGCAGTGAATGTCGTGCTGAAGGTCGGCTGCAGTTGGATTGCATATCTGAATTCAAGTAGGCTGTATTTACAGAGAAAGCAAAGCCTTATTTTGGTCACGAGAATGACATTTTGCTGTCTAACTTCAGACAGCGACTTCCTTGTGTACAGGAAGCACTGAATTGTAGATTCCCTTGGGCATTTCTACAGGAAATAAACCCAGCTGCAGCTCAACTTTTTGTTGTTTTGTATTTGTTTTTAAAAATCTGATCATTTTTGTGGTACTGCTGAGTTGGAAATCCGTTGGAATTCTATCCAAATTCAGTTGATTTCGACAGACCTGGAGCTTATTGTTCTAAGTTGAGATTTCAGTTTCTATTTCTCGTACACGTGTCATGATCCACAAGCCTGGGAGCTAATTACTGGAAGCAATCACAAAACCAGTATTTCTCAGATGATTTTCTCCAGCGGTTTTTGTGTTCCTTTCAATAGACACCAAAAGTGCCAGACAACTTTTCCATCTTCTCCAGGTTGGGATGGGCAGGAGGCAGATTATAGAAACCCATTTATTTCAGGTTTCCATTTTAAAAAACGAATTTATAGTGAAGATGTTTTTCTTAGGATGGGGGAAGCTCTTCTAGGTTAAGCTAACGTTCAAATGCTCAAGTAAAAGAAATTGGAAGCAAATATCAACTTACATTTGAAAACGCGGGCATAGAAGGACAAGTGACACAGCGAAGCTGCTGCAGATGCCCAGCACAGCTCTGCTTTGATCTGCTGCTGGAACCACGAGTCATCTGCATCTTCCATTGGCTGCCAGCAGACGTTCCCTGGTAGGATGCTGTAACTCCTTAGTGCCTGCAGACTGTTTTCACGGGCTGATTTATTACCTGCCTGTAACGAATGAGATGGATGCTTTTTTCCTCACAGTGAGAACTCTGAGGGAGGGATGTGATGATGGGGACACCGCAGCCGCCAGAAGCAGCGCCTCCTGGGGGAGAGTTCGGACCTGCTGTCAGGAGAGGAGACTCAGAGAGCTTCGCGGCTTGTGGGACAAACTGGGTTTAAAATAGGTTGGCTATTCGAGAAGCCAAAACGACAGGGGGTTTATGCTGTTGATCACAGTTCAGAGCAGCAGTTCCAGTCCATGTCACATGTAGTCTTTGTACGCTAGCGGGCTTACTGTGTACACAGCATCCTTCTCTCTTCTTGTCTTTTTCTTCCCGCGTATCTTTCCATTTGTTAAGTTTGCCCCATGTGACTCTCAGATTGCAGCTTACTGCCCTTAGCCGTTCCTTATCCCGTTTGGATCTTGCCATTCATATTCCATGAAACTCTTTTGCAGTGCATCCCACTGATGACGGGAACCAGACATTATTCTTACCCTAGGATCCTACTGACTATGGCAAGTTCTGATGCTATGGGGACAGGCAGGTACTTTAGGAATCCCAGCAGAAGGAAATCAGACCACAGGGCTGTGGTTACACTTAGAGTTTTAGAATTACGTGAACAAGCAAGCAGCATAGCTTACTGTTACCTACAAGGGAGACCTCACTGCAGCCTTCCAGTACTCAAAAGTAGCTTACAAGCAGGAGGGAGGCCAACCTTTTACATGGTCTAATACTGATAGCACAAGGGAGAATGGCTTTAGACTAACAGAGGGGAAATTTAGGTCAGCTGGTAAAATGAAGTTCTTCACTCAGCGGGCTGTAGGGCCCCAGCACACCTGCCCAGAGGGGCTGTGGGTTCTCCACATCTGGAGGTGCTCCAGGCCAGGTTAGTGGGGCCAATTCCTCTTCTAGATTTCCAGTGTCCCTACCCCTGGTGATCCAGCACTCAACAGAAGGGCTGAACCACACTGCTGGCAGCTGGCTTGCTTGTGCCTTACTGACTATCCCCACAGCTGGTGCATGAAAGAGGGAGAGAGAATCAGGATTGATGTGTCAGCAGCTTGCTTCCATGTGGTGGCTCTGTGTGCTGTATGATCACTTTGTACTCTCCCACCACCTCCTGGAGCTGCTCATCCTGTGCCATGCTGGAGCCCCTTGGACCCTGGGTCAAACCGTGATTGTTAGCCCCTAGAGCTCGTTAGATGCCTCTAGATCTCTCACACTCTATTGGCTTCCCTTAGTTTTGTCCTTTCCCCCCTCCCAGTACAATCCAGTTCTGCCCAGTCCTTCATTATATAACCTAGTGGAGGAACCAAAACCAGTAGGAAGCTCTGTGGGGGCTGGGGGTAGGGGAAGTGATAGCAGCGTCTTGTGACAGAGGGAGGGGGGACATGCAGAACAGGGGAAAAGAGGAGACATGATGACAGAGAGACATGGGGATTATTGAGGGCTAGAAGGACATGGGATCTGCAGGGGCATGGGGGCATAGCAGATTGTGGGAACACGGGGGAACATGGGAACCCGAGGGACACAGGGAACATAGGAGATCATGGAGACATGAGGGACATGAGAGACATGAGAATATGGGGGGCATGGAGTCACAACACAAAGCATCAGGGAGGTGGCATGGGCACTGGGGACAGGTGCCACTGCTGCTCCTCTAGAATGTGACAGAAATTCCCACCACCTACGTCAGTGGTGACAGGAAGTGATACCACAACTTCCCTTTTTCACCCCAGAAAGGAGACAGCGGCTGAGGATGATGGAGACAGCAGAGGAGAAGGCGCGGTAAGAGGGGAAAAGGGGGGATCCTGTATGGCTCTGTCCCTGTCCTTGCCCCCAATCCTGCACTGGTCCTATCCCCTGCACCCTTCCTGTCGGCAAATCCCGGCATCCCTTTCCCCAGCACTCCTCATCTTACGCAGAGTTCTTGTCCCCAAATCCTCAACTCCATATGCCAAGCCAGTTCTGCACTGGGTTTTGCAGGGAGGAGGGCAGCAGTAGTGCTCTGGGTTACACTGGTCATGGTGGGCAGTACTTGGTTATACTGGTTGGGGTCAGTGAGTCATCCTTGGCAGCACTGGGCTGTTCTGGTCCCTGTGCCCCAGCCCCTGACCCTCCCTGTGTCCCCCAGGCCCAGCGCCAGGATTTGTCCCCCCCACTGCTGCCCACCCCAGCTGCTGCTGCTGCTGCTGGTGACAGTGACACCGATGCCAAAGGTGCACCCATATGGCTTTCGCAACTGCATTGAGGATGTCAGGGCATCTTTGCGCTTCCGCTGCATCCAGCGCTTCCTGGAGTCGCCGGCCCTGGCAGTGTCTGACCTGCCACCACATGCCGTCTCACTCAATCTGTCATACAACTTAATGCGCTGCCTGCAGCCCTCTGCCTTTGCCCGCCTGCCACAGCTGCTCACCCTGGACCTGGCCTACAACCATCTGGAGACCCTTTCCCCTGGTGCCTTCAATGGATTGGGTGTGCTGGTGATGCTGAACCTGTCTCACAATCGTCTGACCACACTCGCCGAAGGGGTGTTCAACAGTTTGGGCAACCTGTCCTCGCTGTGGGTACAGCATAACCCCCTGAGCACGGTGTCACCTGGTGCTCTGCTCCCCCTGCTCAACCTGCGCCGTCTGTCTCTGCGGGGCGGGCGGCTGAACGGCTTGGGGGCGGTGGCAGTGGCGGTGCAGGGCTTGGCACAGCTGGAGCATTTGGACCTATGTGAAAACAACCTGACAACGCTGGGGCCAGGCCCACCACTACCCGCCTCGCTGCACACCCTGCAGCTGTGCAACAACTCGCTGGGGGATTTAGCAGGGGGGAGCCCAGAGATGCTATGGCACGTGAAGATACTCGACCTCTCCTACAACAGTATCTCACAGGCGGAGGCCTTCGCCCAGCTCCGCCTGCGCAACATCAGCCTGCTCCACCTGATGGGCAACCCCTTGGATGTCTTCCGCCTGTTGGACATCTCTGACATCCAGCCTCGCAGCCTGGATTTCTCTGGGCTGGTGTTGGGGACTCACGGGCTGAAAAAGGTGTGCCTGAGGCTGCAGGGTCCCCGGGCCTTGCAGCGGCTGCGGCTACAACGCAACGGGCTGAAGGTGCTGCAGTGTGATGCGCTGGCGTCGTGTCCTGTGCTGCAAGAGCTGGACCTGTCCTGGAACCGGCTGCAGCAGGTGGGCTGTGCTGGCCAGCTGCTGGGCAAGAAGCAGCAGGAGGAGCTGGAAGTGCTGACAGTGGAGCACAACCTGCTGAAGAAACTGCCGTCTTGCCAGGGGGCCCAGGTGCTGCCACGGCTGTACAACATTTCCTTCCGCTTTAACCGCATCCTGACTGTTGGGTTCCATGCCTTCGCCTACGCCCCGGCCCTGCAGGTGTTGCAGCTCAATATTAACAGTCTAGTGTTTCTGGACAGGCAGGCACTGCGGGGGCTGCACAACCTGACAGAGCTGCGTCTGGACAACAATCTGCTGACCGATCTCTACAACAACTCCTTCATTGACCTCCACAGCCTGCGCACCCTCAACCTGCGCAACAACCGTGTCTCCGTCCTCTTCCCCGGTGTCTTCCAGGGGCTGTCTGAGCTGCAGACGCTGGATTTAGGGGGCAACAACTTGCGCCACCTGGCCTCACAGTCACTGCAGGGACTGTCCAAACTGCGTAGGCTGTACCTGGACCGCAACAGACTGTTGGAGGTGAGCAGCAGAGTGTTTGCCCCGGTGCAGGCTACCCTGGGGGTGCTGGACCTGCGGGCCAACAACCTGCAGTACATCTCACAGTGGCTGCACCAGCCACCACCCTTCCGCTACCTGAGCAGCCTGTATGACCTTAAGCTGCAGGCGCAGCAGCCCTATGGGCTGAAGATGCTGCCTCACCACTTCTTCCAGGGCTTGGTGGAGCTGCAGTGGCTGTCGCTGTCGCAGAACATGCTGCGGGCCATCCCACCAGATGTCTTCGAGGACCTGGGCAAGCTGCGCTCCCTGACATTGGCTGACAGCAGCAATGGGATACATGACCTGCCTGAGGGCATCTTCAGAAACCTGAGCAACCTGCAGTTCCTGGACCTGGAGAATGTAGGTCTGCACTCACTCACTCTGGAGGTTTTCGGCAACCTCAGCCAGCTGCAGGTGCTGCACTTGGCCAGGAACGAGCTGAAGACCTTCAATGCCAGTGTTGCCAGCCGGCTGTCCTCCTTGCGCTACGTGGACCTGCGCAAGTGTCCGCTGAGCTGCACCTGTGACAACACGTGGCTGCAGGGCTGGCTGAACAACAGCCGTGTGCAGGTTGTCTACCCCTACAACTACACCTGCGGCTCACAGCGCAATGCCTACGTCCACAGCTTTGACACACGTGTCTGCTTCCTGGACCTGGGGCTCTATCTCTTTGCTGGGACTGCGCCGGCAGTGCTGCTGCTGCTGCTGGTGCCGTTGGTGTACCACCGCACCTACTGGAGGCTGAGGTACCACTGGTACCTCCTGCGGTGCTGGGTCAACCAGCGGTGGCGGCGGGAGGAGAAGCGCTACCTGTATGACAGCTTTGTGTCCTACAATTCGGCTGATGAAAGTTGGGTGTTGCAGAAGCTGGTGCCTGAGCTGGAGCGTGGCGCCTTCCGACTCTGCTTGCACCACCGTGACTTCCAGCCGGGCCGCAGCATCATTGACAACATCGTGGATGCTGTCTACAACAGCCGGAAGACGGTGTGTGTGATGAGCCGCAGCTACCTGCGCAGCGAGTGGTGCTCTCTGGAGGTGCAGTTGGCCAGCTACCGGCTGTTGGACGAGCGGCGTGACATCCTGGTGCTGGTGCTGCTGGAGGACGTGGGCGATGCTGAGCTGTCTGCCTACCACCGCATGCGAAGGGTGCTGCTGCGGCGCACCTACCTGCGCTGGCCTCTCGACCCCACGGCCCAGCCGCTCTTTTGGGCACGGCTGAAGAGGGCACTGAGGTGGGGAGAGGGAGGAGAAGAGGAGGAAGGAGAAAGTTTGGGTGGAGGGGCAGGAAGGCCCAGGGAGGGAGACAAGCAGGTGTAGTGGAGGTGTCAGCTGGCTGTAGGATGGAGGAAGATCAGCCGTAGGGTGGAGGACAACAGCTGGCCAAAATGTGAAAGAGAACCATCCATAGAGTAGAGGACAACAGCTGGCCAAAGGGTGGAGGAGAATCAGTGATAGGCTGGGCAGCAACTATCCGTATAGACAACCAGCTGCAGGATGGAGTGCAACAGCTGCCCGTACAGAAGACTACAGCTGACCGTAGGGTTGAGGAGAACCAGCCATCAGATGGGGGACAACTGATCATAGGGTGGAAGACAACTAGCTGTAGATGGGAGAAAAGCTGTCTGTAAGATGGAGGACATCCAACCGCAGGGCTACAGAGAGGAAAGCAACTGGCTGTGCAGAGGAGGAGAAGCAACCACAGAGAGAATCACAACAGGGCTTTTCTCATCCCAGAATGCCAGGTTTCCATCCCAAAGGACACCAGAATGGCCTTTCTCGCTCCACATACTCAGATCTGCCAATCCAGGTGACTGTCGAAATTCTTATGTACTGTAGAATTAGATTCTGAGATTCCCCTCCAAACAGGCCCAAGAACAACCTTCCTCGCTCTAGACTGTTCCCCTCAAACTGGCTTTTCTTGCCTCGAAATGCTTGTACCCATCCCAAAGGACCCCCAAAGTGCTCTTCTCCCCCAGAGCAGAGTTTCTGGGATCCCACAAGGCATTGCCCCCCTGGGGTGCAGCAGGCTCTGTTGTGCACAGACAGGGGTCCCCAATAAAGCGAGGCTACTCCGCTTCACTTGTCCCTTGCTCTGGTCATATGTGGGGTGAGGTGGATTGGGATGGCATTTTATGGGGCCAGACGATGGCACAGTCAGATGAGGGGAGCGCTGTCCCTGAGTTCTTTTTGGACATTGTTTGGGATTCTGGCTGCAAAATGGGGGGAAAACAGAGATTCTGAGCAAAGAGTGGGCTGAGGTGGGAGAGCCCAGGTGGTCTCAAACTCCCGCAAGCCCTTTCAGTATCACCAGAACCCCCTGGAGCTCCCCTTTCCCCCTTGGAAAGCCCTAGTGTGCTCAGCCTCTCCTGCCTTCAAGGTTCCTCCAGGCCCTGCATTCTCCTCCCAAAGTCCTGTTTTCCCTTCAAGCACCTTTAATATCCCCAGAGACACCTGGAGTTCCCCCAGAACCACTCCAGAGTGCCCCATTTACTACCCTCAGAGCCCGCTATTGACAGGGATGCGCTTTGTGGGAGGAAAGGCATCCTCAAAATCCTTGCTGATGTGTTCTACCTAAGCTTGAATCCAAAAGCAAAAGTGCTGTAGTAGTTTCAGGGTGGGTCTGTTTATTGTTTGTTTTTGCCTCTTGTAAAATTGATGAGCAGCTCAGGAGAGGAAAGTTTAAATTCTGGTATTGGGAGAAACAAAGGGAAAACAAATGGGAGGAAGAAAGAAGACGAAGCCAGACTCTTTGCAGCTGTGCCAAGGCAAGGGACAAGAGAGGACACATTGAAATACAGGAACTTCCATTCACATGGTCACACACTGGGACAGGTTGCCCAAAGAGGTTAGAAAAGCACCATCCCTCTGGATATCCAAGTATGGGATGTGGTCCTGAGCCACCTCCTCCAGCTGGCCCTGGTTTGGAAGGGGAGAGTGGCCAGGTGATGATGGCCTGAAGTGGTTTACAGCTATGCTATAAATACATAAACACGAGCTGCATGCAGAACCACTTGCTTTACATCTTTCCTTGCATGGCAATGGTTTCTGAGGGCTTTCCAGGAAACCCCAGCACAGCAGCAGGACCTCAGCACGACCAGATGCACTTGTGGGACTCCATGAAGCAGTGGGACACTGAGAGGAACATTCCCAGGGTACCCATGGCCTCGTGCTGGAAGAAGGAGCAGGAGGGAGGGCAGAGGCAGAGCCAGAAGCAGGGGCACGAGCAGATGCCTGCACCTCAGCCAGCTGAGAAGGGCTCCCAGGCTGCCTGCCCAGACCTCAGATCCAGCCTCAACTCAGCACGAGAAAAGCACAGCAGATTCTTATCATATTTATTAATATTTTTTTTTCCAATACAGTAAATCCTCTCTACAGCGACAGGTTAGTTAAATCTGGTTTACATATTGCCTTCTTGTGTGAGAACTGTGGCCTCGACACCACTGTGACAAAACCAGTTTCGCTCAGACAGGGAAAGGGGGAAATGCGTTCGATTCTGATGTGACTGGGAAAAGAGGAGAACCAGTAAAATCAAAAGAACAAACCACAGAGGGAACAGAACGAACCAACACAACCCAGGTGGGAAACCGAAGGCAAGCACGGCCAGACCACCTCAAATGGAACCACACGGCACCACTTGTACGAGAGAACGGGGGCGCAAACCCAAAGGTCAGGGACGGACAACCCCATATATATAATATGTATAGGTATTTATATATATATCATCTGAAGGACACGCTGAGAAATGGGTGATCGCAGTGGTATCTACAGAAAAAAAAGTCTGCTTAGCATTTAGAGTCACACCAAGAAGGAAGCACGTAGCAGAGTGAATGGGGGAAAACAGGGACACTGGCATCGTCAGCGTTATGGGGTCCGAACCAAAGTGCCGGCCTTGGGGCCAGGAGCCCTCGAGCACCTGCTGGGAGCCCTGTGGCCCCTTGATGGGGGCGAGGGCCTGTGGGGAAAGTGCTTCAGGGGGCTGCAGGGGACCTGCTCCAGCCCACATGATCCAGAGCAGGTGGATCCTGTCCCAGGGCCGCCATGAGACCCCCAGCACCCATCACCAGAGCTGGGCTCTCCTTTGGCCCAGGCACAGGAGGAGCTGGGCTGGGTGGCCGATCGCAGGGTTACACAACGATGTGGCTGTCCATGCCACCTGGGGCTGGATGGGGCCTTGCAGACTGCTTAGAGCCAAGCCCTTGATGGCCCGCTCCCTGCAGAGGTGAGACACGGGGGAACCATCTCCCATGGACAAAGCCAGGTGTGGAACGTTCCCCATGTGCCATGGGGTCACCCTGCAGAACCGGCACGCCGCAGTGGGGTGCCCTGAGGGGCCAGGGGTGCAGGGGGCTTCCTGGAGTGGGGTGGTCTCATCTTATTGCTAATGGCTCTGCTGCAGTGACAGCCAAAGGCTGAGGGGGTGGATGCTCATGGTGATCCCAGACCCAGCAGCCTCTGAACTTTGGTGGCCTCAGACCAGGGCCACCACATCAGGGACCGGGTGAGGCAAGGGGCAGACACTGCCCCCACATGCATTTTTGGTGGCAGGCAGCAACTGACCTTTTTGCAACAGGGCCCAGGCAGCACCGTGCATGGGATGTGGGCTGGGGGGATGCCCGTGACCCCCTTTTGCCCTGATGGCTCAGGCTGGGACCTCTGCCCCTGCCCTGGGCAGCCCCCAAGGTGCATGGCAGGGAGGGGCACAGGCAGGATGCAATTGCTCACGATGCCCAGTGCACCTGGGCTGCAGGTCCTGCCCGTGCCAGAGATCCCACGCAGTGCCCAGGGAACGGCTGCTGGGGAGAATGGGAGCTGCGGCCCCAGGATGGGCACTGTGCTCTCCCCAAAATGACCACGCGCAGCACCCCAGCCCTGGCTTCCTTCTGGCTTGGCCACCCTTGAGAGACCGACCTACCTCTCTGCATCCTGCTGTTCTGCTCACGTCCTGCTGTCCTGCCCATGTCCCACTGTCCTGCTCCATCCCCCCATCCCATCTCCGCTCACCCATCCCGGCCACGTCCCCCTGCCATCCTCCCTTCCACACCAGGGCCGAGGCAGTGCTGGGGAGGGTGAGAACTGAGGCAGAGCCACGTGTGACTATTGGGCTGAGCTGGGACTCAGAGCCTGCAGATGACAAGGAGAAACTCCTCTGGTGCCCAGCGAGGGAGGGAGGCCAACAGCAAAGAAGATGAATCAACCCCAGGGGAGCGAGAGCACTGGCAGAGGTCGTCCGCGGGGCGGGTGGGTGCTGGCGGGATGCTGACGGATGGGAAATGGCTCTGGAGGAAACGGTGGTGGCAGCCACGGGCCTCAGCACGATACCTCCATGGTGTGGTTGATCTGCCCCATGGCCTCGCTGCTCTCCGAATGGGTACAGGCACGCGGTCGGGCACCTTCCACAGAACTGGCGCTGGTGAGCGAGGCTGTGCGGGAGCGTGCCAGGCGGGTCATGCTGGCGGACGGCACTGCATGGGCACAGAGAGGGGGTCTGGGTGCTCGGCCAGGAGAGGTTGGGCTGACACTGCCTAATGCAAGCAAAGCTGCTGGCCTGGAGCGGGTTCCCCAAGGCAGATGGCCCCAGGCACAAGCTTGCAGCATGCAGTGCCACAACATGAGCAGCTCCGTGCTGGCAGAGGATGTGGTGCCCCAGCCAATCCCCTGGGCAGTGAGGCAGTGGGAAGCCTCAGCCACCATGCTCCAGGGGGGTGTGAATGGGGACGGGAGCTCTCCCGGCTCCCCGGGGTGAAGGTGGCGCCTTCCTCCAGCCAGGAAGCACGGAGGGCATCACTCCTGTCCTGTGGAAGAGCACACGGTGGGCATGCTGCCTGCATGGGAGGCTCGTCTGAATGCCATCGCTCAGCCCTCAGCCCTGGCTCAGGGTGGAGGCAGCCCAACGCTTTGGGCAAAGCGCAGCAGAACAGAAGGCGCTGTCTGGGAAGGGCCAGCCCCACAACCAGGCTGCTCCCAAAGGCGCCCCAGCAGCCTCAGGACTCAGCGCCAGGAGGGCACCATGCAGGGCGGGCAGCACCGAGCGGTACCTGCACCTCCACTCAGCCTCCGATCCTTCAGGTGGGCGACTGGCAGGGCGGGAGCAGGAGGAGGGCAAGGAGGGCAGAGAGAGAACGTCAGCTACACTGGGGGCTGCACGGGGCCACAGGTCTCCT
Source organism: Tetrao urogallus (assembly GCF_951394365.1). Taxonomy (NCBI): domain Eukaryota; kingdom Metazoa; phylum Chordata; class Aves; order Galliformes; family Phasianidae; genus Tetrao; species Tetrao urogallus. Next base: position 16,925,918 of record NC_136825.1, read on the forward strand.
CCTAACCCAGCGCGTGCACAGATTTGCGTGGCTGCACACAGACCTGCACACACACACACGCAGAGACCCACACCTACACAGTTCTCTTGCACACAGAGCCTGTACGCCCCACACCCCAAACGCACGGATGGGCACCTCGTACACATACAGCACTCCAGACACGTTTGCAGCTCTCTGTCAGGATGGGCACACACAAGTGCCAGGCTCTGCCACACACACATACACGCACGCACACCCAGGCAGCCCCGTGCCCAGCCCTGGCACTCACTGTAGCCCATGCCTTGCAGGAAGTACTTGAAGGCTTCGGTCAGCTTGCCGGGCTGCGGGGAGAGAGCAGAAGGAGCTGAGGCACAGCCCTACACCACCACCAGTACCCCTTGGGAGCTCTGTGCCCACATCAGCCCAGCCCTTTCCAGATAGGAGCCTCACCAGTGCATGTCTCAGGGGCCAGTATAACTCAGCTGCTGGAGAGCACTCACCTGTGTGACCTGGGGCAGCCCACCAGAATCCGCCATCTGCACACAGAAGGTTCTGGTTAGTCTGGGGGACGCCTTTTCTCCCACCCCAACCCCTGGTGCCCACTGGCAGGATTCTACTGCCAGGCCACCCTGCTCACTCCAGTCCCACGTGAACCTGGGGCAGGTAGACAGGGACAACCTGTAATGCTGGAGCACGGAGCAACAGGGCACTGCACAAGCAGTGGAGGCCACCCTGATACCCTCACCACCCACTTACCTTCAGAAAAGTGGTGTTTGTGGGATCCAGCTTGGAATTACACTCCACCTGTAGGTGAGAGGGACAAGAACGAGCACCCTGGGGTGCCTCATGCCTGGCAGAAGCTGCCACAGGTACCATCTTTGGTCCCAGCACCGTGCTGGCCAGGCAGCCACGTGTGCCCATGTGCCTACAAGCATGGGTGCCTACAATCACTTACCACACCCTCTTCAGCAGGAGCGTTGTCTCCCACCACCAACATCACAGGGCAACTGGAAATGAGAGGAGGAAATGGCAGAGTCAGGGCTCAGGCTGGGCTCCTTGCCCTGGGCGGTGCCTGTGCAGCTCTTACCGCAGTGTCTTGGCGTTGGGCACAGTGCCGGGCCGGTTGATGTCCAGATCCCTGCGGCTGGAGGAAGCAGAGAGAGCCAGTGTGAGCATGTAGGCAGGCACAGAGCTGGGCTATGCCCACAGAACGGCTCTGTGGAGCCCTGCTGTCCCAGCATACTGTGATCCCCCAGTATGCTGCTCCCAGCTGGCCTGCACTAGAGGGTGACAGCAGCACTCAGTGGGCTGGAGGTTGCCGTGACCTCGGGGCCACCTGGCAAAGACGGCGGTGTTGCTGGATGCTGCTTACCCGTTGTACATGTTGAGGAAGAGCTGGAGGTTGAACTGGTTCACCACGCTGCCAATCTGCTGCCTGTAACTCTGCACCAGCTCCGTGTTGTTCACCAGCTCCTCCTGCACCAGCAGGGGACAGAAATCAGGACCAGGGCTGCCAGGTGCCCATGCCTCGCCCACTGACAGCAGAACAGCAGGATGCAGGCACGGATCTCACCCAGCACTTGGGTAGGGCTGAGCCCCAGAGCAGGCAGAAGAGATGCAGGCAGGGCTTTGCCAAGCCCATCCCCAGCACCACAGCACCCAGCACATGGGGGTAGGGCACAGCTAGGCTGGGATGCTGTGGGGACAGGTGCAGGCAGAATGCAGGGCAGGCAGCCCTTACCTGGCTGAACAGGTGGGACAGGACCATGTCTGGCAGTGTGCTGGTGAGGCCCGAGAGCTGTGGAGGGAGCACAGGGAGTTACCATCCTGCCCTGGCTGGCTCCTGCCCTGGCACCACAGGTGGCGTGGGATGGGAGCCTAAGCACCTAAGGGTGCCACCAGAGCTTGGAGGAGTTTGGGGTTCTGCTCACCTTAGCAGCTGCCCAGTCAATCCAGCCTTTGCCATTGGGGTCGATATTCATGAGGACCAGCCCTTCAACCAGGTCGGGGAAGATGAGCTGCACCAAGCAAGAGAAGGGATGTTCAGCACGAAGAGGCAATGTGCCCACCAGCAACACTGCCCACTGTGCAGGCACTACAGCCAGGCCAGGGGCTTCCCAAGTTGTCCTGGAGCCCTGAGGGCCAACATGGCCCTGTCTTGGCACAGCACTGCCGTCCCAACCTCCACTGTCCCCCAGGAACCTTCACGGCATCACTCTGTGCCTGGGGTGACAGCTCAGGCTCCTGCCCACATGCTGGGCTGGCAGAAGGCACAGTCAACGCAGGGCCACTCCATGCTCACCGCAAACTTGGCCAGCACGTAGGCTCCTGCCCCAACACCGATCCCGATCACATACTTGAATCTGGAAAGCAGAGACGTACGCATAAGGAAATGGTGGGAAGCCCCAGGGCATCCATTCCACGAGGATGGGGCACAAAATGACACACGGGGTACTGGCTGGCCAGGACAACTGCCCCAGCCCCAAGCCCTCCTGCCGTGCTGCTCCCTGCACCAGCTGAAGAGAGGTTGACTCACCCAAAGTGCTGCACCACGCTGGGTAACATGGCAGCCAGCTGGTCCATGGATGGGTACTGGTACCTGCAGCAGGGAGGGCACAGGGAGGTGGTTGTGGGGCCTGGGAAGAGCTCACAACCCTGCTCACCCACCAAGCACCACATTGCCCACCCTGGGCTCTGACACAGCAAGCGGGTGGTTGCCCTGGCAAGGACATCCGGTGGGCATGGCAGGTCCCCAGCACAGGCACCTACCCCTGCGGGAACTGCGAGGCTCCTGCCTGCTGGCCTGGCGCATCCACGTGACACACCACAAAGTGTTTTGTGATCTCCTGCATGTCTTCGTAGTTGAAGAAGGTGTTGAAGCAAAGCTTGTCTGTCAAAGGGAGGCAGCGATCAGAGACCAAACACCCAGCACCCACCAGGGCCTGGTGTATGAGGGGAGCATGGGAGACTGCCTTGGCCAGGAGCCGACGTGCCAGCAAAGCTTCCCACCCCCTCCCTCTGAGCTTCTGGCCTCTACAGCAGAGACCACGGCCACTGTTAGCAAGGGCTGCGTGTCCCTAGCAGGAATGGAGTGCATGGGGACGGACACCAAGGACTGCGGGACAAGGCTGCAGGGGCTCAAAACAGCCACACTGCTCCCATCCAGCATGGCTGAGATCATTCTCATCCACTCCATGCTGTCTTCAGAAAGAAGCAGGATGGCTAAAATGGGCGAGGTGGCTCCTTCATCCCAGGCACTCACGGTTGAGGCCCACATCGTGGTACGTCAGGATGGCAGGGCGGTTCCCCTTGGGTGAGCCCCGGATGACCACGTGCAGCAGCCCATAGGGCGTCTCAATGTCGTGTTCCTGGAGGAAGAGGAAAGATGGGTGACATTTGTCCTGCCCCGCACACCCCTCCTGCCCCAGCAACCCTCCCAAGAGTCGTGTGTGTGTGTGTGTGTGTGTGGCCACAGGCTTCAGTGTGGCCAGCATCCCAGAAATGCCTTCCCCATGGGAACCATCTGTGGGTAAGCAAGCACCTGGCAGGCAGCACCATGGAGATTTCTCCTGGGGCTCAGGGCATGCGGCCCCACAGCCCTGGGCAGGGATGAGCCCCAAGCTGCAGGGGGCCCTGCATCTAGGCCAGCAGCAGAGAGCAGGGCATTGCATATAAATACTCCCAGCCTCCATCAGCTCCCCACAGGGCGGAGTTTTCCCAAGCTGGATGCAGCTACTGCATATTTAATAGCAGCCTGTGGATGGTTCCTCTGCAGGCTCTCTGTGACTCCTCACAGAATCCACACGCCAACTCCACATCTGCCTTCACCTTTGACATGAGCAGATTTCACCCATGTGGAAGGCTTGCGATCCCCAGGCTTGGCAGCAGCAATGAGCAAAGTCTGTCCAAATGCATCTCAACCTCTTTCCAGAGACACAGGAGGCTGCCCAGGAGCCAGTGCAGGAAAATGCAGCCATGCCCCAAATAGAGAGTACAATAAATGCAGAGCATCTGGGATGGTACAGGACAGCTGAGACGGGACAGGAAGACCGCAGGAAGGGATGAACAGTTGGGATGGGGTGGGAAGATTTAGGATTGGAAAGGTGTACGGGATGGGATGGGATCTAGGATGGAATGGGTGTATCCACAGGACAGGATGAAGGGATAGAGGTTTCAGATGGAAGGAGATGTGATGGGATAGGATGGTTTAAATTGAGATGAGAGAATGTGGGATGATCGAAGAGGGCTTGGGATGGCAATGATCATGGGATGGGGCAGGTGGGAAACAGGACAGGACAGGAGGACTCAGAGGGCAGGAGACCACGACAGTTTTGGCAACAAGATGTGAGAACAGTGTGACCCACTTGGCCTGGATTCACTACACTGGGGCAAATAGGCAGCGGTCAGATCCCAAACATCGCCCTGGAAAATGCCACATCCTGAGCTCAAAATGAGAGCTAAAATAACCGCAAAACCCCATGCTCAAAAATAGCCATGCCCCACAGAGAGACCAGGAATGCCTTGTGCCACCATTTCCATGGCTTGGGAGGGCAGCGATTGCCAGAGAGAGAAGGGGAGTAAAGGACAATTCCTTCCTGACCACCCTCTGACCCTCACTTCAGCCTCACTAAGGAGAAGGGAGCAGAAGAGCCAGGGTACCATTTCAGGGCACAGATGCCCTCCAGCCCTCACTTGCTGCCATCAGAGCTTCTCCCAGCTAGGGGGTTCCAGGCCCGCTGTCCCAGGCCCACAAGGTCACACTTCATCCTCCTGCCCAAGCCCTGACAGCTACAGACAAGGCCCATGGATGGGATGATGCAGGGGGAATGGCCCCTCCACAGCCACGTGGGCTCCAGCAGGCCACGCGCCACCAAGGACTGTGAAGGACGCAGGCCTCAGACAGGAGGAGCAGCCTGAGGACGGATGCTCCTTGCCATGGTGCCTCTCCACACCATGAGCTGCTGCCCCCAGGGACTCTCAGCACCGGAGGACGGCTCAAGGGCTCCTCAGAGCTGATGCTGAGCTCCCCAAGGACACCCTGACCCAGCTCTCAGTCACACCATCACTCCTCTCCCACGGCTCACGGCACCCAGAATCACAGAATCACCCATCCCTTCCCTCTCACCCACCTCTGCAGGTGTTGAGCAGGGACACCGTGACGGATGAGGAAACTGAGGCAGCAGAATGGCTTGGCCCAAGGTCACCGAGCAGGAGGTGTCCACACAGCCCAATCCTGGGCACAGAGCTCTTTCCTTCCTTCCAACACAGCCCCCTCTGCGCTCCCAGCTCCAAATCACAAGCCTGAGCTGGCATCTCCTTCCCCAGTGCTGTGACCCCCACCCAGCAGGCCAGGCACATCCCTGCCTGCTGCGGCACTGCCGGGTGCCACAGCCCTGCCCTCTGCCGCAGATGCGTCCGTGCTCGCTCAGAGGAGAGGCTCGTGATGGAGAGAATGAAGCTAACAACAAGAAGGGGGTCACTGACGACCCATGGCTGCAGCGAGGCGGTGTGGGGGCTGCAGCACCCTTACGTGCCTGGCAGAGCCCAGCTCCGTGCACTGGGTTCAGCACCCGCAGGGCTCCCACTTGCCCGTCACAGCACTCCCACCTGCCCACCCTCCACACCAGCCTGTTGCCATCACTGCAGAGGCTGCAAGACATCCGAGGGGTCGCTCCCAAATGGCCGTTCCCTGGTCCTCCATCCCCTCTGCTCCCCCCAGACCCCGGGTGGGGTGCAGCAGGGCCCCCCCTGCCCGCAGTCATCCCAGCACATCTGCAGCCATGGCTCAGCTTGTCCCGGCGCGGAGCTCCGCCAGGCCTGAGGAGGACGAGCTCAAGGACAATGCGGCCCCGAAACCCGCGCCGCATCAGGGATGCAGTGGTGGTGTGGCCGCGTGAAGGAAGGGCTCCCCGGCGGGAGCTGCACCCACCCCATCACCTCCCGGCACACAGCAAGCCCCGCTTGGTGCTGTGATCCATCCTGAGCCAGTGGGGTAGGAAGTGGGGCAAAGCCCAGGGGGAAGAGAGGGCGGCACGGCGCCGGTGGTACCTACCCCATCCCAGCACTCGGGCATGGTGAGGAGCGTGCGGGAGAGGATGCGCGGTCAGGGAGGGCCGGGCACGGGGTCCCAGCGCAGGGCACGGTGCTGCAGCGGGCTGGGATGAAGCAGAGCTCTGCGCCGGCTCAGCCCCTCGCCTCGATTTATAACGGAGCCCCAGCCCTGCGCTAAGCCCTCCCTCTCCCTTCCCCCTCAGCCGACGTGCAGCCCCAGCAGGTTTGGCCTCCATGGCAGGCGAGCGCTGTGATGCAGCCTGCAGCCGGCACTCAGCCATTGGCTGCCACGAGAATTATTCATGCTCCAATTGGCCCCAAATACCCTTGTTTATGAAGAAAAACGCCTGGCGCCGTGCGGTACCCGCTCCATCTTCCCTCCTTTGGCAGACCAAACAGGCACAGGCACCCAGATGGGGCTACGCTGACACCGTCTGTGACACAGAGCATCCTCAAGGCAGAGCTCAGCACCCCTCGCCTGTACAGATGTGTGCACACTTGGCTCAGAGCAAACACGCAGAGTCATGCTTGAGCCTGCAGTGATCCAGGCCGGAGCCTGCAGCAATGCACATGCACAGGGAAAGCCCTCTGCACTCACAAACACACACAGCAGGTGGCCTGTGTATGCACATGACCACGCACACAGAGCCTTGTGCACATGTGTGGATACAAACGAATGTTGCCCCAATACACCCTCACCTCACCCAGGAGCATAAGAAGATCTGTGGCCAGGGGGGGAAGGTGCAGATATGAAACAAGAAACACAGTGTGGTTGTGTGGCCACAGAGAGGTTACATGACATGCTGGCATGGACACAAATCCCCCCTCCCCTGCCAGGTGCAGGATGATAGCACAACCCTTATTCAGCCCAAACCTGGACATGGCCAGCGGCAGGTGAATAAGCCAGGAGGAACAGCCCAGCATCCCCAGTGGGTCAGACCGCATCCCTGCGCCACACAGCAGGAGCATGCTTGTCTCTCCACCTGCCCAACGGTCCTATCCAGAAACAGTTCCTCACCATCACGGCCCCGTGTCATTCCCTGCACCTTCAGCCCAACCCTACTGGCTGATAATCAGATAGAAGCAGTTCTGCAGCCTGCAGCGCCTGCCTGGCCAGGCTGGGTAACCACATTCCATTGCTGGACCAAGGCAGCATCCAGCAAGGACACTCCTGCCTCCCCGGCCCAGCATGAACAAGCCAGGCTAGCTCGGAAACTTTGCACTGCATTGTTTTGTCCTGTGGGGAACTCCACCCCAAAGCCCTGGAGACGCACCTGTGCTGGTGAACAGCCATGTGGGAGGGGAAGCCCGAGTCCCAAATGACTTCTGATACAGGAACAAAGCTCTGCACAGGTCTACGTGCCATTGTGCCAGCTGAAGGCATGTAAGTCCATGGGCCCAATGGGAATCATCCCAGGACACGGAAAGAACTGGATGATATTATGGAGAGTCTCCGCCTTCAATTACTTATTCTCCAATGGTCTTAAGAATATAGAGAGGTCCCAGGCAACTGGAAGCTGGAAAATATTGTCTTAGTTTTCAGGAATGGTAAGAAAAATCATTATTTTCCAGGCCTGCCTGTATCACTTCAGTATCTGGTAAAATTATGGAGAAGATAATTCTAGGAGTTATTGAAAAACACCTGAAAGACACAGCAGTCATCGGTCACGTTGGTCAGGGGTTCTCAAGTGTAAAGTCCTGCTTAACTCATTTAATTTCCTTTTACGACAAGGTTACCCACCTAGCTGACACAGGACAGGACATGCTCTGGATTTCTGCAAAGCTTTTCAACCCGTCTCTCACAGTAGCCTTCTGGCATGGTGTCCAGCTGTGTGCCAGACAAGCACGCACTGTGAGGGGTGAACAACTGCCTGCTAGGTTGGCTCCCAGAGCTGTGGTAAGTGGGTTCCCCCAGACTGGTGCGGCTGCAGCCACAAGCAGCAAGCACAGCAGGCTTGCACCCTGCCAGCACTGCAAGAAGCACATCGGGGCTGTGGTGAGGCTGTATGGAGAGCACCGGCCCCAGGACACCGATTCACAGGGATTTCAGGGGCTGTGGACACCCACATGGGACCCCAGCAGCACAGCATCAGCATCACCACCTTCTTCTCCCTCCTCACCCTTGCCTTGGTGATAACAGACTGTTCCCACTGGCTCTGCAAACCACACCTCCCTGCATCCTGACAAAACTCTGCTGTGCCACACCGCACACGTGGGCGATGGAGGCTGAAGGGGCCAGTCCTAAAAGGCACTGCATCTGCCGAAACAGGGACTGAGGCTCTCCTGCCCTCTGGCAGGGTGACTGAAATCAGCTTTAGTTGCTCCTCACAGGCACTGGGGGTTCAGCACAGGAGTTGAGAAGGTGCAGCCAGCACTGCCAAGCTTCACATCATCAATGTGTGCCGTGAAGTACCCTTACAGAGACCTGGCAGAGGACACGCTGTGCTCCAGCCTCCCTGCTGCTGGCAGAGGGACAGGTAACAAGCCAGGGACCAGCAGCCCACATCCAGATCCCTGTGTACTGACACCCCAGTTGACATGAGGGGAGCACGGCACAGGTTGAGCCCAAGACAGAAGTAGGGACTGAAACATAGGCTGGGACCAGGCGCAAGCAGAGCCTGCGGGGACTCACGGCCTCAGCCTCCTGCTGCCTGGCAGCCCCAGGGCCAGGCTGCTTCAGGAGAGCTGGGCAGGACAGGGGCGATTGGGGCTTTCTCTCCCAAAAAGAGAAAGACACTTTCACCCACCCTTATGTAACTGGGGAGCTGGCATCACCCAGGGAACCATTGCCATGGCAATGGCAGGGGGCTGGAAAAGCAGCTTTGTTTTTAGAAGAGAACACCAGTCCTAAAAAGGTTTTGTCCCCGGCTCGTTGCCAAGTGCCCACCAGCCACATCCGACCGCCAGCACCAAGTGCTGCAGCAGGCACCAGGCCAGTGTCCCCAGGGGCTCTGCAGGCAGACCCACAGCCCCGGCCCTTCCCCACAGCACAGATACCCCACGCTCTGGGGCAAGAGACAACTCCTCTTCCACTACAGCCAGCCTTACCTTCCAGTCTGTGTCAGCAGCAGAGAGGAACACATCCGAGTTGTCCTGTGGGAAAAGGAGAGCCATTAGATACTGAGGGCTGGAGCACAGCAGTGTCCACGTCCTGGCAGCCAACACGCAGGGTTGGAGCCAGAGCTGTTCCCCAACTCACCAGCTCAGCATCCTGGCCACGCAGCAGTGGCTTCTCCTCAGTGAAGCGCAGTTCGTGCAGCCCCGCCATGGTCATCTCCTGCAGCAGCAGCCCTGTCCGAAGGGAGGGAGACATCAGCACCCTGCTGGGTCCTGCTTCTGCTGTCCCTCAGCTCTCCATGAGCCTTTCTGCCCAGAAAGCCAAATCAGTTCCCATCTACTCGGCCAATGGGGCCCAGTGTGCTGGCTTGGCCAGGGGCTGCAGGAAATCCAGCTTTGGGGCCAGGAATGGAGGCGAGGGCCGGCAGCACCTGGAGGAGCTCAGCTCCTGCCCAGATCCAGCTCTCCCAGTTAAGGACTCAGGCAGACTGGGAGAGCAGTGTGTCTGTCAGCGCTGGTCACCCTGCAAGTACACAGCCTGGGGCGACAATGGCCTGATTTGCACGGCAGCTTCCAGCATTGGCCAGAGAGACGGGTCAATGTTTCAGCTGCATGCAGGCTGTCGGCAGAAAGGGTGGGAGCAAAGGAGACCTCCCTGCAGAGCCAGACCAAGGTGTAACATTTCTCAGCCACACAGAGGGATGCTCTGAGCAGCAGGAACAGCTGTCAGGGAGCAGAGAGACCAGCCAAAGGTGGTATGGCAACGATGGGAGGAAACCAAACACAGAGCGTTTACCCACACAGCCCTCCCCTCACCTGCAGAGCAGGAGCCACACATCACAGCCACGCCGTGTCTTCATGGGAGTGCCCCAGCAGTGCCAGTGGGCAGCCCCAGGCTGTGGTCCCAGCCAGTCCATGGGGACTCTCCAAGTCCTGCCCAACTCCAAGCTGCCCAGGATGTGATGGCCAAGGAGATGCCACCAGGGCTGGCAGTGAGCACTTTTCCCTCCAGCTCATCCCAATATTCCCCAGCAGCATCCATCCCCAGGTGTTCCCACTCTGCCTTCCCCACGTGGTGCCAGCACATTCTGGGCAGAGCTGGGACACATCTCCTGGCCAGCTCCAGGGCTTGCAGGGATGGCCCTCACTGCAGGTGTGGGGCTGTGAGCTGCTGAGCAGAGCACCAAGGCTTTGTACACCCCAACACCAGCACTGCCAACTTACCCCCAAATATCAGCCCAGCTCAGAAAGCAAAGGGGAGTGAGGGGCTGCACAGTCACTGGCCACACTCAGACAGTGACGGACAGGGGAACGGGGACAGAGACAGTGCAGGCTGCCCTGTGTATGAGCAGGTTGGGTCCCCAACAGGTCCCACTGCCCATTGCCACCCATTCCCCAGCACCAAGCCTCCAGCCATATTCCTGCTGCTTCCCACCAATCCCTCCATGGAGCCCAGCGAGGACGGGGGCTGTGGCGGCACCAAGCAGAAGCAGACCCCGCTCCATCAGCAGCCTCAGCCAGGCCTGCTGCATGCTTTGCTCAGCACCACACCTGAGGCAGCCCAAGCTGGAGGTGCAGAAATGCAGACCTACAGGAACATTGCAGGGCGTGCTCACCCCTGCCCCAGCCACCCAGAACACAGAACTGATTGTAAGCTTCCCTCCAGAGCTGTGTTCTGCTAATCCAACCGAGTTTTCAGCTGAAAAACCAAGCGGGCTCTGCCACCTGGCTGCTCTCTGCAGAAACCACACTCTGCTGTGCTCTTCGGGAGCAGACCAACAAAACAGAGAGGTTTCAAAGCAGAAGCACCAGCGCAGAGCCTCCCAGAGCTCCCGCAGCCCCAGTCCCACACTGGCTCCAGCCCTGTGCCCCAACTCAAGGGAGGGAAGGTTAAAAAGTGGGAGGAAATCAGCCTCACCGGGAGCCAGGTCTAGAAGAGAGAAGGAGAGCTGTGCGCTGACCGCACCGACTGCTGCGTGGCTGCAGTCCTGGAGTGGCTGGGGACAGCACTTAGCACACGGTCGGTGCCTTTGTTAATTAAAGCCTCTGGCTGATAATCAGAGGGAGGGAGGCTGAGTGATGAGGAACAGCCCCGTGATCTTGGTGTGCGGTGGGGGAAACGCCGGCCCACGGCAGAACCCCGTGCGAACCAGCATCCTCAGTGCAGAACGACGGCCACTGGGAGCAGTTCTGGGCTCAGGAGCTAAGGGTCAGCCTTGGGATCTCTGTAACAGGGAGCCCCAAGGATGCCACGGCCCCGCAGCAGGATCACAGCCACACCGTGTCTTCCTGGGAGTGCCCCAGCAGTGCCAGTGGGCAGCCCCAGGCTGTGGTCCCAGCCAGTGGTAGCATGGGGACTCTCCAAGTCCTGCCCAACTCCAAGCTGCCCAGGATGTGATGGCCAAGGAGATGCCACCAGGGCTGGCAGTGAGCACTTTTCCCTCCAGCTCATCCCAATATTCCCCAGCAGCATCCATCCCCAGGTGTTCCCACTCTGCCTTCCCCATGTGGTGCCAGCACCACGTCCCAAAAAGAGCACAGCACCATCCGCCTGCACAGCCAAGCAGCAGCTGAGGGCCAGGAGCACAGCACACTGCTGCTCCCCTGAAGGCACTGCTGTGTAGGACACACTCCATGTGCGCTGCCAGGAGCAATTTTAGCGACCCCTTTCCATTTCACTCTTTTCTATGGATCAGACACGTGCCCAGCAACCACCCACCCTGGGCTCTCACAGCATGCCAGCACGAACCCCTGCAAACAGCCTTTCCCCTGCATCTTCCAGGGGTGAGCCAGGGCAGAGAGATGCAGACAGCCGCTGTGGCTCTGCCCTGTGTGCGGAGATGCAGATGGAGGCAGCCCCGTTGGCTTTGCCTTCTCTGGGAACCTGCAACCCAGTGTTCGCTTATTGAAGGAGAAGCAGCATATGGCAAGGAAATGCATTGCTGCTAACTGTTATACTTCTCATCCCAGTATGGATTCCCAGCAGGAAGAGTTTAACAGCAGTGTCCAGAAGGCAGGGGACCCACAGGGGCCTCCCCGCTGCCCTCCGTGCGCTGCCCAGCGTGGCCGTGGCATCCCGGGGTGCTGGCACGGCTCCTTGGGGTGAAAGGAGCAGCGTGTAGAAGACGGAGGTGAGGGGAGAAACCAAAGGAACGGGGCTGCTGGAAAACCTCACAGAGCACAGCGTGGGCCCCCTCCCACCCCGCCGGCACAGGACAAACCCCCCAAAGCCGCATCGAGGCTCACCGGGGAAGCTGGCAGCAGGGCTGCTGGCCCCGAGGGTGAGCCGTAGGGATGCTCCGGCAGCCCCGCAGCAGGACCCCCGCAGCCCTCCTTACTTCCCCAGCCCACCCGGGGCCACGAGCGCCCCGAGCCCGAGGGCACGGCCGGGGGCTGCGGCAGCGGGGAACGGAGCCACCGCGAAGCTTAGCCCCAGCCCGAGGGATGCGGCAGCGCGACCCGCGGCCCCGCCGTGCCTCCGGGTCTCCGGTACCTGTGAGCAGCTCGATCTTGTGCCGGAGAACCTTCATGCCGGGCCGGCGGCCCCGGCGCGGGGAGCGAGCGGAGCCGGAGCGGAGAGAAGCGGAGAGGAGCGGAGAGAAGAGCGCAGGGCGGCGCAGGGGCGAGGCGGCACGGCCCCGGGGAGCGGATCCTCCCCTCGGCGGGGCCGGAGAGGAGGGACGGGGCCGCGGATGGGGCCGGGAGCGGGGCCGGGAACGGACGGATAATGGGAACGAGGGAGGGGGGAACGAAGGGGAAACTGTGGAGCTGCGGGGAGCGCGGGGGGGCTGTGCGAGAAAGGGAGCGGGGTGCGGCGATGGAAGATGTGGGAGAGCTCCGGGGGCAGAGCTGTGCCCCAGGAAAGGGGTCGTGACGGCTGAGCAGGGTGGAGGTCCCCACGATGGTCAAAAGGCCCGGGAGGTCCTGCGATAAGGGAGACCTGGGCAAGGGGTGTCCCCACAGCATGGCCAAGGAGTCGGGGGGCAGGGAGTGGGGATGGCGAAAGATGTGGGGTCTGAGGGGTCACCCAGGACACCGTGGCTGGGATGGAGATGGACCCCAGACACCTACAAGGAGCTGTGGGATAGCGGTGTTTGGGAAAGGAGGATCACCCATCACCCTCACCACAGTGCTCAGGTCTGTGGAGGAGCCCAAGGGCTCCCAAGGCAGCAAGGTAGCAATGCTATATTTGCTCTGGCCAGTCCTGCCACTGCTCCTTGCCATGTATTTCTTTGGTACTGTTTTAATTCATCTTCCTTCAGCCGGAGTGGCTCAGGTGGGAAGAGCTGAACATCCTGCAGGCTGCTCCTTGGGGCCAGGACTCCATCACTCACTCCTCCATTATGGACTTCTTCAGCTTAGCTGAGGCTGAAGGTCTCCTAAACCACACAAGATGCTGCACCAGGGTTGGGATTTTGGTGCTGGAATCTGGGAGACAACCCCTACCCTGGAGGTCTCACACAATGACCCAAGTTTTCTCCCAACCCTAAACTCCAGGACTGCAGTGGGTGCACTCACAGCACTCCTGTACAGCCCAGGCACAAGTGCAGCTCGTCCCACAGCAGGGCTGGGGCACACGTCTGTTCCGTCCCCGGTACATCTGTTCTGACAGCTTGTCCCAGGCTTGTTGGATGGCAACCAGCTTCCAGCTGACTTCAGCCTCTCCTGTTGAGTCACCAGTAGCTCTGCGTGCCAGGCCGTGTTCACCTCCTCACCTCAATGGGATGTTGGGGAGCACGGGGGGTGTTCAGCCAGGAGCTGGCTCATCGCCCCCGGGCTCTTCTCTGCCTTCAGGGCTGCCTCTCACACCACAGCAAAAGGTTCTCCTTGGAACTGGGCAGGGATATGAAGGGGTCACATCCTCTTGATACAAATGTACAAATGTAAACCTCCTCTAACAGCCAGGGATTCCTACAGGAAGAAATGATTTTCACACCAGGAATTTATCCTCTCTGCACAAAGTTCAACTTGACCAAATAGGAGCTTTTAGATGCTACCTTGCCAAAGGAGCGTGGCCATATGGCTGGAATAATTGCACAGTTAATCAGATATGGAGAGAACATAGGCTTTCCATGCATTGAGCTGGAGGCAGCCGCATAACACTGTGCAGGGGGTTTGGAATCTGCGTGAACGCGGTGTGGTCTGCACCCTCAATTGCATGTTTAAAGGGAGTTTTGCAGCATGGATTTTTCCACATTTCTCTCTGCAGGTCAATGTGGCATTTTCCACATGGCTTTCCATGCACTTTCATCTCAGCCATGTGACAGCCAGGCAGTCAAACCAAGGTCTGGCTGTGGAGATGGCATCAGGGAGGTCACAGCAGTGGACAAGGACTTTTGGAGGGTTAGGGATGCAGCGTGCAGACTTGTGCTGTTTTCCGCTGTTTGCTCTTTTCCTGTTGGCACCAAAGAGCCGGGGAGCCCAGTGCCCAGAGATGTCGCTGCGGGTGGTGATGCTGAAGCTGGGCTGCAGCTGTTTGAGAAGCATCTTATCCTCAGAATGGTTGTGCCACATGGCAGAGCACGGGGCAGGTGGATGGGGAGCAGGGGGCTGGGGTGGCACAGTCCAGACTGATGTGGGGCAGACGTGATGGCTGCACACATTCCAGGCAGGGGATGGGTGCGCTCAATGAGGCTTTATCGAGCAGGAATTAGGAGCTGCCCCCAGGCACACGCAGTCCGGTGATGATGTGCTAAGGATCAGAACTAAATTTAGCCCCAGTTGCCCATGAGTGTGATGTTTTTATTGTCACTCTTAAATCATAATGTTGTTTGGAGTGCGTGGCTGCTGGTCCTGCCTTGCTCCGCCCTGGATCTGTGACAGGCTATTTTAGTCAAGGCGTTCAGAAATGGGAGAAACAAGGAGAATCAGCGATGGGCAAGGTGCACGAGAAGGGCCTGTTTCCTAAAACACTCTTGGAAACGGGCGATGCACAGGGCACCCAAATCTCTGGATCCCTTAGAAAGCTGTGGGCACACACTCGGCCCACGGTCACAGTCGGCCACGCTCTGACAGCAGCACCATTCTCGTGGCAGTGCTGGCAGGCCTCCAGCTGTGGCTGCCTCCTGCCCTTGCAGCATAGGGCTCGCAGTAATTTTCCATCCTGGCTGCAAGCTCTGCCTCAGCCCAAGGGCCCCAACAAATTATTCTCACACATCTCTCAAACAAGGCTGGGCTCCATTCAAGTTTTCTTTTTTCATTCACACGCAGCACCTCCACTATGGCAGAACAGGAGGATTTTGATCAAAAACCAGACCAACAACCTGCCCAGCGAGCTGCCAGGCAGAACTCCCACAGGTCAGCTGCACCCAGCAGTGATGGAACTCAGGGCAAAGCAAGGAGCGTGGCAGCCCTGAGGACTTTGCTGTCAGCTCAGTTCCGAAGCTGTGTCTGCAGGGGCTCAGTAGGGCCAGGTGTTACCTCTGTGCCCACAACAATCTCCATCTCAAGGCCTTGGAATGCCTCTAGAAACACCAGAACCTTGTTCAGAATGCATGGAAACCACAACATTTGCCTGTCTTGCCTGGGTTTGGTGTGCACAGGGCCAGGTGCCACCTTCCCAGCAGGGAGGAAGCAGCCCCCGCTCACAGTCAAGCCAGGCTTTAAATAAATACCTGTCAGCGGAGCAGAGCAGAGCGGTGCAGAAAGCAACTGTGTGCATACAGATGTGCTTAACAAGCTGATAGGCGTGAGACAGAGCAGACTGCAAGGTGTCTCCTTGGAGCCTAGAGACCAGCATGCTCTCAAAGGCCGCATTAATGAGCATTTCCAATTGCACAACAAGCAATGATGTCCACTTTAACCTTCCCTTGCAGAGTGGGGTAATGCCATCCCCAAGGCTCCCGGGTGCTGGGGTGGCTTAAGGAGGTGGTGATGCGGTGGGAAGGCTTGATGGCTCCCCAGGATTCCATAGCTGCCTTATTGCCAGTGGTGGTGTTTGGGGACACACGGGTGGGTATGGCAAGTAGCACCCTTTCTGCTGGCTGCTTGGGGGTACCACAGCTCTGGGGTGCTGTGGGCACCAGGTCTGGAAACACACACTGCTTTCCCAGGGGGATAAAGTGGGGCAGGGCAGCATGCAGAAAGGCTGCCAGCCCAGCTAGCCCTTGCCTGGGCAGAAGGCAACCAGAGGGGTTTGGCCAGTCTCTGCACCCCCTGCTCTGTACTTGGCCTGAGAGCTTTCACAGAGCAGCTGCACACCCAACTCCCCACGCCTGCACCCCGCCGGCTCTGTCCCTGACCTTCTCCTCGACCTGCAGCTGATCGATGCCTCTTGCTCAGAGGGATCCATCGGTCCTAACGATTTCGTCCTGCTCCTCACTAATGAACTCCCATGTCGTGCTGCTTTTGGGCCACGGACCCAGCGGATGCTGAGGAGGGAGACAGAGGGACAGAACATTAGTTTTGGAGCTTTTAGGCAAAGCACACCGCTGCATCCTCCTGATCCTCCAGTGCACACCTCCCTCCCCACTCCTGCCCCTTCCAGCCCTGTTCTTTAGAGAAGCCAAGGTGAAGCCACCCGGTGCCACAGGACATCCCCTGCAGGGTGCTGCACGGCATGACCAGTGCCATTCTCAGAGCTGCTGCCCTACTGTGCCCACGTTCTGGCCAGGCAGAAAGGGAGGCCTGGCACTGACCTTTGCTGGGAATCCAGTCACACGCACCCCATCAATAATGAACTGCAAGATAACAAAATGAGCTGTCACAGCCAATTAACACGCTGGGCTTAATCGGCTTGTGAGTTTTCAAGGGGGAGGCGGGGGCAGGCTCCAGCCAGAGGGGCCGGGTGAGGGGTCTGCCAGGTGGCAGCCACTCCTTGCTGGCTCCCTTGGCCAAAGGAACCCGGCCAAGAGCCAGGGCTGTGGGAGGGCAGAGCTGTGCACAGAGGTAAGCAGGAGGACAATGCAGCAATTTCCTTTTTTCTGTGTCATCCCTCCCTGCTGACTCAAGGCTCTGGGTGCAGAGAGCTTCCCTCTGATGCTGCCGGTGCAAATGCAGAGCAGCGCCCATCTCTGCCTGTGCCAGCCAGGCAGCTAGAGCTGTGTTTGTGCACCGGAGCCCAAACTGAATAGCAAAACTCACAGCTCAGGCTCCAGGCAGTGCTTGGTAAAATGGTGGTAATAAACCTAGACAGTCTGGAACAAACCAGGAGCCTCTGCCATTCAAACAGGTATTAATGCCTTCCCCAAAGTGTCTACAGTCAGGCTATGGGCTTAGAAGACAAATATGTGAGGGTTGTTTTGATGGTGCCTTTATTTCTCTATCTCCTGCACTGTTTTTTCCCACCTCCAATGCTGCCAAGCCCCCCAGCTAAAGGCCTGTGCTACTGGGTGGTTATCTCCCCACTCCCATTTTGCTCTAACACATGAGAAGAAAAGCCATGCTGCATCTTAAGCATCTGCAATCTCTTGGTCTGAAGTCAGGGAAAGCTCTGCCTATTTGTTCAGGCCAGACCCCCTGTTTGTGCATGTCTGCAAACCATTTTTGTAACAATTATTCTCCTGTTTTACCTAGAGAGCACCCTAGCTAGGGAGGGCCCTCAAGGGACCACCAGAACTACTGGAGATAGGCACAGCCTTGTGAGCTACACCAGCTGTGAGCACAGGATGGGTTGTACAACATCCATTTGCCTTTTACCACTTTTGCTGCTGTTGTTTTAATCACAGCATCACAACAGAGATGGGACAGCATTACCATGACTCTCAGGAGGTATCTCCTTCACCAAACCTTGCTCAGCAGCATACCAGCACCTAAAGGACAAATTCTTTCTACTCTGCAACACAAGGGCAGGAAAACCTGGATAAAGTATGTTTCCTCTGACTGTAGGAGAACCCTGTGAAGAGCTGGAATCATATGGCTTCAGAGAGGCTAACAAAAGGCAAAAGACCACAGTATGTCCTGCCAATCAGATAGAAAGATTACGGCGGCCAGTGGCACTGCTTGGCAGCCTGCCATCAGAAATAACTCTTCAAAAATAGAAGCATGCTAATCTCAGGAACCTTCTAATATTGTCAATCACATTAATGAAGTGTTTGGAAAACCAGAACAAATGCCTCAGCTTTTTGGGGCTGTGCAACCCCCTGTAATTTTCCACACAGCCGCGGAGTGGTCTGGCTGCTGCAACCAGCTGCTCTCCTGCACAGCGCCGTGGGGCAGCAGTGGGATCAGCCTGGCTCCCAGGAAGCTTGGCACCTGTGCTGGGAAGCTGACAGCCCTCGGTGCTGGGGAAGGGGATCCCAGGATCGATTTCCCCTACGAAGCAAAACCAGACAATGGAGAGTGCTTGGGGAAGGTAGGAGTTCATGGTCTTCCTCTTTCTCCTCATCTTCAGGCCTTCTTCCAAGCTCCCTCTAGGCTGTTTTTCACTCCCTGACTCCTCATCTCTTTTACCTCCTCACACATCCCCAAGTCTTTTGACATCAGGCTTTGGTCACAGAATAAGCATGCCACAGTGCACTGACAGAAACCAGCTACACCATCTATTACACTGAGATACAACAGTAATGAAGAGGTCCCCTTCAAACTGCCTGTTCCACCTGCTGTCTCCTGCTCAAACACATCTGAAGGACTGCTGAAGTTCCTCCTCCTGTGAGTCTGGTTCCTACGCCTGCTGCTCCCATAGCCAGGTGCTTCCAGGGCTACTGTGCCTGGCAACTTCTTTACAGGAGCTTTTCTTGCTCCCTGGCAGCCAACAGAGCTCCCTGCAACAAGCTGCAGGGAGAAGGTGGACACAGCTTCACTTGTTCCCCCATCCCTGGTTGCCCAGGTTCAGGGGACATACTATAGAAACGGAAACAGCCACAGAGCCCAGCTCCTTCCAACACTGCAAGGGACCCCAGGACAGCAGAGCCCAGTCCCAGCAGATGGGCTTTGGAGTCTGAATGGCATGTGCTGGGCTGGCAGGGAAGGACAGGGCAAGTAGAAAACACGCAACTGACTGTCTGGTCTTTTTCCTTGATTTCTGTGAACCACAGCCTTCATTATACACACACTCATCCTAACCCTACTTCTTAGGCTGTCTCAGACTGACGATGACACAGGAAGCACTTTGGGAAAGAGAAGGTAGAAGCCAGGGCTCTTTCTTCTGCTACCTGCTCTGCCTGGCTCCACGCTGTGCTCCCCAGGCACTGACTGCTCCAGCACGAGGCCAGTCCTGCACCCACTCAGGCACACTCAGCACATCTGAACGCCACTCAGGTGGTACAGCCAACAGCCTGTCCACCTCTTCTTCTGTGTGCAACTCTTGGCAGCTTTCTCTCAGTCCATCCTTATGCAGCAATCAGCAATACTTCATTTTCAGTGTCTATGCCAATTATGACATCTGTTCTTCCTGCATGCTCAAATCCAAAACAAGTGCAACCTAAACTCATCTTGAGTCTCACTCTACTAGAGTTTTCACCCTGAATGTGCAACAAGTCACTTAGCCATCTACTTGGGTCTAAAGGCACAAGAACATCAGTGGAGTTCTCACTACCTTCTACTGAAACAAGCAGTTTTGGTAGGGCTCACACAAAAATAACATCTTCAGCTCGACTCCCCCTGTCCCAGTTCTGACCAGCAGTGCACACAGCGACCCTCCCAGGCCATGGCCATGTAGTCATGGCAGCAGGAGATGCAGCACACTGCAAGGTGGTCTGAAGCCAGAGCCACTTTTAACTGCCCAGCTTCTTTCACAAACAGGATCTGTCTGCCCCACATTTGAATCCCTCTGCCCGATCAGCATGAAGCAAAGCAAAGCATGTCATATCAACTGGAGATCAGCTCCCAAAGCCAGACTTAAAAGCGAACCCATCAGAAATAAGTTTCAAATGCGTGTGGTCTCCCTTCCTTCCCCATTCAGTGTGACAGGATGAGACCACAGTAGCTGTTATCCTTCCATCAGTTTTTGTGTGAAGTCCCACAGACAATTCAGCTCAGCTTTTAGTGCTCAGGCTGCTGTCAGCTCTAGTAAAAGTACTTCTGGGTTGGCAATATCAGGCAAATGGAGCAGAACTGCTGGCTCAGCTATCCACGCTTGGCCACTCTCCTGCTGGGCCAATCTCCTGTTTGGGTGGGGGAGAAGGATGGAGAATAAGAAAAGTGCTTCTCTGTATTTAATCAGATACCTGGCAGTCCTGATGAAGCTTAGCAGCAAGGATTTAATGAGATGGACCAAGGAAGCCAGCATGATTTCTGAAAAGGGGAATCTTTTAGCTCTGTCAAGCACTCACCAAGTAACTAGCTGAGCTCTGGTAGATGCAGCAGAGCTGTGAAAGCCTGGCAACATATCTGCTGTAAGAAATTATGTCGTCGCTTCCAATCCAGAGTACAAAATCATTCATCAGAAAAAGAAGCAGGTACGGAACAGCTCTGAGCTGCCCCCTGCCAGGCAGAGGCAGTGCTAAACAGAGAGCTGGACTTATAAATAAAACCACAATCTTCCGAGCCATATGATGTGCCACCAGACCATGTGCTTTTATGAACAGCACATCTGGGCACAGAAGCAGCTCTATGTAAAGAAAGCAGACACCATTGTCCCAGTGTTGGATTACATCACATCTCTATTCAGCCATTGGGTCAATTAACATTCTGAATGAAGTTCTTCTAACAGCTAGTCACCAAAAAAATGGCCAGAAGATCACTGACTGCAGCAGAAATACCAAGTCACAGCTTGAAGCAGTGATTGAGCACCTGGTGGGAAGGCAGGGCCATCCCAGGGGAGCTCAGGTGCATGCAGTGTACCTGAGTGACTGGATCCTGGCTCCACCCCTTCCCAGACCTCATTTAAGGGCTGGCAGTAGAGGCAAAGATGTCTCTCTAGAGATTCCTGCCTACTGGAGGTCTTCTAAGGGTAAGCAGTTGTGGTTTTCTGTGTCTCTGGCTATATTAGAGTGTATCCTCACCTGCTGCAGCCTCTTTCCATCATATTATAGTGATTGGAATTGGAAATGCTTATGCTCTTTAACTCTGCTAGGTGCCATTGTTTCTCTGGTACAATTAATTACAATTAATCCATGGCATTACTGTAGGTCAGTTTTCAAAATATTCCTTACTACCACCTCTCCTGGAAGCTGCTGATCTAAATGACTATGCCTGTAGCTTCCTAGTTAGCAGAAACAATCAACAGCTTTTTTTCTGCTGACCAAAAATAAACCGAGGCCAGAGGACAAAATGAGACCTCATTTATAGCAAAGAAAATCAAGGGAGTAAAGCAGAACTCTTGTGGAAAAAGTAGTTTGGATAGCTGAGAGTTTGTGTTTGGATGACTGCAAAGCTCTTTGTGTTTAACTGGGCCTCAAACACCCACAGCTGCCTCACATACTTGGAAGAGTACATGGAGCAAGATAAGAAGCCTGGAGTGCTAATAGCTCATGTGAAATTCAGGTGAGGAAAGGTCTTCAGTTTCGCTGACTGTTGTAACAGCTCACTGCTAGGAAGCTGAAGTGACTCTATCTTCTGCTGCACTGGTGCACACACAGCTCCCTGTTTGTCACACACCACAGCCTGGCTCTGGAATGGAGCATCCAGGGAGGCTGCTCAGCAGAAGCAGCTTTTCAGGAGCTACTCAGACAAATGTTGCCCTGAGATGGGTCTAACAGGACCAGCTCTCACCTTTGGGGAAGGACTGCACCAAGCCAGCCTGTGGGTTTCTCAGAAAACATGCCGTAAGAATGTTCCTTCAGGTTTTCATGTGAAAGAGTAACCAGCATCCTGAATTTCTGTTATTTTTGGTTGTAATGGAAAACACTGCATAGACATACAGATTTCTCATAGATGTCTCAGTCCTGCAGTGTGAAGATGAGGGACATGGGGAGTAGTGACACTTAGAAGTCTTTTTTGTACCTCTTTTGTACGGTTCTGTAACCTATTGTGCCATTCTGGTAATATAGGAATTCAAATTCCTCTGGCACAGCTTGCTGCTGTGCAATCATAAAGGACAGTCTGTGTTCACAAAAATGACAGAGCATTCTTTTGTCAGCTATCCTAAAGGCTGAACAGCAGCAGTGGGTGTCTGCAGTAGCAACAAAGTGCTTCCAAACGAATAAAGCATTCCAGCCAGAAATGAAAAAAGAAAACCCACAGAATATCAGATCTACAAACAAAAAAACAGTAATTAAAAATTGCAGGATTGGATTTTTAAGGATATTATGGTGTTTTTTATTCTTTTCTTTACAAAGCACTCGGGGTTACTAAAAGAGACATCTGACATTAAGGACTACTTCAATCTCCCTACTCTTAAGGACTACTTCAATCTCCCTACTCTGAAACTGGCTGCACAAAACACTGGTAAGCGTACACCATCTGTCTGGACTTTGTACCCAGCAGTAATGATGAGAAATGTTCTTACAAACACAGGAAAATGAGTTTGGAGAGTCATCAAATCTAATCTAGAAACTGAGGAGAGAATGACTTCTTGTTATAAACCAGCTCTCAAAGCAACCATCTTAAAACAACCCTTCCAAACCTGAAGTGCTTTTATCACAGGTGAAGTTAACCTTACTTCCCTTGCAGCTGGAACACTAAATGCAATTTGGACATGATTTGCATTCTGTGCTTTAGCACTTGGGGCAGCAGGGTTTGAACAGAAACAGCCAGCTCCCACCTGTTGGCTGTCACGCTGCTGAAAAGTTAACATGGAATCGCCTCCCTTCTATAAAACAAACCATGAAAATGTGGACTTACAAAATCAATAGCTTTTATCAGGTTGGAAGTGTTTCTGCCATGGCTTCAGCAAACTGCTGCTACTCACATAGGATAAGTTGGCAGCTGACTGCAGGAAAACGGTTCCTGACCATGTCACCTAAAAGAGAACAGGAATGGGATGACCAGGACTGCACTGTCCTCTGCAGCTGTGACTTTGCAGAGATCTGCACTATCCACAACTAATTTCTCTGTTGCTGGACAGCTAAGAATGGTCACTCTAAATCAAATAACTTCCCCTTATAAATATTTATTCAGCATAAAAATCCAGAAATAGAAAACATACAAATGTTACAAGAAAATGCCTAGGCTACGTTGTACAGCAGCATTTGAATCTGTACACATCGAGGTACTTTGTGAGACACAACTTCCAGTTTGTCTCCCCAGCAGGTGCTGAGGCCAACACCCTGCCCCCCCTCACAACCTCCAGGGCAAAGCTTCAGAGGAATGATCACGTGCTGTTTGTACTGCAGGTCTTTAGTCTGAAGAATCTGGTGTCCAGATACACATGCAAAGACAACTCCTACAAGAATTGGTGCATAAATCTTGAAGGTCTTGCATCAGAACTGCTGCTGTCTCCCGATGACTCCTGGAGCAGGAAGGACGTGCATGTAGGATGATAACCACTGGGCTGCTCAGTGAGTACCAGCTTCAATCTCTCCTACTGGCAGTGATGACATTTAATAGAATCAGATGGATCAGAAGGAAGGAAACTCGGTTCGTTTGCTCTGTCCCTCCATTAGTAACTGAACTTAGTATGCAGAAGATTTTCTCATGGGAAAACAGATGACAGAGGTTGATAATGGAGGATGATTTCCATTAAAGCACCTGCTTTTAACTCAGTCCGGACTAACTTCTGTTGCTCCTGTAAAATGAGTGGAAGAGCTTGACATCTGCTGCCAAAACACATCTGTCACTAAAGGCACTCATAGCAGCTGGGAACATCCTCCACCACTCACAGCACTGATCCCACAAAGCTGGAGGGGGAAGAAAAGACCAGGCAGCTCCTCAGACCTGCACAGCTGGAAAAACATTCTCTGAGGTACTAACGTGTGTGCAAAAATCAGCAAGGAAAAGGATCCCTGCCTCATGGACAGCATCTGCTATACTTAAATGTACAAGAAATGGGAAAAGTTCAGTGTGGTTTGTGGCACTTCCTCCATATTATTGGGGCTCTCCAAAGAACGGAGAAGCTGGAAACAGATGTTCCCATGAGGCTGGTATGGGAAGGATGGAATACAAACAATTACACTTCTTTTCCAAACGGATCTGGCACTGCAAATATAAATTTGGAGGATAAAGAATCATAAATATCAATTACCCTTTTAGAAAATCCTCTCATATCCTTTCAGCCACTTAGCAAGCACTACAACCACAGATCCTCAGGAGTGGTATGAGTAAGCCATAGGGCTATCCAGCAACATGATGTGATCTATTTTTAATATACTTCCCATCTGCCTTCAAAATTTGCACTAGGCTAATCTGAAGATGTCAGAAAGAAGAACTGCCACTAATGGACAGGGAGTCTGTCCTTTCCTAAAGCTGATTCATCTTTCTTTTCTGTGACTATCAATCTGTGTCCCCTCTTGCAACCACCTGTTCTTCAGGCTTTTACCCATCCATTTCTGTAAATTTTCTTTTCCCGTAATTCTGGACCAGACTGGAAACGGTGATTTGTGAAGCCTGTCCCTTTTCCCAGCACTGGAAGTCGTTCAGCCCCTTCTGGCCAGCTTGAAATAAGGCTCGCTCTAACTCATCCAGCCGAGCCACCAGACTTGAGGTGTCCTCATTGTAGGCATTCTGAGAGGAGTCCATGATACGACGGAAACGGCTAATAAACGTCTAAAGAAGACAAGCAAAATTACTGACACGTCAAGCAGAGGCTGCTTCAGCTTGAATGCTAGAGACCTTCCAAGACAGGAGCCGCTCACAGCAGGGTCTGCCAGCTGCTGGCACGGCTGTGTACACAGCACCTATTAATCCTGGGTATGAAGACAAACCACTTCCTGCCTGAGCTTGGAGAGTGAATATCTGATACAGTGGAGAGGAAGCATTCATGGAATTAGATTTGGCTGCTCTCTAACGACAGGCTTGAGCAGACCAGAGGGCGTAACACAATTAGCATCCACTCCATCTCACTTAACCAGTGGAATGAATCTTGTGCCACAGCAGCTGCTGTAGGAACAGACAAGCTGCAGCTTGTGAATGGACCAGAAGATATGTCATCATGAGGAAGATTCAGCATGCTGAAATAACACTTACCCCCCCCCCCCCCCCAATCTACGACTAACACACAACATTTTAAAAACCAAAAGGATATACTGAAAGGTTTTAAACCCAAGCAAAAACAAGGAGGGAGTCAAACCCCTATTTATGGTGGTTTTGTGTTTTTTTTTTGTTTTTTTTTTTTTTTTTTTTAAAGTAAAACAGCACAGCTCCTCTCATTTGCTTTCAAGTTGCACTTTGCATGCTTTGATATTTCAGCCAACTAGTGACGTACTGAAGTGGTTCTCTTGCTAAGATGTACATCAGCAGAAGGAAAAGATGAGAAAAGGTGTGGTCACCTCCTCAATGCAGAAAGCAAGCCTTCCGTAGTCCCCTCTAAGGAAGGAGTAATATTTGATAATTTCATGAATGAAGTTAATTAACGGAATAGGAATTATGGTTATTAGATTAGCAAACAATATCCAGGAATAGAAGGACGGATGATTGTGGACACATCAGGGGACTTGTGAATAATAATTCACAAGTAATCCTGACAAACTAGAAAAACAGTCTGAAAGTCATTGGATGTAATTT
This sequence comes from Tetrao urogallus, assembly GCF_951394365.1. NCBI lineage: Eukaryota > Metazoa > Chordata > Aves > Galliformes > Phasianidae > Tetrao > Tetrao urogallus. Next base: position 16,951,484 of record NC_136825.1, read on the forward strand.
AGCTGGACTACTGCAAGGTTCTACACAAAGGCAGAAATAATTAACTACAAAAATGCAGGTTAAAGAATGATGGTCTGCGTACGCAGGCTTTACCACCTCACTGTGGACTGTAAACCAAATGTGGCAATGTCACACTATCGAGAAAAATAGAAAAGCTGTGTCGTGATGAGGAAACACCATCATGGCCTGGAAAATTCTCAAAGGAATCTTCCCATGGGCACAAGGCAAGATGTGTGCTGTTCAAGATACTGCTGATCCAAGCAGCTGGAGCTGAACTGGAAAAATACCAGCAGCGATCAGAGGTTAGGAAGCATGACACACAGTGAGGTATCAAATGAATTGGGATCATTTATCCCAGAGTGAAGAAAGTCAATGTTCAAATACATAATAGCCTGCTGCAGGAAGGAAGAGAATCTGTTCTCAGTGTTTACTTTGTGTGAGACAAACAGAACAGAGCTTGTATTGCTGTGAAACAGATTTTGTTTAAGCCTAAGATAGGATGGTGAAGCAATGGAACAGCTGCACAGGACAGTATGAAGAGAGCTTTAAAAACAGGTTAAAAACCAAAAAATAGGGCAAATCAATTCTGCCTTGCAGCAATGGAACAGATAAAATACAGTTGCATCCTCTTTAGTCCTATTTTACAGGATTTTCTGAAATATCGTATTTACAGCATGGAAACTCTAAGCTAAAATCCAACTCTTGGATGTGCACTTGAGGCTTGCACTGACATTAATAGGCTACAATTCCCCAAAAGGGTCATACCACCTGATCTACAGATCCTTAATCCATTCAGAAGTCATCTGAATTGGAACAAGCTGTTTATCCTGGAGTCTGCTGGGCAGCTGGGAACAAGAAGATATGCAAACACAGAGACAAACTTCAGGCCTCAGCTCTCATACTTGCCTGCAGGATAGTCTGAGCTATCTCGGGGTTCTCTGGGTTGTCGAAGTTCAGGAGCTGGGAGCCAAATCCATAGTAGTACGGCCCCATTTTATGCAAGTCGACCACATTGGCATCAGCTCTGAACACTGTCCTCCAGGCCTCCTTGTAGATCTTCGGCAGCTCCACAGAGATCAGCCTCCTCTTGCTGTCGTGCAGCCCCTTGGCCAGCCACATTGGGATCTCTAGCTTTGAGCCCTGCACAAAGAGAGAAAGGCAAGGGCTGTCCCCAGGAAAACACACGTGGACCAACCCCAGAAGCTGACAGAAAACTTTAACAGTGAAGATCCGGTATTACAAAGGGCCAGTTTTGTGCTCAGAACAGCCTCATGCTTAAAGAGGGTAGGTTTAGGTTGGATGTAAGGAAGAAGTCTTTTATAGTGAGGGCAGTGAGGAATGGTTGCCCAGAGAGGTGGTGGCTGCCCCGTCCCTGCAGACTGTGAAGGCTAGGGCGGATCAGGCCCTGGGCAGTCTGATGGCGCTGTGGTGTCCCTGTGCCCTGCTGAGAGTTGGAATAGATGGCTTTTAAAGGTCCCTTCCAACGCTAAGGATTCCATAACTGAGATATAAACAAAACGCTATTCACTAATTATTACTGCAGGACTCCGAGTCTTTGCGTCGACCTCAAAACAACGGCGCTACTCGCGCGTAACCCCTCACAACACCGCTGGTGGAAACAGCTGCGCTCCGCTCCTCGCAGCCCCGGGCAGCGCCTCGCGCTCCCAGCATGCCCCGCGCCGCCGCCCAGCCGCCCGCCCTGCACCGCCCCGCGCGGTGCCTGCCGGGAGTTGTAGTTCCCGCCGTTCGTCACCTCAGGGATGGAGTCCCCCGAGCCGGCGCCGGTCCCTTGGCCCAGCGCGAAGGCCAAGCGGGGCAGGTTGCTCTCGGCGCGGCCAGGCAGCTTCTCCTGCGACATGAGGATGTCGTCCAGCGATAAGAAGTTCTCCTCGGGGCCCAACCCGGGGCCCACCGGGAAATACGCTTCCGCCATGCCAAGGCGGACGGGCGCGCAAAAACTCCCGCTCAGCCGCCACCAGGCAGCGCTGCGCATGCGCGGAGAGAATTCCCGCCCGTCGCGGAGGCGGGAACGGGGCTGAGGGGTGGGCAGTGCTGTGGCCGATCAGCGGTCCGTCAAAGTCGTAGCCGTGCAAGAGCGGTCAGATCGGTGCCGGTGTATGAAATCCCGCACGGCTGAATTTTTTCGCTGTGAGAAGTAAAGCACAAGGATGTAGGTCAGGACACCAGTGCAACGTCAGTCACTGTTTTCCCTCCTGGCACTTTCAGGAACAGATTTGCATTTCCTAATTGGTTGGCTTGCCTGTGGCAGAGAATTCTTATTTGTCGGGAATGTCGTGCTGGATTTGTGACACTAGCTTTTGCAATCCCTTTGTTGTGCAAATGCAGGCAAATAATTAAAGTAAGCCAGTTGGCTTCAGCAGGATTGCCCATAAGAGAGCGAAGTGCTGTGTCACGTGAATAAACATCGCTCTCAGGAGCAGAGTCTCCAATCTTTACTTTTTAAGGAAGAAGTACAAGTCACTAAATAAAAGAACAAAACCATTTTCCCATTCAGTTCAACTGTGAGAGATTTAGCAGCAGTAAAGCACGCTCCAATTTACATCTCAAAGTCTCATTCCCAACCTGGAGAAGGATTGTATCACATATTGCAGACAGCAGATCAGCTGCAGGAGGAAGGGATTTATGGCAACCAAGTATCCATCCTATGGGAAAGCAAAAATAGCACTTCTGGCTTTCAGCTTCTAACCAGCGTCTCTTAGGAGGAGGGCAGCAATGTCAGCAGGGTCTCTGGCCAGCTTGTAAAAATAATTTCAAAAATCTCTGTGAAGGAGCACTGAAGAAAGAAGATAAACTGCATGCTATAATTGGTATTGCATTTTTAACAAAGGGAGCATAGAAGCAGTTCTAGAACTTTCCAGTGTTTTCTTCCCCGATGCATGAATCCCTGTTATCACGTGGAAGTGGATTCAGCAATTTGCAAGAAATTTTTACCTGTTGTATAGTTTTGCTGGTAAGTGAAAAGCCACAATTAGGCAAGTAGCAGGCATTTCATGAACATTCATTGCTTTAGGCAATGCCATGTTGCTCAGACTTTTTATAATGTAAAGGAATCTTGCATTTGGAGTCCCATAGGTGGCAATTTACTGTTGGTTTTGGGTAGTGATGTGGAAAAACAGTAGTTGTGATATCTGCCTTCAGCAGGTAAGAAATGAAGGAAGTTGCTAATTACAGCACAAGACTGTTGATCTGCAGTCAGTTCCAAAGGGATGAGATCTCTGACACTTTTGATGTCTCCGGGTGGCTGTGATGATGTAAGTAGAACACTCACGTGGTGTGGATGAAAGAGAAATGCTGTTTGTTCTTCACAGGGAGACCCTTTCCTACCTGAAATATACTCAAGTGACTGAACAAAGCCATGAGCCCTTCCCACAGTCTGAAACATTAAACGTCAGCAGGTTTCCTTTTTGTTATGTCTCAAAGTTCCCAGTTAAATGCCATAGGGAAATAATGGGAATGCTGCTCTTCCGGGTTAGTTGCATGCACTCCAATGCCATTCAACAAAAGGGGATACTCAGTGCCCGGAGACAAAAAAAAAAAACACATGATCTGATGAATTGATCTTTATGCACAGAAAAAAAAAAAACAAACAATTGTTTTGCGGAAATTATATGAAAACTGGAAAATGATGACTTGTTTGAAAGGAAGACAGGAGGAAAGGAAGGGTGTTGATATATATCAGCCTCACGTTCTATACCAGATGAAGGTGATAGAAATTTTATTGATCTGGAGAGTTTGCTTAAGCGAGTTACTGAAAAAAAAATAAAATGCAATATTACTTACGTCTTGAGATTTGGAATAAGAGCTTGAATCCTGAATTGCAGGGAGAGTACGTTTGTGTCAAGTCATTCTGTGTGTAAGCAGTAAGTTATCCAAACGTGAATCATACCCTTTTTTTTTCCACTGCCTGACGTTTGAGAGACAGAGAGTTAGCTTTGTGAGTGAGGGGAAACCAGCAGGTGAGCTGACAGCAGCATTCCTGAGTGCTGAGAGGATGCCTGTGGGTCCACAGCTTACCAGAGTGGGAGATGTGGGAGCCTGCCAAGTGCTTGGGCAGTTTGCAGTGTTAACCTTTGGAGTCTGAGGATTGAGGGGACGATGCTGTTCATTCTGAACATTTGGAAGAAGTCTTGTGACTCAAGGTGGGAAGGAATGAGAAGAGCCAAGACAAGCAGCTTGTGCTGTCTAAGAATATCCTGTCATGGTATGTCCTCAAATCTGACAACTTTTCTCTTAAGCATGAACTACTCTTTGATGCCATGAAGCCTATTTTAGTTTTCATGAAACACCCCTGTAGCTGGCCATACAGCTCATTGCCAATAAGTTAACAGTGTGCAAGCTTCATCTGGTAAATATCCAAGGACTTTGTAATCAAAGCAATAAATCCTGCCTGATATTCTAGAAGTGAATAAATTTTGGTGGGCTGTACTCATTACTGGGTTTTATCACACAAACCCAGATTCTTGGCAGAGTTTTAATCTCCTCCAGGAGAGCCTGCATATCTATTGATTTTCTCATTTTCTTCTAATCCCATATTTGCCAGCAGAGCCAGTAACGTAACAGGAAAGCACTTTCAGTGGGGAAAGTTTGGCAAACCTGGAGTAATCTCATTGAGATGAATGATGGTTTTAGAATTTATTTTCATAATATGGGGTTTAAAAATCTATCTTCTCCTCACGGTGGAATGTGCAGTCCTATCTGGTTATTTTTTGTTGTTGACAGTGTATTGTAATATTACAATATTACAATATTACAGTATTACAATATTACAGTATTACAATATTGCAGTTAACAGTCCTTAAAAAGAATGAAATCTTTTCTGATTGATGCTCCTCTGCAAATGCTTTTCTTATCTTTTGATTGATGGTTTCCATCCTGGAGCCTCCAAATGCCTTATAAGAGTGCTTTAAGTAATATGTTGCATGCACTTTAGCTTTACTCATGGGTTCTCTTTGAGACTTATGTGCAGTTCCAAGGTGTTTCTTGCTTCATTTTTCAATGCCCACACTTCTTGGGGATTCCTGGAAGTTCTTTTCCTTGAGGGCAGTGAGGCCCTGGCATAGCTGCCCAGAGCAGCTCTGGGTGCCCCATCCCTTGAGGTGCTCAGGGCCACGGAGTAGCCTGATCTAGTGAGAGGTATCTCTGCCTATGGCAGGGGGTTGGAACTTGTTGAGTTTTAAGATCCCTTCCAACCCAGCTCATTCTGTGATTCTTGCTTCTCTATGCAACTCCTTGCCCCTTTTCAACAAGGGATGCTAAAGTGGAGATGGTTAGCATATCTGATGTGTGAGTCAAAACCTGACGATAAAGATCTAACACAATCACCTCAAATGTCCCTCCACTTTTAAATTCTCCCCTGCATTCAATTTCCTTACTAGCAATTAATGGAGGAAATAAGGACATGATCACAGTTTGCTCTGACTGCCCAGACCAAAATAGCTGTTTCCAAAGCTAATTAGGAATGACATACTTAAACACATTGCATTTAAATTGTCGATTTAAGTTTTAGAGTTGATGCATAGTGGAAACCCATCTTCCTGAGATGTGAGAGACAAGGTATCGATTCCCTATTTCAGTAAATGGGTTTGAATATTCCAAATTCAGCAAAAAAAGAAAGAAAAAAAAAAAGGCTGAAGAGTCACTCCTGGACTACAGAGACAGCCCTACAGTTCAAAACTGCAGATTCACATGGATTTATAGCATGTTAGTCATAAGGCTGAGTCCCCCTTGGGTAACGTGCTGACACTGTTTCCTCTGCAGGTTCATGGCTCTGACAGCATAAGCTTGATGTGCAGTCCCTGAGCTTGATTCCACTGATAGCATCACCTGCTGTGAAGGTTTGTAAAATGAAAGCTGTAACTCCAGGTGAGAGATTGGTTTGGACTGTAAGTGTTGCACTGCCTTACCGTCAGCCCAGCAGTGCAATGGCATGATGTCCTGAAGCTGATGTAGATGGAATGTAGACCAAGAGCTGCAGAATCAGAACATGCTATCTTTAATACTGAAAATGAGAAAGCATTTCTAAGTACACAGGGCAGACTTGCTAAGCTATTCTTGTGTAGATTATGCAGCACACAGAGCGTAAGGAGTCGATCCTTGAAGGCATTCTAATCTCCTGTACTAGATGTAATATTGCCTGGTCCTTGCTTATGTGTGTAGCTCCCATCAGGGAAAACAGTAATGAATTTGCATACTAAGGAGAAAATAAATCCTGATTCCCCTTCAGTAAGATATAATGTCAACAAAAGTCTTTGATGAATGCAGACTCTTCTTAATTACATGCTTGGGTAGGAGATTATTAATCCATTTATCTCAAATTCTAATTGTACCATGAACTGCTTGCTGGTTTATGCCTAAGTGTATGATCATATTTATCTTCCTAGAACCTATAAAGAGTCATAAATGAACATTTCTTGAAAGTTGAATTATTGTATTCTTATTTTTATTCCCTTCCTCAATGTACGTGTATGTAAATATTCTGAAATCCTCACTCGTATTAGCCAAGAGTACATCCTGCAACATAACAATTGCACAACTGCAGCTGTATGCCATTTCCACACCACGACATCTGACCTTTGAAAAGCATGGATATCTGCACCAATGACAGCCAAAGGAAGCTGGCTGTCATGGCAAAGGCTGGTCTTTATGGACCCTAACAATGGAGTGGGCATGGCTCGGGGGCTTGCCAGATTTCAACTGTACATTAAAACTAAAAGCTTAGGTTGTGATACTAATGTATAAATACTAATGATCCCACCGACCTAAAAATCATCCCTAGGAGATTCAGAGCAAGCCAGTCAATTTGCTCAAAGTGCATGTAGCTGCCTGGATGACATTCGTTTGCCTGGATACAGCTGAGGATTCATTTGAAAATATCCTCAGGCAGATGTTGCTTCCTTTGAACGCTGAGTTGGCCTAGTTGGCAGCTGATGGTGTATGCTGCAACAGCTCCACCTGCCGAAACAGCTCATAAATCACTGGGACTTCAAAAAGTAACAGCCAATGACATTCCTCCTGTCAGCTGTGCTCTTAGTGGCCCTCTGGGTTTCTGCATCTAAGGCAGGCTAGGTAAGAACAGACTAAGCAGACCGTACTGCAGTTCCTTTGTGTGTATGCAGTGACACAAGAGAAAGAGAGCAACACACAACGACACAGCTGACATTCAGCAAAGTGAAATAAATGATAGTGAATGAAATCACTTGATTGAAGTGACCCTGTTTTATATAGGCTGCTGTACAGGACTTCCTGTGTGCAGGTAAAGGTGGATGTAATAGCACCATCCAAGTTGTGCACTGATATCTGAGAATGGAGAAACTGACTCGAGTGTTGTTTGTAGTTCTTTTCCTCCTGTATCCTATACTTTTAATTATCTATACTAACTACCATTAAAAAAAAAAACCAAAAACCCACAAACAACTGACACACATCCTGTTTAAATACCAGGCAGATGATAGCACTTCTGGCACCAGTGGGCTCCTAAGTTGCCAGGTGATTGCTTTTCAGTGGCATTACTGATGCCCCAGCTGACAACTTCTCCCATTTAAGGGCTAATTCTCCTATCCAGTGCAGAGTGTGTTTCTTGTTAAGGTCCCTGCTTCTCACTGGTGAAAGGATTCAAGCTAAGGTGAGACTGACTCTCCTTTTATCCTTATGCTTCTAGGAGTGCTCTTCATGGCAGACAGTGCATATTTGTGTTGACATGCAGCTGGGCTCAGATTAGCTGCAAGCATGTATCAATTCAAAAGATACCTGCACAGCTGAGTGTCACTGCATCTCATTTTTGACAGGAGACTAATTTGTAGATGTCTGCTTTGGCTGTCTGACAGGCTCTATAAGCAAAGGTTTCTGTTGTCTGATATGCAAACACAGGGGTTTCTTGCACCACCTGCCTTGGAAAGCTAAAGCCTCCCGCTTCACTTTTTTTTTTTTTCTTCCCCTCCTTTCTCTGACTGGAGGAGCTGCTGACTATGTTGACGTGTCCCACCACTCTGCTGCCACGTGAATCAAAGCCACGGGGGGGGAGCCCGGGTCAGTCCGAGTTGCTGCAGGACAAGGTCATTAGCGCCAGCATCCTCCTCTGGACATGCGTGGCAGCAGGCGTTGAAAGGATGATGTATGTAAGTGTGGCTGAGCTCAGAACTGCTCCGAGTTCTGCTGCGGATGCAGTTTGTTTGGAGAAAATCAGCCCGCTGTTTTTTCTGTTTTCTTATCGGCAGAGAGAGCCTTTGGGCTGTGTAGATATCTCCTGCCTCATCAAGACTGGAAGGACTCATTAACTTGTACATTTCAAGGCTTGAATTGCTATGCAGGGCCAGACCCTGCTCACTGCACCAAAGGGAGATTTTATGGTTGATAAGAACAGCAGTAAATTGCCATGTAGGGAACTCCAAATGCAAGAAACTCCAACAATTTTAACAAAATTCCCATCTAAGCCACAAGTTTTACCAACGTGGCACTATTCCTTTAAACAAGAAACACTCATGAAACGCTTGCTACACGTCTAATTGTGACTTTGAAGAATTTCTTTCAAATTGCTGAATCCAATCTCACGTGATAACAGGGATTCATGCAAGAAATGACATCTGGTGGAAAAAAGAAAGCATTGTAAACTTTAGATCTGCTTCTATTTCCATTTTGGTTATTTGAAATACAGTTTGCAGTCCCAAGTGTGTTATCTTATCTCTTTCATAGTTCACTCTAAGGGAAGGAGGACTGTAGTCCTGGTGCCTACGGACATACCTCACAGTAACAGGGCAAGTTAATGCCTAAATTCCTCCCCTTCTCTCCTCCAGACCTCTCTGTTTACTTTTCTTATTAGCTTAATAATAGCCTGCTCAGTCTGCAAGCTCAGTTTTCTCTTGAGCGTTGTTTTTTTCTGCCATTCTTCCTCACAGAGCTATTCTTGAAAAATGCATTTTGATTAGGTCTATGCCCCTGACTTGCATCTAGTAGGAGTCATTCAGTCTGGTGAGTTCCTCTGCATCTCTGTTCTATGGACTGAATGAAGCAGAGATTCTGAATAAAATAGATGCGAGCTCCTGTAATTAAAAAGTGGGTATGCACAATGTGACTAAATCAACACGGATAACAAACTGAGTGTGAAAAGATACCTTTCTTGCCCTGAGGTGTTAATGGAGAAAAATGATTTCAGTTCCTCTCCACCTTAGACAAAGTTGAAAGCAGTGTTAAGGTGGTATTGAGCTTTATTTGAATACCATACTGCATACTGCTATTTAGTCAGGTCTTATTTATTCTGGTTTGTAACTTCTCTTTCTTAATGCAGCACATGATGTTGCAACAAAGTCCTGCTCTCTGGTTATGCTATTAGTATTTGGGGGGGGATTTCAAAGGGGATTAGAAGTTTTCATGACATGATCTCATTTTATATCAGCCCAGCAGTGTCAACATCAGATCCAGGCTCTCTAAACTGACCCAGAAGACAATGACCAAGGATCAAAACAAAATCAGAAGGGGATACTAAACTCATGATGATACCATCACCTTGCCATCATGTGAAGTCACCTGGTGTGGCCTCAGGCACACAGAACAGGTCTGTGGCCTCAAGTTCTCCTGAAACCATACGATCTTGCTATGTTGTTTCTTTTTTTGTCAGCAGCAGAATGTTCCAGCCATCTCCAGAGAGTGCAGGAGAGCAGAGCATGTACCTGCTGAACCTGAAAGCATGGTAACTATTTGTCCTTTTGCAGCACTTCCCTCCTCTCTGTCAGCAGAGTAGGATTCCTTAACAAATGCTGCAACAGGTGGAGTTGCTAAGTTACGTGACACAGTCATCACCTCAAGGCACATGAAGTTCCTAGAAGCATTTTCAGACACATTGTTTTATCATTCCATTTTGGACTGACAAAATTAATTTGCATTTTTGAAAAATCCTTCAGCTGGGCTCCCCAAGAGGAGTGGAGCTTTTTGTGTTCTGAGAGCCCTGGTGTTTGATTGGATTCCTAAACACCAATCTCACTGTAGGCGCCCACTTAATAAAAAATCCCAAATTCTTTATCATGGGTTGAATGTCTATTGCATGTCTCACAGACCTACAGGTCAATGAGCAAGCCAGGCTGCTTTATAGAGCACTAGCAATGGTATCTGCATGAAGTACAGCTCTTTGATCTACAGCTGCAGAGATGAAGACCCTGATAAAAAGGTTGCATCTGGATTAGAATCTGTCTTTGCTGGGTTGCCAGTTCCCTTCTTACTGTGAGAGTCAAGGTTATCTTCTGAATTCCACTAAAAAGAAGAGCATGTCAGCTTTTTAGCATGAGACTTCGAGGCACTGTACCTTTACTTATTGCAAAACATTTCGTGCTAGGTGTGACAAGGCTGCAGTCAGTCAGTCTGATGTACAAACGCAGAGAACCCGATCTTCTATGCCGTGCAATTGGAGTTTTTGAGGCTTTTCCAGCTTTGTCCTTAGATCAAGGTTACTAATCTGATGAGCACATGGACACCTAGGATATGCAAAGATACAGAACAAACCTCACAGCCCCACCCTTTAACATCAAAAATGTTCGTTTTGTCTGGAAGAAGCCAGCAAGCATCTTGCATCAATGCAGTATAGTCGCACTGTTTTTTGTCTCTGCGTTGTTCAATGCTACTCCATCAGTATTGCCATCCTGCACTCGGGATCATCTGCATCGTCATCTGTTTACTACCACATTTGTAGTTCTGAATAGAAGCTTGAAACCTTTGCTCTTTTACAGGATTTTAGCTTATGACAGAGTTTCAGTGATGGTCGTGGTTCTGTGCAGCCACAGGTGGATGTGCACGGCATGTAGGCCAGGAATGGTCCTCACAAAGCACAAGGCTCTGCTTAAGGCTCTGCTTACATCTGATACATCTAAGTGAGTTTCAAAAACATGGTGACTGCCATCTCTTTCAAACCTACAGCTAGTGAAATCGTGACAAGATGCACACTGATACAGCTCCCATGGGATCCAAATGTTAGAGCAGATTCTTTTTTCACTAGATTGCATGGGAAAATTATGTGGTATTTCTTTTCTCTCAGACTTGTACTACTTTCTCCTAGCCCCCACCATTTCCCAAGAAATTCACACTGCAGACACAGCTGTATCATTAAGAGGCTTCCTGAAGTGGTAAGAAAATGGCACTGCACTTAAATCTGTCAACTTCTGAGACTCACCTTAAATAGTAACAATGGTTTTATTGAGCCATGAGGTTCACACCAAGCTTGTCAAGTCTTTCTTTGGATGCTGACATTCTAATTGCATGTCAAACACGGCCTTAACATACAGGCATGTTGTGAAATATGCTGTCAAATAATGCAGTGATATTTTGCTAAGCGTGGAGATTTCTTACCGTCCCTTGTAATTCCTCTCCCATTTTTTATTTGAAAAGAAGCTAGGATTTGATCATTAACCTTTAAAGGGGCTCTTGAAGGATCTGGGATGATGTGAATGGAATTTTCTCATCTCCTGCAGTGTTCTGGACCAGTTAAGTTCCACCCCAGCATCTCATCACAGAGCTGTTGGCCCTGCCAGGCAAGGCTGAGCACAGCCTGTGGGCAGTGCAGTGTGCACAGTGGATGCTCTGAAACCCTGACAGCAAGAAAAGTCCTTACACTAAGATGTTGACAACTTGTATTAGAGTGAGTAATGTGCTGGGATGCACGCCAGCCTCCTAGACCTTCATGTTATGGCTGCAGCGTAAGCAATTTCAGTGCCAGTTAATTGCACTTGAAAACACTCTGGTGGTTGTGGTATCTAAACACAAAATAGGCAGAGATGCGGAGTAATGCCTCAGGACACGGTGACTTTAGTGTGAAGGAATCAGTGAAGGACTTTGAAGTCTACTCTTGTTTTCTTTGAAGACATTTCTATCTCATGCTGGCACTAATTCAACAGATATTGGTTTCTGTCGTTGTTTTTTAATACTAAGACCCAGGGATTCAGCTGTCACAGGACTGCTGGGGTGCAGTTCTCAGCTTCTAACATACAGAGTGGTTATGCAGCAGTTTATAGCTCAGCCACTTCTGCATCTACCTTGATGCTGACGTACTGCATTACGAAATGGCACACTGTCATGTTTGTACTTAACCTATTCTTAAGCACGGTTACTCCAAAGATGAGGACTGCAGTGTCTACTTAGTGTAAAGAAAGGAAGGGGGAGGCAGTGGGATCAGAGTGCTGCCTCTCTCACTTTATGTGCTGCTAGGTGGCCCTTTGTATGTCTGGGTCTAATTTTCCCATCCTCTGTGAAAAGCTGTACCTTTTTAGGGTGCTTTGTGAGATCTGCAGAAGAAAAACTTTGTAGCTTTGTTAATGCAAATAGCTCTGTGCTGTGTCTCCTAGTAGATGTCCTCCAGAATATTTACAGAATCCTTCATGCTAGCATCAGTGGCAGTGGAGAACAAAAAAAAGAAGTTTTGTTCAAAGATTCTGGGGACTAAGAAGTAAGCTTTCCTTTCCAGTAAAATATGGCATCATTTTCCTAAAGCCCTCACTGCTTTCTGTTTTTCTTTCAGTGGATTTTGCTAAATATTCATGAATCAACTATGTTCACAAATGTGAGTAAATATAATTTATTTTCTTTAGGAATATTCCACTTGATGTCATTGCTTGAGATAACATTCAGGTCTGTTTTATTTATTTCTGTAGAAAATACGGCCTGAGTTACTTACAGAATATATCTTAAAATTGGCAGTATCTTTTTGCTGAGTCTAATAAATGTTTGTTGGAGAGTTCATCCTGCAGTACAAAACAAAGGAGGTTTGGAAATGCAAACCTGTTCTGTTGCCTTCAAAATCTGTTTAATATTATTCATTGTCCTTCATGATAGCATTACTGAAATGTTATCAAACAAAATACCAATATCAAACCTAGTGGACTTCATGGAGTCTGTGCTTAGTATTTCTTTTGTGTATCAGAACTTTAATTTGGGCTGAGCAGGAAAAAACAGCATTTCTTACAGCTGGAGAGAAAATTCCAGCAGTATTTAGCAGCCAAATACCAGTGCAGGAAGAACCATCCCATCCCCAAGAGAAAACTTCCTTCTTCCTCCCCTCCTCCTGTCTACCCATTCCTCTCCCCCCTGCAATGCCACACAGCACCCACCAGCTGCTGCACTGTTCTCCTGGGCCTGCAACCATCACACTGCAATTTATGTCCGAAATGGCTGCTCAGGAGGAATAAAGGATCTGCAGGGCACCTCTGAGCATTGACTTGCACGGCAGCCGATTGCCCTCCAATCTTTAGGATTGTTCTAGGTGGACTAGGGCCCAATCTCAACAATCAATTCAATCCCTGAACTTCCTGCTGAAATTAATGGGCTGCAAGATTCTTATTGACTTCAGTGAGCTTTATCTCCCATGATTTATTCATTGCTCTCTTCTGTACCTAAAGCTTTTCAGTGGTATCCAATCTGTACAACAGTTGAACACAGCTCTGCCATCCCTGCTTATTGCTGAGTTTCTGCCTACCTTTCAGACTGTTATATTTGAAAAGCACCAGCTAAGATCTGCTGGGGGCCCCACCACTAATGGTACCCTCCCTCAGCTCCACTGCCTTAGATCTAGATCAGTTTCTTCCTCTTCTCTGCTAGAGACACACAGCAGAGTACCTTACCCAGGCCACCAAAGAGTAACAGCCTTCCTGTTGTTGCATTTTGATTTTAATGAGTTTTTCCCCTTTCTCTGGAACTTCACTGCTTTCACAGCTCTGCTGAAAACCTGTGTGCTGTCTACCAGCCGTCTGATCATGGCAAAATTGCCCTATCGCTCATTGTTTTCTACCTCGCAATTTCAGAGTCTTTAACCTTCTAATTGCATCTTTCACCTTGTTGTTTGTGCCACAACGTCGCAGCACCTATCTAAAGATGGCTGTTAAGGCCTTTTGCCAACCTGGTAGTTTGCCATGTCATCAGCACCCTGCACTTTAAAGTATGCTCTGTGGGGCACAAGCACTCTTTCTGTCCCTCTGCTTTTTGTTTTTTTACCATTAAGATCTTTCTGTTTAGCCCGGGAGCAGCAGATTGCAAAGCCCTTCAGTGAATTCTTAGGAGATAATTAAAGTGCTGCAGCCTTTGTATGCAGAGGAGGATCAGGTTGGTTATACTCACTGAAGGTAACGCTGCATTTCATTCAGCAGCATGTCTGCATTGGATGTTTGAGGTGGATGCGTTTGCCATTATCTAGTCTACTCAGCTAGGGTTTTGCAATTTGCACACACATTTGTCATTGCCACAGACAAACAGACTTCATTCATGCCTGGAGAAGGGGCTGAGGAGCATGAGCAGCAGTTGGGTTTGTCAGCTGTGTTCCTGTTTCTGATGTTCTCAGTTCCAAAATTACCATAGACCCATATAGCTTTGCAGTTTACTCTTAGTTCCTTGTCCTCTACTGGTCTGTGAACTTACTTATATACAAACTATTTTATTTGTCACCTTTAATATTGATGTTATATTTAGAACTTTGTGGTGCTTGGCCTGCAAAAGGATACTTCAAATCAAGCCAAGGTAAATGCCTCTATAAATACAGTTGCCACATTTATACTGGATTATATTCAAACTGCGCAGAAGGAATGGAACTGAACCAAGAGGGAGAGATTATTTTTATGGTCTATTGCTGTAGGTGGCAGATCGTTTCATCTGGCTTGTCTTTTGTTATCGGAACGTGCGCTGCTGCCTCAATCCCCTTACAAAACCTGCAACTTGGAGACCAGTTTCACCTGGACTGGTGTTAAGGTGCCTCTTACAAAAAGTGTGTGCTGCTGCTTAGTTCCTAGTAAGGCTGCTAGGTGATGTGCTTTAGCTTCATGAAGAATATACAAGAACCCCTGCTGGCTGTGCAGCTATAATTTGGCACACCTGCAGCATGGCTGAATGTGGGTTCAGAACTGAGCCAGTCAAGGTCACTGGGCAATACTTGATAAAACACTTTGATACTTTGACAAAAACAAGGTAAGGCTTTCAGGAAATGACCACACACCTTGCGTACCTCACATTTAGGATTGCCATTTACATCCTTGTGGAAAAGACACTAAACATTACTAACAGGGTGGCAATAGTATATATTACTGCAATTAATATACAGTGTTCACATTAGGAGTAAACGTAAGTTTTGTTTTCACTACTGTTTCTTCAGAAACAGACACTTGATTTACTCAAGTAAAGTATGGACATGATCCAAAAATCAAATCCTTACCTATTTTAGACAGATGCATAATCCTGCACCTAAGACTATTTTAGCCTCTATTAGCCTCTGTTCCTTGCTTCCATTCTCATCCCCATACAAGGAGATGGATCTGTGAAAAAAAGATACCAGGAGACTCTCTACGAAGCTTACATCTTTAACCTCTGCTGGATTTCTGTAGTGCAAACTCCTTTTTCCAGTGCAGTTGACTAAGAAAGGTCACTTCTTTAGGGGTGGATGAATTCATTATACTTCAATGCTTGCTAGCTACTAAAGCTTCTCCACATTCATACTATTTGCATATATAAAGATGTGTATTGTATATTTATACATTCCTTAGATGCGTGCTTACCATATAGACAGTGAAATTATTCTGTTGAAATGAACATATTGAAAAGTTAAACTCAGATAGATTAGGATGTGCATTTCCACAGAGAATGAAAGATGCATGCATTTACCTAAAAGGGAAACTGGGTGTGCAATGCTCCAAAGGAGTGGGTTTTGACCTGATTGATATATATATATATATATATATATATATATATATATATACACATACAGATATTTAAGTAAGATGTGATACTGGTGATATTGATCTGATACAGAATCACAGACCAAGGTCAAGACCATGTCCAGGTCTTGGCTCCACACAGGACCATGTGCTGGTGCACCTCTCTGGAGCGGCTCAGAAACAGAGGAGATAGCATTACATTAGGCAAGAACACAGACCTTTGCTTTCAAATGTAACCATTGCCAGACATTCAAACTTGCTCATATTTTATGTTGAGATGGGAGCGTCGCTCCGTGCCAGTGCAGGGCTCCGTGGGGATGCTGCACTGCGCGTCTGGGGCTGTGTCGTCGTTATCTTCTCATATTCCAAGGCTCAGTGAGGAGCTTTGTGTCCTTGCTGTACCCTCTAACCAAAAGATATCAAGTGTTAGGCTGTCTGCTCTCTGGGGATGTTACTAATAAAGCACTCTCCAGCTGGCTGCCAACCACTGCTTTTTAAAAATAACCAAAACATGGGAGGTTACAGAACCCATTAACCCCAGGACATGTTATTATCCCTAGAACAACAAACATTTTATGAGCTAAATTACAGCTTTGACAACAATATGTCTTAGAAAATAATGAATTGGGCCCTGCAAGTCACAAAGCTGTCTCAGAAGTATCCATTTTTTTCTCAGTGGACCTGAGATTTTCTTTAGTCTTCTCCTGATGTTTGGCCCTTCATGATTTTCAAGTTTTCAAAACTTGCTAATTTTCTCCCTGCTGAGACACTGCTCCGGAGCTGGGGCCGTAAATATTGCAAGATGCCATCGTCTTCTAAATCCCAATCTTTAATTAGTAAGAGAGCTTAAATTAAATGCAAATTTTCAACACAGATATAGCACCTAAGAGAACTACAAGATTCCTGTCCCTGGACTGCCATTAGGAGATGTGTTGTTGGGGGGCTTCATCCTCCTTCACTGCTGAAAGCATTGTCAGGAAGGTGAAATGAAAGTCAATGACAAAGCAACGTGCCCTGGTACCTGTCACCTGGCAGACATTTGTCACCCTGATGGGCCAATTGCTCTGCTTCTTCCCAACCAGCACAGCTTTAAATGGGAATTTTGGTGCCATGCACAGGTGAGGTTCACCTGGAGCCTGCAGCCAGCCCTCCCCTCTTGTCACCTTGGGGAACGCAGACCCACGGGCAGCAGCTGGGCTCTGCAGCACTTCCAGCCCCTGGTTTGGACGTATCTGTCTTCTGAATGGTTCAAAAAATTTCTCTGGTTTGAAGTTTAATTCTGAGGCGTTGTATGTAATTAAACCTTGACATTTGAAGTCATGAACGAGCAAGCTTTATATTTTAGCTTAGTCTCAAAAGAATATCGGGATGCAGGCAGACGTGAAATGACTTTATTAAATTAAAAGCTTCAAACTTTCTGTAGGCATGTAGTTTGTGCTGCTGGGAATAGGCTCTTCAGAAATAGCACTCTGGTCCCACTAAGCTGAACCTTGGCTCTTCTCGAGGGAGGGATGGAGTCGGGATGTTCCACTGCAGGAAATAGAGGGCATGAGTCAGTACATCACTAGTGCTTCCCCTTCCCCCAGAACGTGGGCAAGGCCCAGGAAGCCCAGGCTGTTAGCATTCCCAGGCCCTGTCTGGGAAGGAGGAAGTTTCCAAAACATTGCTGAGATCCCCTGGAAGCTGGATCTTATTGACATCTATAAATAGGCAGAATATCTTTCTTTTCACCAGTGCCTCTGCGAGGCTGTTCTTACAATGTTTCACGTGCAGATTCAGCAAGGAATGATCATGTTCTTTAGTCCAAAAGCCTCCAGGAGAGAGACGTCACTGTCCGCCCATTGGAAGCCACTAAGTGGGACACAAGTCATTACTGCTGCTGTTTTACTGCCTGGCCACAGTCAATGCTGAGCCTTTTACGTGCTCAGGAGAGAAAATATCTGTGACACTCCGCCAGTGACTGCAAAGCCACAGATGTAGACCTGCTGTCTGCCTCATCTGCCAAGCTTGGAAAAGCAATACATAAAATTAGGCTCCCAAGGCTACCTAAATAGGAAGCCAAACAAATTTAAAGATTCTAAATGGCTTTAGTTATTTTCACGGCATCCAAAAAGGAGAAAACAAATGAGTTGCTTGTTTTCAGTGCCCTTGGTCTGTAGTTTAAGATAATAGTTAAAACCATCTATTTTGACCTTCTGGCCTAAGTAAGACAGGCAGGACTGCAAATGCTGGTTTCACAATGAAGTGCTGTTTGGCAATGGAATTCTTAATGTACAGTGAAGAGCATCCTTCATTTCTGTCACCAAAAACTTACAAAAAAAAGCCCTGCATGCAGAACCCCTTGTATGTAAGTCCATCAGGAAAACATCTCCTCGATTCTCCGGAGGTGAGAAAACAGCAACCAGATCCCTGAGCCATTTATACTTGTCCTTCCCATCAAATCTTTCTCAGCAGATGAGACCAGAGCCCAGAAGGTTTCATAACCAGCCCAGTGAGGTCAGGCTCTGTCACCCGAGCTGCACTGAGCCTGCTGCTGGTCTGAAAGCTTTTGAGTATTGTCCGAGAGCAGACTGCCTTCATGTAATGGTCTATCCAACCGCGATGGCTTCTGAACACAAAACCTGTGGCACTCTATAATCCTTCCTATCTCATCTCTTTCAGGCCTTTGAAAATAATTTCAAAGTCTTTCCATTCCTATGATACGCCTCTAAATTTAGCTACTTTTGGCTCTATGCGGACGACCCGTTCTTTCTCCTTTCTATGCAAGCCCACTAAGATTTTAGTATTAATGGGGTTTTTAATTGTTCTGTTATGAAGCACATAAACACAGAGCCCTTTGGCAAGGGCACACATTAGAAATAAATTGAGTTCTCATCCTTATAATAGAAAAACAAATGCAGTATGGATCTGTCCGTTAGCCAAGGGCATGCTTGCCCCTTAGAGAATGGTACAACCACGCGAGCAGACCCCTGTTAGTGACTGCTGTTTGCTTTTCCAGACAGACCTCACTCTCCTGCCTGCCAAAACTGCTTTTTGATGGCTGCTACCGTAACACACTGCTGTGGATCAGCCTGGCCCTGGGTGCCCCTCTGACATTGTTGCCATACTTCCATGGCTCATACGTCATCTCCTGCTTGAAGGACTCTGTGTGGACACTACTTCTCTGCCCTGCTCAGAACCCAGCTGCCACCTATCTTCCTTCTACACAACACACAGTGTGCAATACAGCCCCAAGTTTGAAGCAACCTTGTCTTTTGTATGGAAGAATCTATGAAGGATGAAAAACTCCATCTGGATACAGAGCAAAGAATAAGAAATTGTGGATTCCACTGAATTCCATGAGATGGGAGAGCAGTGGGGCTGCTGTAACACAACCTGGCTTTTTCTCCTAAAAGGTGACCCTGGAAACCCTGTGAGGTGCCAGACTAAAGGAACTGAGATATGGCTCCTGAAGGCCATTCTCAGTGACAGTGGCATGAGGTGCTATAGGCCATTCCTGCATGCCCTGGTGTCCCACTGCAGCAGGGATCTTGGCCACAACTGAGAGGGCAGGAGTAGATTGTCAGGGCACAAGCTGAGCTGCAGCCTCCACTCACAGAATGAGAAGAGACCTCTACACAGGCAGCAGTGGTATTTCAGGAAGGTGATTTCAACCCCAAGCATGAAAAGTGAATCCCCAAACTCATCTAAGGATGGGCGACTTGGGATTTACTTCTCCCACAGTGAGGAGATGCTTCCTGTCTCCAAGAGCAACTGCACTTGGAAGCTGTGCTGGGACTGACTGAAGAGGTAGACTCACAACAGAGCTGTGGTTAATTTATCATTTCATGCACAAGTGGTTTCAGCCCCCTGCACCTCTCAGGGTGCTACAGTTACCCATTTGATAGCACTTTTCCCCACAAGGCCGGCTCCCCCTGCAGCTTCCACTGCTTGCCCTGAAGCATCACACAAGGCAGGTGCAGGTTACCAGACATCTTGACTTGGTTCCATGCTCTGTGGTGGCTTTGCAAGGTCATCTGCAAGGGGGGAATGGAGAAGATCTTAATGAGTTCAGGCAGCAGTGATGTGCTGGGGAGAAAGCTGCTGTATGGCATTCCCCTGCACCCACCCTGTTCCCACCTGCACTCAATGCACACTGCAGCCCATGGGCTTTGACAATGCTCGTCTCTTATCTCCACATCTCCTCCCAGGCTGCAGGAGTTGTGCCAGGGCCAGAGACAAAGATACTGTTCTTGCAGCTTTGTCATGAACTCATGTTTGTTGGCTCTTGGCCAGATAGAGCCATTCCTTACCAGGGAACAGTCAAGATACAGATGAGGAAGAAATGTTTGAGATCATCAATGAGAAGCACCAGCACTGGGGAGCCATCGGCTGGCTGGGGTGCTGCAACCAGACACGTCCCGGGCACTGTGTGTCCCCTTCCTACACACCCTTCAGGTTCCAGCATGAGCCCAGCCTGATGGAGCAGCCTGTCGAGTTACATGCTGCATCCTCACCTCCAAGCTCAGCTGTTAAAATTCAGTCTCTGTTCTGGGAGTAGGGAGCAGGCAACAGGAAGAGCCTCCAGCGCTGCCTGCAGCAGCACAGCAGGAGACAGCACCCAGCCCACTCCTGGTCCCATCTCCCTCACCTCAGCAATTGCCACCTTCCTCTCCCAAGCCTTGATACTCTTTTCCAGGTCAGCAACAGCAATCATTGTCTGCACGTAATTCATCACAGGAGGGGTGCTGTAGTCTGACAGCTGCTTCTGCAGCCACCCAATGAGTCTTTCCTCTTTGGCTTGTTGCTGCAGGAGGAAAAGTGACAGAGGGCAAGGACAGGGCAGGATAAAGGAGGGACACGATGCGATGTACCCACCCATGCCTCCATCCCATAGTGGAGCTGCCCAGAGGTGGCCCAGCGTCCATGTCCCCATACCGTGACATCTGTGCTACTTCTCACTAGGAAGGACACTGCTGGTGAAAACCTCAAGGAAAGAGAACTTCAAAAAGGCAGTGGATGGACCCTGGAGGGGTAAAATCCACAAAGGAGCAAAGCTGCCCATCCCCACCCACAGCAGCAGGAGCTCCAGGACTTATTCTCAGTCCCACCAAGGCATGCAGATAGCTATGGCCTAAAAAAAAGTCCTCTCAAGTGAAGTCTCCATGATTCCCAAATTGTTCTCTTACCTCCTTCACAAGAGTAGTATTTCTTTCGATCTTCTCCAGCATCTCTTTCCTCTGGGAGATGTCTTTCATCAGAACTGCAGATGTTTCCATGGCATTGTGCAGCTTTTTCTGGAACACAAGAGCAGGACACTGGCAGCAGGTGCAGCGGCAGATCTCCAGTCCCTGCAGAGCCGCTGGCATACTTGGACTGAGGAAGGGAAGGCTGCAAGAGCTGCTGGTCAGCTCATGTGTGACCATGGGGAATAGCAGGAAGGACAAGTAGGAGCACTGGGATCTTCACTCACCTTCCAGAAGTTGAGGATCTGGATCTTCTCTAAGGCCAGCTTTAGCTGCTGCAGCTCCTTGTTCTTCTCATCAATCTCCTCCTCATACTGTGCTTTCTTAACCTGCAGCAGCTCTGCATGGACCTCATGGAGCATGTCTCCCACCTGCTCCTTCTGCAAGCCCAGGGAAACAGAGCTGCAGAGTACTGACCGAAGCTGAGACTCAAATAAAAGAGCTTTGCTTGATGGGGAAAGCAGACTTAAAGCACATGGTTATCTGCCTGGCTGCAAACCTGAGGCTTAAAGAGAAATGTCAGACAAATGTCCCATACTGGGTGTCCAGGCAGCACGCACCTGCCTGAGCTGCTGCTGCAGCTTCTTCTTGTAGCTCCTGAGAAAATTGCTTTCTAAGCGCAGCTTCTGTCTCATCAGATCCTGAAGAAAAAAGAACAGATTAGAGAGTGACAGCAGGGCCTGGGAGGAGGCAGAGCACCAGGCCCCATGCTTTACTGAGCGCTTTCCCTTTGTTCCACCTGCACTGCAGCCCTCACACCACTGCTCTGCCTCACCTGTGCTCACAGGGTTAGTTGCTAAGATAGTCTGAGAATATGAGGCAGCTGATGTAGGGGTATGGGAACCTGAATTTTCAGATGGACCAGGCTCAACTTCTGCCATGCTGCACTGACCCTCTGGTGGTTCTTCTCCTCCAGGTA
Source organism: Tetrao urogallus (assembly GCF_951394365.1). NCBI lineage: Eukaryota > Metazoa > Chordata > Aves > Galliformes > Phasianidae > Tetrao > Tetrao urogallus. The sequence continues at coordinate 16,973,317 of NC_136825.1, forward strand.
TCTCAACAGCTTCTCAGAAGCTGTGATGCTCCCTTTCTCGTTGGAGATGGTTTTGACAATGTCTTCCTCAAAGTCATTGACAACTTTCTTAACATCAGCCCACCAAGCATCTGCTTCTTGTATGACTGCCTGTAGTAACGAAGTCACATCACAGTCAAAGAGGTGTGAAAATCCACAGTGCTGCAGGATGCCTCGCTATCCTAAGAGCTGTACCTCGAGGTCATGCAAGGTCTCCTCCGAATCCTCCTCCATCTTCTGAATGTCACTTTTCACGTCCAGCAGCTCCCGCTCAGCCAGCTCACATTTCTGCTCCACTGTCAGGGCTCCAAAGTAGGCCGATGAACTGCGCAGCCTGGATCTGGACCTGCCACGTGTCTGCAACAATTGAGCAACAACGCAGATGCCAAACCAGCACTGGCCAACCGCTGCTGCATTTTCATGTATTCCCAAAGAAAGTTAGTGTTTAGATAGCAGAGGAACAACGTGCACTTGGCAAGAGGGATCTGGGTGTGGATGCACAAAGGTCTGGATGAGCTGGGATGAGGACAATCAAAGCATCCCGGCATCATCCCCCCTGTGTGTTCAGTTTCTCCTTCAAATCACTCAGCCTGGCATGCAGAAGGGTGAGTGAGCCCACACCTACACCTAGAGGCCCAGCACACCTGTTTTCAAGTTGGGATTGGGGTTAAGTCACTCTTCCCAATCTGCCCCACTCCATACCAGTATGGGTACCAGCTCTGGTGGGGAGCTGTGCTGTGGGAGGTCCGCGCTGCTCAGCTGCATCTTGTGGTACTGGTTCTGAAACAACTCCACCTTGGCTTTCAGCAAGTCATTGGCATGGCTGCAAAGTGATGGATGTGTACTGTGACAGGCGCAGTGGGCAAAGGAGAACAATCTAATGCAAAGCAGATCCCGCCAAATGAGGGAGGCTGCAGGTCTCCCTTCCAAGAGCCAGGACACAGAAAAGACCCTCAGAGCTGCCCCTGTTCCAACCTGGACACAAGGGGCTGCCAGAACCTGGGCCAGGGGCCTGCAGGAGGGGGGATCCTCAGGTGGCCAGGGGTGGCTTGGCCTCTGTGTCCTGCCCCCATCCCTGCTCCTGCCTCTGTCCTATTCCTGCTCCTGTCCAATTCCTGTCTCCGTCCTGCCCCTGTCCTCCTGTTCTGCCCCCGTCCTCGTCCTGCCCACGATCCTGTCACAGAATCACACAGAATCACAGAATCACCCGGGTTGGAAGGGACCTCAAGGATCATGTAGTTCCAACCCCCCTGCCTAGCAGGGCCACCAAACATCCACATTTAGATCAGGTTGCCCAGGACCCCGTCCAACCTGGCCTTGAACACGTCCAAGGACGGGGCATCCACAACCTCCCTGGGCAGCCCGTTCCAGGGCCCAACCACTCTCCTTGTAAAGAACTTCCCCCTAACATCCAACCTAAATCTTCCCTCCTTCAACTTGGATCCATTTCCCCTAGTCCTGCTATTGTCAGCCCTTTTGAAGAGTTTACTCCCCTCCTGGGTGTAGGTTCCCTTCAGGTATTGATAGGCTGCAATGAGGTCGCCCCGCAGCCTTCTCTGTCCCTGCCCTTGTCCCATCCGTGTCCTTACCCCTGTCTTATCTCTGTCCCGGTCCTTCTCTGCCCCTCTCCCTGCCTCTGCCCCTCTCCCTGTTCTTGTCCCGTCCCAGCCCCAGCCCCTGCCCGGCTCCAGTTACCACCCCGTGCATCCCCTCGCCCCGCCGCCCCCAGCCCGGCCCCAGCCGGTACCGCTTCTGCTCCAGGCGGTCCCGGAGCTGCGGCAGGGGCAGCGCGGCCAGCTCCTGCTCCGCCATGGCGCGTCCTGGCAACGGCCGCACGGGGGGCAGCGGAGGGAGGAGAGGGCGGGACGGCTCGCGGAGCTTCCGACGGCCGTTGATCGGTTTCGATTGTTTCTCTGCTTGCTGGCGCCCACGGGTTTCTCTCGTTCCCACTCATTTTGCAGAGTGGAAGTTTTTACCGACCCAAGCAGGGGAAATGCACCGCGCCCGGTGCTGCGTGAGCCCGCACCACGGCAGCACGCCCCAACGGCAGCAGTGCAAAGCCCCGGAGGCTCCGCTCCTGCCCTCGGCCGGGCGTGCGCTCGCGGCACTGACACCGCGTTAGCTTTGCTCCCCAGCGCGTACGCGCCGACGCGCACGCAGGAGCGCACAGGCAGATTTCCATCGTTAGTCACCGCTCCAACTCTGCAAGCGGCTCCGCGGCCCAGCGGTGCTCGGGGCTGCGGTTTGGCTCGGGGCCGGGCTGAGCGCGGCGCCGTGCGGGATTCCCTCGGCAGACGGCCGTCTCGACCGCCCTCGGCGCTCACAGGCGGCTCCGCCGCGATCCCCGCGGGTGACGGGCCGGGCCGGGCGTGACGTCAGCCGCCCGGCGGCGGGGGCGCGGCAGGCGGACCTCCGCGCCGCCGGGGGGCGCCGTGGCGGACGCCTCTCGCGGCGGCGGCGGCGCGGACGCGCGGCGCCGTTTCCGGGTCGGCTGCGCGGCGCTCGGGGCCGGCCCAGGCTGCAGCCGCCGGCACCGGGCCCCGGCCTCGGCTCAGCTCCGCGCCCGCCGCCCCGGGCCGGCCCCGCCCCGCCCGGCCTGGCCCTGCCGCCGCCCGCCGCCGCCCTCCTGCGCGCCGCGCCCCGCCTCGCCGGCCTCCCGCGCCGGCCCCGCGCCCTCCTCCTCCTCCTGCAGCCGCCGCCCGGCGCCGCCATGCCCGGCCCGGCCGCCGGCAGCCGGGCGCGGGTGTACGCCGAGGTGAACAGCCTGAGGAGCCGCGAGTACTGGGACTACGAAGCGCACGTCCCGAGCTGGGGGTAAAGCGCCCCGCGGGGTCCCCTGCCCCGGCCGCCGGCCCTCCGCGGCCCACGTGAAGCCCCGGGAAGGGGTCGCGCCCCGGGGTCCCTCTGTGGGGAGCGGGGGGGGGGGCGGGGGAAGCGGCGGGACGGGCCGGGAGGGGCGGCCCCGGGCAAGGCTGGAGGCCCTCAGCCGCCCTGCTCTCTGTGTTCTCCGTGCCCGCAGCAACCAGGACGACTACCAGCTGGTGCGCAAGCTGGGGCGCGGCAAGTACAGCGAGGTCTTCGAGGCCATCAACATCACCAACAACGAGAGGGTCGTCGTCAAGATCCTCAAGGTGAGTGTCCGGGCAGGGCCGGAGCACCGAGGCCTCTTGGCTCTGTTTCATCTTATTGTGATGGATGTTTGGGCGCTGGACGGTGGTTTGGGTTTTGGAGCTCCCACCCGCTGTTTGCTCCTGGCTGAAGGCTCCCCTGGAGGAGGAACGTGCAGAGCTCTGGTGTTGTTACAGCGCTGTGTGCTGCCTGCATTGGGCAACTGGTGGCTGGCCGTGCCTGTTGCAAACAGCCCAAGAAGGCCATGCCAACAGGAATGCGGAGCCTGCAGGGGAATCCTTCTGTCAGCCTGCAGACAGCTGGCGCGCAGCCGCTTCACAGCCCGGCCGCACACTCCTCACAGTCTGACCCTGAGGTGCTCATGAAGCACGTAAAAGTTTGTATTCAATGTTGCAGAGGATCTGTTACATGGGGGAAATGTCACCTTGGAGAGGCCAGAAATACCGTGAAAATCTGAGGGGATGAACACAGACCATTTGTTGCTCAGTGGGATCAGTGGGGTGTTTTCTGGTGTGTTCATCCCCGTGGGTTGGGCTGTGGGGACCTTTCTGCAGCTGTATCAGGTTGTGGGTTAGGATGGTGTGGAGTTATCTGCTGTAAGACAAACCTTACTGTGGAATAGTGGAGTCACAGAGAACTGTGGTAGCCATCCTAGCAGCAGTCTGTATCAATGATCTGAGATGGGAGGTGTTTAAAAAAGAAACAAAAAAAGCCCCGAAGGTTACAGTTGAGGTGCTTTTGGTTTTGGCTTGGCTCACATTTGTGGCTGTCATTTGTTGGACCAGCAGCATGTGTCACTTTTTTGCCAGGAGCACGTGGAACCAGTTTCTGGTCAGGATGTATGAAGGATTCAGGCATGTGCTGATCTGCAACATTGCAGGGGGGTCTGAGCTCAACCTGCCTCTGCAGCCAGCGAGGCTGGCAGATTCCTGGGACAAGGGTCTGCAGGGCTGAAGCCCTGAGGTGTTTGCTGCTGCACTCTGATAGCATGGCTCGCTGGTTGGCTTTGTGATGGCTTCCCTGCTTCCACACTCACTTGCAGTTCCTGCTTCCTTGGGATCTTTCTCAGCTTCCAAGGGAGCTTGCCCTGCTGTATGCAGCTCCTAGGCAAGGAGTGATCTCCCATCCTGACTGCTTCTGGGAGGACTGAATGGCAGCCCTGCCTTGGTAGCAGCTGAGGTATTGTTCAGTTGAGCCCTCAGGGACAGCCCCAGAGCTGAGCCTCATGGCAAGGCTCACATGTTCTTGCTGAACTCTTCTGGTGTGCTGCGGGGAGCCTCCTCTGCTTTGGGTGCTTTATGTGTTTGTTTTCGTTTTCATGAGGTTTCTGCTCTGAGAGAGTAGCCAGTGCAGAGCTGGACTTGATGGCAAGATGGCTCATAGTTATGTGGGAAAACTGCACTTCATGCTGCTGTGGAGCCCCTGGTTGTCTCTTTGGGTGTGGTATGTTGAGAGTCCAGGCCTTGCTCTGCACGAAAAGAGGCACCATGAGGCAGAGAGGCTGCAGGGAAAGTCATCAGAAATATTCCTCGTTCCTTCTTAGCAGCCTCCCCTGGAGCAGTGCTGCCAAACTCTGTCATCCCCAGGGAGCCCATCAGCACAGAGCTGTGAGTCAGCCAGCCAGAGTCATCTGAGGGTGGCTGGGTGCTGCTTCTCCCTGCGGCCTGAATGTGTTGCCACCATGCTCCTGCTCCGCAAGCAGGGGACGAGCTTGGCCCTGATCTGGAGTTGATGGTGTTGCCACTAGTTCCCTGGCTCCCCCCACTTCTATTAGCATGCAGGCAGCATTCCGGCGAGTGAGCAAGGGAAAGCAGAAAGTCCAGATAAATAGATGAACTTTCTTAGTGGAAAGTGGGTCAGTGAGAAGTGAGTTGCAGAGCACTGTTGTATAGGTTATGAAAACTTGCAAAGTGTGGCAATAACATCACTGTGATCTGTGGAAAGTGCCTCTGGTTTCCTGTAGTGAGACTAAAACTTAATTGCAAATGTAATTACATGTATCTTCGGTCTTAGCAAATAGGCTGGGCGTGTCTGCTGCTTGTAATTCCGGCTGGGTTCTCTGAGGTGGGAAATGCAACCAAATTACAAGGTTCTGGGCTCCAGGAGGGGTGAGACAAGGGGAGAAAGTGTTGCTGGTGGACATGGCTGTTCAGCATAGTTGTTCTTTGCTATTTAAGGCTCATGGAGAGAACAATTTCTGTTATGTGTTAAGGGTGCTCTTAGCGTCTGTGCCTCATCTGAAGTGACTGCTATCTTCCCAGCCTTGCTTTGTGAAGCGACTGGTTCTTAATGAGCTCCAGCTAACATGAGGCCTTTTTGCTCCCCTTCTTCAGTTGTTGTACCTGAACATCTTGTACCTTCCTCCAGAGAGGTCAGGAAATTTTACCACCCTTTCTCAGATGCAGAAGTGAGCCACAGATTTCCTGTGTGACTTTGGGCAAGTCCCTTAGCCTCAACGAAGCTGAGACTAAAGCGTGGGTCCCAGCATGGTGCTGTGCGAACAAGATGAGCTGCTCTTCCTCTACTGGAGGCTAATTGCTGTGTTTATTCAAGTGCCCTGTGACATATTCAGCCTTGGACAAGGCTGGGGAGCTGATGGCTTTGATAGGTATCACAGTGCCCCAGGCCTCTTGGTCTTGCATCAAGCACGGTGCCCCGTTTCCCTGGCATTGCCTTCATGTGCTGCTACCTGAAGTGCAGGTCCAGGTGGAATCCTATAGGAAAACGGGTTGTGATCATGCCCCCGGTTGTGGTAATAGCATACATCAGCAAAGGAGCACCATTAAGATCATACAGATGACTGTAATGTTACCATTTCTTGGGTCGAGTGCCTCGCTTTGAGAATGGGATGTTCTTAGTGCCACTTATTTCCAGGAAACTTCTGTAGCTCTTTAAGAAAAAAGCAAACAGAGCCAACAGATTCCTTCTCCTGCTGCTGCTGGATGTCAGGTTGTGCTGTGTATGACAGTGCTTGCTAAGCAGCAGACAGCAGCCCTGATGTACCCCACAGATGCCCTGACAGCATCCTCCAAAAGCAAGGCAGAGGGCAACTGCTCAGCTTTTCGGCCCGTTCAGAGAGTAAAGATTCTGCAGCAGTAGAGTCATCTTGGCACGGCACAGAGCACTCAGTGCCATACACAGCTGTGTGCCCCTCACAGCCATAGGGCATGGAGGCAGCCTGCAGCTGTGCCCCGTGCTCTGCAGCTGGTGCAGTGGGCTCCTGTGGGCTTTTTGATCTGGCTGACCATGGTGCAGCTGTGGGCACGCTTCTGGGCGCTTAGGGGAGCACCGAGCCAGGAAGAGGGGGTGTGTGTGCTTTTGTGTCTTGCTCGTATTGATTTGATGCTCATATTTGGCTTCTGGGTTGTTGGCACCTGGCATTCCTCTGCATGTATGAAGGAAGCTTAAGACATCTTTGTTTTCTGTGAGCTCTGTACTGTGGGTGGCTGTGGTGGGAATGCTGTTGTTAAGTCACCTGGAGCTGGCCCTTTACAGCCATTCCCTTGCAGTGAGTGTGTTTCCAGGGTGGGGATGATGACATCCACACTGCCAGCTCTGTACAGGGGTTGTTCCACTCGCTGCACACACGTATGTGTTTACGTACAGCTCATTTGCCTGAGACCCAGTAAGCCCAACTACGCATTTGTCTCCATAGTTGGCTGCTATCAGAAAAGGTAAAACAGGCGAGGGAAAGGGCATAATTACAAGGAGAGGGATTGGAGGCAGTGCAGGAAAAGCCCCTTTCCCTTTGGTGGCTTTAGTCCCCCCGTGCTGAGTCCACAAACTGGAACTTTCAACCATGTCTGCAGTTTCACAGATGCATTCTGCTTTGTTTGTTTTTCTTCCCTGTTCTGTGCTCTGTGAGCCTCCAGAGCCACCACTCACACCTGGGGCTGCAGCAGCATCCTTTTGTGCTGAGCTCAAATTGCTGCTCTGGCAGCTGGAGAGCCATCTGAAGGAGATAGCCCTTTGGTTCTGCTGATTTTTCTGCTATCTCTGGAAGCTTCAGAGCCCTTGTATATTGGTGTGCTCTGGGTGGGGGCTGAAAGGCCTGCTGTGCTGCGTGCAGAAAGGATTGCACAGGGCAATGATTGACCCTCAGGGCTGGAGCTTTTGCTTGCATCACTGCCCTTCCATCGCTGCTCCAATCCTGCTCCTGGGAGCTCTCTGTGCCTCTCACTTCTTCTGCATTTGTACTCACTGAATCAACTCTTCCCGGCCCACTTCCTCCTCTGGCAGGACTGAAATGAGCCTTTTTGCAAGAGAGCAGCACTCAGCTCTGCTGTTCCCAACGCCAGCTGCCCACACCAAGCTTGGCACAGTCAGTAGCATGAGCCCAGCCCTGTCTGGAGCTGGGACCCCCTGGAGCAGTACTGGTAACTCCCACAGCTGTGTTTGGACACAAGGAGCTGGTGAGCAGCAGAACAGCAGCTCCTGTGAGGAGGAGGGTGAGCCCTAGAGGGCTGTTCCAGGGATGCGCTTTGTGGGAGGAAAGGCATCCTCAAAATCCTTGCTGATGTGTTCTCCCTAAACTTGAATCCAAAAGCAAAAGTGCTGTAGTAGTTTCAGGGTGGGTCTGTTTATTGTTTGTTTTTGCCTCTTGTAAAATTGATGAGCAGCTCGGGAGAGGAAAGTTTAAATTCTGGTACTGGAGTTGTGAAATGCAAACATCTCACAGAGTATTAACACAAGTGGGCTCCTTCATTTTCATCGCTCTTTTGAAAATGATTATTTGGTTTCCCAGCTGATGTCTGACAAAATAAGCAGTCCTGCTCCAAAAGCAATTTTCCTATTGAGCAATTGGCATGGGGCTTTATAGGCTGGTTATTGTGATCTTTTCAGTACTTGCTAGGAACAAATGAGCTTCTGGAGCCTCCATTCAAACGTTTAAAGCCTGTCTAAGGGTACTGCTGGTCCTGGGCTCTGTGTGCAGAGACCTGCCTGCTGCTTCATTGCAGTGCTGTGGTGATTCTGGGCTATTCAGGTTTGGTGGGCAATGTGTAGAGCTTTTTTTGTTATTGGGTGGTGGGATAAATGACTCTTGTTTTTCATGGATCCATATCTTTTGTCTGCTAATCCTTCTTCCCTGCTGTGCTAAGGCTAGTTCTTTTCAGAGCACCTTCTGTGACTCCTGCAGAGCAGCATGGATGCTTCTCAGCTTGCAGGACACATGCACTGTCTGCTTTTCACTAACGGGAAATGAATGCTTTCAATTTAACTTGGATCTCACATGTCTTCCTGATTACTGCTTTTCTTGCTAACCGTGGAACTTGGTTTAAAAAATGTCCTCATTTTGCTTGAATTCAAGCGCCAGGTCCCCAGCTTGGTGGAGATGGCTGCAGCTGAAGAATGATAGATGTGTGCTCCACTTGCTGCAGAAACAAACCAACAGTTGATTAGCCAGGCACACATCTATTTGTTCAACGCAGGAAGTGATGGTTGCAGTATTGAATCTAAAGGTTTATTTTAGCAAGCAACACTAGTTCTCCCAGCTGATGTTTGCTGCAGCTAAACTCCTTGCTTGCTTATACTCCCAGAATGTGACCCAGGATCTGGTCTCTGTTACAGAGCGGGTTTTTCTTCTGCACTTACCTGTCTGCAGAGCACAGCTTACCCCGTGCCATTTCCCTCCTGCACCCTGAGCCCACCCCCACCACTGCCTGTCCTGCCCTAGCTAACTTTCAGCAGGTTGAAGCAACCACATGGTTGGGAGAGTGGGAATCCTCCTGCAGAGGGTGCCTGGCTGGGGGCAGGGCGGGTGTGGGGTCCAGCAGGAGCATCCTGCTGGCTGCAGGTCACCATGTCCCTCTGCTCTGCCTGCTGAGGCACTGGGCAGCCACAGGCTGTATGTCCCCACTGTCTGCAGCCATCTGACTTCCAGCTTGGCTGAGAAAGAAAGCAATTTCCTGGGAAACTAGGAAATTGTGCTAGGCAGTCAGGTTGTTCTGAGGGTGCTGCTGCAGTTGGAGCAGTTAAACCCCACCCAGTGTAGACATGGTTAAAATGAGACATGTCTTTTAGCCTGGTTTCCTATGGAAACGAGCCTTATGCAATCCTGCTGTCTGTCAGCCTTCTCCCCCTCCCCCTGGCTGGCCAATCCCAACTGAATGCAACTGTTGAATTCCTATGAATTTCATGGACATAGGTGCTAGCACAGAGCACTGGGGTTTGCTTAGAGCCTCTCTCACAAGGATTGACTCATATTGGTCACTAGGTAATCCCAGCTCATAGGGAAGCTTTGACATGCCTCTACCATGGGAGAGCAGATGGAGTTGGAGTCTGTATCTTTCTATAGTGCTGTGTCCCAAACACAGGCTGCTCAAACTCAGGTAATGGTACCCGGGTGGCTCCATGGGAAATACCTCTCCCAGGATGTGATTGAGCCATGCAGGGCATAAGCTGCACGGAACACTGCTGTTCATATCAAACAGCCTTAAATCAGCACCGTTCAAATACTCTGACTGCAAGGGGTGCTGTTTTAGGAGCTTTTCCTGCTGGGAGAAGCAGATGGTTGGAGGCCATAAGAGCTTCGCATTTAATCCGTGTGTGTTTGGAGTCAACACCCTTGGAGAGACGGATCGAGTGACTCCGAGAGACAGTTGTAGCAACCCAGGCTTAATCCTGTGCTTGGAGGATATGTTGCTGAGGGCCTGGGTTTTTGGCAGCGCTGCAGGATGGGGATGGGATGGCAGCAGCAGTGTGCTGGAGTGGTTTGCACCAAAGTCTTTGTGTTGCCAGGTTGGATAGTGCAAGAGCCCAGGCTTGGAATTGGTTATTGTGGGAAAATGGAGCTCCAGTAGAGTGCCTGGGTGGCAGATGGTGCTTGTGGTTATGGCTGCAGTGATGTGGGTAGAGGATGGCATGTTGCTGGGTAGGTTTGTGGGGAGAAAGCTGTGCTGGGGAGGCAGCAATCACCACCGCTTTCTCCTGCAAATCCAAAATGGGGAGTCCTCTGCTCCCTTGCATTGTCTGCAAGGGAAACTTCGAGGCAGTAACTGTTTCTCTGAGGCAACACTTCTTCGCCCCGTGGCATCTCTCCCTCCCACATCCCTATTTCTGTAGTGGTTGAAAGCTGATGGCCCTGCGGGCAGTGGAGCTCACAGCTGGGTAAAGCAGTTCAGCCATGTGCAGCAGCCCAGACCAAGCTGCTGCTGCAGTCCTCCAGCCCTGAAAAAGGTGGAAGCGCACAGAAGTGGTAGGCTGGGGAGAAGATGTCTTCTTTCCTGAGAGGAGTGGTGGTTGCTATGGAAGGAGGAATGGAAATCTCTGAGGGATGTTGTCCCTATGTAACTGATGCAGAAGGCCCTTGAAATAACTGCAGTGCAACGGAGAAGGTCTTTCAAAGCAGGCAGTGGGTTCCCTTGGCCGATGGCACAGCGGAGCGGCTCTGAGGGATGCGTGCAGGAGCGTGCTGGCAGCCAGGCTGCTCCCTCTGTGAAGGTCTTTGGAAAACAGCTTGTGTGTGCATCTGTCTTTGCTGGACGAGCAAATAACTGAATTATGTCCTCTAATTCCACCTTGGCCTTCTGGTAAGATCAGTAGATGTGGGCGATGTAAGGGTGGTGTCTGTCGCCACGCTGACGTCGATGAAATTAGTCTGTAATGAAGCATCTCCAGCTCAGGTTCAGAGACAAAGCCCTCATTCCTGCTGCCTTCCAGCCCTGCTCAGGCTTCCCGTGTCTGTCTGGCCTTAGGCTGGCTGTGTCTCAGGATTGCCCTGCGCTGTTTCCTTGCCCCCTCCCCAGCAGAACCTGCTGTGCATTGCTCCAGCACTGGCAGCTGCGTGGCCTTGCTGCCATTTTCCACAGCGGCTTTATGAGGTGCTGACGCTCCCTGTACATAGCATAGGTGTTATTTTTGGCACTTTGCTTTGGACTGAGATTCTCATCTTTTGGCTGGAAGGCCTAGCTCCTGCCTTTCAACTTGGAGGAGGAGAGGAGGATTTGAATCTGAAGGCTGCAGCTACCTGGAGAGCCTCGACAGACAGCATATTTTGCCACTTACATAAATGCCACATTTTCTGACTGTATAAAAAGCTTTGGTTCCTTCTCCCACGTACGTTCCTTTTAGTGGTCTGAAACCAAGGGCTGTCTAAAGTGGACGTGAGCTGCCACACCGCTCTGCAGCCACCACCAGAGTGTGGGAGGCTGCAGCAGGGGGGAGGCTGCTGAGTTCTCAGGGCTCCTCGTGCCTTGGACAGAAGGTCACTGTGAAGGTGCTGACTTCTTGTCACTTGGGTAAGGTGACTCTGACCTCTCCTTACTGCCCTCCTTGCTGAATGGCCACCATGCTGGATGGTGAACGCTTCAGAAAGCTGAGTGACTGGAATAGAGAGTTTCCCAGTGCAAGAAGTTTAGTCATCTTTCTAAGATGTCTCTGTGGCTTTCTGTTAGGGTAGCAGAGGTGCAGGAGGAGCTTTGCAGGGAATGAGGACTGCTGGAGCCAGCAGCGGTGTGCAGCCAGCGATGCCCATCCTGGTCTCTGGCCAGGGCTTAAATAAAGTCTCACTTGGAAGCTGCTGCAAGCTACCTTTCCTTTCAAGCAGGCACAGCTCAAGTTGTCTTGGGAGTGGATGGGTTACAGAAATGGTCATTCCTTTGCGTTGAAACGAACCGCTGGATCAGCAGAGTGTGAAAGCCCTCCCAGCCTTGGGAGCAGCTGTTCTTTGTCACTCCGTGCACCGTGATGTCCAGAGAAACGCTTACTTTGCAAAGGGAATTCCTGGGGCTGCATGGGCTTGAGTAGGAGTCAAAAACTGTTTAAAATGTCTGTATGCTTTGAGAATCATCACAATGCACAGATGCAATGGCATGCCTTGCAGCTGGGTCCCTGCTCTCAGGGTGGCTGTGAAACACGCTTTCACAGAGCGAGGCCCAGCAGTGTCTGAGCTTACTGGAGATTGTGGTGTTGGAAAGCCTCGTGTTGTCGCTTCAGTGCATTAAAGTACTTCAGAGAAGTGCACTTGGCAATAAGAATTAAAAACATGAATGTTTCGTGTTAAAGACTTCATACATCAGGTATGAAGTCTGCCCTTGTTTGTCCACTGTCTCTGAACGCATAACACACAACTGCCATGTGCAGTCCACTGTGCTCTGAACCACAGTTACTGGAGTCACAGTGATGTTTGTCTTGAATGGCTTGACTTCCCCTGATGGGTAGGAAACTTGTACTTAAAAAAGGGAAATCCTCGCTCGTTCGAGGTGTCTGTCTTCCTTTTGAAGTTAAAAATGTTCCATAGGGAGAGCAGGAGGAGGGGAAGTTGTGGGGTACAGTCAGAATATTGGCAGAACAAGTCAGTGTGAATGTCTGAAAGGACTCTCACTTCTAATTGCTTTTGTCTATTTAAGCCAGTGAAGAAAAAGAAGATAAAACGTGAGGTTAAGATTCTGGAGAATCTGCGTGGTGGCACCAACATCATTAATCTCATTGACACTGTCAAGGATCCAGTGGTAGGTGCCTGTGGTGTGGTGTGGGTGGTGGGCTTGCCTTCCTTTTGGTTGATATTGCACCAGATGAGGTTCTTGTGTCTCTCCATGGTCCCCAGGCTGTTCTACACACCTGGGAATTTCCCTTGGCTGACCAGAGAGAAATTTTGTACCCTCCAAATTTGCTATAAGAAAGCAGAAACCTCAGCCTTCCAGCTTCTGATACCTGGAACATAAACGTTTTGCTGGGCAATTAAGCACTTCTCATCCTGCTTGCTGTCCTGTCTAGTGACCACAGGTCACATCCTCTGTCTGCACTGCCACAATGACCCCATTTGCAGGAAGTTTGCTCTGAGCAGCAGCTGGCGGAAGGCTGTGATTCCCAGCTTGCTAGCAGCCATGGAGAGGAAATGATGCTCTGTAGTGTTTGTTGGCAGTCCTGGCTGACCATCTTCCTGCTGCTGACTGTGAGACTTCAGCCCCTGCTGACACCTTTTTGCCTTGTCTGGTGCATTATCTGACTGGGGGTGTTGGGGCAGTGCTGTGTTTTAAACCATGACACGCTCTTTCTCTTAATCTTGCAGTCAAAGACCCCTGCTCTGGTGTTTGAGTACATCAATAACACGGATTTTAAGGTGAGTCTGCCTGGGTGTGGAGGGGGGAGGCTTCCCATTTCTGTTGAAGTTGCTCAGTTCTTGGGTTGTCAGATACTGCTCAAGAGCTGTGAGGGGAGTTTGGGTCTGTTCCCTGTGTCAGCTTCACCTTCTTTCCTTCAAATAAATGAGAAACTCGTGAAGTTCTTAAATAGGCTGCATATGAGAAACAGTAGAGGGCTTTGTGTGTTGAATCTCCTCCTGTAAGTTCAACAGGATAGAACTTCTAACTCCCCTCTCAATTCACTAATCACTGCTGTGCTATATTCAGCCCAGATGAGTGCCCATACTGTGATGCTCCGTTTACAGCAGTGCAGTTGGTGGAGCAGATTACAGCAGTTTGTGCTAGAATCTTTCAGGCCTGAGAACCATGAGGTGGCTGAGGCTGGAGCAGGTCTCCTGCTGCAGTGAACTTGGTAGCAAGGGGCTGAGCAGTCCTGGCAGCTCTCTGCTTGCCCAAGGCTGAAGCACATCCTGGTTTCTAGGAAGCTCCAAGTGGCATCACTCCTTTCCAAAGCTGGAAGTCCTTCTGTCTGAGTGCAGCTACATGTGCATGGGCTGCTGAAATGCTTCTGGCTGGCAGGGTCAAGATGATACACGAAAGGAATACACCATTAGCAAACACACCTATTTTGAATCTTGTGAATCTTCAAGTTATTGTCAGTGGTGGAAAATTAATTGAGCAGTTACCATTAGAAAGCTAGGCATCACCTCTTCCTCCAGTGCTAAGAAATCTCCTCTGTTTCATGTTATAGGACAGTGCTTTTTTGCTCCTGTCTGCGCTAGCGTTATGAAGACATGCATATTCTAGAGCGCGGCTTCACCAGATGCAGCAAATGCCTGGAAAGGGACTCTGGGTTGGTGCTGGTGGGAAGGACAGACCTTGCGACTGCCTAGAGGCTGTCTGCGCTGCAGGCCTGCATGCTGCGGGGCAGCACGTGTTGTTTTCATTTCCCTGGAGTTTGTCAGACAAGGCGAATCTCACCGTGCGCAGCGAGAGCTGCAGCCATTCCGGCGGTGTTCTTAGTGCTCCTTCATCTCATCAGAGACTTGTTAGATAGGTTAGAACAGCAGTCACTTGCAGGAGCATCTGCCCTGACAGCTCTGGGCAGGGAGATGAGCGTTACCTCCAAGTTAGCAGCCAGGAGAGGAGTTCTTTGTGCTGACCTTCGGGGCTAATTAAATAGGCTTGGTCTGTCTGGGCTTTGTTGGCATCGGCTGGTCTGCTGCTGCACTGTGTATGTTGGGAATGTGCCCCTTTCCTTCTCCTCGTGACTCAGGAACTCTCAGTAAGGCAGATTGAGGAAGTTTTTAACTTGATGTGTTGTTCGTTCTTAAACTTTTTAATATATGACTTGAGATGAAACAGGTCATAAAGGCAGCAGCACATCTTGCTGGAGGTCACTTTTTGTATCCCAGTCTAAATGCCATTACACCATTCTGTAGTGTCCTTAGAGGAAAACTTTGGTGCCAGAGATCCCCTTCAATAACTGAAATGTGTTTGTGAGATAGAGCGTTAAATAATGACTTGAGATTGTGGCCATCAGGGGCTGACTGAGAAATGCCAGGCTTAGAGCACGTGCTGAGAGCTGGGCTGAAAGCTCTTCCGCAGCTGCCAAGGCAAAATGGCCATGGCAGAAGTAGCAGTACTCGGCTCTGACTGTTGCATTAGAAACAAGTGGATGATTTTGCTGCGGATCATTTCTAGGCTTCTAAGAAAGATCCTGACTGTTCAAGGCTGTCTGTGCTTGTAGCTGTGCAAGTCCAAGACTGGAAGTATTGATGCTTTTGTCCTACTTGATCGGCGTAGAGCAGGAATAACTTGTCTTGGGAATGCAGGCGTGTCCCCCAGGGCATGCAGGATGGCTGCTTATGTTCAGGGCTTCTTTGTAACCCATGTGGGGCATGCGGGTTGTTCTAGCCGTACTTGTGTGAGCTGCTCTATTTGGGGGGCTCTTCAGGCTGCAGCTGGCTGACAGACTGCAAAGCTGCTGCTGCACGGGGGCTGGGGACACCTGCACAGAGATTCCAAGGCTGTCTTCCTTTGCTCTAAAGTGCCAAGCAGGAAGCACAGAGTAGATGAGAACATTTGTGTTAGGTGTCTCTACATGAAGCAGATGGAGAGCATGCAGAGTCATCATCCTTCTGTTGTCCCTTCTGCCCCAGCATCCTGGTCTCCCTGGAGCTGGGAGCCCCACAGGCTGATCCTGGTGGGAGGGACCTCTTCTCATTTTGGGCTAGCTGCTTCTGATCTACCTGTCTCTGTGCTGACTTCTGGAGTCAGCAGTACTGGTGAGAGCCATACTCAGCAATCACTGCCAGACTGAGCCACGGCTACAGGCAATTCCAAGCCATCAGTGCAAGCTGTATCCCAGCAGGTTTGGCTATTCTGACATGCTGGTATAGACAGGATGCTGACATGATACTTCTGTAGGTCTGACTGTGTTGTCTGAAATTACCTGGCGGGGTCCATCCTAAACCTGCCTGTTCTGCAATCATGGGAGTAATATTTGGAGCTAGAATAAATGTATATTGTGCTGTGTGAGAAAGGCAGCTAGTTGCATGCAGCTTCTCTGCAGACCTGTTGTGTTACTTGTCATCTGGGAGTGCTCCAGCTACCCACATTCATTTGCCTTAAAACGCAGCCGTGCTGCAGAGCCATGCAACCAAGTCAGTAAGCATCAGTGAAATTAGAGGTCTTTCCCTAATTGGTTTCAAATGTGAAATGAGACATCTGTCCTTCAGCCACCATAAGCTGTAACTTGTAAAGAGGGATGCTACCTGCAGCAGCCTTCCTCAGGTGCATTGATGCTGCCAGGTGAAGCTGAACCCTGCTGGCAGAGCTTGGCCCTCTGTTGTGCCTCACTGGGCCACGTGTAGCCGAGTCAGGGAATGGTGCCCTGCTATAGTTTGTTGTGATGTTGGTTCTGCTCCTTGCTTGTGTGCTTCATTGGGTTGCTCACAGGCACTAGGATCATCCCAGCTCATGAGAATAAAATAAGCTTGCACTCTGGGGGCCATTTAAGCTCAGCGTGTGTAAGTGACACTTGCGTGCTGCCAAGAGCCGTACTGAGGATGCTGGGTTAGTTTGAATTTGACCCTAAGCACGACAGGATCAGGAGGATCTTGCCTTGCGCCTGGAGAGGATCCAGGGACAGAACAGCTCTCTTGGAATGTGAATTTCAATCCCTTGCTGTGAGATTTCTCCCGGAGCTGCCAGGTGGTGCCCTTGATGGGCAGTCAGCTCTGATGCTGATTCAGGCGGCGATTTCACTGAACGTGAGATGATCCTTGTTTGTTAGAAAGGACAGAGGGGCCCAGTCCTACTGCTCTCCCATGGATGTCCTTCCTGGCCCAGCTCCCCTCTCAGTGCCCCAGTGTCTCCTTGCTTTCACCAGACAAGAGCACAGCCTGACGGGGCCAGGTTGACACAGCTGCCAAGGTTGGATACAGAGCAAAAGGCAAATCCAGGGATCAGCTGTGACCTGGTGTGGCAGCAGCAGGAAGATGTAGCTGTTAGTGACTGCGTTGGTGGCCCAGTGGAGGTTGAGGCGCACCCTGGATCTTGGTTGTTTCGCCTCATTGTCTCCTCAGACAGACAACTTGGCAGTCTCCTGCTGGAAAGAAATTATGACAGGTCTGAATGATCCCAGTGGCTTTTCATGGAAGCTCTTGCCTCCTTTCTGGATTTCCTACTGTGTAACCCTGGCAGATCTGAGCCCAGGATGGCCCTTGGGAATGGCAGTGTTGACTGGGACATGGAAAGTGTTGCTTATTGGAGGCAGGTGGGGTGCAGGAAATGACACTAATACAAATCTGGAGTATTTAATTTTATTTCTCTCTTTTTTTTTTTTTTCTCCCTCCCAAAATCTATTTCAGCAACTGTACCAGATCCTGACAGACTTTGATATTCGGTTTTATATGTATGAGCTGCTGAAGGTGAGTGGCATTGCATATGACAGCTGACACAGAAGCCAGGAATGAGAAAGGCAGTAGCCAAGTTACTGGGACACTACTATTAAGCACTTACCTCTCTTGTATCCAGCGCAGAATCACAGAATCCATATTTTATATCCAGAGAAGGTTTTGGAAGTGATCTGATTGCCTGGCTTGTTGCTATCAGGCATTAGAGCCAAACTGGGGATCGTGAGCCACCTCTGAAGTGTCTGATTCCCTGGGGATTGTTCTTTCCCTGTGAAGCATTTGTGACTGCTGGTGGCCAGGTGGGGCAGGCCTTCCCCTTCCTGTGTCTCTAGCACTGGGTGGGTTGCAGTGAGGACAGGCTGCTCCCTCCCAGACAGAGCCAGTACAAGCACTGAGAGGAAAGTACTTTGTCCAACCTGTAGAGGATCTCCAGTGCTGCAGATTCCAGGGCTCTAACTGTCCTGTTCGTTGTGAGGCCACAACACATTGCAAGTATATTCTTTGTGGCCTTGCTGAGATGAAGCCGTTGCTTCCTGCTGTGGCAGGGACACAAGGACAGCGTTACTCCCTGGCAGTATGTCTTGCATATTGAATGACTGCAGGCTGTGCCCTCTTCCTGTGGCTCTGGAGGTTTCAGTGCACCTAATGGATGGGTCTTCCTTCCCCCTGTGGTCAACAAAACATTCTAAACTCCTTGCTTGAAGGAACAGCTGCATGGGAGGAGTGCGTGGTGCAAGGTCATGGAACTGAAGAGCTTTTGTGCTTTCATGCCTTCAGACTTTAAGAGCAGTGTCAGTTTTCCTTGTGTGCCATCACCTGCCTTTTTGTGAGTTCTGGCTTAAATGAGCAGGGTAGAGGTGATTATCTAGCTTAAGTGTTTTTTGGGGCACCAATGGAAAGCTTCACTAGAAGGCTATAAAACTGTATGCACATAAGAATTGTCCTCTTCTGGGAAGAAGAGTTCTTCTCTTGTGCCCTAGGAAGCACAGGGGCTGCCCAGGCTGGAGCTCTGGGCCTGCTTCCAGGTGGGACACCACTCAGGATTGTGCTCTCCCTAGACCACACCAGGCAATATGGGTCCAGGAATGCTGTAGGACAGGAGATCAGCACTGTTTCATTGCCAGCTTGCCATGTGCAGTGTAAGAACTGAAAATGCCAGTTCCTCCTTCTTCATGGACTGGACAGTTTTGCTCCTTGACAAGAACTGTCTTAAATTGTTAATGCTGTGCTGTGGCTGCATGGCCGTATCTAATCTCTGTGTATGTCTGCCAGGCCCTGGATTACTGTCACAGCATGGGCATCATGCACAGGGATGTCAAACCCCACAACGTCATGATAGACCACCAGCAGAAAAAGGTATGATGGCACCAGGGCTTACGAGCAGGGCTTTTCCAGTGGAGCTCAACACTGCTGCCTCTGTACTCATAGCCAGCCCAGCTGTGCTTACCCCTCAACCTTTTTTATCTGCTCCCATCCATTTACATCCATGTCAGGAGGTGGCCAGAATCCCGCTGGGGAGCACTACAGTTGGAGGCCGTGGCTTGAAGGTTGCTCTCTTCCCCAGCCAGCCATGCTGCGTGTCTTTGCTGAGGGGAACAGATCTGGTCTGTTAATCTGCCTGGGGAGGTGTAGTGGTGGGGTGCAGAGACTGTAGATGGAGGAATAGTGGCCTTGTATGAAGCACATGTGGGTAACTTTATCTAGGATTAGATGAGCTCCTTTTGTAGTGCAGCCTGCCCCCCCCTTACTTCTGGCACCTGCTTCTTAGATAAAAGGAAATGTTTGCACCAGGCTTACTGCCATGGGAGTGGGCAGCACAGGGAGCTCCCCTCCCTGCTGTGGTGCCTGTGCCTCTCTGGGCGTTGTGTGTACGTCTGGAGGGACTTGGGATTTCCAGCAGCAAATGAGTTGCTGGTCCACAGGATCTCACTGTGTGAATCAGCAGCGGTTACCAGCTGAGGTTTGTAAGGAGGGGGAATCTCTTACTAGATCTGTTGTCCTTCAGTAATGCAACTGGTCCTGTATCTCTGTGGCCACGGAGGAGACAGTCTGCCTTGCAAGATGTGGTGTGCCATCTCCCATCTCCTTTCCTGCTGCCAGCCCCCAGTTAAAATCAACACTGCCTTTGGCCTGGCCCCTCTTAACAGCGGGACAAAACAGCTGGGCTTTGCCTGTTCCCTAGCATGCAGCGTCCTGCCTGCTGTGGCTTGTGGCACTGGGACGGAGCCAGTCACCCAGCAGTGGTGGTGGTGTTTGGATGTGGGAGGCAGAGGAGCTCTCTAAGCTGGGGTCTGTCCTGTCAGCACCGCGTGGTGACAAGGGGAAGGGAAGAGCACTGCTGAGAGCATCTCCTGTCCTCAGAGTGCCTCCCTGCCACCGCCCCGGCCTCCATGCTTGCAGCATGGGATTGAGAGGCTTTGGCAGACACAGCTTTGCCTAACTTGCTCGTACTGAGGCTCCTGACTCTGTGTCTCTTTATCACATGTTCAGCTGCGGCTCATAGACTGGGGTCTGGCAGAATTCTACCATCCAGCTCAGGAATACAATGTCCGTGTGGCCTCTAGGTACTTCAAAGGACCGGAGCTCCTTGTGGACTACCAAGTAAGAGTCTGCCTCCTCCTTGCAAGCCAGTGATACTGCTTGTGCTTGCACTTTGGCCACTGTTGGGTTGTCTGGTTTTGCCTGTCAGGGCATTGCCTGGGTTGGAAAGAGGCTTGCTGTGAAGTGAAAGGCCTGAAGTTGTCTGCTGTTGTTGGGGAGCCAGGCCGTGGGGAGCATGCCTTTCTCTTGTGATGGCTTCTCCGTTTTCCTCTCAGATGTATGACTACAGCTTAGACATGTGGAGTTTAGGCTGTATGCTGGCAAGCATGATCTTCCGAAAGGAGCCTTTCTTCCATGGACAGGACAATTACGATCAGGTAAGGACTTTGGTACCTGGTTTATCTAAAGAGGCATCTGTCACCAGCTCATCTGCATGTGTACAGAGGGTAGATTCTGGGAATGGGAGCACCAGACTGGGAGGATGTTGCTGCATGCCTACTTGAGCCATCTGGGCTTGAGCAGCACTGCCTTATGTAGGACACAGTTTTCTGTGCGTGTTGCAAAAGCAATGTTCAAGGAAGACATTCTCTCTGTGAGGCTTCCCAAAGAAGAGCTGTTACAATTTGGGCAGCTCTGTCTCTGCAGGACAGTAGCTAGTCCTATTTGTAGACTTCAAACCAGAAAGAAGACACAAGTTTAATAGCAGTTGCTTCAGCAGAATTTGTTCCTTGTTCAAGCTGCGATGGTTTACTCTTTTGCTCTCTCTCAACCTACCTTTTGTTCCAGCTGGTTCGCATCGCAAAGGTCCTGGGCACAGATGAGCTGTATGGGTATCTCAAGAAGTACCACATAGAACTGGACCCGCACTTCAATGATATCCTGGGCCAGTAAGTGGACAAGTGAAATGCAGCCTTTTCTTTCCTTGTAACCCAGAGAGAGATGAACTGAATTTCCATCTGAAGGACTCTTATCCAAGGCCTGCTTTGATCTTCTGTATCACAGTGCTGCTCGCTGGCCTCCTAGCAGGTCACTGAAAGGCAGGCTCTTTCTTTTTGCCTCTTCCGTGACCCACGAGCTTTCCCCTGCTTTTCTTGCTTGTTGACATCCTAGAAATGGAGATGTGAACACTGGAGTTGAGTGTGGGTTGAGGAGCTCAAAATCTCTGATGATGTTTCCTAAAAGGACCAGAGGCAGATGGGATGGATAGTGAGGACAGCCTGCGTGAAGCTGGCTGGCAAGCCAGAGCACTTCTGGGCCCGAGGGTCTGTGTAAGTGTCTACTTCCTGTAGACAGAAGAGGCTCTGCACTACATTGCCTTTCTCAGACTCTGGACATCCATTCAGTCACGTGTACAGAGGGGAGGGCTAAATAAGAGGGCTTTCCTCTCTTTGGCAAATGCTTGCTAAGCAGTAGCTTCTGCAAGAAAGAAATGGAGGCTGTCTCTGCCGTAGCTGTTTCTTCCCAAAAGTGCAGAGTGGTTCTGCTGTGCTGATCAGAGCTGGGTAGTAACAACAGGTCCCTTTGCAGGCATTCTCGGAAGCGCTGGGAGAACTTCATCCACAGTGAGAACAGACACCTCGTCAGCCCTGAAGTCCTAGACCTCCTGGACAAGCTCCTGCGATATGACCATCAACAGAGGCTGACGGCCAAGGAGGCGATGGAGCACCCCTATTTCTGTGAGTCTGTGCAACAGTGGGGCCAGCTGGGATGGAGAGAGGGTCTTGGGGAAGTTTTTGGCTCCCCATCCTGCCATAGACTTAACAGGTCTGTGAGTTTTGAGGCGGTTTCTCTGAAAGGGTTTGCCGGGGTGGAGCTTCCTCTTCATTAAATGCTGTTTCCTCTTCCTCCCTGGTCTGTCTCCTGCAGATCCAGTGGTGAAGGAGCAGTCCCAGCCCAGCTCGGAAAATGCTGTGCTCTCCAGTGGCCTGACAACAGCACGATGAAGACTGGAAAACGACGGGTAACTCAAGATGTTTACAAATAAAAGCAAAACCTTCGGTCACACAGTGAAGGGAAATGAACCAAGGACCCCCCCCTTTCCCTCCCCTTTATACTCGGCAGAAATCTAACCTTTGGGGGGGGTCATAAACCTCAGTTCCTCTCTGGTGGTTGTGGTTAATGTAACTCTAACCCTGTGGTACCAAAGCCCTGGGCAAATGGTCTTGCAAGAGTTAAACATGTAGTGATATCCCCAGGGCTCAACACAACTGATTCTGGTTCACATCTCTATGGATCCTTCTCTTCCTTCTCTGTCCAGCCTTCCCCACTGTGCTGGTGGGGACAAATTGGCCGTTCCACCATCAGTCCTTAGCATGCCTCTTTCTTAACATGCCTTTCTGACTTGTAGACTCTGGGTGAACCAAATTCAGGCTGGGGGTCAGCAGGTGCAACTCTGCTTTGAGCTCCAAGTCCTACTGCTCACTCTGGGCTTGAATTTGGCCTTTGAATCCCAGTTTTAATTGCAAATGCCAGGGCGTTGGGGGGTGGGGGGATGTTCGAGGAAAACATAGCTCACAAACCCAGCAGCACCTCGGGATTGGGCTGGAGCATTAAAAATAAGGCACTGATTTGAGTTGCAGGGGAAAGGTGAGATTCCCCCCTCTAGGTGTGTTTGACAAAGGCTCCCTCTGAGGAGAAGCTCAATAGACCTGCTTTGGAAACTTGTGAATGTGAGGGCTGCTTTTGTGGCAGGAGAGGGGAGGGACTATCCAGACTTTCCCACCGAGCTCAGGAGAGTCAGAACTGCAAGACTTCTTGTGATAGGTGTGCAACCACGTACCTCATGACGTGGCTCCCATGAGAATTCGTGCCAGACGCAGACTTGTGCCGGAGCGCAGCTCTGGAGCGGTTCAATCCAGCGCCGCAGGACAGGGGAGCGGAGCAGGGGCCTGGGAGGAGAGCATGGGGTGGGGAAGGATCAGCAAACAGCGGCGTGGTCTGTCGGGGAGGGGGCTGTGCAACTACTGATCCGGGACTTGGGATCCCATGTAGTGTTCTAACGAAGTCAGCCACTTGTTGAACTCTGGGGTGCCGATCCTGTCGCGGGGGGTGGGGGGTTTGTCTCGCGGGTTCTTTCATCAGATCCCTGGATGGCTTTATAGCCCCACAATTCACAGTTGCCTCCTCTACTTGTTCTGTGTGTGGTTTCATCAAGTGGTTCTGGTGATGCTCAAACCTACAAGCTGGAGATAGTGTTTTCCCACCAGCACCTAAACACAGAATTTCCTTCTGCGGCATTGTCGAAATAGTTAATTTTTTATAAGGTTGCAATGTTTCTATTTGAAACATCTGTTTACATTCCATATTCCAATAAAGTTCTATTGGCATCGATAGCAGGTCAATCCATTTGTATAATTCACTGAAACCAATAAATATCTATACGTCTGAACGTCTGCTGCCTCTGATCTGTGGGATAGCCAGAGAGCAAAGAGTTGAAGGGACTGCTTCCTCGTGGAGGTCAAGTTGGCTTTTCCACCCCTTCTCTGAATGTTTTGGGATCCCTTAGTCACTGGTTTCAGGTTTTCCTGCCCTCAGCCACTGCACTCCTGGGGCTGCAGAGGACGTGTGAGCTGTTGGTACAATGTGGGAGTTGGCTGTCGTGTGTTTCCAGCTCTCCGTCCACCTGCCCTGCTCCAGGCTGCCTGGCCTGAGGGGTGTGGGGCTGTCATGCTCTGCTAACAGCAGTAGGGTTGGTTTGGGGATTTTGACGTTGATTTCAGAACTGTTTTAAAAGAAAAAACTGTGGAATTGCTCTCTTGAAGTCAGAAAAGGGTATTTCTTGTGGTTTGTCCAACTTGCAGTGGGGAAAACTTGCCTGTTTTCTAGCTCTCATGTTTACCAGTGCAGAAGATGCATGAGGAGAAGACAGAGTTTGCTGGAGGAAGTTCTGTAGGTGAAAGACATTAATACAGTGCTTGACAGTGTCCAAACCTGTTGAGGTTCTGATTAAGGAAGTGACAATTCTGTCAGTCTGAACTATGAACAGAAACGCTTTCTGGATACATTGAAGCAGAGGAAAAAAATATGCTCCTCCTAGCAGGTGGTCTGAAATGGGGGATGGCTTTCCCTGGTCCTGATGACCTGAGACACCACAGCAACCTGCTCTACATCTCTGTGCGTCCCTACACCGTTCCTGGGGCAGGATAAGCTGTGGCAGGTTCATCCCAGAGGACAGTGAGGCCGTGGTGCATACACTTGGTTGCTGCTCAGACTGATTCCTATCTGCGTTCATCAGCCCAGTGTTCTGGACGTGGACAAGTGTCATCCTGCCTGTGGGGGCAGTCAGGAGCTGAAGAAGTCAGCCTTAGGAAGGGAGGAGGCGGGGGAGCAAATCTTTGTAGGCTTGCTCTTGGATTTGGCTACAATGATCATGCTGTGCTTTGGGCTGGTGAGGGGGATGGCTGAGCCTGGCGGGAATGGGCAGCGTGGTAAAGGGCCCAGGTGTTTCCTTGCCACCAGAACTGGAGGAGAGCAAAGCAGTGTGCAGGCAATATCCTGAAACGCTCACTTCACTCTTCCTGTCTCTCCCCAGGTCCCGATGCTGTTGCTCCCAATTTTCCATAAGCAGAATGAAATTGTTATCGGTGTGCACAGAATGGCAGCGGGCAGACTGTGCAGCACGGGCAGGGCTGAGTGCCTGGCTGGATGGCACCCACCTTCTAATGAACACAGCTCTTCTGTAAAAAGTTCTGCCTTTGGTTCCCCATTGACCTCTTTCTGACTCAGAAAATGTGGAAATGTGAGGGCTGTGCTAACAGTTATTGGTTAGTTGTTCCTTCCTCTGCTCTTCTGACTCTTCCAGCCTTTGACAGACCATGGTTAGCCAGCTTGCCCCTGCCAGAGTCTGGGAGCAGCAGGGGATGTAGCATCACAATGGATATTTCTATGTTATAATTGAAATAATTCTATATTGTTAAATAAAAGTTGGGAAAGAAACATTTAAGGAAGAATATTCAGTGAGGAGGGAGCTGTGGGCAGGGCTGGCCATGCTGCAGGGTGCCAGCAGTGAAAGCCTTTCCCTGTGGCCTGCCAGGATGGGCTTTATGAGGAGAGCAAGAGCAGCTAGTTGTACAGTCACCATGAGCAAAGGAAAAGGAGCCATTTGCCATCTTTAGGGACACCTCTCCTTAGTTCCACATGCTCTTCTGAAGGTGGCAGGCTGGGTGCTAATGCTGGTACCTGATTCTTCCAACCCATGGGCTTTGCTCATGGCTCTCTCAGCAGGAGCTCGCTTCTCTTTCTCTGCCCTGAGCTGAGACTCTCCTCCTCTCAGTGCAGGCAGCCTTCATTTCCAAGCCAGTGTTGAGGGCAGGATGTTAACTTGAACTCTGCAGTACTTGAAGCTCTTGTCTCAAGCCTTCTGACTGGGCTGTACGACCGCACACGGTCATTTATCTTCATTTGCTCATCTCCTTTACAGCCCATGTGGTTTTTCCTCCACGCCCCAGTTACAGAAGCTGTCGAGGGCACCTCTGAGACCAGGCTCTCTGAAAGACAGACCAGTCTGCACTGCTGAATGTGAGTTTGGGTCAGGGTGGCATGGGACTGCTGCACTGACCTGACCCTTCTCTTCCAAAGGTCTCCAGCACATGCTGGCACTGCCTCCTGCACACACCCTCATTTCTGCTTATCAGCTGCCCATCTTTCTCTGCCTGTCTTCTCTGATGGTTTTCATCCAGTTTTCCTCAGCACCCAGAGCCACGTTCACACGTTGCCTTCCCATGTGTTGTGGCTGTGCATTTCCTTCCTAATTCCCTTTTTAGTTTCCTTTTACAGCAGCCCTTCACCCAGCTGTGCTTCCGTGGGAAAATCCAGACTATGGGAGATGTGTGGAGCCATCTGGACAAGGGCCAGAGTCCCACACTCCTTGCAGCAGTCGTTGCTTTGCTCTCATTTTGCCGTGCGTTTCAATGTTTTTGGCTCACAGAGATACTGATTGAACTTGATTCTGGTTTTCCAGTCCAAGCGCTGTCCCTTCCGCTGGGACGTGCAGCACGAATGAGATTCTGTGCTCCACAGTGATCAACTGTGCTGAGAGGATGATGGTCCGTGTTATGGTTTCCCAGGCTGTGAACACAGAGCGTGTGCTCCAAGGCAAGCACAGACCTGCTGACGCTAAAGAGAGCTGCTGTGTTTGGCTCTGGTAACTGCACGCAGCCGTGTGAAACTTCAGAGGAGCAACATTTCAGGAGTTTCCTGAAGATCTCATTCCTCTGAAGGCATCGGATTGCTGGGAACTCGGAAGGCAGGAAATGCTTCAGCAGATGGCTATTTTTGGAGCAGGCACCTCTGCTCACGTCTAGGACTGGATAATCCTCTTGTAACGGGCCTTCTCTGTGTGCTCCCCAAAACCCAGCTCCTCTGCACCTCGGGGATGAGGGTTGGGGTCCCTCTGTGCCCACGTCCCTCAGTGCCACATCCCCGCGGCTCTGGGTCACCTGCAGGGACGGTGCCTCCCACACCTCTCAGTGCAGCTGTGCCGCTGCCTCGCTGGGAGGAGAATATGTTCCTACAGCGGGTATGAGATTCCTTAAAGCACACTGAGATATGAAGACACTTTGAAATTACAACACATTTCCACACGTGCCGCTTGCAGCAAAACGCGATATTAAAACGGTGAGTGGAGGCAGTGTGAACGCTCACGCTGCTCACAGACGCGGCCAACCCTGGGCGAGGCCCAACGTGCGGCGCCGTTGCCATGGCAGCGCTCCCGGAAGTAGATCAGCAGCGCCCCCCGGAAGTAGATCGTCCGCGTGGAAAGTAGTTCCTTGGTGACGGCGCCGCGGTTACCGGAAGTGCCTGGCGGCGGCGGCGGCGACGGCGGGGCGGCGCGGAGGGATTCGCCAGTTCTGTTTGTTCTTCCGCCACCGGCCGTGGTGGCGGCGCGCTGCTCCCGCAGCCGCCATGTTCAAGAACACATTCCAGAGCGGGTTCCTCTCGGTGCTGTACAGCATCGGCAGCAAGCCGCTACAGATCTGGGACAAGAAGGTGCGCGGCGGAGCGGGGCGGGCAGAACGTCACCGGGAGGGCGGCGAGGAGCGGGGCGGTGCCGAGAGCAGCGCCGTGTGCGCGGGCCGCTGCGGGGCGGGCACCGCAACCCGGGTCCGAGTTCCGGGTGGCCCCGTGTGGAGTCGCGGCTCGGACTCGGTGATCCCTCGGGTCCCCGGATCCCTTCCGGCATCTCCGTAGCGCGATGCCCTGATAAGCCGTCCCAGGGCTGCGCAGCCGTGTTTGCGGCGGGGGGTTGTTCGGGGCTGCCTCGGGCCGGCTGAACGCGTTATTGGCGCCCGGTAACGGCCGCGGGGCATCCGCAGCTGCTGCAGCGCCGACGGCCGCCCGCACAGCCTGGCTCCTGCAGCCGGGAAGGAGGTGGGCGCCCCGGGCTGGGGACCGCTTCTGTTTGCGTGTGGTTGCTCGGAGCTCTCGGCCTGCCCCAGCAGCATCCGAGGCCCCTTGGCACAACGTGGGGATGCGCTTACTTGTGTCTGCGGGAGCTCATCGGCTCCTGCGGTTCCCTCTTCCCATTCGCCTCTGGACGAGGAAGGTGGCACAAGGAGCTCGTGCTTGGCTGCGCCTCACCACTGCAATGTGACAAGCCCCGCGCATCCTGGTGCCCCGTGCATCCCCAGACCTGCTGTGAGCGTTGGTAGCAGCCGGGTTTCTTTGGCCCTTGGTGCCAGCACCGATTCAGCAGCGATCCTCCAGAGGTCGGCCTCGCGCCGTCCTGGCTCGATTTCCTCTGGGCTTTGTTATGCCAGAGCGTTGCCAGCAGCAACCGCAGCCTTAAGGAATAACGTCTGTTCAGAAATAATTCTCTGTGAAGCTGCCTCCCCCTCGGGGCTTTGGGGTACGCGACTGCAAAATGAGCTTTTTCAATTCATCCTTCATTTCATCCTTCAAATCATCAAGCAGATAGTTTCCTGCTTGATCCATAGGGCATTAGAAGGAATTCTGTTTTCTGAGAAGGCCGCTACCCTGTCTTACAGCTCCAGGAGTCTGCCTGCTTAGGCTTAAGCCTCAAGCTGCCGTTCCGCTTGCAGCGTCTTTCTGTCTGTCCTGCAGGAGCTGGTGACGAGCATGGGCCCACCTGTGTTATCTGCAGCTGGGTGCAGCTCACAGAGTTTATGCTGTGCTGGGTAGGGCTGGGAGGAGGGCCTCTGCCTGCCTGCATTTCTACCAACCAGCCTCTTTTCTGGTGTCTTTCATCCTCTTCCTGATAGTGCTGAGGAAGACAAGTTTCTTCTTTCTGTTGTAGCTTTAATCCGGAGAAGGAAAGCCTTCCAGCTCAGGTGGAAGGTGACCTGGTCACAGACAGAAAATGCTGAGTGATCGGTTCCAAGCACGCTTAGCTGCCTGCTTTGTTACTGACCTCTCTGGAGGGGCCACACCTGGGCTTTTCTGTATAGAGCTGTAAACCACTCCTGGGGAGTGCTGCTATGGAGGTTTGGTTACTGCTGCTGTCACCTGCTGCAGGGTGATTTCCCAGTGTTAAGTCAGCATGCTCTGCCCTTGTGGGCTCCTGGCTTTAATTTCCTTTGTGCCAGCTGCTGCTTTAATAGGGGCACATGGGTTTTCTGCTGGGCTGATGATTTAGAGGGGAAAAAAAATGTCACTGGGGAAAAACCAAAAACCAAGTGATGCAGCCTTTATGTGATTGGTTTTTCCCAAGTGACCTGTAAGGCCATGAGAGCTGCATTTAATACAAAGGAGAGATACGGTTGTCTCATAAGGATCCCCTCTTTGAGCTTAATGCTTCCTGGAATTAGCAGAGCTAGGAGCAGTCTGGCAGGGCAGGCTGCCATCCAGCACTTCCCAGCAGTGGTTGGGTGATGGGTTTCATGCAGAGATGGGGGTTTCATGCAGAGATGGGGGTTTCATGCAGAGATGGGGGTTTCATGCAGAGATGGGGGTTTCATGCAGAGATGGGGGTTTCATGCAGAGATGGGGGTTTCATGCAGAGATGGGGCAGAGTGGTGGGCTGCTGGCACGGCTCCTCTTCCTTCCTGCAAACCCCTGCGGCGCTGCCTAGGGCAGGTCCCCGTGGAGATACGAACCTTGAAGGTGAACTGCTAAATTTGTCAGTCATTTTGGAGTTCCCGATCACAACCATCCCTTTAGGAGCTGGATGTATCCTGGATATTAGCAGCAGTGATAGGTGCTAAGGAAATTAATTTATGAAGTCGGAAGGAGCATTGCAATTTGCTGATTTAGCGTTGGAGAAGAGCGGAAGGCTTAATTAGCAAAAGTGCCTTTTAAATTGAGATAAATTTGATGGGATGTGAGCTGCTTCATTAAAGACATAAATCTTCAGACCCTGGGATTCAGCTGTGTTGCTTAGGGAGAGAGCTGAGTTTGTGTTGGCTGCTGGTTGCTGCGTGACCTCCCTGAGCTCTGGGAGGCCGTCCCCCTCAGCAGAGCAGACCTGGGCTTTGAGCTTGTGTGCTCTGTAATGGAAGAGTCTGAACCAAGCTCCCACCTGCTCCTGCTCTGCCACAGAGGCGGCCAGCTGTGCCCAGCAGTAGAGCCCTACACCCTTTGGCTGCTGGCTTCATTTGCTTACATCTCTGTTGCTCATGCTTGTACCTCTTATCGCGCTCCGGCTTGCTCTTGCTCTGACGTTTTTCTGTTTGTTTATTTGGGCGCCTTACACGAAGCTTGAGTCACCCCTGTTCTCTGGAGAGCGTTTGGATAAATCCAAGTCTGTGCAGCATGCTTGGCCACGGACACTTGCTTAGAGCCTTGGCACTCTGGGGCGAGGATTAAAGTCTTGGAAGCAGAGATGTCCGGAGCAATAGCGGCCAAGTAAATGCAGATGATCCTCTCGGGGTCTTTTTCCCCTTGCTCGTGGAGCTGTGGGTGTCTCGTTTCCCTCTCCACTAACAGCTGTGCTCTCTGCCTGCTTCTCTTCCAGGTGCGCAATGGCCACATCAAGCGGATCACCGACAATGACATCCAGTCACTGGTGCTGGAGATCGAAGGAACAAACGTCAGGTAGGGAAAGGCTGCTTCGGCCCTTGGCGTGTCCTGAGAGCTTGTCCTGGAGCTGAGTGTAGGTGTAACTGCCGGCTATTGAGGAAGCAGCCCTCTGCCTTCTGCATCTTTCATGTCTTAGGCCTGCTCTGCTGCTCTGCCCACGTGACAGCTATTCTGACAGCAGACAGGAGGCAGGAGCGAGAGATTTATGAGGGGAATTGCTGATGGTGCTTCACTTAATCACATTTTCCCTGTCAGCTGGAAGAGGAGACGTGGGCTCCTGTGGCTGCAGGCTCGGCATCCCCACAGCCACGCTGCTGCGGTGTGGTTTGGAGCAGGGTGCTCCTTATAAGGGCAGTGGAGTCTCCTCTCCTGCAGACAGGCTGTGCCAGCACTGCTCTTCCTCCCACGATGTGTTGATATAGAACTTGCCAGACATGACGTGTGCTTTTAGGGCTCATGACCTTTGTCTTTCCAGCCATATACAGCACGCAGGCCTTCTGCCATGCTCCGGAGGACTCTACCTGTTCATTTAAAGAGCTTGTGTGCTGGCGTAGCCTTGAAACAGCATTCAGGAAGGTGTTTCATGCCTTAGGTGGGAAAAGTGGGATTTGAAAAGCCTTCTTTGGGCCTTTCAGCTTGTTCCCCCTGAAGCTTTGTCTGAAACTCTCCCCCTTGATACAGGAAGCCCTGCTGGTTGTTGAGATCTTACGGTCACAGCCATCTCTTCCTACCTGTCCTCCGGGATTAGATCAAGTGAAAGGCTTGGGACTCGGACTGCGTGCTTTGTGCCGTGCGAGATCCTAAAGCCTCTTTCTGCCTTTCTCAGTACCACGTACATCACGTGCCCTGCTGACCCAAAGAAGACCCTGGGCATCAAGCTGCCTTTCCTAGTGATGATCATCAAGAACCTGAAGAAGTATTTCACTTTTGAAGTGCAGGTGAGGAGGGCAGGGTCCAGAGACCAGTGAGGTGGGCGCGAGGGGGCCGACAGCCCGGCCTCGGTGTCAGCAGCCTGCCTTCCTTGCCCCAGGTGCTCGATGACAAGAACGTACGGCGGCGCTTCCGGGCGAGTAACTACCAGAGCACAACTCGAGTGAAGCCCTTCATCTGCACCATGCCCATGCGGCTGGACGACGGCTGGAACCAAATCCAGTTCAACCTCTCGGACTTCACGCGCAGGGCTTACGGGACAAATTACATTGAGACTCTGAGAGTTCAGGTAAGAAGCACGTCCTGCACGCAGAGTGCGACGCGGCAGGCTTCCTGTGGTTGGAACAGCTTTGCTGGGAGGCAGGAATCCAAGCCGAGCCCCATTTGGTTCCTCTGCTGTGCCTTTTCTCGCTGAGGATGCGTAGCTTGGTTCTTATGCTGGCAAATCACATTTTCTGTATTGAGTGGCATGTGTTATTCTGAGTGTGCCTGTTCCTTAGTACGACTGCTGCAGTGCCTCGTGGGGTTGCCCTCAGATCAGCAAACTGCTGACCTGGGAAATGTCAGGTTTCTCACGTACCCACGAGGGGACTGGAGCGATTCCTTCAGCTGGTAGCAGAGGCAGCGCAGCCTGGACGGTGTGATTACCAACTTCAGGAAGCCCTACAGAGGGAGTGCTTCAAGTGCAGCAGGCTGAGTGTCCTTCTGGCTAATGCTGATACCAGTGGAGAAGTAGAAACGGGTTCACAGCCAAGAACACTCTGCTACCAAGCAAATAAGATGGATCTCTGTTTTGTGGAGATGGCAGAGTTTGGCCATGCTTCCTGAGACAGCCTGTGTCAATGGAGAGAGCAGCTAAGAAAGCAGAGGGCTGTTGTTTTTTCTCTGCTGTCCATTAGATTCAGAAAGTTCATGAGGTCTCCTGGAAAGACTCAGGCCAAAACTCTTCTAATGGGGCAGCCAGAATGTCTCCTTCCTTGCAAAACAAACAAGGGTGTTTGCTGACTGGTTAGTTCTTTGAATAGCTGGTGTGCTGTGGCACCTTGCCTCCAAACCTGCAATAGATGGTGCTGGGGCAGGAGGGAGACCACTCAACAGCAGTGATCAGGCTGGAAGGACTCATGCAGGCTGCTGAGCTGGGGAATCCAAACTGCTGCGTGATGGCAAAGCTGGATGTGGGGACAGCAAGTGGAAAAAGGAGCTGACTGTCTGTTGTGACTCACAGATCCACGCCAACTGTCGCATCCGGCGGGTGTACTTCTCTGACCGGCTGTACTCTGAGGATGAGCTCCCAGCTGAGTTCAAGCTGTACCTGCCTGTCCAGAACAAGGCCAAGGTGAGCCAGCTGTGGGGGAGAAGGGGGGCAGCAGCACTGGAGCCAGGCAAGCATTTCTCCTTCTGCTGCTGTCTTTACAATCCAGAGTTTCTTCTGGGAGCAGAGTTCTCTCCAGCTTTGGCCTGCAGCCAGGGAGCACCCTCTCTGTTTCCAAGATGAGCAGTTTGTCTGGTGGCTTGCTGAGTGGCTTTCCTGCCAAAGCGCATGGAAGTTGCCATTCCCACTTGGGAGCAGGGAGAGCTGTGCAGCTGTTCCCCTCTCCCTTCCCATTTGTGCTGGAGGGTGCTGGGCAGAGCAGCAGCTTTCTGGCATCTTGTGGGAGCTCTTGCCCATGACTCAGCATCGTGACTTTGCTGTTTGCAGCTAGCTGCACCTTCTGTGTCAGGGCCAGGCTTTCCCAGTTCAAATACCTGGTTTTAACAGGGGATATTCCTGGATACAATTTCAAGGATCTGAGGTGGGAGGTCCTGATCTTAGTGGGAAGTGGGAGGCAGTGTGAACAGGAGGTCACACCTCTGAGGAATCCGTCACAGCCTTCTGGGATGAAGTGGCCTCGCAGAGGTGTTCAGGGAACTCTCAGTGCCTTCCAGGACAGTCTTCTTGGTGCCATCTGAATGCTGTGTGTGTGTACTAAGTGTCTCCTTTCTTCTCCCTGCTCTGTCCAGCAATAACACTGTATTGAGAAGAGACACGAGAAATGTTTCGAGTCGGCAAAAGCAGGTGAAGGAGAGAGTCATGCTGAGACCAAGTTTTCTGTCAGCTCACCTTGCCTAGGGTAACTTTGATTCATCCAGTATCCTTCTGGACAGGACACAGTTGACCACGTAGCAGGTCTGGGACTGTGTTGTTGGTGTGCAGATCCTACAGAATCAAAGTTTTCCTACTAACTGTTCCTAAAGTGCTGAGCCTAAACACTGCAAGTGGCATGGATCCTGATCTGGTGTTGCTCAAAGTGGCCACTGCCCCTCTGAACAGAGGATTCGGCAGGAATTGCAGTTAAGCGTGCCCCCTTGAAGATACCAATTTTATCTTCCTTTCCTTGTTTTCCATCTCTTATTTTATATACACTCTAAATATGGATGTAATACTCATTCTTGGAAAGTTATTAAACATTTGACTGTTTGTAAGTCTGCTCCTGTCATTTTCCTCCTTTGATGGGCTCTTCAGCTCATACGAGTTTGCACTCCAGAGAGTGCTGAGTTTCCATAGGAACCCAGATGTTAAGATTTGCCTCTGAATTTGGTTTTGGCAGCCTTGCTTTTTAAGGGTTGCGGACAGCAGTGGTGTGGAGAGAGGAAAAGCAGGAGGGTTTCAGTAGAGGAGATGGGATCTGTGTGCCGTGGCTTATTCCAGTTCATGAGCTGGTGTTAATTGACCTGTGACAAAACCCATGCTGTTCTCTTCTGGTACACGGAAATGGATTTTTCATTCCCTGCCTACTTGAAGCCATTTTCCCAGCAGTGACAAATTGGTCTTACCTGCCTGTTCGACTGGCACGGTTCTGATAGCTGTGTATTTAAACAACTCCTGCTCTCAGCCAAGCCTTTAGCAGCTACTTACAGCAGAAAGCTCACAATAGCCTTCCGACTGCCAAATTGTCCCCTTCCCCGGGGATCAAAGAGGAGGTTTAGCAAAGAAGCATAATAGAAGCGAAGCAGCGGAGCGGAAGTCTTTTCCTGTTCTGAGCCTGCCCTTCCCTGCCTCGAACCGATTCGCCTTTGTTGTGGAGTGGCGTGCAGAGAGGAGGCTGCAAACCTCCACCAGTAATGGAGAAAGTCTGGAGACGCTGATGCCTTTCCTCCCTGGGGCCGGGCCCCAGCAGCTGTGCAGGCGGTGTGTGCCCACTGCAGGGGTCAGTCCCTGGTGTTGGGCTCTGTGTGAACTGGGATTTAGTTGGGTTATTGTCCTGTGAAACAAAGCTGGTGTCCCCTGGAGGGCAGCACGCTGGGGGGCACGTGCCCCACGTTCAGTGTTTAGTCCTGGTTTCGGGACTTGGAATGACCGTTTCTCTTCAGTCCTGTATGAGGGCCCCACTTCTCCACCTGGTTCTTGTGTCACCTCCCATGCAGCTGCTTGGTGCACCTTGTGATTGGAAAGGGAGGTGCTGACCCTGTGCTGCTGCTTGGTGCTAAATGGCACTTGTAGGAAGCTTTCTGGTGAAAGTCTTCCTGATTTCTGTAGCAGCTAAACAGCTTGGTGGTTCCAAGGAAGCCCACATGGGAAGGCACCATCCATCTTGCTCAGATGCTTGTCAAGCTTTGGCTGGCCTTAAGATTCGTTAAGTGGAGTCATGCTGTATCATGTGCCAAGGATTGGCCTTGATGAAGTCTATGGCCAGGCTCTCCTGACAGGATTTCAGCACTTGCCAGGCGTGGAGGAGCAGGCCAGCCTCAGCTGCCGAGGGAATCCATCAAACCCTGGCAAATGAAGCACCCCATCCCACCAGCCCTCGCTCACGAGCGCATTTCCAGGAGTTGCCATTGCCAGCCCTGCTGGGTCCACGCCGGTCATCGTCCCTCATCCACCAGGGATTTGGGATGGCGCTGGGTGAGTGACCTTGGTGTGTTAACGCAGGCATCCCTGTGGCTGTCTGTGTCAGGGATGTGCTGGGCCCTGCTGCCGATTCCTGCCCGGCTCCAGGAGCTGTGCCAGCTCCCTTCCAGACCCTCACAGCTCTGTGGGCTCTCTTTGTCGTTTTTAAGATGAAGCCAAATAGGGAATCTTCCTGTTTATACAGTGCACAAAGTGGAGCATCATCAGATACTGGCTCTTTCCTGTACAGGCAGATGGTGATGAGTTTACAGAGTGCAGTTCAAAGCTATTCTATTTTAATCCTGCTCTCCCATCAAAACTTTAACTATGTCACTGACATGAAAGCAGGTGAAATGGGGATGCTCTGCCCACAGGAGAAGGGGATGCTGCTGGCAGATGGGCAGGAATATCCCAGGAACTGTTTCAGTCACTTTCTAGAGTGAACATGCACTAGCAAAACTCCTGTGATGAAGGGCCCAGCTTTTTGCTGCTTTGCATACGGCTTTGGCCAACCTGGATGCAGCAGCGTGCCCCAACGTGGGAGGGGTGGAAGCAGGAGGAGTGCAGAGCCTCAGCCAGGAGCCCAGGATGGCCGCCGTGTGTGCTGCGAGGCAGCCCCAGCTCAGGGCAGGGAGTGGGCAGGGGGGTGGGGGACCCTGCAGAGAGCAGCTCTGAACTATCTCCTGCTCCTTCACCTTTCTGTGGGTGGCCTGCTCCTTCCTTCCTGCCTGAACCCATACTGTTTTCTATGGTGGGAGAGAAAGGAATCTCTCTTCACAGGGAACCCTTGGAAAGTTTCAGCCTGGGGTGGAGCGGGTGCTGATGAGGTCCAGAGAAGAGCTTCCCACATCTCTGCAAGCTTTCCTCCTTCCTCTACTGGTTGGGGCAAGGTCATGTGAACGAGCACTTTGAGCATGATGTGGGCACCCCAAGCCTTCTTCCTAAGCCTTCCTTCCCTTGTAATCTTGACTGCTGAAGGATGCCAAATGCATGTGTTACTGCACCTGAGAGCAAATCTGGGGAGCTGAGTGAGGGAGCAGAAGTGCTGGCAGTGAGCAGGAGCAGAGCTGAGCAGCGCTGGGCTGTGTTGTGCCATCCCAACACCTTGCCTTGCAGAGAACTGTCCCGTTTACTTCTGATCCAACCATGGATGCTATATCCAGGAATTAACATCTGAGCCAAGCTCAGCTTCTTGCCCTTTTTGCCTTTGTTTCTTCATCTCCCTGGATGTCACGGGCTAAACATTGCCCTCTCGATGAGGGGGTTACACCTCTGGGGCAATGCTAATCCTCTGCAGCTGTTTTCCAGCGTGGGGAGGGTGGTGCTGGAGGCGAGGGAAATATTTGTTTTGAGTTTTGCTATTGGCCACTGCCCAGGAAAAGTGAAGGACCGTGCTGAGGACTTTGGCCACTTCTGCGCAGCAGGAAAATGGTGCCAGGGGTGAGGGCTTCCCTTGGCACCCTGTGCTGCACGACCACCCAAGCAAGGTTTTATTTGGATGAGGGAACAGCTGCGCGCCCTGACTGCTGCCCCTGGCACAGGATGGGAAAAGCCATGGATGTGAGTTCATTGCCTCCCATGGCTGCAGCGAGCTGCTTTTCAGGAGCCCCATGGCCTCGTGGCTCTTCCTTCTGTCCTTCCCCCAGCAGCGTTTCCTCTGGCCTTGAGGCGGCGGTCCGCGGGGCCTGGCCCCAGCTCTTCCTCTCTGGCTTCCTCTCTGCTTTCCGGGTCCTCTCCCCGCAGCATGCAGGGGTCTGTGCCCTGCTCTGTGTCCTGCAGAGGAAGAGGAGGGCGGAGGCTCCTCCTGGTCCTGCTGTGGGGCACGTGGGCCCTATTCCTTCCCTTCTGCTTGTAGCAGAGCAGGGTCACAGTGCTGAGCGGGCAGCAGTGAATCTCTGCTAGCATCACCCCCAGGAGAAGGTCACTTGCAGGCTGTGGGATGCTCTGTTCATGGCTGGGGTTCTCCCTGCAGATGGAGCTCATAGCCCTTAGAACAGCATGGGAAACTGAGGCAGAGAAAAGGGGCACAGGCACTCATTTCCCTGTGTGTGCTGCTGACGCCTCTCTGCCTTGTAACTCTCAGCGCCCTTCAGGCTCTGCTTATCAGCTGCAGCTATTTATACCTTGCCCTTCCCTGGGTGCTGCCCCTGGGCTCACCACCATTGTCTGCTGAACTGGCTGCCAGCACGTTGGGAAGGGGCAGTGCGGCCTTGCCATGTGTCTAGAAGCCACAGGTGCTGCCCCCACTGCGGCAGGGGATGTGGATGCGGGATGGCTGGGGCTGCGCTTTGTGCCAGCCCTGGGTCTGCAGGGCAGAGCGGGGGGTGCCAGTGGCCCCATCCCAGCAAGACACTGAGCTCTGGGCGTTCTCCAGCCTATTTTGGGAATCTGGGGCTGCCTGGGAGGTGGATCCTGGCAGGGTGCAGCTGAGCAGGACGCGTGCTCCCCAAGCACGGAGAGGTGCTGGGAGGGGCGAGGAGCGGGGCTCCTGCTGGGGTCCATCCCCGCGCTCCCCAGGGTCTCATGCGCGGTGCCCAGAGGCCGTGCAGAGCCAGCAGCGAAGAGCCTGGGCTCTGCCAAAGCCTTTGTCTCTGGCAGGGTCCCCGGCTGCTGTCAGTGAGTGTTTCCAGATGGCCCCGGGCTCCTGGCACCAGCTCTGCTGCAGCATCCGGGGAAAAGCTGGGGGTGGGCAGTGACATCCCTGCAGAGCGAGCGGGGCGGCCAGGGCCATGGTTCCCCCAGGCCGCTCCCAGCCCCAAAGCAGGAGTGAGACGTTGCCCCAGGAAGGAGATGCCGCACATCCTTGGGCGGCTCCGCAGCGACTCTGGGCACCGGGCTTTGGTGTCTGCCCTGCACCCCACCGAGCCCCACCAGGAGAGAGGAGAAACACAGCTGCTGTGGGAAAGGCATCCACCATGGGAAACAGCAACTCCCAGCCACATGTCCTGCCGCCGCCTCCGCACCCTTTGGCTGGGGTCATCCCTTGGGGTCCCACCGTGCTGGGGGATATGAGCTGCCTGCAGGGTCTGCCTGGGGGTGTCCTCGGCTCTGGCACCGGGCCCCAGAGCGGTGGGAGAAACACGTTTGGTTGCAAGGGAACTGCTGCGGGGTTTGTTTCGTTTGTTTGTTTCAGTTTCCTGGGCCGGAGCCATAACAGCTAAATCAGGAGGCCTGACCTCGGAGAGCTGCCATCACTGCCTCCCAGCACAGCCCCCCTCGAATATGGGGGAAATAGAGAGCAAACCCCACAAGCAGTGACCCAGCGGGGCCAGGCAGGTGGAAATCAAGGCAGTGGATTCACCTGGGACACTTTTCCCAATGTTTCTTTGTTCCCAGTGCTGTCGTCTCCTGGGGCTGCAGTGCTGCACTGAGTTCCAGGGAATAGAGCATGTGCTCGGGTGGCACTGCCCAGCTCCAGTAGGCAGGGATGGGGTCAGGGGTAGGGTGTCCTCTACCATGGGGCTCCCCAGTGCTGTGGGTGGCAGCCAGGGAGGAGGTGAGTGCTGGCACCCCTCCCCTTTTAATGTAATTAGAGATATGGAAGCGCGGGGCAACTGCTGGGAATTGGCTGCAGCTCTGTCTTCGGCACTGTGCCAGCAGCCCTGAGCCCAAGATGGTGGAGGGGGCCTCATCCCTCCTGCTTGGCCACAGGCATCAAGGCACCATCCCCTCTGAACTGGGGGAGTCCCCTCCCTCTGCGGTTGGCAGGGCTGGGGTCAGTGGGGGGAGCAGGTCAGGGACAGTGCCTGCTCCACTGCTCCTGGTCTCATCCTGCTGGGGAGCTGGGCAGGATGGAGGGCACAAGGTGAAAAGAGGATAAGGATTGGGGTCTGCTCCCTGCGCGGCAGCCCAGACCCCTACGCTCCATAGGGTCAGGCCAGGCTGCTTCCGCCTCGGTCCCTGCAGGAACTCGGCCCTGCGCCAGCCATGCTCCCCCCTCGAGCGCTCACTGCACGTCATGCTGATGGCCTCTGCATCCGCTCAGTCCGTGGCAGCCTGCATGGGAGGCGGGGCCCTTCCCAGCAGCACAGCTCCCAGGAGCTGGCAGCACCACCAGAGGAGTCCATGCCCCCACTGAGGGGTGACCTGGGCCAGGGAAGCGTGGGGATGCTGAGCCCCACTGGAGCCGCCCGACCCGTGCCTAGGCTTTGCTGGCAGAGCTGTGTCTGCTGCCTTGCCAGCTCTCCTTCCCACTGTGGGCTGAGCAGCGTTTTTCCCTGGATAAAGCCAATTTCCTGCTCTTGGATCTAATCTCTCCCAGTCCCAAGATTTTCTCCCATCTGTAGCAGTTACAGCTTCTCCAGCTTTCACCTTCCCTCACAAGTTGTGGCCTTGCTCCTCCAGGACGGCCACCACGCAGCATGGGGCAGGGGGTAAAGCAAGCAGACAGCCAAACCCAGCCCCAGCCCTGCTGGGGAACCACGCAGCCCCCAGCGTGCCACACTGCTCAGCCGTGCACAGAACAAGGCACGCTGTGTTCCCGCGGGAGCCCCTGAAAGGCAGCTCTGTCTGCTGCTGCTGCCGGGCTGCCTCCGCTGACCCCCCAGAACGGCAGCCTGGAGGCAGCGGCCCCAGCAGCAGCCCCAATCCCCACAGCCCCCCTCCCAGCCTTGCGCACAACTCCCGCTGCATCCCCCCACCCCACTGACACCCACTGAGTACGCGTCCACCCGCACAACGGCAGCCAGCCCATCCCTGCACAAAGGATGGCACCACAGCTCCACGCACCCGACCCGTTTAATAGAAGCACAAGGCGCCCGTGCCCACTGCCCTGCCCGCGGGGCCGGGGGAGGCAACGCTCTGCGAAGGGAAATGCTCCTGGAGGGCTTCGACAGCTGCAGCAGGTGCCTGTGCTGGCAGACAAAGCGGGAAGAGGGGGCTGAGCTGAGCAGGGGGATGTGGATGCAGCTTCACACCCAACGCCAACCAAAGGCCCTGTGAGGGTTTGGGGAGGGGGCTTGGCCCCTCGCCTGCTTTTCTGATGGGGTTTGCAAGCTTGGCGCCATTGCTAGGCGCTTTGTCTCCCACATGCACTGTCCCCTGTCGCCAGCCACGCTCAGCCCCCACTTGCCTCACGCTTCAGGTGCCCACAGCTCCGTATGTCCACCTGCTGCCGGCTGGGGGCATGGGTGGGCAGCACAGAACCTCTCTGCCCTGCACGCACAAGCAGTGTCCACAGTTCAGGCCAAAGAATGCA
Source organism: Tetrao urogallus (assembly GCF_951394365.1). NCBI lineage: Eukaryota > Metazoa > Chordata > Aves > Galliformes > Phasianidae > Tetrao > Tetrao urogallus. The sequence continues at coordinate 17,012,977 of NC_136825.1, forward strand.
GCTGGGCTGGGGCACGCAAGACAAGGTGACCGGGGATGCCAAGACACAGAGGGGCACCTCCAGCCTGAGGGACTTCGACTCTCCCCAGCTCCTCGCCCACACCCCAGCCCTGGTGCTGTGGCACCTGGCTGCACTCAGGCCAGGGGCTCTGAGAAGCCCTGAGCCCAGGGCTGGGGCAGGCAGCATCCCTCCTTTCTGGAGCCAGACCAGAGGGTGGCAGAGTGCGCAGGGACCGAGGGGAACGGGACCAACCTCTGCATATAAATATGCCGCTGGGGAGGGCAGGGTGGGGCGGGCTCATTGTTAGCACCATGGTGGTGGGGAGGGGGGGAGGAAGGCGGGGGTCAGACCCACTCCTGCAAGGAGCGCTTGCAGTACAAGAGCATTCGGGGTGTGCCCTTCCTCTGCATCTGCACGATGACATAGATGAGGCCGAGGATGCAGAGCAGCAGCACCAGCAGCACCAGCACCATCACCACACTCATGGTGCGCGTGTACTCATCGATCTGCACCACCACGTCCACGTCACCGCCCTTCTCGCGGCCGCCTTCGCCATAATCCTCCTCGTCCTCCTGCTCCTCCTCCTCGTCGCCATCATCCCGTGGTGTTTCGTCGCCGTCAGGGTTGAAAGGCGGTCGGTCCATGTCAGGCCAGCGCGGCGGGCTGGGCTCCGGGACCAGCTCCACATTGCAGCCCATGAAGTCCCGCAGGATGGATTTGGGATAGCCCGGCTCCGTCCTGAGCCGTTCGTTGTCAAACTTCCAGTACTTTGTGCCTCTGTAGAAGTAAGTGGAGGCTGGGGAGAAGGACGGGGGGGAGAGACGGGGGAGAGGGGTGAGCGGCTGCATCCAGGCACAGCTCCCATACGATGGAGAGCAGAAAGTGCCAAGCACGGCAGGCTCTGCCTCCATCGCATCCTGCAGCATCCCATTGCGGCCCACAATGGTCACAGGCAGCTGCTGGCAGGGTGACTGCATTTCCTTTGCCCACCCCTCCTGCCCACCCTTCTCTACTTACAGGCATCTGAGCTGAGGAAGGCACCCTTGGGCGAGGGGGGGATGCCCACCCAGACCGAGATGGGCTTGGGGTAGCCGGGGTCCACTGAGCGTGTGTCCTCATTGAAGCGCCAGTATCTGTGGGAGGCAGCGGGACATGGTGAGCAGGGGGGGCACAGACACGCTGCCCCCTGAGAGCCCCAGCTTTTCCATCAGCCCTTGGTCCAGAAAGCCATTTGCCAACAACTCATCATCCCACCTCCATGCACCCCACACTGCCCCCACTCCAGCCGGGGGAACAGAAGCACCCACCTGTCTCCACGGAAGAAGAAGGTGTGCCCTGTTGGCTCCCACCAGACTGCAGTGTCGATGCTGTCGTAGGGGATGCCCTGCCCGTAGGTGGACAGGGGCTGGGGGTACCCAGCTTCCAGGTTGGCTTCACGGAAGAGCCAGTACCGGTTGCCTGATTGGAAGGAAACGGAGAAAGCAGGTGAGGCTGCGTTGCCCAGCTGTGCATGGACTGGCCATGATGTGGGGGCACCCCCTGCCCCATCCCCGCCAGCTCCAGCTGCCCTGCTCACCTTTAAAGAAGACAAATCTCCCGTCGTGCCTCTCGTAGGCAGCATCGATGTCCCCAGGCAGTCCCCGCCAGAAGTGCCCGATGGGCATGGGGTAGTTGTCCAGCACCCGATTGTGCCGGACCCGCCAGAACCACTTGCCCTGGTGGGAAGCAAAGCATCAGCACAGCACAGGCACACACAGGGTCAGAGCCCTGGGGATGGGCAAAGTGCCGGAGTACCCCTTCCACCCAGAGAACATGGGGTGGATGTAGGCTCAGAAGGGAGGGGAGGTGTCCTGGCTGGTACCTTGAACACAAACATCTCTCCCCGCAGCACCGCCACTGTGTCAAAGTTCCCATCACAGATGTCAGGGCCGTACTGGTCGGGTCGGTCTGGGCTGCCAGGTTTTGGGGGCCGCTCTGGTTTCCCTGGCGGAGGTGGTTTGGGGGGTCTGTGGTCCGGCCTGCCAGGTCTCCGAGGTGTCACAGTGGGCAAGGGCTTGGTGGGCTGAGGGTGCCCATCCGCGGTACCTGCACAGAACAGGAGAGGGTGGATTGAGCACTGTCAACCCACAGTGCTTCTCCTCCCCATTCAGAGGCTCCAAGACCCAGCACCCAGCGCCAAGGTTGGTGGAGCATCCACGTCCCCCTGCCAGCCCACGTTCCAGCGCAGCTCCTCACCGTACAGCTGCTGTATGCCCTTCAGGTCGTCCTCAGGGAGCTGGAAGTTCTCCGTGTCCATCCACTGGTAGAAGGGGGCCATGATAGCACTGGGGTTGCTAGAGTGCTCCAGGCCCAGTGAGTGCCCCAGCTCGTGCACAGCCACCAGGAAGAGGTTGTTCCCTATGGGGAAAGGCACCGTCAGCACAGCACCTAGCACAGGGCGCTCCCTGCTCCAACACCCTGCACCCTGTGATGTTCTGCAGGGAGCCACAGCCATCCATGCTGCCCTCAGAGGATCTCTTCTCCCAGCACTCCTGCCCACACACTCTCACTGCCTCGGGCCACGCTCTTCATGTGCCAGGGACACCGTCCGGCCCTCAGGCTGTCCCCAGCACCACCCGACTCAGCCCTCAGCCCCAGCTCACCCGACACATCCGTGTTTTCCAGCGTCCAGGGCTCATCCGAGTCAAAGTGAGTGTCCCCCCCCATCCCCGGGCCGGGGAAATAAGCGTGAGCCAAGAACCCCCCGACGCCATCGAAAGGGGAGCTGTCCCCGTGGAAGCCGGAGGCGAAGAGCACCATGATGTCAGCCTCCTTCTTTCGCTTCTGGCGGATGTCTTCGTAGGGCACCTCCTGGAAGGCCAGCGGCGTGGCCTGCTCCCACACGCGGAACGCCTGGCGGATGGCCTCATACGAGTGGTAGCGGCCCAGCTTCTCCGTGTAGTTCTGGATGCTGCGGGCACAGAGCGGTGCCGGCTCAGGGCTGCGCCCGTGGGTTGCAGGGTCTGCGCCCGAGGGCAAGCAACGCTGGTGGCCGTGTACCTGAAGGTGAGGTGGTTCTGGCTCCAGCGCCGCCCGGTCAGCGCGTACCGCTTCCGCCGCATGTTGGACTTCATCCGCACCCCAAACTGGTCCGGGACCCCGCAGCGGGGCCGCTTCATCCACCTGGCGGGGGGCGACGGGGCTCAGGGCACGGCACCCCGAGGGCTTACAGCGCCGGGGGGGGGGGAGAGCGGCCGCGCTCCTGGTGGCGGGCAGGGCTCGTGCACCCCGCGGGGCAGCGCCGGAGCGCGTCCACCGCGCCGGGAAAGAACGGGGCCCCGCGCGTGGGTCAAGGGCAGAGCCCGCTTCGGGGAGAGGAGGGCCGGGGGGCAGAGCGAGGGGAGGCACGGGGGCGAGCTCACGTTTTGGTCTCCTCGTCCAGCACGCCGGTGACGGGGATCCCGTAGAACTTCTGCATCTCGGAGAGGGCCGAGGAGAGGATCTGGGCGGAGCGCATGGTGGACATCTGCCGGCTGCCCGGCGGCAGGTACCCGTACAGCCGCAGCCATGCCTAAGGGCACGCGGCGGTCAGCGGGCGGGGACCGGGCCGACGGTTCCGCGCGGCCCCGCAGCCTCTCCCGGGGGCACGGCGGCCCGGCCCGAGCCCCGCTCCCCGCTCCCCGCTCCCCGCTCTCACCTCGGCGTTCAGCTCTCCGCCCGCCGCCCCCAGCAGTGCCGGCAGCGCCAGCAGCACGGCCGCCACCAGGGTTCCGCCCGCCCGGCAGGGGGCGCCCTCACGTCGCGCCCCGCCGCCCGCCATCCCGATCTACGCCGCCCTCATGGCCCGGGCCCGGGCCGCCGCCGCGGGGGCTGCGAGCGGAGCATGGGCGGCGCTGCCCCTCGGCGCCCGCCCGCCCGCCTTTGTGTGCGGCTCAGGCCGGCGGGGCGCGGCCCATGTGCTCCGAGGGCCGCTCGGCGAGGCTCGGCTCGGCGCTGCCCCGGCGGAGAGACGCGGGGCGGTGGCGGCGCGGGGCGGGGCGGTCGGCGGGGCGGGGCGGGGGAAGGCAAGCCGCGTTCCCGGCAGGTGCCCGCGCCGCGAGCGCCGCCTCCTCCGCGCGACGAGGAGGGGGACGGGCCGGGAAAGGGCCGCGCTGCGTCCCTCCGGGTGCGCGCAGCCACGGCGGGGGAGGAGGGGGCCGTCAGGGCCGGCGCTCCCAGCAAACAGCGGCGAGGACGGGGTTGTTTGTAAACCAGCCGACGCGCCGCTTTTGCCGCTTCTCCCTCCCGCTGCCCCCGGGAGTTCGGTTAATGTCAAACCCGCAGTTGCGGGGCGGCTGGCAGGCACGGGGAGATGCGCCCCGTGGCCGTGAGGGCTGCGGGCCGCGCCGCGCGGCGATGCTCTTCGCGCACTCCGCTCCCAGGAGCGCCGCGGGCATCGCCTCGTTGGGAGCCGACGGCGCATCAGACGCGGAGCGGCTCAGATGTAGCACAGAAACAACGCTGTGAGACGCGTTTTACTGCCCGGAAGGACTCTGGCAGTGTTTCATCAATAAACGCGGGACGAAAGATGGAGGGCAGCGCAGCAGGAACAAAGGACAGAAGGGGCCTTTTCCCGAGGACAAAAGTCCGCCCACGGGCAGCGCAGGGACAGCCCAGCGCGGTGGGTGCCGCTTTATGGAGAAGCCCCCGTGCCACCCCCCGACCGAGCGAGAACGCCCACCGGGCCGCGGTGCGAGAGCCGACAGTGCCCTCTCTTGGGCTCGCCGTAACGCGACGGCAGGGACAGCCCTGCGAACACGGCCTTCCGACTCGAATAACCTCAAAGTCGTCGTTGTAAAGCCTCTCCGTCAAGATGCAATCGCCACGATTCAGTCTTGGCGACGGGATCTCGTACTGCAATTTGCAGAGGCAGCAGCAGCAGCGTGAGAGGGCCGCAGATGTGACCCAGGAGTTTCTGTGGGCTGCGTTACGGTAGGGAGATGCCCTGCTGCATCCCTGCCTTCTTGTTTTTCAGAGCTACAACTGAGCTCAGCAGTCAGCCCTGAGCCTCCCAGACAATGACAGTGCCACTTCCAACTGCGCGAGACAAGCTGCCTTCAGCAACCGCTTCCCACGCGACCTCCCTTCTCCTAAACATAAGGCATCTACGGCTTTTAGAGAGGGTTGTTTTTTTTTCTTTTTTAAAATCAGCAAAATTAGCAGCTCTGACTGGAGCCACCAATGCTGACAGCAGCACATCCTGGCTGCTGACAGCACGCCGCTGTAAGAAATCTGCAAACACACATTTCTTTAGCCAACAACTCAGACTTGGAAGTTGCGTGGCTTGAGACCACAAACTTCCCAGAGCTGCTGAGCAGACAAGAAGAGCGTGGGAGGCGTGTGGCAGCCCCCAGTGTTTGGAGCTGTGCTGGAGAACGGCTCTTTGTTGAACAGCAGGTCTTTCTTTGGGCTCTGAGATGCACAGCCCCATCAGGTCCTACCTCAAGGGGAAGGAGAAGAACTTGTTGCCTGACTTGCAGCGGATTTGTTCCCATTGGACACGCAGAATGCGCGCCGAGTCCTCAAACCTGTCCACAATGTCCTGAAAAACACAAGCAGGGGCAGGAGTGAGCATAAGGAGGCTGGGTGGGCCGGCTGCTGGAGGGGGAAGTCGGCTGCTCCATCCCAGAACCGAGTCAGAGACTGGTTTGTGGCTGTTCTTCGGCAAGGTGACTCAACTCGCTGACCTCCCTCTGTCCCCCCCGCCCAAAGCCTCCATTCTTTCAGCCAAGCTGAGTTTGCCTCACAGAAGCAAACTCCCTCTGCTTGGCTCTCCCCCGTGCCCATGTGGGGACACACCTGGAGCTCCTGCAGACACTGCCCCTCCAGGCTGCCACTCAGGTCCCCGACGCACCAGGCCATGCTGATGTGGAACGATGGGTCCTGAAGATAAAGCAGGGATTGGATCACAAGGATGAAAGGAGGCTCTGCTCACTGCAGTGGGAGATTCGCTGCGGTGCTGCCCTGTGGAGTGCTCTGCATTCATGGGCAGGAGGATCGCAAAGCAGGGAGCCCCAAAGCCAGATCCGTGGTTGCAGAGCTGAAATGTGACAGCGCTGGAAATGAGGGTCCTCCCCAACTCTGCCCCACTCCCAGAGGGCACCAGTTAGTTAACATCCTTACTCTCCCATCCAGGGCACAAAACAGAAGTCATACTTGTGCAAGTCCCACTCTCAGCAAGATCCTGTTCAGGGTGTTAGCTGTGAATGCCACTGATTGGCCCGTGGAAAACCATTTCAGAGCCCAATTTCTCCACTCCTGTTTATTTAACGTTGAACACAGCACAGACCAGTCAGGCCCCAACCCATCACAGGGAACCAGACAGCACCTCCAGACCAGCAGGGAAAGGCCTCACCTTGTAAAATACGGGGAGGTCATATTCCTCCATAACCCTGTCCACCTCTGAGACCAATTCCAGCAGCTGGAAATGTCCAGTAGAGACTTCCAAACCTACAAAGGTCCTAAACAAAGACCAGAACACACGTGAGTAACTCAACAGAGCCCTGTGCAAGAGCTGTATGGCTTTGAGAAGATGGAGGTTGCTACAGGAGTTGTACAATGGAGAGGAAGTGGCTGCAAAGCACCAGCTGAGAACAGTGTGGATGGGGAAGTGCTGTGACAAAGAGGTTCCTCATGAGGAGCGTCGTGGTGACACTTCTCATACGCCTGCGTCTGACCGCACGACGGGAGGGTGGACAAGTCTTCCTCAAAGACCTGCTTCCTCCTGCCCATGGCTGATGTGGTTTTCCATTCCCATTAGATTCAGCAGCTTTTCATAATTTTAATCACCTTTCTCTTTAATGTGCTTTGGCATTTAAATTGCTTCATTTTGTTAAACTGGAAGCAGCACCATCAGGCTTCTGAGCTGGCGCCCAGGTGAGTTAGCGCTGCCAGAGCTGTTTGTCTCCAGCCCTTTGAAGACTCACAATGCAATTTCACCATCAGCATAAGCTGGCAGTGCTGCCAAAGGAGGTGGCCTCCACTCCGCTGGCCCCAGGCTGCTCATTCCCTCACCCACTCTCCCAGCTGGCACAGGGATCTGTGCAACCACAGAGCCAACGAGATCAGCACAGCAATGTGCAGGGCTGTCTCTCTGGCAGAGCGGATGTGAAGCTGCAGCATCACCCAACCCCAGCAGAAAGGCTGCCTCAGGCCACGTTGGGAACACATCCCTCCTCCTAACTTCAGAAGGCTGAAATTCTGCAGCCCGAGGTTCAGTCCCCACAAGACAATAACAGCTTGCGGAGAACTGATGGAGAAACTAAAAACACACGCACGCCAAGGCGCTGCTGGAAGGGGCTGGACAAAGATCTGAAACTTCAGGGTCTGCCCCTCCATGGACTTCCCTGCCATGGTGTGGGATGGCACGGGCAGCTCTCCGCTCTCACCTGCCTGGCACTGTTCCCCTTTGCTCGCTCACCTGGTTTTGTTCTGGTTGGTGTACACCTTCACTCGGTCAGCCACACAGAAGAACCTGAAGTGAGATAGAAACTGTTTCAGCTAGGGAAAAAAAAAACCAAACACAAACAGAAGACAGAGAAGGCATGGAATTTCATAGAATCATAGAACTGTTTGAGTTGAAGGGACACCTAAAGGCCATCTGGTCCCACTTCCTGCAATGAGCAGAGACAACCCACAGCTCCATCAGTGCTCAAAGCCCCTCCAGACCTTGGGATGGGGCACCACTGTGCCACTGCCTCACCAATCTTAGTGTAAAGAACTTCTTTCTTATATCCAGTCTACATCTCCCTTGTTTTAGTTTGAAACCATTTCCTCTCGTCCTAAACTGAGACAGAGGAGGTTTAGGTTGGATATTAGGAGGAAGTTTTTCACCCAGAGGGTGGTGAGGCACTGGAACAGGTTGCCCAAGGAGGCTGTGGATGCCCCATCCCTGCAGGCATTCGAGGCCAGGCTGGATGTGGCTCTGGGCAGCCTGGGCTGCTGGTTGGTGACCTGCACACAGCAGGGGGTTGGAACTGGATGAGCACTGTGGTCCTTTGCAACCCAGGCCGTTCTATGGTTCTATGATTCTATCACAACAGGCCCTGTTAAAGAGTGGGATGAGAGGCCCACAGCAGCTGCCCAGGGACTCATCTGTCCCCACCTGTGGAAGGAGGCCAGGCGCTCCTTGAGGCTCTGCATGAAGGGGTTGATCCAGTGGTAGCGCAGCACCACGCTCTGCGACAGGCTGACGTGGAACTCCTCCATGGCAGTGAGGGACGGGACGTAGGTGCGAGCGTGGGACGCCAGCAGCTCCAGCAGCTCCAGGAACTCCTCCTGGGCCTGGTCTGTGGGGCACAAAGAACGGCAGAGGTTGCAGGGGACCGTACAGCCTGTTGAGCTCCAGGCCCTGCCGTAGGCAGCCGGCCCCCCAGAGCCCGCCCGCGTCCCGGGGCACCTCCAGCGCCGGGGCACCCACAGCTCCGGGCAGCGGTGCCTGGCCGCACCGCCCTCCCACGGCGAGGCGTCAGCGATGCCCCGCACGCCGCCCCGCAGCCCCAGGCCCGGCCCCGCGCCCCGGCTCACGCACAGGGCAGGTACACGTGCGTGGCCCAGCTGCCCCGCTCGTGTGGGAAGCACCGCACGCGGCCGCCGTGCCGAGAGCTGTCGTCCCGCTTCTCCTCCCGCTCCTCCTCGCTGAACATGGCCAGCACGCACTCGGGGACGGGCAGGCGGCGGCTGCAAGACAGAAAGAAGCGCGTCGGTTTCCCCCCGCGCCGGGCTCGGCGCCGCACGGCAGCACGGCACCCACCTGCCCCGCGTCCCCCCCCCTCCTTCCTCCTCATCCTCGGAGCTGCTGTACCCCACGAGCGTCGCGCTCATGGCGGCGCTGCGCTGCGCGCTCCGCCCGACAGGGGGCGCCGTGCGCCGGCCGCGCTCCGCCTCCTGCGCTCCGCTCCGCTCCGCCGCCCGGCCCGGCCCTCCCCGCCCCGCCGCCCGCCGCCGCCGCCAAGCGAGCGCGGGGATCGGGCGGAGCGAGCAGGCCGCGGCCCCGCCCGCGGGTAGCGAGCGGGCTGAGCGGGGCCTCCCGCCGCAGGTGAGGGCCCTTTGTGCGGGCCTCGGGCCGGCGGGAAGTTGCCCCCCGCGCGTCCGCGGGGCCTCGGGGCGGCCCATGGGGGCGGCGGGCCGCGGGCGGGGCGGGCCCGGCGGTGGGCTCGGGCTGCGGGGAGCCCCGGGCGAGAAGCTGTTCGCCGCCCGCTGAGCCCGGCCTGGAAGTGCCTCCGTTCCGTCTGGGCGCTCCTTCCGAGGGATGAGCGGGACCCGGAGCCGGTCCCGGTAAAGCAGGTCGGTACGGGCTGCTGCCTGGAACGGATGGGGTGATGATGCTGGGACGGGGTGATGATGCTGGGACGGGAGGGGGTGGTGATGCCGGGATGGGGTGGTGATGCTGGGATGGGGTGATGATGCCGGGATGGGGTGGTGATGCTGGGATGGGGTGGTGATGCCGGGATGGGGAGGTGATGCCGGGATGGGGAGGTGATGCCGGGATGGGGTGGTGATGCCGGGATGGGGAGGTGATGCCGGGATGGGGAGGTGATGCCGGGATGGGGTGGTGATGCCGGGATGGGGTGGTGATGCCGGGATGAGGTGCTGCCGCAGCCCGCAGGCATGGCACTGCACGCCGTGCTGTGGGACGGCTCCCCAGCGCCACGACCCCGGCCCGTGCTGCAGGCTCAGCACACGGTGAGCCCCGGGCTGCTGCTGGAGGTTCCGCTGGGAGCCGGCCCGGTCTGCAGGGCAAAGCCGTGCCGCTGCCGCTCCGAGGGGGACCATATCCTGCCCTCAGCTTCTCCTCCGGGTGTCAGAGCGAAAGAGCTGAGCTCCCAGGTCCTGGCAGGACCCTGGCCCGGCCCACCAGGAGCCTCTGGGTGTTGTGCTGCCCAGATTTGTCTGGGGGACAAAGCGATGCCATGTTCCTGCGGGGCATCGAGGGGGCAGGGGCTGTATCCTGCCTGCAGCATCTGCTCCAGGTGTCAGCACAAAAGGACTGAGATCCTGGAGGAAACCAGCCTGGCACGTGTGCCTCTGGGTGCTGTATTGCTCAGATTGGTGCTGCAGGACGAAGCGATGCCCTGCCCTGTAGCACAGAGGCACTGAGGGGATGTGGATTGTGGCCCAGCAGTGCCTGCTGCTGCCTCTTGCCCAAGGATGGATGCTTCTGTGCTGTTGAAGTGTCTTGTCACTTGTTCATACCCGCTGCTCACCGGTGGAGTTTACTCTTCTCTTGGTCCATACTGGATTTTATCTGTGAGAAGAACCATACAGCAAGGCCAAGCAGTACCTCTGGGGCAAGGTGCTGGGTCCTAGCGTGCTGTTATCCTGAACTTTGGAGGAAGGCTCTGCCAAGCCATTGCTGCAGTGCCTCTCTGACCGTGCTTTGCACGATGCCTGCAGGTTCTGTTTTGTCTGCAGGCAGGGTAACACCAAGGGCAAACCCTTCTCTATCTTCTCTGGCTCTTCCTACAGGCAGAGGGGAAACTTCATGAGTACCTCCCTCCCTTGGCTCTGTCAGAGGTTAATGTGCTCGATGCTGGGGCTTCAGGAGGAGGTTGGGACTGGCCGAATTGCCTTTCTAGGGTGGGAATCTGCCCTGGTATTTGTGACATTTCACTCGGTAGCTTTTTTGCACAGCATTTAGCACACCACAGCTCGCACAGAGTAACAGATAGATGTGTTCACCCTGCTAGAGCTGCTCTGGTGGAAATGGGTGAGCTTGCAGGGGAGCGTTTTGCTCAGACCCCACATTGCATCCTGGGCCCGATGGGGACTGAGGCAGCCTCTACTGCTTTGTGTGAGAGCTCACCAGGCAAACCCGTGGCTGTGTTGGCCAGGCAGGGGCTGTCTCTTTCTACACTGAGTCCTGGCAGCATGCAGTGCTCCAGCTCTGGTCGGCTCCCCTCCCTGGGCTCCCAGGTGCTTTGCAGGGGTGCAAGAGAGTTTGCAAGGTGAGCCATGAGCTCACCTGACTGGAGAGCTGCCTGTCTGTCGTCTGAGATCTGACATGAACTGTCTTCTTCTTGCAGGCAGAGCTGCTCCCTGTGCTGCATCGCTCGCCCTGCCTGTGTGTGCGCACATCACAGCCGGCACAGAGAAGGGCCTCCTCTTGTCTTCAAGGCACTTGCTTCTACCTGCCTGACTTTTTATTTTTGTCCAAGAGAAGGAAAGAGAAAAAGCCAAGCAGAAAACCGGAACACGCAGTCCACAAAGAACTTCTGCAGATCCAAGGAGGAGCCCGTGGCATCTCGGCCTCCTCGCTCCCCAGGATCCTGGCTGTGGGCTGGGTTTCCTGTCCTCAATTTCAGGATCAGTACAGGGAATCAGAGTCTTGGATGCTTTTGATTTTTATTTTTACTTGAACCTTTCTGACCGAGAAGCTGAAGCTGTCACTCCTAAAACCCTGTTTTTTTTTCCCAAGCATGTCAGAAAGCTGGCAGCAGCAACAGCAGCAACCGCAGCAGCCGCCGCCACCTCCGCAGCAGCACCACGCTGGGACCACCGCCCTCCCGGAACACTCCATCCCACCCAGCACCGCCGAAAACCCCCTGGGCTGTGCCGTCTACGGCATCCTGCTGCAGCCGGACCCGGGCCTGCAGCACCACCAGCACGCCCCTCTGCAGGCTGGGGAGCCGTCCCACAAATGCGGGGTGTGCGGCCACGACCTCACTCACCTCTCCAACCCCCATGAGCACCAGTGCTTGCCGGGCCATGACCGCTCTTTCCAGTGTACGCAGTGTCTGAAGATCTTCCACCAAGCCACCGACCTGCTGGAACACCAGTGCATCCAGGTGGAGCAGAAGCCCTTCGTGTGCGGTGTGTGCAAGATGGGCTTCTCCCTCCTAACCTCGCTGGCGCAACACCACAACGTCCACAACGGCAACGCCATGAAGTGCTCCATCTGCGAGAAGACCTACAAGCCGCCCGAGGCCGAGCACCCGCAGCCCCTCGATCCCTCGGAGAAGCCCTACAGCTGCTCCATCTGTCAGAAAACCTTCAAGCACCTCTCGGAGCTGTCCCGGCACGAGCGCATCCACACGGGCGAGAAGCCGTACAAGTGCACGCTGTGCGACAAGAGCTTCAGCCAGTCGTCCCACCTGGTGCACCACAAACGGACGCACAGCTCGGAGCGGCCCTACAAGTGCACGGTGTGCGAGAAGACCTTCAAGCACCGCTCGCACCTGGTGCGCCACATGTACGCGCACTCGGGGGAGCACCTCTTCAAGTGCAACGTCTGCGAGCTGCACTTCAAGGAGTCGTCCGAGCTGCTGCAGCACCCCTGCACGCCCAGCGGCGAGCGGCCCTTCCGCTGCGGGGAGTGCCAGAAGGCCTTCAAGCGGCCCTCGGACCTGCGGCAGCACGAGCGCACACACAGCGAGGAGCGGCCCTTCAAGTGCGACCTGTGCCAGATGAGCTTCAAGCAGCAGTACGCGCTCATGCGCCACCGCCGCACGCACAAGGCCGAGGAGCCCTTCAAGTGCAACCTGTGCGAGAAGGGCTTCGTGCAGCCCTCGCACCTGGTGTACCACCAGCACGTGCACGGCATAGAGAACCTCTTCAAGTGCAACGTGTGCCAGAAGGGCTTCAACCAGTCCTCGGAGCTGCTGCGGCACAAGTGCGTGCAGAACGCCGAGCGGCCCTTCAAGTGCGCGGTGTGCAACAAGTCCTACAAGCGGGCCTCGGCGCTGCAGAAGCACCAGCTGGCCCACTGCGCCGAGAAGCCCCTCAAGTGCACGCTCTGCGAGAGACGTTTCTTCTCCTCCTCCGAGTTCGTGCAGCACCGCTGCGACCCGGCCCGCGAGAAGCCCCTCAAGTGCCCCGACTGTGAAAAGCGCTTCAAGTACGCCTCGGACCTGCAGCGCCATCGGCGCGTGCACACGGGCGAGAAGCCCTACAAGTGCCCCTCCTGCGAGAAGGCCTTCAAGCAGCGCGAGCACCTCAACAAGCACCACAGCGTGCATGCCCGCGAGCAGCAGTACAAGTGCATGTGGTGCGGGGAGCGCTTCCTGGACTTGGGCCTGCTGCAGGAGCACAGCGTCCAGCACACGGCCGAGGGCGCCTACCAGGTGGCCGCCTGCTTGCCGTGAGCCTCCTGCCCCTGGTGGCTTTCAGCTTGCATGTGATGCTCCCGAGCCTCGGCCTCCCCTTCCCTCTCCTCAGCTGGAGGCGGCCTCCAGGGAGTGCTGGGGGAAAGGGGAGGTCCGGCGGGCGGGGAAGCTTTCCTCTGGCCTCCGTGGTCTGTACCCACTGTAGCACAGGGGTTGAAGGACGGTGTCAAAGGCTCAGAGAGAGTGGAGAGGAGAGGAGGGAGGTGATGAGAGGAAGCGATGCCTGGAGCTGCCTGGTGTCCCCTGGACTGCGCTTCCCGCTGTACCCATGTTGCAGTGCCGGGAGCTGGCAGGGCTCTGCTCGGCCGCCCTCTGCATGCAGCCTCTTTTCCCTGTCCCACCCGGTGACTCCTCTAGCAGAGAGTGCTTGGGAGCAAAGCGGAGCGCTCCCTCTGGGTGTGCTGCTCGCTGGGGTTGTGGCAGGTTTCCGTGCTGGGCTCTCCCAGTGTTGTTAATCCAAACTCAAATGAGTGACTCGAGGGGACCGTTTCAGACCATTAGCATTTATCGACTGCCCCGACCTCTCCTGCTCTCCTTCTTTCCAGAGCATAGAAAGGGAAAAGTCGTGGGGTTGCACACCTCCAAAATACACTTTGGCATTGCTGCTCCTGCAGTTGGTGGCTGTCACACTTGGGAATAGTTCTGAGTAAGCCTGCCCATCCCCATCCCTGCTGGCAGTGAGGGAAGGGTACCGAGCATCACATGCTGCAGAGTGTGGTAAGGAGAGTCTCCACTCCTGGTTGTGAGCATGGCATTGACCAGCTGCCTCCGGAGGGACCTTGCTCTCCCATGAAGACTTACCTCCATTCCCAGGCTCCTTCCCTCCCTGCTCTGCTTGGGCCATGAGCACACCTCTGGGGTCGGGCACAGGGACGTCCCCACAGCTTGAACACTAAAGGGTGAGGTGAACACTACAAAGAGCCTGCAGCCTCTTTGCAGGATTGGTCTCGGCCGTCTCCGGTGGTGACTCACGTGGTGCTCTGGGGTGTCTGATTTGCTGGGGGGAATCAGTTCTGTCCAGAAGAAGTTTGGGAGGATCCTTCCTGCCCCGTGGGGTCGGCTCCAGGGAAAGGGGAAGGTTAGCAGTGGATAAAGGAGGGGTTATTTTCCCCCTCTTGCAGGCGTCCTGATTTACCCCTTTACTCTTTCTTTACCTCTTCCGTTTTTCAGGTTTTGCACAGTTCTTGTAAACGTCACTTAAAAATAAATCTCCCCTAGCAAGGTTGGTGCAGCCTCAGGTGTTTTCCTCTGCAGGATTTTGCTGGCTTCCTATGGCCAAGAGCCCCATGAGGTGCCAGCTGGATGCCCTCAGGGTTGAAGGTGTGCCTGCCGCCTTGCTACCAGCCTTCCCCTCTCCGTGTTTGGAGATATCAGAATGTTACAACCCTCTGTGCTCTAGCCCAGCTGGATGTGGTCCTGGACTACCTGCCATATTGCTCCAGCTTCAGTGCAGGTCCAGTCTCAGCCCTCCTGTGCCCTGGGTTGTCCATTGGGTGAGCCAGAGGTGTTCCGACCGGCTCTAGTTATCAAACAGCAGCCCGCAGATTGCCTGCATGCTGAGCTGGTGATTAGGACGTGTTTAAAGTCTAGGCAGGTGGACCTTGCACAGAGCTGGGCCGTGCCTGCTTTGCAGATGGTGGACACTAAAAGGTGGAGAGAAGCTTCCAGTTCCATCTCCAGCGCAGAGGAGGAGCAGCGTGCACGGCCACGGGGCTGGGGCACTCAGTGGCCTTGGGCTGTGTCCACGCACAGCTTCCCAGAGCTGCAAACAGACCTTCCTCTCTGCTGCCCAGGGAAGAGGGACCTTCGCTCATCCTAACTTCATGCTGCATCAGAGATGTAGAACTTCCTACCGAGTTTTCTGTCCGCGTTTCTTTTTTTTTGTTGTTGTTGTTTTGTTTTGTTTTATTTCCTTTTTTTTTTTTTTTTTTTTTTTTTTAAAGCAGTTTGTTAATATTCATTAAAGAAGTACTGTATAGTTTAACTTGATGTCACAGCACATCTTTTAAACAAAAACACGCCGGGTCTCCGCGCTCACACAGGGATTAGGGGCGCTGGGAAATGCCGCTGGTGCCGCTGGGCGGGAGGTAAACGGATCAAGCAGCAATTGGCAGGCTCAGCAAGGGAAGGCTTAACCCAGCCCAGCGCAGATTTGTTGCCTCCTGCCCCAGATCCTTCAGGCCAGCACTGAGCGCAGCCGGACGGGTGCCTCAC
This sequence comes from Tetrao urogallus, assembly GCF_951394365.1. Lineage (NCBI taxonomy): Eukaryota > Metazoa > Chordata > Aves > Galliformes > Phasianidae > Tetrao > Tetrao urogallus. The sequence goes on from NC_136825.1 coordinate 17,028,312, forward strand.
ACTTGGAGTTCCTCCTTACACCGCAGCCGAAGGGCGGCCAGGACCCAGCAGTGCTGCTCGTGGCCCCACGGTAAGTGCCTGGGGTTGACCTGCTGGCTGCTGGGCTTTCTAGGCTGCTCTCAGCTGCTCTGTTTTGGGGTCTTTTAGCACTGAAGTCGGGGTGGCAGCCAGGAGGTGGGCAGTAGGGGACAGCTGGTGTTGGTAATCCCATTAGCAGGCAGTGCGGTGCTAATCCTTGGGGAGCTGGGGTGGGCTTGGGGTCAGCAGGAGCTGTCATGGGGTGTCCGGGGGCATGGGGTCATGGGGTGAATGAGCTGCAGGCGTTGTCCCTGGGCTGCTTGCAGGAGCTGCAAGTGTTCCAAAGCGTGGTGGGAATGGCAGTGTGCTGCACAGTGTTCCTTGCTGTCTCTGTTGTCCCCTGGATAATGTCTCTATTCGCAGCTCCTTAATCCCTTATATCCATGGGGGGTGAAAGGCAATTTCTTAGCTGGTTTCTGGTCGTCAGGCCCCTGGTGTGGGCTTTACCAACACTCAGGCAAGAAGATAGAGGCCTGAATAGGATGGGAATTTGGGGCAGAGTGAGGCTCTTTGGAGAGGGAACATCAGGAGATATCCTCAGTATGAGCCCTCAGATGTCCTCACTCAGCTGCCACCAGGTCACTGTGCCACAGCAAGCAGGGTGAGAAAAGGACAGAGAAGTACAGTGTGTGCTGAGCACAGGAGCTTAAATAAAGCAGGGAGGGTGGCTCGTGGCAGGAATGAGGTGGGACTGAGTCGGCCTCGGTCTGGCTGTGCCCAAGCAGGAACAAGGAGGAAGGAAGCCCAGGACCTGTGCAAGAGGACTGTCCTGGGGACGGCCGTCCCCGCTGCACGGCAATGCTGGGCTGGATCGAGCGGGTGGTCCCACAGCCCCCGGCACAGAACCTGCCTGAGGAGAGCCCTGCAGCCCCACAGCCTGCCAAGGTGAGCAGGGAGGCGGAGAGCCAGAGCCCACAGCATCCCTTTGGTGGAGGCTTTGGGGACTTCACCAGCCAACACCTCTGGTCTGAGGCTGTCTTTCACCCCAGGTGCCAGCAGGGAAGGCCAGCACAGGGGATGCTGTGGACCGCACGCAGGGTAAGCTCTGCTAAGCCCCCCACCCTCAACCTGCACGTGGAGCAGTGACAGGAGCTGCCTTTTTCCAGCTGTTATCAAAGAAACAGAGAAGAAGGTGGAATTTACAGTCGCTGAGGACTCGGCCCCTGCATCAGCATCTGTGTTTGAGAGGTACTGGGGTACAGTGGGGATGGGGACGCTGCTGCCCTGTGCCCGCCTGACGCAGCCCTGCCCTGCAGCGTGGGGAGCAGTGTGCTGTCCTGGATCTCTCAGGGGCTGGAGAAGGTGGTCCCACAGCCAGCACCGGCCCCAGGGTCACTGCAAGCGCTTGGGAAGAGCTTCGAGACCAGTGTTGATGTCCCCGACCAGGTGGGCCGTGAGCCTGTCCCCACATCCTGGCTTCTGGGTTCTTTTAGAAGATCCCCAAACCAGGGGGAGATCCCTCTGCCCCACGTGGCATCCTGCCTTCACCCAACTCTGGGCAAAGGGCAGATTTCTCCCCATGCCCCACCAGGTAATACTTTCTGCCTTTCCAGACAGAGGTGCAGGTCCTCAAGGATGAGGATGAGGATGCTCTGGGTAAGGGGAGCAGTGAGACCATGGTTTGAGGTTCCCTCCTGGTTGCCAGCTCCTGCACATGTGATCCTGCTCTCCCTGCAGAGATAACACCCTTTGACCCCGAGGAGGATGAGCTGGATGGCTGTGAGCTGCAGGATGGCTTGGGCACGGGCATGGAGAGCTGGTGGGTTCCCTGTGTGCAGCACCCCATCAGCAGGCAGAGGGGTGGCATGGGGTGGAGGGATGTGGAATATGGGACGGGCAGACACAGGATGTGAGATGCAGGATGCAGGATATGGGATAAGGGATGTGAGGTGTGGGATTTAGGATAGACAGACACAGCATGGAGAGATGTGAGATATGGGGACTAGGGATACAGGATGTAGGATGCGTTATTTGTGATGTAGGATATAGGATGGAGGGATGTGGAATGTGGGATTTCGGATTTAGGATGGAGTGATGTGAGATAGGAGATGAAGGATGTGGGATAAGGGATTGTAGGATGAGGGATTTGGGATAAGGGACTGTGGGATGAGGGATGCGAGTTGTAGGATGCAGGATTTGAGGTAGGCATGGGATGTGAGATGCAGGATTTGGGATTGTCTAACACGATGTGGGATGGACAGTTGTAGGATTGGAGGGACGCAGGGTGTGAGATGTGGGATGGAGGGATGCAGGACGTGGGGTGCAGGATACAGGGTGAGCTCTGACCACACCTGCTCTCCCTGCAGGGCAGGAGCACGCGTGCTGAGCTGGCTGGTGCAGGGCTTTGAGAGGATGGTGCCGCAGCCAGAGGTGCCAAAAAGGCCCGAGGTGAGCACAGCTGTGGGTGCTGCTGTGGCATTGCGGTGCTGCAGCCTCCTCTCCCAGGGCAATGAGGGGTTTCCCTGGGCATTCTCTGCCCACTCCAACACTCAAGCAACCCATTGGGGCCAGACGTGGTCCTGAGAGGTGGGGGGGAGGGCAGATGCAACATGCAGAGCACACTGGGACAGCAGCACATGGCCACGTCCATCCCTCTGTCTGCAGCCTGAGCTGAAGAAGGAGCAGAGCAGTGCCACAGCAGGAGGTGAGCGCTTTGCAGGGGCGTGCAGTGCCCCCTAAGGTGATGTCTGCACTGCCTGACCCCTTGCTCTCTGGGACCAAACCTGAGCAGGCGCAAAAGGGACTAAAACTCGGGTGAAGCCCAAAGACAACATCCCAGGAGTGGTGGAGCCGGCGGTGGCAGAAGGGCAGCCAGAGCCAGGGAATACCACCCTCCTCCCTCGGTCCCTGACTGGGGACAGCGGCAGGTATGGGCTGTGACAATTCTGGTGGGGATGTGGTGGGAGCAATGTGGGGTCTGATGAGGGGTTTCTGCTTGGCAGCATGTTCGGCTGGTTCGTCCAGGGGCTGGAGAAGGTGATGCCGCAGCCCGTGCCCAGGGAGAAGCAGGATGTGCAGGTATGGGGTCTGCAGGGAGATGCTGGGAAGCAAGGGAGTTGTGCTGGGTGCAGGGCCGTGGGGCTGGTTGGGTGTGCTGGGGCATCAGTGGGGCCTCTCCCAGTGCGATCCTGCTGCTGGGTCTGCGGTGTTGCTGCAGGTGGGAGGGCAAAGCAGGCCCTGGGGTGGGAATGGAGAGCAGGAATCATGCCTGACGCTGCCCTTTCCTCCTGGCAGGGAGCAGCCACCACAGCCTTCAGCCCTGTGGAGGAAAGTAAGTACTCACCTCTGACACCCTGCCCTTCTGTTGTCAGATTTTGGGAGAGGGTACCTGAGGAAAGCAAGCTCCTGCTGCTGGGGGGCTTATATATATGGCATGTGAGTATGTGCTCTCTTAGGGAAGAGCAGTGGGGTTTGTGCTGCTGCTCCTGTAGGGCACCCCGAGATGCTCTGTGCCAGCTGCTCTGCCAGCCATGAGCGCAGGGACTGAGCTGCAGCACAAATCCACAGCTCCCTAATGTTTTCCTTCTCCTTTTGTTTCAGGGGGCAAAGGGGCTTAGCGCCTCTGAAACAAATGGAAAACGAAGATAGTGGAGTGCTCCCAGCACATGGGATCAAGCCATGGAGAGAGGGCAACTGGGGAGGAAAGGCAGCAGCACCGGGCACAGCGGAAACAGGGCTTGGGGCTCATGATTTGGGGTGGGCAGGAGCCCCAAGTGCCAAGCATTAGGCACACACCCCATCCCCACATCCCTTTAGGACAATGATGAAGAGACCCAACCGAGCCCCAGCTTCATATAGTGAAGGGCAGATGGCACAACTGGGTTTTCTGCCCTTCTGTATTGCAATTTGTATGTCTCCTCTTGGTTTCACGGTGGATGTATGAATTCCCCCCAGTGCCCCACAATAAATTGGTTTTACACACACTGATGTCCTTATCCTTCCTGACTGTTGGTTGGGTACACATGTGTGGGGCCGTGCACTTTGCAGCCCCATACAGGCAATGCTGGGGCATAGTGGGGTGCCAGGGGAGCTCCAGCAGTACCTGTGGCTCTGGAGCCAAGCGTGGGACTGAGCGCTGCAGAGCTTTCCCCAATCCCTTTTCAGTTCATATTGTCCCTGTGGAGCCCCAAGAGATGGACCTTGCTCTGGAGGAGCTTGATGATGGCTGGAGTGCTGAAGGCATGCATGAAACAACGGGCTGGGATGACATGGCTGAGCTGGGGACACAGGGCTGTCCCCTTCCCCCCATCGAGGAGGAGCTGCAAGAGGAGGAGACCAGGTAGGACAGGGGGCTGCTTTTCTCCTGGCGCTCTCAGGATCTACGGGATGGCCAAGAATGGGTCTTCCCAGTATGGCTGAAGGGTTTCGACCTCACTGCCATCCATTTGTCATGGGGTTCTGGGGAGGTTGTGGCACTGCAGCCCAAAGCTGTGGGTGCCCCATCCCTGGAGATGCCCAAGGCCATGGATGGGGCCCTAGGCAGCCTGAGCAGGAGGGCACAGCTCAGCCCCCATCTTATGCATTTCACCTGATGAGCTGCTCCTTTGGCTGCAGGCTGTGGCCCTGCACCCCGAGTGCAGCTGAAGAGCAGGAGGAGGTGGGAGAAGAGGAGGAGAAGAAGGAGGAAGAGGAGGAGGAGGTGGAGGTGGAGGAGAGCGCAGGGTGAGTGCTGCACAGGGGAAGGAGACCAGCGCGCAAGCAGCGTTTGGCTCAGATGCATGTGTGATGCTTTGGGGGAGGGTGATTTGGGGATGCTTTGGGAGGATGCTCTCAGGGCACGCGGCCATGGGGATGCTTTCGCAATCCGTCTGGTTGCTGGGTTTGCTGCTGACGCTCTCCCGGTGCTGCGCGCATCTCCTGGAGACGGCAGCTCCGGCTCCGCAGCCACCGTAGCAACAGCGCCCAGCCCTGGGCTGTGCCTGATCCCGGGGCACGGCGCTGCCGCCAGCTCCATGACTGCGTCCATTTGGGATCGCTGGGAGCAGGTCGGAGCTGGATGCAAAGACAGCAAGTGCTGCCGAGGAACAGTAGGTGCGTTTTTGCTTCTTTTCCTGCTGCAGAAAAGAGCCACTGCAGGCAGCGACTTCAGAGCAGGGGGTATTTAAAGGCATCTTCCTGCTCGGTTTGTGGTTTGCTGTGATTTCACACGGTGAGATATCCAACCCAGCACTGTGGGTGTGCTTTGCATGCTGCTGTTGGTCCCCTGTGCTATAGCAGTAGAATGAAGGAGGCACTCTCCATCCTCTTCTCTGCTTGCTTATGGGAAAGCACAGATGTCAACAGGTTCTTAGGTCAGGGTGGCCAGGTCCTGAAATGCCTCCCAACCTGAAAGGTGTGCTACACCAAGATGTGTGCGTTGCTGTTGGAGCAATGGACGGCTTGGTGCCCTGTGGCTGGACCCTGGGAGCTGCCTCACCGTGCCCAGCTCAGCTCCAACTGTGCTCCGTCTGTCCCGCAGGGCCCTGCTCCATTCCCTGTGCCCCTCCACAGATGAGGGGCCAGAGGACACCTTTTATGCAGAAGAGGCCCTCAGCTTTGCACAACGGGAAGAAGCTGAGATAAGCGATCTGGAAGGCGCTTTCATACAGGTACGGAGCTCCAGGTGCACCCCGGGCTCAGCTTTGGTTCTGCAGCACCACACCACAAAGGCTGTTTTTCTCCTTCACATGGCTTTCTGTTTCCTTTCCCATTCTGAAGGTGCAAGAGCAGGCGGTGCAGGAAGAAACTGCAGGAGCAGACACTGCAGGTACAGCGCAGAGCAGCGCAGCGTTGGGTCAGGATGGGCTGAGCATGCAGAGGCACCGCAGTGCTGTGCCGTGGGTGCACACAGCTCACCGTGCTGCCAATGCCAACGAACCACCACCTGCCCCGCGTCTCTGTGCTGATGTAACCGTCCTGTCTCCGAACCTTCTGTCTGTCATTGCAGCCCTGCCCCTGCTTGAAGCACCTAGGCACCTAGCAGCATGGCCAAGCGCTCCCGAGATGTTGAGCTAGACCGGCTGGTGCACGACACGCCGCCCGACCGCGGGGACGCGTCCCACCCCATGCTAGAGCAGCTCCCCAATGTCCCCAGCTACCGCATCCCCGTCCTCGCTGCCGGCAGGTGGAAGGCTGGAGTGATCAACCCCAATTTTTGCAATGAGGAGCAATCCCCTGCCCACCCTTTAGGTATTAGGCGATGGGCTTGCGTGGCTTGGGGGTGGGCGCTGTTCCTAGCTGCTTCCTGTATAGAAACACAAAATAAAAGCACGCTTCATGTTGCAGCACAGAGGCTGGGGAATGACATTCCTCTTTTTCTGCTTCACCACGATGTGCCTTGCTGGCTCAGCCCCTAACAACCAGCCACGAATGGCGGCTCCCACTTGGCTGTCCCCAGACGTCCTGCTGAGCCCACTGCACGCACACTTTCTCCCTCCAGCATTCCCACAAAACCACTCGTGCTGAGCAGACAGGAAGACAGGCGTCTGGCAGGGCACTGAGCTATGGGACACCCCTCACTCTTTCCTTGTCCCCCCCCAGGGCTGAGGTGCTGCCCCGCTGTGGGCATCGAGGACGTGGATGGTGGAGGTGACTCCGTGGAGGACGATGGCACCTGCTTGCCACTGCCCACCCCCGGCTCCCCACACATGCTGGTGGTGCCTGGAGCCTCCCCCAGGTAGGGACCCCCGACCCCAGTGTGTGCTGCCTCAGTGCTGGAGTGGGGAATGAAGGATGGCTGTGTGGTTGTGTTTGCAGGGCATGATGTTGAAAAAAGGAAGGCAGCTGATGCTGTCTCCCTGGACTGGTGCAAAGCTTTCAACACGGTCCTACAGCATATCCTTATCTCCAAATTGGAGAAAGGTGGAGATGTAGGTTAGATGTCAGGAGGAAATCCTTCCCTCGGAGGACAGTGAGGCGCTGGCAGTGCTGCCCAGAGCTGTGTGTGCCCCATCTGGAGCTGCCCCAGGCCGTGGATGGGCACTGGGCAGCCTGAGGTGTGGGGCAGGCAGTCCTGGCAGGGGATGGGGATGGGTAGGCTGTGTGGTCCCTTCCAACCCAACCGTTTTGCGACGGTTGTGTGATTCTCGGTGGCGCTGCCAGCTGCTGCCAGCAGAGGGCTGAGAAGCGCCGTTTAACCGCCTTTGAATCAGCATCCAGGAGCCGGGCGTCCTTTCAGACCGTCATCAGAAGTAGGAAATAGCAACTCATGTTGATCCCACCTCATGCACGCCCCACGTCTCAGGCACGCTCAGAGCCAGGGTCCCAGCAACCCACAGCCATGGCTTTGCGATATTCAGCCCCGAGCATCTCCCATGGCAAGGAAACAGACTCACTGCCCCAAAATGGGAAAGTTATGGGGCAGAGCTCTGTGCTGCCCTTGCACCACTCACACTGTGTGACACTGGCTTTGCTTCCCATCACAGGAGATGCAGGCTGGGGGTGTGTAGGCTTGCAACTCAGCACAGCTCTGCTTTGTGTCTGCAGGAGGAAGGTGCCAGCCTCTGCAGATGGCCTGGGAGAAGGGAATTGGGACGAGGAGCAGCAGGACAGGTGCATGGTGGCAGAAATAGTACAGGTCTTGGACACACTGGGACACCAGAGGGAGAGGGAGCAGTTCTGGATGTTCCCTGTGCTTTCCCACCCCACAGCCTGCCTGAACGCATCGGCTCAGCCACCAGCCAGAGCAGCACTGTCATCCATGACCGCCTGCAGGAGCTGGTGAGGCTCTTCAAGGAGCGAACAGAGAAGGTGAAGGAGAAGCTGACTGACCCCGATGTCACCTCTGATGAGGAGAGCCCTACAGCATGTGAGTTCAGGTTGGGTTGGGAGGCTGGGAATGCCAGATTTGGCACCTGGGATGGGGCAGCCCTGGCTCTACGTGCAGGGTGGGGGACGAGAGGCATGGAACAGCTCCATAGAGCAGTGGGCATGGCCCTGAGCTGCTGGAGCCCGAGGAGCATTGGGGTACCACACTCACACATCAGGTCTGTGTTTGCGTGGAGCCAGGGGCAGGCCTCTGTTCTCCTTTGGGTCCCCTCCAGTTCAGGATGTTCTGTGGTTCTACAACTCTACTCAGAGGGTGGCGAGGCACTGACACTGCTGCCCAAGAGCTGCGGGTGCCCCATCCCTGGTGGTGCCTGAGGCCATGGATCGGACCCTGGACAGCCTAGGCTGGTGGCAGGAGGTGTTTGGAACCCCTCTAACCTAAGCTATTCTGTGATTTTCTCCCAGCACCCTCCAAGCCAGCACCCACAGCACCACCCCCACCCCCGGGGGATGCACAGGTGGGGGAAAAGCCAGCGGAGGATGAGCACTACTGTGAGATGCTGTGCTGCACCTTCAAGTGCCAGCCCTGGATGGACCGCCTGAAAAGCTACCAGTTCCCCAGCAGCATCGACCCACTCACCAGTGAGAGATGGAGGCGGTCTGGCTGGGAGGAGGCTGGGTGGGACATGGAGGGGCAGAGGGGGCAGCAGGATTTACTCAGAGGGCAGTGATGTCCTGCCACATCTGCCCAGAGCTGTGGGTGCCCCATCCTTGGAGGTGCCCAGGACCAGGCTGAATGGGGCACTGGGCAGCCTGGTCTACGGGAGGTGTGGGCTTGCATGGCAGACGGATGCGCAGCCAACGCGTTTCCCTGTGTTCAGACCTGGTGTACGTGCTATGGCTGTTCTTTGTTGTCCTGGCCTGGAACTGGAACTGCTGGCTGATCCCCGTCCGCTGGGCCTTCCCCTACCAGACGCCGACCAACATCCACTACTGGCTGCTCATGGACTACCTGTGTGACCTCATCTACCTGCTGGACATCGTCGTCTTTCAGACTCGCCTGCAGTTTGTCCGAGGAGGAGACATCATAGTGAGTGGCAGCATGCACTGCATCCCACAGAGGGACGTGGCCGTGGGGAAATCCTACCTGTCACCCGCAGTAGCACCAGTGGTCTGGCTGTTGGTGTCTCCCACCACCTTCCCATTGGGGCTTGGTCTGCTCAGGGAAGACCCAGATGTTGAGGTTTCTCCTGTAAGCTCTGATTTCTGTGGTGCTAGGACTGCAGTGCAGTTCCTCTGGGGTGAAAAATGAACAAGGCTTGTCCTGAAAAAGGGTGAGATGAAAGCCTGCAGCCAGGTCTTCTGCTCCTCCTTCTCTGCTCCCCTTCCATGCACAACAGGAGCGGGTTCCCCATTGTGGTAAAGAAGGGCAAAGCCAAGCACGACCACATTGGTGGTGACCTTGATCTCTGCAAACAGCGTTCGATCACACAGTTGTAGAATCCTTAAGGTTGGAAAAGACACCTAAGATAACCTACCTCTCTTTCCCTCTCTTTCCTGCTATTCCCAACCAGAGTGACAAAAAGGCCATGAAAGAGAACTACCTGCGATCGCAACGCTTTAAGGTTCGGTGTGACTTAATTACTCTGTGCCTCCAGTCTGTGACACGGCCTGTAGTTCCACCCCACTGGGCCTGCAGGTCCCCATCAGTGTCCTTGTCAATGTGCGGGTTTCAGATGGATGTGGTGTGCCTCCTTCCCTTGGATTTCTTCTACTTCAAAGTCGGTGTCAACCCTCTCCTGCGTTTTCCCCGCTGCCTGAAGGTGAGTGGAAAAGCCCCATGCTGATTTGGGTGGCCACAGCCGTACTGCTCAATGAGAGGATGCTGTACAATGGATGGGAAGTTTTGTTCCAAAGGCCTTCGGGGGCTGTTACAGGTCAATATTTCCATCTTATCACTCTCACATTTCCAAAGAAGGGTGGGGACAGATGGAACCAATTGTGCCCGTGGCTGTTCATACTGTGGAGGGATCCTGGGCAGCTGGGCTCACAAGATGTCGCTGTGGGGATGTGTCCCCTGGCTGGTGGCTTCTCAGGAAGCCACGGCATGCAGAGCTCTGCTCTCCTTCTCCTCCCAGTACCTGGCCTTCTTCGAGTTCAACAACCGCCTGGAGGCCATTCTGAGCAAGGCGTACATCTACAGGTGAGGGGGATCATTTGTGGAGGGTGGTGATATCTATCACTGTTTGTTACTGGGGAAAGTGGTTCGTTTTGGCACACACCAGTCCTGTCTTTCTGTCTTGCCCTAAGGCCACAGCTTGCTGTCCCTTGTGATCCCAGAGCCAATGCCACGTGTTTGTCCCAGCAGACACCATCTCTTCTTCCCTCCCATTCACTCCTTGTACTTTTTGTTGTGCAGAGTGATTCGGACCACTGCCTACTTGCTGTACAGTTTGCACGTGAACTCCTGCCTCTACTACTGGGCATCAGCCTACGAAGGACTGGGCTCCACCACCTGGGTCTACGATGGGGAAGGAAACAGGTATGAGCCAGGGCTTGGGTCCTCACGTAGCACAGCATGCTCTGATGGATGGGAGCAAGAAATGTGTTTGGTTGTGGCTGGGTTTGTGCAAATCTCTGAGGCAAGGGTTGTAGAATCATAGAACCATTAAGACTGGAAAAGACCACTGAGATCATCCAATCCAGCCATCAGCCCATCACCTGTGTCCACTGCGGGGGGACCCAGGAGAAGATGTGGGGAATGCTGAGGGTGAGATGCTGAATGCTGAGAGGTGTGGGCAGAGCAGGTGAAGGGGCTGTGGCTGAGCTGAGACCTACAGCAATGATGGGTCAAAGGGGCTGCAAACTGGGAGCCCAGTGCTGGGGACAAGGATGCCATGGGAGAAGAGAGCACTGCACATGCAGCACTTGGCTCATGAGCTGAATGCTGCCTGGTGAGTAATGCCCACAGCTGTGTGTTGTACAACACGGGCAAAATGAGATATCAAATAATGTTTAATTAATTCAGCACCATTCTCCTGTGCAATAAATGCTGAAAGAGAGCTGGCTGAAAAAATAAAGGTTTGTGCAAGTTTGTTAAAGGCTTACCACGCCGTGTAGGTGGGACAGTGAGTGTCGGTGTTTCCTGCTGTACTATGGGCTGTATTATGAGCATGGTGCATGGATGGTGACCTCAGTTTGGGGGGTTTCATGCCTGAAACGTAACCACAACTGCGTCCTCTGCCCCTCCCAGCTACATCCGCTGCTATTATTGGGCAGTCAAAACCCTCATCACCATTGGGGGCCTGCCAGATCCCAAGACGCTGTTTGAGATCGTCTTCCAGCTGCTCAACTACTTCACGGGCGTCTTTGCTTTCTCTGTCATGATTGGGCAGGTGAGTGGAGGGGGGCCCCATCTCGGATGGGAGATAGGCTCTGAGCTGGGGTCGGTCCACAGTGTTACCTGCATGTCTGTGTTCCCCGTGCAGGGGCTCCTTAGCTGCTCAGCACAAAGGATGTGGTGGATGCCACGAGCCCCCTGTTAGCACACAGCTAACGCTCCCTGAGCTGCTTCACCCATATGAGAGGTGATAACAGCGACTAAATCCATCTCTTCCTACTCTTCCTGACCTGCAGATGAGGGATGTGGTGGGTGCTGCCACTGCCGGGCAGACGTACTACCGGAGCTGCATGGACAGCACCATCAAGTACATGAACTTCTACAAAATCCCCAGAACAGTCCAGAACCGAGTCAAAACGTGGTACGAGTACACGTGGCATTCACAAGGCATGCTAGGTGAGAGCCTCTTGGAGGGCCACGTTGTGCTCAGAGGGCCATCATCATGCTCCATGTGCATTTTGCTACACTTGCTTTGCTGGAATCTAGTTGTCAAAGAGCAGCCAAACAAACAGCACTGTGGGTTTGGGGCAAGAGAGGTTTATTTAACTCCTTTTCCCTATACATACATATGGTGTGCATGGTATTGGATACGGGCTTGCGCATGGGCTGCTGATGGGACGCAGAGCTGAGGTGTCACCCATCCCCACTGCAGTGCTGGGTGCTGAGCTCATTGGGAAAGTGCTGGAAACACAGTTTTCTATTCTGCATCTCGCAGATGAGTCTGAGCTGCTGGTGCAGCTGCCGGACAAGATGCGATTGGACATCGCCATCGATGTGAACTACAGCATCGTCAGCAAAGTGGCCCTCTTTCAGGTATGCCTACAGGGCGGGCTCTGTCCCGCGGTGCCTGGCTCCATCAGCACGGGCTGACTGCTGTTGGCTCCATTTGTGCTCAGGGCTGTGACAGACAGATGATCTTCGACATGCTGAAGAGGCTCCGCTCGGTGGTCTACCTGCCCAATGACTTTGTCTGCAAGAAGGTACCGAGCTGCTGTGTGGGATGGGTGTCCCATTTCTGGGCACCCTGCACTGCATCCATCTCTGTTACAGGGGGAAATCGGCCGTGAGATGTACATCATCCAGGCAGGACAAGTGCAGGTGCTGGGGGGACCTGATGGCAAAACTGTGCTGGTGACACTGAAAGCTGGATCGGTGTTTGGAGAAATAAGGTCAGCAAAGCACTGCTGGGAGGACACAGCCCTCTGAGGGGCCATGGGCATGTAGCATCCTGCTTGCCTACCCACAGCCCATCATACTCAAGGCTGGTTCAGACTGCAATATTAAAACTTCAGAGGGCAGGTGGGATTTTATGTAGTGTTTCGTTCTTTAAAAATGAGGCTTGGAAAGTTTCATTGTGGGTAATAATAATTAGACCCTGAGTCCTCTGAAAGAGAGAACTGGAGGCATATGATGGGAAGAGGAAGATTTTATAGTAAGGGTGCTGTGCTGAGCCCGTTAGAATGGCTTAGGTTGGAGGAGCCCACCCAGCTCCAAGCCCAGCTCACACTGCCCAGGGCCCATCCATGGGCATCCATGGGGCACCTCCAGAGATGGGCACCCACAGCTCTGTGGGCTTTGGCTGCAGCAGCTGAAGGTGACACAGGAGCAGTGCTTAAGTATCTTGGTGTTCCACTCAGCTTGCTGGCAGCCGGAGGAGGGAATCGCCGAACTGCTAACGTTGTGGCTCATGGATTTGCCAATCTTTTCATTTTGGACAAGAAGGATTTGAATGAGATTCTGGTGCACTACCCTGAGTCTCAGAAGCTGCTGCGTAAAAAGGCCAGGTGAGTATGGTCTGCAGGATGGAGTGCTGGTCTGAAAGCCACCGGGGAGGTTTCTCAGTCCCAGCTGATCTAACCCTATAATGACATAATCTCTTGTTGTCTTCGCTGCAGGAAAATGCTGAAAAACAATAATAAACCCAAAGATGAGAAAGGAGGGCCTGGAGACCCGCTGATCATTCCCCCCAAAGCCGACACCCCCAAGCTCTTCCAGGCTGCTCTGGCTGCCGTGGGGAAGACAGGAGGCAGAGGGCACCTGGCACAGCTGCGCTGGAAGCTGAGGCAGCTGAAGGCGATGCAGGAGGCACAGGTCAGAATGGGGAGAGTGAGATGGGCAAACAGTTGGGAAGGAAAGCAATGCAGCCTGGAGGGAATATACCCAGAGAGGTGCTGAGCACAGTGCTTCGTGAAGGCACGGTGAGGCTTCGTGCAGGTCCCTCTCCAGAGCACATTGCTATACTGATGGAGCTACCCCCTTCTCTGGTGGAGCCAGGGCATGAGTATGGGCCCATTGGGAACCTCTGCAAAGCTTTTCCATGATAGAGCCCTCAGGGGGACAAAGCAAGAGTTGGTGCTTTGGGTGCAAGGAAGCTTTGTTGTGACCATCCTGCCTTCCCTCACCTCAAAGCATGCCGGTTGCAATCCAGCTGCAGATCTTTGAGGTCCCTTCCAACCTGAGCCATTCGATCAGTCTCACGTGGCTCACCTCAGAGAGCATGGTGAGCGGTAAAGCTCCCCAAAACACCCTGCTGTCTTTGTGCAGCATAGATGCCGAAGTCCGGGGATGTGGCTGGGGTCCTGCTGTGAACAAGGGTCTCCCAAGGCTGATTTTGCCCTTTTTAATCTTTGTACTTCAGGATCCCAGTTTCAGTCCAATACCACCAAAGTCACCGGTGCACCGGAGGTCACCCACTGCCTCCCCCAAAGCAAGGCCCCCTCCAGGAGAAGAGATATCCTCAAAATCTGCTGATAATTTAGTCGCTATCCGTGTGATTCCAACAGCCCAAGAGGATGAGGAGATACTTGCTGCTGAGATCTCGGAGAAAGAAGATGAGAAAGAAGAAGAGAAAGAAGACAAGAAAGAAGAGAAATGAGAACCAAGCTGCTGTGGGGGCTGGTGGCGCGAGTAGGAATTGGGCGCATGCCTTGGGTAGAAGCTTTCAGTCATTAATTATTCCTACAAATTGGAAGTAGGCATTGCTAAATAGGTGCTGCAGGTGGGCAGCCTTTCTTCTCTGCTTAGGCCTTCATCCACTGCCAACAGAGCTGTATGAGGTGGTGAGGGGTGGGCACAGCTGCATGGGGTGGGGGTCACCATCCCTGGGAGGTGTCCCAGAGTTGTGGGGATGTGGCCCTGAGGGACATGGTTTAGGTTGGCCACGCGTTGTGATAGTCAGACTAAATGGTCTCAGTGATCTTTCCAGCCTTCATGATGCTATGATTCGAAGTTCTGTGCTCTGGAAACCTGTTCTATAGAGCATCTGTGTGCACGTTCCCTCTAAATATCAGGCCTGAGATCTTACAGAGGGACAGCCCAGAAGAATCAGCTTTTTATGTCTCTGAATGGTTAATGAGTGCCTGCTCAGATAAAGCATGAAGAGTTTTTCACCTCCAAAGCTGAGTCACTGGAGGGAAAACAACAAGACTTCTCTGTTGGACCCAAGGTCGTCACAAGCAGCGGGAGCGTGACTCATCTGGAAAGGATCTGGGCTGCGATCCGGAGCCAAGCACAGACTCAAATCACCATAGTGAGTGCACAGGGGGACCCCCTGGCCTCACACTGCCAGCCAACAGCTCCTGGGGAGGGGGAAGAAACCCAAACGTCAAGGAACTCCAGCATGCCCCATGGGCAGCCGCTGCCCTTAACATCGCATAGGAAACCCCAACCTCCTGCCCGCCTCCCTCTGTAGTTTGTGTCCTCAGCTATTTGCACGTGGCTCCCTGCTGGGTAGAAGCAAAGTGCTTGGCAGTACAGAAATACCTCTATAAACAAACCAGGAAATGTGGCAAAGTCAGGCTGATGTGCTGCTGTGATTTTGATACGGCTTAGTGGAACAGTTTACATTGGTGGTGCTCTGTAACAGCTTTCATAATCCACCCTATCTACAATAAACACCACTTAGATTACCGCTCATTTTCTGTGGATTTATTTCAGAATTCCAGGTTTCCTGTGCCTGGAAGCAGAGCAGCTTGGGAAGGCAGTGCAATGCTCTGTTAAAAGCAACACAAAAATGCTTTGGGAAAGGTCTATGCTCTGCTGAAACGAGAAAACAGCCTCCCAGCTTCCTGCAGGACTCAGACAGGTAGATGGCACACAGGTGGAACGAGATAATCTTTAAGGCCCCTTCAACCCAAGCCATCCTGTGATTCCATGGAGGGGGGAAAAAGCCAACCCACACCAACTCACACCTTTCCCAGCGCGTTTCAGAGGCCATGTAACACTGCTAGTAGAATGTTCATACCTTTTTGTCATAGAATCCCCTCAGCTGAAGACCTCCAAGGTCATCCAGTCCAACCATCCACCTACCACCAATATTTCCCCACTAATCCACGTCCCTCAGAACAACATGTCAACCTTTCTAGAGCACCTCCAGGGGCGGTGACTCAACCAATTTCCTGGGCAGCCCCTTCCAGTGCCTGACCACTCTTTCATTTCATTTTTCCTAATATCCATCCCTTTGCCTGATACCCATCCTTTTTCTTGATACCCAACCTTCTTCCGTTCCCAGAAGGAGGAAAGAAAGAACAAAAAGCTTTCTGAAGTGACAAACGCTCGCACGAGGATTTGAGTTTTCAACACATGGCATTAGGAGATAATGGAAACATAACTGGTAATTCTGGAAGCACATGAAGGCTTAAAGCCATCCCCCACTGGACCTGTTTACGGCTTTAGCGCTTTGGAGATTATTCCCAGGTAATAATTAAGGTCGAGGTGGGGTTGGGCTTCCAGCCCATCTCCCTTCGCCATGCAAGGCTGTTGGGATGGGGCAGCTCCATGTTCACCCTGCTGGCTGGGGGCTGGCCATCAGTCATCCCTCTGCTGCAACCCACAGCTCTGTTGCTACTCTTGCAATGGGCACTCTTTGTGCTGATTCCATTGAACATATCCTCACTGCATTTCCTTTCAGCTTTTGCTTGCTCCATTTTGATGTTGGCTGAGCATTTTATCGATCCACAATGAGATGCTCTAATAATATTAATGCAGTATATGGGGATCTGTCCATGCAGCCACCACTGCCAGCCCAGCACTGACAGCTGCGCTGGAAATTCTGCATTGCAGACTTCTCCCTCACTTCTATTTCCCTCATTTCACCCATTTAGCTGAGGTTTATAATTGCAAACACTTGCCTGCTTCCCTTTTCCTACAGCCAGAGCCTGGGCAGGTATCTTCTCTATTTATAGTGAGAGCAATCTTATAAAAAGATTAAGTGCAATTGCAGGTTAATCGCCGATAAGGTTATAACGAAAGTA
This sequence comes from Tetrao urogallus, assembly GCF_951394365.1. NCBI lineage: Eukaryota > Metazoa > Chordata > Aves > Galliformes > Phasianidae > Tetrao > Tetrao urogallus. Next base: position 17,044,788 of record NC_136825.1, read on the forward strand.
AAAACAAATAAGCAGGTTTGGGGATTAGATCTGGGCCTAAAAGAAATTGCAAGATAAATGGAAAGTCCCTCTAAGTGGCATTTAATTATAAAGCTTGAAATGAAATGAAGCGTTTCGATCTCGAAACCTGGAGATCTCAGCCAGCACAACACGCTCCTAAAATGAATGCTGTTTCTGTCTATACATTTTTTTCTGTTGCGTGGATCTGCTTAGAGTCAAGGCTGCAGTCCTGCCCCTGAATCCAGCTCGGTGCAAAGCGGAGCTGGGCGTTGCCTGCTTTGCTCTGCTGGAAAGGGGAGCATCTCAGACTGCATCTCAGCTGCAGTCATTTGGAATTAACACCCCGAAATAAGGAGTGACGTTCTTCCTTTGATAGGATCAGAGAATCATTAAGGTTGGAAAAGACCTCTGAGTCCATCCAGTTGACCTACCAATATTGCCTGCTAAACCACATCCCTTTTCTCACCATTCCCTCATCTACTTGTTCTCGTTTTGGGATGAAACTTTCCAAGTGTTCGTTTCCAGTCCCTCGGGGAGATCTGAGCAACATGCAGCGAGTTGGCGTTGAGTCATTGGAAGAATTACATATCCATGTTATTATTTCATTCCATTTCCCCCCTTGTGGAGGTTGCTGGATGCATGTGAAGAGCTGGAAGTCAAAGGGATGTGGTCAGTGGGCATGGAGGGAGAGGGGAAATCAGACTTGGGGAGCTTAGAGGTCTTTTCCAACCACTATGGTTCAATGTCAGGTAGGGCAAAAACAACCAGAAAAGAGTGATAGATGAAGTAGAGGGGCTGTTGCACAGGGACATATTGCCAGCCCTGGCTGGGACTGCTGGGATCACATGGCACAGCATGGCATGACATGGCATGGCTTGGCATAGCATGGGATGGGATGGCATGGCAGGAGATATGATAGCATGACATGGAATGGCATGACATAGGATGGCATAAGATGGCACAGCATAGCATGGGATGGGATGGCATGGCGTGGAATGGTATGGCATAGGATGGCATGGCATGGAGTGACATGACATGGGATGGCATAAAATGGGATGGCATAGCATGGGGTGGGATGGCATGGGGTGGAATGGCATGATGTGGAATGACATAGGATGGCATAGCATAAGATGGCATGGCATGGGATGGCCTGGCATGGGATGACATACGATGGCACAGCATGGCATGATACGGAATGGCACAGGATGGCAAGGCACAGCATGGCACAGCATGGCACAGCACGGCATAGCACAACATGGGATGGCATAGGATGGCATGGCATGGCACAGCTCTGTCCTAGCACAAGGTGGAGGAATGAGGAGCAGCCTGACGATTGGCTCAGCCCAGATAAGAGGTTCCTTTGTACTGCAGAAATGCCGATATCACGTGCAGCTCTCTCTGCTGCCATGGTTACTGCCTGCTGCAGTGCATGCAGCACAGCGGTGTGACTATGCTGAGCTGGGAAGTGCAGCAGCAGCATGGCTCTGGGTCCTCCTGCAGCACTGGGCAGTGTCCCATCACTTTCTACATGAACGCTTTTTTCATTAAAGTGTTTTACTGAGCGCTAATTACGTTGGTTTTCCTTCTGTAAATGAGCCCGATATGATCTGTGTGTCTTGGCAAACAGCCTCGAGAACAGTAACCAAAGCCTTTTTGTTTGATCGCTGTTTGCTTTGCAAATCTCCCTGCTCTCACCGTTCCTGGCTGCCTTCAGACAGCCCGCACGTGCGGGTAGATGGGAGGGAAATGGGGCTCTGTGTTATTCCTCCTGCAGGAACAGGAAAGGTGTGGGTGTTCCTGAGGCCCTGGGGTCAAGGCGAGGGGTCGGTGGGTGCTGGGACCGCCGTTGTCCCCATTGCTGTGCATTCAAGTGGGGTGACACTCAGGGAGCAAACCCGCTCCCATCTGAGCGCAGTTATCTGCAGAGGGAGAAAAGTCCACCTGTCCACCCATCTAAGAAATAGGTTATGTCAGCAATTTGCAGGGCTGGGCTTTAATCTGCTCTTAAGGCACCGGCAGACAGGAGCAGAGGGGACGTTGCTTTCTCCTCCGTTGCAAACGGAGCGCTCTGCAGCAGCTGCCCTGGGGACCTTTAGGGGAGCAGGCGGTGCCATGCATGCGCTGGGTGCTCTGGCTGCTCTCTCACTGCTGGGCTGGACCAAGGGCAGCAAACGGCGGAGTGTGGCTCTGCAGAACACCGGAGGACTTCCAGGAGAGAGGCGGTGGGCGGCAGGGCCCGGCCTCCAGGTGAGAGGTGTGGGATGGGAGCGATGGAGGTGAGCAGCCACGTCCATCTGTTGCCATGCAGCTCCGAGCCGTGCGCCAGGTGTGGGTGTAGGGCTGTGCATTATATATGAGAGGTGTGAATAATGCATGGCAGGGTAAGTTTGCAGTCCGAGCAGTCGGGGGTGGAGGAGCTGTGCCATAGCTCTGCAAGGATCCCCCTCCAGCTGGGCACAGGGTGACCACGACAGCACTGCTCTTCCCACAGAGGCTCCTATGGCTGCGTGTCGCTGTGGGATTCAGCGCTGAGCAGCCAAGCCATGCGCTCAGTGTCCGTTAGTGGCACAGCCGCTGACATCAGCCTCCAAACTCCGTTCCCTAAATTATTCACAATTACTGCTTGAGCATCTCCTCCAAAACCAAGCATGCTTCTGAGGGCACTAAAAATAGACGGCTTCGCTGAGGACGGGATGCATTTTTTAAAGGAGACTGCTGCCATCCCTTCTGCTGGTGCTCGCACCTCCTGCCCAGGCAGCTGCAGGCTCTGCTCTTGGGGATAAGAAGGGCAGGGATGGGGCCAGGCCCTGCAGGGACCCTCGAACTGCACAGCAGGAGAAAAAGACACGGCTGCTGATGTTGGGTGGGTGAGTGAGGGCGGCTCCGGGCCACCTGAGCACTGCCCTATCTCAGCATCGCTGCCTGCGGGTTGGGTTAATTCCCACTGTGAGCTTGGAAACGAGTACAAATTTCTCACTAAGACTTAATTAAAACTCGCTAAAGAGCTTAAATGGCGACAAGGGAGTGTGGGGTTTCTTTAGTCGCTCCTGTGGGCTCAGCATGGAGATCCCCTCGCTGGGGCTCTCGGGGAGGAGCAGAGTTACAGCACTGAGCTGTGTTATCATTAATTGCTCTCTGGGGATGCGTTCTCCATCTGATCCTCCTGGTGGCAATTCCCTGCAGAGAGCACCCAGGTATGCCCCCACCTGCATTCCTGCCATCAGCTTGCTGGGAGGGAATGGAGGGGGGAGGTTAAACTTTTGCTAGGATATCATATTTTCCCCCCATCTCCCCGGAGGTGTTGCAGATGTAGGTTAAATATTTGCTTGGGGTGAATGCAAAGGGCCCCCATCAGCACAGCGGTGCAATCAATGGGGCTTCCCTCCATCCACACTCATGGGCAAATGGGGGGAAATGGGAATGAAGCCGCCTGACTGAGCAGATCTCTCATTGCACAACACACACAGGAGGTGGCAGCGGGGCCGGCCGCCCTCCTGCTGCTCTCCCAGCGCTCATTGATTCCGGGCCGGCACTCGGATGTCTGCTCTCAGGCTGGCAGCGAAGAGGGAGGCTTTGCACACAGGGAAAAAGCTGCTCTAAAAGGAAGGGCAGAGCCCGCGGCGCCGCGTTGGAACGTGGAGAGAAAGCAAAGGCAGCACTCAGTGAGCTGGGGATGGAGGGGGGGTGGAGGGGGGCAGCCCTATTGCTCACAGCACCCGCCGCGGGGTGACAGAGGGGCTTGTTTCAATGGGGAAGAGCCCTGAGGGTGGGGATTTCCGTCCTCATCCCCAGATACCATTCTCAGGCTGAGCCCCACCGACAAGGTGGGCACCCAAATCTCCTGGTGCATTGGGGTCATGCTTTGGGAGCCATCCATCTCCCTCTCCCCTCGTCCATTCAAGTCCCTTTTGATGTAATTATGCTGCACAATCGCAGTGCCATCAAAAACCTGAAGCATTGAAAGGACAGGAAATGACTTAACGCCCAGAACCATTTGCATAAACATTATTTTGCCCTCACAGCTCGTAAATTAAGTAAGTCAGTGACAATACGACATTAGAGTCTCTGCTGGAATGCTTACAGTCACCTCGTGTCCGTCCTCATCATCGCTGAATCAACAGCAGCAGCTGCACGGACATGGGGAGCCCTGCGTGGTGAACCCCGACAGCACCCGCAGTGGGGCTGAGAGGGGCTGTGTAGGGCTATGAGGGGCTGCGTGGGGCTGTTTAGGGCTGTGTGGGGCTGAGAGAGGCTGCGTTAGGCTGTGTAGGGCTATTAGGGACTGTGTGAGGCTGAAAGAGGTTATGTGGGGCTACGTGGGGCTGTGTAGGGCTAGGAGGGGCTGAAAGAGGTTACGTGGCTGTGTAGGGGCTGTTTGGGGCTATGAGGGGCTGTAAGGGGCTGAGAGGGGCAGAGTTGGGCTACGTACAGCTATGAGGGGCTGAGTGGGGCTATGTAGGGCTATGTGGGGCTGAAAGGGGCTATATGGAGCTCTGTGGGAATGAGAGAGGCTGTGTAGGGCTGTGTGGGGCTAAGAGGGGCTGTAAGGGGCTGAGAGTACCAGAGTTGGGCTTTGTGGGGTCGAGAGGGGCAGCGTGGGGCCGTGCATCCCCCAGGCACCGCCGTCCGTCGGGGGTCCCGGGCGTTGCCAGGGCAACGAACCGGGGCGGAGCAGCCCGGTGCCGACGCTCGGATGGGCGGGACCGGGGCGGGGAACGGAGCGGCTGCGGGCGGCCGGTGAGCGGCACCGGGAGGGCACCGGGAGCGGGCGGGGCCGGGCCGGGCCGGGCTTCCCTTTGTCTGCGGGACGGCGGTGGGCGGGACCGGGGTGCGGAGCGGGGACGGCGGAGCTTTGCGAGGCGCCGAGCCGCTCTCCCCGCGGACGCCGAGGGGTCGCGGAGCCGGGGAACCCCGTGCCATGCCGGCGGCCCGCCCGGGCCGGGAGCTGCCCCCGCAGCGTGAGTACCGCACGGCTCCGCGGAGGGGCGGGGGGAGGAACCGGCAAGCCCGCATTCTTCGCATTGCTGCGCGGCCGGGGAGCGGGAGCGAGCTGCAGGGGCGTGGGGTGCCCTGCGGGCTGCGCGTCCTCCTGCCCGTCTGCTTCGGGTCTCAGGCGCTCCGCAAAGCGACGTTTGGGGCGGTGCAGGAAGGGTCCGCCCGGTCCGTGGGCTCAGGCTGGCTGCGGGCTCCGCGCTGCCGCCGCCGTCGATCTGCGGGGCCGGCCGTCCCCGCTCAGCGCTGCGAAAGGAGGGGAACTTTTGACCAGGGCGGGGAGCTGATCCGTGCCGTTCCCTTGCAGAATCACCTCGCCAGCACTTTTTTTTTTTTTTTTTTTTTTTTTTTACTGGTGGCATTAAAAATAGATTTTTTTTTTTTTTCCTTGCAAGCTGGCGAATGCGGAATTACACAACAGCCCGGACTTTTTTGACCTTTGCCATATTCCTCTCCTCTCCTCCCTCCTTCTGGGTTTTCCTTTGGTGTAGCAGCTGGAAAGGCCCCAGCACTTTGCATTCAATCTTGAGACACTGGGGCCTTGCTGAAGCCCACCCAGCACACAGGCACCAACGTGTAACGGGCAGACCCGAAGGCAGCTGGCTGAGTTCCTCTTGACAGTAGAGGGTGGGGACGTGGGACCGTCCTTGCAGTGCCCGGACGGTGTGGGTGACCTGGGGACGTGGGGCTGGAGGAGCACACCCAGTGTGATGGCACAGAGAGGCCGGGAGCCCAGCAGCACGTTTCACCCTGCAGGCACAGGTCTTGCTGGAGGACGGCCAGCAGCCGGCCCTGCCACGCACCACGGAGGAACCACCAGCATCCCCACGTGAGCCTGCAGTGCCAGGGCAAGCAGCCTGCACCATGAGCCTGGAGAAAGCCGGTGAGGGGAGCGTGGACATGGCCAGGACTGAGGGGTGGGGGCTGGGGAGCAGCCAGGGGCGCACACACCCTCACATCCTCCAAAAGGGGCCTGGTGCCCATGCAGGTGATGCACGTGGTGTCTCCAACCGGAGCATCAGTGCCTCCCTGAGTCGTGCCTAGCCCAGCTGGGTGGAGGCAGTGCTCACCGGGGGGGGGGGCAGGAGGGTCTGCTGCCTTCAGGTTTGGGTTTCCTGTCCCTTTGGTATGGGTAGGGAGCGGGTGCTGAGCGAGGCTGTGCACGCAGCCTCAGGCAGGAGAACAAAAAGCAGCAGTCCTTCTGGAGGTAGTGCCAGGAGCACAGATTCCTGGCTGTCCCTCTTTGCTGCCTCTTTGCTCAAAGAAAGCGCAAGTCCCCACAGCTGTCAGTACTCAGGACAGCTGAAGCCTTGCAGCATGTGTGTGAAACACAACTGGCACACGGCATCAGCCTGCCTGCAGGCAGCTAAGCAGCTCCCAGCATCACCTTTTGCCTTCCAACCTTCTCTTTCCAGGCAAGGCAGGGAGCAGCCCGGATCCATGCTGCTGGTTCCACCGGCACTGCATGGCAGTGAGTCAGGCCAGCTTGTCTCCTGCTGGAACCACGGAGCAATTTAGGGCTTCGTTTGCAGAAAGCTGTGTTTAGACTCATGCCGTGAAGGTCAGAAAGTCGCGCTCAACAAGCAGTGCCACCATTTGGGTCGCCCGTGTAATTTGAATTTGGCTTCCATTACGCTGCCGTGTTCAGTGACGCAGCCTTTAATAACACCATCCCATGCTGTTTTTCCACCAGCACCTGCTCATTCGGGGAAAAAAAGGATGAGGTGCTGAGGGGGTGAATCAGAGGCAGCAGCGGGGCTGGGTGGTGGCACGTCCACACAGGGCACCCTGGGGTGTGCCGTGGGATGCCGGCATCCCTCTGTCTGTACCACAGGCAGGCATTGGTGTCGCTGCCCTCCCACAGGGACCCCCGGCACTGCTGTGCTCCTGTTGCTGCCTCCCTTGGGTTCTTGTCCCCGCTGAGTGCCCGTGTCCCCCTGGGGCTGGCTGATCCCGACCCCGCTGTGCTCTCTCTTGCCGCAGGGGGTCGGTTTTGCAGCGGGAAGCGCGCCGGTCTGCCAGCCCAGCGGCCCTTCCCTGTCATCCAGAAGGTGGTGGCATCCATGGCTCACCTGCAGGAGGAGAAGCTGCGGCTGCAGGAGGAGCTGCTGGCTCTGCAGGAGAAACTGGCCGCCCGCGAGAGCGAGGAGATGGCCGTCTCCGTCCAGCTGCGAGGGCAGGTAGGGGGGCTTTGGGCACGCTCCGGGCTTCCAGCTGTGGGTTGTGATCTGTAGCATGAGGGCTCGGGGTGCTCGAGCCGTCTCGAGTGAGGAGCAATGTGGGGCTGTGTCGGTGCTTGCTGTGCTGCTGTGGGGGGGGGGCTGGCCTCGGTGTTGACCCCCTGATGTTTCTCGTGCCGGTGCAGATGCAGCTGTGGATGTGAGGACCTTCCTCATTACAGGGAGATTGAAACCCAGGCTGCTAATAAAGGGATTTGCATGTGGATGTTGTGGAAGCTATTACAGTCAGGTTTGGCTTGTTCCACTGGTGTCAAAAAGGTGGATGTAATTGTCCTGGATCTGGTTGGCATAGTCTGCATGACACAAGCAGGACAGGCAGCTGGCGTGCTGGGGCTGTACGGCACAGGGTAAACCTGGGCTCCGGGAGCTCAGCAATGGCCGGGCCGTGCCTCAGCCCCCAGCCCACTGCCAAGGAATCCCTGAACGGCCTGGAGAGCAGGCTGCAGCCGGAGCTGCCTGAGGAGGTAGGGCATGGGGCTGTGCTGGCGTAGCAGGGCACCGCACTGGGGAGCAGAGGAAGCAGCTCCTTTCCCCATTGAGCTTCTGCTGGACATGTGGCTGGGGCCTTTCAGCTCTGCGTGTGGGGCTGTGTGCTTTTCCGTGAGGTTTATCCTTGAGGTTCTGAAAGGTGCGGGGACATGGTTGGGGCTGGAAGCACGTGGGGAGCGCAGCCCTGCGGTGTGCTGTTTGTCTGAGCAGGAGGGTGGTGGCTTAGCCGTGGCTCTGTGTCCCCCTCCTCCCATCTGGAGCACCGACGGGCTGTGCTGAGAAAGGGCTGAGGGACGGAGGAGGAAGGGTTGAGTTGAGGTCCTGGCTCTGGGAGCAGCCTCTGCTGCCGGCACACGCAGGAGGTGCGCTCGGGCAGCTTGCCGCGCCGCCGTCGCTGCAAAGGAGTGGCTTATAACTTATCATAATTAATTACAGCATAATGTGAACGCGTTCGTGTTTGTTATAAATCAGCAGCTCCTAGATGATGATCTGTGGAGGTTCAGAAAAGGCTGCTGTTGTTTGCATGGGGCGACAGCCTCACGCTCCCTGGGTTGGGGGTTGGCGCAGTGCCTTATCACCAGGCAGAGCGTTCGGAGGGGAAACCCTTTCTAGGGAGCAGAGCGTTGGGAGGCACAGCTTTGCGCTTCCAGCGGAGCTTCCCCATGTGTGCAGGTTGAGAACCTGAAGGCAAATCTCCGGGAGCAGGCGCAGGAGATCGGCAGGCTGCGCTCGGAGATGGTGAGCTCACTGGTGTGGGGGTGAGCGGGCTCGGGAGGCTGCTGGTGGGGCTCCCATCACACGCTGACCCTCCGCAGGGCGGCACGGATGCGGAGAAGCACCGGGACCTGCTGGTGGCTGAGAACGAGCGGCTGCGGCAGGAGATGAAGGCACGTGAAGGGGAGCTGAGGGAGCTGAGGCGGCAGCAGGCGGCGTGCCGGGACTGCACCCACCTCCAGGTGAGCTGCTGGGGACCGGTGGCTGCTGGAAGGGCTGTGGGTGCCACAACCTCGGCTGAGCCTGCTTTGGGGCCAGGAGAACGCCGGGCTGCAGGAGCGGCTGTGCCAGCTGCAGAGAGAGGCGGAGGAGGCCCGAGCCAAGCTGGCGGAGCTGGAGCTGGAGGTGCAGCAGAAGACGAACCGCCTGGCCGAGGTGGAGCTGCGGCTCAAAGATTCGCTGGCCGAGAGAGCGCAGGAGGAGGAGCGGCTGAGCCGGCGGCTGCGGGACAGCCAGGAGACCATCGCCAGCCTCAGGGCTCAGCCCCAGCAGATAAAGGTGAGCCTCCTGCTGGCTGCATAACAGTGCCCTGCGTCAGTCCTGCGGTGCCACTCTGCTGCTCTGTAAATCGTCCCCCTCTGGGTGACCTGTCTGTAATACACCATCATCTGTGGGTGCTTTGTGCAGTACATCATCAAAACGGTGGAGGTGGAGTCAGCCAAGGCGAAGCAGGCCCTGTGTGAGAGCCAGTCCCGAAACCAGTACCTGCAGGAGCAGGTGGGGATGCAGAGGCAGGTGCTGAAGGAGATGGAGCAGCAGCTGCAGAGCTCCCAGAAGACAGCAGCTCAGCTCAGGGCACAGGTACGGGTCCGCAGGTGCAGTGGTGTGAGCCAGGCAGCACCTGGGACAGATGTGCATGCATTGTTGGTGCTGCCTCACCCCCAGATTGCCATGTACGAGTCGGAGCTGGAGCGGGCCCACGGGCAGATGCTGGAGGAAATGCAGGTGATGGAGGACGAGAAGAACCGTGCCATTGAAGAGGCGTTTTCCCGTGCCCAAGTGGAGATGAAGGCGGTGCATGAGAACCTGGCGGGTGAGGAGGGCTCAGGGCTCGTGGGGCTCACAGGGTCAGGGCTGCGTGTCCTCACCCTGTGCTGGAGCCACTCATCCTCACCCTGCGCTGCCCACAGGCGTGCGGACCAACCTGCTGACGCTGCAGCCGGCGCTGCGCACCCTCACCCACGACTACAATAGCCTGAAGCGGCAGGTGCGGGACTTTCCCCTGCTCCTCCAGGAGACCCTGCGGAGCGCCAGGGCCGAGGTGAGCTTGGGGTCAGCACACAGCCCCTCTCCCTGCGCGGTGTGGGCAAGTGGCTGAGCGCTATCCTTCACCCAGATCGGGCAAGCCATCGAGGAAGTGAACAGCACCAACCGGGAGCTGCTGCGCAAATACCGCCGGGAGCTGCAGCTCCGCAAGAAGTGCCACAATGAGCTGGTGCGGCTGAAAGGTGCGGCGGGGCCGGGCTGCCGGGACAGCTGGGTGCCGCAGCGGGGCTGATGCTGCCTCTGCTCCCCCACCAAGGGAACATCCGTGTCTTCGGGAGAGTGCGCCCCATCACTAAGGAGGATGGAGAGGGTCCGGAGGCGGTCAGCGCGGTGACGTTCGATGCGGATGATGACGCCGTCCTGCACCTCCTGCACAAGGGGAAACAGGTGTCCTTTGAGCTGGACAAGGTGTTTCCTCCACAGGCGTCCCAGGAAGAGGTGGGCGCTGCCTCACACAGCTCGCAGCGGGGTGGTATGACAGGCAGGGGAGGGCTGCACCGTCCCCTGATGCCCTCTGGTCCTCCGCAGGTGTTTCAAGAGGTTCAGGCCCTGGTCACTTCCTGCATCGATGGGTACAATGTCTGCATTTTTGCCTACGGACAGACTGGGGCAGGGAAGACGTACACGATGGAGGTGAATTTGCCTGGCTTTGCCTCCCTCTTCTTCCTTGCCTTTCAGCTGTGTTCCCCTCTGTGCCCTGTGTCTCAGTGCCATCGCTAACCCAGGCTGGGCGCTAATCCTGACTGTTGCTGCAATCCCTGAGCTTTGCTTCTGCTCAGCTGCATCAGAAAAAAAGCACAATGGATCATTTCTCTCCCCATTCACCAGGGAACCTCCACAAACCCGGGCATCAACCAGCGTGCCCTGCAGCTGCTCTTCTCTGAGGTGCGGAGCAAGGCGGCCGACTGGGACTACGCCATCAGCGTCAGCGTAGCCGAGATCTACAACGAGGCACTCAGGTATGGATGTGAGCCCTTAGCCAGGACACAGCATCACGTGGAGCCCTCAGAGCTCAGCGTTGGCCGTGTAAGGAAGCGCCAAGCTGGGCCCCGTCTCCCTTTGAGCCGTTTCTGCTTATTTGGGCTCCCCCCGCTTCCTCCACTGGGCTCCAAACGCCTTTCCCTTGGCCCGGCTCCCCGGCCTCGGCCGTTATATTTAGAAACTGCACTCTGGGAGCCAAGGGAATGAGAAACATTTTCCTGCCCTGCCCGGACGCTGGGGGCTGGGGGAGTGACGGCAGCAGCCGCAGGGGCTCTCCAGCACTGCAGGGACCGGCGCAGGCCCTGAGTGCACATCTGCATCGTGCTGCACCTGTGGAAGCAGCGGTCTCTGACCAGATGGGAGCTGAGTGCTGATGGGTTCCCCCTCGCAGGGACCTATTGGGGAAGGAACCCCAGGAGAAGCTGGAGATCAAACTGTGCCCTGATGGCAGCGGGCAGCTCTACGTGCCCGGGCTGACTGAGTTCAGCGTGCAGAGCGTGGAGGACATCAATAAGGTGAGGCAGAGAGCCGGCGGTCATCCCACGGTGCGTTGGTGGTTCTGCTGCATTGTCTCAGGATGGGGAGCAACAGAGCCTGGGTGTGCTGCAGGGGGTTAGAAATAAAAGCATGGGGCCAGGATGGATGGCGGGTGAGCGGATCGCAGCCTCACCCCCTCCTCACCCTCACAGGTCTTCGAGTTCGGCCACGTCAACCGCGTGACGGAGTGCACCAACCTGAACGAGCACAGCTCCCGCTCCCACGCGCTGCTCATCGTCACTGTCCGCGGCTTGGACCGCAGCACGGGGCTGCGCACCACAGGTGGGGGCCGTGCCCCCCGGCGGGGCTGCAGGGCGACGCTGGCAGTGCTGACCTTTATCTGTGCCCCCAGGGAAGCTGAACCTGGTGGACCTGGCGGGTTCGGAGCGCGTCGGGCGCTCGGGCGCGGAAGGCAGCCGGCTGCGTGAGGCTCAGTACATCAACAGGTCGCTGTCGGCGCTGGGGGACGTCATCTATGCGCTGCGCTCCCGCCAGGGCCACGTGCCCTTCCGCAACTCCAAGCTGACCTACCTGCTGCAGGACTCACTCAGCGGGGACAGCAAGACCCTCATGATGGTGCAGGTCTGGGTTCCTTGTCCCACCCCTCCCTTACGCTCCGTGCCACCTGCTGTGGCTTCTCTCTGCTGGTGACAGGGCTGTGCCTGGTGCGGCCGGGGGCTATCCTGGGGGCAGTGGGTTAATAATAGCAGCTCTCTGACCCCGTTGAGCAGCGGGGAGGGGGGTGTGTGGGTGACAGTTGGGTGATGTGCTGCTGCTGCTCCCACCCGCAGGTCTCCCCCGCCGAGAAGAACAGCAGTGAGACGCTGTGCTCCCTGAAGTTTGCCGAGCGTGTCCGCTCCGTGGAGCTGGGCCCTGTGTCCCGCAAGGCCGAGCTGGTGTCCTGGCCCAGCCAGGAGCAGCTGGAGGTACCTGCAGCTCAGCCAGCATCTTTCATTATGTGCCATTCCCAGAGGCATGAGCTGACCCGGGGCCGTGCTCCATCTCTCCCCAGGGTGACTTGCCGGGATCCTCCAGCCGGGGCCACGCGTCTCCCAGCCCTGGGCTGCCCAGCGGCCGCACCACCTCCATCCGCAGGAAGCTGCAGACTTCAGGTGGGTGAGGGCATGCGGGCCCCTCTCCGTGCTCCCGGAATGCCCAACCCGTGGCCTTCCATCAGAGGAAGCTCCCGGCCCACCGCTCACAAGCAAAGCTGCGTGTGGAGCGAGCTGTGCTGTAATCGGCTCATTAGCCACCGGCTAATTGGCTGTCAGGAGCCTAGTTAGGGCTTCCCCTGAAGTGCCCCGTCCCAGCACAGGGCAGTGCGGGGCCGTGTGGGGCAAAGCAGCTGGGGCTGCACGTGGGGCAGCCAGGGAGTGATGCTGTGGGTCAGCGCCCGCAGCTGAACCTCTCTTCTCTTTGATTTCAGCCTGAATTTTAGGGGCAGCCGCGGCTGCCAGGTGAGTGTGTGCAGCTGGGAGCCGGTGATGGGCTCTGCTTCAGCCCTGCTCCCCAGGCAGGGAGGTGTGCAGGGCTGTGCTGCTCGCGGGGGTGCTGCTGGGGTTGCATTGCTTGGGGGCTCGAGCTGTGGTGGCTGTGCCCCCTGCGCAGCCTGATGCACGTGTCTGTGTCCCCACAGGGAAGCTGAGGCCGGTCCCCGTGTGACACATGCTGCAGGACCTGGCCCCTCACTCACCTTGGTGCCCTGGCCATGTTCGGAGCTGTGGTGGCATCCCCTCCTGCCATGGCACCTCTCACCGTGAGACACGCAGCTCTGTGACTTCTGATTCTTGCTGGACAGATGGCTTTAGCCAGAGCAAGGAGCCTCGCCACCTCTTCAACTTCGTTTTTAGGACAGTTGGGGTATCTGGCTGGAAGGATTGGGGCTGAGCACCTCTGCCTCGCTGCGCTGGGGACACCACTGCTGCAGGAGCTTGGCATGGAGCAGCGAGCACCTGGGTGAAGTGCAGGATGAGGTTTGGTTTGGTGTGACTGCACCCAGCTCCCTGCCACAAGGTCCTGTTCCACCCCTTGCCCCCCACTCCAGCCTCTTTTGGAGCAGCACAGCCCAGATTTGAAGCCAGAATAACCCCAGCAGCTCCTTTCCCTGTTGGATTCTCCTGCCCAATTGCACGAAGGCGCCCCGGTGCTGCTGCATGCACCCTGCCCAAAGGGAGAGCAGCCGCAGGGCTTGCCCCCCTGGCACCAGCAGGGGCTTTGCAGTCTTGAAGGAAGCTATTGTAAAGTGAACAGTTGTCTTCTCAAGAGAGATCACAGTGTGGTCAAGACGAATGTGTTTGAAATATTTATAAGCTGTTTACATGGTCTTGGAATGAAAACAAAAAACTCTCCAGCCCAGTGCTGTTGGAATATGTGTGGTAGTGGGAGCTGACGGGGGCATGGAGGAGCAGTGGGAGCCCCAGTGCAGCTCCTGGGGCAGCTGCAAGCATGCAAGGTATGCACTGCACCTTCCAGCTCCTGGCCCTTCCACGCCATACCGTATTAAAGGAAAAAAGAAAGGGAGGAAGAAAAAAAAAAAAAAAAGGGAAAAATAATCTAGTCTTTTGTTAAGATTAGATGTTTCTATGTATTTTAATAATATATATATCCTGTTTTATAACAAAACTTATTTTAAATAAAGCATTAAAGCCACTCCTGCTGTGCTGCTGTTACTTCCCCCAGGGCTCCGTGTCTTGCTCCGGTCATTACAGGCTGGAGCCCCCTGCCTTGAGAGCTGCCAGAACTCAGGTGTGGAGCAGAGATCTGTCAGGCCCCAAGCTGCTCTCAGGGCCAGGACCTGCCTGGCAGAGCAAAACCTCCCACAGCTTTCTGCAAGGCGCTCAGGGAGCGTGGTCACTCTTACTCATGGCAGCCACTTAGTCACAGCGGCCTGGTGGCAGGAAGGGTGAGAACGTGGCCTGCTGCCCTGTGAGACAGAAGCTGAGGAGAAGAGCAGGGGATTGAGGCATATAACACCACTTTAGAAAAAAATGTTACAAATGCTTTAATAAAATTCGTTATAAGTTACAGTTTCCTAGAGAACAGGCTCCAGTGTACAAAACGAGGAGACAGAGCTGGAGGAGCAGGGGAAGCACCAGCAGGAGCCTCTCTGCCCACGGGAAAGAAGAAAGAGGGGCAGAAAGTTCTGACAGACATTTATTGGGAAAAAAATGTCCCTACCAGTGGATGCAGAAAGACATCAGTCCATGTCCCTCCATTCCTCCACCCCCAAAGGCAAACACGTATGACAAGTCCTAATGAAGTCATGTATGTTAACAGATCCAGGCGGACCACAAATCCATCTTCTGGGGTGCAGGGTTACTTGCAGGGATGCAGAGAAGCCGGAGGACAACTTGCCCTCAGTATTATTGGCCCTTGTAACCACACCACGTGCAGCGGCACAGTGTCCTGGCTGATGTTTTTTGCAGCAAGCTAAAGGGGCTGCTCCCACCTGCCTGCAGAAAGGATTTCCCTTTCTGCAGGGACAGAGCCCTTCCCCCATAGCAGGCTTCAGTGGGGAAGAAGCTGCAGTCCTCAGCATGCTGCACAGGGAGCAGCTCTGGCCGCCAGAGCCAAGCAGCAAAAAACCAACAGCACGCGTGGGTGAAGGAGAAGCGGCAGCAGGCCTGGAGCCCTCCGCTCAGGGCAAGGTCAGCACACAGACACAGCGCTTGATGGTGAGGTGAAGAGCTGAAATGAAGCTGCTCCACAGCAGGGACTTTGTGCAGCCGGGTCCCCTCGCATCGCCCCGCTCCAGTCTTCCACCTGCCCCTCCAGGCACTGCTTCTGGACAGGCGGCCGGCCAGGCACAGCTGTGTTCCCTGCTGTGCCGTGGGGAAGGATGAACACACAGAGAGGTGCAACCCAGCCAGACTGAGCACAGAGGGGAGTTTGGCCACCTGTGTTTGCACTTGCGGAGGTGGCAGCAGTCACTCCAGCGCAGCCATGAGGAGATGCAGTTCTCTGAAGGCACTGCCATGGCGGCCGCTGAGCCCGGACTTGTTCTTTACAATGTTGCTGATGTTCTTCAGCTGCTCATAGCACAGCCTGCATTTAAGGAGCCTGTGAAAACAGCAGACACAGCATGAATGCTTAGCTGCATGGGAGATGTGCCTGCTCCCTAAGTGCTCGAGATTCATCTCAAGCAGGAGAGAAAATGCAAGCCCTGCAAATGGCCTGACTGGAATGAGAGCATGACTCTGCAGGAACAGCAGGTCTCCAGCCCGCATCCTGATGAAGCAGGAGAATGGCATCCTCACAAGGGCTCCTTCACGCCTATTTTGCCCTTTGGCAGTGAAGTCTGAGGAAGAAAGAGGTGCTGTTTCCGGAGAGCTGGTTCTCAGAGCAGGGTTACCCTGTGAATGAACTGGAAGCCCAAGGCCTAGCTGACAACTCCTGCGCTTTGTGAGGTGAAGGGTGCAGCCACTGGCTGGTTTTACTTCTGACATACCTGGGCTTTGTTTAGGTATGACTCATTACAGAGAAAGAGAGAAAAGCAGTCTTTGGCCTTTTCCTCTGAGCAGGAGAGGTTGGTATTTGCAGACAAAGGGAAAGGCATGCCCGGTCTAGTATCAAAACCTCGAGGAAAAGGAGCAAAGCTCAACTGGAAAGAGGCTGGTTTAAAAGGGAGCAAGTGGAGGGGAAGAGCTTACCTCTCCTCTCTGGTGATGTCCACTCCTACAGAAGGTGGTGCAGCAAGTATGTCGGTGATCAGTGGCAGGAATCTCTGCAGAATGAGTTTCAAGGAGGTGCAGCCCGTTTGCACATAACTGAAAAGCAAACAGAGAATCAGACCCCACCTGAACTTCATTCCTTTCCCACACATCCAGTTCGGGGGGGGGGGGGGGGGGCACACAAAATACTCAACCCCTTCCCTCCAGCACTTGCAATCAGATAAGGAGAACAGCAAGTGCCAATACAGTCTTAGTTGGAGCTGAGACTGAGAAGTGAGCCTTTTCCCAAGGCATACATCCTGCTAGGTGGGACTTTCCTGCACAAGAGTAGACATGTCCTGCTGAGGGTACCTGGCAGGATCCTCTCTCCTAGCAGGAAAGGATAGAAAACCCCATCTTAAGCAACATTCTGCCTTCCCACCTAAAGATGAAATTCAAAGCAGTCTTCTAACTGCAACAAAGACTGCCGTGGGATTTCATTTCCCTTGTCCCAAGCTGACAGTTTCATTCTCATCAGTGCACAGAGCCCGCTGGGTCTGTATCTATCAGACCCTTCCTGGCTCACAGCTACCTTCACCTACACCAACACACACCAAACCTAAACATCCTGCTCCTAATGAGGACTTCCTGCCCACACATTCTTCCCATATCATTTCCTAACACTCACTTGGCCACTCCACTGTTATCTCCCAGGTGTTGTACCAGCACCATGGTGTACCTGCTCTGAATTTCCACAGTTTTCTTTCAGCCACAAAAAGCCCCGTGGAGCCCTCCTATCAGCACCCACATCTCTCCCACTGAACACGCCATGTTCTCATGGCCTCACCTTTCGTATTTACTTTGGAGAAGTTTTTCTATCTGAGGCAGAACGACAGTGCATAAATCCAACTTCCAGAGAGACCTGAAAAGAAAAGCATGTGTTGCAAGGTCGGAGCATGAGGCTTTCCAAAGTTGAGCTGACACAAACGAAGTTTTCTGGCAGAAATGTCCAGGTAGCTGAGCACAAGTTTACTGAGCAAGTTCACTAACTCCCCCTTGTGACAGAAAGCAGCAGGTTCTGACATTTCATTTACTCCCTGCAGAATCACTTCATGAAGCCGTAAGACTTTGATTTTCCATACAAGACATCATTTACCAACAGAAAAGGCTCTGCAACTCCAGCAGTCAGTGGCACTGCAGAGCTGGAGATGAGACCACGAGCACACACATTTCATGCTGCCATGGCCAGCTGGACACGAGGCAGGTGCAGCACAGCACTCCTGACACAGCCAGAAAGCTCTTTGGTATCCCGGCAATCCAGCACTCACGCTGTCTGGTTGACAATGTTCAAGAGGTCCACAACAACAGACAGGTCGTTGGTTGCTACAGCAGAGTCCACAGAGCTCTGAGAGAGAAGGAGAAGAAAACTATTGCAAAGTCTGAATTGGCTAGACTAGGGTAATAAATACCAAATGCCACGTTTCAAAAAGCACAGTGGAAGAAATGAAGAGAAGAGAGGATAACCCTCTCCGTGTTTCACTGTGACCTTTCAAGCCCAGCTGGGCCATGGCAGCACTTTGCAACACACCCCTGGGCACAGACACTGTAAGAGCCCATCTTTTCTATGGGGCAGTCCCACAGCAGCCCATGGAGCTGCTCAGCTGCTCCCCTCATGAACCTCAGGCTTCTCCACTCCTTGCCTTGAAGTCACTGGTGCTCCATACAGCCCGCACAGTGTCCAGATTCTTGTGACGGCTGGTGAGCACCATGCACACAGTCTTGTGGCCTTTCCTGATCTGGGACATGATTTCTTCATCTACGAGCTCAGTCTGGCTTTGGTTTTTCAGAGCCTGAAAATACAGACACCAGTAGAGGAGCAATAACAGAACAGGATGGTACAGAAAGGGGAAGAGCTTTCTCTGTCCTCGAGGAGAGTTGGTTTTGGTGTACAGAGGGCCAAGAGGCCTCCGAGATATAAGAGGTAATGACTGTCGTGAAATAATGCTGTATGTGTAATGGCACACAACAATTTCCTACATGAATCACTGTCTAGTATGCGGACTCGTTCGGTGTCTTTGTCCCATCCCCTGTCCCCTGGTTTAATAACACATTCCTCAGGAGCACGGACCAACACTGCTGTGTTTGCATCAGCCTGCCATCACTGACACAAGGGGCTGGCTGGTCCAGCAGCCCTGAGGTGCTAACCCCACAGGAACTGCAAGTTGAAGCAGCTGGGAGGCAGGAGAGAAGCTGGCAAGGGAAGCACCGTGTGAGCAGGAGGAGAGCAGAAGGGGACATGTTCTTTGGCTGCTGCGTTCAGTGCCAATGACTGCAGGCTGCAGACAGAACTAAAAGACCCTTCTGCACCTCCAAGAATAGCCACTTTCTGATGCCACCAACACCAAGAGAAACGTCTGACCAAAGATACTTACTGGTAGGAAGTCAGAGGCTTTCAGGCCAATGGGCTCGTTCCTGGCTGCAGGAATAACTGATGGCTCTGCCCTGGGCAGAGGAGTTGATGAAGCAATTGGTGGCCTCTGAATTGGCTCAGGCTGCAGGAGAAATTGGGACAGAAGTTCTAGCAGCAGGAACATGGCCGTAGCCTCATGCCTTCTTTCCCCTCAAAACAGTTTCCCATTTGCTGGTATGGGTTAGAAGGCAATAAAATATCCCTCGAGTACACATCAGGCCTCAATGGAGGTTTGCAAAGAACAGGCAGACACTCCAGCAGAAGTGCTGAATGCTGTCATTGTTACTGGCTAAAAAATGAGGGCAATGGGCTGCGGCCAGCCTGAAGGCAGAGAGAATTCTAAAGAAGCCAGAACATCCTGTCTGGCTCCCAGGAGCTGCTTGAGATTCTGGCCATCACAGTCTCAGTTTGAGTGCCTGCAGAAATGTAGCACCTGAGTTCTCTTCAGAGTGCCCCTACTTGAGTTGAAGGAAGAAATATCATCATATGAGAAGGAAACAAATGCAGTACAGCCATCATCTGCTGAAGGCCCAGCCTTCAAGTCTGCTGCTCAGGTGAGACACGTGGATGGACTAAGAATGAAGCTGCACTTTTACTATTTTTAGAAAGAGGAATGAGCCTGATTAAAAATAGCAAAGCTTCTAGAATTCACCAATCTCTCACAGCAGGGGTGTGAACAGCCATTAGCAGATTATACTGTACGTACAAGCTCTTGCTTTGGCAACGGGGTCTGGACTTCCACAGGTTGGTTAGGCTTTGCTGCTTCCTTTGCAGTAACAGGCTCTATCAAGACAGAAAGAAGAGGGAAAGGAGAAATTGATTGTTCCTCACAAGAGAAGCTTAGAGTGCAGGCATTGCAAAGCTGGTCTACAATTAGTGATCACTGCAGACGTGCAACTCTCCCCGTTTGAAGAACCATTAACCTCATCCCCACCAAGCTGTTATTTTCAAACTCACCATCCTCTGGGGGGGCTGGAAAGGGTTCATTCATTCGAGGAGGAGTTCGAGCTACGGAGAAAGAGAAAATAAATGACAGAGTCATCCAAGGCTACAGATTAGTAATAGGTCAGCCTTGGAGCTGGGAGATCTCCAGCAGCTCCACTGATTAGGGCAATCAGAGATACAGCAAGCAGTTATCTTCTGCAGACCTTGACGCTATTGTTGAATTTAGCCAAAGGCTTTTAGCCTTCATGGATGGGACAAAACTGACTCGTGTAGCTCACTGCTGTAGAATGATGAAGCACAAGGCACTGTCACAGCAAATCACATTGGGAAAAACATTCACCTCCAAATAAACTCATTTACCAAAGTAAATAGAAATAGTGATTTCCTTATAAAGAGTATCTCATTTTCTTCATTAACAGAAAATGAGATACAGGCATTGCTCTGTGCCTCCTAAACAACAATTATCGCTTTCAAAAAACATTTTACCTTTCCTTCTTTAACAGGGGCTGCTGATTTTACACATACCAGAATTCTAAGCAAAGAGAAGATCCTGCAATACAGCGATGCTACCTAACCAGGACAGGAAGGCTCCATGCTTACAATGGAGCTCTGCATTCTGGGCCAGACTTCAATCAGACATCACTGCATCCTAGTAAAGGGGTAACCTTTCAGAAGTTTGCCAACATGCTTTGGTTCACAGTCCAAGCACAGAACAGTGAAGGCTTCTAAACTCCCTCAGGTCACAGATGCAGCCATTATTACAGTGCACCAAAGTTCACTGCTGCCGAATCAGTTTAGTGCCTACTGCTCTGAACTAGCCACATCACTCAAAAGCACAATAAGCCACAGTACTAACAGATGGCATTCTTGGGCTGGAAGATCTCTTTGTAATCCTCTGGGTTCTGGATCTCAGCCTTGGATTCCTTCTCATCCCGCTCCTCTTCACTACTGGGACTGCGTCTCTCGCTCTCTGAACTGTGCTTCACTCTACTGTGAAAGAAAGAGATGCTATAAGGGCACGTCCCTCACGGCCCCTGTGAGACAGAACAGAAGCACTGAGCTCCTTCTACGTTTCCTTACAATGTTGAAGTTACAACAAAGCAGATTTCCCTTACCTCTGAGGCTTGCTGCAGCTAGTTGAGGGTCTGTCATAGCTGCGACGAAGGGAGGACCCTGTAGGGGTGGGCTGAGACAGGGGCTCGTCGTTCCTGAGCAGCCCATGAGGAACTGAACCTGATTTTGTGACTCTGCTGAGATCCACAACAAAGGAAGAGACTGTGCTTTGTGCACAGGAAACTCCTATCTGCAGAGGCAAAAGATCAAGGTAGTTCACTGAACAGCACGGACCACGTCAGCCCTTCTGAGATCAGAGTGACAGTGCTTGAGAACGTGCCAAGTCAGTACTTTGGCTTCTTCAGTTGCAAACAGCCAGTGTTTCATGAAACGCTCTGACAAAACATACAGTGTCATCTGGTAGTGGTCAAGCTAAGTCCCCCTTCTTTCCTCCAGAAAACAAAGATGAAGTGGAGCACAAAGCTCCTGAAAAAAAAAAAAACAAGCCCAGAAGCTTTGTCTAAGCACTGGACACACTGCATGGCTGCTTGCAGTCTGACACAGCCTTACAGGTCAGGAGGCCTGCAAGCAGGAGGATTTATCTCATGTTTTGCAACCCCCCCCTCCCCAGCTCCTCACAAACGGTGTCTTACCAGCTGGTTGTTGCAGATAGCTAGGTCAGCCACTTTTCCCCAGTTCACTAAGACCACATCAAAGCAGCGCTCTGGCTCCCAGCCGTATACACGCAGAGAATCCTGGTAGCCACCATACAAACAGCAGCCATCTGGGTTGAAAAGAACACACCTGGGAGAAGGCAGATGGAGAATTTAGACACAACTTTCCAACGCCGCGCACTGCCCAGGGCTGTATCCTGACTTCTCTGAACACCTCCAGCACTATTCTCAGTAAGCATCTGGTGAACTGGTTCAAATTTCTCTCCACAGCTTTCCCTCTCACAAAATCTCCAGTCCAGCCCCAGTTTTGGTCTCTGCCTGGTAGGAATTTTACTGTGGTAGGAATTTAACATACCTGACAGGAGTAGCCTCCTCTTCAATACAGCTCACAACATGAAACTTCTCCAAGTCCCAGAAACGAATGGTCCTGTGCACAGGACAGAATAAAAATCATTGCTCATCTGTCTGGAAATCTGCCTTGGGATCAAGTATTAAAGTAACCCACCCAAAACCACAACAAATTCCACTGTTGTGCATGCATGATGAACTTGCACAGAGGACCAGTGTAGCTAAGATCTGTAAGTCCAGCCCAAGATGCTTAGAGGCTCTAGAAATGTATAGGTTTTTAGAGCAGAAGCAGAGGGCTGCCTGCTATACACACAGGATTAGTGAGCCACTCGAGCCCACTGCACTGTTTTCTGGCATGGCAGGGAGCATGAGCAGTTTTGGATGAGAAGAGCTCTATATTCTGTACATCACAAGTATGTCATGCTGTTGGCTAGGTGACACGCTCTTGCAATGGTTTGAGTCGTGTGACATTCCTGCTTGCCGTGTTCCTAAAAGGAAGGGCATCAGGAAAGGGAAGTGTTATCAACAATTCCCTTTCTTCTCTTTCCTCTGTCTTTACCTGTCAGAGCTGCCAGAAGCCAAAAGGTATTCACTGGGATGGAATTCAACAACACTGACTGGGCCAGAATGTCCTGTGAACTCGAACATTACCTTTCCAGCAGTCAGATCCCACAGCTGGAAGAAAGTAAGGACAGAGCCAGAAATTGATATGGTATATCCAACTTAGTCAACATTACTAATGAATAAGTACATTTATTTAGCAACTTTTACTAAGATGACTCTTGCCACGTTTAGGGATCACAATTCTACCATCATAAAAACCTGAATTTTCATGAGCATCGTGCCAACATATCTGCTGGACAAGGACACTTCATCACACGTAACTCATGTGGGGATGCTGCGGGCCACTGGACACGATCCCCAATAAACACTTGTCCTGGCAAAGTCACAGAGCCCAGCCAGCTGCCTAACGAACAAAAGGGGGCTATGAGGGACTGTTGGTAATGCCTCGTTCAGCCAGCCAACCAACCAGCAAGTCCAGTATTCACATCAGGTGAGGGAGATGTCATAATGAATTACCTTGACAGTGTGATCATCAGCAGCAGAGGCTAACCACTTGCCATCAGGACTAAATCGGAGGCATCTCACTGCTTGTGTGTGACTCTGCCACCAGAAAAACAAAAAGAATTTTCCTGTGGTTTCTTTTTCTTTTCTTTTTCTTTTTCTTTTTCTTTTTCTTTTTCTTTTTCCTTCCTTTGGATGGAATTCTGGCTTTTGTCTTTTGATACAGAATCATAGAATCACAAGGTTAGAAAGGACCTACAAGACAGTAATCCAGCTGTCCTTCTCTCACCATTACTACCACTAAGCTACTAAACCATATCTCGCAGCAGACACCTCTTGAACACTACCAGGATGGAGACTCCACCACCTCCCTGGCCAACCATTCCAGCACCTGATCGCTCTCTGAGAGAAAAAGTTTTTCCTTATACATAATCTAAATTTTCTCTGGTGCAACTTGTGGCCATTTCTTTGGGTCCTGTTTGTTGTCTGGGAGAAGAGGTCGAACCCCTCCTCATCACAACCTCCCTTCAGGAAGCTGCAGTGCACGATGAGGTCTCCTTGAGCCTCCTCTTCTCCAGGCTAAACAATCCCAGCTCCCTCAGCCGTTCCTCATCAGACTTGTGCTCCAGACCCCTCACCAGTTTTATTGCCCTTCTGTGGACACATTTCAGGGCCTCAATGTCTTTCTTGTAGTGAAGGGCCTAAAACTGAACACAATACTCGAGGTGCAGCCTCACCAGTGCTGAGTACAGGGCAATGAGCTCCCTGCTCCTGCTGGCCACACTACTCCTAATGCAGGCCAGGATGCTGTTGTGTGCACCTGGGCACACTGTGGGCTCATGTTCAGCCGAGCATCAACCAACACCCCCAGGTCCCTTTCCTCTTCACAGTCATCCAGCCACTCAGCCCCAAGCCCATAGTGCTGCATGGGGCTGCTGTGGCCGATGAGAATCAAATTGAAGCTAACCAGATTTCTTTGTTAAGACACATGAGATGTTAATACACTGGCTTCTAGATGGGATGTATATATAATAATATATAATTAACATATCGTTCTTTGGGGAGAAGAAAGCTCCATGAATAGAATCATGTCAGCTGTAGTGGAAATGTCAAGTCAAACCCTGAAACAGTGATTGAGCACCTGGTGGGAAGGCAGGGCCAACTCAGGGGAGCTCAGGTGCAAGCAATGAACCTGAGTGACTGGAAGGGGTGGAACCAGCATCCATCCCTTCCCAGACCTCATTTAAGGGTTGGCAGTGGAGGTGAGGGCATCTCTTGTTGGAGGCCCCTGCATACTTGAAGCCTTCCAAAGGTAAGAAGCTCTTTTCCTTCATTTCTGTATCTGTTGCATTTTGGGCTTGTTCTTATTTGCTGAAGCCAAAGACTGTGCCACTCTGCATTATAATCCTGTTACATCAGTGCAGGGGGGACTTCATGGTGATAGCAGTCAGAGCATGAAGAAACTCTTACTCATGGAAGCCAGCCAGACTGAAGTACATTAACTCCTATGATACCCATTTTGTGTTCCCATACAGTTCAAAGGTCTACAGAGCTTTATTAGACCACTTCACATGCAGACCTTGTTTTTATATCAGGAAACTAAAAAGTTAATTGCACATCATCCCTCCAAGGTTTGCCCACAAGCCCTAGAGAAGGAAGAAATCTTTCTCCTGATAATGTTTTACCTTATACTTGAAGATGCAGCCTTTTCTTCGTACGTCCCACAGCTACGGGGGGAAAAAGCAAACAAAATATGCTTAGAAAGGTACATGGCTGGGGGTGCAAGAGCCCTGCCAAAACATACTATCAATCTACTACTGATAGCAGACAGCTGATAGTAGAATAGATAGAAATTGCTGGAGGGGCTGCTAAAGCCCTGCTCACTCCAGCTACATTTCCTAGCCTAATTTCCCAAGTGAGAATCACTTCTGCAAGGTATTTCCTACTACAGAAGCTCTGCTGCTGCAGATAAATACCAGCCTGCTTAAGCAGGTGCACTCCACAGTGATGAGTACATCTGTTCTGTGCTTGCTGACACCAGCTCACAGCAGGCACCTACCCTGAGCCCTGTGGAACAAGCCACATTCCACAGCTGAGGAGTCACACTCATGAGTTACCACTGTGAAGACACATGCATGAATTTCACAAGCACTCACAAATGCCCTGCCCCCACACAAACACTAATGAAGATGTACATCATCTACCAGCAGCTCAGCACAAGACATGCTCTGGTTCTCTTCATAACAAAAAGGCTGCAAGTAAAGAGAGTAATCTCTAGAGGAAGGCAAGCTTTACCTTAATGTCTGTATCCAGAGAGCCAGATGCCACGAAACTTCCATAAGGATGGAAGTCAAGGCTGCAGATGTTTGCTTTGTGACCAAGTAGTGTACGAAGAACTGGGAAAGGAGAAGCAAAGCAGGCAGAAAGAATTAGGAGCAAGTATTTAGTACCTCATCTCACCTCAACAACATGCAGGAGTTTAGTAAGACTGTCCTCACTGCAAAACAAATGCTACATATGGGTTATTCGTCTCTATGTATTATTCTACCAAAATGCCTCCAACTCTACCCTCACAATGCACAGAAACAGCAATAGGGGCCCATGTTCATACAGTCTTAAAACCAGCTGAGTTTCAGGGGATCTTTAAAGGTCATTTAATTCAACTCCTCTGCAATGAACAGGGAATATTCAACACTCCTAATGAAATCCCTGTCCTCAGGTATGGAAACCATGAATAGAATTCAGCTGTGACCAATCTGAAAATAAAACTAAAAAGGTATGCTTAGAGGCAGCTGTCTGACAGTGTTGTCTTTCCACTCGTCGTAAAGAGCAAAACAGTAGGTGGGGTAGTTCCAGCCAGGAAGTGGAAGGGACACCATTCACCCTGTGGATATCAGATGGGCCCTTTTTGAGTGCTCTGCACAAGCCTGACTTCCACCTCTTATGCTGCAGTATTTGCATCAGGCTCCTTCAACTGCTCCTTCCTGCTTACAGAGTGGGAATGGGCACTCAGAAAGCAGGAGGTGAAGAAAATGACCCACTATTTGAGCAAGCCATCAACAAAGTAATGCTCTTGTAATTCTGGAAACCAGAAGGGACCCGTTGAACAGGTACATCTATCTCTGAGAGCAGAAGTCAATGTTGAGAAGCAAAAATTGCTCATATAATGACAGGGACAATCTCTTCCTACCACCAGTCATCTGGGACCACGTCATGGTTCCCCTGGTACCAATTAGCTTGAGCCAGATTTGGAATGCTCATTAGCACAGATGCTGGTCCATAGGCCTACTACTAACTCCAGCTAGATCAGTTACTCTGCACTGGTAGAGTCAAACTCAGTTGTAACTGAACTGATTCTAACTGAATGATAAAAGTGCTCTTTGTTTTCTGTGACACCAGCTGTTTGCTTTGTTTCTTCAACTCATGATGAGTAAGAATCAAACTACAACATCCTCATGGTAAAACTAGCTGCCCATGGTTTGGATGAGCTGGGTGAAACACTGGCTGATGGCCGGGCCCAAAGAGTTGCTGTCAATAGAGTTAAATCCAGTTGGCAGCCAGTCATGAGCGGTGTCTTCCAGGGCCTGGTCCTGGGGCTGCTTCTATTTAACATCTTTATGAATAATCTTGATGAGGGGATTGAGTGCACCTTCAGAAAGCTTGCAGATGACACCAAGTTGGGAGGGAGTATTAATCTGCTTGAGGGGAGAAAGGCACTGTAGGGGGATCTGGATAGACTGGACCGATGGGCCAAGGTTAACTGTAAGAGTTTCAATAGGGCCAAGTGTCGGGCCCTGCATTTTGGTCACAGCAACCCTCCAGGCTTCAGGAGCAGTGACTGGAAAGCTGCCTGACAGAAAGGGATCTCAGTGTACTGATGGATGTTGGATATGAGCCAGCAGTGTGCCCAGGTGGCCAAGAAGACAAAGGCATCCTGGCTTGCATCAGGAATGCTGTGGTGAGAAGGATGAGGGAAGTCATCCTGCCCCTGTACTTGGCATTGGTGAGGCCTCACTTCGAGTTCTGCGTCCAGTTTTGGGCACCTCAGTACAGAAAGGACACGGAGGTGCTGGAGCAGGTGCAGAGAAGGGCAGCAAGGCTGGTGAAGGGCTTGGAGAATATGGCCTGTGAGGAGAGACTGAAGGAACTGGGGCTGTTTGGTCTGGGGGAAAAGAGGCTGGGAGGAGACCTTATTGTTCTCTTCCAATACCTGAAAGGTGCTTACAGCAAATAGGGGCTGATCTCTTCTCACTGGTGACAGGAAGAGGGGAAATGGCTTCAAGTTGCACCAGGGTAAGTTTAGGTTGGATATCAGGAAAAGCTTCTTTACAGAAAGAGTTGTTAAGCACTGGAATGGGCTCCACAGGGAGGTGGTTGAGTCGCCATCCCTGGGTGTGTTTAAAAACTGTCTGGAGGTGGTGCTCAGGGATGTGACTTAGCAGAGGGGTGTCAGAGTTAGGGTAGCATGGTCAGGTTGCAGTCAGACTTGATGATCTTTAAGGTCTTTTCCAATCTGAGTGATTCCATGTAGCATTTCTGCTGGACTCCACTCAAGGAATTCACAGTACTTAAGCAAATTTGTTGGAGCTGTCCTCTAAAGGATCAGAGCCTGATGAGTTCACAGCTTCTACAATTTAATGCAAGTTAGATCTTTGTCTCCTTCTGTGCTGTGCAAGGGCAGAAAGGGAGAAAAACTGAAGAAAAAAAAATTCCTCAAAATTACATTGAAGAAAAAAGGAAAGATCTCACCTGAAAGTGAGAGCAAGAGGTCAGCAAGCAGGAGGTGCCTGGACTTGTGTAGAACCTAACAGATTTTCATTCTGATTTTAGTGTTAAGTATATCCTTCCATTAAGGCTGAAGGTACGAGTACCATTTATATATGCCCTGTTATTCCTGATGTGTAGAAAAACTTATCTGGAACACAGATTTCAATCTCAGATGAGGTCAAAATCCTGGAAGCTACTTCCTTATCTCCATCTCCACAATAAATGCACAGATTTCTCCTTCAGTATGTACACAGACCTCTACTGTTTCAAGCAGGAATTCCACAAATGCCCTCTAACAGTACTGAAAACAAAAGCAAGGCTGGGCATTTCTTCTTACATTAGGAATGCTGTGAGTTGGCATAAACATTGAGCATAAAGATATGGCAGAAATGTATGTATTAATAGAAGAGAAAACTCATGGCAACATACTTTTGGCAGCTTCCAGGTCCCAGACTCGAATGGATCCTGACTGGGACCCTGCAACAAGAAGTTCCTCCTTGGCACTGATCTGTAGGCTCTCAATGGGTGTTGTGTGGCCTGACAAGCTCTGCAATAAAAACCACAGGTCACAAGCAGTGGTCACTGACACAGATCTGGGCACTGTTTAAGTCCCCAGTGGCACAGCTCACGCTCAACTGGAAGCTATTTAGTTGGGACCAGCTGGTTGTGCCACTGCTCCTTTTTCCTCAGCAGCTGGTAGAGCATCCCAAAGACCATCCCTGCAGCTAGCACTGTGCACCATCTTCCATGTTATCCCACTTGCTGGAACACTGATTTTTTTCAAGGCTGCATCAACAGAAACATGTGCAGCTAAACATTAAGTGCAGATGCCCAGATGAGGCTGACACATGCTTATATTAAAGGAATTATGCTAGGCAAGCACAATGGCACTGTGCTTATTCTAAGTGGGTCATATAGGTCTCACAAACAGGTTACAAAATCAAAGCAAGCACAAAAGCAGGGCCATTCAAAACCTTCCCAAAAGCAAGGAGCCACATGTTGCTGCCAGCACTGGATGTCACAATGATAACATGGTGCTATCATTGAAATATTAATTGGAAGCAGGAGCTTATAATTCGCATGTATGCATTTTCTTTCATCCTTGAGCATCTGAAAGCTCACCAATTATCTAAGAATTTTGAAAAGGCTAGTATTTAATATCAGTGTACACACTATTATTATAGGCCTTTTGCTCATCAATTAAGCAATATGATTATCCCCTGCTTTACCTCATCCTCACACAGGTCTGTTGAAACAGTTAAGCTAGCTCTGTGCCTCCACTCAGGTACAGAAGTTGGGGATGGCAGCTGAAAGCCACCTGTTTTAATGGGGATTTCTCTGGATTTCAAGCAGATCTGCAGCATTCCAGGGCTACGACTGTCACTGTGCAGGGAGGGACAAACAGGAATCAAGCTGCAGTGCTACTTGCTAAGTCTCTTCTTTCTCTTCTCCTCAAAGTGTGAATCCCAACCCCGAATCTCAACACTATCTCACTTTGCCTAGAGAAATCCTTCCATAATGCAACATTATGTTGTTAATTAAACAAGTGATGAGGGACACTTGCTCTAGATACTTTTCCACAACACCCACTTGAAGGAAAAGTGATACAGCACAGACAGCTGTTAAATGTGCTGTAGTGGTAACCCTACTCTTCCTAACGTGCTGTGCCCAGGATTATGCTTTCCCAGCCTATGGTCAAGTCAGTATTCTAACTTTGTGCTGACAATAAGTGACTGTGGGACAGGTGGAAATGCTTCCTGCTAGGAGGGCAAACTCCCAGATGCAAATTTGGCCCTTGTAGCTCATACTACCAGATGAGCTGTCCTCATGCAAAACTGTAATTACCTGCAGCACAGTAACAGAAGACTCAGTATTTATTATCTGAGAGAATACAAGTTCTGCTGGAGCACAGAGCCATCCCTGATCATCCTTGGAACAGCAGCCTCACTAATAATCAAATTCTGTCCCAAACTTTTGCTAGCATCTGGCCAACTGGCTTTGCATTGCTAAATTCTATTCACAAGTCCCACAGCCTACACCCCTCTCTTTCCTCGTTCCCCACCTTTCCTATCTCAGAATTAATATTCCCCTCCCCAGGAAGCTGAAGCAGGCCCGCTCTCACCATGACACAGTTGGGCTTGTTAACTGACCACACGTTGACCCGACAGTCATCTCCTCCGGTTGCCAGCAGCCGGCCCGATTTCTTCCCCAGGACTAATGAGGACACGTTGCTGCTGTGAGCCACGATCTCTTCTGCGCAAGATGAAGCAAGCAGTTAGGATGATCCACATTACAGATTTTCCACCCCATCCCTTCTAAAAAGGTTTAAAAAAATAAAATAAAATAAAATCTTCTTGCTCCGGAAAGCATTTCCAGTTTCCACCAGACAAGCTGCAGCAGCTTGCAAGTCAGATAAGAAGTCACACTATTATCTGGCTTCAAACAGTCCTTCTGGGCTCTGTCTGCTGCACTTAAGATGTTTGCTGGCCAAGCTTCACGACTCCAGTGCTCACATGGCTTCCTAAAAGCATCTTCTCTCCCCAGCAGCAATGCAGCAGCTTTTAAAGACTGCAGCAACCTGCTCAATGAGGCTGCTTTTCCTTCCGCACCGAGGTGGGTCAGCAGAGCTGCTTCAGAAGCTGCAATGGTAAGCAGCAGAAACACACTCCTAGAAAAGAACTCTAACCTGGACAGCTGCATCCAACCCCAGAGGGACTCATACAGTTTGTTACCTGACAGAGCAAAGTGCCAGACTCAGCAGAGGGAGAGGTGGAGCTGCCTCCCTGTGCCAAAGTGAAACTTAGCAATGCCACAGACAGAGGAAGGATGGGCGTTTATCTGAAGGGGCACCAAAGCAAATGTGGCCAAAAGACTGTTAAGAACTGGAGGGCAGATGGAAATGCTAGAGTTCTAGGAAAGAAAGCCTTGCAAGCGTGCGGCAAAAGATAAGCCAAAAGAGCGCTTTTGCACAGACATCAACTTTTATAATGGATTTTAAAATCCACCCAAATTTTTGGCAGGAGCTTTTGGCAGATGTATTTACCAATTTCTTCCCCGGCTCCTCTCTTCTTTGAGAGTTTACTGCATTTGCTGGCCTAATAGGTATGAAATTTGTCGAAAAAAGGGGCAGGCAGTAATCAATTCAGCTCTGCTTGGGGTTGCTCTGGTGGGAAGGGCGATGTGACCGTGTAAAGCACACCACTAATCCAAAGGGCCATCAGACAGCTGCAGCAATAATTACATCTGCTTTGATCTCAGGCTCTGAGTGTTTTTCTGAAAGCAAAACTGCGCAACTTTCACTTCAGCTGGAGGAACACCTTTCAAATTACACAGGTAAATGGACTTAAACGAGATGAGCCAAGCTGAAAGTACGTGTGCTCTGTGATGAAAGACCAATCTTCCTCAGGACGACGCTGAAGGAGGTACGTGTGCAAAGAATCAAAGGCAACAAGCAGTACAATTAGTACTGAGAGACCAACTCACTTGTAAAAAAGTTAAGTACAGATGCTGAGCGCTGCTGCTACCAATAGGAATGCATCAGCACCCCGTGCTTTTCCTCTTCCTGGTTTCATTCTTCGCAGTAGAGCGGATGTTTCAGTGTCACGACTGAAGCCCCAACCCCAGCCCACACGTGGGCCCTCCTCCCCTCAGCCCCAGGGCCTTTTCTCGGGGTCACAACGCCACCGAGCCCCCCAGCAGCACCACGGACTCTGAAGAGGACGCCGAGGGAGGGCAGAGCCCAGCACCGCGACGTGTCGATCTGCTGCCGGCGGTTCCCACAGCTGCAATTTCAGCAGGACGGCACAGAAATCCGCTTTTCCGCCCCTCACACAGGGCACGGGCGGCTCACCTCGGTGCAGTGCCACCTCCCGGCCCAGGCCCGCTCCCAACAGCCGGTTCCCCCCCCCGCGTCCCCCCGCCACTCACGCAGCTTCCAGGCCGTCTTGGTGACGACGGCCGCTGCCATCTCCCGCCGGCCGCCAGGCTCCGCGCCCGGCTCGGGGCTCGACCCCCGCCGCGTCCTAGCACGGCCGCTCCCCCGCCACCATCCGCAGCTCCGCCGCCTCCCTTCGAGCTTCTCCTCGCCGCCGATCCCCGCGGGGCGGCCCGTGGAGGCCGACGGACCCGCAGCCGTCCGCTCGCAAGGCTCGGATGCCCCGACCTGCCCCCCGTTGCCCCTTCTTGCCCGGCGCCTGGCAACCGGGCCCTGGCAACCGGCCCCCCACCGCCAACCTCGGGCACGCCCCGCCACCGCCCGGCTTCCGCCAATCAGAGCCGCCCTTACTCTCCGGCGTCCAAGCCAATCCGCGGTGCCGCTCTGTCCCGCGGAACCGCCGCGCCGTGCGGTTGCCGGGGTTCTGTCAGGCGCTCGACCAATGGGAGACGAGGGATGGCAGGTTGCCATGGGAACCACAGAGCGGCTGACCATTCGCAGCGCGGCTTTTTCGAGGAGCTTTTCCGGCCCAGCCAATAAAGAGGGGCGGAGATTGGGTCGCTGCGGGGTTTTCTTTTTGTTGTTGTGGGGTTTTTTTTAATTTTAATTTTAATTTTCTTTTTTTTAGGTTTGTGGGTGCTGAGAAGGGTGACGTGGCTGCGCTCGGGTTCCCGTCAGGTGGGAATGGACACGCAGCTGGGTGGTGCAGTGCTGCTCTCTGCAGTGTGCATTGGCTGCTTCTTGGCAGGCAGCTGTGTCCCCAGCGGTTGCCCGTAACAGGATTTCTAAGTTAATTTGTTCTGGCATCTGCTATTGAGTTAATGCTGATTTAATCCTCGCAGGCTGGCTTGCTCTTCTCCTGCTTCCTGAGCCCTCAGCATTTCTTTCCTCCTCAGTTCTCTGGGGTCCGTCATTCTCCAGGAGTTCACTCTTTGTGGTTCAGGAATTGTTTTGGCTCACTCCTTCTATTCCTTTAATTACTTCAGTGCTGTGTTCTTACCCTGGTAACCGTATTTATCTGTCACAGAGGAGGAGGAAGTTTTTCACTCAGAGGGTGGTGAGGCACTGGCACAGGTTGCCCAAGGAGGCTGTGGATGCCCCATCCCTGCAGGCATTCAAGGCCAGGCTGGATGTGGCTCTGGGCAGCCTGGGCTGCTGGTTGGTGACCTGCACACAGCAGGGGGTTGGAACTGGATGAGTATTGTGGCCCTTTTCAACCCAGGCTGTTCTATGATTCTGTGGTAAGAGCTTTCTCTCTATGTGACCTAGCTGCATTAGGTCACCACGCCAGCAAAGCACTGACAGAGGGATGCAGCCCTGAGCTGCTCTTGTCAGGCACCTGAGGATGCCAGGTGCTGTCACAAAAGCCCTGAGAGCTGCAAAACCCAGGGGCTGGGAGGCTCAGTCACACCCAGAGAATTGCTGTGGTGTCAGCCACCTCCCCAGGAGACACAGACGCTGCACACAAAAGGAGTGCATCATCCTTCCATCAACACCTAATTGGATGCCACCCTGTGCAAGGGCAAGGTGGTAGATTTTAATGACCTGTGATATTTGGATTAAGCATAATGAGTTTCTTCTGCTAGGTGGCTTTCTACAATGAGAACAGTGCAAGAGAAAATGATTCTGTTGCAATAAAAAAGGCAGTCATTGGGGTTCTCTATAAAAGCTGATTAAAGTATCTATGACTTAAAATAGGCAGCAGGCATAAACAAAGTCTCATCTGCTCTGACTCATGCTGTATCTCATGTGTAATGCACCTTATTCTATCACCAGAAAAACAAAACCCAAACATTTCTACCTTCCTCTGTCTCTGGTCAGTGTAGCCTTTGTTGAAGATGATCATTACAGATTGTTCCTTGAAGACAGCAATTGTTGGGAGCTGTGGGCAGAACCACCAGATGTGTTTGCTGTGCCTCGTCCAGGACATCAGGAATTGATTCCTAGCAGGTTCGGGGACTTGTGTGGCAACACACTAACTGGCTTCTATTTTTTGGTATCAGGGAATGATTATTAGCAAGACAGTGGATTGTCTAAAATAGTAGATGGTACAGGTTCATTAAAAGCCCCTGGAGCTCCAGACACAGGTGCACAAAGACTTTTAGCAGAACCCGATGAGAATGCAAGATTTCTTGCAGGCAAGTAGGAAAGCCTTTCCACCGTTTTTAAGGCTGCTTTTAACACACTTCAGCACTAATTTGCCATGTCTGATCTGAAGGAAAAAAGAAGCCATCAGGAATGACCAAGGTGCTCTGCTAGGCGAGGGTCTTTGCACAGTTTCTCCTCAAGAGCAAGGTACTTCTGTGGTGCTGTCTGCTTTTCCCTAGAACAAGAAGGGGAACTGTCAGAGGGAAGCTGCAGCAAGACATGGAGTAGAATGTCTCACAGAACAGCTTCACTGCTCAGTCACTAGGAATGCTGACTGGTAGACCTCCTTGTTCCCATGAACATTTTTCTAGCAATCATTCCCAGTACCTGTTGAGTCTTAGTGCCAGAATGTGGATACGGAACATGGTTTCAGAGTAATCAGCAAGGAAGTCAGCCTCCTCCTTCTCGCTGAGCTGATTCTGATTTTCCTGAAACTGCTGGTTCTTCTTCTGCAGCTCTTCTACCTCCTGTTGAGAGAGAGAGTGGCAAGAAGGCAGGCTAATGGGAAGGAGAGCGAGGAGTGCAGATGCACAGAAGTGCAACTCAGAGTTCAGGGAGCCAAGATGAAGGAAACCACAAATAAGGGCTGTTTCATTTTCATGAGAGGCAGTGAGTCTGAGATGAGGTCTCACAGAAGAAGAAAACAAGGGAATCAAAACACATGGACCAGTGAGAGGCTGCAAGACCAGAACGTGTTGCTTCACTATAGTTAAGAAGCACTGGAGAACCAAATCAGCTCTGCTTGAAACAAGGACTAAATTTGACTCTGGAGCTATTCCGTTCTTTGATCTCCCATGTTAATGACAAAGTGACACAGGTGTGTCCAGGGCTCCCTACAGGTAAAGGAGTTTTGTTTCCTGCCTGCTGTCACGATGAGATGTGTATTGCCCCCCTGCCAGTGCAAAAACCCACTCCAGTGACATGCACATCACGGAGCAAGGCTGGGAATACCTTTTCAAAATGAGCTTGGATGATGTTGGCCTTAGAAACCAGACGATTCTTAAAATCACTCAGGCAGTCGTCCCGGAGGCGGAGGGCCTGCTTTTTGGTTATCTTCTCTGGGCTGCCAATTTGGATAAGAAAAGGTGCCAGGTAATCCAGATCCTGCTCCTTTTGTCCTGGGAACTCATCCTTCTTTGCCTTCACCTGAAGGGGGAAGGACAGAAAGAGTCACAGTCCATCTGCTTGTTTCCCAAACACCCTTAATAAGGCAAAATAAAAGCAAAGGCCTAAACTCCCGCAACCCAGTGGTGGAAATGATGTTTCCTTTTGCTATAGTTTGACCAAATCTGTAGCTTTTCATTAGATGCACAGCGCTAATGTGTTTTTCATTCCGTCATTTATTTTTTATCACCCTTTTTAATATCTTTCCTAATTTCCTTGACTGCAGAGATTTATCTTACATAAAATGTGCAAGAAGGGCTCCAAAAAAGGCATTTGTATTTGGATGGGATATTTTGAGTGCTATTAATTTGTAGGCTGGCAAATAGCTGATTCTTGGACCTTTGCCTCTGTGCTTCACGCCAGATGTCTGGCGTATAAAACCCAGTATCACCTCTTATAACCTCTCCAACCAGGAAAGTTCAGTCTAAACATCATTCACAAGAAACATAGCAGAGATTTTAAAAAGCTGGAAGTCATTATTCTTCAAGTATTTTTTTTATTTGCTCACAAAACGTTCATAAGGTAATAATTCCCTGAGAGGCACCCTGAAACAAAATTGCCTTTGCAAATAATGAAAACAAAAAACCCAACTGATTCATAGAGGGACGAAATGTGCAAAGATGTGCACCTACACCTGATGAAAAGAGAAAGGGCAATAAAGATGCAGCTTTGACTCTGTTATCACACTCCCCCCCCCCAATCTCTATTATCATTAAAATAATTAACAAGGATTAGTTATTGTTACCTAAATAAAATAAAACAACTTTTTCTCTCTCTCTCTGATGTGGCCACAGAGCCAGAAGGTCATAACGTGGCCATGTTCTATTTTCAACTTGCTGGGATTTGGCCCTGTATCTTTTAATAACACTAAAAGATCTTCAGAGCTAATACGTCAGACAGAAAATGCTTGCGCTGGATTTAATCTGTGTGCATGTAATTAATACTGGGATTAGTAAAGCCCACCTACCATGGCTTCGTACTCTTGTCTTTTCCTTGCATTTCTCTCTGTGTCATATATTGAAGCTGACAGTTTAATGTCTGCTTCTTCATTCCCACGGGTCTCCAGAATTGTTAGCACCTTCCAAGCAATGAGAAGAGAGACACCTCAGCTTTCCCACCGAGTGACAGCGTTTCCACACGCTCACAGAGCAGATGCTGTGCGCCACGAGTGTAGCACAGGGTTAAATATGTCCCAGACCTTTATGAAAAGGTTCATCTGGAACTGCAGAAACAGCTTTGGCTTTTTGCTTTGTCGCAGCAGTACGCGGGACACACGGCACGAGCAACAGCAAGATTTGGTCTGTGAATACCTCAAGACTAAGAAATCTGGTGAGGTCATTCATGAAGTCACAGTGTAC
The DNA here is from genome assembly GCF_951394365.1 of Tetrao urogallus. Lineage (NCBI taxonomy): Eukaryota > Metazoa > Chordata > Aves > Galliformes > Phasianidae > Tetrao > Tetrao urogallus. Next base: position 17,080,642 of record NC_136825.1, read on the forward strand.
GCTCTCCACAATTCTGAAAAACATTGCAAGCTTTTTCTTTGCTATTATTAATATTCTGCATGCTGTTGTTGTGCATTCCTCTCCAGGGGTTTTCCTTTCACAGAAAAACCATTTAAAAACCAATCAGATCCAATGGCTCTGTCTCCACTTGCTAGGATGACTGAATTTATCGTGAAGTCACCACGAAAACTTCTAAGAACATGAATTTGTTCCACCAGTCACAGTATGATCAGCAGTACAAGCAGTGTATTTTGTGAACTAGTTCCCTACAGTTGTTCCTACAAAAAAAATCACTTTGATATTGCTGTTACAGTTTCCTGGAAATGCCTTGCAATTAGATTACATTACATACAACATCCTTTCTTTTTGGTTTCATTCCCAGGCAAGAAAACAAACAGATCTACTCCTGGATGCCCCAGTTCACACGCTGTTATTTCTCTCTGAAACCATTTCCATCCCTCAGAACAAACAGAGCAAGACTTGGGAAGCGTGTGACTCTCCATATGTTATACAAGATCTGTATTGAACAAGGGACAGGTTGCAAACTTGGTCATTCAGCATGCAGACCAGCTTCACACCACCAGAGTTTTATTTTTATCACAGCCTAAGCTGAATGAGGCTTTGGCAACCTGTCAAATGAAACCAGCTTCCACTCCTGACCGTGCTGACAGCAGTGAGGACGGCTCCCTCCTACCTCTGCTTGAGTTCTCCAGACTTGTTGCTTCAGCTGCTTCTCTTCCTCTGTTAGCTCTCGCAACAGTTTGTACAGGTGAACCAGCTTTGTGTGCTGCTCAGAGGACCCTGCCTGGAAGCAGATAAGCTAGTGAAAGGCAGTATTGTTGTCTGGGTACGTGGGACCAAGTACTTTGCAAACATAAACTGGCACCATTCTGCTAAGTCAATATAAGGACTCTGCTTTACACCACAAAAACATCCAACCCATTGTCAGTAGTTGACTAGAGTTCACCTAGACTTTGAGCCCAGCAGTAATGCCAGCCAGATTGCATGTCCTACACCTCTTTGATGATGCTCCTATTATTTGGCTGAGACTGTTTTTACAGGGTTAGAGATGAAATGACAGCGCTCCAGCATTTGCATCTCCCCGGAAATATAAACTAAAAAACATATATTAATAGCATATCTATTTTGGTAATCTTATTTCCTATGCATAATTGTGCAGCATTGCTGCAGATGATGCAGGCAGACTTCTTCCTCTGACTACAGACTCACATCAGAGATGTTAATACAGTGACCTCTCCATGAATGAGAGAATTTGGCATAATGACAGTACTTTTTCTGGGGTATCTTTTATTTAAAGCTGTCTGTCTGTCTATCTATCAGCAATAAATAAAGCCTTGGTATCTTGTCTGAATTTGCAGAGTAAGCTGGGGATGATTTAAACAACAGCGTGACCCGAGCTTTGTGATCTATGGTAGAAATTGAGTTTAAATCTGCTCCTGCTTTTCTGCTGTGGTCTCTCTAAGAGAGAACAGCAAAGGAAATTTCAACTTCCCTGTCATGGATCTGCAGGATTGAGACAAACAGCTGCTGAATCAGCATCTCGCAAGATCTCAGTGGCCACATACACTACCTGATGAGCAGATGGGGGAGAGGCTGAGCACGAATATGCCATGCCATGCCACGCTTCCACTGACACTGCACCTACCCTTTGCGTCCCCATGGCCCAGAACAGCTCCTCAATCCAGGTAGATTTTCTCCTTACCTGGTATGTGATGCACATTTCTGGGGTCATGATTTCACTTTGCTTCCTATAGCTCTCCTCTGGTTTGAAGAAGTCCTTCTTTGAAGCTGTGATGTACTTATCCTTGAGGTGGTATGTCAGTTGGATCATCTCCTCTTCCATCAGGAAGACACGTTCTGCCACGTCTTCATCAGCAGGCTTTTGTAGGTTTCTGTGGAAACACTCCTTGATTTGCTAAGTGAAGAGAAAGAGATGGAAGCAAGTTAGACCACAGAGAAAAATGGCAACGTTTGTGAAGAATTAAATCAAAGCTCAAGACAAAAACTGGGCCTTTTTGCTCAATTTAGATGTGACAGCTACTCCTAAAGCCTTGGCTCATGGTTGGTCCCTGAAAAAAAAACAAAACACAAAGCTGCTTAAAGCAATACAGACTCCTATTTGTGGAGCTGAGCATGCTCTTCAAGCTCAAAGTTAGCTTGGGATGCATCTCAGTCTGATGGAGCTGTGAGAAGCAAGGTATTCTGAGCACAACAAAACACCCCAGATTCCCCAACAAAAAGAAGGGGGAAAAAAAGCATGTTTGGTGTTGACCCAAAGGCCACTGCCTTGGCAGATGAAGTGTCTGAGCCATACCAGCAGATGTCAGATTTCCTCTCTCATCTGTTCTCCCCATCAGACCTGACTGGACAGAGGTACCTGCTTGTAACAGCATTGTGGGACACTTTGTCAGCATCACAAAAGATTCGTTTGGGGTCAGAACAAAACACTGTGGAGTCTTGAGAAAATTTCCTTCCGAAATCATCGTTAAGCTATTTTTCTTTCCTCTGACACACATTTTCCAGGTCATAATTTCCTGGTTTCACTCAAGTTCTCCATGTGTTTTGGGACAAATGCATACACTGTGGCTGTGTCAAGCAAGCAATTGAAAGACACAGCAGCTGAACAAGACTTGTATGCTTCATCTGGAGTTTTGCCTTGGTTGTGTCCACTAAGAATGAACCTAAGGCCTCAGGCAGCATGTTTTGCAATGTATAAATATCACTGTGACAGATATTTTTCTGTTCCTGTCTTGGCCGTACCACTATAGGCCGGGAGTTAACATCAGTTCTGGTGCCAACCAAAGTTACTTTCTTTCTTTTAGAGCGAAACTCTGTGTGCTGGAAGTACTTGAAGTCATCTCGCCCCACAAAGTACTCTTTCATCTCGTTGTCATTTTCAGCACGTTTCTGGAGGCCATCGACTCGTGTCTCAGTGTAGAACTCCATCACACGTTCAGTCTGTGGGCTCATTGACTTATAGGTGTGTACTAAGGACACAAAAGAGATTGCGTACGTTTTCACAACTGGTCATCACAATACTGGTGAAGTACAGGCACATCCAGAGAAATACAGGCACATCCAGAGGAAGTCTCATTTTCTTGAGCAGCGAACAAATCAAATGCACCAAAGAGTGTGGGAAGGGAATGTTATATCCTTACTGCTGATTACCAGTATACCATGGCCTGAGGATGGCAGAACAGCTTCTCAGGGCCGCTGCCTTCCTCACACAGCAAGGTAGTGGTGAGTAGAGCCTGGACTCTGCTCTTTCCACACCAGAAACTGGGCAATCTCTTGGGGAGAAATACTGCTTCAGTAGCACATCTGATGCAGGACTTTGTCTTCTACAGCTGCATAACACTGAGAGACTGAATATAATCCCAAGGAGACAGTTTTCAACCTTACTGGTAAAAGTATATATCACTATATATGATACAGATGTCACCTTCTGTCATGCTGGGAAAGTGTTGCCCAGGACTGTAAGCACAACCAACCCAATTCTCTACTTTCAGAGACTATATTATTAATCGATGCAATTCATCCTAGATGCTTGCAGACCCGTTGCTTCAGGCTTTTGCAACTACTAGAACAGATTCCCATAATGTCTTGGTTGCCCAGATGAACTAGAATACCTTTGAGACCGAAGAGGTGTCCTGGGCTGAAGTACTCTGTGGTCAACTGTGTTTGTTTATTCACTTCTCTCACATCCAACATGTCTTCACGGTTTTTGAACCACTCTTTCACTTCTACTGCTTTGGTATCTGGCAGGAGACATGCAATTTCACAGCCTCACGTCACCCAGTTGGAAGTGGTGGGATTCATCTGATATCTGTGCAAGCAGCCCACACAGTCACTAGAATTGGCTCTGTGCACTGGGGCACTTTATAGATTAATCCTAATAGATGAATTCTAATCTACTGTGATGACTTATACCATAAAAAGACTTATTCCTCTTTGTCAATAGAAACTAAAGTCAGCAGCTCAGGGGGAGAAGGTGAGATAAATTCCATCCTCTTACAGTTTGAGTCTGCGTAGACGGTGAGCCGTTTCACCAGCCCATTTCCATTGGAGTATGGTGGCCATTTCTCCAGCTTTGCCTTCTTGTAGAGGATCACCTTCCTCCCCTGGGAACAGCGAGTCTCAAACTCTGCAGTAGGCAAGGGAGGTGTCAGAAAGATTGGCAGGCAGCCCCATATGCATAGTGGTAACAGAAAGTCCATCCCAGGCAAAACCATTCAGTTAGCAGGAAAGGTGTGTGTGTCTATGGGGACCACCCATCCACAGTGAGACAGTGCATGGAAGGTGCATTCAAACCAATAGCAAGTGCATGCCTTGATCTACTGCACTTTGCTGCTGTACCTCAAACATCCTGAAGGCAGAATTCTTCCAGATCTACTAAAAGATTAGCTGGAAGGCAAGCGAAAGGCAAAGAGCGCGCACCTTTGGGAGATATCTGAATTGGAGCTACCCATGACGGTGGCATGGCAAAACTTATCTCCTCCTCCTCCTCCTCTTCTTCCTCCTCCTGTTGAAACAAAAATTTCCACTTTTGGTAATTGCTCTGACAGTGCCAGGCCTTCTGCTTCTGGAGAATGCACTGCAGCAATCAGCGAGCAACTCACACGAGGCCACATTTTGTCCTGTGCAACAGTGGCACAGTTACGTGCTGTAACAATCACACACAGCCAGAGGGCAGGAGCAAGCAGCATGCTGCAGTTTTTCAGGGAAGGTGAACTTTATTGCATCCCTGCATTCTTGCTAGCACATCTTATTCCAAGCCTAAGGAAATGTGGCTAACACTTACGCTGGGCAGGTTATGAATGTGACTTTTGCCATTCAAACTAATGACCAGTTTATTTTATACAGACCGTGGAAGAAGTTTTGATCCCTGGTGATGAACAAAAGCTGGGAAGATTAGATATGAGGAGGGAATGTGTTGTTATCAGTGTTTCCCCGTGGTGCTGTGCTGGCGTAATGCCTGCTTTATCATATTTTGTTCTGCCAGCAAGACAACATAACATTTATACACACTTTATTTCTACATTTGGTTGGCAACTTGTAAGAGCTGTCTGCTGACCAGCAGAGAGAGGATGCTCAGAAAATTTTTGTTTTAATTTGATTTTTCTGAAATTCCTTTGTCCCAAAGGTCAGTGCACTGGAAGGCTGAGTGCTAACCATTCAGGTCACTCACCATGTCATCCATGTTCCTATCAAACAGCTCATTTTCCTTCTCAGCACCCAGGAGCAGCTGAAGAGGCTTGTCAGTCTCTGAAAGCATGATTTCCCAGTGGACAGCATCACTCAAATCAAAGACAAGATCCTAGGCCAAACAGAAGAAATACAGAGCAGCCTCAAGGGCCTGACACTAAACTCAACACTGCTTCTGCACACCTGCAGACTCTGGGCCCCCTGGATCTTAGTGGCTCACTGCTGGGATGCCAAAGACTGGCTCTTTGCCTGGAAGGCTACTGGTCCTTTTCCTCATGGTACCACTGCCAGGGAAATACTTCTGCTTCCTTCCTTGACTCATGCATGGTCCCAGGGTCATGCAGATGGGCCTAAAGTGATTCTGATTTAGCCCCTCTCCTTCCAGCCTTTCTATCAGCTGGGCAGTAGCTAGGGTGTGAGAAGAGCCAAATCAAGATCTTTCCTACCCTGAGCTGTACTTAACAGATTTTACCCTAAAAGTTCTTTTTGGGAGAATGGTTGTCCAGCCAGCCTCCAAAGCTGATATTCCAGTGTAGGGTCAATAGGTATGATCCATATTTGCTAGCTCAGAGAGTGGGATGGCAGGAACTAGCTCCAGGTACCAGGTCTGATGTCTAAGCAATCAGAATTCTGTGCCCAGAGCCAGTGCAGGGGAATAGTGACTAGAAACCTGGATCACCACTGATTTCGGACTCCCTCAGGGCTCAGCCTGACTGTCCCTTTCAGGTGCAGGGGTGTTTTAAGAGCTCACTACCTTGCAGCCGTTCCGGCAGTCCTGCATGTTCACCCAGTAGTTCTTGTGGTTCCAGACACTCTCAATCCCAAGGAACTGCTCATCCATGGTGCTATGGCTGTTCCCCGTGAAGGGATCAATGAAGAAAGTTTCGGGAACCTCTCTCTTGCCAGACAGAACCAAAACCCACGCATGCACCCGTAAGCCACACAAACGGTCACGTGTGGGCTCTTCTGCTTCCTGTAGTCCAGAAGATAGAGCAGTAATTATTGCTACTTTATTGCCACTTTAGTCCAATCCACCAGCAATCTTATTCTTTCCCCTGCCCAACTCTGAAGACCTCCAAACCCTTAATTCTCTTCAGAACAGTGATGCAGTACATGCTCAGTGTTTATTCCTCTGCTAGCACACACCGTGTTTCCAGAAACTATGTGCTCATGGCCAGAATCTGAGTTGTACTGTACTGCATGGAGGGTCATGAGCTCCTTTCTTTGGTCAGCTATTACCCACGTCTCAACTCTTACCCATGTCTCACTCTTGCTAATGGAGTTTGAGAGTAGGGTAGACCTTGCTAACTCACCATGCCCCTCTCTTCTCTTTCCTTTTTCTCAATAGCTTCTGTTTCTGCTTTCTTCTTGGCCTCCTGCTGAAGCTCAAACTTGCTGCACATGTCTGGGGGGGACTTAACTCTATATTTGTTAGACTTCTTCACTTCTTCTTTTGGGACCTGCCTCCACAAAAGCAAGAAATTGCTGTTAAACCCAGCAGGAATCAAGAAAAGGGAGAAAGCACAGGCAAACTGTTGCTCTCTTTACATGAGTAGCATGATTAGAAAGCAAGCAGGCAATGGGGCTGGGCGCCCCACAGCCTGCCATCACACTCATTCTTATCACACAGTGGACACACCAGAGATGCCAGCTTCACTGGCCTCCAGTGTGCTTTGTCTTTCTCACCAATGTCATGGTTTTCTTATCAGAACCAGACACCCAGGCTCCCCCCTGCCTGCTCGCTGCAGGTCTCCTCACCTCCTGTGGCTTCCTGAGCAGTGGGCATTCCTCCAGAGTCTCATCCAAGCTGCATATGTCGTGGGTGGCATACCCATTCACACAGTAGGCATCGTACCCAGCTCCAATCAGCATGGAGCACAGCAGCACACTGAAGTCAAAGCAGTTCCCTCGCTGGTACTTCAGGATGGTAGTTGGGGAATAGAGTGAAGAGGGCTTGAAAGAAAGAGATATCTGTTCACAGCATTTGTCTTCTGAAGCTGAAACAAGCCCCGGGAACGAGAGAGAGAGGGCATTGCTCATATCCCTGGGCACTGCATCCATAGGGAGTCTGTTCAAATGAAACTCATACATAAACCACAGATGCTAAAAGTTCCTTCCAAAGTAATGTGGAGAAATTCTGACCCTAAATCTTGTGCATATTTAACCATAGGGAGAGATGGGCAGGACAAATTTGCCAGGCTGCTGAGAATCTAATGCTAACCACAATACCAAAATGGGGCTTATCTCCATTTCCAGCCGGTCTGCCTGCAGCATTTCAAAGCAAAAGACCCATAACCTAAATTATAGCACAAAGGGAACATACTTCCTTTTGGTCCTCACTCCCCAGGCAAAGGGAACAACACACAAAGTGAATATAGAGATATTCTACTTAAACCATCTATGCCCAGATATCAGACTGAACCTTAGGTTTGATCAGTCTTTGTCCACTAAATCAACACACATTCTTGACACCAAAGTGTCTCTTGAGACCCTGAGACTCTTGGGACACACCTGACCAGCGTGGAGCTCATGTAGATTGTTTGGAGCACACTGAAGGATATCAGCAGTCCTTGCTAACAAAGACTAGTTAGCCCCTTTGCTTTTGCTGGTTCATACCACCCCCAGGACATTGGCATCATCTCTTCTTGCTACTCTAGGGGGATTGCCCAAGTAATTGTGAGGTGCTGGAGGGACAAAAGGACTTTGTAAATCCCAGCCCCTCAGGTTTCCACATTGCGTACTTCTTTCACCTCCATCGTGGGGCTGTTTCTGAAGGGACTGCAGCCCTTTCTTACCGGTGTGAGAGGGCACTTGAGGGGCTCCATAGTGAGATAATCAGAGACAAAGCTGGCACAGCCATCCCAGTGGTACAGCTCTGTGTAAGGCAGCAAGGTTGGCCTCACTGTTGTGCTCACAAACTTCTGTAAGGCACCAAGAGGACTTTGATTAGCCAACAGATTACTGGTGCAGTTTCTTGTCCAAAGTAATCCTCAGACAACCCCTGGTTGTTGCAGCTTACACTCAGGACTTCCCTGGAGCATACCAACATACCGATGGCACACCTCATCACCACTCAGAATTGGAAATGCATGGAGTTAAGATGCTTTGTGCCAGTAGACACTCCTGTTAGAAGCTAATCTCAGCCACACTGCAGATGTGAGCCAGATCTCTTAGCTTTCATGTGAGACAAATAGCTACTGCACTTTCTGGCTTCTATATCCTCTGGCATTTATTTATTTATTTGTCTGGTATGACATTTATATAATAAATGTTGGAGGAAGCTGATCTAAAGGAGCAATTCCACACACTCAGGGCAGCAACAGGCCCATGACTATACAAAAACTGTGCAGCTTGGGCCCATCTCCACACCTCCTTTACCTCCACGCCACATTCGTTGACAGGGTGCAGGAAGAGCGGCTTGCGTTCAGGGCAGAGGTGAGCAAACTGCTGGTGGTAATGGTGAGCAATGCGCAGCAGCTTCTTTTCCCTTGGGGAATTCACCTTGTATGAGTCTGGTAACTGGGACGTGTTGATGCTGTTCCAGTCAAAATCACTTGAGAGGCAGAAGGAGGCAGAGAAACACAGGTAATAAAGTGGGGAGCGATTTAGACAGGATGATCTGCTATCAAAATACAGGAAGGGCTCCCTGCTGGAAAAAAAATGGGGCTATATCCAAGAAGAGATTGTTTAAAGTAGGTGTGATTTTGACATAGTCAAGCTTCTCTGGAGTGATGGCAAGCTAACGAAGACCGAGAGGACTGGGGGATCTTTATACAGTGTTTTGATACAGTATTGAATGGATGGAAAATGAAGTGATTTATCTTGTCTTACTCACAGACATGGACAGCTCACCAGGCTCAACTAAATTTGCTCCCCCCACCCTGCCTTGCACAAACAACCTCAGCACCAGCTACAAGCATGCAGCTTCCCCATGGACCCCCCGCAGGACTGTCTCTGCTCATCCCAGTGACTGACACACATGTGCAACTTACGGTACATCACTTGCAAAGCTGACTTGTTCCACAGACAGCTTTGTGTCCATGTCATGAAGCTCACTGCCGACCTCCAAAGCCTTCAGCTCTTCTTCCTTTTGCTCCTCTTCTTCTTTCTCCTCTAGGACCTCCATTTCGCTTCCTCTACAGAAATACATGCAACCAGATGGGACCAGGTGTATAGGAACACCAAAACTCGGGGTGCAATGGTTCCCATTTCTGTGACTCTCGTGTACAAGCACTGAACTCGAGTTAAGGCTGGGCAGGTGGAACACAGGGCATGGGGCAGCCGGTGGGATGGGGATTTGTTTGGTGGGTGCCACGCCACAGCCTCAGGCCTTGTTGTGGCTGGCCCTCCAAGGAACGCAGCCAGAGCTGCTGGGGAGAGGGTTGTTTGTAGCTGCCTCAGCAGCAGAGCAGCCTCCAAGGCCGCAGCGCTGCTCCTATCGCCTATTTAGGTTTCAGGGAGGCTGGGGGCCGTCCTTTTCCCTCCCTGCGGTCAGGCTGACCCTCTGCAGAGCACATGGGGCACGACGGACCTTGTGGCTGGGGGCACGAAGTGGGGGAATTCCAGGGCCCAGCACCGCACCCAGTCTCTGCCATCCTGCAAGGATCCCTCCGGTCCCTTCAGCCCCACAGCCCCACCAGCCCCGCACCTCTGTTGTCTGCCAAAGCCTCGCCGCCGGGCCTGGTCACCATGGCAACGTCCACGCACCCAGCAGCCTTGGCGCGGCCTGCGGCCTCCCCCGCGGCCCAGCCCTGGGCCTCCCCCGCCCTATGGAGGCGGTAGGCCCTGAGCTGCCCCCCGGGGTTCCACAGCCCCCTCGGCTGCCCCAGTTTTGCTCACCACTCACTTCAGCACCTCCATACACAGCCTGGCTGCGGCAGGTGCCTCAGCAGCCCCAGAGCAAATGGGCTGGGAGCTGTGGGTCTGGGCCTGGGTCTGGGCCTGGGCCTGGGCCTGGGCCTCCTCTGCCCACTCCAGGCTGCAGGACTGCCCCTAAACTCATGGGTTCCACTGCTTATGAGTGTGACAGGAGGCTTGTTTTTTTTAAGTGGTGGTTCTTCAGACAGAAGAACTAAGCAGCTGCTAAGCACCGCTTCATTTCTGCGTTTTCTCTGTGTTAGGACAAGCCTGCCCTGCTCACAGGGGGCACACAGGGGCAGTGAGGTGTGCCATGAACAGTGCTGGGCATGCAGGCAAACCGCAGTCAGATGTTTTAAATCATTCTGCGCTTTCTGTAACAAGCAGTTTACACAGCGTATCAAGTAGCATCACTGTGAGTGATCACTGTCATAATCGTTTCACAACGTGTGGCAGGACCAAGCCCTTATCCCAGTGTCTGTCATAGCATCCCTCACCAGATCTGAGATTTCAGAAGTCACTAAAAGCCAGAGCACGTGTGTGTGGATGGGAAATCATGTGTGTTCATGTGTGGAAGGGAAACCATGTGTACAGAGTGCACAGTTGTTGGCCTCTGCATGTACCACTATGGTATCTGCTGTTCCTGCTGAGGCGAAGCAGGTGCCACAACAGCAGGTGGATGCCTAAAACCCCAGGAAGCAGGTGATGGTGCAGACAGAGGGATATTGCAGACGCTGCTCCTGGTTGGAGTCCCATCAGGGCTGTGATTTGGGTCAGCGTTCACCAGCCCTGAGCTAATCAGAAGGGCCATGCTGGAGGACGCATTTTCGGAGAGCTGTTTGCTCCCCGTCTGCTGCTGGCTCTTGTGCAATCGCAGAGGCAGCGTGTCTGCGTGGGGGAGCAATGAGCTGCTGGGAGGTGATATAAGGCAGGCAGCTGGGAGCACGAGAAGGACCCAGCTGGCTGCGGGTGGGCAAGTGTGGATTGGTCTGGCAATGGTGAGTAGGATAAGAGCTTTGTGTTGAGGATGTATGCAGTCCTTGGGCTGGTGAGCACGATGAGAGCAGCTAGGAGCTTTTTGTTGAGGCTGCTGCAGCCATGGGTGGCACATCTGAGAGAAGGTTTGCAGAGCTGCCCAAGGCAGTTGTGCCAAGTTGGGAACAGCCCTGCACTTGCTGTCAGCATAGTTCTGGCAGCAGCAGGAGCCAGGTTTCCACTGAAGCTAGAGGACCGTGCTTTGGGGCCATGCCTCGCATTGCAGATGGGGCTCTACATCCCCAGGGCTTTGCATCCTCCTTGCCCAGATTTCTGGTTGCAGATGCTCAGGGTAGGGCTGAGGGAATAAACAATTTGCTGCTAGACCAGAGTGTGGCAGTCCTAAGCTTTTGTCTTTGGCATTGCCCTGCTGTGGGGACATATGCAGCCAGCAGCCCCAGGTGACTCATATCCACAGTTCTGATAAGGGTCCTGGGCTTATCCTGCACCACGTCATTAATTTCTCTAAGGAAACATGTTATCTGACCCAGGCTTGGAGGTTGACTTTATCTGTGTCTTCATGACATAAATTTTAGTTATGTTCAAGGTTTGATTCTTTTCTTTTAATCCCATTGTCTCTCCTGTTGTGGATGTGGGTTACTGGAAACGCAAGCACAGCCTCATAAGACCTAAATCTTCACATTAGAACTATGATTAGAAAGGTTAGAGGGAAATTCCTTTTCACTTATGGGAGCCTGGGCTGAGAGGATTGCTGTTTTGGCCCTTTGGGATAGGAAATTACTTCATACCATTGAACCTACAGTTTTTGGAGGAAATACAATATAGAAATTATTGTACCCATGTTTGAGGGCTGGCTCTGAGTGATTGCCAACACCTCTGCAATGAGGACCTGCTGAAAACCTGCATTACCCAGAGCCTGATTGTTCTTACAGGAAGGGACTGTGACATATTTGCTGCTGTTCTCTGCCCTGCGCCTGGCTGGCTGCGAAGGCAACAAGAGTGAGTCTCCTTGTAAGCTGCCCTGTGCAGTTATAGATGGGGAAATGGAAAGGAGAGGTCAGAGCCTCTTCAGCCCTTGTGAGCAGTGGGGTGAGCTTGCTCTCATTCTCTCGAAGGTTAGATGTTCCTGCTGCATTTCAGCTTGCTTGCATTGCCTTCCCTGCAGGTGAGCTGGCAAGCCCTCACAGCTCGACAGGAAGGTTTGCCCTGCGTGCCAAGAGGAGCTCAGACGCCTGCCTGCCCAACCCATGCCAGCACCATGGGGGCTGCCAGGTGATAGAGGACAGACCCATCTGCAGCTGCAAACCTGGCTTCACAGGGGCGTTCTGCCAAGGTACAGCCCAGGGTGCTGGCAAGCTCAGTTTGCCCACAGGCACCAAAGGGAAAGGTGATGGGCAGGGTGGTGTTCCTGCCTGGTTGCCTTGGTGGATTGCAGAATTCTAAAGACAGTCCTCCCCCAGAGGGAGCCAGACCTGTGATGTCTGCCTGTGATGTCTTAGCTTGACGACTGTGTCCATTCAAAGTAGCAGCAGTTGCAGATTTGTGCAGGCTTAGGCAATTAGCAGTAAATGTCAGATCCTCATTAAATTCAGCTCATTTCCAAAGGTTTGTCTTTTGCTTTCCCCCGGTGTCTCTGAAGACCCCTACCAGCAGCCTTCCATGAGGTTGGGATGAGGGTCTGTTGAGCTCGATAGGACTGTGTCATCCCATAGCTGACTTAGGGCTCCTTCAGGCATCTTCCTTATTGCTATTGCAGATGGCTTTTTCCCCCAGATGTGGTCCTGAAGTTGGCCTGTGAGGAAGAGCACATGAAGATGATGGTGAGGAAGGAGGTGTTTGAACTGCTGAAAATCCCCCGGGAACTTGTCCACCTGAAGAACCAGGCATGCAAGGTTTCAGAAAGGGAAGAGGAGGGTGAGCTGTTTTTTGCAGCCACTCTCACAGGTGAAAACCACACTGCCTGTGGATCAATAATTCAGGTGAGGATCCAGCACGGAGCCTGTGCTGAATAGCTCTGAAGCCAAGTGAGAAGAAATATGCTGAATGGGGACAGCCCTGGAGTCTTTCCCTTTTTTATCTGGCACTGTGAAGCTCTCTTTCCCCTTGGGAGGCTTCCCTGGGGGCTGTTAGAAAGCTCTTCTGCCTCCACCAAACCACTGCTGGCAGCACATCTTATCTTGTGCAGCGGAGCATGGAAGTCTCCGTGTGCTCTTTAGGATAAGAGCCTTCAGCTTTCTGGCAGGATCCTCTGAGCTCTGCAGACCTGCCTATAGTCAGTACATCACTTAACTCATTAGACTGTGCTGTACTCTGTACACGAGCTCAGGTATGGTTTCTTTGTCATTCCAGCAAAACAGCTCCCATGTGTCATACTCCAACATCATTGAGACAGCGAGGGAAGCACACAGGGGTGTGATCTCCAGGAGCTTTCAGCTGGAGGTGCATTTTTCCTGCGTCTATGCCTATGAGCAGGTGGTGAAGGTGCCATTTGCCCTCATCCCTGTCGACAAGTGAGTGGTCTCTCTTCACCTTGCTGCTGAGATGGTGTATCCAAGCTTGTGGAAAAATAGATGCCTTTGATGAGATGATCTGTAAAGGCCCTGGGGAGCCACCAAAGAGCTCTGAGACCAGTATCACATCACAGTGCTTCTCTTTCTCTTCCCCACGAGGGTCCCGTGGTAGTTTTTCAGAACAAGGTTTGGGCCTTGGGTAGGGGCACGTGTAATCTGCCTTTCTCCTACCTCCATGACTAGTTGGGCCAACTCCATATGGGATCTGGGGTCAGCGAACACGAAGAGCCTGTGCCAGCCCTGCTGACCTGACGTGGCTGTTCACGAGCTCTCTTCTCTCCTCACAGGCTGGTGCAGTTCATGGTCAGAGAAGGGCACTTCAACGTCAGCATGAGGCTGTACAAGACCGCATCCTACCTGGAGCCCTACCGGCTGCCGACTGCGGCCGTGCCCATCACTGACACGCTGTATGCCATGCTGAAGATAGAAGGGCAGCACCAGCTCCGGTACTTCCTGCTGAGTGTGGAGGACTGCTGGGCCACGCCGAGCTCAGACCCCTACCAGGATGTGCGACATGAGCTCATTGAGCAGGGGTGAGCATTCCTGGTCTCCTTGCTGTGGGTGTCCCAAACTGGGGTGTCCTTCTTTTTTTTGCCTGCTGACCGTGCTATTTCGCCCCAGGTGTCCCCATGATGAGACAGTGACATACTTGAATGCCATTGGAGAGAGCACCACAGCCAAGTTCAGCTTCCAGATGTTTCAGTTTGTCGGGTACCCCAAGGTGTTCCTGCACTGCCGTGTCCGGCTGTGTCTCCCTGACGGCCCTGAGCCCTGTGCCAAGGTCAGTTCTCAGGAGTGACTTGGGGAGAAGCAGGTTAAGGTTCCTTTGTTAACCAGCTCCTGTCCCATGTTCTGGGGCTAGCCATTCTCCTAGGCTGCACCACAGCTGTGCCTCTGCTGGGGCAGAACACCAGGGTAGCCTGCCCCCCTGGCAGGCACTGACCCCACAGGAGAGCTTCTTCCCTGCTCTCTTCCCTTCCTTTTATTCTGTTAACAGCAATGTCCCACTCTCTGGAGGAGCAAGCGGGAGCTGGCAGATGACTACAATAAAATTGTCTCCTATGGACCCATCCACCTGCTGGCTGCTCCTTCCCTGAGAGCGGAGAGCCATCATCCCAGGGCTGACCAAAAGGAGCTGAAGGGTACGTATGCCACTCCGGGGAGGACTGGGGCCAGCTTGGGGGACCCAGACCAGTAACCAACCTTTCTTCTCTTTGTTGGACCCAGCCTGTGGCTCCCTGGGATCTTCATCCTGCTGTGTGTTCTTGGTGTGCTCACTGTGGCTGCTGCAGCTGTCAGTGTGAGAAGATGCACGGTGTAGAAAATAGCCAGTTTCAAATAAATGTGGCAGTGGCAGAGAGGCTCTTCTCTGTGTCTTTACAGAAGTTTAGAGGAAGGAAATTCAAATGTTGCTCAAAGGATGAGTCACATCAGGGTGTTTCTGTTCACTGAGCATCTTTTGAACGTTCCCACGCCCTCCTGGCCCACGGTGAAACAAGTACCGAGGAGAGCTGAGCAGAAAGGGCTGCTCTGGGGTGGTGAGGTGGGATGCCTCATGGGGTCCAGTACCCTCTCATGAGACAGGGCTCAGCTGTTGGGCTCTGCAAGACCCGGCAACCCAGCTGTAGCAGGGCCTGCCTGCAGGCATGGCATAGAGCTTCCAGAGAGCAAACAGAGCAGCTAGATTTTTTTTTCCTGAAGTCCTTCTTGTCCTTCTTACGCTGGGCAGGTGGTTGGTTTTGGAAGGAGGTGGGGAGATGGAGATCTGTGCCCACCAGATGTGGGCTTTGCATGGGAATTGCTGAATCACGGCCTGAGCCTCTGATTGACCACATGAGGTGAGCACTGAGTCAGCCCTGAGAGCACAGGTGAAGGCAATTCTGTGCTACTGGAAGGGGTGGAACCTGGCTCCACCTCTCCTAGACCCCATTTAAGAGCTGACTGCCAGGGGGGAAGGATCTCTTGTGGAGATCGCTCCTCTTGGAGTCTTCTTAGTGAGCCTAAGGATGAAGGTAAGCTTTCCATCCATTCTTATTTAGTGTGATAACCTGTTTAGCCTACCTTTCCTGTATATTTCTTAATTATAACATCTGTGTATTCATTGATTACACAGCATGGAACCACAGTTGGCATAGCATTAGCAGAGAAAGGACTGCTCTGTATGTACAAGTGTGTGTACACACATGTGTCCACACAGATATCTTCCCCTGCATGACAGTGAATTGCTAGAAAGATTTTGGTTCACCAATACATCTAAGTGGAGAAAACTATAAATATTGTTCACCTGTCACCATCAAAAGTGAAATCCATAATGCTTAGCTAGCTAGCAGAGTTTTAATGCTAAAACACAGGCATGGATTGGCCAATACAACAGCTCTCTGTGAGAGGCTGAGCTGATGTGTGTGCATGCACATATGGTGTGGAGGGGATGGTGTAGCTCAGGGTGCAGCAGGCTGTGCATCTCCAGGCTGATCTAGTGCCCAATTCCCTCTCTTCTGCTGGGGTAAGGCTGTAGGCTGAATGCAGATGGCTTGCAGGCTCCAGCAGGAGGCACTGGGGAATGAGACTTCCCAGGGCATGCAGAAGGGAGGGAGGTGACTGGAGCTCCTTGGACCAAGCTGGCCTCCAGGAGCCAAAGGGCAGCCGGGGCAGATCACACCCCCCAAAGAGTAAAATGAGGAGTGGGTGAGAGCAGGGGCCACGCTGGTCAGCCAGGGTGCCCAGCTGCCCATGCAGGCCTTGCTCTCACAGGAAGCCATGTGCTTTGGGCTGGGAGCTGGCAGGCAGAGAGGGAAGGCCCAGCAGCTATCCCTGTGACACAGCCATGGTTTTATCATTCCTCACGATGTGGGAGAGGGAGCTGCTGGTCTCCTCTGCCCTTGGGTAGTAGAGGACAACCAGCCAGACGAAGATGAAAACACCTGCAGGGGAAGGAAGAAGACCATGGCAGCAGCAGAGAGAGAGAGAGGCTCCTCCAAGTGCCTCTCCAGGGCTCAGCATCAGTGGCTGAGCTCCATGGCAGGTCCCTCTTCTCCCTGCTGAAGGGAAGGGCATGACTGTGCCTTGGGATTCATTGTCCACCACTGCCATGCTTCCTCCTGCCTCCCATCCCCTCCCAGCCAGACCCTGGGAGCCGGCCCTGACCTTGGAGGGAGTTGAGGATAGCAGCAAGGACGAGCATGGGCATGGAAGAGCTGCCGTAGCTGAGGAAGGACAGTGCCCAGGTGGCTCCAAGCAGGCAGAAGAGACCCATCGCTGCCAGGACCACCTTCCAGGCCTTGCAGTGCCCCTGCATCACCCCGCTCCTCCACAGGTGGCAGTTCTTCCAGGCCACCACCCCGAAGATGATGGTGTTGAAGAGGAAGATGAGGCCGAAGTAGCCGCAGTTTGTGATGTAGTGGACGAGGAGGTGCTCAGAACTGATCCAGCACCTGAAAAGAAACAACTGCAATGCTTCCAGTAGCTCTGCTCCCCATACATCTATGGGAACCCCTCCCCATGGCTAAAGGGCCACCCAAATCCTGCAGGCGTGTGCCACACACAGGTCGATTATGGTCTGGTTGTCCACTGTCCCAATGCTGTGTTTTCCATAGCTGCCAATGGCTCCTGCCACCCCCACCACCAGAACAGGGAAGCCTGGAAGAACAAGAGAGAGCAGCATGGGGGAGGTCAGAGTTCTCTGTCTCTGCAGGCACCCATAACGCCGCAAAGCCCAGTTCCCTCTGGCTGTAACCCACAGGCTCCCTCACTCCCCAGCAGCCTGTGCTCACCCCATCCGACAATGCACAGCTTCAGCAGGTAGTGGTGTATGTAGGTGCCGAGGACCTTGACAAAGAGGAGATAGAGGTGACAGCCCTCCAGTGCCGTCCAAGTGAAGCAGCAGAGCAGGCAGTAGTGGGTGAGCCCCCCCAGGGCACTGCACAGCCCCGGAGGTGCTCTGCTGGAGAGCCCACTGCTGAGCAGGAAAGCCAGGTTGAGCAGGAGCAGGCTGCTGACCAGGTTCATGTGCAGCCCCAGGTTGATGCGGAGGGTGTCCTCAGACCTGAACTGTTTGTGACTGCACCTGGAGGGAGCAGAAAGGGTGGAGGAGGGACCCACATACTGGGGAGGGTGACAGCAGGCACTGACAAGTGGAAGAGGAGAGGGGCACCACTTCCCCGAGGCCTGGGGTTGCTCCACATTCCTCCCCAAACCCATTCAGGGTCAGGGGAGCTGCTTGCACACCCCACCTTAAGAAGATGTAGAAGG
This sequence comes from Tetrao urogallus, assembly GCF_951394365.1. NCBI lineage: Eukaryota > Metazoa > Chordata > Aves > Galliformes > Phasianidae > Tetrao > Tetrao urogallus. Next base: position 17,098,539 of record NC_136825.1, read on the forward strand.
CAAAAGTGAAGATGGAGAAAGCCACAGCCACACCACAACCAGCATTGGCCACAGCCACCAACGTCTGTGCCGTAGACCCGTCCAGGGATGGGTTCTGCCAAACATGAGTGGTCAGATGGGTCCAAACCAGCCTGGAAAAGCTGGCTGTTGCTGCCCAAGCCACAGAGCCAAGGGGGGGATATCCCCAGCAGACTGCTGCAGGGACCTCTACAAGCCCAGAACCCACAGGTCTGACCCCAAGTTCCCCAGGGAATGCAGAAGTGGTGGTGGCGGCTCTGAGGGGATGTGCTTGCTCTTGGGGTAGGGAGAGAACAGACCTCAAATTTCACTGCTGCCAGAATAGAGCTCTTTCCACCCTCCCCATCCTCCACTGATCTGCTCCTGCCCTCGGGGACACAAAGATGGGGCTGGGGTTGATGTTAGGGAAGGATTGGGCTCGCCTGGAAGCAAATACAACTGTTCCTGTGCACCCAGCAGTAACACATGAGGGCCTGAGCAGGGGTAAGAGTGGGAACTGTAAGGAGAGGGGTCGTCACCAGGAGGAGGGTGAAGAAGGAGAGGTGGTCACAGGTGCAGACTGTCTCCTTGTCCTTGGGCTGTGTGACACATCCGTGGCTGCTCCAGCCTCCTGCCTGCCCTACAACCAGCACAGGGCCACAGTGGTGGGCGCCAACCCAAACCCTCATCCTGCCTCACAGAGCACAGGCTGGGGGGCTGCAATGCTTGTTGATAGCAGGGTGGCAGCCAGGAGCATGGCAGGCAGCCTGCCCACAACCCCACCAAGCTCTGCTGAGCCTCGTACCTTTGCTGGGCTCCCAGAAAACACACAGCGGGGTGACATTCTGCAAACAGGGACGTAGTGTGAACCTGCACCTCACCAGGAGGCATAGGGAGGGGAGGGCATGCCTTACATGTGGCAACTGCTGGTAGGCAAAGGTGAGTTGCACGGGGTCCTGCAGCTCCAAGACGTCCCCATCCCCCACCACGATGCCCACCACGGTGTCGTCCAGGACCTTTCCCATCTGGTTGTCCTCCTGCACGGAGCGGTGCCGGCTGAGCCGAGCCGACAAGCGTCTCCCACATCCCAATGGCTGAAATGGGAGCTCGTACCTGGAACATGGCGAGCTGCTGGATGTTGAGCACAGTCACCACCACGCGCACTGCCTGGCTGCTCGGGGCTGGGAACGCCCCGCCGGGGAGCCGGATGGTGCCTGCTGTCCCCTCCTCTGCTGAGCTGATCACTGCGGGGCCCTGAGCAGGCACAAGCTCAGCACTGCCCGTGTGGGTTCTGCCAAGCAGGGCTGCCACAAGCCCAGTGTGGAGGACATGAAAGCACATGTGGGGCCCTCACCTCAGCAGGGGAGAATGCGAGGAGCAAGCCTTGGGCCATGGCCCTGCTGACGTTCAGGTGCAGCGCCCGCAGGCCGGCTGTGCTGTTCTGTTCTGCAAACTGCACCATTCTGCAGGGTGGGCAGCTCCATGGGGCACAGCCCAAGGCATTGCCATGGCCCCATAGCACCCCACAGCTCCATGGGGCACAGCCCAAGGCATTGCCATGGCCCCATAGCACCCCGCAGCTCTATGGGGCACAGCCCAAGGCATTGCCATGGCCCCATAGCACCCCGCAGCTCTATGGGGCACAGCCCAAGGCATTGCCATGGCCCCATAGCACCCCACAGCTCCATGGGGCACAGCCCAAGGCATTGCTATGGCCCCATAGCACCCCGCAGCTCCATGGGGCACAGATGAAGGCATTGCCATGGCCCCATAGCACCCCGCAGCTCTATGGGGCACAGCCCAAGGCATTGCCATGGCCCCATAGCACCCCGCAGCTCTATGGGGCACAGCCCAAGGCATTGCCATGGCCCCATAGCACCCCGCAGCTCTATGGGGCACAGCCCAAGGCATTGCCATGGCCCCATAGCACTGCACAGCCCAAGGCATTGCCATGGCCCCATAGCACCCCGCAGCTCTATGGGGCACAGCCCAAGGCATTGCCATGGCCCCATAGCACCGCACAGCCCAAGGTATTGCCATGGCCCCATAGCACCCCGCAGCTCTATGGGGCACAGCCCAAGGCATTGCCATGGCCCCATAGCACCCTGCAGCGCTGCCCCACTACCTGAGCCAGCGTGCCCGCAGGCAGCGGCAGGCAGGCTGGCCTGAGTGACGCAGCTCCGTGCACTGGTGGGGCAGCTCCAGGGTCAGACTACGGCCCTCACCACGTTCCTCCAGCTCCACCGCCATGTTGCAGCACTGCTTGGTCTTGTCCCCACGAGACAGCGCTGTGGGAGGCAGCAGTCAGGGCCCGGCGGTGGCATGGAGGCTGATGGGGTGTGGGTGGGCTGGGGTCTCACCATCACAGCTGTCCTGGCCTGGCACGGTGCCTTGCAGGGGGAAAAACCCAGCGTCAGCCCTCACTCTGATGGGGAAGATGGGTGCCAGCTCGAAGTGAGCACGTGGACATCCCCCAGCCCCTCCTGGCTGTCCCAGTGCCACACAGCCCCATCCCACCCAGCCGGCACTCACCAGGGAACAACAGGAGCAGAAGAACCGTGCTCAGGTGTGTGAGCTCCATGCTCCGTCCAGGGTCTCCCGTCCCACAGCCCTGCTCTTCTGCAGGCTCCCCAGGGGCTCACAGCTTCTCCTGAGGCAACCGCAGTGTCCTCATTTCCTTTCTGCAACCCCCTTCCTGTGGGTTGCCATGTAAACTCCTGCCTTCAGCTTGATGCCAACCACGATTAGCGGTCGGAGCTGCTTCGCCTCCCCAACGACCTCCGGGCTTTTGTTTTTCCTTCCCATCTCACCCCATCCTGCCCAACCCTACTGTGCCAACGAACAGCAAGGCATACGTTGGAGTGTTTCACTGTCAGCTAAGCCTGTGCCACCCACGGGCATGACCAAAGGAGGGACCCCAAAGGACAGCTCACCAGCAGCAGAGACCTCGAGGAGACACACTCAGAGTGGGTATGACTTTAATGGGCACAGGTCTGACGTGCGAGCGCAATCATTCAACGTTTACACCATACAAAAATAGAGAAACATTCAACAAAATAACAAAAATAGATTATTTCAGCTGCTAGAGGGTGTCCCCGTGGCTTGTTATTCTGTCTTCACCTGCGAAGGGCCCTATCGGTGGCCACAAGCAAGGGCTGGAGACGGGGTCTTTCCCACCTGCTGGCCTTGGGGCAGTGGAAGGGACATCGGGAAGCACAGAGGGCCCTGTCCCTGCCCCATGCCGCAGCCCTATGCATCCCTCTGCCCTGCCCCGGGAGCCAGCCCCGTCCCTGCAGGAGCAGGCAGGCAGGGATGGGGACACCCAGATACTCGGGGGGATGCAGTGATGGGGAATATGGGGCCAGCGGAGGCGAGGGGCTGAGGGTCCCCGCCGTGGGTCCCTGAACTCCCAGCGGGTGCAGTAGCGAAGCGACCACCCTCTGCCAGGCAGCCCCACGGCACGGCCAGCACGGGGCTCAGCCGGGGTGGCTCTGGCTGCTGTTGGGCTGTAGCTTCACGCTGTCAGAGCTGCACTGGAAGTCAGAAGACTTTTTCGCCTGCAGCACCATGGTCCAGTACCAGAGAAAGATGAGAAAACCTGGGAGAGGAGGGAGAAAAGGTGGGTGAATCCCTCTGAGGGACCATCAGCAGCTGAGAGTGAGGCACTTGTCTGCCAGTGGGCCAGATCCTCTCACACCCACCCACTGCCTGACCTATCCCACCCAGAGCCCCAGGGCAGCTCATGCCCTTTGGAGGAGCCCAGTGCCCCAGGATCACCTTGGAGTGAGTTGACGATGGTGAAGATGTAGAGGGAGACGAGGCGGAAAACACCGGAGGTGAAGGAGAAGAACACCAGTGCCCATGGAATGCCCAGAAGGATGCTCAGCCCAAAGAGGGCTAGCACATGCTTGAGCTTGTGACCTTTCTTGTTCTGCCGGAGGATCTCCCGGACCATGGCCCCCAGCATGACCAAGTTGAAGAGGAACACCACGCTGAAGAATCCCAGGTTCACCACGTTATGGATCAGGGGGCTCGTGAGCCAGCATCTAGAGGGAGGAGAAAGGCAGAGGGTTACGCTGTGTCATCCCATGGGGGCACAAGGCAGAGCGTTTGGGGGGAGCACGCAGTAAAACACGGAGTGGGGATCCCACCCTACAAAGCCCCGGGTAAGGCACAGTCTGTGGGCTAAGGAAAACCTATAGGATGTGGTGGAGGCTCAACCAGATGACTTTAAGACCAGTTTCCTTTGACTTACATGGTTGCATTGGTGGACCTTCCACCAACAGATTCATAGACGGGAATGTAGAAGGGGCCGTAGTTGGTCCAATTAGCCAGGAAGATCAACATCACACAAAAGAAGGGAAGTCCTGTGTGTCAAGAACAGAATGAAGCAGCCACCCTCAACTCTGACCCATAGACCTTCTGGAAGAACTCCTTCCCCTTTTTCCTTGTATGGTGTTTGAAGAACCTCCTCTCCTTGGGGTGAACCGAGGATGGAGCGTGCAATGAGGACCCCTGGTGTAAGCCCTGGCTGAGAAGCAGGCTTGTGATGCACAGACCCACATGGGGATCTCACAGGGCATTGGAATTTTAGGCCACCAAAGATCACAATATTGCCCTACCATACCCTCCTTTCCAAAGCAAAGCAAGGATGTGTGAACATCTCCTGCCCCAAGCCCATCTGTACGGACAGCCCTGGGTGTCTCTGCTCTCAGACACCTCTTCCAACACATCTCCACCTCTATCCAGGCACCACATACGGTGGAGAAGACTCAGGAGCAGAATCCATGTGCCTGATCACCCCACTGCCCTGCCCCTCGGGGGTCTCTGCCTCCCCAGTCCTCACCCCAGCCCACCAGGCAGAGCTTGAGGAGGAAGTGGTCATGGTAGGCGTTGAAGACTTCGATCACAAGCCGGTAGAGATTGTAGCCCTCGATGCCCATCCAGGTGAGGCAGCTGAGGAGGGAGAAGTGCAGGAAAAGCCCCCCGGCTCTGCAGGCCGCCTGACTGCTGCTGGAAGCCAAGTGCTCCGAGATGAGGAAGGTGAAGTCCAGGAGGAAGATGGCACCCAGCAGGTTCATGTGGATGTGCATGCTTGTGATCTGGTCTCGCTGCTTGCTCCTGGAGAACCGAGGGGAAGAGAACTCAGCACCACACCTGGCCAGCATCCTCAGTGCCCCAAAACACCCTGCGGTGTCACGCTGGCTCCTGTTTGCCAGATCCATGACAATCACCAAGCTGATTTCCCCAGTGATTGAAAACTGCAGGTGTTTTTGAGCGCCCTGCAGGAAACCTGGCCAAGGCAATGGTTTCTGGAAAGGAGCACTCTACTTTGTTCCAACCTGGCTCCTTCACTGTGCTTCTAGCTGTGCCACCCAGTGGGAAGAGAGCACCCAACCCATACCTGAAGTAGAGAAAAAAGATGGTGGAGATGGATGCCAAAGCTGAGATGAGGCAGCCTATGTACGTGATGATGCTCAGGGAGTCCCTGTGTAGGTAGGAAATCTCTGGAGATGATACCTGGGGAGAAAGAGGAATGAGAAACAGTGAGGGAACAGTGGGAAGGATGGAGAGAGCTGAGGGAAGGTGGTACCCACCATCAGCACGGCAAAGTAGGTGAGGTGGTTGCATCTGCAGTCTGTCCGTGTGTCCCCCTCCACTGTCGTGCAACCATAGCTGTCCCACTTCCCAGAGCTGGCTGCAAGAGAAAGAGAGAGCAGCAGGAACAGCAGCTTTGGGATTTTGGAGCTTCCAAAGCATCCGTAGCAGTGGGGAGGACAGAGGTTGGGATCCTCCCATCATGGGGAGGGGTCATGGAGCTGGAACAAGGCAGGGAGGTGCAGAACAGCACATCTTTGGTACCTAGCTGAAGGAATAGGGACATCATCTGCACTTCACACCCAAATAGATATACACTCACCGGTGCCATCCTCCCTCCAGAAGACACACCGTGGGGTCACATTCCTCTGAAATGACAAAACCACAGATGCTCGGGTGCTGTGCAGGGCTCACAGCCTGGGAATGAGGTTTGGTAGGGGCAACATTGGGCAGGAGGTGAGATGGCTGCAGGGGACAGAAGGCCTGTGTGGGCTTAAGGTAGAGACTCCCCAGGCCCCATCTTTAAACAAGGGGTTCAGCTTTGATCAGCTGAATGAATGAGCAGAGAAACTGCTAGGCAGTGTTCCCAGTCCTGGAGATTGTGTGGTGAAGCCCCAGAAGATGCCACAGAAAGACCAAGGAAGGACATGGACCCACTGGGTGGCGATCACTCTTCAATCTAACAGTCTCCTTGCCCTCACTCTCTATTCCTGGAGGGATTGGGTGTAATGAGGCTCTTTCCCCACCTACCGGCAGCCGGTTGTGGAAGAAAGTAAGAACCACTGGCTCGGAGAGGTTGGCCACCACCGTGTTCACCAGGGAGATGCCAACCACCTTGTCGCCCAGGATGTGGCTGCTGTTCTCATCCTGCAGGAGAAGGAAGTGGTAACACAACAGGAAGGGAGAGGTCCCAGAGGGGAGGTCCTGTGCCTCTCCTTTGTGCTGCAGTTAATCTTTGGAGCACCTAATATCTCTGAAGCAGGGACGGATGCAGGGACACCCATCGTGCCACATGGTGTGGGCATTACCTGGAACATGGCTTGGCTGTTGATGTCCACCAGGAGCACCCTGTGCTCCACCACCTCCTCCTCCTTCTTCTTTGCCATCACAAACAGGCTTCTTGGCAGGTCCACAGCAAACCCCTGCACCTCTCTGCTCTCCTGCAAGGACAGACCCACTGGGATGGAGCTTGGGTGGATGCTGGCGTGTTGCTTTGAGCCCTTCGGGGGCAATGGGGATGAGTGGGGTGCTTAGCCCCAGGGTAACATGGACCCACCTCTTTTGGGGAAGCGAAGGCCAGGTGGCGAGGAGCCTGTGTGGGGCTGATGCTCAGCACAGTCGCACGCAGGGCGGCCTTCCCAAAGGTCTGGTTCTGTCCTCCAAGCTCCACTTGTGCCAGCGTCCTCTCCAAGGCCTCGAGTTTGCTGTAGAAAATAGGGCACAGTGACTGGGGCCAGTACAGCAATTGGGCATGGCTCAGTGAATGCCCCGTGATCACCCAGCCCCACACTCACTGCCGAAGAGAGCGCTGCGCCTTGGAGCCCGCAGATGGCACCCGTGCGAGGAGGCCATCCAGGGCAGCAAGCTCATCCTCCACATCCTGCTTCCAGACAGGCATCATCTCTGGAGGGACTGGTGGCACAAACAGAGGACGGCATCAGGACCACTGGCAGCACCAGCTTTCCCCTGCCCGCAGCCCTGGCGTGACCCCAAGCAAAGGGCTTTAGCGTGACCCTACAGAGATCCCAACCACAGGGCTCCTCCAGGTGCCTGCAGCTTGGTGCTCCTTGCAGAGCTTCCTGGGATTTTATTGGGCTGAAGCACTTTTGGAAATCTCTTTCTTTATCTTTGGGGAGCTGCTTGCCCTTGGATGCCATGGGCTGCTTGAGCCAGTTGCCCTTCCCATCGCCCCTTCCCATGGTCCTGATACCATCACACTACAGCACAGCACCGGGACCAGCACTGGGGATGGAATTAACCCTTATCTCATTGAAATAACACCAAATTGCCTTTACCAGGGAAAAGATATTGAGATGCACTCTCAAGGGAGGTGTTCTTCTGGCCCTTGAAGACATAGGACACATTGAAGATGGAGGCCCTGGTCTTCTCCAAGCCCATCAGCTGTGTGACGCCATCAGCTGGCTCATGGCCCAGGAAGAAGCTCTTCTTCCCATATGCCAACCAGAGGGTCCTGTTGGCCTTGAACCAGTAGATGCAGAAGCGATACCTGCCCAAGGTGGTTGGCAGGCTGTACTGGTAGGAAGAGTTTGTCCTGTTTGTCAAAAAGGGACTTTTTATCACCAGCTCCTGGGCCGTGTTCTCGATGGAGATGTTGGCAGAGCTGTGCTCGTAGATGACCGAGCTGTTCTTGGTCTGGTTCCTGTCACCGCAGAAGCGGAAATCCTCCTGGCGGCTGCTCGCCCCCACCCCTGCATTGCATAAGGACAGAGAGATGCTGCTCAGCACGGGGACAGACACCCCAAGCCCACCCTGCCCACAGTCACAGTGTAGGGTTCAGCAGGGTGCCGGGCTCCTTTCCTCCCCACTGACAGGCAGAGCTCTGCAGATGGATGGAGAGCCGCTCCTTTCTCCAGGTTCCCACTTTGGAGACCCAAACCCAGAAGGTGTTTCTCCCTGTTTTCACCCATTGGTGCCGTCAACCATTGCGTTTTGGGGCTGCCAAGACGTGGCAGGGTGCTGCCTACCTTGCAGCGGGGGGAGAAGCAGCAGGAGGAGGACTTTCATTGTGGCCGGCTCTCAGCCTGGGTTCTGCCTCCTAGGAGCAAACGGAGCCTGCAGGGTCACAAAGAAAAGAGGCACGGTGTCAGGGGATGGGGAGCCAAGGTGGGACAGCAGCTGGGGGCACAGTCAGCTCTGGGTGCCACCGCCACCAGGAGGAATAGGCACCCTGATGGCCCCATAGGGTGGGGAGGGATGCAGGAGCCGGGGGCTCCCTCCTGCCCACTGCCTCATATCTTGGTTCCTGCCTTGTCTTCTTTCGGCAGGTGATAAGAACAGAAGGAAACGGCAGTTTCCTAACTCCCCGAGCCTAGAATTATTCTCACTGGTGCTTACAGCAAGGGGCTGATCGTGTCACACACCGCAGAGGGATTCTGTCCCCTCGCTGCCACCTCCCCCCCATCCCCACCGTGCCTCGGCTGTGTGCATTTCCCACACTGCTGGGACCACTTTTTGTAAGAGCTCCCCAGCCCCCAGCAGCAGCCAGGACTGCACCAGTGAGGGCTGCACCGGGACACGAAGCCGGCCAGGTATGCAGATAGCAGCTGCTGTGCAAAGCGGAGCTGCAGCAACATTTGTGCAGAGGGGTTCCCACAGGCAGCGCTGGCCACAAATCTATGCTGCACGGCTGAGGCTCTGACCGCTGCCGTGATGCTGGGCACGAGAGGTATGCTGACGGCGTCCTGGGTGCGTGAGAATGGTAAAAATAAAAAGAAAGGCTCTTCTGTGGCTTGAAGTCCTGCTGTAGCTCAGCACGCTGCCGTGGGCACAAGGGTCCCACTGAGGTCCCCGGTGTGCATATGGCACGGGCACGGTTTAGAAGGGATCGTCCCTTTGAGCCCTTCCTGAGCCCAACCAGAACCAGAAACCGAAAGCCCAACCAGGACCCAGCGGAGGTGAGCAGTGATGCTTCCCCCGCTCGCCCGACCCGCCTGATTGCTGCTTCCTGAGCTGAACAATGGCGAGAGAAAATCTCCCAGGAGGGGAGAAAACTGACACAACCCACAAAAGGCACTGCCTGTTCTCCTCCCCATCCGGGGGGCAGAGCACTGCCACCCCCACGTACCTGGGGGCATCAGGGACAAGGAGCATTGGGGTACCCAGGTAGCGATGCCCCCATTCCCAGGAATCCCTCTTTGACAGCCACAGCAAGGGGACAGGAAGGCTTTCCCCAACCCTAAGCCCAAAAGCTCCTCAGGAACGTATAGAAAAGCTGCCGTTCTGTCCCACATTGGAGGTGGGGGGGGTTTGGAGCAGCCTCCTGTTGGCCCAGGGTGCACTTTTCCCCAAAGGCTCAGCCCCTGGCATGGGGACGTTACGCTGTGTTCTCTCAGCACCATTAAATGAATGCGCTCATCGGAAAGGGAAGCCGAGGAATAACACTGTGACCTCTAAAGCTGGAAAAAACAAGAGCCCGGTGAGAAACCTTCCTGCTCTGGGTGACTGGGCACCAGGCATTCGATCGAGACGGGGATGGCAGGTGGGCTATGCGCGATGTTTTCCCCAAGAAGGAAAGATGCGCTCACGTCTCCAACAAACCCTGGAAACGTGTTGATGAGGAGACTTTTGTTGGCTTTGCTTTCAGGCTCCTTAGCACTACAGAGATGCTAATGGGGGCACAGCTCTTTGCCCACAGCCCGTCACCCATGAGGCAGGAGGTCCGGTTTGGGGGGTGGGTGGGGAAACTGAGGCACGGAGACATGGCCTGGAGCGGAGCCATGCATGGGGAGCGGGTCTGCCTTCACAATGCGCCCTTGTCCTTGGCCTGCAGCCCGTGGGCAGCCCACACATTGCTCACGGCGTCGGCATGTCAGCCCCTTCCCGTCACCAGCGGGCATCAGGCACGCGCCCTCGGCCACCAGGACGGCTGCAGAGCCCATGAGAACACATGGGGCCATGGGTCACCACAGCCCCAAAACGCAGCGAGCATTCTCAGAACCCAAATCGACCAGTGCAGGAGGGGCAGTGCTGGTGTGAAAGGCGGGATTTCCAGTTTATCAACCACAAAAAAAAAGGGGTGAATGCAATGCGAGGCACACTCCGATGTGTGATGAGGGCTGCTCCCCGCCTCACCAAAGCTTCTCAGCTCCCTGCTGCAGAGCCGGGTACCAGTGCTGCATAGCAGAGCCCCGCTCCCTGCCAAGGCCCAGCTGTCTGCGAGCTGATGGGAAAGGAGTTGGCGGCTCGGCACCGGCCAGCTGGCACACAGCAGCTCCACCACGTCCCTGCAACACCCGTGGGTGACCCCAGAAAGGTGCGCAGTGCTCAGCCCCGGGGTGCCGTGTCCCAGCAGTGTGCAGTTGTTTGTGAACCTGTTGCTCTACGAATAGCACCAGGGGCGGGCTGCGGGATTAAGAGCTGGATGGTGACCAACTATGTGGCGTTTATAGGGTCGGGGCTTCATTCCCATGGGAGCGGCGAACCCACCGCGGGGCGGCACCGTGCAGATGGGATTGCCCAAAGCCTGGTTTGTGCCCCAAATCCGAGCATCACAAAGCCCCCCTGGCTCCCTGCTGGTGGTAGCAGGCTTCTGCACCCACCAGACCGTGAAATCCACCTTGGCAGGCAGCCCTGCCCGCAGCCATGCTGCCAGGGGGTTATTCCAGGAGATTTCATTCTGTTTTCCCACTGCTGCTCTGTGCCCCATCCCTTGTGGAGCACCGGGAGCAGCGTGCCGGGACCGGCAGCAGCAGGCGCACGGCTGCAGGAGGAATCCCCCGGCGGGCATCGGGGTGGGAGAGCACTCTGTCGAGACACGCCGGCTGCTCCGAGCCTGAACGGAGTCGGGTGTGCTCCTGGACTCCCGGGTTGGGGAGCCACACGCGTTGAGTGCCACGGCATGGAATGGAACGGGGTGGAAAGGCACAGAATGGAGCGGCATGGCGTGGAATGGTGTAGAATGGAACAGCACAGCATGGCACAGAACGGCATGGCATGGCGTGGCGTGGAACAGCACAGAATGGCACGGCACGGCACGGCACGGCACGGCACGGCAGAGCGGTGCGGCCTTGGCAGGGCTCAGCTGTGCCGAGGCAGCAGCCGCAAGCAGCTGCCCCGCGAGGCGGCTCCACGGCCCTGGAATCCAGCCCGGCTGCGGGTACGGAGCCCGATTTAGAGAGGAAAAGGGAGAAGAGCCCGTAGGGACGGAGGCTGCGTGCAGGAAGACTCCGGGGAGCCCCATTCCCTGCACGGACAGAGGCGTTACACCTTGCGCTGAGCCACAAAGCAATAGGCACGGAACTCCCGCACCGCGCCCGCTGCCGGGGGCCGAATCCCAGGGCAGCAGAGCCCGCAGCATCCCCCCGCTCCCCAGGCATCGCGCAGCCCCGGCCTCACCTCCGCACCCCCGCCGCCGCTCCTCGTACCCAGCTACCTGTGCCGGGGTCGGGCGGGGCGCGCCGTCCCGACGCCGCTCGGCGCTGCTCGGTTCGACGGAGCTCTGTGCCCGGCTCGGCTCGGCTCGGCTCGGCTCGGCACTCCCCCGCCCCGCCTCCGCTCCCACCCCACCCCCGGGGCAGGCGGTGACTCAGCGGGGGTGGGAGCGTGCCGAGACCCCTCTGTCGCGGCACCTGCTCGTGCGATGGAGCCGGGCTTGGAGGGGAGGGCGGGCGGTATCGCCCCTTCGGGCCGGGGATCGGCAGAGGGACGGCGGTGGGGCGGGGGGAGCGCCCCCGGGAGCTGGGGCTGGCGGGCGGCCAGAGGGAGGAAAGGAATTGTACGGCTGCCAGGCTGCACGCCCGGCTGGGAAAGGGATTAAAGAATAACAGCCGATGTGAGAGCGGCCGGGACGCGGCGTCCTAAGAAGCGTGTCCTGCTCTGGGGCAGGAAATGAGGGTGCGGGCAGTGGGTCCTGAGCGCGGGGCTCCCTGTGCCCTGCACCCCGTGAGATGTGGGGTCCAGGACGGAGCCCCGAGCCCCGACGGCAGCGCGGTGCCTGCGGAGCTAAGGGAGCGTGGCCAGGTTCCAGCCCAGGCAGCCCTTTGTGTGCACTGAAAGGGAGAGCCGGGCTCCAAGGAGATGGCGGGGAGGTGGCCAGGAAGCGTAAATACGCAGCCTCTCACGGATATTCCCAAAGGATTGAATGGGACTTTTCTTCTTTTTCATGCTGCTGGGGGAAGGGCGGACGCGGCGGCACGGGGACAAAAGGCAGCCAACAAACACAAGGTGCCATAGCCACACCGGGAGCAGGGATGGGAATGGAATGGAAACAGGGATGGGAATGGAATGAAAACGGTGCTTGCTGTGCCTTGGAGGGTCCCAGCCCAGCACCTCGTGCTCCGCTCACATCACCCATGAGCTGTGGCCCCTTTGTTCAGCTCTCCCAGGGCTGGCACACGCTGCATCACGCGGCCGCACCGCAGCCAGCACGGCTCCTTTCAGGGCAGCCATCCCCTTGCACCCGCATCTCCCCAGCCCCACTCCTCTCTCCCTGCTCCCATCCCCTGGTGCAGGATGCAGCCCCCTGTGCTGACCCCCCCGACCCGGGGTCACAGCTTCTATAGGGAAGTGACACCTCGGGCCGTCCTCTTGCTGCTGTCCCAAACAAAAAGGCTTCTGTCCACACCAGGGCGTTATCAGGAGGTCGGTAGAGTTATTTTTGGGCAGATGTCTGCACTTGTTGATGTTATCGGATGATGTGGAAGTCAGCAGGGCTCGCTGCTGCCTTCAGAGATCCTCGTGGAGCACTGGGGGAGGAAATCCTCACAGTTGTCCCTGCGGGGGAAATTTGCCCTTGGGCTCCAGCCAGCAACACTCCCTGGGCCTGATAAGAATTTACAGCTCGAGCTGGGCAGTTTGAGTCTTGGGAACCTCTGTGGATGGAGACCCTGTGGATTCCACCCGGTGCCCAGAGGCACTGCATGGGGCTGAGCTCTGGGCAGGTCTGAGGTCCCAGCCCTGCAGAACCCCTGTGTGCACCCCGGGCTGCAAACCTGCATCCTCATCCCAGCCACTGCCCAGCCCGGTGATCCCAGCACAACCTGGGAGCTGAATGCTTGCGTGCTGAGAAAATACACCCGATAAGGCTGTGGGAAAGATAAATAGGGCTGGCTCTCCTTGAGGAGGTGAGACGGGCTGGGCTTCAGTTCTCATCGCCATCCAGCACAGCATGGGGATGGCTGGGTGTCCTCTGAGTTCCAGGCACTTCAGGGTGTGCCACACTGCACCATGGCCCTGCAGCCCCAGGACAGCCGTGTGGGGGGTATAGTGAGGGCATGGTGAGGGTATGATGAGGGTTTTCCAGGCACTGCTGGATACAGGAACAGGCGTAGGAACGCACCGGTGTCGGTGCAGACGCAGCTACTGGCACGGTCATGATTCATGCCTGGGGTGCGGGGCCAGGAAGGTGATGCTCACCATGGGGTTTGCTTGCTGCCCGCCAGCTCTTGGCGTCCCACCAAGCTTTGTCAAGTCCCAAATGATGACAAAGTGCTGAGCCATGCCCAGCTCATCGCCGCGGAGCTGCAGCAGGACGGCTTTTGTCCTCGATGTGAGCGGGACGGGTGGAAACTCAGCAGCGAATTTCCTTTGTGCGCAGAACAAAGCACAAGGGCGAGCGGCTTCCTTTGCTCTGTTCCCAGAAATAGGTCCCACAAAGCAGCCAGAAAGGGAAAAACACTCAGAGGAGTGGTATGGGAAGAGCTGGAGCTGTGCCACCGTGCCCTGCATGGGGAGGACCCTGCAATGTGATACCTGTCCCCACAACCTGGCTCCAAAGTCCTGGGTGCAGAGAGGCAAAGTGGGGCCAGTTTGGGCTGCCGCTTTGCCATCACCATCTGCAGCCACGTTTCCTGCCCCCACAGTTTCTCCTCGCTGTGTGCCTGCTGCAGGCTGGGCTGCTGGAACCCCCCTAAAGGTGATGGGGTGGCGCCGGACTTAGAGGTCTCTTCCACCCTTCGTGATTCTGTGATTCTATTTAGGGACGGGGTTAAGGGATGAGTCAGAGGTTGGATTCGGCGATCCTATAGCGGCTATGATTCCATCAAAAGTTTGTTCGTACCATGGAGCTCTGTTCCGCGTTTGCTTTTGTATGGGAGGAAAACCCGTTTCCCATGGACCACACTCCAGCCCATTGCCCTGGTGCCCTCTGGCGGCTCCTCGCCGCCTCCATCACCGGACGCCACTTTAATTAACGCTAAATACCGAGGCCAATCCCGCAGCCCCGCTATCTGGAGGCACTGCAGTCGGATGTGCTGCGCTTGCTGCGATGCGTGCTGAGGTACCAAAGGCAGAGGAACACACCTGGGGGGTGACACAGTTAATGCCATGGGCACCCTCAGTGCCACGCTGGGTGGACGAGGGAACCCCCCCCCCCCCCCCCCCTCCAAAATCCCACCCGGGTGCTGACCTTGCAGGGAGTTGAGGACAGTGAAGAGGTAGAGCTGGGGCACGAGGAGCACGCCAAAGGCACAGAAGGCCGTGCCCCAGGTGGTGCCCAGCAGGCAGGTGAGCCCCAGCACCGTCACCCAGTCCCTCCTCGCCCTCCGCTGCTGCTGCCGTGTCTTCCACAACACCACCACCACGGCCACCAGCACCAGCACGTTGAACAGCAGGATGAGGCCAGCATAGCACAGGGTCATGTAGTGGGCGGGCGGGCTGGTGAGCCAGCACCTGGTGGGGATGGGAGACAGCTGTGTCCTAACCCTGGTCAGCCTGGGGTGCGCAGGGTACGTGGAGTCCTTGGGAGTGCATGGCTAACCCAAAGTGCATAGGTGCATGGAGAACCCAGGGTGAATGGGGAGCAAGGGGTTTCTAAAGTCCCTGAGGTGGATGGGAACTAAAGGTGCATGGGGTACTTGGGAAGCCTGAGGTTCCTGGGAGCACAAGGGAAACTCAGGGTGCATGGGATTTCTGGAATCCCTGGGGGTGCGTGGCTAACCCAAAGTGCACGGACAACGCTGGGTGCATGGAGCACATGGGAACCCTGAGGTTTCTGGAAGAGCGTATGGGCAAGCCAAAGTGCGTGGGATGGATGGCTAACCCAGATGCACGTGGCCCTTGGGGTGCATGGGGAGCCCAGGATGCGTGGGGGATTTAAGATGTACAGGGAAACTCAAGGTTCGTGGGGTACATGGGAGTGCCTGGGTAACCCAAAGCACATGGGGTGCTCCATGGGGAGCCCAGAGTGCACGGTGTGCTTGGGGAGCCAGCAGCCCCCACACTCACATGGTCACGTTCTTGTAACCGTCAGCAGTGCTGATGATGTGGTGCCCATAGATTTCTCTCTTGAAGATGAGAACAGCCACCACGGCCAGCGTGGGCAGACCTGGGGGTCAGGGAGAGGACAAGTAAGGCCAGGCAAGGGCAGTGGGGCAGTGGGAGCCCATGGGGGCACTCACCCCAGGTGCAGAGGCAGAGCTTGAGGAGGTAGTGCCGCATGTAGATGTTGTAGACCTTGATGATGAGGAGGTAGAGGTGGAAGCCCTCAGCCCACATCCACCCCAGGGCACACAGGAGGCTGCCATGCAGCAGGGCGGCCACAGCCTGGCAGCCCTCCATGGTGCCCACAGCCAGCGGCTCGCTCAGCAAGAAGCTGGTATTGAGTAGGAGCAGTGCAGCCAGCAGGTTCATGTGGATCCTGGT
Source organism: Tetrao urogallus (assembly GCF_951394365.1). Classification (NCBI taxonomy): domain Eukaryota; kingdom Metazoa; phylum Chordata; class Aves; order Galliformes; family Phasianidae; genus Tetrao; species Tetrao urogallus. The sequence goes on from NC_136825.1 coordinate 17,114,454, forward strand.
CGTGTCGTCCCGCGGCCGGCATCTGCGGGAGGGGAGAGGGCACGGGGTGCAGAGGATGCCCACCAGGCAGCACAACACGGCGTTGTGCATGGCATGGCATGGCACAGCACATGCTGTGTGGAATGGTGTGGCACAGTGGGCAGCGTGGCGTGGTGTCATGCAGCACTGCACATGGCATAGCACACAACATATGGCATGACATAGTATGGCACAGCATGGCACATGTCATGGCACAGCTCTACCTGAAGACACAGCAGAGCAGCAGAGTGCAGAAGGCAGCAGCAGCTGAAATGGAGCAGCCCACGGTGCTGATGTAGGTGAGAGATTGCAGCTCGGACTCGCTCAGGTTGTGTGCCTGGATCTGTCCGGAGAGGTGCACACGGGGTGAGCCATGGGGTGTCCTATGTGGTGGGAGGAGGAAGGGCAGGAGCCACGCACCAGCAGCACAGCAAAGTAGGTGAGGTGGTTGCAGAGGCAGCGCACGGTGCCCTTCTGGTGCTGTGTCTCGCAGCCCTCCCTGCTCCATGTGCCAGCACTGCCCGTGCCTGCGGGCTGCCAGAAGACACAGGTAGCATTGGAGCTGTCCTGATAGGAAGGAGGATGGAAGAAGTGAGATGGGAACAGTCTGCTCCCTGGAAACCCCACGTCTCACCAGTGGTGCCACGGTGGAGCTCAGCTCACCAGCTGCTCGTTGTGCCCAAAGCGGATCTCCACGGGGCGCCGCAGCCAGCCCACCCGCCTGTTGTGCAGGAAGGCCCCCAGGATGTGGTCGTTCAGCACAGAGCTGTTGTGCTCATCCTGTGAGAGACAGAGCAAGATGCCTTATAGGGCCCCACAGCAGCCCTATAGTGTATCTACGTGGGGCTGCTCAAGGGGGGTTCGGCTCTCCCCAGGCACCCTCATTGCCGGCGCTCACCAGGAACAGGCTGGCACTGTGGATGTGGATACAGACGAGCTTCTGCTCCTCCTGTGCCTGCATGCCCTCCATCAGTTCCACTGGGAAGTTGATGCTGCCCCTGAGCCATGCTGACGCTCGCCCTTTGCTCTGCACTGGCTATGAGTGCAGAGGAGAGGTCACACTTTCGTGGGAGCCCCCTGAGCATCCCCAGCCCCAGGTGCCAAGCAGGGTCCTGGCTCCAGCACTAGCTGCATTTTGCAAAGAGGAGAACTGGGCTGGGGAGAGAGGAGCTCAGGGCAGGGAAGTGTGGTCCAGCAGTGCAGGAAGTGCTGTGGAGCTGCCTTGGGACCCTCTGCGCTGTGAGGGGAAGTGGCCCCGACACATCCTGCGCCAGGGGGTTACGGGTAGAGGCTGATGCAAGAGCACTCCATGGGAAGGGCACAGCGGTACCCACCATGTTGCTGCTAACGTTGAGCCCTCGGAAGCTGCCGGCCGTGATATTGAACACAAAGGCCTCTAGGATGTTGGTTTTGAAGCTGTATTCCTCTTTGCCAAGTGTGCTGTGGGCCAGGGCCCGCTCCAGCTCTGTTAACCTGCTAGGGGGATGGGGTTGGTAGGATGTGGGGGAATGGGGGAACAGCAGGGATGGGGCTGCACTCACCTGGCCCAGTTGTGCCGGGAGCTGCCCTGTTTCAGCCCCTCTGACAGGTTATGCATGCAGCTCTGGATGTATTCGGTGTCTGCAAGGGGGGTTCTGGGAGATGAGTCCCGACCGCAGCACCTGCCCAGCTTCCATCCCCACCTCCCCCCAGCCCAGCCCCATCCCACCCCCACCAGCAGCACAGGGATGTATCCCCACCTTGGTTGGGCAGGACAGGCTCAGCGAGGCAGAGGACGAGAGCAGTGAGCAGCAGGGTGGGCATCTCCACGATCCTGCAAAAGGCACCCAGCCCCACACACACCCAGTCACAGCCCCGGGGCCACGCTTGGGGCACTGTGGATGGGGCTACAGCCACCGCAGCTGCCTGCCATGCAAATCCTGTGACATCCAGGCGCTGGCACCAACCCGGCCCCGAACTGCCCAGGAGGAGGCGGTCCCAGCGCGAGGGTGGATGGCACCCAACAGATTTGCATCCTTTGCAGTGCCACCCCGACCCCAAAAAGCAGCAGCTCACCCACCGCACCCACCAGCAGGGGCACCAGCCCTCCCAGCACTCAGCATTGCTGCGTGGCCCCCGCTGAGAGGTAACCCCTGAGCCCCCTCCTGCCCCACAAAACCCCACGGCCATCCGGGGAGCCCCTACCTGCGGGAGCCGGGCAGTGCTGCGGTGTGTCAGGAGCTGCCGTGATGTTTGTGGGGGTGGCTCTGAGTGCACTGTGGGTTCGTGCAGCAGAAGGGGAAGTGTTCGTAGCAGATAAGCAAATTAAAGCAATGGAACTTTTGGATTCGGCCTCTTACACGCAGCCCTCCACAGGATGAGTTGGTTGGCGCTCAGCCGCACTGCTGCCACTCCGGCCTCTCGCTGACCCACCCCAGAGCCCTTTTGGCCTGGGTTTAGCGGGGGAATTCCAGGCATTACCCATTTTGGGACAGGCTGTGATTGCAGACCCCACAGCACCACCGCGGGCCCTTGGCACCCCTGAGCTGCTGCCAGCAAAGTGACTGGCAAAGAAACACCCAGATCCGCAGAAGGGAACCACTGAAATTTTTCACTCCCAGCAGCCGTTTCCTCAAACAGCCCTTTCAGCGTCGGGTTCTTCACTGAACTTCTGCTCCCCTCTAAAACCCAGATGCTCACATGTGACGCCTCAAAAACACATTGACAACCCTAGCAACGGCAGCATTCCCAGGCTCCTTTCGGTGCCAGCAGGGCTGCTCCTCCGTACCGCCTGCAAAATCGTTCGGCTCCGAGGGAAGGAGAGGGGGAGAGCCCCTTCCCTGGCGCCGGGTGGTTCTTTCCAATGGAAAAACACCGGGGTTGGAGGGAAGGGGCCGGGACGTGCGCAGGCAGAGCGGTGCTGCTGGGAATTGAAGCTCACCGCTCGCCCCACGCTGGGTGCCAGCATCGCCCGTGGGAAATGGGTGAGCGGGGATGCTTGTGGGGTTCAGAGCTCTTGGCTGGAAACCTTCCAGCTGAGTGGGAAATACCCGGGGAAAACATCCCCGAGAAAATGTGAGAATGGAGTTTTGGCGGCCCGCATCCCGTGGATGGTGGGACCCCGAAATGCAGCACTGTTGTTCCACGGGGAGGGCAGGAATCCAGCGGGGAGGTGAAAATCCCCACGGCAGAGCAGGGGGATGAGGATCCACCACCCCAAAGCCCGCAGTGATGGATGTGGGGCTGCAGGCAGGGCTCGGCGGGAGCTGCTCCTCGATCCTTGAGTCCCGGCAGCGCTCAGACCCGGGAGCGAACCGAGCGGGGCCACGCGCGGGAGGGAGAGGGAGGAACGCGCGTGGGACCCCCGGGGGCAGCCCGCGGCGCTTCGGGCAGCGCCCGCCCCGGGCCGGGGGGCGGGGAGCGGCGGGAGGAGGAGGAGGAGGCGGCGGGAGGAGGAGCGCGTTCCGCCGGCAGCGCCCCGGCCCGCACCGCACCGCACCGCACCGGATCCGGTGAGCGGAAGGCGGCGGGAGGCGGCGGGCGGGGCGGCACCGGGCGGGGCGGGCAACTTGCGGGGAACTTCGGCGGGACGGGGGCGGGACGGGACGGGACGGGGCAGAACGGGATGAGCCGGGCCGGGCCGAGCCGGGCGGCGCCGCGCCGAGAAGGACCGGACAGCACCGCGCCGCGCCGCACCGGGCAGAGCCGCACCGCACCGCACCGCCGCGGGGGGAGCGGAGGAATGCGGCGGTCCCGCGGGTGCGGCGCGTCACGGCGGAGTGGCAGCGGCCGCGGCCAATGGGGCCGCGCGGGGGGCGGGCGGCTGTCGGAGGGGGTCCCGCGTGGGCCTCGCGCGTTCCGGCCGCGGGTGGGCTGCGCGTGCGGCGCGCGGGACGTGGCACCGCCATGGCGCTCCGTTCGCGCACGCGTCCTCCCGCCCGCGGCGCCCCGTCCCGCAGCGGGGGTCGCGCGGGGTCCCCCCGCCCCGCGTGGGCAGCGCGCTGTGGGGCCGCGGGCTGCGGGCGGGCGGCCCCGGCCCTGTACTTATCCCATTAGGGAGCGCTGCAGCCTCCCATTGAGGTTTCCTGGCGCGGTTTCCCGTTTTGGCAGAGCGCTGCCCGGCCGCGGCCGGGTCAACTGCGGCGGCTCGTCGGGGCCGCTGTGTGCCCCGCGTGTGGGGTGAGGAGGGGGTGGGAAGGGGCCGGCTGGGGGTCGGCGTGCAGGTGGCTGTTTGCACCGTGAAGCACAGAGCGGTTGCATTGGAGGGGGCCTTCCAGCCTGCTGTTGGAGGGGACCTTACGGCCGGTTGAGCTCCAAGTCCTGCTGCAGGCTGCCTGCCCCCCAGCCCGTCCGTGTCGTGGGGCACCTCCACGGATGGGCACCCACAGCTTTGGGCAGCGATGCCAGCGTCTCATCACCCTCTGAGGGAAGGATTTCCTCCTCCTATCTACCCAACACCTCCCCTCTGTTAGTTTAAAGCCACCCCCTTATCCTATCGCTATCATCTCATGCAGCAAGTCTCTCCCTGCTGCTTGTGAGCCCCCTCACAGCAGTGCAGTGCTGCACACAGTCTCTCTGAGCTCCTCTTCTCCCCATAGGGCTGTGCTGCGGACCCTTTACAGCTTCACCCCATGGGCCATACCCCCTCTGACACCTCTCTCCCACAGGTCCCCCAGGCTTGTTGCACATCCCGATGCTGACACCAGTGGCGATGCTGCAGCCCTAGGAAAGCCGCCATGAGCCAGAGCAGTGCCCCACGCCTGGCCGGTTCCCCACAGCTGCATGGCGGCTCGCTGCTGGCCCTGCTGGGCCCCGAGCGGGGTGGTGGGAGCGAGCCGGGCCCCACTCCGTCCCCTCCGTCCCCCCCCAGCGGGACGCCATCACCGGGACCCCCCCCGGCCCTGCTGGAGGCCGACTGGGAGGGCCGCGAGGAGCTGCGGCTGCGGGAGCTGGAGGAGGCGCGGGCGCGGGCGGCCCAGATGGAGAAGACGATGCGCTGGTGGTCGGATTGCACGGCCAACTGGAGGGAGAAATGGAGCAAAGTGAGGGCAGAGCGCAACCGGGCCCGAGAGGAGGTGCGGCAGCTGCGGCATCGCCTGGAGGCGCTCACCAAGGAGCTGGCAGGGCTGCGGAGAGAGCGCCAGGAGGGGCTGCAGGAGAGGCAGCAGCTGGGCCGGCAGCTGGCACGGCTCCGCGGCCATGATGGTGGCGCCGAAGGTGATGGCGATGGTGATGGCGAGGCCGGCCCTGAGAGTGAGCCTGTGCGGGACGTGGGGGCTGAGGCACCTCCTAAAGCCAAGGTGAGGGGGATGGGAGCAGGGCTGGGGGTGTTTGTGTGCTTGTTGGGATGATGGAGGCATGCTGGAGTGGCAGTAGGGGGATGAGGCTGTTCAGGAAGGGCTGGCTGGGAAGATAAGGAAGGAGTGTTGCCCTCTATGGGACAGAGCAGCTGGAGCACATGGAGCTCTGCTTGGAAATTTCTGGATTTAAAGATATTGTGAATGTTGGGAGAGACCTCTCAGATCCCCAAGCCCAGCCTACCTCACCGTGCCCACTGACTGCATCCCTCAGTGCCTCATCCCCACGGCTCTGGGGTCGGTGACACCCCCACCTCCCTGGGTGGCTGTGCCAATATGAGAGGTCAGCCATGGGAGGTATGGGTGACCTTGCGGTGGGTGTCAGCTACCAGCAGGAGCAGCATCACATTCTCAGGTTCTCATCCCCGTGGTAGCCTTTGGTCTGGAGCACCAATCCTACAAGGAAAGGCTGAGAGAGCTGGGACTGGTCAGCCTGGAGAAGGCTCCGGGGGAATCTCATTTGTGTTTATACATACCCATGTGTGCAGTGAGGGTGAAATCGGGGAGGTCTGGGAACACTATGGGGCTTGAGAACAGGGGATGCCTCTGATTATCACCCACTGCAACAGCACCCTCCCTGGGGGCAGCTGTGCTTCCCACTTGTGACCCCTTCCTCCCCACGCTGCAACTGCAGGAGCTGGAGCTGATGGAGAACATCCTGAAGGGCAAACAGGAGGGCACCGACAGCTGGGAGCAGCGCAGTGCTGCGGGCACCCGGAGCTCCTTCTCGCGCCAGGAGCGGAGCCGACTGCTCTGGGAGGACGTCAGCGTCGTCGAGGAGGATGCCTCCAAAATCACCGCCCTGAAGCTGAGGCTGGATGAGTCTCAGAAAGTGCTGCTCAAAGAGAGGGAGTGAGTGCTTCAGGTTGCAGACTGGTTAGGTGCCACCTGGCCTGGCTGGTGGCTGTCTCACCCCAGGAGGGGACACCACGAGGCTCTGCCAGCTCTTACCAGGGCTGCCTCTCCGCAGGGACAAGCTGGCACTCAGCAAGAGCATCGAGAAGCTGGAGGGTGAGCTGAGCCAGTGGAAGATCAAGTATGAGGAGCTCAACAAGAACAAGCAGGAGGTGATGAAGCAGGTGAGCAAGGTGTACAGGAACCTCCAGGGGGTGACACGTTCCTGGGTTAGTGCCGTTGATCAGCCACAACTTGTCCTTACCTGGAAGCTTGGAGACTCCAGGCACTGGTAGAGTGGTGTGGTCATAGGGCTGTGTCCCTCCAGCCTGAGGGGGACCACGGGGGCAGCTCGAGTGATGGCGGGTGGGTGCTCACTGCTCGCCTCTATCCCCCTGCAGCTGAACATCCTCAAGGAGATCCACCAGGACGAGCTGGGACGCATCTCAGAGGACCTGGAGGACGAGCTGGGTGCTCGCTCCAGCATGGACAAGAAACTGGCAGAGCTGCGCATGGAGGTGAGGCGGGGCGGTGGGGGGCATCCGCATAGGGAAAGGGAGGGTGCAAAGGAGCAGGAGGAGCCTGCTGTTACCCTGCATCCCCTGCCCAGATGGAGCGGCTGCAGGCGGAAAATGCAGCCGAGTGGGGCCGACGGGAGCGGCTGGAGACGGAGAAGCTCAACCTGGAGAGGGAGAACAAGAAGCTGCGGGCGCAGATCGAGGATCTGGAAGAGGTGCTGGCTCGCAAACGGCGTCAGACGGCCAGCGCCCTGGACACCGACCTCAAAACCATCCAGGCTGAGCTGTTTGAGAAGAACAAGGTGTGAGGGGTGATCCTATCCCGGGCCATCTCAGCCCAGTGCCACCTCCTTCAGGGAGCCCTGGGTCCCTGCGTGCCCCGTGTTGCTGTAGCAGTGTCCTTCAAGACTCTTCCATCCCAATCTCTGCCCTCACCTTGTGTTCAAGAAACATGGAAAGGTGGCACTTAGGGACAAGGTTTAGTGAGGATGGGTTGGGGTTGGACTTGGGGATCTCAGAGGTCTCTTTCAACCTTAATGATTCTACAATTCTGTTTAGGAACGGTGGTGATGGGTTGATGGTTGGACTTGATAATCTGGGAGATCTGTTCCAACCTCAGTGATTCTATGGTTTAGTGGGCATGGTGGTGATGGCTCAGTGGTTGGACTTGATCTGAGAGATCTTTTCCAACCTTCATGATTCCGTGGTACTCTGTAGGGGGTGGCAGTCCATGGAGGTGGAGGCTCCTCCATTACACAGGCTGTGGGAGAGATCCTTGGGAGCAGAAGGGGCTGTAGGGAAGCCATGCTCAGCCCCGTGTCCCTGCAGGAGCTGGCGGACCTGAAGCACGTCCACGCCAAGCTGAAGAAGCAGTACCAGGAGAAGACAGCCGAGCTGGCCCATGCCAACCGCCGTGTGGAGCAGCACGAGGGTGAGGTGAAGAAGCTGCGCCTGAGGGTGGAGGAGCTGAAGAAGGAGCTGGCCCAGGCTGAGGACGAGGTGAATCCCTGCGGGTGGGTGCTTTGGGAGCTGAGTGGCTCTGCTCAGTGCCAACCGCTCTGTTCCCATCGCCTCGTGCAGCTGGACGAGGCCCACAACCAGACTCGGAAGCTGCAGCGGTCGCTGGACGAGCAGACGGAGCAGAGTGAGAGCTTCCAGGTGCAGCTGGAGCACCTGCAGTCCCGGTGAGTGAGCGCTGCAGACCCACGAGTGGGCTCATGGGCTCCCTGCACCTCTCCCCTCCCACTGTCTCCCCAATCCACAGGGCCTGAGTGCCCCCAGCACATCCATGGAGCAGCTCAGCACTACTGGGGTCTTCTATCCCTATCCCCGTCCCCGTCCCTGGGTGGCACTTCCTGAGCCTGCAGGGAGGCAGGAATGCCTGTGAGTCTCGGTCTTTATTGCTCCTCAAAACTTTTCTCTGGCCTCCCTTTGCTTCTCCAGCAATAAAGAGATGAAATGGCCGCAACAGAGATCGATTCTGCTCTGGAGCGTCTCCGGGAGGCGCTCAGGGAGTTTGTTTTTATAATCTTCCTTTGTTTTATTGGGACATCTTCTTTAAATCATAGAGGAATAATGGAAGCTTCGTTTTCCCCCTCCCTGCCCCTGCAGCCTCCCCGCACGCTCGCCCTAAATAATTCATGCTTTCCAGTAAAACACACTGAATGAGCGGGGAGCGATGGGGGAGCTGCATCCCTGCCATCCTGGGCCCTCCATTTCAAATTTTCCCCATCAATCTTTGCTGATGAATTTTAATGTGGGAGCGAGCGAAGAGCTAAAAGCACTGGCGCCGATCCCCCCGCCGTGCTCAGAAAGGCTTTTTGGGGCATTCCATGGGGAGAATGCAGATGGGGGAAACAGGCGCAGCCCCTAAGGTGGGGTCTCACGAGCCAGGGGGATCGGGGCCACCCTCTTCCAGCAGCTCTCTTTTGCAGGCTGAGGAGGCAGCAGAGCACCCCGCTCTTTGGCAAGATGCGCAGCGCCCGCTTTGGCCCCGATGACCCCGGGGATGGCACCAGCGACCCCGATGAGGATGAGGACTTGCAGATCCAGATGCCCTGAAGTCCAGGGCCGTGGGGACATCCCGTGGTGGTTCCCTGCCAACAAGTGCCTGTCGTCACCGGGCTCATCCCAAACTGCTTTGCACCGTGTCCCCTGTGCCATGACCTCGCTGTGGATGGGGAAACTGAGGCACGGGGCAGCAGGGAGCAACTTGCTGGGAGATGTTCCGAGCTCGCTGCCTGCACCTCTTGAACTGATACCCCTTGGCCACCTGAGTAGCTCTGAGCATCAACCAAGGGGACCGGGAGGAAGAAGCCTGCAGCAGAGAGTGGGGCTGAGCCAAGCAGGCTGAACCAGGGCCTGCAGCCTGCCAGCCTGTCCTGCCCACTATTTTATATATATATATATATATAATTTGTATGTATGTATTTGTATATGACTTTTTTTATTATAAACACCAAATGCAGCAGGGCTCAGGCTCCGTTGATGTCTTGGGCTGGAAAAGCAATAATGGAGGGGATGGCAAGGGGCAGCACTGGGGGGGCAGTGGGGCTGTCAGGTGTCCCTGGTGCAGGGGGGTGTGTGGGGCTCTGGGGGAGCTCCAGTGCTCACCCTGGGCTCTGAGCGTGCCCTGCAGTCCAGCTCGAAGCCGCCGAGGAGCTCAGACAGAATCTCATTAAAAATTAACACAGCAATGAGCTCATGGCTTTGCCCTGCTTTTAATGGATCTGCTGAAGGCACGGCTCCTTGGCGCTCGCTTCCTTTTTTAATGACCTTCGTTTGCAGCAAGCATTAATTCTTTCTGCGGGCAGGGGGAGGCACACGGTCCGTGCCCAAGGGGTGACGTGAGACCCTGCAGCACACGGAGAGGGGACGGCCGGTATCGCTTTCCTCCAGGCAGACGAGGCCGGGATGCAGCGATCCCGTTTGGGGCGTTCACTCTGAACCCTAATGATGTCCGCGAGGTGGGCGTGACCAAGCGCCGCCCGGTGGGCGTGGCCTCTGGTTGGGGGCGTGGCCCCTGGTTGGGGGCGTGGCCTCGCGGCTGCCGTGCTCGCAGTGCCCGACGCCGGGGCTGCAGGCTGCAGCGGTGGAGTCGGGTAAGGCTGGGGTTGTGGGGGCTGACACGTGTTGGGGGGCTGCGGGGGTGACGGAAACTGAGGGGGGGGGCTCTGGGGATGCAGTGTGGAGCCCGACAGCCGAGCATCCCTTGCCTGTTTCCTAGGTTACTGTTGCCCTCGGGGGCTTTTCCATCCCTGGATGGGGGTGGTGGCCGGCATCCCCTCGGCCCTGCGTTCACCACGTGCACCCCTTCCCAGGATGCCCTCCAGCCTCCCTCATCTCTCTCTCCCTGCCTCAACCCTGGACTCACTCAGGGCTCAGTGAGAGCTGAGCAATGGAGACCTTATGGGTGACCACAGTGTGGGGTCAGGGCTTTGCCCTCCCCTTCCCATTGCTGGGACAGAGGCAGAGCTGAGCCCATTCTGTCCCATCCCATCCCCATACTATCCCACGGTGACGGTGGTGGCACTGGAGATGTGGCCTGGGGACATTGGTCCCACTGGTGAAGGTGTCCCTGCTCCATAGGCTGTGGCTATAGGAGAGCTGGGTGCAACCTGGCACCTTTTCTGCCTTTGCCAACGGTGTTTGGCTTCTGAGTAATGCTGTTGGTTATTCATCTCCCTTTGAATTGCACTCATTATTTACCACCGAGGCTCCGGGATGTGATGTGAGAGGCTCTGACAGGGAGTAGAGCTCGGGGTGCTGCAGGGGTGTGGGGATGTGGCTGAAGATGGGGGCTTGGGCATGAGGCTCAGGGCTGAGGCTGAGGGCTGAGGTTGAGGGCTGGGATTCGGGTATGGGGCTCAGGTATGGAGTTCAGGGCTATGGCTGGGGCTCAGGTATGAGGCTGAGGGCTGGGACTCAAATGTGGGGCTCAGGTATGGGGCACAAGGCTGGGGCAGGGAGCCAGGTGTGGGATCACGTGTCCCTTTTGGCAGATACGGGTATGAGAACCCTATTGATGCTGTGGACCGGGGATATCAGGGCTGCTGCCCTGCCTGGGTGAAGGAGGAGGAGGAGAGATGAAGGCTGGCACAGCACTGCCACCCAAGGTGGAGCTGAGCTGATCAGTGCTTGTGAATGGGGCCGTGCGGCAGTGAATGGGGCTGTGTGGCAGTGAATGGCTCCGCTTTGGCCCCGTGCCCACCTCGAAGGGGTTGGGGTAATAACTCTGAACCCTACTGACGGCACTGTGGTTGGTCGCAGCTACTCCGCTGCCCGGGAGGAAGGAGAGGAAGTGCAGGGGTTAACGTCGGACTGTTCCACTGCGATGGTTCAGGCAGCAGCGGAGGGAAGGGAGGAGGAGGAGGAGGAGGAGGAGAAGGAGAGACGGAGGAAGATGTCACCGTCTCCCGTCTATCTGTCGTTTCTCTTTCCCAAGAAGGGAACCCGTGGCAGTGGGGAGACGATGGGGAACGCCGCTGAGACAAAGCCGGGGCGGAGGCGGCGGTGAAACGGGAGCTCAGGTGAAGGAGGGAGGAAGAGGAAGGAGAAGGGGGGGGCCGGGCTCCGCCATGGCTACGAATTTTAACGACATCATCAAGCAAGGCTACGTGAGGATGAAGAGCAGAAAGCTGGGGGTGAGTGAGTGGGGGCCGTGAGGGGGGGGAGGGGGGAAGGGATGCTCCATGGGCTCCAAATGCCGTGAGAGCCGACGTGGCCAGGGATCCATCCACGTTGCCGCTCACGGCATTCGGCGTCCCTGGCGTTTTGGGTAAAAAAAAAAAAGCGTTATTTTGGGTCTGCGTGTAGATTGGGGAGGAGGGGGCAGGAGGGGGAGGGGACACTTGTTGCTTGCCGAGCCATCCCGCTGAGTGCCGTGCCTCGGTTTCCCTTTGCTCCCAGCAGCGCTGGGGGGGGGGGAATGCCCCACAGCAGCTGCAAAATGGGGGGTTACAGCTCTTATGGAAGGGGGAGCGGGGCCAGCCCCCCACCCACCTCCATTGCTCGGAGCATGCTGGGTAATTTCACGCTAATTAGGGAGAACAAAGAACGAGTGTGGGGTGGGGGGGGGACACAGTGGTCTCATCACCCCTGCAGGGTTAGGGGATGGGGATGGGATGGGGGCAGACAGTGGGATGGAGCTGTGTGAGGTCTGCGAGGTGGGGGCTTCAGGGGGCTGTATGCAGGGACACCGGGGCTGCCCGGACCCCAGTGTCCTCTCCTGTTCCCAGGATGGTAGAAGGGGACCAATGGACCCCATGGGCATCCCTGACCTGGGGATGGGGAAACCAGAGATGGCAAGCACCACGTGTACCTGAGGTTCCTCTACTCCCAGGCATGGAAATCCCATAGGGTTGGTGGGGAAACAGCTATTCTGCAGGGGAGGGGGACGCATGGTTCATCTCTACCCGCAGATCTACCGGCGGTGCTGGCTCGTCTTCCGCAAATCCTCCAGCAAAGGGCCCCAGCGCCTGGAGAAGTACCCAGATGAGAAGGCAGCGTGCCTGCGGGGCTGCCCTAAGGTGAGCAGCCACGGCCGAGGGGTGCCATGCATCAACCCTGCCCCCCAGCACCGCCCCGGTGACACCGTGCCACCCCTCCAGGTGACCGAGATCAGCAACGTCAAGTGCATCACGCGGCTGCCCAAGGAGACCAAGAGGCAGGCGGTGGCCATCGTCTTCGCCGACGACTCCGCACGTACCTTCACCTGCGATTCGGGTACGGGGTGACGCTGCGGGCTGGGCGATGCCAGGCCATGAGGCCTCGCTTTGCCACGCTGTGTGCTTTGCAGAGCTGGAGGCTGAGGAGTGGTACAAGGCGCTGTCGGTGGAGTGCTTGGGTGCCCGTCTCAATGATATCAGCCTGGGGGAGCCCGACCTGCTGGCGGCCGGCGTGCAGTGCGAGCAGACGGGTGAGCATGGCGTGGGGCACTGGGCTCAGCCCTGCTGCGGCCGTGCTGAGATTTGGGGTTTTCTGGTTTTTTTTTTTCAGTGTATTATTATTATTATTTTTTTTTTCCCAGACCGGTTCAACGTGTTCCTCCTCCCCTGCCCCAACCTGGACGTGTACGGCGAGTGCAAACTGCAGATCACCCACGAAAACATCTACCTCTGGGACACGCACAACCCGCGCCTCAAGCTGCTCTCCTGGCCCCTCTGCTCCCTGCGCCGCTACGGCCGCGACGCCACGCGTTTCACCTTCGAGGCGGGACGGTGAGATGGAGACGGGCACACCCAGCATCCCCCCCCAGGCCTGACGCCGGGCTGAGGGCTGCCATAGGGTGCCCCATAGCTGTAGGGCCGCTCCGGGCCCTTCCCGGGGCCACCCACGCACCCAGCCCTGCAGGAGCCATGGGGGGAGCCGCTTAAGCTCCGCCAGGCCTGGCTATATTAGGAACTTTCCTGCTAATTACCAGCTCCAGAGGGGAAGAAACATGATCTTTCCTTTCATCCCAGCCCTATGGCTTCCGCTGACTCACCGTGCCCGGCACGAGGGGAGGGGGCGGCGGGGCCGGCCGCGGGACGATGCTGGCTGGGAAGAGCACCCGTGGGTGCTGGGGGGCTGTGCTGAGGCCTGGCCCACCCCATTGTGGGTGCCATTGTAATGCCCCTCTGCTCTGACCCCATAGGATGTGCGATGCAGGAGAGGGTCTCTACACCTTCCAGACGCAGGAAGGCGAGCAGATCTACCAGCGCGTGCACAGCGCAACGCTGGCCATCGCCGAGCAGCACAAGCGGGTCCTGCTGGAGATGGAGAGGAACGTCAGGGTGAGGCACAGCCCGTGGGATGGTGGGTCGCCTGGGGCAGCTCGTGCCCTGCGGGGTGGGCTCACGTGTGTGCCGTGCTCACCCCCAGCTGCTGAACAAGGGCAGTGAGCCCTTCTCCTACCCCTGCACGCCCACCACCATGCTGCCCCGCAGCGCCTACTGGCACCACATCACCGGCTCGCAGAACATGGCCGAGTCCTCCAGCTATGCCGGTGAGTGTCCTCAGGGCCCCGCAGGGATCCCGCAGCCCCTCAGCCATCCCCACGCTGTGCTTTGTCTCCAGGTGAGCCCTATGCGGGCGCCCAGGCCGGCTCGGACACCGACCTCCTCGACAGGTTCATCCTGCTGAAGCCAAAGCCCCCCGGCGGTGACCAACCTGAGATCAGGGAGCCCACCTCGTCCCCGTGATGGGGGGTGCTCTGCAGCCCCTTCCTTCCCTTCCAGGGGTGTCCGGGCCCTGGGAAGCGCAGAGCCCTTGTTTGCACAGAGATGGCATGGGGGCATCCTCCGGGCCCGGCAGCCCGGCCTGAAGCTCCAGGAGGTGACGGCTGGCTGCGCTCAGTGACTTCAAATATATATTGCCTATCCATATTATACAGTCAGATATTTCCTTCTCACGCGGACGCAAAGTTCATCGCCCCCGAGGAGACCTCAGAAAGAGGAGATGCTCACAGAGATCTTCGGCTCTGGGGCTGGGAGATGGAAAAGAGGTGGGGGCGAAGAGGTTGGGCCGATTTTCTGCAGGTAGGAAGGAAGGACGGCACTGCCCGGCCGTGGCACTGCGCCCTGCTCACGTGGCACTTTGCAGAGAGCTCTGAACGCTGCAGGATTGGGATGTCTCAGGAGAAACTGGTTGTCCTTCTGCACCGAGGCCTCGGGCCGGGCTGGGGGCTGAGCTTTGTACCCCAACCCACACATGTGCCACCACCGTGCCCGCTCACCAGGGGCAACCCAGGCACTGACTGTGGCCAGTAGCAGCCAGCGGGGAGCAGTGGGAGCAGGTGAAAGACCTCGCACAGGGGAGCTGGGCTTAATGGACTGAACTGAAAAGCAATTGATTTTCTAGTTCTCCTATTTATTGAACTCCTTTAGAAGGGCTATCTTTTTATTGCAGTGCAACCCTCGGTGTTTCTTTCTTCTTTCGGTCTGGTTTGGTTGGTTGGTGGTTTTATTTCCTCCCTGAAAGCTCCAGGTCTGTGCTTTGGGAGCAGGGAGCGTTGTGATGTGGGAACCTGTGGTCTGTGGCCTGTAAATACTGTGTGTTGGGTCTGTGTAGCTTGTGGATGGGGCTGGGGAGCTGCGGGTGCATATGGGTCCCTGGGCACTGGCCACCCTCTGGTCAGGGGTGTAACCTGCTCTTTTCCTGGCTGCACGCCTCGTCTGGAAAAGATTTCACATTTATTACCAAAAAATATTAGGGTTTTCTTTTTTTTTTTTTCTCTCTCTTTTTTTTTTTTTTTTTTTTTTTTTTTTTTTTAAGGAATTGCTCAATGAATAAACAACCCTTATCCACCCTTCCTGTTTGTCTGTTCCATCCAAAGGCGCTTGGGAAGTACGTGTTGGAGTATCGCATGCCAGAGAGCCAAAAATGCTGAGCAGGGGAGATTTCCTCATGCTACAGGCAGCGTGTTTGGCTCAAAGCTTTGTTCTGCCTGCAAGGACATTCCAAAGGAAGCCCTGAAAGAGCCGAGGAGGGGAGAGGGGCATAGCAAGTCCTGCTCACACTTCTCTCAGCAGTATCACCGAGGAGCTCATCCCATATCCTGAGTGCTGAGGAAGGGGAGAAGGAATTGGGCAGTTCTTGGAGCCCTCCAGCCACTGCCGTGGCTCAGCACACAGCCAGCTCAGCCCCTGCACGCTGCAGGCACAGCCAGAGCTGTTTGTAACCAGCTGGGGTTACTAGGGACAGCCTCTCCCAAACCCCATGACATACAGATCACACGGCACAGGGGTAGAGTCTGCTCCAAAGGAGCCTTTAAACACAGCTAAGGCTCCCTGGCCCCCCTTCCCTGCCACACGTGACGTGGCTCTTAGCAGCCCAGCCTTGAACATCTGCTTTAAACACAGTGCTGGAACTCTAAGGGACAGCATTACCTGCTGCAGGGGTTCTGGCATCCTTAGATCACAGACCTTAGCAGGTCAAGAGCAGCAATTGGCAGTTACAGAGCAACGCTCGCTCCGAAGCAGGTCTCATTAAGTTAATGTCTAGTGCAGAGAACTAAACGATGTGTTATCTCCTCCTGCACGGACGAGCTTTCAGGGATGACTGAACACAGGGGTTTAGACTTTATTCAGTACAGGAATAGACATACAAACAGGACGGGGCTGTGTAACTGAGGTACACGCTTCCCAGTCCCAAACACTATGTGATTACAGTCCAAAACTCTGGCCTCAGAGACAAAGCCCATCCCTACCCCAGCAAAGACTTTGTTCCTGCTTTACCCTATGTGTCACCATGGCTTTCTCTGAGAAGTGTTGCTGACAAGCAGATCTGCACCAGGAGAAGCAGAGGGAGATGAGGAAACAATCCCTCAGCCCAGAGTGCTGCCAGGCAGAGGCAAGAACCTTCTGCATCACTGCAGCCTGGACAATCTCCTGCAAAGGGCCACTTCAGTTTATAGTGAGCACGTCACTCTGGATCTCATGGCTCAGCTGAGTCTGGAGGTCACTCAACTTCTTCTTCAGGCCAGACAGCGCAGACAGAACGATGGTTTCGGGGCGCAGAGAGCCGCAAGACTCCACGTTGTAATAAAACCTGAGGGTACAAGTTGGGGAGGAAGTTATCAAGTGCTCTGTGCAGAGGTGCAAAACCTGAGAGCACCCAGTTGCAGCTCACCAGGACACACCACAGGGAGATCTGCTGGGAGCCCCAGCCACCAGCACTGCTGAGCTCCCAGCTGGGCACAAGCCAGCACTGCCCTGCTACAGTAGCAGCCACAGACCCCCACAGAGCTCAGAGCAGCCCTCAGGACCCTCCAAGATGCAAGAGCACTTGTGAGATTTTCCCTTCTCAGCTATGTGATGTGAAAGCTGCACCAGGAAGCTAAGACTGGCTGTCTGGCTGCAGGCACTCCTGCAGCACATATCACCTGGAAGAGAGGGTAGCAACAGCAATCAGAGCATGAGAGACTCACACGGGTGAATAATACTGCTGATGACATCAGTGTCTCCGACATCACCCTAAGCCATCTCTCCAAGCCTCCTGACTGCAATGCTCTACCTGGTAACAGGAACTCAGAAGAGTCACCTAATATCTCCCAGAGGGCAAAACCTGCCGGGCCTGGGCACATCACCAGTTAACTGCAACTCCTGCTTTGCTTTTTAGGGAGCAGCAGCTCTCTGTGCTGGCAAACTCTGGTGTTGCATATCTGACTCACACCAACAGCAAATGCAGTGCACCCAGCTCGATCCCCCACCTCCCAGCAGCACGTCCAGCTCCCTTACCTCTCAGGCTTCCCATTGGGGTCATATGGAGCCTGAGCATCCTCCTCATCAATCTCCGAGTATTCACTCTTGGGCCTAGAATCAGAGAGCAGGGAAGGTCAGCATCGGATCAAGTCATGGAAAAGAGCTCAAATTAATGTAGCCCTTTCTATTTCCTCTGCCTTGAGCAGTCTGAGAAGCCAAGATAGGAAATTCCATGCCCACCACGTTCTCCTGCTGGCCTCCCTCAGACCCAGTGACGCCAAGAAAGGCTGATCCTCATGTCCTGTCATCAGTGGTCCTCAATAAAACTGCGCTTCCCAACCAAAGCCTCCACCTGCAACAAACTGCTGGGAAAGACAAAGCATTTATGGACCTTCACGTTACTTGCCACATCATCTCTTACTGAAAACGGGGCAGAGACTGAATCTCTTTCCACCACGTCTGCTTTGAGAGTCCAGCTGCATTCCAGTGCTCTGCCAACAGCTCAAAACACAGCGAGTATGTAAAACCAAAACCAAAACAATCACTATCCTTGGACAGCAGAGGCATTTGTCTCTGTATTGTCTTCACCAGGAGCAAGATGAACTTGGAAAGAAATCCATTATCATCAGGGAACACACAGCAATCTAACAGCAATCAGCATTTCTTTCGGTCCTTCAAGCTTTGACACAGATTTTGTCAAGAACCTCTCAAGAGCTGTTTCCAGGCACCCAGCTTGCTGCACCAAACACCAGGCTCATGAGGACGCAGCCCAGTCTGCCACCAGACGAAGGAATCTGCATCAGCACTGCCTTGGGCCACCCAGACGGGTAACGCCTCGCTGCAAAGGGACGCGGGCTCAACCTGTCACTTCTTAACATCCAGCACCACAGACATGAAACCAGAGAATTTTTTTGCGGCACCACAACGAAGCCTAAAATTATTTCAAATCCTGATTTGAAATTCCACATCACAGAGACGTTCCTGCTTCGCAACCATCCAGCCTCCAACCCGAACAATCAAACAAATTTCGGTGCCATTTTCCTGCCACGAATCCTTTGGCAATTACAGAACTCTCCAGTTCTGCCCCCAAAGTGACGGTGACAGAGGCAGGTCCTGCACACCAACACTTCTGATGTGCTCGTGGCAGAGATACTGCAGAGCAGCAGCCTGCTTGGCCCACCCCCACCCAGACTGACTGAACCAGCCCACAGAGGCGTCCTGCAGAGCCCATCAAAGCCAAGCTTTGGGGTTTTGTTCCTTTGGGGTTTGCTCCTTCCACCCGTAAAAATGGCCTGGGATTGCTGCGGGCAGATCTCAGAATCTGGGCAGAGTCCCTGTGACAGAAAACACCTGGCAGACAGCTGGAGGTGTGGAATACAGGCTAACTGCTGCTCCCAGCAGCTCCTTTACTGACAGCTGCCTTAGCAAGGGGCAACTTAAACAAGGCAACGCGTTTGAATGTGCAGGCTCAAAGCGGACAGCGAGGAAGAGCGACAGGCCTTTTTGGAGTCAAGCCTGGCAATGCGGGGCCTGGGCAGGAGGAAAACCTGCTGAGCCCCTTCTGCTGCACAGCCTCCTGTCCAGCTGCAGCTCCGCTCAAGCTTCTGTTCCCCCCGGTTTCTGCAGTCCCTGCACCAAATCCTGCTTCTGCACTGAGGTCTTCCCGACCTTGGCAGCTCTGCCTGCTGCCCTGCAGTCACAGCAGCTCATCTGCTGTCCCTTCTAGCTCCTGCTCGCTGCTGCCTCTGAAGCACCCTGTGCCTCTCTGCTGCCAGCTCCAGCGTGCTCAATGGCAGCACGTCTGCTGGGTGGTCACTAAGATGTGAGTTTGTACAAGAAAAAGCGACTCTTAGTGACCCAAATTACGCCCTGGGCTAAAATGACAGAATCACAAAATGCTCTGGCTTCAAAGGAACCCTTAAAGACCACCCAGCCTTGAAGCTGTACTGTTTTCTGCTTGGACACTGTGTTGACTGTAACTCTTTGAATGTGGCTATCCAGCCAAGTCCCTGTCTTCCTTAGTTTTCCCAACTGTACAGTAACTATTGAGTTCCTGAACCATTGATGGAGCACCTGGGGAAAAGGACCTGGTCAGTCCTGGGAGCACAGGTGAAGGCAATTCAGCTGTGTGATAAGAAGGGGTGGAGCCTGGCTGCACCTCTCTCAGACCTCATTTAAGGGCTGGCTGCCACCGGGGAAGGATCTCTGGTTGGAGATTCCTCTTTTGTGGAGCTTTTACTGTGAGTCTAGATCTTCAGAGACAGGTGAGCACTTCCCTTCTTTCCTTTCTAATGTCTTCCTATTGTGTTGGTCTCTTTGCTGTTACACCCATCCCTATACACCTGTGCAGCATCTCTATTTTCTTCCCAGGATACGTGGCCCTGGTTCCACTGCCTATGTAGTTCCTTCCTTTGACCAGGAGGTCGGCCATACTGGTCTCCTGCCTTCCTTGCCTGATCTCTTATAAATGGGAATTAATCTTGTGTCCTAACAAAAACATCTCCGAAGAGCTGCCAGCTCTCTTCTGCTCCTTTATCCCAAAGGACAATTTCTCAGGGGGTTCCACCCATTAATATTTTACAAAACTGAGAATTTGCTCTCCTAAAATTAAGGGTCCTGACTGTACTCTTTGTTTGAGACCACAAAATCCACAAGGGCACAATTAGCACAGCCCAGGTTGTCACTATTCTTGGTCTCTCCAAATAGTTGATCTGTGTTGGCGAGTAACAGACCCAGTAACTGCCAATTACTAACACTTCACGTGCTTTTCTTGTGGCACAGGTTCTAATGAAGTGGGTGGTTGGATCAGCTTTATGTGGCTGGTTTATCTGTTGCTCAGGTGCTCTTCATTCTCCCTACACAAAGCATCTGACTGTTGTGTAGGAGCTCTTCAGGAGGCGGGGGAAACTGAGTGTCACCTGGGAAATCTTCTCAAATCCTTCCTGACTGATGCAGCCTTCGTTTATCCCAGGGGGCCAACAGCAGTGAAACAAAGATTACAGAGACACCCCAGCAGTTAGGTTCAGCAGCCCTCGAGTGTCAGACTGAAGCTCTACGGCTGCAATTGTACTGGATATTGCAGGTTGGCCTTCAGGCTGCATCTCGCACCCCAAACAGGGCCAGCCTGGCCATGTGCTTTAGCCAACCATGACGTACCACTCCTCTGGCTTTGGGTACACCGTGTGCCTCAGCGCGTTGTCTGGGTCGTACTCAAAGGCCACCCCTGCTGTGGGGTTCCACTTGGCGTGCTCCTTGCCGAAGCCCTTCTTGGCATAGGCTCTCAGCTTCAGCTCCTGGCCCTTCCGCAGCTTCACAATCAGGATGTCTACAGAAAAGCCAGTGTGAGAAGGCTGATGAGAAGAAATGAGCGTGCAGGATGGCACAAGGGAAAAGGCAGGAATGATTAGTGCCCAGGACCGTGCCACCAGAAGCCAGGCCTTGCTCGGATTCTTAGAGGGGCTCTCTATGTCCCCAGAGTAGCTAAGGAACATCCTGCTAAGTATGAAAGTTGCAGGCATGCCCAAAAGCACAGCTTAGGCCCCGAAGTACATGCTGCAGCACTTAGCATTTTTGTTTTCTATGTTCTCAAAACTGAAGAGAGCAGTGCTCTCTGACACAGGGCACTTGTTTGTTTACTAACACAAAATGCTAACCCTGCTGATGCTGGTGACTCTCAACTGGCAGTTTTAGATGTCAGTTCCAGGTTTACACAACTAGTAAACAAAGGATGGGGTTCAGAGAGACTGAGAGGAAAACTCATTTCCTTCAGCAGCTCTGACTCCCTGCTGAGTGCAACTCACCATCCTGCTCCACGTAGTCATTGGGGTCGTTGTCTCTGCTCCGAGATGTTACCTGCAGGAGAACAAAAGCAAGGAAACAAATGAAAATGCCAACCTCACAGACAGCATTACCTACAAAATGCCTGCAGAGAGCCACTGCAGAGTGACTTACAGCAACAAACACACAGCCCACCCCATTTAATGGAAATCAGGGCAATTTAGACAGCTGCAACTCAGTTTGTGACATTCTGCTCCACCAGACTGCTCTCTCCCACAGGATAAAGAGGGTCACAGCCTGTGCCCAGTGCAGCTGCTTGGTTCTGCAACAGTTCAGTCGCCCATGATACTGCTGGAAGATGATGCACAGCACCACAGCTGAAGCAAGAGACAGCAAGCTGTATCTATTGCTTTAATTAGGCACTCTGGAACCATCTTCACCACCAGAAGCAGCCCCCAGGCTGCGGTGACCTCTGGATGCAGGATTAGAGCAGGGCCCTTCCAGCTGACAGCTTTTTCAAATGTTCTCCATGAAGCCCCTTTGCATCTGCTCTGCTTTAGCTTTGCCAACCCTCCCCAAGGTGACTGGGCAAGAGCCATTTGGCAGCGCTGCTCTGGCCCAGGCTCCTCACACCTTGACATGCTGAGAGCCAAGACTCAGAAAGCTGGGGGCCTCTGGGCTCCTGCCAAGCATTTGAAGGGGCTGACCTTGCCAGAGCTCCGGCAGCAAGCGTGCAGAAGGATGCAGCAGCACAACAGGAGGACACAAGTGCACCTGCTCCTGGTGTTCAAGGCAAGACGAATAGGCTGCCTCACCCATGAGATGAGGATGCAGGGTAAGGCTTTAACAAGGCCACACTGGCTTAGATGTCATCAGACAGCAAGTGAAGAATGAGACAGCAAAAAGGACAATGGCACACAACTCTTTCTGCAAATATTCCTGCTTCATGCTCCCATGATATTCTAAGTGAGGATTTCAGGCAGTATGAGATGCTCCTGAAAGCCTTCTTTTGTCCATACCCCACACGTTAGCCACCCCAGCCTCAGTGGGAATGCAGAGAGGGGACATGCTGACAGGCAGAGGTTGCACAGACCGGAATGACACGGGGGTTGTTGGAGATGAGGTCACGGGATGTGACGTGCCGCGTCTGGTCCTCGTTGCAGCGGACATCAAGGGTGAACTCCACAGAGCACTCTGGACAGAATTCATCGCATGTGCAGTCCTGGAACAGACACAGGTCAAAGTGCTTTATGTCAAAGTGCTCTCAGCAAGAATTTATGGGGTTTCCCATCAGATTGAGCACCCACCACCGAAACAAGCACCTGAGACGTTTTGCTTTACTCACCCTGGAATACTGCATCTTATCCACAATGTCATCGCTGGTGAGTGGGATGAGACCTGTGGAAAGAGGGCAGTGAGACACGGCTGGGTGAGATGAGGGGAATGCAGAGGAACAGCAGCCTTGTGATAAAGGTGTTGCAACAGTCTGAGACAAGTTGTGCTCGGCACTCACCCAGTCTGTGAGCAATGAATTCATCATGGAGCACTGAGGAGTTGGCATCTATCTGGACCCAGTCAATAGCTGCAAGGAAGAACAAAATGAGCTGAGAACAAGCTAGACAAGAGGGAATAGCTCTAATCTAACAGAAGGTAGATCTAGGTAAGATATAAGAAATCCTTTACTCAGAAGGCATTGAGGCCCTGGTATAGCTGCCCAGAGAGGTTGTGGATGCTTCATCCCTGGAGGAGGCACTCAAGGCCAGGCTGAAGGGGATCCTAGGCAGCCTTACATTAGGAAATACTACTACGTTAGGAAATACTACTTTTCTGAAGGAATGGTCAGGCACTGCAATGGGCTGCCCAGGGAGGTGGTGGAGTCACCGACCCTGGAGGTGTTCAAGGTGTTGGATTTTGTGTTGAGGGACATGGTTTAGTGAGTACTACCGGTGACAAGTGGATGGTTGGCCTAGATCATCTTGTAGGTCTTTTCCAACCTTGGTGATTCCGTGATTCTAGTGGGATAGAGGGCACCCAGCACACGGCAGGGATTGGTGCTCGATGAGCTTTAAGACTCCCTCCAACCTAAGCTGTTCTCTGACAGCTGAGTGGTTGATGTGGGCACACAGAACTTTCCGGGTGAAAGCAGAAGGAGCCGTGACGACCGCCAGACAAAACAGCAAAGAAACCAGTACCTATAATGGGCACCTCCGCTATGAACACCCTCCGGATGGAGTTGGCCACGCTGCAAGAAACACCTCCATTCAGCGCGCAGAACCGCGGGCCAACGCCGCTCCCGCAGCCCCGCCCGCGGCCTGCCCAGGCCTAGGCCCTCCCCGCCGCCCACCGAGGCCCTCCCGCTGCGCCCCCTCCCCTCAGCCGGCTTCGGGACGGGCCACCCGGGGCGCCTCTCACGCCAGGTCGGTGTTCTCGATGATGAATTTGACGTTCTCGTCCGTCAGCTCGGTGATGC
Organism: Tetrao urogallus; assembly: GCF_951394365.1. Classification (NCBI taxonomy): domain Eukaryota; kingdom Metazoa; phylum Chordata; class Aves; order Galliformes; family Phasianidae; genus Tetrao; species Tetrao urogallus. The sequence continues at coordinate 17,137,648 of NC_136825.1, forward strand.
GCACCGTGGGCTGGTTGGCGTACGGCATGGCCGTCCCCGATGGCGCTCTGCTAGGCCGCCGCCGCACCCCTCCCGCCGCCCTCGCGCGCCCCCTGCCGCCTCGGAGGACCCGACCCACCCAGCCCGCCGCGGGAGAAGCAGAACAGAGGCGTGCGGAGGTGAGAGTGCGGGGCTTTATTGGTGCTGCGGGGAAAGGACGCTCCATCCTCGCTCCGGTGCGGCTTCGGAGCGCGGGGCTCCGTCCTCAGCGGCGCTGGTTCAGCCCCGTCAGGTTGGTGATCTGTGGGCGCAGAAGATGGGGCACTGTCAGACCCAGGCAGTGGGGGGAGCGCAGCAGGGTGTGCGTAACGCGCGATGGGCCCCGCAGTGGTGTAGAATCCCGATTAGAAGGGGCTCGTACTGCTCGTGGAGTCACTGGCTCCATGGCACCGCCCAAACCCTGTGTCTGTGCTGGGAAATGCTCCCATGCTCCAACCGTAACTGCAGGTGGAGGCAGAAATGCTTGAGAGCTGCTGCAAATAGTGAAAACCAGGTCTAGTTTATGCAACAGGCAGTTTGGCTTTCTCGTGTTGTTAATCATGAGCTCATCCTGCAGCTTTGGACTTCGTTTTATGCTGTATTACAACCCTTTTCAGCACAGAAAAGCAATCTGGGCCCAAACTACCAAGAAAATCATCTTTATGAGCATTTAAGCTACAAAGAACAACTTTCTTTTATGCTGTCATTTAGATTAAAGAGGGAAGACACGCTAGTGTTAAGTGTGGAAGGGAGCATAAAGATTCTGCCCTCACGGCCTCGCTGACTTCAGCATTACTTACAGTAACTGCAGCTCCCATCAGGCCCTGGGCAAGTGCTTTGCCAGTTGACTGTACCTAGGAGACAGGAGAATTAGCTTTCCTCTGCAGTTACACTTGTGGGTACCCAAACACAAAGATGCCAACAAACATGCATTTGCTACAGGAAGATGCTGATATAAGCCAAGTGCTGCAGATAAAGGCTACCCGAAGATAAGAAACAAGGAAGGGATTTCCTAGGAGCAGCACACAGCTCCTAATTGCATCAGTCAAAGAGGGGCACCTACATCTTATTTTACTGCAGCATACATAAGCAATGACTGATGCAGAACTGCCAGCCCCCAGTACACCAGGGGTCTTTCAGCAAGCGTGAGATGGAACAGCCAGCCTTGTCTGCACACACACTGGTACATGAGGGATGCTGTGTGTGCCTGGCACGCAGTGTTACCTGCTGAGCTGCACTGCTCATGTTCATGGCATCAGCTACTCTGTTTTCCAGGAAACGCCACGTGTCTTCGAAGTCAGGGGACGTATCCTGCATCATCACCAGTTCTGTGGTGTTGTAGATGCCAGTGAGCACGGCCCGACGAGTGTACCAGTTAAACTGCAAGGGCACGGATTGAGAGAGAGATGAGCTGAGCACGGGGCACAAGAGTGGCCCTGCAGAACCACAAGGGAAAACAACACGCCATCTCCTCATCGTGCTCCCTCTGGTCAGAGAAGCTGCTCAGTAAACAGCCCTCGGACAACGCATTCCTTCCTGACAAACTGCAGCTCGCCTCTGTGACGCAATGGGCTGCCAGCCAGCACGGACATCTGACAGCACAGCTGCTCCTGTGGCAGCAGGCAGAGATTGTGAGTACTGGCTACCACAATCCACAGAATGCAGAACTGCCTGCTTCTAGTTGCAAGCATGCACCCACAGCAAACGTACCCAGCTGGTCGGCTGCGTTGTGCGAGGGTTGAGCTTTGCCTTAAAGGCTGCTAGCAGGAGATGCAACGCTCAGATTCCAGATCTGACGGCTGTGTTTAGAACTGAACTCCAAGTGCAGTTTGCACAAGGTACCAAAGTGTAGAAAGGGGACAAAGTGATGACAGAACTGTGCAAGGGATCACGGAGATGCACCTTTCCCAAATCCTATCGCTGGAATACCAGTATTGCCTGCTCTGTCACTGGATGTGTCATACACTGCTGGCAGCAGTGCTGTAGGATGTATTACACCAACAGGTTACACAGTGCAAAAATGCACAGCTACCTCCAACTCTTCAGTTTTTCCAGTTGCTCTGGATTCACTAACAGACAAAATGTGTATGTTTAAAAACAGGTCTTCAGCTTCATTTGCTGCTTCCTTCATTACGGTGGTTAAAATGTGCAAGTACCTAGAAAAAAATACTGGCTGTTCCATTCATGATTATAGTGCAACGGGAGAATGGAAACACTAATTTACTTTTGAAAACAGTCAAATGGAAAGCTGTGCTGTCTGCATCACCACTCACAAACTGGGACGAGGTGATGTGAGTGGTCACCGTTTGCAGACGGATCTCTGATGCATCTGAGCCCAAACTCCTGCTCCTTGTATAGCATCCCACAAAAGCACTTCAGTGAGGAAACTGAGTCTGTTTGACCTTCATAAGCCATAAGGGACTTGCAGTCCCTGATGCAATCACAGTCTTTCAGGTTTTCTTTTTCTAGATTATTCCTTTAATTTTTTTTTTGTCCTCTATTTATTTTCCACTGCAGTAACTTCTCTTTCATACTCAGATAAAAGCAGTTTATTAAAGTAGTTTGTTAAATGGTTCATGCAGCTTTTCCCTACATCTATATGAATTAAAATAATTTATTAATTGTTTTAACTAAGGTTATAATTTCCTTTTATTCCCTGCCAGAGAGATGAAAGCTTTAATAAGCTACTCGTATTTTTAGGTAGATTCTTTAAAGTTTTCAAGTTAAATCTGTGAATGCTGCTGTTGCTGGAAGAGGCAACCGCTTGCTAACTGAATTGGATCGACTTCTTAAGTCTCAAAATCTCAACAATTTTGTCTGTCTCCCCCAAAAAGAATGCTGATTAATTGAAAGCAGGTCCTTTTAATTTGCACAACTCCCATTGGAAGTAATTTGCCCTGCTGGCTTCTGTGTTTTGTTGGAAACTATAGTACAGCTTCTGAAGACCTTTGGGGACTTCTGAAAGCATCTCCTTCATTCAAAAAATGGATTGTATCAAGAGAGACCCAGCTCAATGCCTGCTTCTACTTGTCATTTTCCTGCGGCGCAGATGGGCAGAAGGAGCCTCTCTGCAAGGTGCAAGGACTTACATCTGTGGACTGGTCTCCAGCATGGTGCCATATATCATCAATCATGTTGGTGAGGAGGTTGAGGCTCGAAGGGATGTTATGTGGGAGCAAGAGGACGCTGACAGCCTGAGAAAGAAATACGCAGATAAATGGAAGAGTCAAAGAGAGGAGGACGCTGTGTGAAAACAGATCAATGTTTCTTTGCTGTGTTATCTTTTCTTGTTGCTGCTGACTGGCCTCCAGCTCCCAGTGAGACCTCCAAGCTCTATTCACTGGCACTGGCCTTTCCAAGCAGCAAGACTTGCACAGAGCACACAGTGCAGCAGCTCAGCTCATGACTCAGCCGTGTTCATGACACCAGTGCTCCTGTGTTGGCTCCCTGAGCTGCCTCTCCAGGCACAGAAACAGCACAGGCCAAGATGACTCACCCCTGTGCTGCGTCCCTGCGGGAAGGGAGGCAAACCTCATTTCTCTGAATTTGACTTTGAACTCAAAGCAGCTATGAAAGGCAGAACAGACAGCCATAATGGCCCTCCTGAGCTCCTGCAGCCTTTGAAAATACTAACAACGCCCGGAGAGTTTCAAACCACCCACATCCTTCACCAGACAAGCTATGCTAATCTGTAACAAAAACCATGAATCCTATCTTCTCTCTCTGCAAGGAGAGCTGGGTTCAGCCACCCAGAGGCCAGCAGTGACTCTGGACAAGAAAGGCTAACTTTGCAGTGACCTTTGCAGCCCAAGACTGGGAACTTTGTTACTGTGGCTGCAATTCCTTTCTGATGTTGCAAAGAATAACTTGAAACTTCCATAAGAATTTTGAAGCATAGAGGCTTCCCAGTACACAGAGCTATCCTCAGGTTGTCAAGGGTTTGCCACCTGCAATAGAAAGCAGGCAGTTTCTTGCAACAAAGCAGTAATTCTGCATTTACAATCATCAGATGATCCCAGTGCTGCTAGAACAATGCTGCAGGGAGCCTGACACTGCAGTGACACTGTAAATACAGCTGAGCAGACACCCAAGTGTTATTCCCCGGGGATCCCAGATGGGTGGAGTGAAAAACGGAGAGGTTTGCCTTTCTGGAAAGGCAAGAAATAGTTGTTCTAAAGAGACTGCCTTCCTCCAGGGCTGCTGTCCTCTTGAAGGCTGTGAATCATTTGAAACCAGCGAGGGTTTCACTTACAACCTTGACCTATTCTGGTGGAGACCATGTTGAAGGCCACAGGGCGTTTTAAAAGCACACACATGCAATCCTCATATTCGTTTTGTACCTGTGGCCATTTCTCAATATATGGAATCACCATCCTCAGCCTGGCTTCCACAGCATCTCTCAGGAATTGATCCATAGGCTTCTTCCTACAAAGCACATCCAAGATAAACAATTATCAACTTGAGAGATCAATCATTTTCCCACCTCGGTGACAGAGATGCCAAGTATTACGTATCCTCTATGCCTGTACTAACTCTCCATCTGGGAAGCTGGTATGGTTTGGGTAAATTCTTTACGTTCTTTACTTAAAAGTATCCAGTGTGTCTGGGATGGCTAGTGCCTGCCAAGGAAGATGTCTCTTTATACCCAATACTCACTCTGCATTGCCCAGCTGCACTAGTTTTTGTTCCTCCTCCAGCAGGTCAGACAGCTTGGAGTTGCACTGAGACACAAAGTGCAGGATCAGCTCACTGCCGTCGCTCTGAAACATCCCTGCAGCAGCAGCAGAGAGACCAAGGGTCTGCAGGGAGAAGGGGAGAAGCACAGACCAGGTCACGCTAAGCAAGATCCAGCCAGGAAGTACGTCGTATTTATTCTGCACGTGATGCTATACGATTTAAAACAAAACAATACTGCATTAAAAAAGCACTTTCTGTATGTATTTTTCCCTCTTTGGGATCACTGTATTGTGCCTGAGTGTAATTCTGACAGTGTTACCCTGCATTAGTTGGGATTTGTTCCTGCCCAGTACCATCTGCTGACCGGGGTACACGGCCCAAGCGTATGTGGGGGAAGCATGCAGGCCTGGCTGTATTTGAACTTCAGTTCCATCTGGTTCTTTGCTTCTCTCCCACATACCTTGGCTCCCTCTGCAATGGCTTCAGCTGTCCAGCCATGTTCAGGCACAAACTCCAGCGCTGCTGTGAGGATTCGTTGCTGCAGCTGCTCCTCGCTCTCATAGTCCTCTGACTCCTGGCCGCCCTGGCCAGTGTAACTATGAGAAGGCATTGGTACAGTGAGGGAACATCACCACACGCACAGCAACCTGGGCTCTGCCAGCTGCTCGCTGTGTGTGGACATGTCCCATGGTCTGCTCATAGCAGACATCTCACCTCCTCCTGTAAAATCCTTCCCTCTCCTTCCCAGAAAAGGGATTCCTAATGACCCTTCACCATGAGAGGAGAGGGAAATAAGAGAAAGCTCAATCCAGATGGTGACGTGGAGACCAGCTGGCCTCAGATAACACACTTCTTAAAAAATAAACAAAACAAAAAACGACTAAACTAACTCTAGGTTTTTCCAGTGGGGCCTTTGGTTACACACATATACACACCACAACTGCAGATTTACAAAGAAATCCAGCAGTGAGGGCTGGTGCTCCCCCATGAATGCAAGTCCCATCCCAGGTCCTTGATGGATGGTGGCGTTAGCACTGCCACAGCTTCTTGAGGCCAAAGCCACGTTAACCCTACAGGCAGCACTAGAGAGAGACACACAGAGCTCTGAGCAGCACTACAGAGAGCAGCTGAGATACCTGTGCTGCGGACTGCACGCCTCCTGCTCCGGGAGGGGATCTGCCTGTTGTGGGTCAAACTGCTGCTGTGAGGACGGTGATGGTGGGTCCTTCCTCTGCTCCTCTGAGGCTCTTCTCAGTGCAGCCGAGGCATGGAGGCCTCGCTGGGGTGCATACAGCTGGCACCTGAGTCCTGAAAGGGAAATTGGGGCTGGGACGTGTCCCTCCAACACAAGGTAAAATCATAAAATCACAGAATGGCTTAGATTGGAATGGACCTAAAAGATCATCCAGTTCCAACACGTTCTGTAAGCTGGTTGCTCGCCCCAGCTCAGGCTGCCCACGGCCCGATCCAGCTTGGTCTTGAACACCTCCAGGGATGGATGGGGCACCCACAGCTCTGGGCAGCTGTTCCAGCTCCTCATTGCCCTCTGAGTAAAGCACGGTGTCCTGCCACCTGACCTAAACCTCCCCTCTGTTAATTTAAAGCCATTCCCCCTTGTCCTGCTGCTATCTACCCTGCCAAAGAGTTGCCTTCCCTCCTGTCTGTAGGCTCCCTTTAGGTACTGAAGGTTGCAATGAGGTCACCCTGCAGCCTTCTTTTCTCCAGGTTGAATAAGCCCAGCTCCCTCAGCCTGTCCTCATAGGGGAGGTGCTCCAGCCCCCTGTCCAGCCACCTTTGTGCCCTCCTCCGGGCCCTCTCCGACAGCTCTCTGTCTTGTTTGTCCTGGAGGCTCCAGACCTGGACTCAGTACTGCAGATGGGGCCTCACAAGGGCGGAGCAGAGGGGGACGATCGCCTCCCTGTCCCTGCTGGCCTCTTCTGACGGAGTCGCTCCCTGTCCCGCTCCTAACTCCCCTCACGCACACGAAGGCGGCACTCGCTCTCTCCGCCGCATCCCCTCACACCCAGGCAGCGACGCGCAGCCCCTGCGACAAACACCGGGAGACCCCGCAGCTCCACAGCGCCCCCTCGCGGCACCGCTCCGCTGCCCTTCACCTCACCTTGCCCCGCCCCGGCCCCGCCCCACGCACGGCCACGCTCGCGGCCCCACGCGGGCACGCGCCCCCTTCACCCGTCGCGCTCCGCGCGCTCCCTCACCCGCGCGGCCCCGCCACAGCCGCCAGCCCGCACGCCGCAGGCCGCTTGCCGCCGCCGCCGCCATCTTGGAAGCGGGCAGCGGCGGTGACGCGAGGGGCGGTGCGTGATGACGTCAGAGCGGGACGGGGGCGCCGGGCGAGCGTGTAGAGGTGAGCGGGACGGCGGCGAACGGGAGCTTCGCTTCGGCGCCGGGTTGGCTCTCGCCGCCCCGCCTGACCGCCGCGCTCCGTTCCTCTGCCAGGTGGAGATGGAGGAGTTCGGCGTCGCCGCAGGGCAGCGCGTGGCCGTCATCTGGGACGGATCCTCGCCGGTGGGAGCGCTGAAGGGCTTGGTGGATTCCGTCCGGGCCTCGGTGGGAGCTGACGGTCGTGTGGCCGTGGAGAACGTTAACCAGCTGTGTCAGTGTAAGAACCACCTCAGTTTTTCGCTGTCTGCCTTAAAAGGAGAAGGGAGTTCTGCTCGTGTGTTCCCTGGTTTGTAAGTCAGGCAGCAGCCGTGGTTAATAGCTGGCAGTGCAGCAATAGGGCAGTGCAGCAATAGAGCAGTGCAGCAATAGAGCAGTACAGCAGTACTGGTGTGTTCCCTGCTAGTGTTTCAGCCAGCACTGCTGCTCAGTTTGGGGCACCTCAGTGTGTCCAGAGAACAGAGCGGAGCTGTAAGGGATCTGAGCGCAGCTGTGGGAGTGGCTGAGGGAATGGGGTGGTCGTTTGGAGAAGAGGAGCTCGTGGATCTGCAGTCCTGATAGGAGGATGTGGGGAGGAGCCAGCCTTTCTCCCAGTGACAGCGATAGGGTGGAAAGTAATTTCTTGGAGTTGTTGAGGGGAGGTTCAGGTTGGTTATAAGGAAAAAAGCGTCTTCTCAGAGCAGTGATTCACTGACATGGGTTCCCATGGCGGCGGCTGAGTCACCATCCCTGGAGGTGTTCAAGAAACGTGGATGTGTAATACCTAAGGACGTGGTTAGTGGGCAGTATTGGTGGTAGGCAGACAGCTGGACTAGTTCATCTTAGAGCCCTTTCCAACCTTAATGATTCTGTGATCCAGTTACTGCTGTTGTACATAGGTACAAGAGATGAGGGGAGAGGCAGAACTGATCGTTAAGCAAATATTTATGAGTGTGTATGTGCATAAAATTGTACTGTCTTCATCTCTCCCCCTGCAGCGGCTCACAGGGAGTCCAGTTTCGATGTGATTCTCTCTGGTGTGGTACCAGGCAGCACAGCGCAGCACAGTGCAGAGGTACTGGCAGAAATAGCTCGAATACTGAAGCCTGGGGGTCGTGTCCTCCTGAAAGAACCCGTGGTGACAGAATCAGGTAAGAGAATCTGCATCAGCCTCGCTTTCGTGGCAGCAAAGGAATTCCTGCGAGAATTAGGCTGAAATGAAAGGCAGCAGGAGCACTGGCTGACAGATTTTCGTTATCCTGAAATGCTAACGTGAATAGTAAAGGGTTTATTTTGTTTAAGACATGTAAAGTCTGCAGTAGGTGGAGTGTCTTATTTCAGAAAACACATCTGTCAGGCTGGGATTTTGGTGGATTTGCAGTGAAGTGCATTTGGGACTATTAAGAGGTGTCTAAGAGAAGAAGCCCATGATGAATTTTGGGTTAAACAGTGAGTAATAGAGTAACAGAGAGTAATTGCTTACTAGAGCAAGGCTCTGGAGTATTATGGTTTTGAATATAGCAATCATTATCAGTTTATGCTTTGAAAAATTCACGAGTTGTTCATTGCAATATGAATTCAAAGTGTTTGGGGGATTTTGTTGTTTTGTGGTTTTGGTGTGTGGTTTGTTTGTTTGTTTTCCTTTTAATATTGATGTTAATTGAGTTGAGGAAGGTTTTGGCGTATGTAGAACAGATCTGGAGCTAGAACCACCTTTATGTTCTCAAGCCACTATTCCAATGAACAAGCTGCTCTGTTCTGTTCCTGCTTTTACTGGAGGGGGCCCGCTTTAGAGCTATGGTTTGAGTACTTTGTAAAGGTCTCTTGCTCTTGCAGGTTCCAAGCACCACATCTGGTTTTCAGCGACCGCTATTCTTGTTCTTCTTGCTATTTCCTGCTTTTGTGTTTTCCAGGTAACAACAGCAGGATCAAGACAGCAGCCAAACTCCCTGCAGCTCTGACTCTCTCTGGGCTGGTGGAAGTGAAGGAGGTACGTTTGTACTTACTGCTTTCAGAATTCTCTCCTGCTGTTACCTAAAAGTAGATGAGGACTTGATGGGTAGCAAGGTGTTTAGCTGCCCTGGTTCACCGTGGATGTTCATGGATGCTGTCTGCCCCGGCCTTTTCTTCCTGCAAAGGTGCTGTTATTCTTTAGGGCTGAAGACAGGAGGGAACCTGTCTTCTATCATGCCTTCTGGTTCACTCCATGCTGATCAGCCCTTTGTGTTGCACTGCAGCTGGGACTGACTCTTCTGTTCTCTTCTGTTCTGAGGGATAAGCAACTGGAGCCAGACACAACTGATTATCTGTGTTCACAGGAGTAGTGGATGGGGCAAACTGAAATAAGGGGGCTCAGTGTGAGAGTAACCAAAGATCTTGCATTGCAGCTGCGAAAGGAACCTCTGACCGCAGAGGAGGCCCAGTCAGTCCGAGAGCATTTGGGCTACCAAGGCAATGACCTTCTCATTGTTCAGATAGAAGGCAGGAAACCCAATTTTGAAGTGGGATCTTCAAGTCAACTCAAACTGTCCTTTGCCAAGAAAACAAGTCCTTCAGGTGAGGCGTGATGTGAGCTGAATGTGGGAATTGCCCTTCTCTGAAGTGACCAGCATCCCTGTGGTAGGGAGTGCTACCTAAATGTCTGTGGAGTGGGGCTTTCCAAAGTTGTCTGAACTCTCTCATTGCTGGAAATAGATGGGGCAGTGGCTGGGGTACTTACTGCTTCTTGTTTTGTTTTGGATCCAGGAAAGCCCTCTGTGGACCCAGCTACTGCTAAGCTGTGGACGCTGTCTGCCAGTGATATGAATGACGAAGAGATGGTATCCATTTTTTTTTTTTGTGAGACCTTGCTGTCATTTCTTCTCTCTTCTATTCTAGCTAATTTCAGTCATTCCTCTTGGGAAGCTTTACAACTTAAGAGGTAGAAAAGCATCCCCAGTGCAAAATTTCTCAGCTGCTGTTTGAGGTGTTGGGTGCCCACAGGTGTGGTGAGAATTGAGGGAAAGGCATTGTTGAGAGGGAATGTTTGCAGTGCTAGTGCTACAGCGAGTGGTGTTTCTGTGAATGTAACAGCAATGTCATTCCCTACTGACAAGTCGATTTGTTGTGTGTTTTGTTCCATGGTATATTCCAGGATCTTTTGGACTCTGATGAGCTGTTGGATTCAGAGGATTTGAAAAAGCCAGATCCAGCCTCTCTCAGAGCTCCGTCCTGCAAAGAAAAGGGCAAAAAGAAAGCCTGCAAGAACTGGTCAGTGTTGGGATTAGCATGTCAGTGTGCCTCCTAACTCACAGCAATGGAACCTTAGAGTTGGATGTTTTTAAAAAAGATTGTGGGAAAGCATAATTCACTTGGTTCGTGTCCTTTCCTTATCTTGGCTATCTGAAGGTAAATCCAAACACAGTGAGCATTGGCTAGCTGTGCCAGAACTGCTACAAACTGCCATACTGGTGTGACCAGCAGTCTTCTCGGAGGTAGCTACACAGTTTGTGCAGCCTTCACTAAAATCCTATTCCCACTGATTTTAGGGAGGAACAGTTTATGTGGTTTAACTGCTTTAGAGTCATTTCCTTCTTGCTTCAGCTGGAGGAGTGTGCTTCAACGCTTGTTTTGCAAATTGGTATTGGAGAACAAAGTACAGAGCGTGAGAGTCCCAGAGCCAGCTGTGTTGTGTGGCAAAGTGAGGGCTGTTGCATGAGAGCAGTTTTGGAACAAGGATTGTAACTCATGGCTTTTAAATCGGAACGATGTGAGTGACTTCTTTCTTTTCTACAGCACGTGTGGCCTGGCTGAAGAGCTGGAACAGGAGAAGAAGAGCTCGCAGCCCAAATCTGCCTGTGGAAATGTAAATAGTCATTTTGTTTGTATATTGTGGTTTGCAGGGTGCAGTCTGTGTCTGAGAACAGTTTTCTCTGATGACTGCTCACTAAAGCAGCTGCTTACTGCTTTTAAAACACTGCCTGCTTCTGCAGAGCTTCTGCCTTTACCATCTCACCTCTTAGAATGGCCCCTGTGCTCTGCACCAGTTTGTTGTGTGCCTACAGTGCGAGTGCCACCTTCACAGGAGGCAGAGTAGACAGTGACCCTGTGCTTCACTTGCTCACCAGTGGTCTCCTTAGGGAAGATCACCTTATGGGAGTACAGTTAGGGAGCTGCTAAAGCCCAGCACGCAGCAGTGCCTAGGCAGAGCTGCCCTCCTGTAGGGCTGGGCTGGAAACTTGGTTCCTCTGTGTGAGTGCAGTGCCCTGCACCAGCTCTGTTACCTGCTAAACAAGACGTGCCCAGAGGAGGTGGAAGGGAAGTGGTTTCTGTGCTGGCATATGCTGAGGAGCAGGTCGTTTCTCTAGGTGGAAGAAGCATGTAACGGGAGCAGAGAACTGAGAGTTGCCATGATGACAAGTGTTTTCCTGTCTCTTGGCAGTGCTACCTGGGGGATGCATTCCGCTGTGCCAGTTGCCCTTACCTGGGGATGCCTGCCTTCAAGCCTGGAGAGAAGATCCTGCTGAAAGAGAACCAGCTGCACGATGCCTAAGAAAGTCATCTCTGAGCGTCCTGGAAAGGACCTCCCTGCTTTGCCATCAGCCTGAGATACAGAGGCTCTTCGTACAGCTCTCCTTATCCTCTCAAACTCATGCTCTCTGACCAATACTCCTCGTGGGGAGGGACTGTAGGGATTGACACTGCTGTGAGCTCATCACACGTAATCAACTTTGGGCTAAGAGATAATCTGTGGTGGCCAGTGGTCTTGTATGTATTAGACTTCTTAATGTTAAGCCTTATTGTAGCTGCCTTGACTCGATACTGAGATGCTGGCCGTCCCAGCACATCTCACCAGCAGAGGGAAGTGGAACTGTGTCAGATTGACCTTGTGTGCCATGCTAAGAGCCTCACCAGTACTTCCCCAAGCCCACGTTGCTCCTTACCCTTAGTTTACGTTGTGCATCAGCAGCTATGGCTCAGCTCTCAGGGTGACACTGGGCTCCTGTTTTCATCACAGCAACAAAGATTTGCCCCCCCTGAGAGAATTGCTGCCCTTAAGGCAGGGAGAAAATTAACCTTGTCCTCCCCTGCCTCTGACCAACAAAAACACAAGGGCAATCTGAGACCTCCGCCTCTCTTGGTGGTTATCAAGTGAGTTACCTGCAGTGTCCAGTAAGTGAGAACATAGCAATAACTTAATTTCTGGTTGATACTGACTACTCTTTATTTATTTGCATTCTTACTGCTAATGAAGCATCCTCACAGGTGCAGGATCAGGGAACTCGTGGTGCTCTGGGCCAGGCTTGCTTCTCACCTTGGGAAGGAGAGGAGGAAAACACAACTTGCTCTTCAGGATGCAAATTCTTGTCACTGTCCTTCCTCAGTTGCACAATAAACTCATGTAGGGATCTGGGATGAAGAGCTGTTCTTAAAATAAATGTGACCAACAGTCAAGCATTTGTGTTAAACTGCTGTTAGTGGCGTTTTAAGCACGTTTCTTCTTTGACTTGGTTTCTGCTCGCTCCCCTGAGCTCGGGGCCATCAGGGACTTCTGGAACCCTTTCAACGTTGGCTTGCAGGGTGCATCTTGAAATTCTTGAAATTGAATGGTCCCCGTTCTTCCTAACAGAATCAAGATGTTGAGATTCGCTTTTTTTTTATTTGAAATAGGTTTCAGAAAGAGCCTTACTTCTGGTTGAGTGAGGAGAAAGCTGGCAGGGAGACATGAGCATGAGGGAGTTCATGAGCCAGGCAAAGCCTGTGTGCATCAAGGGGCAGATGCTGCTGTGCACTCTGTACTCTGCTTACCTGGGAGCCAGGTTGGTGGAGTGACCTCCAACATCCCTTTCTCACCCTCCTCCCAAGTCTCTGGTTCTTGCTGAACGACTCCCAGGGAGCTTCAAATCCTGCAATAAACCACCTGTCCAGCAAATCTGTGAGTGCTCCCATCTTGCAAGCAAAATAGGTAAAAGCCTTTACATGTCAATGACTTGAAGGATTTCATTGCTTTTTTCCAGCCTCACTGGCAGCGGAAGATCTTGCTGTGATCAGGAGAAATATGACTGAGGAAGCTGGTATAAATCCTTTCATGGGCAAGATTGTTGTAAGAGATGGGCTCCCTGAAACGTTGTGTCTCCTGGAGCAATGGGAGTGGAGCCTGCCTGCCCAGCCAGGAGCTGAGTTTTTCAATGGGAAAAGTCCCAGATAAAGGCAGACCTTAAAGTGAGCTCTGCTTTCCTTTCGGGGGCAAATAAGATAAGAGAGAGGGAGGAGGTGGCAGAGGCTTTTGTTTCACCATGATTCCCAAGACTGGAATTTAAACAATCTGGAAACACTTTCAGATACCGCAGAGTTCAGTTAATGATGGTTAAGACTGTATAATCTCTTCAGGCAGCATTGCTTGTCTTTGCTGTCTGAGAGGCCCTCAAATGGGGACAGACTTTGGCAGTGGATATCTGCTGGGTAGGACTACACTGCCATCAAGCTGGTTCTGAGGAGTATTTATCCTTTTAGTCCCCTTCCCTTGAAAACCTGAAGGTTTTTGAGAAGAAGGTGGATGCTGCACTGAGGGCCGTGGGCAGTGGGCATGGTGGGGATGGCTTGGTGCTTGGATGGTCCTTTGGTGCTTGGATGATCTCAGTGGTTTTTTTCCAGCCTTGATTCTATGATTCTGTGCAGGTGGGTCGGATGCTTTGCCCACAGATTAAAAACCCCATCGATCTGATGGACAGAAGACAGCTGCCAAGCTGTACAAAGCGAGACCTGGGAATCCACTGCCTGTCTTCAGTCATTCCAGATATGGACTCGGAGCTGCAGCAAGCATATGGATCTGCAGGGAGAGGCCCTGGTGTGGGTGCATGGATGCCTCTCTTCTGCCTGGCTTGCTGTCGCTGCGTGGTTTTCAGTCTCCTCAGCCATGCCTGAGGATTTTTGCTGGCTTCTCTGCTCTGCTGCCTCCCTCCAGTGGCTGTGCTCTGGCTCTCCTGCTCCAGGTCCTGGTGCACAGCAAAGCCCAGTGCTGTCAGCTGCTCCTGCCAGCATCACTAGGGCTGTTGGTGGGCACTGCTGTCCTGGGGACGTGGAAATGGCTTTGCTGTAGCTGCCCTTTGTGCAGAACCTGAGGGCATCTGAGCGTTCTGTGCCCCATTTCCAGGGCATCAGGTGCACAGGTTTTTAAGAAACACTTCCTTCACAGAGTGCAGTCAGGCATTGGAACGTGCTGCTCATGGCAGCGGTGAAGTTCCACTGGAGGAATTTAAGGCACAGGTTGACAATGCACTGAGGGATGTGGTGCAGTGCTGGGACTCTGTGAGTCAGGCTGATGGCTGGAGTCATCAATTCTGAAAGTCTTTTCCAGTCCAAATGAGTTTGATTCTATGAATCAATGGTTTCCTTGGCCAGAGCCATTTTCCTCCCCCAGCCTCTTCCTCTTCTGATCCTTTTACTGCCTCCTCTTATCATTTCACCACTCTGCTTCCCTCCATCTTTCTCTTTCTGTTCTTCTTCCCCAAATTCTCTTCTGTTTTCTCTCCTCTTTGCATACCAACCACACATACCTCAGGAGCATTCCTCCTGCTTTTTGTTTTGGTTTGCTTTTCATTTTTTCCCCTTGCTCTGGCTGGGTTTCCCTACTGTGATCCATTCCCTGCTCCACTCCATATGCGTTCCCATTGCCATTCCCACTCTTAGCCACAGAGAGGTCCCTTTCTCAGCATGCAGGGAGCAGGGCATTGTGTTTATTATCACTCCACGTTCATCTGGGCACTCATGCATGTGATGTATCCTGTGCGATGGCATCTTTCTGAGAACTGTAATTCTGAGGCTTGGTTCCGGATTTTAAAATGCTCAATCTGAAAAGGCAGTTCCCCATGTTTCCTGCTTGCTTTTGCCAAAGCCCTTGAGATTTCAAGAGGTCATCTCAGCCAGTTCCTCACGTTCTCACGATAAGTAACTCCATGTCTTGCTTGCTTCTTTATTGGGGTCTTCGTTGGCTCTGGCTTGCTCCTGTGTGTCCCTTCTCTGTTGGACCCCTCCAAGCTCAGGTGTGAGATGGAGGCAGCATTCTGAATGCTTCCACTTCCTCCAGGTCACATCTTTGTGGTTCTTCCTCCTGGTTAAGCAAGAGGCTAAGCCTTCTCTTTGCCTTCCTCTTGTTTTTGATGCAGTTACACAAGCAGAGAACCTTTTGCAGTCTTCCTCAGTTTTAACTCATTTTGTGCCTTTACAACTTAGCATCCCGGTCACTTTTTAAGTACCACCTCCTGAGAGTACAGGAACAGGAGGTCAAGAAGGTGAGC
Source organism: Tetrao urogallus (assembly GCF_951394365.1). NCBI lineage: Eukaryota > Metazoa > Chordata > Aves > Galliformes > Phasianidae > Tetrao > Tetrao urogallus. The sequence continues at coordinate 17,152,998 of NC_136825.1, forward strand.
AGAAGGCCAGCATTCATCCCAGGGTACTAAGATGTCACTGCAGGACCTCTCTCGGTTATTTTGCAATGAGAAGGGTAAGCTGATGGGTCAGATCCGAAGGGTTATCGCACATGGGGTTCCGTCAGGCTGGTGGCCAGTCACTGGTGGGGTTCCTCAGGGCTCCATTTTAGGGTCAGCTCTCTGGCACTAAGGCAGCCTGCTGGCAATGCTCGTAAGGCAGGGCTCTTGGTAGTCGGAGTTCACTGCTTGCCCATGGCCAAACCTCGGTGCCCATCAGGACAGTTTGTTGTTCACATCAGCTTGATGGACACGGTGTCGGGACAATATTCAGAGACTTACAGAAGAAAGATGAGAAGGGACAGGTCGTTGTGGCAAGACTACCTGATGTAAGATGCTGATGTGAAACTAAACGGGAGAAAATGGCACTTGGGAGGAGGGTAGGAGGGAGCACAGCGAGCGCTGCTCTCCCAGGGCCACGTCTGCTGGCAAAAAGTTAACACAGACCATGGTCAGCTGGAGAATCACTTCCTCTGCTGGATCTGTCCCCTGCTCGGAAAGGGCTCCGGGGTGAGGGGAATGGGGAAGTCCTTCCTCCTGTGCCCATGGGGTGTGCATTTCACCCCTCTGTGCCGGGGACTGGGAGCGGTGGGGTGGAACCAGCAGCACACGTGGCAGGCTGTGGCGTGTCTGTGTCAGAGCCCAGGGCACGTGCCTGAGACAAGACCATAGATGGAATCAAGCAGCAGAGCGAGGGGATAAAGCTGGGCTGAAGCTCACTTTGGGAACCCTAGCTGAGAGTGAGCCTCGGCGTGAAAAAGGAACTGCCTGCGCTGGTGCTGGGAGGATGCAGCCTCCACGTCTCCACCGCACGTGATTTGGATGCTGGAGGTCTTCTGGAGCAGTGGCCAAAGAAGGAGCCATGAGCATCCTGGTGGTGAAGGGCATCCTGCCCCTGCTGCTCCTTGCCTGGCCGCCCGCTGGTGAGTGCAGGTGCTGTGCCCTCATCCTGCCCGGGAAGGGGGAAGTGGGGCACTGCTGCTGCCGGGGGGGCCTGTGGGCAGGCAGCTGGGTGCATCTGTTCTCAGCTCTGTTAGGAGTGTGAGAGGATCTCAGGGCTGCAGCACCTGCCCCTCCAAGACTGCCTGCGGGGAAGTTGCTGTGGCTTTGAGCTTTTCTATCTATGCAGCAATAATGCACCTGCAGGAGGTTTGGGACAGAGCTGCTTTTCTGCCCACCCTGTGCTCCTCCAGAAGCTTTTAACTCCCCTTAGGCACCAGTGCCTTCACCACCTCCTGTGCCCAGCCACAGGAACATCAGATGGTTGGGGCAGAAGTAAGCCTGCTGCCTGGGGCTGGCATCCTCAGGGCCTCACAAGAAGGATGTGGGTATTTCACAGCACGAACCCAACTTCCCTGCTTCTTTTTTCTGCAGGACAAACGACTTCTGTGTCCTTAGGGTCAGATCTCACTTTTCACTGTCTGCCAAACAGCCCTGACAGCAAGGTGGTATGGTATGACACCTTATGCAAGAAGAAGAAGGCAGAGAAAGACACAGGGTCTGCTCTACACAAGGAAAATGTTTCTTACAACTTCACCTTTACAAGCGTGAATGAAAAGCATACCGGAAATTACACGTGCAAGATGAAGACCTGCCCCATTGCTGAAAACAAGAACCGCCCATGCAAGAACCACAAGGCCAAAAATGCTTCTGGCAAGAGTGAGCCAGGGATGGAGAGTGGGCTGTGTGCGGTGGGTTGGGATATGACTGCAGCTCAGAGGCTCGGGAGCAGCAGCTGCTGGAGGAGGGCACAGTTATTACATGCATGTTTTGCAAGCGGCACGTGCTGGTGGGATGTATCTGCTGCAAGGTACAGCCACTCGCTGTTTTATTTCTTGCAGGGAACCCGCTGTGCAGGTTCATGCTCTGGCCAGAGAATAAGACCATGCATGTGAAGTGGTGGACATGCCCAGAGCCTCCTGATAACTGCTTGGAGCACAGCAAGGCACATCACAATGACAGCCATGGCAGCATGGATGCAGCCAGCGCAGAGCCCATTGTGTGCACCGTATCCAGCAGAAGCTTCACAGGCACTGAAAATGCCACCCAAGGGATGGCTCCCAGTAAGTGACACTGCTTCCCCCAGTGGGTGCTACTGACTCTGCCTGGGTGCTCACACATGTCCCTGCTTCCAGGCTCTGACCCCAAGACTTCTCCGACCCGTGAGCCTCAGATTCAGGAAGGTGAGCAACCACGGCTCCAGCACGGAGCTGGAGTCCAAATCTGGAGCCTGCTGTGGGGACAGCAGCTCACGCGCGTTCCTGTGCTCCTCAGGTCTCAGAGCAATCATCTACCTGTACGCCATCCCCGGGTTAGTGGTTGTGACTCTTTTCCTCCTGCTTTGTATTTTGGTGTGCCTGTGCAGAAGAAAGCAAAAGGATGCCAAAGGTAAGGCTGAGCCTGGGCTGTGCTGCTGTGGGAGTTGGGGAGCATCTTTTCCATGGGCTCCTTGGGTAAAAGAAGCTGTGGGAAACCCCGACCATGCAGGTGCATTAAAAATAACAGCACTCAATGTTGGGTTTTTTTTGTTGTTTGTTTGTTTTTTTTGTTTGTTTTTGTTTTTTTGTTTTTTTTTTAGGAACTCCTGAAAGCAAGCATGCAGCAGAGATGAATCAGCTCAGCACGGTAAGGCAGTAAGAGCTTCTCATGTGCCACGTCCTCCCCTCCAACAAAGAGCACTGGCAAGTGAATGCTAACTGAAAGGGCTTTGGGGCTTCAGAAACCTCTGTGACAAGCCAGGCTCTCCTGGACAGTGGGAAATAACTTATGCCAGTCCCTGGGCACTGCAGAATAGAGAGCCAAAGGCTCTGCTCACTGCTGTCTTCCTCTACAGCCTCCCCCAGCACCTCAGACCGAGGATGTGACGTATGCAAAGCTGATCTTTGAAAGGACGGGGGCAATACCTGCAGCCTCAGAAGTGGTGTACACAGAAATAAAACCCCTGCAAAAGAAGTAGAGAGCTGAGGATGGCCACGCTGCTCTGCAAAGGGAAGGTCTGTCAGCAGGAAGAGTGAGAAAGGAGAGACAAGCAGCTGCTGATATGGCTGCCATAGCTTGAAAACCCGGCATTAGCTCTTATCAGGTGCACTGGGTGATGGATATGCTAGTAGAGCCCTGGAGCAGTGTTCTTCATTTCCTCACCGTGTCCACATCCAGCATCCGCTGCGATGGATTTGGCTCTGCTCTGATTCACACACCTGAAAAATGATAAGCAAAGATACAAAGGCATCATTTGCTGTGGAGAGATCCAGGATGGATACAGCCAAAGCCCACCAGTGACCGGCTGCCAGCCTGATGGAACCCCATTCACTCTCTGAGCCTGGCAAGTCAGCCAGTTGCTCACCTATAATGTTATATTTCTTGCTAGCTCTATGCTGGACGTTTTGTCTGGAAGGAAGCAGTGTCAAAAGCTTTACTGAAACCCAAAAAGTGAACGTTGACTGGCTTCACTTGGTCAACCAGATAGGTGGCCTTGTTGTATAAGGAAATCAAGTTAATCCAACAGGACCTATGTAATGTATGTGTGTGTGTGTCTCTCTCTCTCTCTCTATATATAAAAAATATCTTTTCTCTCTTCCTTTTTTCTTAGTAAACAGTTTGTATCTTAATTCACAATCACTACTTTGTTTGCTGTGTTTTTTTTCACCCCTGGGTGCTGGATGAAGGTTGTCACTTTGCTGTGCTGTGTGGCCTTGGCTTACAACACAATGAAATTGCTGGCTGGGATAGCAATCAGGCATTCATGCTCTGCACTGCAGCCATCCTTGTGCTTTGGGAGCCATATTGTGGAGTAAGCAAATGCTTTGTTTATGTCCTTGGGAGGCAATGGGAGATGCTTTCTGTTGTTTCCTCGGCCTCTCTTTCACTTTTCCTCCTTCTCTAAACCAGTTACAATAGCTCTCGGGAATGCTGATTATCCTTGGAAGATCTGCTGTTACCCAGGGAACGGGACCACCACAGAGAAAGGTATCCAGCACTGAGGGAATTGGTGCTGGAGGTGGTGTTATCCCAAATCCAGGTGGGGTGAGGCTCCTTGTGAGCTGTGTGACTGAGAGCTGCACAGGCTGCACCAGCATTGGTGGTGGTGGCTGGCAATTGGTGCTGGTGTGTGTCTGCCCTGGCAGCAGGGCTAGGAGGAGATTCCTTCTGAGCACTGGGAAATGCTTCCCCGCTGTGTGAGGGAGGGGCAGCAGATCTGCCTCCTTGGACAAGTGCTACAGCTTGTGTTGGAGTGACACAAAGGGGAGCGTATAAACAGGAGGGGGCTGTTTAAGAGGGTGGATGGTGATAGGAGAAGGGGAATGGTTTTGAAGTGAGACAGGGCAGGTTTAGGTTGGATATTAGGAGGAAGTTTTTCACCCAGAGGGTGGTGAGGCACTGGCACAGGTTGCCCAAGGAGGCTGTGGATGCCCCATCCCTGCAGGCATTCGAGGCCAGGCTGGATGTGGCTCTGGGCAGCCTGGGCTGCTGGTTGGTGACCTGCACACAGCAGGGGGTTGGAACCAGATGATCGCTGTGGTCCTTTTCAACCCAGGCCGTTCTATGATTCTATGAAAATGGGGCAAGGAGGGAAAATGAAGCGCCAGGCCACCACGGAGAGCAGAGCTGGCAGCCACACGTGGCCCTTAAGAACAACAGGCGCTGCCCTCACTTAGAGCTGCCCGTCAGGCCGCCGCTCTGCCCTCCGATTGGCTGCCGGCGCCGCCCGTCCGCAGAAGGCCCGCCTCTCTTCCTTGTTGCGCCTCGTGATTGGCCACACTTCCCCCAGATTCGGAAGCCCCCTAGGGCGCCGCCATTTTCTGTGGCCGCCCCTCGCCCCTTGGGCGGCCTCGGGCACGCGCGGTCCATACAGCGGCGCGGCCTTCTGCATCCGCGCCTGCGCGGGCCCGACCGCACCGGGAGCGAGCGGCCGCCGCCGCGGGAGCGCGCCCGGCCCGGAGATGCGCGGGGCGGAGGCGGAGCGGGCGGAGGCGGAGCGGGCGGGGTCCTCCGCGCCCCCGCGGCGGGTAAGGGCAGTTCGGGGGGGGGGGGTCGGCGGGGCGCTGTCGTTGCTGGCGGCGCGGTGCCTCCGAAGGTCCTTTCGGTGGGCGCCGAGGAGAAAGGCGTCAATAGAAACCAGCGAGCGCCGCGCGGAACGAACGCGTGTCGGTGCGAGCTGTCGCGGCGCTGACCGCCTCGCTTTGCGTCCCGTAGGGGCCGAGGATGAAGCGGAACGCGGAGCAGCGCGGCGTTCCCTCGCAGGCCCGCGCGGAGCCCCGTCCCTGAGCCCCGCAGGATGAAGCTGCCCGGCGTGGGTGTGTTCGGGGCCGGCAGCACCGCCCGCCTCCTCGTCCCCCTGCTGCGAGCCGAGGGCTTCTCCGTCGAGGCTGTGTGGGGAACGACGGAAGAAGAAGCCAGGCAGCTGGCGCAGGAAATGAGCGTCTCCTTCTACACCAGCCGCACCGACGACGTCCTGCTGCACCAGGACGTGGACCTGGTTTGCATCAGCATCCCCCCGCCGCTCACCCGGCAGATTGCTGTCAAGGCTTTAGGTACCTTTTCGCCTTTAGGCTTGGACCAAAAAATCTGTCGGTTTTATTTTTTGTAATTAAGGTAATTTTACGTTGGGTGATTTCTCGAAGCCTGCAGCGTGCAGAGAGGCATTAAGTTTGGGGGTTTTGATGCTGTTGGATTTGCTTCTTTTCAAAGCTGCTCTTTGAGTCAGACCATAATGTCACACCACAGAATGGCCTGGGTTGCAAAGCACCACAGTGATCATCTGGTTCCAACCCCCTGCTGTGTGCAGGTCACCAACCAGCAGCCCAGGCTGCCCAGAGCCACATCCAGCCTGGCCTCGAATGCCTGCAGGGATGGGGCATCCACAGCCTCCTTGGGCAACCTGTGCCTCACTGCCCTCTGGGTGAAAAACTTCCTCCTAACATCCAACCTAAAGCTGCCCCGTCTCAGTTTAAAACCATTCCCCCTTCTCCTCTCACTACCCACCCAATCTGTAGGAAAGGGTGATTTGCTCTTCGCTTCGCACATCTTGAGCCAGTCTTGTTTAGCTTGCTGTGATTCAGTGCACCAGGGGAACACAGAATGAGGATGGGCAGATGGCAAGTGTGTTTTCTCTGAGTGTTCAGATCAACACAGTGATGTTTGTCATCGGGAAAGTCTTGGCTGTGAATGATTGATGATAATAGGTTGGTGTTTTAGTGGCTTCCAGGCTGTGCTGTTTGCTTAAGTTAATTACTGACAGACATTTGTACACAAGCCTGGGTACAGCCCTGGCGTGGTGGGGTAAAGGAGTAAGCCTGAACTGAGTTGGTGAACCAGATCAAAGCCCAGAACGTAATTCAAATGAAGATGAGTGTAATCCTATGGTTTATCTCCATAACAGGCAAAGCAAGAAGCTCTTCTAAAATTTGTGCTTCTTTTGATCTCAGAGGAACTAAAATGCCAGGTTTGTGGTGGATGGCCCCCAGCTGAAATGCACGCACCTCAGTGTGAGGTGAGCCTGGGGCTGAGTTCAGGCTGAGGGGACGTGGTGTGTGATGTGTGCTGCAAGGCTTAGCAGGCAGAGCATCAGAAGCCATCTCTCCAGGGTGGGTAATGCTTCACATAGGGAGCTCAATCTGCAGCCCAGCCTCGTGGTGCCTCCTGGATTGGCTGCAGTGGTGCCTCCTGGATTGGCTGCAGAGGAACTTTCCACTGATCTCTCTTGATTTACATTGCTTACTTTCCAGAGGAGATTATTTGGCTCTCTGGTTGCGTGGAGTCCCTGCAGATTATAGCATGGATATGTTAATTGTGGAGGAAGGAGTCAGAAAGGGCTCTTATCATTGCTCTGTCCTGGGACAAACACACGTTTCCTGTTCTTGAAACAGGGTAAACAAGCGTGCTGTGCTCTTTGCATGTTGTGCTTCCCATCTCTGTGATCGGTAGCACAGAAGCCTTTCCAAACCACATGCAAACAAGACGTGACACGAAGGAATGCGTTTTGGAATGAGCTTCCATTTGTTGAGAGGCTGCTAACCAACAGCTGCTTGTTTGTGAAGGCTCCTTGGATGCTCCCAGTGTCGTACAGTGGATGCAGCAATGCTCTGCTGCTTCAGCAGTGGTTTAGTTGGGCATTGGGTGCAGCCTTGGGTGCATTACTAAGGGGAATCAAGAGCTGGGGCTTCCATCCCATGGCATGGATGTATTTACAGAAGGTAGATGGCTTTAGTGGTTGGAGTCAGCGTTACAACTTGTGCTAAGAGAGACAAAGCTGAGGAGTGGGTTTCATTAGACCAAGCTGACTCTGGATAAGGACAAACATAAGAAAGGTCTTGGGGAGTAAGACTGGTGTCCTAGCAGGGTTTCTATGGTCTGCACTGAGAAGTTTGCTCTGAGCTGTGTGTGGAGAAGATGCTGAGGGCTGCCATGATGGCTGCATGGGGCACCTTGTGTGTGCCTCCGTCTCCCCACCCCTTCCCAGTGTGCCTGTTGGATGATACCAGGTGTTCTTCTTCTCCTAAAACCAAAACACAGCATCATACCAGACACTTTAAGGAAAAATCACAGCATGGCTTAGGCTGGAGGGGACTGTAAAGGCCAGCCAGTCTGTGGCAGAGTTGCCAGCTACCAGCTCAGGCTGCCCAGAGCGCTGTCATGCCTGGCCTTGAATGTCTCCAGGGACGGAGATCCCACAGCTCACTGGGCAGCCTGTTCCAGTGCCTCACCACCTCCTGGGTTAAAACTTCTTTCCTGACATCTAAACTTAATCTCCCTTCTGTTACAGTTTTGTATTCTGTGCACAGGCCACCAAGTACCTTCAATTTCTATTAATCTGTGAATAAATTCATAGCGATGGTAAAATACAAAATGAAGCCTCCGCTCGTTTCGAGTGCATTTATCTCCGTGATGATATTTTTTTTTCCTCTTGCTGCACAGCCATTCCAATGGTTTTATAGCTGCAGCACTTCAGTGGCATAAAGACCTGTCGGAGTTCATCTGCCGTGATGTAAAAATCCTCTCTTTATTTGGAGCTCTGTGGGTGTTTGTCAGCTCTGAGCATTTTGGAAGCGCTTGGAGTCTTGCCGCACTTAGCGTTCCTATTTTAGTTCCCAGATCTTTGCTTCTGAAAGCCTAAAAACTGCAGCTTCCTGGCAACCTTGGGGGCTCGTCAGCATTTCTTGCCGTTTTTTGGTGTTTGTGTTGCAGGAATAGGGAAGAACGTGATCTGTGAGAAAGCTGCTACCTCTGTGGACGCCTTCAGGATGGTCACAGCCGCCAGGTATTACCCCAAGCTGATGAGCATCGTCGGCAACGTCCTCCGTTTCTTGCCTGCCTTTGTGAAGATGAAGCAGCTGATAGAAGAGCGCTACGTGGGCAACGTGCTGATCTGCGACGTGCGGGTTTACGGGGGCAGCCTGCTCAGCCACAAGTACAGCTGGATCTGCGACGAGCTGATGGGGGGGGGCGGCTTGCACACCATGGGCACGTACATCATCGACCTGCTGAGCCACCTCGTCGGCAGGAGGGCGCAGAAGGTCCACGGCCTGCTCAAGACTTTTGTGAAGCAGAACACGGCCATCAGCGGGATCCGCCACGTCACCGGCGATGACTTCTGCTTCTTCCAGATGCTGATGAGCGAGGGCGTCTGTTGCACCGTGACTCTCAACTTCAACATGCCCGGATCGTTCGTTCACGAGGTGATGGTGGTGGGGTCCAGCGGGCGCCTCGTAGCGCGCGGCACGGACTTGTATGGGCAGAAGAACACAGCGCTGCAAGAGGAACTGCTGTTCACTGACTCTCTGACTGTCAACAAAGGCCTTTTGGACAAGGGCTTGAAAGACATCCCGCTGCTCTACCTGAAGGGAACGGTGTACATGGTGCAAGCGCTGCGGCAGTCTTTCCAAGAGCAGGAAGATCGCCGGACGTGGGATCACCAGCCCGTCTCTATGGCAGCATCTTTTGAAGATGGCTTGTACATGCAGAGCGTGGTGGAGGCCATTAAGAAATCCAGCAGGTCGGGGGAGTGGGAGGCTGTGGAGGTCATGACGGAGGAACCAGACGCCAACCAAAACCTGTGTGAGGCGCTGCAAAGGAACAACGTGTGAGCGTTGCTGCTTTGGGAAGATAGGACGGTGAATGCTTCCAGCTGCAGCTGTACAAATCCTTTCTGGTTTTTAAGATTCCTATTTAATAATTTGAGTTTCTTGTTTTTTTAAGCGTGTAAAATAATGTCCTGTTCTGATGGAAACAGTTCTGGTTTAAGACGTTCCGTTTTCGCAAGTGTTTAATTCTTGTCTTGGAGACTTAGGAAAACTTGAATTGCCCTTTGCACTCGCAGTAGTGAAGTGAAGCATGGGATCTGTGCCACTGCATGGCTGGAGAGGGGACACGGCCCCTCTTGTTTTGTCAGTCCTAAAGTGAGAGTGAGAAGAGCAGGGTCTGGGAGCATCTGTTGCTCAGACGCCTTCGCTTTCTCTCCTGCAATCGGATTTAGTTTTACTCCTCAGTAACACTTTATTAAAGAGTTTAGGGATGTAACACATTTCTGAACTGCCATAGGACAAAGACCAGAAGGAACACAGTAAAGTTTGTAGATTAAGAATTGGCCGTTGGCTTTCTGCATACCGCAAATGTCTTTCAAATTAATTGAAACCAGTGTGTTGTTTAAAGGATGCTGTGAGATCCCAGCTGATGGTGCTGGGGAAGGCTGTGATGTTTTGTGCTTTCCTCCCATATCTGCAGACATTATTCCTTCGACTCGTGACACCGACTGCATCCAGCAGCCTTTCTGCATGAGCTCCACGTCCACCGGTTGTGTTTACAGCCTGGCAGCAGCAGAGCTGTGACTGCAGGGCCACCTCCTCACTTCTGTGGCTTCCTGAACTCCTCGCAGGCTCGCAGATGAGGCTCAGGATGTCGTTGCCAATGAAGCTGTAAAACCTTAACCTTCCACGTATCTGATGGTGGAGGTCAGGAGGTCTTGCCTACCTCTTGCAGCTCTCCTATGCGCTGGCTGGGAAGCTGTCACACTACACATGCTGATAGCTGAGGAGTCTGCCCTGAATCTCAAATGCTGGATATCAGCCCTCTGGTCCTGCCTGCCCTCCTGCAGCTCGTGGCTGTTGGCAGCTGGTGGGTGGCAGTCTGTTCATTTGGAGAAGAGTTTCTCTCTGAGGCAGGTATGTGATAGGGACAGTACAATTTTACGACGTGTACTTTGTGTACTTGAAAGCTTTTTTTAATGTATTTCCCACTCAAATGGTAACCCTGTGTATTTATGTACGTTAACACGCAAACCACTGTTTCATAAGCTGGTCCTTCCTGACAAGTGTCTGACTTGTTTTCTACAGAAATAAACGAAAAAATAGATTGTTTGTTCAGGGTGTTCTTCATGTAGCTGGGTGCTTGCGTGTGATTTGGCTGAGCTGAAGCCTCCATGACAGAGCTTCCAGCTGGGGCTGATCACTTGGTGTGACAAAGTAGGAGATGCATCTTCTGACAGGACTCGCTTTCCCCATTGGTGAGAAAAGGATGGCAGCTCCCTTTGCTTGGACAGCACGGAGCTGTGCCCACCTCTTTGCTTTTTCTCTCATTCTAAAGCTGTTCTGGAATCACTGGCTCTAGAGACACCCTGTCTATCGTGGGCCTCCCACACTGACTGTTGTGATGAATGAGATCTTTTTCTGCCTGTCTGGTTGTAGAAATTGCTGGAAGGCGCAAGCTGAGGAGCAAAATCTTCATGGGTTTGCTGGGTTCTTTGCTCAGTTTCTAAATGAGGCATTTACCTTCAGGTATTTATTTCCTTTCAAAATAGTTCCAAACTGACAGAAAGAAATGTACTGACGTGCTTTTCTAAAGGGTGGGAACTCAGCTGGTCCTTGGCTCTGAGCACTCATCAGCTGTGGGCTGAAGGAAGAAAGCAGATGGGTGTAAATTACACACTGTTCCCAGCAGGTGCACCAGTGGAAGTTCTGCATCTTCCTGCAATGCTTTCCAGGTAGAGGATTGCTGTTCCTGCTCTAGCTCTGAGCATCTCCTGTCTGTTTTGTCTATGTGCTATGTAAAGCAGGTGAAAAAATGTCTCCTGAGCTCACCTGGAAGAGTCGCTGCCTTCATTCAATCTGACTCAATCTGACTTCACTACTGCCTGGTTCTGGATGTTTTGAAGCTGTTCTGCCTGAACTGGGGAACCTCCTTTGTGCCGCCCTCACAGACCTGCAGTGGGCAGGCTGGGCCTCTGGGAAAACCCAGAGTGACAGAAGCAAGGGCAAAGCCTCCATCTCTGGGGCGCTGAACTACGGAGTCCTGCACATCTCTGGTCCCTCCCTGTTGCCATGACCTGCTGGCAAGCTATTGCCCCCCTGAGGTGGCCTGGTTGGCACAGCGTGCCCTGTGCCTGGCCCCGCATCTTCTCAGAGGGGCTCCCAACCATCCAGCCTGCTCACTGAACCTTGGTGGAGCTCTCTCTGCAGCTCTGGAGCAGCTGCCCTACCTGCTGGTGCTGAGCCTCCTCTTCTGCTGGGCGCATCAGCTCCGTGCTGAGGTTGATGTACTGATACAAGGGACGCAGCCGCGGCAGCCGCCCTGGAGGGGAATCCCAGAGCGGCTTAGTTTGGAAGGGACCTTAAAGACCATTGAGATCCAACCTCCTGCCCTGAGAAAAGGGCAGAACTGACAAACCCCGTGTGCCAAAGCTTCAGTCCCAGCAGTAGTCCTGAGAGGAGAGGGAAGGGCATTACTCCAACCAGCACCGGAGCCGGGAACTGCAGTAGGTGCCCCCTAGATGGGGATCTGCAGCCTCAGCCCGGTGACACGAGAGCAGCTGAGGGAGGACAGGTCTGCCCAAGCATCGCAGTGCCCGGCTGAGCATCCAGCCGTGCTCAGCCCCCACCATCAGCCCAGCCGCGGGCACTCTGCCATCTGTGGGAGCAGCACGAGGGCCGTTCCCCTATGGATGCTCACCCAGCGCATCCCGAGGCGGGACCTTTTTGCGCGGCTGCGTGTCGCTTGTGCTTTTCCTCTTCTTGCTCTTTCCCTGCAGCTCGGCAGCGGGGCCGGCATCGCCCTCGGCGGCGGGATGCTGCAAATCGGGCTGCCGCAACGCGCGCAGGTGGGTCCTGCGGGACAGGAACGGGTTGGGGCAGGGCCGTGCGGCTGAACCGACGCACAGCGATCCCTGCGGCACCGAGCCGGCTCCCGAAGGAGACGCGCCGGCTTACTTTGCGTCCTGCGCGGGGACGGACATGGAGCAGCGCCGGGCTTCAGCAGCGGTTGGGAGGAGGCTGCGGGAGGGCCGTTACCGGGGGAACGCATCAACAGCGCGGCCTTAAGTGCGGCCGTCCCACAGCGAGAGGGAGAGCAGAGCGGGGCCGCGCCGAGCCCGGCCGCCCATCATCTGCCCACACCTCTCTGCGGGCGGGGCTCGGCCCGGCCCTCCTCTCCCCCGGCGGAAGCGGCGGTTGCCCGGAGCGCGGCGGCTCCGCGGGTGCGTGCGGTGGGGCCGGAACCCGGCAGGCCGTGCCCCTTCTTCCCCATCCCAGCCCGTCCTATCGCATCCCATCCCCCCGCCGTGCTTCTGACCCGATGTTTCCGCCCGCGACGGGAGGGAGCGAGCGAGCGAACGGCCCGATTGCCACGAGCCCTTTGCTCGGCCCCGGGTGACTCGCTCTGCTTATCGCAGCTTATCCAGAGATGTATTTTTTTTTTTTCCTATGCTTTTTACAGAATCGGGCTCGTAGCAGCACAAAGCCGAACAACAAAGCTCCAGCTCCGCATGAGGCTGCAGCTCCCCGGCCGGGCGCGCAGATCCGGTGGGCGGCACCGAGCTCTGCTGGAAGAGGTACGGACGGGAGGTGTGTCCTGCAGCTCCGAGCATCTCTGCTTCCCTGCCCCCCTCTGCAGCCCGGCCCTGCGCTGAGCAGGAGCTGCACACGTACATCTGTTTGCTTGAGCAGCGAGGCCGTGGCCTCTTGCTGCTGGCAACAGATGCTTTTGATGCTTAGGTTTCTAACGCAGTGCTGGAGATGCTTTCCTAGGTGCATATTAAGTGCCAGCTGGAAGGGCTGGCCCTGCTCCTCCTGTAGGCACATTCTCCTGTTGCTCCCCTTGTGCTTGCCCAGTGCCTTTCTGGTCTCCGCAGGAGTTCCATCTGGGTGGGATGCAGTCTGCCCATCCCTGGAGCCCCCAGGTTCTCAAAGAGCCCCATCCTCCAGCCCTGCTGTCCCACTGTGCAGGAGCAGAGCAGCTGCCTGGAAAACCTGCTCGTGGGAGCTGAGGGTTTGGCCGCTTCATCCTGAGGCCAGATGATGATGATGATGCAGGTGCTGGGACTGCATCCTGCATGTTTTGCTGTGAGCACCCAGATAGGCCGAGTGCTGTTGTAACAAGGCTGTGTAATCTTGCGAGATCCAAACCCAGAGGCAATGTGACTTGCAAATCAGGGTGTGGGTGTCATCTGCAAATTCCCTGCAGCAGGGCAGGGTGCTGCTGGGACGTGAGATGGGCCCTGTGTTCAGGTACAGAAGGAGCCTTCCATCCCCCAGCTCCCATCAGCTTGCCTCTCCTCCTTCAGTCCCCCACGCTAATTGCCTGCTCTGTTACAGGTCCTGCTTTCACTCTGTCATTTTGCACCCAAATTACTGGCTTTGGAGGAGAGTTCAGATCGAGATCAGATGTGAGTTTCAAGGCCAGTAACTATCCTGGAGTAATCTCTTGGTGATGCTTTTTTTTTTTTTTTTTAGGATGGCTTAGCTCTATCCATTTTAAAGGAGATTAAATAATAAGAGAACAGTGCTCTTTTACTGCAGCCTGAGAATCTGAGTCTGAAGCTTTTCAGAAATAGCTTTTGCAGGGTGGCTGGGTACAAACAAGCCTCTGGACATGCCTGCCGGTGTGCAGTGCTCAGCACTGCTTACATTGCCTCTGCCGTTGTGTCTGGGAGATGAATAATAGCTTTTTGCTAATGGGTCTCATGTCAACAAGGGTAATTTAACAGAGAAGACAGTAGTGCATTAGTTGCTATGAGTCAGGCTCACTCAGCCTTGTGCTGATTGTTTATTGGTTTATAAATTAAATGGAAGATGCTGTGTCCCGTCAGTGCTGGCATTCTGAGGGTCCTAAAAGGGGCTCTTCCCGTAGGGCTGTCTCTGAAGTGTTGGAATTGCAGACCCAGGAGTCGGATTTTCTGTGCTGAAGGTGCAGGTATCACAAAATGCAGACACTTCAGGATCAATGCTGGTTAGTCCTGCAGTAGGGACGGTGCTGCTGGCTCCTTTGCCTCACCTACGTGAAAGCACAGCATGGTTGGGTTGGAAAGGACCTCACCGCCCCCAAGCCCTGCTGTAGGCTGGCTGCTCCCCAGCTCAGGCTGCCCAGTGCCCATCCATGGCCTGGGGCACCTCCAGGGATGGGCACCCACAGCTCTTGGGCAGCCATGGGGTCCATTGGGGTTGTTTCCTACTTGCAGGTTGTCCCTGCAGCTGGGTGTGAGCTCTGCAATAGGAAGGTCAGCCATTCACATACATGTTAGCTGTAGCTCTGCAGTGGCTCAGCGAGCTGTGTTTAGTTCACTTCTCACTGGTGGTTGGTTTCCATTGCAGAGACAGAGACAGCAGAATGTGTGAAGGGCCATCCAAGATTTCTGGACCCATTCCTCCAGACCCTACGCTCTTCCCAAACTATTACAGACGCCCTTTCTCAGGTGAGTCCTCAGGGTGCTGATGGTGATCCTGAAGGTTAAAAGAAGGGAAAACGTGAGGTAGATGTGGAGGGGGACCTTCAGCATGACTTGCAGACTGTGCTTGAAGGAAACAGCGAGGTGAGATCGCGCTAAGCTGCTTTTTCTTTCTTTCTTTCTCTGTAGCTCGAGGGAGGCTGGAAGGCAATGCTCAGCAGTTGGATTTTACCTCTCGCCCCACGGACTCAGCTCCCAGCTCACCCCGTGCTTTGAGCGGTGCCCACCAGCCCCAGCCAGCGCCTCGCATCCGCCCCAGCGGAAGGGACTTTCTGGAGAAGGGGCAGAAGGGGACGCTCGGCCTCCTGCTGCAGCTCGATGGGCTCTCTCTCGGTGGGGGTCTGCCAGCAAAGAGTAAGCACAGCTGTGCTGAGGTCCAGAAGGGAGGTGAAGCTGAGCGCTGCCTGTCGCCTATTGGCTTTATATCCCAGCATTGCCCCAAGCTGGTGCCTGCATGGAGGTTGCCACAAACATTGTGCCAAAACGGGAGGGGAACCAGCTGAGGTCTTTCAGAACAGGGTCAGCCCTCCCAACGTGGGGGGAAATGCACAGATTGTGTGGTCTGCGGGAGGGGGGAGGACTTGCTGTTTCCACTTTGGAGATGGAGCTGTCAGCTCTGGTGTTGTGATCCAGGAGCCTACGTTTGCTGGCAGTGTTTGAGGGCTGAAAGCTGTGTCTCCCCTTGCTGTGCAGGGAAAGAGTCCAAGGACCACGAGAAGGAAAACGTGAGGCGAATAAAGGAGATTCAGAAGAAATGCAAAGAGAGGGAGCGGGCCCAGGAGCGCAGCCAGCCCAAACCTGTGAAAGCTCTGTGGAAATCCCAGAAATACGAAAACGTGGAGTCAAAGGTGAAGGCCAGACTGCAGGTGGGTACCCAGGGGGCTCTTTGACTCTCCTGGCAGCTCAGAAGAAGAAAATCTCACACCTTCTGCCTGCTGCCTCCTGCCTGACCCTTCTGTCGTAGGAATCTGAGGGCAATTCTTGGCATGGTGCAGAGCAGCCCTCAGAAAATCCCTGTCCTGAGGTGCATCCAGCTGGCTTCTCAGCTTTCCACGTCTGGGGTTCGTGCCAAAAGGCGGTGGTATTCTGCCCCACAGAGCACTGTCCTCACCCTTTCTGCATGGCACTGAGGCAGAGAAGGAGAGATTGGCCTTCAGGCTGCTGCAGGCTTTGTGCCAGCTCTCAGGACCCTGTGACACACAGTGGGTTTTACCAACTGTGTACTGAGCTGAAACACGGATGGTTTCTGTTCTGAGTGGTGTCTGGTTTCCGGCGGGTTTTGCTTTGCTTTTGGCTTCTTTCTTTTCCTTCTTTTCCTTCTTCTGGATATTTTTTTCTTTCCTGGTGTTTTAAGTAATGTCTCTGTTGGGGGCTTTCCAAAATGCAGCTAAGTGGTTACAGTGAGGAATGCACTGAAGAAGCTGGGTGACGTCTTGAGCATCACCATTTAAGCAACACCCTCCTTGCTGCTTCATAGCTGAGCTGAAGCTTCAGATTCCTCCTCATCTCTGCATCGCTCCCCTCCATTCTATGGCCCCCGAGCCAACAAGGTGGTGCTACAAAGATTGGCAGGGTGATTTCTGAGCAGTTCCAGAGGCCTTGTCCCTCCTTTCTGATGCACCAGAAAGCACCACCAACTTGCTTGCTGGTATCTGTGACCTTCCACGCGCAGGATCAAGCCCACCTGTGCCTTAGGAATGAATACAAGCCTACGCTCTTGTTTGACAAATCATCAGGATCAGAGGATGATTGAGATCATCTTTTGTTTTGTGGGAAGGGGGTGTTCTCTCTGCACGGTTTCTGCGTGGTGTGTTTCTGTGCTCTTTGGATTCGGAGGCCCCGGAGCTGACTCACGTTGCTTTAACCATTGCTGAGGCTCTCCTAGAGATGATGTGTTCCCTTCAAAGCATCTCCATCTTCTGTGGAGCTCCTGCTCACGGGTGGAGTTGGTTCTGTTAGTCTTGGAAGTCTGGCATGGAGTTTTTCTCCTCTGTCTTCTATGGTGTAAATTGCAGCTGCTTCCTTGACAGCAGCAGCCAGCATCACCTTGCTCCGCAGCTGACCGCCGAAGATGCCTCCCACCCCTGGTGGGTGTCTCTGCAGGGTTATCTGATGGCGCTCTGCTTCTGTGCCTGCAGTGCTATTCAGTAAGGAGGGACTCCCTCGTCAGTGCTTCGCACACTTGTGGTCTGTATGGATGTTCCTGCAGATCTTTTTTCTTCCTCTTAGTGCTTCTTCACCAAGTTCAGTTGCCAGCTGTGGGTTTGTTGCCGTCAGCACTCTGGTTTGGTCTTTGCTGCCTGTGGTTTGTGTGCAGAACTTCAGCCACATCACAGCAGAGGAGCACGTTGTTGTCTGTTGTAAACCTGTGGTTGAGCTCGTGGTTGACCCCCAGACGATGTTGGTGAGTTTCTCTTTGCCCCATCATTCCCCCCGCTGAGCCGTTTTTCTGTTTTATGTTTCCACCTTTCCCAGGAGAGCTCTCCACCTCCAAACCCAGAGGCTGTGAATTTCCTGCGGGCGTACTCTCGCTGCGGCCCTGGGATCAGGCCAGGCAGACCTCTGTCCCCAAGACCTGCCAGCATGAAGGCAGGAACAGGCACTGAGGCTCCGCAGACGCTGGCTGCTGAAACCAAGGTGAGTGGCACACTGCCTGCACGCTCCCAGGGGTTTCTGTCACCCTGCCCCCCATTGCTCTTGCTTTGCATGCTTTGTGGGCTCAGCTTGACAAGGCAGGCCGTAGGTTTTCGTGGCCGTTGGTGCCTGCTGTCTCAAGCTGTTGCTGTAGGTGCTGTCTGCCTATGGCTCCTGATGGTCTGCCCTTTCTTTGTGCACCTGCTCAGCATCTCACACATGTAGCCGCTCACTCTGTCCCTTATGAGGACAAGAGCAGCTGCCTGTGTGTGCCACCCCAGCACTCACTGCCTCCCGTTCTCTACTTTCAGTTGCAGGTGGAGGGCAATAGCATTGACTTCATCAAGCACAACGCTCGCAATGCCAAGCGGGCCCCGCTGCGGCGCTCCCAGTCCCTGCAGGCCCTGGCTGAGCTGCTGGGACAGAAGCAGCGGGAGCAGGAGGAGTACAACGCCAAGCAGAAGGGCCACGTCCCCCAGTAGTACGTGTGCCACAGGGGCCAGGGCGCCGTGTGCCAGCAGAGCAATTGACTGTGGCCTGGGGAATAAATGCAAAGCTTGCCGGTTTCTTGGCTTAACAAGAATCCCACGGCTGTCGCAACTGGGCTGGTAAAGAGTTTTGTCTCCTCCTCCCTTGCTTGCTGCAGTACAGTGACGCTATGTGCTCGGTGCCTTTGAGCACGCACAAAGTGTGGTGGCCAGTCCGTGCACGTGGGCTAAATCCAAGTGCTTCTCAACGCAGCAAGGGCGTATGGAGCAGGGGGGGTGTGGGTGCTGCCAGCCTGGGGCTCTGTGGTCTTCAGGCAGTGACGTGGAGACCAGCAGGGCTCCATTCCTGGGCAACCTTCCTGCCAGGTGTGTGACACCAGCTTTTGTCTGCCTTGCAGCCTGCTGGAGAGGAAGGAGCAGTGGCGCAGGCAGATGGAGGAGCAGCTGCGAAGCCGGCCGGATGCTGACACGCCGCCTGGCCACACCATGATGCCTGAGGGCCAGAGGCTGGAGATGCTCGGCAGCCTGAAGCAGAGTAAGAGGAAAAGAAGGGAGCATTCCAGCTCAAAAATAACCAGGGTTATGGAGAGTGAAGTTTAGGAGCACGGGTTTGCTTCCTGATTTCCTGCCTCTTGGAGAGATGCTGGGGTGTTCCAGTAATCCCTGCACTAGAGCTGTGTGTGCAGAAAGAGCAATCCTATGGCATGGTGGGACCTGGCACAGGCTTGGCCCAGGGGACCTGACATTAGGGTTACTATTGTACTTAAAATGAATATTTTTAGTGGGAAGAGATCTTTGGGGGTCTCTAGTCCAACCCTTGCTCAAAGTAGGAGCACCTTAGAGCTGGAGCTTTGGTCCTCCTCCAGCTGCGGTTTCAATCCAAGGATGGGTATTCTCTCCAGGTCCCTGCTCCCATGCTGCTACCATTTGAACAGCTGAACAGTGAGGTTGTAGTGTGAGGGGAAAAAAAAAAAGGGAATTTATCTTCCACTCACACAGCTTTTTGTCTTTTCCAGGCCAGGAGCAGCTGATAAAGGACCTGGTGATGCTGCCGATGCGTGCAGACACCCTCAGCATTCAGAAGAGGCGAGTAGAGCTCGAGAGGAAGCTCTCCCAGATTGAAGAGGCACTCAAAATTTTCTCCAGGCCCAAAGTCTTCATCAAGCTGGACTCCTGAGCCCATGGGGCTGCAAGCAGTGTGCTGCTCTGCGTGAGCATCCCAGGGAAGGGAAGGAGAGGAAGACAATCAAGGACCCTGCACCCATAGTGGTGTCAGTACTGTGTCCAACACGCAGTTGGCACCTCTTGCTCCCAGGGCACATCCAGGGAAATGGGAGGGAGAGGAGCTAATTGACTCTGCTGTGCAGTGTGGAGAACAGTTGTCCCCGTGCTGGTTGACTTCTCACAGAGATCAGCTGTCTGCTTGGAATTGACGGCACAGATCTCGTGGCTTCTTATTTTTCCATTTCTAAAAACTGGCAGGAGGTCCCCCGTGCTGCTGCTCTGCTGTTGGTTGTCCTTCTCTTTCCCCCAGGGCACTGCAGGCTTCGCTGCACACAGGGCCTTTGCTCTGGGCTCTGTGCTGACCCATCCCAAGCACGCAGCCGGTGCCTTTGTCCCCTCCGTCCTGCTGCGTGCGCTCGGTAGCTCAAGGGCAGCAAAAAGGCACAGAGCTCCGGTGCTTCCTGCTCAGAGAAGGGCTGGGGTGGAAGCAGGGGAAGCTGGTGAGGTGTCTGGAGCTGTTGTTGTCTGTAGAGTGGGACGCACTTCAATAAAGTTGTAGTTTTTCTCCGTTGGTGTGTCTCGGTGGACTCAGCAGGGCCTCAGGAGTGGTGGTGGGCAGCAGAAAGCAGCAGTGCTGATGTGATGCTGCCAGGAGGAGAGGTGAGAGACCCTCACAGGGGGTGGCCTGAAGTGGCCAGAGGACAGGGCAGGTGCTATTGCGCAGGTGAGCTCTGCCTGCATACCATCAAATACCCCATAGGAGTTTCAGCAGCTCTGAAAAGCTCTTTCCTTTGTGGAGCAAAGGAAGATTCAGCCCAAAGGGCATCACTGGAGGGTTCTGGTCCATCTGCTGCCCAGAGCAGGGACAGATCCACAGCTCAGGGCCTTGTCCAGCTTGCTTGGGAAAATCTCCACCATGGGACAAATGCTGCACTGCTGCGGGCTTTCCCTCATCCCAAGGCAGGATCTGGGGCTTATCAGGGTGGTGAGACATTGCAGCCTCATCCTGTGCCCCAGGCTGCTGGGGGATAGCACTGCTGCCAAGCCCCAAGGAAGCTCCCATTGCTTGGGGCTGGAGGAGGCGAGGTACCAACCAGAAAATGGCCCCACACCTCCTTGGGGCTGTCCTCAGGGCATTGCCACTGCGCTGCGAGCAGCCCCAGCCCTGCTGCAGTCCCAGCCCTGCTGCAGTTGCACTCCCTGCCATAAGCAAGCTCGGACTAACCAGCTCTGCTGTCTGCATCTCTCTCCTGCCTGCCTGTCTGGGGCCCGGCTCAGTGGCTACAAGGAGCTGCGCCCGGCTCAGCCCTTGCAGTTCTGGAGAGCTGTGGGTCCTCCTTCTCCTGTAAGATAGATGTCACCACACAGCAGCACCTACATCAGGACCCCACGTTTGCCCTGGGCACAGGGGCTCGCCGTGCCCAAAGCAGCCTGAGTACGTATTGTTGGATAGCTCTGCAATTAGCCTTGCTGGGCCCACTTGAAAAGCAGCAAAGCCATGTGTGTGCAGAACTGTTAGGGACACAGCTGCCCCATCGCACAGCACCAAACCCATTTGCTGTCCTGAATGGAGACTGCTGGCCCCTGCAGCGACGCGAACGATGGACAAACGGGGTGTTTTCTAGAAAAGGTTTTACTGTCCATTGCAATATATTACTTGATGATGCACAATTTGATAAAATAATTAAAAAACCCACGTGGGTGGAAGAAAGGAGGTGAGGGGCTCAGATGGGCAGTGCCCGGCAGGAGCAGACCCCAGGGCAAGGACAGGGCAGAGGCAGCCCCACTCGGCCCCATCGCCCCGGTGCCCATAAGCAGTCTGGCTATAGGGTGAGCAGGGTGCCGTCCTCCCGCACGCTGCCCCGGCCGGGGCTGCCGTCGTGGCTGCCCAGGGACTGCAGGGAGCCCTGCGAGCTGTGCGGGGACAGGCTGGGCGGGAGGGGTCCGTCAGCAGGGCCCCCATTGGGGCAGCCCACGGGGCCGTAATGGGGCGCGCCGTCGCTCTCGATGACCAGGTCGCCCTCCTCGTCGCTCTCGGCTGTGCTGTAGTTGCTGAGGTACTGCGAGGCCGGGCTGGGGGTCTGCTGGCTTGGGGTGCTGTCTGTGGACACCCCCGAGCTGCCCGAGGCTTTGCTGCTACGGATGACGTTGTTGCGTTGGTTGGCCGGCTTGACGGTGATGATGAGGTTGTGGCTGTTGGCCACCATCATGTCCGTCACCTGGTCCAGAGACTTGCCGGCCACGTCGATGCCGTTGACCTCCAGGATCTCGTCGCTCACCGCCAGCAGCCCCGTGCTCTCCGCCAGGCCGCCCTTCACCAGGCGGGAGATGAAGATGCCGGGCACTTTCTCGACGCCCTGCGGGGCCACGCGCACGCTGACGCCGTCGCGGATGTAGAAGCCCAGCGGCTTGTCGGAGCCGTGCTTGTGGAGCCGCACGCGGCGGTGCGTCTCGGGCAGGATGTCCACGTCGATGATGGAGGAGATCTGGCGGAAGTCCTGGGGCATGCCGATGAGGAGGTGAGGTTTGGCCCGGCAGTGCGCTGGGCGCAGCAGTCCCTTCTTCTTCCTCTGCAATGAGTTGGAGGCGAAGACGCTGGCGTCTGATTCTGCTGTGGGGAGCAAAGGGGGATGCGGTCAGACGGCGGTCAGACGGCGCTCAGCACCGCACAGCGGCTGCGATCTCACCAGCCTTCCCCACCAAACATCGGCCCGGCTCTTCCTGTCTCCTCTGGGCCCATCTCCTGGGATTACCCAGTGTACACGCGGCTGGGATTAGTGGGATCCAGGCGGTGATTCAGCCTTAATCACACTTTAAGCCAAGCTCTGCGGCTTAACGCTTGAGCTGCCGGCTCTGCCAGCCTGGGGGCCGCTGCTGTGCCTTGGTTTGGGGCACACACACACCAGCTCCCCACCTTATCCCTGTTGGAGCAGAAGGACCAGAGCCCTGCCACAAGCCCACAAGCAGGACGCCCATCTCGCAGTGTCCCATCCAGTGTCCCCACAGCCCCGGACCTCCCAACCCGTGCATCCTGTCAGCACTTCTTATTCCATCTCCAGGCACTGCAGACCCCCCAGCAGGGTCTGGCTCCATTCCCCCCAGCCAACTGCTCTGAGGCTGTTCAGTGGGTGCCATCTCCCCCACGTCCTTCCCTTGAATGCATCCCCTAGGGGCCAGGGAGCATCCCCAGGGCTCTCTCCGGTTTCTCTCCACCCCTCTCCATGGGGGAGCTCAGATCTGGATGCTTTTTGCCACTGCATCCTTCCAGTGCTGCACAGGGCTTATCAGCATCCTCAGTGCCCAGCCTGCAGAACCAGCGGGTGTTCAGCCACCAATACAGAAATCACCCAGTCCCAGCGTGACCTCAGGAGGACGCTGAGAAAGCCTGGCCCCAGTGCCACAGCAAGGGGAAGGCAGCATTCTATGCAGCGCAGCACCCATGGGAGGGGCTGCCAAGTGCAAGAGCTCCCCACCAGCACCAGATCCTGCTCTGGACACAGGGGAGTCCTTGGCACCACGGGCACACGGGGTTTCTCCCAGGACGAGCTGGCCTGCCAGGGCTCCTGGGTTATAAATATCTCCCTGCACTCACCGCCTGCCTTATTTTTAGCTTGGGGAAGGGCGGTGGAGGCTTTCCCACAGCTATTTCAGCACATGGCTGCTCTCTGGGGGGCGAGAGGCAGCCAAATTGTGCCGCTTGGTGCCTTGGGGATGCACCGGGCACCCTCCCGGCCTTCCAGTGAGCCTGAGCCCAGCCCTGGGGCTGAGTGCCTGTCCCCAGCTGGGCACCAATGGGACTCCACTGCCTCTGCATGTGAGTGGTGGCATGGGGAGCCAACGTGTTGTGGCTTTTACTTCTCAACCCCATGGCATAGGACTCCAAAACCCACACATCCGGACATACTGCGTGCATGCTCCCCCTGCACCCAGTGTGTGAAGGAAGCTCTGCAGCTGCCTGTGTTCCTCACCAACCTGGGGACTGGTTTGACTACAGCCCAGCCCTGGAATGACCTGGATCCATTCTAAATCAGCCATGACTCACCCAGGGCTCACTCCTGGCCTCTCCATGTGCCCCTTGCAGACCCTCTGCCAAGTTCTTGCCCTATGTTGCAGCCCTGGTGCAGGAGGGGATGGTTTGGAGCTGCTTGAGTGGCCCTGGAGGAAACCCCTGAAGGAGCACAGGTACCTGACTCAGCAGCACAACATCTGGGGACTTTGGGCCGACAACATGAGCTGGAACCACCGCAGTGCTCAGGGTCCATCCCATGCAGATGCACTTGGGATGCCTCTATCACAACTATTTCACAGTCCAGCACAAGGAAGCTGCTCTGCATGGAGCTCACACCAGCCCGGCTGCAAAGACGACTTCCAAGAGGTGAAATGCACGGGCTGGGTGGCCGTGGTGCCACCTCCTCCCAAACCATCCCCCAGCACAACGACAGGAACAAGGCCAGCATGAGGACTGCCGCTCGCCCCGCGCATCCCAAGGAATGGATCCCAGCCCTTCTCCGGCCACCACTGACCTTTTTTCTGGATGATGACCCTGAGAAGGGGGTTGGCGGAGGACAGGGCCTTGTGGTAGTTGTCATCGTTGTTGATGGGCAGCAGGTCACCGTGCACGTCAGTGTAGCCCAGCAGCACATCCACGCGGGGGATCTGATGCACGCTCTGCAGTAGGCTGTAAAAGTCCTGGAAGGTGCCGGCGCTGGAGCGCTTCATAGCAAAGCGACGGAACTCAGCATCAAACTGCAGAGGAGGAGGAGGAGGAAGAGGAGGTAAAGGTGGTTAGAGCTGGAGGAGGGTTAGCAGGACGCCAGCTGTTATTCATAGGGCACGCAGGCAGAGATGGGGAAGGGACACATGGGGACACAGGGTGCGTCCTCGGGGGCTGGCGGAGGCACATCTGGAGGAGGCACATCTGGGTGAGCGCAGGGCTGGGGGCCGGCAGAGCACAGCTGGGTGAGGGTGTGCTGGGGGGGCTGAGGGAGGGCACATCTGGATGCACCCACACATCTGGATGCGTGTGCACATCTGGATGCCCCCTCACGCCGCAGAGAAGGGAGGTGTCGGGATGCACATCTGGCCCGAGGCGTTCCCGGTGTGACCGCGTCCCGGCGGCACACATCTAACCCAGCTGTGCACATCCAACCGAGGGCTGCCCCCAGCCCGCCGGCACCGCCGGGGCCGCACCGCCCCCGCCGCTGCCGCGCACCTGCCGAGCGCTCCCGGCGCTGCGCTCTCCACCGCATCGAGCGGGCGGGCTGACGGCCCGGCGGCCCCGTCCTCCCGGTATCGGCACCGCGCGGCGCTGGGAGCCGTGCCGCTGCAGCACCGGGAGCGGAGCAGGGCCCCGCACGGCCGGTCTGCCTCTGCGCGCTGCCGCCCCCACGTGTGCTGCCGGGACGGGCGGGCACCATCAGCACCGGCATCAGCACCGGCATCAGCACCGGCATCAGCACCGGCATCAGCACCGGCATCAGCACCGGCATCAGCACCGGCATCAGCACCGGCATCAGCGCTTACCTTGCTCTTGACCTCGATGACGGGCTCGGCGGATCGCGCCGGCGTGCGGTGGTGTTTGGCCATGCTGCCCGCACCGCCCCGCGCCGCCGCTCCCGCGGCCACGGGGGATTTTCACCGGCCATGACGTCACCGGCGGGCCGGCCGGGCGGCGCCGCGCCATTGGTCGAGGCGGGGCTCGGGGGCGGGGTCGGCGCGGCGCGGCGCGCGGCCGTGGAGCGAAAGGGAGCGCGCTGACAACGTCGCCATAGCAACGGGGGCGGGGCCGGGGCCGGGAGGGGGGACCCCCGCGGGCGGCGGGCAGCGTGGGGTCGCAGAGACGTCGATCGCGGAATGCTCCGAGCCGGGAGGGACCCGAGTGGGGCCACCCTAAATCAGACCCTGAGACCGAGAGCGGCGTCCCTGCGCTCCCTGAGCTCCGGCAGCCCTGGGGAGCTGTTCTGTGCCCACCGCCCTGTGGGGCAGAACCGTTCTCTGACGCTGTCTGACCCTCCCTGATGCAGCTCCGGCCCTCAGTGCTTTGCCCAGGAGAGCGTGGCCAGGAGCTGCTGCAGAAGGACAGGGAGCAGAGGGAAGCTCTGGGTTTAACTCGGCGGGTTTGCTCACAGGGTAATTGAGTTAAGGTCAGACAGATAATCCTGCTGTCAGCGGGGTCAGCACTGACGCAGGCAATATTGACAGAGGGCTTTCAGAGCCCTTCACCTTGGTGTCTGGTGAACCGGGGTTCATTGCTCACGGGACACGTGTGAGGCTTGGCTCCTGCTTTGTGTTGTGTCCACAGAGTCAGGGCCTTGAGCTGAGGAGCCCCAGGGCCGCAGCCATGTCCCTACCCAGGGTCACCACTTTGGGGATGGCAGTGAGGGCTGCCCAAAGGCTCAGCAGCCCCAGGCCCTTCCAGCACTCACCCCACAGCTTCACCCCGTGCCCACCTGAGCACAGGCCACAGCCAGCCAGCAGCAGGCAAACAGCTTCAGCTGGGGACGTTCTCAAGGGCGGCCTCGGGCGCGGTGCTGGCTTTCTTCTGAGGGCCGTGGTCCTCGTTGGCCAGGTGGGGTCAGCTCAGGCCGCGGGAACAGCCCAGCTGCGGGCAAAGGGCGGGGAGGGGCCTCAGCGCAGGGCCGTGCCCATGCCCCGTGCCGCGGTGGGGCCCGTCCCTCAGCCTGCAATCCCCGCACGGCAGCTCCGTGCCCGGTCCCCAGCACACGGCCTGCAGCCAGAGCGGTGCAGAGGGACGGGGCCGTGTGCCCGGGCCTGCAGGGAAGCTGCGACCTGAGGGAGCCAGGCCCCGGGATGTGGGGCTGAAGACACCACCGCAACGCGACGTCACCGCGACCGGCCCGGCCCGGGGTTACCGGGTTACCATGGTGACGCGGCGCCGAGAGACCCTTCCTCGCTCCGCCCCCCGCCGCGCGGCACGCGAGGCTGCTTCCTATTGGCCCACGTGTCCGCCCCCCTCTACCTTCGCAGCCAATCGCTTGCAGCCACCGCGGCGCTGCGGTCGGACGGGGCGGAAGTGGGCGGGGCGTGGAGGGCGGCTATATAACGGGTGGCGGCGGGTGGCACCGCCATACGCGCGCTATGGCGGAGGAGGCGTCGCTGTCCTTGCTGGTGCGCAGCCCCGCGCGGCGTCACCCTGACCTGCGGCTCCGCGCCGCGCCCGCCTGGAGCGTGCGGCGCCTGAAGGCCGAGCTGCGCCGCCGTGCCCCCGGGGCGCCGGTAAGGGCTGCGGAGCGGGGGGGGGTGCGGGCTGACGCAAGGCCCGGATGCGGTTGCGGCACCGCGAGACCTTGGGAGCTGGGGCCGCGCGGGACCGGGATTCCGCGTGGGTCCCTTGGCGGCTCCGTTCGCTCGGAGGAGGTGGTGATTTCTTTCTTTCCGTTTCTTCAAGGCTGAGGAGGACCAGAAGCTGATCTACTGTGGGAAGCTGCTGCTGGACCATCAGCTCCTGCGCGAGTTCCTGCCCGGGGTAGGATCGCTGCTCCGTCCTGTGCTGAAGCACTCCGGCACGGGGGAACTTCTCTAATGTGTCCGTGTGTCTCTCAGCAGGAGGAGCTGCACGCTCTGCACCTGGTCTACAACCAGAAGACTCCCACAGATGTGCCAGAGAGCAGCACGGAGGTATTTACACTGAGTGGAGGCACCGCTTTCAGTGCTGGGGCTGTAGGTGCTCACCAGTGCTGCAGGTGTTTCCTGTTAACGCTGTGATGCTGTTGGTGCTTACTGTGTGAGAATGTAGTTAAATAAAGCTCAGAAACTGCTGGCTTAACAGGTGCCATCCAAATCTGCACTGACTGAAATATCCAAGTGTAAGGTGATTGTAATGCGCTTCCTCAGGGAGCGCTGCTTTCTGCTATGCTTAATAACGTGGGTCTGTCATATCCACATGGAGGCTGCTGTGGTCAGTGGGGGCAGCTCTCCTTCTTTCAGTGGCTGTGTGGGGAAGAGCAGATGTAGGTGAAGATGTGTTACCTGCCCTTTAATGATTCAGATGGCAGAGGGGAAGTGAAGGGCTGGTGTCATGAGTTATTGGTCCTAAATGCCACTGTCCAAACTTTCTTACTTCTGAGTGTATGTGCTGACGTACGTAGAGGTGTTTGTACTGCCTGGACTGAGCAATTTGAACTTTTCTGCCCGTGTTGCCAGATGTGAGTCACCCTCTGAATTCCATGCAGCTGTTTCACCCCAGAGCATCTCTTGAATTACGTCTGTGTGCCACAAAGGGGTGTGGAAGCACAGACTCACGGTAGCTGATAAGTTGGTTTGCCTTGAGCACAGATCCCTTAGTTCTTTTTCAAGTTGTACTTCTGTAACCAGGTAGGACCTGAATGGGAGTGAAAACATGAAATGCATGTAATGCATGGTGCTTTATGTACAACTAAAGGGCTCTAAAATGGAGATGGAGGTGCTTTGTAGCACAGGGTTAGGTGCAGTGTCAGTGTTGGGGCACCTGGGGGAGCCTAGTGCAGAACAAAGAGTGAGATGTGAAACGGTCCTCTAAAAGAAGAACTGTGTGCAGTGTGGTGTAATTGTTTGCATGAGATTTGCATGGTGTTCTGAACAGTCCCTCAGGTAGCTGTGGTTGCTTTTAGGTTAAAGCTGCACAGCCAGAGCTGATGACAGAAGCTAGACAAGAACCAGCTGCTGCTTCCTCAGATGGTGGAAGGCTGAGATGCTCTCCTGGTGGTCAGGCAGCAGCAGAAGCCGGTTCCAGGTAAGGCCATTAGGGAGGCCCTCATGGGGTAGGCCTGCTTGGGCAGTGTTGGATGCCAGCCCTGATATGTGCACTGAGGCATGTGCAATGGAGAATAGGACGGGGGTGCTAAGGATGCATGAACTCCAGTTTATTTGCTGTAATAGCAAATCTTGCTTTTATGCACTGGGAGGAGATGTTTTTCATACTCTGAAGGGAAGAATTTCTGTGTCAGTGCAGGAAATAGCAGAAGCCATCTGATGTCCTGCAGTAAGTGGCTCTTGTGGCTTTTCTGGTGTTTAACAAATGTTTAAATTTTGCACAGGACTGAAACACCTCAGCATGCTTTCCACGCTGTGCCTCCAGGGTTTTCTATGTACACAACCTACAGCATGCTTCAGATGTCCTGGCTTCAACAGATCTATGCGAGGCAATACTACATGCAATAGTAAGTCTTTCTGAAGCTGCTAGTGGAAAGTAGAAGCTAATAGAAGGAAATATAAGAAAGGACTGCTAGTTTTCTTATGGTGTAGTGAGAAGACTCAGTGCTCTACTGCTGTGCCCTGCTTTTCTGCAGGAAATTTACTTCTGCTCTTATGTTAGCTCCTTACCATATTTTTTGACTGCTGAAAGTAGCCCACAGGTGGGAAATCGGTCTCAGAGATAAAAGCAAGAACTGTAAGCAGCCTTACAGAACACCTTCAGGTTGAGCAGAATAACTTTTTGTGAAGGTATTGTTAACGTGAAGGTGTGTGGTTTGACTTGGCAGTCATGAAAGCGTTGTCTTAGGCAGAGCCGAAATTTGTTTTGAGCCCTTGTGAAGCACAACCCCTTCCTAAATTGTATGTGCTCTGACTTTGTGGTTCTGAACTTCTAAGGTGGACAAGTTCTGAGTGTCTGTTCACCATAAAAAGATTTAAGCCACGTTTCTCTGGTTTTCAGCTTGGCTTCTACTGCTGCATCTGCTGACCCATCCTCCCCACGGCGCTCTCAGGAGATCCCAGTGACGCCCCCAGCTCCTCTCCCAGCCCCATTTCCTGCACACAACCAACCTGGGGAGCGGAATGCTGCTCCGCAAGCTAACGAGGTGGCCAACCAGGACTTAAGGATGAACGCCCAGGGGGGTCCTCTCATGGGGGAAGAGGAGGAGGGTGGCCATCGAGACTGGTTGGACTGGCTGTACTCTGCAACGCTGTTCTATGTTTTTGTCAACATCGTCTATTTCTACTCCAGCGTCAGCAGGTTCCTCCTGGTGATGGGTGGCACTGTTCTGATGTATCTGTAAGTGCATAGTTGGGATATTGAGTGCTGTCAGATGTTGCAGTGAAGTGCTGCACCCTGGGGGGAGGCGAGCTTTCTGATGTTAGAGCTTTATGGGGCTTGTATACCTGGAGAAGATGAACCTCTCATCTCACCCTGGCATACCTCAGTGTTCAGCAAAAATACTGTTACAGCCTCTGGGTTCAGAGAAGAATGGGTAGGTGATGGGGAATGGTCTTGCCCCCTCTTCTGGGGTAGTTGACTTTCCTTTTTGGAAGGCAATTGGAAGACCAAGTAACTCTTAGTGTAAAGCCCCAGCAGCTCTCTGAAAGTTCAGTGAAACAACAGACAAGGGCTTGAAATCTTGGGAGAGAACCTTGCGCCTTCTCTGTGAGTCATGTAGGCACGTGGATTTTTGTCACCTTCTCAGGAGAGAAGACAAAGATTAAAAAGTGATGTCCTGAGTTGCTTTTAAGCTGCTCTAGAGGGGAAAAATTGGGATAAATCTCTTAGGAGTACAGTACAGATAGCCTGCCCTTGGGTGACGTTTTTGGGGTGTCTGACAGAATGTCCTCTCATGTTTGATCACATGTGAGATAATGGGTGCAGGCCTGTGAGTTCCTGTCAGTAGTCTCAGAGCTGAAACTGCAGCAGCTTAAAAATGCACTTCGATATATTCAGACTTGTAGAAAGAAGGCTGATGGCTTTGTCAGGTCCTTAGACACACTGTTGTTAATGGCCAAATAGAATGTTGTTGAATTACCCCGGTGTGTCAGGGAGGAGTCGTGTAAGCAGCATTAACACAAATTTGTTGCCTTCCCTCAGGCACCACGTTGGCTGGTTCCCCTTTAGACAACGACGAGCTCAGCCTTTCCCAGATAACGTTCCTCCTCAAGCTGCTGTAAACCAGGACCAGAACAATAACTTACAGGTATTGTGTTTTCCAAAACATGGGCATGCAATGAAGTTTTTGCTGTTTGTACAAGTAGTTTACTAATTATCCAAGTAGAGAAAATTCTGAATTATTGTAGAGAAGCATCTTCTGTGTGGAATAATTGCCAGCCTGCTTCCTCTTGTGGAGTATGAAGTGCTGCATGTTACCTCCTACTTGTTAGGTATTGGAGAGTGGTCTGTTGCAGTCTAAGTTCTGTAACTGAACTCAGGTCTGAGTATGTGAGCAAGTTGAGTCCTGCATTTCCAGTGACGCTTGGGGGTGTTGTCAGTGTTTGCTGAGTTCCTTGGCTGTAAAGGAAACAGCTGACCAGATAAACCATGCGTGCGTCTGTCCTGAGCAGTATATTCTTTCTTTGGTTGTTGGGGGTTACTTCAGTAGAGAAGCACTGTGTAGGTTTTATATTGACAGTGAAAATCAGCTTAGCACCTGATTCTCACAATGCTTTTCTGCAGTGATTCTCACTGAATGTTCTTCCTTTCAGCAGGGAGGGAATGCAGGCAGAGCAGAGGAGCCTGAGGCCCTTCCTGATGCGGGACAAGTTGTGCCAGAGCTGCCACAGAACAACCCATCCCTTATGAGCACAGCGTGGCTGTTTTTCAAGACCTTCTTTGCATCCCTCCTTCCAGAAGGGCCCAGGCTGACCCGCAACTGACGTGGCACCATTTGCTTTTGTGGAACATCGGTGAGCAGAGCAGATGCCAATCCCAAAACAGGAGTGAAAACGTGTGGCATTTCTCTGGCCTTCACTGATGAAGCTGCAAGAGGCCTTAAGTTGTTGCAATACAGGCACAAGATGGTTGCCCTCATTCCAAAGAACTTTCTTCTGTAGCATTTATTGGGTACCCATGTAGAGGCTTGGCATTGCAAACTTGTGCACTAAATGCACAGGCTCTGAGCACGTGTGCAAAGATGTTAGAGAAGCAAATTGCTTCTTCTGTGTAATGCGATTCCTGTTGGAATGTTTCAAATGCTATTTAAATTACACTGAGTGTAATATCTTAAATTGCTAGATAAGCATTAGCAGGTTTTTAGAAAGATCTATTGTTAAATTGCTTCAACAATATTTTAAATTTTGCTTTGTAAGTATTTTCCTATGAAAGATGCATTGTGCCATTTCCTTGGCGAAAGGGCAGCTGGGGGGCAGTGGAGCTGCAGGTTTCAAACTGCCCAGCAAGTCCTTCATACTCAAGGCTGATTGCTTCTCTGCTTTCAAATAATGGGAGAAGAGTTAAGTGCATTCAACTTCAATCAAGAATTTATGCAAGACTTAAATTTACTGCTTTCAGTTATAAAATCAGAGCAGACTGAGACCTGTATTTAATGTAGATGCATTTTCACTCTGGAGCAGCTCCGTTGGATTTGTTTCCTTTGATGCGGTTAAGGGCTTTGATTCAATAAAATTTGCAGTCACTTATCTGTACTTGTGTGTGCTCTACAGCAGGGTGCACTGTGTGCTCTGAACTTCTTGACATTGGAAGGCCACGAGGTTTTGGGTCAATTCAGGGTAAGCACCACCACCAATTACTCAGTATGGGGGGGATAAGGAGCTCCGGTGCACAGCCTGGCCTTGTGCAGGGTGACAGGCTGATGTCCCTGTGCTGCCCTCGGGGCTGGTTACTCCAGGGCAGTGATGTTTGATGTTTGTGGCACTGTTGATGTAGGTGGAAACTGTCTGGCCCTTCCCTTCCTGCAGGAGGTCAGTGCCCGGCAGTGCCCTGTCCTTCCCTGCCCTCCTGCTGGCTGTGAAAGGGCTGGGAATGGATGAGGAGTCTTGGGGCAGAACGTGGCTCTGATGCTGAGCTATTCTGTCTTTAGCCCCCTATTGAGGGCAACTTAGAGACCAACTTTTAAAGGGTCTGATAGTGATAGGGCAAAGGGGAATAGCTTTACTAACAGGAGATGTAGGTTAGATGTCAGGAAGAAATGATTCAGAGGTTGGTGAGCCCTGGCACTGCTACCTAGATCTATAGGTGCCCCATACCTGGTGGGGGCCACCCAAGCCATGGCAGGGGTTGGAACCTGTGGGCTGTAAGGTCCCTTCCAACCTCAGCCGCTCTGTGATTCGCTCACAAGGACTGCTCTGAAAGTGAAGCCCCCTATTTTGTTATACTGGCCCCTGATGTCAGAGGTGGATGTTGGTGGTATGGCAATAGAAGTTGAACTTTCCCACTGATGTTGATGTGCAGCAGAGGGGCAGTCTGACCAAATGGCATCTGATGTGGAAGTGCACATGGAGCAAAGGTGTCACAGAATTGTTAAGGGTGGAAAAGAGCTCAAAGGTCATAGAGTCCAACAGTTCCTACCATTCCTGCTCCCAGCAAGGCTTCCTCACCAGGACTGCTGCTTCCCTGCCCTAAAAATGAGAGAAGAAATCTTTGTTTTCCTACAGAGAAACCGTCCTAGAATCGCCCTTCTTCCACTCAAAAAAGGGCCTTTTTGAGAGGCGTAGCGTAAGTTTCCATTGCAAAATGAGTCCAAGCCCAAGCAGCCATTGGTGGATCCTGGGTGGCATCTTAAAGAATGCCGTGGAGACCTGTCCCCATGGGGACTGCTGGGGGACCTCAGCCCCAGTGCTGGACCAGATCTGAAAAGACAGCAGGGAGCGGAGCCATCATCCTCCTGGTGACATCAGGTAAACTCCATGTGGAAAAAATAGCACCCACTGACATTCATCAGTGCTTGCTGAACGTTTATGGAGACCAAACAGTGGATGTGAGCATGAAGAGGCAGTGAGTGATGACACGATGGGACAGTGGGTCTGCTGCTGCAGGTTGTTATAAGCGTGGCATGTGGGCTCCTGTTCATCACTGCTGAAAATGTGCAGCTGATGGTGGTGACCACTGAAAAATAGTGTTTGGTAGCTGCGAGTTTGCTCCATCAAATAGTCTTACTATGCAGGTCGCTGACCGGCAGTGCTCCTGCGGGTACTGGAGGCCGTTCACTTTCTCAACTCAGGAAGAAAACAAAGCTCAGGGCGGGGGCTGCCGGACGTGGGCTGCTGGAGGAGACGTGCTCAGCCCTCCGTCAGGGACAGCAGTGCCATGCTCAGTGCTCTCGCAGCACCCTAAGTTCTCGCCTTCACCCGTGAGACTGATGGCTAAGGGAGGTGGTTCGTGGGTCTTGCTGAAATAACTCAGCCTTCCTTTGTCCTGCAGCTTGATCTGTGATGATTCCAAGGTGCAGGGGTTGGTGGCGTGCAGGGCAAGCGTGCGCAAAGAGCGGGTCTGGATTTGGGTTTCTAACCTTTCCTAAACAGAGATTTAGATTTGAGATCTAGACAAGAGATTTGCTGAGAAGTAGGAATACAAAGCTTGGAACGTGTGTGCAAAAAGCAAATGATGGACTGGCTGGAGGCAGTGCACATCCCAGGCTGCTCCTTGCACTTTCTCCTACTCCCATTTCGCATCCCTCATTCTCCTCCCCCTGCAGTGCAGTGCATCCCGAGTTACCACGGCCTTGGCAGCTGCGGGAGGAAGACAACATGCGACCAGACAGGGCTCAAGGAAACTATAGGAAGATTAGGAAATGTGTGATGAGTTTTGATAAGTGGAGGAAGCAGGTCACGTCCTGCTCGGAGGTATGAAAGCAGCCTTCTCCACGCTCAAGAATCAGCTGCTCCTGTTGGCACGCACTGCTCCAGCCAGGGATGCTGTGGGCTGGAGGGATGAGGCTGGGGACGGCCAGGATCTTGCTGATGCTCATCCATGCAGCAGCAGCCTGTGAGTTCGGGCCAGTGCCATACAGCGTCACGGGGATCGTCTGCAGGATGACCAAGCCCGCGGCGTTGCTGTGTAAGTGCTGCTGGCTTATTTGGGGCTGCAGGTTGAACCACGGGTGCTTATACTGCCTGAGCTGAACAGGAACAGCTTCCTTAAGGAGCTAGAAAATGGTATTTGGTCTTTCTCCTCACTACGAAGTTTTACCATGTGCTGGGGTGGAAGAACAGGAGAAAATGAGTGCTGGGTTTTCTTCCTTGCTGCTGCAACATCACCTCCTGGGGCTGGTCTGCACAAGGGGGGAGACAGGGTGTCTCTGCTAGCATGGGTTGGGGTTTTATTGTGAGGGTTTGGGGGGCTCTGTGCATATGGGAAGAATTAATGCTTCTGCAAAGGGTGATCACAGCCCCATCCCAGCTCCACCGATGGTGGTACGGGCAGAGAAGGATCCTGGGCTGAAGTAAGAGAAGGGGTTTCTGGAGGGAAAGAAGTCCTGTACAAGGGAAGAAGTACACTGAGGCTGATACAGGCTGGATAGCTTTAGGAAAACACGCAGCACAGAAAATTCAGACTCTGAAGGTTTTCTTTGGAAACTCAGTAGCTGACAGTGGTATGCGTAAGCAGCCTCAGAGCAAGGCACCGCAACAGCTTGTGCAGCGTGAGGACAAGCGCAGCCTTGCCAAAATCTGTCCCAATGGTGCAGGTGAGCGGCGGGGTTTTTCTCGGTGTTTACTCAGAAGCTGCTTCCTAAGCCTAATGGAAATGCCTGGGGTGAAATGCCT
This sequence comes from Tetrao urogallus, assembly GCF_951394365.1. Taxonomy (NCBI): domain Eukaryota; kingdom Metazoa; phylum Chordata; class Aves; order Galliformes; family Phasianidae; genus Tetrao; species Tetrao urogallus. The sequence goes on from NC_136825.1 coordinate 17,187,534, forward strand.
CTGCGGGGCTGCAATCCCAGGTGCAGGCTGACCTCGCGGCCAGGAGATGGCACTTTGGTATCTTTGTTCTTCTACTGACAGTGAACCAGGAGACAGCACGGCTCATTCAAGCTGCGTTCAAGAACGCCAAATTCCCAAACATCACAGGGGAAAGGTCCATGCGGCTCCTGGGCACGGTGGCTTACACGCTGACCAAGTAAGTTCCGCTGCAATTCCATGCCACGGGAGCAGCACGACACTGGGAAGGGAGCTTTGACCCAGTGGTTACTGCTGAAAGCAGGTCTCATGGTGTCACCCATGGGACACCATCTGGGGATGACAAAGGCAATGGTGCAAGCATAGGTGGATTTCCTGCTGTGGCTGTTGCTGAAGAGGAGCACTGAAATGAAGCTGGGGTTCTTCCGAAGCACGTTGCTGTGTTCCCAGCTTTGAGGGCTGGCCACGAGCTGGGTTCTCTTTGCTTTTAGCATCCAGGTCAGCGACTTGTCCATAGAGCAGAGTGAGGTGGAGCTCAAGGAGAACGATGCCATTGATATAGCCATCAAAAACGTGACAGCCTTCTTCAGAGGGACCCTGACTTATGGCTACGCGGGGGCCTGGTTGTAAGTACCTGAGGGCCAAGCAGCCGCAGCCTTGTGGCTGGGACCAGCTGCATGCTCTGGTGTGGAATGTCTTCTCTTCTGCCCCTGCAGCCTGCAGCTCTTTCACTCGGTTGATTTTGAAATTGAGTCTTCCATTGACCTCCAGATAAACATAAAACTGTGTAAGTATCAGCTGTTGGCCACAAGCCATGGGGAACGGCGAGCTGGGCTGTGGGCATCTGATGGCATGCGGGGCTGGAGGTGCTCCCCACTGCCCTGCACACACAGACTGGGCACAGCTGTCCCCAGCTGTCAACTTTTCTCCTTCTTTTGTGCAGTATGCCAGGAGGAGCAGGTGGCTGCCGACGCCTCGGACTGCTACCTGTCCTTCCACAAGCTGGTGCTGCACCTCCAAGGAGACAAGGAGTGAGTCTGTTCCCCTGCAGCCAGGGCCCCCCTGCTCAGCCACTGCTCCTGCTGTGGGGCCCTGGCTGCCCCTGACTGCTCCCATCCCTGCAGGCCGGGCTGGCTGAAGCAGTTCTTCACCAATTTCATCTCCTTCACCTTGAAGTTTGTGCTCAAGAGAGAAGTATGCCTGCAAGACGATAGCCACGCGTTTCAGTGGCAAGCAAAAGGAATCCACAAAACAAGGTGGTGCTGACACTGAGGGCGCTCCCTTCCTCTTGCAGGTGTGCAAAGAAATAAATCTCCTTGCCCAGGTGATGGCAAGTTTTGTCCATGACATTGCAGGTAAGTACCCTCGGTTTTCTCCTTGTTTCCTTTACGTGCAGCTTTAATATTTGAGTCCCAACAGGACAGCAACCACATCCATTAAAATAGTCCCTCAAAAACATGCATGGGTTCCCACCGAGAGCCAGAAGCAGTGTTGGGGTCAGCACTAGCACTCAGAGGAGTGAGTCCCCTGTCCCATCCCAATGCGTGTTCCTTTTACAGCTTCCAGGTCACCTTCTGCAGCAAGTCCTAGTGCTGCATGCTGCAAGCTCTGCTGCTGGTGGTATTTTCAATGTAAGGCTTTTGTGCTTTCTCCTGGCAGAAAATTTTGTCCGAGATGAGGCCATTGGACTCGATATTTCCCTTGCATCAGATCCCTTAATTAAAGCAAATTACCTAGAATCACACCACAAGGTAAAGTAATTCAGGCTCCTCGGAAACCAAAGGTTTCCTGCCCACGGTGTTTGCTCTGAGTCCAGCAGCCCTTCCCCTTGCCACCACTGCTGGCAGATGCAGCTGCTGACATTTTGTCCTGTCTCCCTGCTGCATGTCCTCGCCAACACAGTCGCTTTCCTTTCAAGGGCCTCGTCCTGTACAAGAACTACTCTGACGTCCTCAGCGACTCTGTTTTCACCCCATCGCTGCTGTCCGAATCCCGAATGCTGTACTTCTGGTTGTCTGAACACATCCTCAACTCCCTGGCTTCGGCGGCTTTCCTAGATGGGCGCCTGGTGCTGACCATCAGAGGGGAGAAGCTGCAGGTGATTTGCAGGGCCGGTTCCTCAGTATTACATGTGCACCCGGTCAGAAATTGGTACATCCATAACAAGTCCACGCTAGCAGGTGGTGCTATCCCTTAGAGGGACATCAGCTGATAGAAAACTTGACTTCTGGGTTGTAAAGCGGTGTGTGATTTTTCTGCGGTTCTCAGAAGGGTGGTGGGTTCAGGAGGAACCGTGCCTCTGGCTGCAGGCCGCGCGTGCATCTTCTGCCACATCTGGCATCTCTTCTTTATTTCTTTAACAACCTGTTTCTGCTTTGTTTCTGAAGGCACTGTTTGAATTTGAAGACACAGAAGCACAACAGAAGGCAGTGCGTTTGGTAAACTTTGGTCTTAGTCCGAGCATTTTGTGTCCTTCCCTGGACAACTTAAGAGTTTTGGGTCGGGCTGGTGGAGAAACCAGAGGCTGGAGGAGAGATTGTTGTGCTTTTCAAGGATTTCTCCATCCTCCAGGTTGACATAGATTCCTTGAAACCAGCAGAGCTGTTGGCCTCTTGTGATGTGGGAAATGAAACTGTATGCAAAGTGGGTACGAAATTGGGAAGCGGTATGACAAAAGCCTGACTTCTGTTCCTTATTTGACCAGATTTTCCAAGGCAACTCCTACAATGATTCTGTGGCCAAGGTGTGGAGCCTCGCCCTTCCTGAGATCTCTCTCCAGCCCGAAGGGACAGTTGTGAAGTCGTTGGTAGCAGTGGAGATCAGCATCCTTTCCCCGGGAGAAGAGCCCTTGACAGTTCTATACATGGAGAAGGTCAGTTCTTGCATATCCTGACTGCCAAGACCTTTGGCCAGATCGCTGGTAATATCTGGAGGTGAAGCCAGAAAGCATTAAACTCTGTATTATAGAAAGCAAACCAGAATATCCAGATAAGAGCTCCCTGCTGTAAGGCAAGCAGAGTTACCTCTGTGCATCTCTGTGCAGGAAATCACGGTCACTGTCCAAGCTGCCTATGTGGAAAAGAAACTCATTTTGCGCCCTCTGGATTCCAGGTGAGTGCTGGAGTTCCTTAGGTATTCCACTGCTTCATTTAGCCCCCATCTGAAAGCACTACAGTGAAGATTTCTTCGTCCCCTATTGCTGTTTTGCTTCTTTTTTTCTTCCATTCAGGATAGAGTTTAAAGTCTTCAACTGCACAGCTGATCCAAGTGGAGTAAGTCCTAAGCAAGTATTCTCTAGGCCATCTGCTGCTAAACTACAACCTCACAAACCTTCTGTATGAATTGTCTGGCTTTCAGAATGACCAGCCCATAAGAAACTTCCTGCAGAAGATGATCTCCGCTGTTGGGATCCCAGAAGTGATTTCAAGTGAGTTTTCCCTTCAGAGAAATGCCAAAGTACTCTGCAGAGCACTTATCATCAGTTCTCCTGTACCAATTTGCTGAAGAAGTACGCTGATATCTCCCCCATCTTGGTAGTGGCAAGGGAAGAGGGGATGGAATTACACTTTTCACGCTGCTGGTGTGAATTTCTGCTAGGCAATGGAGAAAGAACCACCTTTGTGAATGGCTGGGATAAGGGAAAGGGAGTTTCTGCCAGGCTGAAGGCACAGTTAGCTTTGGGCAAGATAAGGTCACAGCACACGAGAGCAGCAAGCCAGGATGGCCATAACCATAACTGGGTGGTTTTCCTGATTCTGTAGAGATCGAACCAGCTTTAACCTCACTGATGAACAGCAAAGGGCTTCATTTATTTGAGATTAAAAACCCTGAGATCATCACAAGAAAGGTAAGCAGAGTTCAGAAATACCCGGCTCTCAAAGCCTTTAATGGAAGTACGATAATCCCAACATATAGCACAGAACACTAATGTATTTTTTCCCCCTGCATTTTTAGAGATACCTAATTGTACAGCTTGACTTTAGCTTCCCCAATCATTTGCTGCTTAACTTCCTCAAGAAAACGTTATAGAACCGGTCTCTTTGTACAAGCAGATTGGGTGTGAAACAAAATACAAATTGGTTTGAATCAGCCTCTGCTGAGTTCTGTTTTGTTTTCCTGAGAAGCCCTGCAATTTCCATGCAATTGCATCTCCGCTGAGACTTTTCTTTGCGAAGCCCTTGATGCTTTTATGCCAGGATCTTTAAAGGGGATCCCAAGGAGCTTGCCAAGTAAGGGTTGAATTCTTGAAGGCTGCGGACTCTGGGTTAACAGTGGGAGCTAACAGAAAGAGGCTTGGCCCATCTTTTGGCATCTCTTGTACGGCTGAAGACGTGAGTTTGGAGAGCAGTCTGTGAGCACACAGACCTTGTGTCCTGGGTACACCCAGCACCATGTAGAGCTGCGGGCAAACTGCGCTCGTGCTGTTGAGCAAATGTGACAGAAGTAATAAAAATGATAAGGAAGCCAAGGAGATGACGAGGGGAAGAGTAAGTATCTGCTCAGGCAGCAGGATCCTATTCCTTCCTCCTTGTTTATCCGAAAGGGCTCAGCTCTTTTGCTGTATTGGTTCATTCCATACTCTGTTCAAAGTGCCAAATATAAGGACGTAGCGACGATCACATCAGCAAAGGCAGAGGGTGACATTCTCCTCATTCTGCCCCATACTGGAGTGGAAAAGGAACCTCCTCCCTTTGCCAACTGTAGTTTGCTCCGTGGCCGAAGGAGCGCTGGGCTCAACCAGCCGCCTGACAGCACAGTGGGAGCTGAGGAGTGTTGATTTGGCAGCCTTGGAGCAAGCAGCTCTGCTGCAACATTCCACCTCCGCTCTGGCTCGCAGAGGGGAGACCTCCCGTCTGCACGGCTCCGTCTGCTGAAGCTGGGGGCGCCGGGGCGCGCAGTGCAACCCCTCGCAACATGGCGGCGGGCGCTGAGGGGGCTCCGGTGCGCGGGAAAGCCGCAGGGCAGCGCATCGCGGCTCGCGCGGCTCCTGGCGTGGAGCCGGGTAGCGCGGCACGAACCACGTGCTTTCCCGGCAAAGCGGTTCTCAGAAACCGCGGTTTCACTTTTGGGTCAGCCGCGGCGGGGCGGCCGTGAGCGCCGCGATGGGGAAGAGCCGGGCCGGACCGACACTGGGGTGAGTGCTGCGGGTGGGCGTCCCGTGCCTCGGGAGGCCGCGGGGTCACTGTCCTCATCCGTCCGTCTGTCCATCCCTCCTGCGCGGGGCTGCGCGCTCTGTGCCCTGAGGGTGGAGGAGCTGCGCTTGGCACCTGGAGAAGGCTTCGGGCTGGTGGTGACTGGGGGCTGGTGGCCATCGCGTCCCCTCACAGCGTATGGCTGAGATCCCATTTGGGGCTGTGCGTTGGGGTGTGTGAGTCCCCCCGTGACTTGCATCCCCTCATCTCACTGAGGTGCTGTGTGTGGCCAGAAAGCAGTGGGGAGGTGGCCGTGGGAGCCCAGCACGGCCCTATGGAGGTCTGGTGACCAACCATCACTTCCTGCTGTCCCACATGGAGGTTTGAAGTGCTGCTGGGCACAGCTTTGCTCTCGAGGCCGAACTTCCTTCCCGTGAGGGAAGCCGCATTGAGGTGGCTCATTGTGAAATTACCCACATCGGTTGCTTCAGCCTGAAGGGAGAAGGCGAATGGCAGATGCTGTGGCTTGCTGTGACCGAGCGAGGTATGAGCCGAGGGGCTTTCGGATACCACTTTGCAGGAGGAGTGTTTGGCCCCTTTGAGCCGCCAGGCTGCCCTTCTGGCCCCACTGACACACCAACAGCATGTAGTGTGGGGATGGAGAGCAGCCCATGGTGGTCAGCTGCCCTATGCCTCCCCAGCTCCCCCATCTGCACTCCAGGCTGCCGTACCCCATCCACCCTTTGTGGGTGTTGCTGGCTCTGGGTTTTGGTTTTACCTTTCTTTTTTTCCAATGCGTGGACTTTGAAGCAGCCAGGTGTGCTGCGTTGCCGAATCTGGATCCTCTCTGCACACACAGTGCAATCTTTCCTCAGCCCGTCCATTCCCACTCTGTTCTCACTTAAATCCCGTTCCTTCTCCAAAGGAAATAACGGTCACTTTTTTCTCGTGGATACAACAGAAATAGTAAACCGATATTTCCCTTTCTCCCAGCGTAATCAGGCTTTTTGCGTCTAAATAACATTTCTATTGCAAGAGCCTGAACCAAACCAAGGAAAGAGGTTATTCTGGTTGAAATTTGCCCTCAGAACCATGGAATTGTTAAGGTTGGAAATGACCTCTGTAGTCGTCTAGTCCAGCCATCCACCTCCCACCCAATTACCCACAAACCCGTTCCTTTGGAGCAGCCCCCAAATGCTTTTTCTCTGTCACCATCTGGCTGTGGATTCCGGGAAAGGATAACTCCCCGGTGTTGTTTTTGTTGGGTGCAGTGGCACATCTGACTTGCTTACTCACAGATGCGTTGACGCTGGGGGAATTCCTGGCTGTTCTAACTTTCATTTTGCATTGTCTTTTGCTCTCTAAAAGTCCCGGAGGGCACCGAACAGAAAGCAGTAAGTCGTAAATTCAGATGTTGTCTCCCTGCTCCCTTGTGCTGTAGCTTCTCCTGCGGCTTTTGCTGCTGCTGCTTCACTTCTGGGTGAGTTGCACACGCTCCAGGAGCACGCAAGGAGGTAGATTTACAACAGATTTGCAAGGGAGCTTCATCCTTCTGTTATATTTGTGGTGGCAAGGAAAGGTGAGCGTGCTGAGCTGGGGGCGTGTGTTTTTGTGCTGTGTTTCTGCATTTGAAAAACAAGGCCTAAAGCTTTGATTCCCCTTTCAGGTTGTTTTGTTTGCACTTTATATAGAGCTCAGAGGCGTTTCACTGCTTCCCATCCTTTCTGTTGGTTGGGCAGGCGTTGTGCTTTCGCTTTCAGTAGACTTTTCAGTGTTGTTTTGTCCCTGAAATGAATCTTATGTTAATTCATATGTCTGTTCTTTGCCTGAATGGCCTTCAGTCATCACTGATGCTGAGGTCTGGTTAGTGTTATTATTTTCAGTATGGTCTTATTAAGTATTTAGCTCTCAACCAGCTGAGGAGTGAAGTCAGAGCACTGCTGTCTGCAGAGCTCTGTGCGGGGAAAGGAAAACACAGATGATGACATTCAGTAGCACTCTGCTTAGGCTGTTGGAATTGAAGTTGGCTGTGCAGGAAACCCTTTTAGTCTGCAGTTTGGTTTGAGTGGCAGCTTATATTTGAACACTGGTTATGTCCAGTTTTCCTGCCATTTCCACCAGGAACCTTTTTGTTCTTGTTAGTATAGTGAGTGCCAAGGCACTGTGGGGGGATTTGTACAGTGGGATTTTATTTCCTTTTTGATGGACCCCAGAGCTGCCTCACTTAGTGTGTAACGCTTCCTGAAAGTATGGTCTGGGCTGGGAACCCGGGTATGGTAGCTCTGCAGGAAAGATTCTGTTGTACGGTACATGGTGGTACTGCAAAATAGACAACCGGTGCCATAGTTTTCACTTGAAGAGTCAAAGATCAGTGACTGCTTGATGGATTCAGCAGCTCCTCCCAACTCAGTGTCAGCTACTGGAACCCCACTTATTATAACCTTTAAAGCCCGACTTGTCAGCCTGTTGTTCACCCACTGTGTTGTGTTTTGCCTAGCTGTATGGTGGACATTTTATCCAGAAGAATAGTGTGAGAAACAGTATGAGGAGCAAATGAGAGAACTATTCAGCCCAACAGGATTCCATCCAATCTATTTCACCTAAGAGGATGCTTCCATTCAACAGTGTTACCAGCTTTTTGTCCTTATGCTGAGCTATACTGGCCTCTGTCCTACCCCCAGTCCTGCTCTCACCTGCATAATTCAGCCCCCCTAGGACACACTGCTGCTGGGTTTAGGGCCATTCCCTCAAGCCCAGCTTTTTGCATGCAGAAGGCAGAGGGTAGAAGGAGAGGATTTGTTGTGGTGAAACACTGCGGTTGAACAGCTATAGATAACCAAAGTCCAATGCTAAACCATGTTGGCAGCTTGAAGCTGGAGCTCTTTCACTTGTTCTGTTTTCCCACACCAAACACACGCAGTCTTGGGCCTGGAGGGATCATCCACTCCAGATACAAGACAGAGAATCAGTGGGGGGTTGTGTTTCTCTGACTTTTTTGTGAGGTTGGTAATGGCAATGGTAGTTAGTACTGGCTTTAGACGTTAGACTAGGGCAGCAAGGTGCTAGGGACAGCCCAGTGGCATGCTCCTAATGCTGCCTCACTTGTGCTAGGGTTTTGCTGTGTTTGGAGGTGTGTGAATGTAATTAATCCCTTTCTTCATCCTTTCCTTGCAGTCAGAGTGGCTGGAACCAGTCAAGTTGAGTGAGATGAGCAGCGCAGGTCAGGCAGTGACACCAGGGAAGCTATGAGTCTCTTGAGATATTCTTGTAAAGCCTGTCTTCTTCATCTGTATCTCACACTAGGCTGAGCCCTGTGTTCTCATCACATCAGTGGCAGATCCTCAGATGTCCAGATTTTGTGGTCACATCTGGTTTGAGCTGGAGATCATCCAGGTAGGGATGATTCCACAGAGATGGAGATGGAATCCATCAAGCAGTCACTGATCTTTGACTCTTCAAGTGAAAACTATGGCACCGGTTGTCTATTGTGCAGTGCCACCATGTACTGTACAACAGAATCTTTCCTGCAGAAGGAGAGCTCCACAGCTGAGCCCAGGATCAAGGACAGAGCTTCTAGATCTGTCACCCATGTAGCTGCCTGTACCTTTTCATGTCTACTCTGCTCTTCATGTCTGCTCTGTTCTTGTTTCTCCTAGGGATCCACACTGAGTGAGGGTGCTACATACAGGCATGCACCATGTGTTGAGGTGCTGCTGCGTGCTGAAACTCTGCCACTGGTGACCACTTCTTTGGCAGGATATGGAGGAAAAAGCAACTTCGTATTTGCATATACTGCTGGATTGCACCTAGAACAACTGAAAGGAGGCTGACTACAGAGCAATGCAGGTAGGAGAACATGCGTGCATGGCTTTGTTGTTGGAGGGAAGTGGAAGAGATTGGTGGTGTTGTACCAAAGCAGAAATGTATTGATCATCCCCACAAAACGAGTAGCAGGAATAGCTTTGTGAGCCCTTGGGGGTGGGAAGTATCTTACTCTTAGAGTCCCAGGCCTCCCTAGAGGAGCTGCTGCATGCAAAAGATGCCTTTGGTATTATATTTGGCAGATGGTCACTGCCTCAATACAGCAGAGGAGCCTGGCTGCATCTGGAGAGCCTGACTCATGTCGTTTGCACTCGTCCATTGCAGCACAACGCAGCAGGCAAACACAGCAGTCCTTGCACCGCCTTGTGTCCGGGCTAGGATTTGCCACAAGGCAGATAAGAAGTGCTGGGTGGACCAGGGGGGTAGAACAAATCCTGCTCAACAGCAGGACTGCGGGGTGAGCATCTCTCGCTTCCATGCCCATCGCTACCCTTTCAGCTTTCATCCCCCCAGCCCACACTCCAGAACGACGATCTCAACCTGGAAGCAGCTGTAGCAAGCATCCGCCCCCAGCTAGTGGAGTTCCTCAGCCACCGTCCCGACTGGCTGCTCGCTGCCTCCCAGCGCTTCCTCCCCATGGCTGTCCTCAGCAGCTGGGCAGGTGTCGCTGACCGCAGAGAAAAAGTCTCTGTGCTCCTCGACCTGCTGGAGAAGGCCGGCCACGCCACCTGGAAACAGTTTGCACAATGCCTGTGCATGGAGTGTGACCTGCCCCTGGAAATGGAGATACTGCTCATGAGTTCTGCAGGAGAAGGTAGGTAGCAGGGGTGGAGCAGCTTCCTCTGACTGCTCTCCTAACACAACCGGTGTCTTGGCCCTCTGAAGGCACTGATGCTGCCAAAGCCCTTAATTATGTACTCAGTCAGTGAGAAGTGACAGTCCACTTCATGCTGCTCAGGCAGCTGCAGGCAAGCCCAAGCCACCTGGTAAATGAGCTACCTTTCCTTCTGGTTCGCCCCTCGCACCATAATCTCTGGAAGAAGAGCAGTCATTTCAAAAATACTTATTGCCAGCAAACAGCAGCACTTCATGTTTTTGAGAAATGCTTTTTCACCACGGCTGGTGTTGGTGGGCACTTTCTCATCTGAATCTGAAAACGAGTGGGTTGCTTACAGCATTGCTAGCATCACCTCGTTTTGAATGCCCCTCTGCAGGCTGGCAGTGGACTGGGCTTTTGCAGATGGGGTGTTTGAGCAGGGGAGAAGTCCATTAGAATGCAATACACGTAATATATTTCTCTTCTTGTCCTTCTGCTGGGTGCTGGTGACCAGCTGGCTGTGATTGCCCTTTCAACAACAATTGGCCTGATGTGAGTTGGAGAATATTTGGATATTTGGCTTAGAAATGGAAATTGAGAGTAAAAAAAAAATAGTTATAAAAGCTAAAACCGATTAAAAATGCATGTTCCCTCTCCAATAAAGCTGAGATGAAATGTTTTGATGTATGTGTAGAAAAAATTAAGAACAATCCTTTTTTTCCACGGATTTTTAACTGCTTGCTTTGGTTTTCCTGATCCAGGAGGAAAAGAACTAGAAAAGTCTTAAAGTACTTGCAGAAAAAGGAAAGCACTTCCCCACATCCCTCATTTTTACTTGGAAGCAACGTCTTTGTAGCTGACGCAGTCCCCTCTAGAGTGTAGCCACTGCACTGTGTACCAGGGTGTAGGCACACACGGGGTGTGCACACTATGAAGACCTACAGTACCAACCCAGCTGTGCTTATACCTTATTGTATTGCTACCTGGGACCTAACTTCTCTGCTAGCATCCTGCATAGCAGGAAGTGATAGATCTCAGCAGTCTGTGTCTGACACCCTGCTTGCAATAACTTGCCATTACTTGCATCAGTCAACGGTTGCAGCCGTTAGTGACCAACTTCAGCAGCTGTTACTTTTGCAGAAGGGAGAGATCAGTCAAGCAGCAGGAAATTGCACTTAGGACTGATATGGCCTTCACCTCAGGACTAAAACTGGAACAGATTTTCGCCTTTTAATGACGTGGAGTATCATGGAAGAAATGGTTTCTTCGGGTTTCAGCGTTGGCTTATGCCGGTTAAACTGCAGTGTTACCCTTTTAGCATCACTGCTCCTGCTTGAAGGTGACTTGGTTTGGTTTTGCTCTAGTGTGATTTTAAGGGCAGCCTGACCCTGTGCATGGCAGGGGCTGTCCCAGTCAGGGCAGAAGATGGCATTGAGGAGGACACTCTTCAGAGTAGCAAAGTGGTCTTTAGCTAGGGAAGATGAACTGTGATTGCCTCAGCTGAAGTGACTCTTGGGAAAACGTGTTTCTGACTGCATGGTGAACCAGACTGGGACCACAGCTTGTGGTGCTTTGCTTTATGTGGCACACAGGGCAAGAGTCAGAGCATTAAAGATCTTGAATGGATTTTGTGGGAGGCTGTGGCACGGCCGCATTTGCAGCCTTGTTCTTCATTGCTTTGTGCTGATGCTAAAGGTAGAAATACCACAGCACTGGCCTGCATTTCCAGCTGGAGATGGCAACGAAGAGAACTTGTGTGTGAAGGCTTCCCATCTGGTTTGGGGAGCCATCCTCTGGGACGTGAGTTTACCTAACTGGTGGTATGCAGACTCCTGCTTGGTACGAGCAGGATCTCCCTCAGAAGTTTAGTGACTGTGGGGCTGCCAGGGAGCTCCTGCATCTCCAGCTGCCTCCTTCACTGCACAGCATTGTGCTGCCATGCAGTGAGTCAGAGGAGGTCCTTGCTTGGGCTGAGTTTCATCGCAGAAACAGCTCCTGTGCAGAAGCAGGAAGAACGGAGCTTCTTTTTGGCTGCGTTGTGGTTTTAGATTAGCCAAAGCTGCTCATGCTCTGACTTTGCGTATGTCGTACTGAACAGCTGTTTCACACCTTGAAAGCAGAGGTTAATTGTTAATTTGAGCAAGCTGAGAGGAGATCAGATGGGGTACCAGAAACCTGGCTGTGTTGCATCAGCCCTTACACAGAGCCTTGTTAGTACGTCGCTGTCTGTGTTGTGAGCTACCTCCTCTTTCATTTTATCTGATCAGTTTTCAAGAGCAGAATGATGGCAGTAACTCTAATTTCCCATTCAACTCCTTTAGGTAACTCGACTCAGAAGCAAGAAGTGCACACAGATACGAGTGACCAGTCCTCTGTGCCAAGAGGTAAGGCTGAAACAGACCCATGATGCTCTCAATGGTCTTGGAATGTGTGTGTTCTGCTTGTGGGCTGGACAAGACTACAAATGTCCCACATGCTGGCTACAGCACTGGCAAAGTGATCGTCACGCATTGTAACTTCAGGTTTGTTTTTTCTGGTGGTGCTTTCCAGATAAACATCTCCTGTTTCGTTTTCTTTCCCTGCATTTCAGAATAGCCTTTTTGGCCCTGGCTCTGATGAGGAACCCACTCAGTTTCTCTTTCCAGGGAATCTCCCATCCACTGTGTGAAACCCCCACTTTTTACAGCTATGCTATGGTTGGCTCACTGAGAAGTGGAGGAAGTTGGTTTGGCTTTTAAAGAATTATCAGACAGACTAACCTGGAGTCAGTCCAACAGAAATCATTCTAGGATGCGGGAATCTGAGCTTAAAATAATGCATGGTAATAAGTCTAGGACTATTTTCAGGGATGAACTTAGGACTGTGGACTTCCAGCTATGCAGACTGTAAAATGAGGGATCCCTCCTCTTCCCCTGGAGCTCTGCAATGCCATCATTGGACGTGGCATCGTTGGAAAATGCTGTTGGTTTGGGGCACCACTCAGCACTGTCCCTGGACTCTCACATTACAGCTGCTGGAGGAACTGGAGGCTGCTAAAATCTGAATTGCCTCCTCAGTCTCCAGGTTTTCAGCCTCCAGAAATGAAAGAGCAGCCCAGGCCCTCCCAGTGTGAGGAATCCCACAGCAGAAGGATACACAGAAGATGTGATTCTGACATCCAGTTTGCTGAGTGTTTGAGTGTTTGCAGCAAAAGGAATCAATCCAGGTCATCTGCCGATTCCTGTTCATGCTGAAAGCAGCCATCAGTTTGCTGTGTCATTCTGAGATGTGTGAGGGAGGAAAACGAAGCAGTAGGAAATGAGGCCTTGCATTCTGCAGGCTGCAGCACAGAGGAGTTCCTGAGCCATCAGCCTGGCAGTGCAGAGAGCAAAGTGGAAACCTTGGGTCCTCTAGAGGTGCTTGATATTGCTGTCAGGGTGCTGGATTGCCCATTGGTAAAACACTGGCAGCAGCAGGATCTTCTTGCAGAGCTGCCTGTGTTCCTTGCTGAGGTTTGCTCAGTGTCTTGTAACTTTTATGTTTGCAAGCAGGCTTTTAACACTGCACTCCTTGAGCAGCAAACACATCTTAATCATTGGTGTTTTCTGTTCCTGCTCTCTTCCAGGTCCATCACGCGGGCTTATCCTGCTTTGGGTGGACTTGAATCCTGAGGAGGAGTGGAGAATATTTCAAAGAAACTGGGCTGTGGGCTTTGCTACAGCGGGTAGCTGGGATGTGTGCTCTCTGTATGTGGCATAATCTCTTGTCTCAAGTTTGGCACTCTTCTTCCATACGCTCAGAACCACTTCCTCCATGCCCCACGCACCTCTCCAGTGCTTGTTCAACTACACTGTATGCAGACCTATCCACTTTTGTCCCTTACCTTTAACTATACATTGAACATATACATATATTCCTTTAACTGTACATTGAACATATACATATATTCCTTTCCCTTTTCCTTTTTGACATTCCAGCAGCTGTGGTGCCAGTGGGGTCACTTCCTAGGATGCTTTTTAGTGGTTGCTTTTTGGCTGAGGTTTTGGCATTGCTCAGCAAACAAGGGACAGAGCAAAAGAATCATTTACTGAACTTAACACTTTAATCATTTACTAAACTTAATGCATTAAACATCACCCTTCAAAGCATGTGCCTTTTACAGTTCATGTTGTTTCCTGCAGAGAGTTTCAAAGCAGGTTGTACCATTTCTGATCTCCCAGCTGTCGGAGGCTGGAAATGATCAACACTTGGTCATTGCTGTCATGTTCCAATATCAGATAGATGTTGATTTCTTGTGTCTGGTCATGTGTCCCTCAGAGAGATAGAAGGACCTGCTCAAGTTTTCTTCAAAAACACTCAAGGAGGTTGAATAAGAAAGTAGCACGTTACGCTGCAGCAGGCACAGCTGGTGTTATAAACCTGTATGAACTGAATAAACCAAAGTGCTGGAAGCCTGGAAAGCAATGGAGCTCAGGAGGCTCCATTAAGCATTAAGCAGCCTGGACGCCAAGGGCAATCCTGGGAGCTGCAGAGTGTTGGGGCCTTAAGCACCAGCCCAAGCTGACTGTCTGAGTGACAGAATCATAGGGGTGGGAAGGGACCTCTGGGGATCATCAATTCCAACCTCCCTGCCAAGGCAGGTTCCTTAAAGCAGGTTACACAAGAAGGTGTCCAGATACTTGGAATGTCTCCAGAGAAGGAGACTTCTCTTCCATGGCCTTTTGGTGAAGACCGAGTATAGAATCTGTACTTATCAGTTTAACTTTCAGTAGTTGGATGCATGTCTGCATTTACTTCAGCAACTGCAAAAACCGTTGTGTAAGCTCAGCTTGAATTTCCAAATAGTTTTCTCTCCCTGATTTTGCTCCTTTTTTCAGTTCCCTGGGTGCTTTGCTGAAGAGCCTTGCCCAGCTCTCTGTAAGCTGACATTCCAACTGCTGTTCTGATGTGTGTCTGCCTTTCCCTTTCAGGGTTGACGCGCCGCCGCCGTAGCAGCAGCCCCATCAGTGATAAGGATGCTAAACAGCAACGCCTGGGTATGTTGATATGCAGAAGCAGAGCAGTGATGGGTTTCCCTCTGAGGAAAGGACATGTTTAAAACTTCCTTGCATAAGTACTCAGCAAACAAACCAACTTCCTGCATTGAAGGAAACTTCTGCTTTATGGCTGCAGAAATTCTTACGCAACAGGTTCTGAAATGTATCAGCAGTGGGACCTGGCTCGGGATGCAGATGGCATGTAAAGACTTGTAAAGCATTCAGCTGTTCATCTGCTTTGTATTTATTTGTTGGGTTTTTTCTTTCTAAACCAAATTGGGAGATATGGTGATGATTTAAAACCTTCTAAAGGCTCCACACATTAAAAACGTGTATGGTTTCAGCTCACTCTAAAATAGAATGGTAACTGAATGGATGAGCGATGACAAAATCAAGTCACAGTAAATCCAAGAAAGGCTCAGTGGTCTGAGCAGGCCTGAGGGCTGTGTAACACTGGTGCAAAAGGGGAAAAAAGCGTTTTATTTCTGTGTGTTGATGATGTGCATCTCTAGCTGTGTGAAGCAGCTTCTGATCAGGGCCGGGGTTTCTCCGGGAGCAGCAGTGTCTCTGCTGTGTTCCAGTTCAGAGCTAACTTTGCACCCTCAACTCACTGCTTTCTCAGATTCAGCTGAAAAGTATCGCCGTCTTCTCGTTGACTCCGTCTGCAAGAGATACGGAAGCAGGAGAGCAGCAGGAGCAGCAGCACAAGAGCCGGCGCAGCCGCTGGCTTTCAGCCAAGCCTTTGTCAACCTGGTTCTTCGGCAGAGCAAAGCCTCCCGACTGAAAGAGAGGGCAGATAAACCCCGAGAGGACGTGCCCAGTGCCCCCGAGCCAGAAGAATGTGTGGATACAGCCGTGAGGGTGTCAGATCTGTTTGGTAGCGTGGTCCGATCGGGTGCAACGAAGGTGATTTTTTTGTTTGGTAAACCAGGTACAGGCAAGACCGTGCTGATGCACAGGATTTGTCAGAAGTGGGCAGAAGGTGTCTTGCATCAGTTTCTCTTCACTTTCCTGTTTGAGTTCCGGCAGTTGAATTTACTAAAAAGAAAACTGACTCTGAAGGAGCTTTTGTTTGACCTGTTTCTTCAGCCTGAAGACAGCTCTGATGCAGTGTTCCAGCACCTCCTGGAAAACGCCCAGCGTATACTGATCATCTTCGATGGGCTGGATGAGTTTGCGGGTAACATGGACGTGTCATCATCTTCTAAAGCAAGCTTGAATCGTAGCTCCAGTATGTCCATATCTGAACTCTTTGCAGAGCTTTGTCATGGGAACCTCCTGCCTGGTTGCACGGTGTTGGTCACCAGTCGCCCTAAGAGACTCCCCGACTTCTTGATAAACACAGTAGATTTGTTGGCAGAAGTTTGGGGGTTTGATCACGAGAAGGTTGAGGAATACGTCAGCCACTATTTTCGTCATCATTCATTCAGAGAGCAAGCCATCGCTCACCTGAAGAACAACACCAAGCTCCTCAGCATGTGCCAGATCCCTGCTCTGTGTTACGTCGTCTGCATCTGTTTGGAGTATTGGCTCCTTAAACATCAGACGAGCGTGGAACTTCCTCAGACCATGACACAGTTTTATATCAAAATGCTTCTCATCTTCATAAACAAACAGCAGGGAGAGCATGCGGGTGATGAGGAGGCTCAGCTGAACAGTAACAAGAAGGCCATTTTGGGTCTGTGTGATCTTGCACTGAAAGGCCTGGAAGCTAAGAAGCTCGTGTTTTACGTTGGAGATATTCCAGAGCACGTGAAAGAGTTTGCTTCCTTGCACGGTCTGCTGACTGTCTTTGAGGTGAAGACGAACAGCACTCGCCCCGAGACCGGCTATGCCTTTGTGCACTTGAGCCTGCAGGAGTTTTTCGCAGCCCTGTGTCTCATGATAAGCAAGAATGTGGACAAGAGCCACCTGAAGAGGAAGTTATCTCTGAAGTCCAAGTGGACGTTAAGGAATGAGGCAAAGACTGAGTTCATGGAGAGCTTTCACATCTTCCTCTCAGGCTTGTCATCTAAAGAGTGTAGAACGTTTCTCATGTTGCTAGCTGAACAAAGCGAAGCTTGGGTGCAGGATAAGCAAGATGTCATCCTTCAGTCCCTCAAGAAACTGGCAGCCACTCAGCTGACCGGGCCCAAAGTCATCGAGCTCTGCCATTGCACGTTTGAAACGCAGGGCCTTGAAGTGGCCCAGCACATTGGGAGCCTGCTGAACTTCAAGTATGAGTTTAAAAACTTCAGACTGACACCTCTGGACATGTCGGCTTTGGTTTTTGTCATCAATTCGGGCCAGGATGTGACTCGTTTGGATTTTGCAGGGTGCCCCTTAGACACAGGCTGTTTGGAGATGCTGGCCAGCTGTAGGAATGTGGAGCATCTGAGGTAAACGTGCGGTGTGCTGGGGGCTGGCAGGGCAAACCTAGCATTTCTGTTGTAAAGGGGAGAGAAAGAGGATGTGAGAAAACAGCAATTTTGACACCAGAGAAACCTAGTAAATAATGTATTTCATAGAATCATAGAACAGCCTGGGTTGAAAAGGCCCACAGTGCTCATCCAGTTCCAACCCCAGACCAGGCTGCCCAGGCCCTGGCCTTGAATGCCTCCAGGGATGGAGCATCCACAACCTCCTTGGGCAACCTGTTCCAGTGCCTCACCACCCTCTGTATTTATGAGTGGCTGGAAGATATTAAGGTGATACATCCATTCTGGCTGGTTTTTTATTTTTTTGTTTGGACTAAAGCAGTGAAAGCAACAAGGTAGTTAGCCTGAGAGATGAGGGGAGAATGAAAAGTGCTTCTTGGCATTAAAAGGCAAAATGAATCTTGGTGAGCAAATGAAAAAATGATGATGAAGTCACCATAAAGCAGGTGAACAGGAGATCACAACTGCAATCCAAGGTGCCCTCCCTATCAGTACTTTGCTGTAATGCTGGAGGGACTTTCCAAGCAGGATCTCTTGGGATTTTTCTATAGAAGTCTCTTCTATGTAATCCCCCCCATAAAGGAGGTACTTTGCCTTCAGACCTCGTGTCTTTTATATTCTGGAAAATGTTGGTTGCTTTGCCACTCAAACTAACAGCACCTGGACTGGAGTCATCCTGCTTGCGACTTGGTAGGTGCCACTGTACCAAAAGGCAAAAGACCAAAAGACAAAAGCTTTCTGTCCTTTCAGTGCATGCAGTTAATGTGCAAGTTTAATGGTTTTTTAAAAACCAGATTCCACCAAAAAAGAAAATGACACAGCCCCTGTTATAAAATCAATTCAACACATATGTTTTTTGTTACATTTTAACCTGCTGTGTGGGCTACTTTCTTTGTTGTATTTAATTATTTTCCCTTTTCTTTATGTTCTAGCTTTCGGAGTAGGAGGTTTGGTGATGACTTTGCTGCTGCACTTTCAAAGAGCTTAGGAGGAATGGGGAGCCTGAAGAAACTAGAGTAAGTCTGCTTGCAAGGTCTGAGCCTCCTCTGCTGTGCCTCGCAGGTTAATCCCTCACTCACTCAGGGCTGATCATACAGAGCCATGCAGAGCAGCACAAACATCTGTGGCTCTTGTTTTCTACCACCACCTCCTATCAGGAGAAGTTTTGCTCTGCCCTGGTTAAAGAGCAGCAGAAAGTTGGTTGCAGGTCGCAGAGTCAGGCAGCATCCACGTGTGTGGTGCATGCACGTTCTGGGATGGGTTTGCCGTGTGCTGCACAGATGCCAGGCCTCCCTCTGCTCAATTTGATGCTTTCTTTTCCAGGGTGACAGGTGGGAGCATCACAGCTGTGGGGCTGACTGATGTGGTCCGAGCTTTGTCACACTGCCTGCAGCTCGAGGAAATAAAGTGAGTGTGGTGTGGCAGTGCCACTGCAATCAGCTGTACATTTGGGTTTGGGGTGCTAATGAGACCCAATCTGTGTGCAGCTTGCAGGACAACCGGGTACAGAATCCAGACGTAAAGACAGTGATGGAGCGGTTTTCCAGAATGGAAAAGCTAAAGAAAATAGAGTGAGTAAAAAAGACATAAACATATCAAAAATGTTAGCTGTTATGAAGCCAAGCACAGCATCAAAGAGAGCTTAAGAGAGAGCCTCAGAGCAGGGTTGATGGATGGTAAGGGTTGATATTAATAGAGGTGCCACTAGAGGACATGTGGGACAGTTTTTCTCTTCTCCCTCCTCACCACTCTTCCCCTTGGTCAGGTTCAGGTGAAAATTCCTGAGCAGATGGCTCTCTCCCTCTCTTCCAAGCTTTCCTTTAGCCATCTTGTCCTGTCCTGTCCCTCTGGGAAGGCAAAACCAGGCCACTGCCCATCCACCTTGGTTAAAAGGGGGACACTGCCCCATTCCACTGGGTTGTGAGCAGGTGAATCCAATACGCCTGCAGTTCCTGCTGGGGAGGGGAGGAATGGTGAATGCACCTGATCCTCTGCTTTCCTGGAGTGCTGGATAATGCTCCTGGGAAGTGTCACTGCTGCCCAGCGGGGCATCTGATCTTACAGGGAAGTTTGAAGGGCAGTGCAGGTGTAAGTCATGTTCCCTCACGTGTTTCTGATACATGTAGACAGCATTATTTTATGATTACATTGAGGTTCACAGGTGGTCTGTGCTCCTGAGGTTCTGTAAAAGCACGATGTTAAAAGGTTTAGCGAGGTCCGACAAGCAGTGAAACAGCATAAATGTGTGGTTAAAGAGCAGATCCTCAAAGCATGCAGGTGTTGTGGGTTCAGGGGTGTTCCTGAGAGTTTTGGAGAACCTTCAGTGTGTTGGGGGTGTGCATTTGGGGAGCTAAGGACCATGCCTAGCATCTGAAACTGTCTTCCTCACATCCACAGTCTGAGCAAGAACAATCTTTCCTTGAGTGCTGTTCTCCTGTTGGCCAAAGAAGTCACTGTGTGTCAGAATGCTACTGAGCTGCGTGTCAGGTATCAGAGCATGAGGGCTCTTACCAAAATCTTTGGGTGATGGCTGTATAAATGGGAGCTGCTTTGCAGTTATTTGTGGGTTAATCAGAATTGATGAAAGATGACTTTTGCTCCTTTTTGTTTTCTGTCTGAAACACAAAACGTGAATCAATCATCTTATGGATTCCCTGCTTGCATTTTTTTTAATAGATCTTTTTGTCTATAAATTGATTTGCAAGTGTGGTATTTCCTCATCAGTAGCAAAATCTAAACTTGCTTTTAAGCTCTGCAATATATCAATGAGGAAATTCTCCACCAGCTAGCATAATAACAGATTTATTTTTGCTTTTGTAGGTCTAGGATGAAAGAGAAATGTTTAAGCCTTAGCTCATGTGCTTTTGCCATAAGTCTAATGGGCCAAGTTGATCCTTGGTGTAACTCAGGGGAAGTCAGCCTGCGTACAGCTTTTTCTCATTTTTCTTGCTGGAATGGAGTTTCTACAGAACCTGTGTCCAACACATGGCTGGCTTTGCAAAAAAAAAAAGCCCAACCCATTTCTTCTTAACCACGTTTCTCTTTTGTGTGTGTCAACATAGAGCTGTGGTGCTGCCTTCCAGCCCCATGGCTGCTTTTTAGCTTGTCTGTGGCAACGTGCTCACGTGGCAGATTTTGACTCTTTAGCACCCATGGAGCAGCTTTGTTCCTTACTGAGCTCCTCTGCTGAATAATTGGCATCCTTCTACCAGCGTCCTAACACTGGCTTCGATCTCATTTTCAGGAAGGACACTGTGATAATATATTTCTCGGGCACATCTGGGAAAGTTCCAAGGTGAGAAACTACACTTGGTCGTGTTCAGCTTGTTGTTGCTTTACTCAGTTATGCTGGTTTAAACCATCAGCCCAGTGTCACTCTAAACCACTTCAGGAGAACTGATTGCCTTGCATCTGGCAAAGCTTCCTGTAGTGGCACAGTCTCACGTGGAGGCAAAGCATCCTGTGTCTTACTTGTGCCTTTGATTTGGAACTCAGAAACTGAGTTGATTCAGATAGAAAGAAATCCCCTGTGCTGATGGCTCCCATCTCCTGATGGAGTTTTTCTGGCCTTGAAGATCATTTAGCGTGGCTTGGAAGGGTTGGTGGGCAGAGCCCACAGCTTGTTTTTTTTTTTCCAGAAAGCTCAGAGAAAATGTTAACCAGCTCCTGATTCCTCAGATGCTTTGTGAAGCCATGTTGAAGGCCAAATATTTTGCTTGTTTGCAGGTCTTTGGATTTGTGGGAACCAAACAAGGAATGTGCGACCCCAACTAGACATCTGAGGCTGTGGTAAGAGAAGGCTCTGAAGTTCCTCTTGGTTGATGGGTTCATGCCTCCAGCAGACAGCATTGGCTTTCTGAGAACAGGAGAACTCAAGAGCGCTGTCTGCACGTGCTGAGGCTGGAAAACATCCCTCTCAGCCCTGGCTATGTGTGCCTTCGTCTGGAGAGAGGCTCCAGAAATGCCAGCTCCCACTGTCCCCTCACTGCTCGTTAACCTTCTCTGTTCCTAGCTTGCAGGCTTGTGGCTTGTCCTCAAAACATGCAGAGGAGATTGTGTCCATTCTCCAGAGCTACCCACACCTCTCTGAAGTGGAGTAAGTGCACTTTTCCTCCCTGTTGCATTGCTGTGAGTGTGGGCAGGAAGCAGGCTGTGTTAGAGACAGAAGGCAGTGAGACCCCGAGGGAGGAACCCAGCACACTGTGCTGTGTCTGCTGACATCTCAGTTAGGGATTTTTGGTGAGGTTCAGTGGGAGCTGAATGCTGAGCAGCTTTTGATTCCTGTGACAACTAAACTCCAATTTTCCAGCTCGCTAACTTGAAATTGAGATGGAGAACTTCCTTATGCAGTGCTTCCTTCCGTCCTTTCTTCCATCCTTCCTTCCAAGGGGCAGTAAACACTTGCTCAGTTGGTTTCTTGCTTTGCCCTTCCAATTAAGTTTTTTATAATGTTAGATGTTTCTGGTACTGAGACATGAATCTTGCTTCTCTAGGGATAAAACTCTTAGTCTGGAGTTGCTCTGTGCAGGGATATATAGGGGAGATTGCTCTGAAGCGAAAGAACTGTCCAGGCAAAAAAATAATTAAAAAAAATTAGGGAAAGCAAGTAGATTTTGAGGGCTTTGTTGTTTGTCCCCACTGTCCCCACTAACTGAAAAATGCTTCAGTTTATCAGATAACAAGCTTGGGGATGAAGGCTGCAGTTTCCTGCTGGAAAACCTTTCCTGGATTTCAGTTTCAAAGCAGCTGAAGTAAGTATTGCCTTATACAAAACCAAATTGCCCTTTTGTTTCTTGAGCTTGGGTTACAGAGGGGCTCAGGAGGCAAAGACCTCATGCAGTCCAGCATTGCAGAAGCAGCTGTGAGCACTACTGGGGAAGGATGGGGTTCATCCTGAGAGGCTGTTCAGGCTGAAGCTGGTCACGTAGTAAGAGTATAGCACTCAGAAGTAGCTGTGAGGGCATCCAAAGTGCCATTTTATTACAACCCTTTCTCAGGAGTAGTGGTCCTGTGTGTTTTGCTCCGTGTCGCTTCTGCAGTGCAGTGGGAACAAGCGTGCAGCACAGTCATGACTGCTTTCATCAACACAGTCCTGTGTGTTCACTGCATGTGTGATTTCAGTAACCACACGTTTGCCTTTTCCTCTTTCTTAGTCTGAGTCACAACCTGCTCTCTGTTAACGGCCTTTACAGTCTGTTGAAGGCAGTGAATTCCTGTCAGAAGGTGGTGGAGGTGGAAGTCAGGTATGTAAGTCTTGGAGAATCATCTGAAGTTCATCCCAAAGTCTGAGAGTTGGGTTCCGAGAGCTGTGTTAACTCACCTCAGGATAGGGGCAGGTAGAGAGTGTGCAAAGATGGTTACTAACATTTGCCTGTGATGACACATCATTGCAGGGTGATTCTATCTGAGCCACCATCCAGAGTTTGAGAAGGTGCAGGACTGTGTGCCCTGTAATGCTTTGGGGCGTGCGTGGATTGAGTTTTAGGCTCATTTCTGTGCTCTGCCTTGGGAAGTTTTGGGGAGAGAGTCTCTGCGGAGTATGAGCAATGGTGACATCTCCTGGAGCCGAGCTGAAAGTTCTCCTCTCTCACTATTTTCCCTTGGAGACACCTTAGGATTCCTGTGCAGCGATTTTGTCTGCATTTTTTCTAACTGCTTGGAGAAACTGAGTTATCAGATATTGCATAGTTCTATCCAGCCAGGGTTTAAAGCTACTGGAGGTGATCTTTTGCTTGCTTTGGGAATAGTTTAAACGATGAATAGCACTGAGGCGTTAGGAGCAGATCTGTACCAACACCAAGCGTTCAGAAAAAAGAACCAGTTTCAATAATCAAAATGGGCCACTGATTGATTTATTTTCTTCTTTACTCAGCCTTTATCATAACACTGCAGTCCTGAGGTTTACAGAAGATGGAGAATTTGCTTCCCCTCCTCCTGGGTAAGGTGTGCGTGGACATATGTGGGGTTTTTTTCTTTCTTTTCTTTCTCAACATCTTGTTTAGTTCTTATGTCCACTTTTGGCACCAGAGGAGACTCTTCAGTTCTTCCTTTCTTTCCTCTGAATCTGAACTTAGTACTCTCCCCTGGTTTTCTTAGCTATTTGGAATGTTTTCCACTAGCTTCTGTAAGGCATTAGGTGAAATTCAAACTCAGACATTTTGGCATTTGGATGCTTTATTTACTTATGACCAGGTTCCTTTTGCTAAGACACTCTTTGTGCACAGTATGTTCAGGTAAAAGCTGAATGCTCCATAAAATTGTAGCTTAGATGGGAAGTCTGTCATATTCCTCTTGTCCCCAGCCTCCTGCACTCTCAGAGTGTTGGGATGCTCACTGAAAGAAAGAAAACCTGCTATGGAAAAGATGTGGGTGTGGGAATCTTTACCTGGGGATGAGCCCTGGGCATCTGCCAAATTGCCAAAGCCTGAGTGTTTTATCCTTGTCTGGTTTTGTGCTCACTTAGTAGGGAAGAGCCTTTGTACCCTACTGATGACCAACGGGATGACAAAGAAAACCAGACACCTGCTCCCTCCAAAAAAATAAGGTACTGTTGCAGATTTCCATCGTATTTCATTTATTCCCCATGTCTGTATCCTATAGCTGAATGAAACCCACAACTCTGAGTTCGAATGGTGAGTTGCAGGAGAGCTGGTAAAGACCCATTCAGTCCTCACTGTGCTCACAGTCCTAGCTCGCAGCTCTGGAAGCTCTGTGGTCAGTGTCCGTGGGCTTCTACAGCACTCAAAGTAGCTGTGGGCTGTGCTTCCTCATTGACAGCATCAGCGTGGTGATTGTGTGCTACTGCGTCAGCTTCCACGTGGCAGCTGGAGGAGACTGGTGGTGACAGAGCTTGTGGCACTGCAGGGATTTGCTGCTGTTAGTAGGGGAAATGCAATGGAAGCTGGACTATTGATTTCTCTTTTTCCCTTAGGTTGACAGACTGTCGTTTTCAAGCCAGCGACCTGGAGAAGCTGTGTGCAGTCCTGAAGGAATGTGGCAGCATCTCTGAGCTGGAGTGAGTCCTTCGTAACTCCTACACTCTTTATCTGCAGTTTGTGGGGATATTGTGAAAATGCCATTTATCTGTGCCAGTGTTGTGCAGAAAATGTGGCATACACACAGCTTTATGTGGGCTGGTATCCTTAGTCAGGGAGGCATGCAGTTGTAGTGTTCTCTGAAGGCAAGGGTCACAGCTTATACATCCAGAAAGGGGCTGTTTGATCACTTAGCCTGCCTTCAGGTGGCACAGAAGCTGTAAAATCTTGCCTTGTGTTTTTGGCCCTGGGGCCATATGGGAGCAAACCTGCAGAGGATGAAGAATGCAGGCCTTCTGCTTTCAGAGCTCTTGCTGCTGAGAGTTAATGGTGTTTGTTGTGTTTGCCTTTGAAAATTAAGTGCCTTTCTTTAAATCCTAGCCTGTCAAGTAATTATCTGGGAGATGAAGGACTTGCCCAGCTGTTGCAGTTCCTCCCGAATCTGAAAATGTTAAGGTCACTCAAGTGAGTAGCTCACATTTCTCTTTACTCATGGATGGGTTTTTGTGGGAGCGTTGGTACTGGAAGCACAGTCTATATTTAGGAAGGGCTGTGAGGATCATGTGAAGTTACAGTTTGTGTTTTGCAAGTGTGGATCTGCTGCGCCCTCTGGTCTTTCCTCATCTCTATTCCAGTACAGATTCTTGCTTCACATCACTATTTTAAAACACAAAGAATTTCATTTAAGCCTAAGAAAAAAACCTTTTCTGTTGAGCACAGTCCAGCACTGAACGCAGCTGCCCAGAGAGACTGGATTCTCCATCTTTGGAGATGTTCAAAGCCATGTCCTGAGCAGTCTGCTCTGAGCAGTAGGGTTGGGCTAGGTCATCTGCACAGCTCAGCTCTGCACTTGTGTCTGCAGAACTCGGAAGCTTGAAAGCACAGGAACAAAGGTGAGAGAGAAGCACCTGAGGATGTTGGACAAGGATGTCTGTTACTGGGTGGCACAGTATAAATTGGTAGTTTTGCTTGCCACAGCTGGTTTTTTCTCTTCTTCCTGTAGGCTAAATAACAATCAGATCTCCCTGAGCTCTGTGTTCTGCTTAGCTCAGTCCTTACGTACACTGGAACACATTGAAACAATGGACCTCAGGTATGACCAAGAGTACTTTTCCTGTCATTTTCTGCTATAAGACTTCAAGCTGTGTGTTTTCAGGAGTAATACAGAAGCTCTTGACTTCAAACTCCATCCTAATTCTGTTCTGCTCTGGTTACAGCTTAGGACGCATGCAGGTGGTTCATCTAACCTTTGGGGACAGAATCAGGTGAAGTCACATCCACTGATCCATTCAAAGCCTTTCAAACTCCTCCTTACAAGATCTCATATAAATGTAGATGTGTGTGTCCCCCTCATTGAAGAGTTGTTTGGCTGCCAGCTGCAGCGGTGGTGGTGGGAGCGGGGTGATCTGTTGGGCCTGATTGAGGCTGTGGAGCAGACAGCAGTATCCCAGTGATGAGGGATATGCCAGCTCAGAGCAGAGGTCCACAGTGGCACGTAGATGCAGTGCTCTGAAGGCTGGGGAGAGGGATTCTAAGACCCTTCTTTGTTCTGGGAACAGCAGACGATGGAGCGGGTGGAGCTTGGAGGCAGACTGGAACATGAGGCCACTGCTCTGCAGTTACACAGGGGCAGTGACAGCACAGCTGATGGGAGAAACTGTTCTTTCCCCAGGCTCAGAAGGATCAGCAGATGGAGAAGTTGTTTCCTGGTGCATCCAAAGCACGTAACAAACGGACAGTGCTTTCGGTATGGCAGCCCAGCTTCCTTTTGTCACACAGAATGTAGGGAGAGTTGGCTCTGGGACGTGTCTGTAGTGTAATGTGTGGACCAGACCTGTGCCTCCAGCTGTTTCTCCTTCCCTGGACACAGGGAACTCTCCTGTGCCCAGCCTGCCTTCACAGGCAGACTCTGCTCTCCTGGGAAGAGATTTCTTTCCCCCACTTGCATCCCACTGATTGTGAAGAAATGGGTCTGGGAAGGAAAGATGGCATCTCTTCCACATGGAGCCACTTCTGGAATATGTTTGTCTTTAATCTCTTTCTCTCTCTTCAGTCTTCTTCCCTGTTAAAGCTGGCCAGGGAGTCCATACACCAAAATAACACTTGGTCACAAGGTCTTGGCTGGCATAATTCGACAAAGCCTCGCACAAATCAGGCCAGCTGGCATCAGCCTAGGCCAGCAGCCTTTGTGCTGTGGGGTGACTGGAGTCAGATCCTAGAGGCAGATGGGTGAATAATACACCTTCTTGGTGTAGACTTGGGGTGACCTTGACTGCAAGTGTGTATGTGAAAATAAATAGTGCATCTTTTGCTTGGCCATGCTCTACAGGGAAAGATTGTACCCATAGATAATGATGTGCAGCCTGGCTGACTACTGCATTCATCCCATGGAAGCCTGCAAGTGAGATGTTTATGATTTCCTTCTTGGAGAATGAGACAGGAGGCTCCCATCTCAACGTTGCTCTGTGAGAAATGACAGTGCTGAGCAGCTCACGGTGCTGTCCAGACAATTCAAGTACCTATGATGTATCTATAGTGGGGTGACACCTGAAGTAATACAGTATTTTGGTGGCCTGGCTCTCTTGAATCAACTCAGAGTCAGTAAAAATCCTCTGGTTGTTACAGATTTTGACTTCACATTCCTAGATTGCAGATAGCAAAATAGGTGTAGTGGAAGTAAGAGGGTTGCTAAGGGCCTTGTCCTAAGGAGTGTGGCTCTGGGATATGAAGGGATACGATCCTCACACTGTGGCCGTGGGAAATGTTGAGCTTCTGAGTGCTTTGTTTGCTTCAGTCTCAGGGATTGCACGGTGGGTCCTGAGGATGTGACCAGGCTGTGCCACATACTGACACAGTGTGCCCAGCTGACGGAAATCGAGTAAGTGTTGTGCACTCAGCAACTCTGTCTGTCTCTCCAGCCCACAGGTATGCATTCAGAGATGAGGTTAGCAGCTCTCCTTCATGGAGCTGTGCCTATGGCTCTCCTAAGCCTGTCTGTATGTAAATGTTGCAGAACACTTCTGCATCCTCATAGTATTCCTCAGACATAAGTGTCGGCCTCTGCTCCTGAAGGCTCAGGCTTACAGTATATCCAAAGAGCAGCTGGCCAGTAAGCCATGAACTCCTGTAAAGCTGGTCACTGCAGGCAGGAGATGGGCACTAGGAAAGTTAGATTAATACTGCTCGAAAATGAAAATTGAGTAATAAAGAATAATTAAAAACACCCAGCATAATACCAGCACTACCTGCAGGAGATGCATCAGTAGCAACTTTTTATATCTTGTGTCATGGAAAAATAAGGTTTTTAGGATGTAATGATTTTACGTGCATGTTGGTATCACAGATATCCTTACACAGGTTCCCTGTAACTTGTTTCCTGTGTTTTACAGTCTGTCTGGAAATGCACTGAGTGACCAAAGCATTGAGAGATTACTGAGCTTCCTGCCATACCTGTGCCAGCTGACACTACTGAGGTAACGTTTGGGGTCTCTGCTTTGAGTGTTGCCATGAAGGATTCGTTTAGAGAGTGCCAAATGCACTGCACCTCTTAGGAACATCAGACAGAAATAGTAAGTTAACAAGACAGGTAAAGAAAAAGCAGGCTGACTCAGAACACTTCACACCAGTACTTGTCTTACTTGAGAGCCAAAGCAGCACTGAATGATTTTTTTAATTAATGTATGCATTAATGCAGATAGAAGAGACCAGAGGCCAAATACCTGCCCTGGGCCCCATGTCCCCAATAACCCTCACTTAAACAGTCCCTTGGAGCATGATTTCCAGCATCTATAACAGCTGTCTGTGGTCAGAGCCATTAAACCTTTCCTCAGCGGTGTTGAATTAAATAGGGTGGATCCAGGTTTTTGCATCTCAGAGGAGACAGTGGGAAAATGGGGCCATGTGTATAACAACCATTCTTCCTGGAAGCTGATTTCATTCTTTTTTCTTCCTCTCTCCTTTCCAGTATCAGGAACAACACATTTTCCCCGTGTTGTGCTGTCTTATTTGCCAACTCGATCAATCTCTGTGAGCGCATCAGAAGGGTGGAAGTCAGGTAGGATTCTTGGGCTGCTTGGAGCCCAGAGCTCAGCTTGAAAGGGATCACAAAGCTGTCTTTGAGGAGCACTGCTGAAGGACTGTCCTTTCTGTTTGCTTTAGGTCAAGTCAGAATGCTTTTTTACACTTAAGAACAAGCATGCAAAGCCAGAAGACATCCTGCAGGTACTGACTTATAACAGTGGCAGTCGTTTGTTCTGATTAGGCTTGTGCAAGTATACTCAAATATTCTACTGCATGAAGACTGGGGGGCTGGCAGTCAGGGAGCTTTGTCTTGTCAACAAGGCTTTGGATTTCAATTCAGCAGCCTCGGTGGCTGGGTGGGCTTTAATTCTTGCTGTGCCTTATGCAGGCTGACTGACTGTGCCATCGGCCAAAGGCAGATAGAGAAGCTCTGCAGAGTCCTGGAGCAGCATGGGTGGCTGGCAGAACTGGAGTAAGTGGCATTTGGGTTGTCACCATCACCTTGAGCAGGAGTTATCCAAAAGAGCTGGGTCAGCAGAGCTCAACAGCACCCTGGTTTCCCTGTGTGTGTGTGTGTGTGTGTCTTCCTTCAGACTTTAGAAACTGATTTAGAAATCAATAAGTAATCACATGGCTCCTTTATGTATGTTCTGAGAGGGCTTGAGCTTGTGTAGGACAGCAACCTTGGGGTTTTTCCTCTGTGGCCATTATGAGGTATTTGTTGCTTTCTTTGAGCTCTTCTCTGAGACAGCACTCAGAGCTCTTTATCTGAGCTTGCCCTGGAGTTTGTGCGGGTGGAAGTTTTGTAGGAGAGTAGTTCACAAAGGAGAAAATCTAAAAGGCTGAGAGGGGATCTAAATCCAGAAGTTGCACCTCTTTCCTTTGAAGCTTCTCAGAGTAGCATTACCACTCGAGTTTGGGTTCACAGCTTTGTCCTTTTGTCTTTCAGTCTCTCCAGGAATCAGCTGGGAGATGAAGGCTTGAGGTTCCTCTTGGACCACTTGCATCGAGTGCCTGTTGCCTGTTCTCTCAAGTAAGAAAAAGCTGTGAATCTGCAGGCTCAGAGAAGCTCCTGAGCCTCAAATGGAGCAGGAAGTGCCTGAGCAGAAAGGTTCTCAAACACAGTGCCTCATGAAGCTGGTTGTCATGCTTTTTGCCCAGTCCTACCTTGAGAGATAAGGTCTGGTGAGCCCGAGTTCAGCTCAGTAGCCCTCCACATGTACTGTGATAGAAACTGACTCAGTCCCCCAGGTCTTCAGTTAGTCACCTCTCTGAGCACACTGTCCTCTTGAAGTTAGCTGTGTCTCAGAGGGGTTTCTTCCTGCTCTGCTTTCAGTGCCAGCTTGAATTTTGAACTGGAATTTCACCTGTCTGGCTGAGGAGCTTGGGCACAGCCCTGAATCTTAACACCTTTCTGTTCTCTTCTTTGCAGTCTCAGCCACAATGGCATTTCTCAGCGTGGAGTTTTGCATCTCGTAAATGCCTTTTCCACTTCTGGAAATACCACTGAAGTTCAGGTCAGGTATGTGTCTCCTCACTCATTCCTGACTCTTCCCTACATTTTTTCCACTTCATTATCCTAAAGTTTGTGATCTTCAGGTTTAGAAAACAAGGGTCACATTTTGAGCTAACTCTACATATATGTGCATGCAGAACTTTTGCTTGTGTCCATTTCTACTGGCCAAACATGGCTGCCAAAGAGGAAGGTAGCAGAACATTATTCCACAGGGCCAAGTAGTTTTGTATATAGACACACATATTCAGGTTACGTACATCATAATTCTTGTTATGCTTATATCTGTAAATAAACCCCCTCAGTGCAGGGGCAGCATCTGCTTCCTAAAGAATGTGGTTCCTAATTCACTTGAGTAAGTTGAGATTTCAGTTAGTCTCTGTCAACCAAGCTGGTCTGAGGGCACTTTCATTCATTCCTGCTTTTGAATGTAGGTGCCAAATCTCTTGGCAGGGTTATATTTAAGCAGCTCAGTTTTCTGTTTGAGCTCTTCCCAAAGCTTTGCAGAGGAGCAGAGAGTGCAGGGGCTGGAGGAGGCAGATGAGAGCAGGGCAGATCAGGACTGCTTCTCTAACTATCAGTGCTGTCTTAGCATTAGTGAGACCTTATTGAAGCACTGAGTTGGTTTCTCATCCTGAGCTGGACCAGGTCACTGTGTCACTGCTCTGCTGCATTGCTGTGTGCAGTCTGATGTACTGACCATTCTGAATTCTGACCATTGGGCAAATAGTTATTTTCTCTCCAAATCCTACACTCGTGTCTTTTCTCTGCAGTCTGTGTTCCAAGGCAACTTTAATCATCAAGCTGACAAGCAGAGAAGACCCAAGAAAGATTTTGAGGTAAACAATACAGATTTGTGCCTGAGATTTCTGAGTCAGAAAGCCTGAACTGATTGTAAAGAACTGGCACCTTTCTTCTTTTGCATCCTTTCAGGCTCACAGAATGCAGCTTTCAGCCAGAGCACCTGGAAAAGCTGTGGTTGGTCCTGGAGAACTGCACCAGTCTGACAGAATGCATGTGGGTGAACGGCTGATGGAAGGTCTGCTTGGACACACTGGGCTTGTTTGTAAGCCATTCATTACAATCATCTTTTCTTCTAGATCCTCCAACAACAACGTGACAGTCGATGCTGCAGAGGGGCTTTTACGTTCACTGAGCAAAACTCCAGGTCCTCTAAAAATCAGGTATGATGTCACTGTGCTGCTTCAGATATTGATGTGGAGCTGCTCTGGTAATCTTGAGGTCTTCCATCAAAAGCAGCTGTGAACTGTGCTTCGTAAGACAGGCAGTGATGGCCTGAGAAATTCCCATGCAGGGCTCTAAGTTGCATTCCAGCTTTATCTGCTTCATTCATTACGAAGCATCATGTAAAACTGTGGCAAGAAACTGTTCTGAATTTGTAGACTTCTACCTGCCTTACAAAGAAGGGTTTGATTCTGTGTGAACACCGTTTGCACTGTGTCCTCACCAGAGTTCTGCTGGTTAACATTTGAGCCATGAGAGCCAGGGTTGTTGTTGTTGCTGTCAGTGATATGCAGGCAGAAGCTGAAGTTTACATCCTCCTCTGCTTGTTCTTCATTGGCATCCTGTTTCCTCTGCAGACACCACTTTGATCAGCAGAGCAGCCTTTGCGTGTATATGGGGTGCTGAGCACTCAGCTGCCAGAGGCAGAGATGAATCTGTGCATGTGAATAAAGCAGTTCTGTTGTATTGTGCTTTGCAGCATAGAAGAGCCCTGGGTGTGTAAGTTGAGGGTCAGGAGCCTTCTTGAGCTGGCTGTCCAGGCCCATGGAAACATCACTGCGATCACGTAAGTAGCAGCTCAACTTCTAGTATCTTCTAGGTATTTTAGCCTGGATGTCTTAAGAGAACACTATTGAAGCCAGCACCTTCACTTGTTCTTTTCTTCTCTGTTCTCGGACTGTATTGCATTTGTAAGCCATGAGCCAACTTGAACAGACCCAAATGTCTGGTGGATAGAAGTTATTAGAAAGTTTGTGGTCACCTGCTTTAGAAGGATAAGGGGAAAGGAAATGCTGTTCTTGATCTTCCATGAGAGAAGGGCTGCCCAGGAACTAATTTAAACATTGCACATCCATTCAGAGATGGGTGGTTAGCATGAATGCTAATCTCTACCCCATCCAGTGCTCCTGGTTTTTATTCTGGACAGCAAAGTAAATGCATGATGTTCTCTGATCTCTGCCTTCCAGGATACGTAAAGAGAAAAGCCTCTTCCAGCTAGGCGTAAGGCTCCCACACTGCCTGGAAAAGGTGGGATCAGTCGTTAGCAGGTGAGAAGGCATCTCTTTGTTCAGCTTATTCTGCTGCTCACCTTGTGATGAAAAATACTTCAAAGTATTTGAGGCTCTCAGCTCCATGTGTTCAGTTTTGGGACACCTCTGTATGGCACAGCAGAGGGAAGCTTGCTCAGAGAGGGCACTTCCAAAGCCTGACCTGTTCCTAGGCCTATCTCCAGGGGCTCCAGCTGCTGCAGAGGGAACACTGTGTACAACAGTGGGAACTGCTGATGGACACTGATGCTGGTGGTGTTTTTTTGTCACACAGATTGAATTTGAATGAGCCAGAAATCAAACAGGCTTGCTTCTACCAAAGGGTTCGTGACAAATGCACCCAGCTTCAGGAGCTGAGGTGAGTCATTAGGCATCTCAGAAGACTTTCCGGGGGGAAAAGGAGTAGATTTTCTTTTTATGGTCAGGATGGGGATGTGTTACTCTCATACTGAGTAGCACGTTTTCCTGGGGATATCCTTTCCAACTTGAAGCATAGTAATATTGGTAGTGCTGGCTGCTCCAGGCGTGTGGAAGCCCTGAGAACATGCACTGCATGGAGGAAATCAAGGAGGGCAGGGGGGAGGCCAGTGCAAGGTCAGTGCTTGTCCTCTCAGTCCCCTAAATACAGTGTTTTTATATGGGTAATAGAAAAGACCCCATAGAGGCTTCCTGGGTGTCTTCTGAAAGCATCTCACTCTCCCCTCTGACCAGCTCATCTGTGCAGCCCTATCGTGGCTGGGAGCTGCTGTGGGGCCTCATCACGTGCCAATATCTTGACATCACATGAGTGTCCCAGCAATGAAGGTGCTTTAGCTGTGGCTTAATGCAGACCTTTTGTCACCAGTGGATCATCTTCTCACATCCACTGTTCTGTTCTTGCAGGTGGTCTCATGTTGAACTCCATGATGACACAGAAATGCTAGTCAGCATTTTGCTGCCTCTTCCAGACATGAAGAAGTTTGAGTATGTCTCCAGCTGGGATTTCTTCCTTTTGCTTTATAGTTTGTTCAACACTGTGCCTCACCCCGATCCTCTCTGAAATGCTCTTTGGAGTATGGCCGTGAGCTTTGTGATCTCTGCTGAGCTGTGTGAGGTTGTGCACTGAGCAGCACCCTGCAGTGTGCATTGTAGATGGTTGTGGAGGTGTCATGTCTTGAGGTTTTTGCTTTTCCCTTTTCTTTTTCTCAAATGGAAGCAATTTGAGATTGAGACCTCGGCTCTTGTATGCACTGTGCATTGTTTTATACTGCCCTGCTGTGTGTCATAGGTTGTCTGGTATAAACAGCACTGAATCCTTTTCACAGCCCCCTTCAGCTGCATGTAAATGAGAGGCAGGCTTGCAGAGGGTATCTCTGTGATCCCCAGCGAAATGCTGGGGCCGGAGGCATTAT
Organism: Tetrao urogallus; assembly: GCF_951394365.1. NCBI lineage: Eukaryota > Metazoa > Chordata > Aves > Galliformes > Phasianidae > Tetrao > Tetrao urogallus. Next base: position 17,220,962 of record NC_136825.1, read on the forward strand.
GTGCTATTTGGCACTTGCACATTCTGTGTTTTGAAGATCTGACCTGCCCAGTCCTCACAGCCCTGTGTCCAGTAGCCATGAGACAGGGCAGTGAAGAAGTAAGCTCCTCTTCTACATCGTGCTAAGAACTGTGCTTATTTGATCCTTGCTGTTTTGCAGGCTGACCTCTTGCAGTTTTACACCAGCTGGAATTGACTGCTTGATCACAGGCCTGCAGAGGTGCCAGGCTATTGAAGAGCTCAAGTGAGTACCTCAGATGCTGGTGTCTGCTGCACCTTTCTTGAAGCTTTAATCAAACTACACCCTTTCTTCTTCCTGTACTACGAACAGGCGTCACATAGGGAAAAAGCAGCAGTTCCTTCTTACTTCTAATGAAGGATCGGTGGGAGAGACAAGGTTTGGGATCTTGGTATTTTATCAGCATCCAAAAGCATCCAGTTTTACTAAAACCTATTCATGGGACTAGGAGACACTTCCATTTCTCTTCTGCCCTTGTACTGCTCTCCTCTGCTCTGGGTGCTCGCATGGCTGCCCATGAGCAGTTAGTTGTTCCTGTGTTATTTCATCTTGTAGCCTGGGCCACATGAAGCTCGGTGATGCTGCCATTCCTAAACTTGTGCTTGGACTCTGTGAAATGCCGTCTCTGAAAAGGCTGATGTGAGTATTGTGACCTCAGCTCACTGCTAGTCCATCCCCTCAACTCGTGACTAAAATGTTTTACTGCCCATGTCCTTTCCAGCTTGAACCATAATGGAATTGGTGACGATGGCTGCTCCAGACTCGTAGAAGCCCTGAGGACCATGCACTGCATGGAAGAAATCAAGTAAGTTTTTCCTTGCTTGCAGTCTCTCCTCAGCAGAGAGGTGATCCTTAGTGCTGACGTTTGCTAAGGTCCCAGTGTGCTTATACACAAAAGCAAGGTGGTTACAAAATGCTGTGTTTAAGGTGCCTTGAGTTCAAGGAAATCAGAGCCTGATTTTGAAAAGGGGAGAGTTTAGTCTAATGCCACTCCATTGCAGTGGGTTAAATGGAGCCTCTGTAATTACATCTTCTCTGAAATCTATGGGGCCACAGACCCCCTTTTCTCCTGGGAGAACCTCAAATCCATCACCCCCCTCTGAGAAGGTCTTCAGTTAAAGCTTGCTCTGACTTTTTGCCCCCCATCTCCCTGTATCCAGGTCCTGTCCCTTCTCTACTACAGCAGCTTGGAAGACCAGCTGTGCCTTGGAATTCTGGCTGAAGTAATTTCCCACCCCTTAACAAGACCCAGTGATTTTGATTGCTGTTTGTAATTTTTTTAATGCCTTATTAACAGCTATGAGTCTTTCACGAGAATGTTAAGACAAGCAGCTCTTTGATTCTGCTGTCAAGGTCAAAGCGATCATCCAGCAGATGTGAGATGTTAAACAAGATGTCGTACTGTGATGCCTAGCATTTTCCTTTACAACAAGCCTTTTTTTCTCCTTCCTGAAGTTTAGGCCACAACAAGATTGGAGATCTAGGCCTGATAAATATAGCTGCTGTCCTGCTGGAAATGCAAAACTTGAAGAGAATCGAGTGAGTCACTTTGTTTTTGTTTGCAATGATTTGGTGTTGTTGCCAGTTGGTGGGGAAGCCTGGCAGGGAGCCTCTGCTGCCTTCCTGCCTGCAGCGTTCCGCCTCCTTCCAGTCTTTTCCATGTAATTGAAGACACCATACAAAATGTACAAAACCAATGGAAGGTGTTTCCTTCTCCTGCCTGTGTACATCTGGGTCTGGCATTGAATTTTTCTGCCAGCGGAGAGGCTGATTGTGCCCTCCCTCATGCAGCCATCCCCAGAGGCAGCGGTAGACACTTGCCATGCTTTGCTAGTTCCTTGACAGGGGAGATCCGTGGTTTGATTGTGTCCTGTGTCCACAAGCCTGTGGGGAATCATGCAAGTCTCATATCTATGCAGTGTGTTTCTTTGGGAACCCTGCACAGGGTTCCTACAGTGGTAGTCCCAGAGTTGCTACACTGCTCTTCTTTTCCTGGTGGAAGTAGAGGTGGAATTGGGAATTCATCGGAGCAAGGATACTGTCGTCAGATGAGGTTCTTGCTCTGAGATGTGGATCCATGCAGTTCCTCCTGAGATTGAGAACACCCAGACTATCTGTTAAGTTCAGCTCTGGAATTAAAAACCTGAAATTACTTAAATGAGGAAAAAGGCTCTGTCTGGGAGCAGAAAAACTGCTCCTTCACCCTGGTATCTGCCAGGGTGCGTGTGGCTCAGTGCTTGAGGAAAATGCAGGACAAAACCCTGGGCCATTTTCCAGAGATCTGGTTCTCAGGACAAACTGCTGCAGCCCCATGTAGGCTGTTTCTGCAGAGACCCAAAGCTCCCATTATCCCAGACCACAGTGAGGTATCTTACACTCACACGTTCTGCTTCTTGTTCAGTCACTGAGAGTCTTTCGTGCTTATTTTAGCCTCTCAGGGAACTGTCCTAGTCCTGCTGGAGGAGAAAAGCTGATGGAAGCTCTTGCCAATTGCAAGCACCTCGAGGAGCTAATGTAAGTTGGTCGTTTCCAATGGCCCTTCAAGAAGCAGGGCAAAAATCAAGGCATAGAAACCAAGTCTATTCTGACTCCAGTAAGGCCAAAATCAGTTTTAGTACTGATTCTTAGGAGAGCAAGGTAAAAAAAACCACAGTTGTGTAGGATAGGAATGCATGGTGCTGGGTGCGGGAGCTGTGGGGGCCTGGAGGATCCCAAGAGCTGTACAGACTGCATCAGTAGGGATGGATCTGCAGTTGAACAGCCAGTGTCACAGACACACGGGCTGTGCAGCACATGTGGTGCTTAAGAAGTTAGGAACAGCAAATCTGAGTTACTTGCTCTGTTTTCTGGCTGACCCTCATAGCATTAAGGCGATGGCCAGAGGCATCACCTCTGTGTGAATGTCGTGGGTTTTACGTCACTCCTTTACTTCTGCTGCGGGATTTGAGACTCGTTGTTATTTCTGCCCACCCCCAGCTCCTTTCAGCACAGTCCCATGCACATGAGGAATGGAGGTCACAGAGTTGTGTGGATGACACACAGTTGAGGAATGAGGCTCTGTAGTTCACTGCATTCAGTAACATTTCATTTCTGCCCCCTCCAGATTATCAAGGAATGCTTTTGGAGATGGGACAGCGGTGAAACTTGCCCTCTGTCTGCCTCGCATGAGCAGGCTGAGGATCCTGCAGTAAGTGTCAGCCTGGGAATTAGCTGGATGGCCAAAAGAAGGCACTGAAAATGAAACAAGGCATAGACTGAAGTGGTGCACCGAGCTCCTAAGGGGCTCAGGATCGAGAGACCCTCTTCAGTTACCCTGCTGCATCAAACACTGACAGCATTATTTCTTATCTGAAGTCGTTCCACCACTGGTGTCACATCAGCTGTTCTTGTGTAATCCCTTGCAGTGTTCATTTTAGAGATGAACCACACAGTGTATTCTCAGCAAAGCAGCCCTTTTAATTGATTGTGACCTACTGACATAAAATGACAGACCACGTCTATCTTCCTATTCTGATGTAATGTAAAGATAAATACGAACAGCTTTTGTGGCCCTTCACTATTCTGTACAGGTACCTTGCAGTCATTTTTCGTGCTGAACTCAGTGGTGTTACATTTTTAAGCCATATATTGGAGTCTTTCTAGAGCTCCAACATGTTGGACTTCCTCCTGCTACACTGCAGTAGTGAAGCAAGAATTCCATGAGCTAAAAGAGGTCACTGGGCTCAGTTAGCAGAGCCATATGTTTTCCATCCTGTCTAAAGTATCATCAAAAGACAACTTAGAGAAGCAATCCCCAGTGATGAGAGGCTTCAATCCTCTGGGTAGCTTCTTGTTTTCACTGGGAAGGTGTCAGGAAATCTGCAGGCTTGAGGCCCATCCACTTTTGTTCCTCATGCTGTTCCTCACCATCTCAAACTGATCCCGTGGGCGCAGAGCTGGGGGCTCCCAGTGGTGCCATGCAGCATTTGCTTTTGCACAGCTGGCTAATTGTGCTCCTTTGTTCTGAGCAAAACCAGTGAGCTGCTTGTCCTTAGGGCCAGGTATCCCTGGCAGCAGCAGGAACACCAGTCAGCATGAGACATTGATTCAAAAGATGCTGCAGCTTTCTTCTTGGCAAGTTGTTCTAAAAGAATCCTCCAATACTTGTGTTTCTTTGGCTAGCTTGCAGCACAATAACATCGGGCCAGCAGGAGGAACGGAGCTGGCCAGAGCCCTGGTGGCATGTGGACTGTTAGAAGAGATAAGGTAGGTTGTGGCAGGAGCACTGGGGCTGCTGCCAAGCATATGTACTGGTATTGCTCTGCAAGTGGGAGGCATTTCAGCCCACAACTGAAATGGGGCTGCATCTAGGCTCCGTCCCTGCTCAGGGTGGCCTCATGGAAGGCAATCCTTCCACCGGTTCCTAACTCTGGTATAATGTCTTAACTCCAGTTTCCTACTGTTCTTACAGTTTATCTGAAAACGGCCTTGGGGAAGGAAGCATCCATGCCCTGTCTGAGGGACTGCTGCATTTTGAGCACCTCCGGAAGATTGAGTGAGTACCAGGGCGTTGAACTGCTTGGGCAGAGCGTGGCTTTGTAGCATTGCAGCAGATGGTGCTGGGGCCAGATTCCCACCAGCTCCAATGCCACCACACTGCACCCTCTCTATTTTTTTTCCCCTTTTTCCTCTGCTCCAGGTTGAAACTCTGTGGAATCACTGATGATGCTTCGAAATTACTCTCTCGTGGCTTCCAACAGTGCCCTGCCATGGAGGAGATAATGTGAGTGTGGGAACGGGTGGGAATGGAGATCACAGGTATCTCAGGCATTAAGTCAAAGCCAGAACTTATCGCCCTCGGCTGGGCTTGGCTGACTCACAGCCTGGGATCTCTTGTCTGTCTTAGATTGTCTTGGAACGCCCTTGGTGATGGAGGAGCCCAAGCGTTGGCCAGCATCCTCCCAGGGATGGAAAAGCTGAAGGTGTTAGAGTGAGTACAGCCCTGAGAGTGGCACCAGAAGACTTGTATTTGTGGCACTGAGCCTTCAGCTGCAGTACTCCTATGGGATGAATGCTAGGAGCAGCAGACAGACTGCTGCTCTCCAAATGCTTACGTAGCCTGCTGCCGAAGGCCAGCTTTGCTTGGCACAGAGCACAGAGGTGCTGAGGCAGACTTATTTAACTGGAGGTGTTTGCTGTGGGTATTTAAGCAAGAACAATCCTGCCTATGCTTCCTGTTGGAGTCAGGAAAGACAAAGTGATATTCCTTGAGTGTGAATCATGTCATCTAACGGCCTCAGGTGAGCTGCTGCTTGCAGTCTGTCACTTCTCTTTGGTGCCTGGGGCGGTCTAGATGAGTACCCTTCTCATACAGCCTGTGTCAGGGCAAGAAATGCATAACCCAGGCTGTAGTGGCCAAACTGTGGGTCTTGGGCCACAGGAGACCACGGGAAGCACTGATGCTGCTCCTGTGCTGGATCTGGGTTTGATGTTACCCACTCAGCTCTGATCCAGTGGCATCACAGTGCAGCGCTACTCCATTGTAGGGAGCATCATCTGCTTCCCTCCCCCTGGCCCTTCGGAACATATAGCGTGTGCCTTCCATCCCTCAGCTGTACAGAAATAATGGTTTGTGGTTCACGGGATCAGGAACTGAGTTTTGTTTGTCTTGAGCGGGGAAAATATGCAGTAGAGCTTACAAGTCCTATTGCTAGAAGGAGGTTGTGGGCAACAGTGCATGTTTTGTGTATAAATAGGGCTGTGGTCATCAAGACGAGGCTGGTGTCCATTGTGGAACATTGCTGTGCTTGTGGAAAAGCATAGCTCTTAGTCAAGAGAAAAAAAGGCAGCGATGGTTCTGCTGTTTTCTGCTCTTGGTTTGGTTTTGCTTTTTAAAACTCTTCTCGTTTTTAAAAACAGCCTGGAGAAAAATCGCATTGGTGCCTGTGGTGCTACAAAGCTGGCAGAGGAACTTGTCAGGTGCCCAGAAATTCAGTTCGTAAGGTGAGTGGGTGTCACTGAGGGCTGAGGCTGAGTGTTGGCCCGCTTAGGGGAAGCTGGGGTGACCAGTCCTGGAAGAGATGTGTCTTGTGCTGGCCTGCAGCCCCAGGTTGGCTTGCATGGACTAGAATGCTGCAGGGCATCCATACACAAGCCAAGGAAACTGAGGGTTTGCCAGGCCAGAGAAAGTCCTGGAACAAAAAGAAGTCCTGGCCTGAGGACATTTCAAAACCTTAACCTCCCTCAGCCTAGATCAGTGAGTCCATTTTAGCAGGCAGGCAGCTGCTGAATTGCTGCTGTGTTGCTGAGACATGACTCTGCTTTGCTCCTGTCTCACTTTTGGACCAGCTTTTATAAAAATCCAAAGCTGCTGCTTCCAGTTAACTGCTGTGTTGGGTGTGTGCTGCCTCCTGGCCCACCATGCCAAGTCCTACGTTTATGTGTTTGCTGTTGTTGCAGGCTGTGGGACAATCCAGTGCCCAAGGGCCTCGCTGAAAGTTTGACAAGTCAAGACCCAAGACTGTGCTTCTCCTTCTGTTAGCGGAGGACAGCCCTCACCTGATTGAAATTGCTCTCTGTTTCTCATTGACCTCAAGAATTGCACTAAAAGGGATCCTGAAGAACCCAGGAAACCAAAGTTCCTCCAGTTAAAACTGTAATTATGTCTTCCTTCACTGCACTGGACAAAATGTGAGCACTTACGTGTGTTTTGTTTATGGTGAGCTTTTATGCAAACCAGAAGACTGAAGAGCTGCTGCTGAGCAGGCAGCATTCTCGGTGTACCAACTCTTCAGCTAGCTTTGGGATGATGAGATGCATCTGATCACACTTCCAGAAAACCAGCAGAATACTTCATTATCCTTAATCAAGATTGCAAACACCTACAGGATGTTCCAATCAAAGGATGAACATCCTCCAGGAGAGGATGTAATTATTTTTTTTTTATAACAGAACTGTAAACTGTTGACACAGTTACAAACGCACTGGAACAAGCTGCTTGAAAATTGTGTATAGCTCTTTGTGAGATACCTCTAAGGACTGCAATATAGGTTGTTTCTTGCTTCATAGCAGGCTCTTCCTCCTGCAGAATTGCTTCTGTTTCCTGGTAAAGCCTTCGTGTTATTGCAGTACAAATGATGGATCAATGGTTGTCCAGCAATGGTTGTTGGACAGTCATCTGTATTTGCAAGGCGATTACATGGAAAGGCTGATACTGCCTTGCATTTCAGTGAGAAAACTAAGGTACTGAGGCTGAAGGACAGTTTGTAAGAGAACTGTGACTGCTCTGTGTGAGAGGATATGCCTGCTTTCCAGAATTTCGGTGGGGTTTTGGATGACCAATTGCACTGTGTCTTTGAGGTGAAGTGAGGGATGATTTCACATGACATGCTGCAGTGTGGCCAGCAGAAAGGATCCTTCAGGCCTCTACTACTGAATCCCAAAGCCTGGCTGTGCTGCTGCTGGACCCGTGAAGACCAAAGGGAGAAGATCCCAAGCACTGAGTTTGATATGCTGCTGAGACCAACCATGACTGCCCCTTGTCTGCATGGAACGACGGCTTGCGTTGCTGCTATGTCGTCCTCATTATTTATTAACTTGTGTTATAATGTTTTCCGTATGCGTTTGTGCTGTAAATATTTAATCCTTGTGGTGAGCTCATGGAATTTTGTTTACAGCAGCGTTTGCCTGGAAAGAGCAAAGTGCTGTGATTTGGGCAGGGCAGGAGTGGGAGCGAGGCGGAAGCTCTGGGCCCTGGGCTGGGGACAAGCTGACGTCTGTTCCTCCTGGAGGAGCTGCCGGCCTTGTTTTAGGGTCAGCATCAGGTCTATAGCTATACTCTGACAAAGCCACAAGAAAAATGTTAGTGAAATTTCTTAGTAGACCGTAACTCGTTAAAGTAATCAAGTCTCTGAGATTTAAACACTGGATTTTAAGGATAAACTTCACCAAATATGGCATTTCTCTTCATTTTGGGTTTTCAGGTCTAGGTTGCAGATGCAAATCCTTCTAGTGTCTGCTGGAGGAACAGCGTGGCACACGAGTGCTGTGGTGCCACTGCTTCCCTACAGCTTCCCAGCACACAGGTTTGCTAAGGGGGCTCCTCCTGCCCCTGGGCTCCCAGAACTTGGGGAAACACAGAGGGTGGGCAGAGTGCTCAGTAAGAGCTCATTCCAGTCCAGACTGTGAGCTATATTTCCTGCATTTTCATTGTTGTTTTAGTGCTGCGTCTCGTAAATAACGATGTTTGCTGGGTGTGAAGAAGGGAAGCAGTGTGTTGGCACTCAGCACACCCCAGCACAGCAGTTTTGCAGCAGCCACCATAAGAGCTGTGCTCTTCTGGGCCGCCTCCCTGATGCACTCCAAGATTTCACTTTGTTCAGGTGTTGTGATGATTTCTTTTCCTCACTTACTGGCGTGTGCTGTTTTTTCTCCTTATTTCAATGGCAAAAACTTGACATGGGGTAATTGGGAATGCCACTTGGATGAGTGCTTTACTTTTCGAGTCAGTGTTGTTCTTTGGCTCTGGGGGGGGCTGCCTTTGTCCTGAGATCAGATGCAGTGGTGGATGTGTGAAAAAGATGAGAAAATAAACGAAGGCTGGGAGCTGCAGTCCCCAGATCCTGGTGTTGGGATGTGAGATGTGCTATCGGTGCAGCGCTGCTCTGGGCTTCCGACATTAAATAGTGCCTGGGAGGGCGCCTCGACCCCCTGCAGCTTCGGCTTCATCCCCAAATTCCCGATGCCGCCATCCGTCAGCCCCGATTGTGGCTGCTTAGCGGGAGCGCAGGACGCCAGGTGTCAGCAGAGCCCCGCTGCTGCATTGGCTGCTCCGGGCCTGACACGTTGTGTGTGGAAACCACTTCGCGTTTTAAGGAACTGAGACGTGGGATGAGATCAGGGCGTCAGGAAAAGCTTCTCCGAAGGGCGGTCGGGCACCGGGACGGGCTGCCCGGTGGGACGCAGCAGCGGGCATGGAGCTGTTCGTGTGCGGGCTGCTTAGGCGAGGTGTTTTTAACCGTAACGATTCCGCAACGCCACCGGTCCCGGTTTGATCCTGTCAGTGTTGGGCTGCCCCGTTGTGCTGTCAGCCCCCCGTTCCCAGCGCCGTGTCTGGAAAGTTTCCACAGGGAAGCTGCGGGCTCCCTGCAGCCTCCCTCCACCCGCACCGTCAGCCTGGAGCATTTTTACAGCCTTTACTACGAGGTTTCATCTTTATGGCCGCCCCACAACGGGAACCCGTCGGGTCCCGAGAGCCGCACGGGGCTGAAGTGGACCGGAGGCGGCGGCCTCAGGCTGGGCGTCGAGAACGATTCCCGCCTACGGCAGCGCCTCACGCCGCTCCCCTCAGCGCCCCGCGCGCGGGCCGGGCCGGCGGCGCCTGAGGGGGCGGAGGAGGGGGCGGTGCTGAGGGCCGCGCCCCCCAGAGGCGGCGGGCAGCGGCCATGGCGAGGAGCTGAGCCCGCGCCCCGCGGGAGCTGCTCGGCCCGTGCCGTGCGGTGAGTGCTGACGGGACGGGACGGGACGGGACGGGACGGGACGGGACGGGACGGAGGCACAGCGCGGGCAGCTCTCTCGCCCCGGCTCCTTCCGCCTGCCTTCCCGCTTTTGGGGAGTCTCACACTGAGAGCGTAGCGCCTGGGGAACTCGGGGAGCGCTGAGATGAGGGATGGGGCTTAGCGGGGCTTAGCGGCGGTGGTGCGGCCGGCCGGGTGATGTCGGGGTGTTTGTCAACGTCGGCGGTTCCGTGTTGGGAGCGCAGCGCCTGGGTTGTGCCGCTGTGCCCTGCTGCTCGTTGTTTGGGAGCCTTGGCTTTCGGTCCTGGGGAGGTGAGGAGCAGGAGAGGTGAATTTGGCAGTTGGAAAGGAGCCGAGCGACCAAACAGCTGAAAGCAGGAACGGAATGCCTCCCCCTGCTCTGCAAAGAAGTCCTTGTGGTTTGTCTTAAACCTCCGTGGAGGTTCCTGACTCATCCTTCGCCACGGCTCGGCTGCTCGCTGTGCTGTGCAGAGCGGCGCCCAGGAGCTCAGGTGAGTTTTGGGCTCCTTCTGCTGCTCCGTGCTGAGCTGCTTGCTTGCCTGCTGCTTTTCCTGGGCCTTTGGGACCGGGCAGATTTCCTGGGTTTTCCAGGACATGATTCCAGAAGCTGATGGTTTATGAGGAAGCATCAGGCATTGTGGGGCTTGTGTTATAAATGGGAACAAATCAGGGCTGGGAACGCAAGTTTTGCTGCTAAACAACATGTCCAGCTCTGCACAACCATTTAAAGCAAGTTTTACATTCCCTCCGGTGGCTTCTAAAGCTGTTGGAAAGGAGCTGTGAATCCACCAGGCTCAATTCCCATTATAAGCAGTGTTTGGGGTTTTGCGTCCCTGCTGCACGAAACCCCATCAGGGTGAAGCTTTGTGCCAGCTGCGTGTGGAGAGGAAATCATTTAGGAGAAGGTGGGCACTGAGAGATGTTCTGCAGCATGAGGCTGAGCACCAACTGCAGGGGTGTCAGCAGTGCCTCCTCCATCGCTGCCCTCCTGCTGGGTTTCTGTCCCCAGCATCATTGTGGCTTGGTGTCAGCGTGCCGGTGTGAACAAGCATTGCACAAAACTTAATTAGTGCTTATTTATAGCACCAGGCTTTGAAGTTCTGGCTGCTCAGCAAGCCCAGTGCATGCCCCGGCTGGCTTATGGTGACCCTAATGGATTTGGGCTGGGGATCGTGATGGGACGCATTGGTTATAAGGTGGTGGAAGCCCTGGTTCCTGCCCGAGAACCAGCCCTGCCTTCTGCTGCTGCTGGAGGCTTACTGGGAAACCCCTCTCTGCCAAGTCCTGCCCCTGCATGGGGTGGAGGGGCCCGGGGGCTGCAGGTGTGTAGCAACGTTGGAAAATGCTTAAGGATATTTCTCATTGCTGAAGTGATGTTTTTTTTTCCCTTCTGCCTTGTGTTGGCCGGAAATAGGAATTCAGTTACAATTCAGAAAAAGAGAATTTGGGGTTTAATATGTTAGATAAGCCTCTCAATAAGCTGGTGTACATTAAGTGTGCTGGGGATGGAAGGGACAAATAGTTTCTACCTCAGACATCTATCAGGGTGGGAAGGCATCAGTGCAGCTGCTGTCCTTCCTGCTGGCATCTCCTGTCTCCTCGCACCCGAGAGCCCCGGCTCTGGGATTTGTCTTCAGCATTCACTTCTCAATAAATGCAGCCTGCTGAGGGTTCAGTGCCATCGCCAGCATTCACAGTGACATCACAGTATTTTCTGCCCTAAATCACAGATTTCCCTAAATTGAGCCTGAGAGGAAGAATGTATTTAAGTGAAAACGTATGGTTGTTGCGGCGTGTATCAGCCAAACGTGCTTGTGAGTGGCAGTGGGGCTGGTTGGAGGGTGCACTTGGGTTGTGATGTGATCCTTCGTCGTGAGCCGGTTCCTTTCCTGCTGTCCGTGTGTGGTGGTGGCAGAGAGGCAGCTGGAGGTGTTGGCTCTGTGCATGCCGTCTGCCACAGCTCCTGGCTGGGCTCCTGGGTCAGTTCTGGGGTGACTGTGGATGAAGCTGAGTCTGGCCGTGCTCGAGGGCACCGCGTGGGGTTGGCTGCTCCCATCTGCCTGCCTTCAAAGCAGCTCTCCTGGCTCCAGCTGCTGCCGTCCCATCGCCATCACCCATCCTCAGCAGGGAAGTGCAGCTCAGCAGCACTTGTCCTCAGGGCTGGAGAAGCTCCTCAGGGCCCCGAGCTCAAACCCTTTGGCTGCTTTGTCAAAGCTTGGGTGCAGGTTAGTGAGTTACTCCCTGTTATCCCTCTGGAGGCAGCTGCTGCTGGGTTAAGCTCTCCCAGCACCCTGGGCAACCCATCCCAGTGCCTCACCACTCTTTCTGAGCAGAAATTGTTTCCTTACATATATATCCTGAAGGGTCAGCTCAGCCCTCTCTGCTCTGTGGTGCATGCAGACCTACCTGGGCTGTTCCAGGATCAGGGAACAAGCGAGAGAAGATCCTTTCTCTGTAGGGATTTTGGGGGGAAAAAAGTGATGGAAATAGTCAGACTACGACCCTGCCAAGGGGTTGTAGGGACAATTTCCATCAGGATGGGTTCATTTGGGAGATGACACATTCGCGTATTGAGCTGTTACAGACACCAGGTGCAGGCTGGTGAGTCCTCCGTGATGCCTGGGCGAGGCAAACGCTTTGCTTTGCAAAACAATCCTGGCCATGATCACGTTTGTTTACAGAAGGGAGCTCAGAGATGTCCTCTGTGTGAACCCAGAACTACCTGCTTGGCTGCCATCTCTCCTGTTCTCTGCTTCTCCCCTTGTAGGAGGCTGTACTGGGTAAATTGAGTCATGGCTTCTGTGCCGTCCTGCAGGAATCCGTGCTCTTCCCCGGGAAAAGAGAAGGCTTCTGTTCTCTGTGAAAAGAAGAATGTTCATTTTTTCTTTCCCACGGAGAGGAAATCACTGAAATTTGAGGGTGCTGCTCGTAGTAAGAGAGCTCCCATCTTTTGTTTGTGTCACATCAGAACCCGCTGTACCACTCCAGGCTCTGTGCTCACCCTCCATCCCAATGAGGAGCTGTTATTGTTCTGCTTCCCTAAACACTGTGCATCTGTTTCCTTTCGTAACGTAAACTCTGACCCCGTGTCCAAGTTTGGGTGGTTTGTTTTCTCTTTCGCTTTTCTTTTTTCCTGTTAGTGCTGAAAATGTGACCGGTGAGATGTGGTGCTCGCTGGGCTTCTCTGAAGGAGGGAGAAAAAGGAGGAGGAGGGAGGAAGAAGAGAAGAGAGGGGGAGAAGAAAGAGGAAGAAGGAGATAGGAAGGAAGGAATAGGAGGAGGGAGGGAGGAGGATGGAGAGGGGAAGGAAAGAGAGGATGAAGGAAAAAGGAGGAGGAGAGGAAGGGAGGGGGAGCGGGGGGAAGGAAAGAAGAGAGGAGGAGGGGGAGGAGGAGAAGGAATTGCTGGATTGCTGGACTGTATGAACCCACAGAGGGTCTGGGGAACACATCTCTCTACCCTATGCTTAGGACTGGTCATCAGGCATCTGCTGTGGGCAGCATTGGATGTCAGAAAGACGGCCTGGTGTGTTCCTAGGTGTGACGTGGGGATGAGGGGACCGGACAGACATACACCATGCTGCCCAGAGCTGCTCTGCGGGGAGCTGGGCGTGCGTTAGGGAACCACATGGCAGCACAATGAGCACGAAGCTGGCAGCTGTGATTATATGTTGGGAGAATATTTGGCTGCGGGTGCCAAGTGAGTCGGAGGACTTCATTTAGGGCGGTGAATGCAGAGAGACGAGAACAAAAAAAAAGAGGAGAGACTGGAATATAGATATGGAGAGCCAGCTCTGAGCTCTGGGTATCCCAACGCCCTGGGGGAAGGCAGCGCACGTGTGCCATAACCTGACCGAGGGACACGTGCTGCAGGAGGGGGTGACACAGGTGGCCAAGACCTCTTTCGGGCATCTCCATCCTCAGTGCAGTGCTGGCCTGCATCGGCAACTCCTTGATGGAATAAACATCTTTGGCATCGTAGGCAAAGGGCTGGTGGCATCTCTCTGCTGCTTTTTGCCTTCCTGGGGAGTTTTTTACTGGGCATCCCTTCGACACAACGGGCAGGATGGAGAGATCAGTGTCCCAGTCCCTGATTTCAGGCACTGCTTCCCTTCCTCGCAGGTGCTTAGGCTACGAGCTCCTGGAGGAATGGCAGGGCTGGAGCGCAGGCAATGTGCAACACACTCAGATGTTCTGGTGCCAGCCAGCCCTGGGAAAAAGCTTTTTCCAGTGAGTCATTTGCTGCCTCTGCTTTGTGTGAGGCACTGACGAGATTTGGGGGAAGGGGAGAGATGGAAAAACGAAGCCCGGATCTCCCTGCTCCAGCAGGACCCCGTCCGTGCCAGCGCAGCTGCCCTGCGTGTGCTTGTTGAAGGCAGCACCAGCATCAGACAGCAGCATAAATAGAACAGGCCTGCCTATTTTAAGACACAGATTGCATGATCTGGGTGTTGAAATAAAGAAAAATCTTTATTTTAGCTGCAGCTGGCAGCACGGGCTTGGAGAGGAGCAGGTAGGTAGTGCCTGTGGGCAGCTGGGCTGGGAGGGGGTTTTTTGCCTTTTTTGATGCTGTTTGAAGAACCAGCAGGTATTTCTCCTCGAGGACACAGCAGCAGGGTTCCTCACCTGTGCTTCATTTCTCCTTGCTGGAAATTGGGAGCGACGGCGTTCGGTTGGATGAGGATTGAGTTGTGATACAGAGGGGTTAAAGTCAGAGCCCTGGGCACATAGGGGCAGCTGAGCCTGTTCCCCTCCTTCCCTCCAGCCTGCAGCAGTGGCATCCCTGCTCCATCCCTGCTCCATCCCTGCTCCATCCCTGCTCCATCCCTGCTCCATCCCTGCTCCATCCCTGCTCCATCCCCAGCAGCAGAGCATGGGCTCCTGCTGACACTTGTGCCCAGGCAGAACAAACAACCGATGCTAATTAATTGGGATTTCCATGCCAAACAGATGGTTTATCAGGGGCTGGAAGATGATGTTTGAGGTTCAGAGATAATGTGGATGAGCCAGGAGCCGAGGAGGGCTATTGAAGAAAGGTACTGAACCAGCTGATGGGCAGAGCTGTCTCTCCAATAGCAACCCCAGCCATAAAAGTTTATTGGTTTAACTCAGTCTGAAAATGCCTCTTCCTCTCTTTCCCTCATCCCTTTCCTCTCTCCCCTCTTCTCTGTTAGAGACATTTTATGTTTGTTGCAAGCGGGCTGCACATCAGAAAGCAAAACTGCTTGGAGATGGATGTGGGACTGTGGGAGATGGATGGGGTTCTCGCATGATAATGGTATAAAGTTCACGTTTATCTCTGTAACACTCTGTAATGGGTGGAGGTAAGCTTTGATTGCAGGCTTCTAGTAAGCTCTCAGACCAGATGAGATCTTATCAGGTCCTATCAGGTAAGTCGCCCTGTGCACCCGGTCATAGGGCGGTTCTCACATCGGCCTCACGCTTCTCTCAGGGATCCCTTTCCCTGTGAATCCAGCTCACTGCTCAGCTGGGAGGCCTTTCTCACCAGCCCACAGCTGCAGGGTTTGTGTACCCAAGGCGTGGGGATGCACCCAAGGCTGCTCTGTGTCAGATGACACAGAGGTAGGGCATCCAGGAGGGGACTCCTTCCCTGCTGCGGTGTGGTGAACTTGCTCCAGCACACGCTCGTTAGACGAGCTCAGCCTCCTCTCACCCTAATATTGGCTGGTTCTCTGCTTCCCTTCTCTTTCCATATTCCCTCTGCTCTGCTGTTCATTCAGGATCCCTTGCATTCTGCCTTGCCTCGCCGTGTCGCAGCAGAAGCAAGGCAAGACAGTGAGGGTGAGGAGGGAGACGAGCAGCAGTGAGACGTGCCGTGAACAAACTTGTCCATAGGCAGAGGCGATGGCTGTGATAGCTGGACCTGCTGCTCTCTTAGGGGACGTACAGAGGACATCACCTTTCCTTTCAAACCTGCTGTTTGTGGAGCAGAGCCAGGGCACGCCGGGGTTGCAGTGCTGAGCTCCTCCTTGGGAACCCCATGTGGCTGCCTTGAGAGCTTTTGGCTGTGTGTCCTTGTACCTTTCTGCTTCTCCTGAGGGTTTTCTGCTCTCTCTCTGTCCTGCAGACTGCCTGGAGCTGCTGCTGCTGGAGTCCATGGCGTACACCAGGACCCCACCGCCAGCGGGGCCCATTGGCTCCCAGTACTGCGTCTGCAAAGTCGAGCTGTCCATCTGTGGCCAAAACCTGCTGGACAGGGATGTCACTTCCAAGTCTGACCCCTTCTGCGTCCTCTTCATGGAAATCAATGGAAAATGGGTGGAGGTAAGTCTTGAAGCTGCATGGTTTCTGCCTCCCGTGGTTTGGTTCTGCGGATGTCCTGAATGACATTTGCGTTTTGATCACGGTGTTGAACATGGCTTGTACACCTTGTGAAGGAAGCTTGAGTGGATTCCTTCATTTTTCAGAGCACTTGGAAACCACCTGGCCTCCTGGCTGGGCACCTCACCAGTGCAGACAGGCTGGGGACAGAGTAGCTTGTGGCCTTGGCTCGTCCTGGCATGGCTGGGCTCTGTGTGGGCCTGAGAGCCCAGGAGCCAACCAAGTCAAGGCAGGAGGTGTCACATCCCTACCCATGGATGTTGCAAGAAGTGTTGTGTGATCAGAATTCCTTAAAAAGGAGCGATTCTGTGCCTTGCTTTGTGAACGGGTCCTCAAGGTAGATAAAAAGAGAGGACAGACCCTAATTCCTAACCAGAGAAGAGCCTCTGTGTTACTCATGGTTGGATCAAGCTGGATTAATGTTTCTTCCAGTGCCTTTATCTTTTCCTTCCCTCTGTGCTCAGTTCTTAGCCAGACTCTGGCACAGGAGTCCTGTGATAAGGGCTTTCATAAGGTGCTTTTAACAGCAAGCTGTAAATTCCCAAATGAGCTTACACTGGGATCTGTGGGAGCTTTCAGGCCCCCTGAAGTTCTGCAGGTCTTGTTATCACTGCTCTGTCTCTTGATCAGGGTGTGCTTCTCCCTGCAGCATCACAGCAGCCTCTTGAAGGTACAGCAGAGCAAAGTGCTGGGTTTGGGTTTTTCTACACTGAAACAGGAGCTTCTTGGCAGCCTTAGGGCTGGAACACTGTTTTATGGGGGAACTGGGATGTTTCAGAGGAAAAGCAGCTCAGGGGAGACCTCATCGCTCTCTGCAACCCCTGAAGGGGAGGTTGTGGTGAGGTGGGGGTTGGCCTTTGCTCCCAGGTAATGGCAATAGGATGAGAGTGATGGCCTCACGTTGTACCAGGGGAGGTTTGGGTTGGATATCAGGAAAACCTTCTTGGAAAGAGTGGTGAGGCACTGGCACAGCTGCCCAGGGAGGTGGGGGAGTCACTGTGCCTGGAAGTGGTCAAGAACCATGGAAATGTGGCACTGAGAGATGCGGTCAGTGGGCACAGTGGGGCTGGGCTGGGGTTCCATAGATGATCTTACAAGTCTTTCCCAACCTTTACGATTCTGCAAAAGGTACTTCATCACCTCCACGTGAAGCTTGCAGAGACATGCTCCAGGAGGAGGCAGTAATGAAGGTGTACTTCTGGAGGAGTCTCCTCTGCAAGGCTCATCCTTGCTCCTCCGTTGAGCTGACCTCCCTTGGATGAGGTGGAAACCTCTCCACCATCCCAAGGCTGTGCACAAGCACCTGGTTCTTCAATCATTCCATGCTGGTTTAATGACAGCAGGCTAGGCTCAAAATAATCCTGGCAAGGCGTGTGGTGGGCCTGAAATCATCTTGCCATGTGTGAACTGGTCCAAAAGTTGCTTCTCAGTGTGCAGTTATCTGTGAGTGCTTTAGGTCTGGGTGTCTGCAACACTGATCCCATGGAACAGTTAGCCATCGGGATGTCCTGCTTGGAACAAGATGTGTTTTGGGGTGAGAAGAGAAGCTGTTCCTTGGATCCCATGTCTCTCGTAGAGCTGTTCCTTGGATTTCACTTGAAAAGTTGCTTTCTAAGGGACAGGACTGTATTGGGTGAAGGTCTGGGAAGTCAGTCCAGGGCTGCTTGTTAGGAGTGCCTGAGTCCTCCTCTACTCTTAGACTGGTTTTGGAATGAGGTGTATGTGAAGCAGAGCAGGAACTCCCAAGGGTGGTTTTTGTGGTGCTTTATTGAGTGTTCAGCACATCACATGCAGAAACTGTAGTTGTCATTCCCATCTGCAGCAGTCCTTGTAGGGCAGAGTGTTGTCTGTGATTGAATGAGCGTCTTGAATTCAGACTTATCTGTGCGAGAACATTTTGCTCTGTGCCTAGAAAATACCTTTTGGCTGCAGAAGGAAAGACTGAGCTAAAATGCCTGTGGAAAAACATGTGGATTTCATCTTGTAAGTGCAGTTGGAGTTAGGTAGCATAAGGGCTCTTTGGTTCGTTGCGGAGGGAACAGATATGTACAGCCTTGGGATGTGACAGACGGACGCAGCGCTGATCAGCTCAGCACAAAACGAGCAGCTGAGAGGCATTAAATCCCCCCAGTTCCCAGGGAGTTACGTGGTGTCTTTTTCCTGATACTTGGATTTAGGGGGCAGCTTGAGCACCTGGCCAGGAAATGGTGAATCCGTGGGCATCAGCTCAGGCTTCCTGCAGCTGATCTCTGTGTCACGGGCAGGGTGTAGGGGCAGACCTCGCTTTTGCCACATTCTGCAATTAACTCTGCTTAATAGCAGCCTGGATGAAACTGATGAGCTTCCCAGTCTTGATAGGTGTCATCTCTTTGACCTGACTGTGCTTTTCAGGGATTCCTCTTTTGCTGTCAGTAACGTCTCAGTCCAGTAGTTTTGATTCCAAAGCTTTTTTTTTTTTCTTTTAATACAATGCAAGTTTTGCTTTTTTCCCCTTGTGCTATTTTTATAGCTGTCTAATTGGCAAAATAGGTGCTCCAGCAGCAGATTGCTCCGTGCTCTGCTCTTCTTTCAGCTGCAGACGTGTGGAGCATGCTGTGGGCACAGCCAGCACCCAAGCCTTCCTGTGTCCCTGTGTTGTGGTAGCACGGTGGTGGCAGCATCTGTGCCTGCGTGGTGGGGCTGCTTCTTCCAGCTGTCATATTTGTTCCCAAATACAATTATTGTGTCTCACTGAGCTTAAGAGGAATTAAAAAAAAAAAAATAATAAGCAACAACCAAAATGGTCATGAATCAGCCTTGGAGGGGGTGGTAGAAGGAGAGACAAAAAGCTCAGGCCCAGAAGTGACATAAAGATGGGTAATATGTCAGTGTTCTGCCTGATGACATCATGCTGTAGGAGCCAGGATGGACCTGGGCTGTGACTCAGCTGTGCCCTCGCTTTTGTGCCACTCTGAGTCACCCCTCCTGAGCCTGGACAATCCTCATCTCCTACACTGCTCATCTCAGAAGGATATGGAGGCCACCAGCTGTTGACCTGGGGCTCCTAGATGCCCCCAAGTGGTGTCCATCACGTGTTCCCTGCCCCTTGGAAGAGCATCTCCCAGGTGACAGACAATACTGAATATCTCCAGCAATCCTCCTGGCAGAAACTGGACGACCCTAGCTGCATTTGCTTACCACGAGGGGTTGCCAATGGAGAAAATTCCCTGGGTTTGTGCTTGCTGTGTAGGATCGAGGCTCTGAAGACAAGTCTTTAGTGACCCTGGTTGCCTTTTCAAAACCCTCGTGCTTTTCTGCTGCTGGGACGCAGAGCCAGCTTTGCATTTTGCAGGGCACGTGGTTGTGCTGAGTGCTCAGGGGAGGCAGGAGCCAATGGCATATTTATTTCCTGGTGTGAAAAGCCCTCGTACAGAACGGTCACCAGCAAGGTGGAAGGTAAAGAGCTGCACCAAGATGAAGATTGAAATACATGTGTAGCAAGCAGCTGAGGCTTGTGATTTACTTGTGCTTCACAGTGTACAGGTGATGGAACACTGGGCCATCAGGGTGTTGAAGGAAGCCCCCTCGCTCTGTGGGGCTGAACCCGGGACATTTGACAAGGCCAAGTGCAAGGTCCTGCACCTGGGTCAGGGCCATCCCCAGTATCAGTGCAGACTGAATGCTGGAAAGGTCAAGAATAGCCCTGCAGAGAACGCCTTGGGGATGCTGGTGGGTGAAAATCGGGATATGAGCCGTCAGCGTGTGCTTGCAGCCCAGAAAGTGGATACTTTGGGCTTCATCAGAAGAAGCATGAGCAGCAGGTTGAGGGAGGGGATTGTCCTCTTCTGCTCTGCTGTTGTGAGGCCCCACCTGCAATGCTTTTCACCCCATCGCATCCCAGACTTGTTTGCAGCCTTGCTGCAGAGGCATTCTGGATAACAGTGGGACAGGAGGAAGCATAGGTGGCCTGCTGCCCCTTCTCAGCCAGCTGCTACCCCAGAGGGCAGGTGGCTGCCTGATGTCAGCTCACTTTTCATCCTGCTTTGACTCGTTCCCAGGCTTCCCATTAGCTCAGGGTACATGAAAGGAGCTCAAATCCATTCCTGTTGCCTGCATAGTCTCATCAGCTAGGCTTGAAAGGAGATTTGTGCGTGTTGTGCTGTTCAGATAAGGTAGAGCTCATTGATGGCTGCTGCTCCTGGTCTGCCAGGAGCATCTCTCTGAGCAGGCATTTGGGTGCTGAAGTGCAGGTGGTGGCCGAGTGGGAAGGACCTGTGAGAAGCTGCCTTGCCGCCGTTGGTGCACAGCCCACTCCAGTTGGTTTGGTTGATTCCCATCTCCCCAGAGGGCGCTGCAGGTGGCTGTTTTAAGAGTACAGCATTTACTTCAGTCTTCTGCTGGCAATTAAAACAGACTAAGTGACCAACTTTAAAAACACCACAGTGGTGTCTACGTAACAAACTTACCACGTTTCCACTTAGTCCCTCCGGATTCTCTCTCGTATGCTGAATGAGTTTCACTGGGATGATGAGGCCGTGTGCTTTTTTCTGTCTTTTTTTTCTTCTTTTTTTTTTTCCTTCCTGCTGTGATGTGTTTATTTCTGGCTCTGCTGCTCTGGCAGGCATCCATCTGTCCTGCAGTCCGTGGTGCCAGCACAGGAGCTGCTTGCTGCAGACGAGCTGCTGTGGGGTCTGGGTTGTGTCTTGCAAAGATCTGAGTGCTGGCTCCCCTTATTCATTTCAGGGCAGGCTGGTGGCCCTTTGCTGCTCCCAGGGCTTAGGGAGCCAGCAGGCTGGTCATGGGATGGTCGTGTCCTCCCCCATACTGGTGCAGGAGGGTTTTGGAGGCTTTGAAGGAGCTCACTGTGACCATCCGTCAGCCTTCACCCGCTGCCTTCTCTGCAGGGTGCTGAGTCCTGGTTACCTCCCTCTGGAAAGTCCTCTTGGAGAGCAGTGCCAAGTGTTTCCCATGGCAGCAGGTGCATGTGGACATGAAGCCCATGTGTCTGATAGTTAACTACATATCTCAGCCTTGCAGTGTGTCCAAGCCAGGGCTGCTACTGCAACCTCTGCCACTGCTGAAACATCAGAGAAGAGCAGAACATAGCAGTAAAAGATCCTGCCAGCTCCAGCTCTCCAAAAAAACATCAGCTGAGGGGAGTTCTCTTTCCTTCATATGGGTGTATCCAAACTTCAGGTTGTATAGCAGCAGCAATGGAAGGGTGAGGGTTTTTTGTGCTGTCTTTGCAGTTTGGAGCCTCGAGTCTGTGCGTGTCAAAGGCATCTCATCAACAAAATGACACTGGGGCAAAGCTGGATGTGCTCAGCACATTGTTTTTAGGCAACAGCCAGAGCTGGGATGAGTCTTGTCTCCAGCTGGCCAAGCTCTAGGCTGCAGGAAGACCCACTTCAAAGGTGTGAGATTCCCATTTTGCCCCACCTCGCATCTCTCCTGCGCTGGGCTCAATGTAATCCCCCCTCTGTACCAAGTTATAAAGATGCTCTATCTGGCTGAGGGAATTCCAGAGCTATTTTGGATATCGGAGTCCACTGAAGTCCTGCCTTGTACATCCTTCCAGCCTCTTGCTTCTGCTAGTGCTGGGTGAAAGCCATGAAAAATGGACCATGGTGATTTGGTGATTTCAGTTTTTCTTCCATGGAAGGCCAAAAAAGAAGAAACCACATGAATGTTTTGTTATGAGATCTAGAAGGAAACGCTAGGGGATTACTCTTCTGAGTTGTGACACTTTGTTTTTTCACTTGTATCTGCTGTAAGCTGTGTGGCCCGAAAGAAATAGTTTTGGTTGACTTTGAAAGCATTAGAGGTGTGAGTGTGATTGGCAGAGGACCAGAGCAGCAGGTGGGAGGTGTGAAAGCATGAGCTCGAGGGGCATTCTGTGTCCTGGAGAGCAAGTGTCAGAAACAATGCAAAGGCTGTGGCTTCAGTAAGCTTTGAGCCCACTCCAATCCCTGTCCTCAGAGACACAGCTCTCTGTTAGATGCAACCCACCTTGCATGCATTTAGGGTTGTGTTTGCTGTGTGCCTGTTGCTCTCTGCTGGCCAGCACAGGGCTTCTAGATGTCAGGGCTCCAGCTGCGGTCAGAGGAGAGACGTTGCAGTGACAAAGATGTAAAGCATTGATGCCTGATTACCCATCTTTTTTGTCTTTGCAGCTCGACAGGACAGAAACAGCTGTGAACAACCTCAACCCGGCCTTCTCCAAGAAGTTTGTTGTTGACTACCACTTCGAAGAAGTGCAGAAGCTCAGGTTTGCCCTGTTTGACCAGGACAAGTCGAGCACTCAGCTGTATGAGCATGACTTCCTTGGCGAGTTCTCCTGCACGCTGGGCACGGTGAGTCTCTGATGCTCTGATGCTGATTCCTGCAGCTCGTCCTCCAGCTAAGAGACCCCAGATCACACCAGCTACTTTTCTTACCCACTGTAAAGTTTGCTGGGTCATTCCTGGTGCTTTGAGTGCTTGTCACACTTCATCTCTTCGGGTTGAAGTGTTTCATGCTAGGGCTGTTGGTTACTTGCCCAAATCTGAGCTTGGATGTAGGGTGGGCACCTGCTGCTGCTTGCAGAGAGACCAAAGCCTGGGGAAGTGCAAGAGGGCATCGCACCCATTTGTCTTGGACACTTGCACTGGAAGTGTTGGAGGTACCTGTTGTCAGTAAGGGTTCTAGTAATAGCCATGATGACCAGTTGGGATTTGGACTTGAGAAACTTCCAGGTGTTTACAATTAAGATGCACTGCAGATCTACTTCTCTCTCTCTCTCTCTTTTTTTAATTTTTTGTTGAAACTTTTGTAGTAAGAATGATGTCTTTCTTCTGTTTGAGAACGAAGCGTTTGAAAAACACATGCACAATAACCTTGCTGTTGGGTGGTAAATCATGCCTCTTACTGTAGCATGTTGGTGCAGGAATGTGTCTTCTGCTCTTCCTATGGAAAAGCTTTTGAGACAGATGTGATTTATAAACCTTTGGAAGGTCTTTGCGTTCATGAGCCCAGACCCTGTTAGGATTTGGCAGCTAAATTCTCCAAACTTCTTTGTCTTCTGAGCATGCTCTGACTCAGAGGCAAGAAATGAGGGAGATTTTTCCATTCTTTTTCAGCCTCCAGCTGCCCAGGACTGCTGTGGTACCTGGCACGAGCAAATGGGCTGGGGAAAGCAGGCACTGTAGTAGGTGGGTTGGTGTGGACAGTTGGCCCAAGGCGTCCAAGGAGGCTGATGAATGTGGTCACTTTATTACAGACTATCTGGTACTGCATATGCCAAAGGCAGCTGAGTAACTTCGCTGTTGCCAACTTGAGAACTTGTCAGAAGAGCACTGACATTTACTGACTGAGGTTTAATGTCTGTGTTTTCAGAAGAGCTCTGTAATGACCTAATTTTGATCCTGAAGAAATTAAGAGACAGCCCAGGAAACAGCCCAAGCTGTTGCTCAGTGGTTTAGGCCAAGCCATTCAGTATTTGTTCTGTTGTTGGCTGCAGCCACCTCTGGCACAGTTCAGCTGTGCTCATTATGGAGGGCACAGTCCTGACGAACGCTGTGAAAAGAGAGTTTGTGGACATGAGGAAACAGGGCTGAAGCTTCAGCATGGCTCTGCAGGAGCATTGGGCTCTGCAGCCTCATACTGGAGGGAGGCATCCTTAATATGCACTAGGGAGGAGGGTGGAAGAGTCACCTCACGAATGGTTGGATATAGGGAAAACGTTCTTAGAACAGTGATGCTGTGGCACAGCTGCCCGAGGAGGTGGGGCACTCACTGTCCCTGGAGGTGTCCCAGAGCCGTGGGGATGTGGCAGAGGGATGTGGGCATGGTGGGATGGGTTGGAGTTGGGCTTGGGGGTCTGAGAGATCTTTTCTGACCTTAATGATCCTGTGTAAGGTCCTGGAGGAGCCCAGCTATTGCTGGACCTGTGGAGGAGAGGGGTGGGACGGGGAGGACTTGTGGACTCAGCCATAGACTTTCTGAAGTCTGTTTTTTGTTTGGTGAGATGTTTCCATAAGCCCATCTGGTTGTTTTGAGGCACGAGCAGCTGTTGGAAGGGAAGGAGAGCAGGCTGGGGCAGCAGGAACCTGCCTTTGCTGAACTGCACACCCAGCACCTGACTTTCCAGTTCTATGTTGCCGTCAGAGCCCTGTCAGATTAGCTGGATTGTTTTATTGCAGCTAATTAGGTCTGTGGTGAGATTTAAAAGCATGGTTGGATCACTCGGAAGCCTGCAATGACCCCTGTGGCCAAGTGAAACCTTAAAAGGGATCAAATTGCAGACTGCAGGGTGTCCGTGGTTGTTGCTTGTCAGGTTATGAAGAAATCTCATGCCACAGCAAGGCACAGACATCTAGCCCTGTTATTTGGGGATTCCGGGGTGTTTTGGAGGCAGAGCTGCAGGGCATGGCTGGATTGAAGATCCCAGCACTACTGTGGGAGTCTCAGTGGGAAGGGGTTTTGCCTTAAACTGCAAAGAGAGAGAGAAAAGCATTTCTGGAGAGCAATAGGAGGAATTCAGGTGCAGCTGGATAGCAAGAGCTAGAAGCTAAGCCATTTCATTATGGTTTTCTTCTAATTATTATTTTCTGGCTGTGTGACATAGGACCGAGGGAGGAGGCAGAAGGATGGATGGGGCTGCGCTTTGGAACTGTAGCCTGTAGATTTGGAAGGGCTTGCTGGTAGGAATGGGAGAAGAGCACAGCTGGTACCAGCAGGTCGCTGTGTGGGGCTCTGCAATCTGTGGGGAAAGCTCACAGGGTTGTTGGCTGGCACTGGTGGCACTGACAGCATCGTGGCCAGCTCTCAGTGTGGCATCTTTCTTTTAGCACTGTGAATACTGAATATGATTTGACTAACGTGAGCAGTGATCAGTTGCTTATGAGTCTGCATTTGAACACATGACTTTATTTTCTTTGTTGTTGTTTTTTTTCCCAGATTGTCTCCAGCAAGAAAATAACGAGAACTCTCCTTCTGGGGAATGGCAAGCCAGCTGGGAAGGGGATGATAACGGTACAGTAACTCATTTACCTTACCCATGGAGTGTGTGAATGCAGACAGTAAACTGCAGGTGATGCAGAACACCAGCAGGGCTGGGGTTGATGCCTCTTTTTTCCCTTGCCTCCCATTTTCCTGCCCACCTTTGGTCTCTTTGGAGGATGTTGTACCGCCCAGTCCCTGTCTGGTGACTTCAGCCAGCGCTTTTGTCTCTGAGTACTAAAATAAGAAATGCTAAATCTGGAGAAGAACAAAGTCAATACGTGCTGCTGTTTGTTATCTTGTACATGATGCCTGCTCAGACCTCCCCGGAGCAGCCGAAGGGAAAAGGGCCGATTCCTTTGCTGACAGTCAGTGGTTTTGTTTGTACGAAGAGGATGAGAGTTCTGCCGTAGCAACAGGTCTCATAGCAACAGCCTCTGCTCCTGCTTCAGACCCCTTCGGGCAGTGGTGTTCCTGCTGGGGATCTATTTAGTGATTTTTATTTATTTTTTTTTTAAAGAAGAGACTAAATTTAGGCTCGTTTCCCCCATGCCGCATCCCCCATCCTTTTCGTTCACTTCTGCGTTCCAGTTTATGTTGAATTTGCAGCAGAGAAGCAAAGGTATGGAAGAAAAAGCCAACAAGGAGTTAAACTGCAGGCAGGTCTAAAAGCACCAGATGAGTCTAAAAACATTTTAAAAGACCAAGATCTGCCTGCTGCAAGGGCATCTCCCATCGCTGTTTGCTCTAGAGACTGGGAAGATGCTGTTAGCTTTTCTCTCTTAATTGCTGCAGTTAATCTTTAAAGGCAAAAGGAGAAGCTGCATTGAAGCCTGCATGGCACCTGAGGCCATGTGCCTTTCCCAGAAGTGGGCTCTTGCTGCCCCATACCTGCCACTGGAGTAGGAAGAACCGAAGGAGTTGTAAAGTTTCCAGTCGAGTTCAAAGGTTTCCAGCTTTAAAGGAGGAAGCTTCTGATCTGTCACTGATGCATCATCAGAACCAAGGGTGCTGGGAGATGTCTGCTGCTTTGCTTTGTGTGCTGGCAGCGTTGGGTCCTGGCAGCCTGACACATTGCTGGAGCTTGTGCCCCAGGGTTTGTGGTGCCAGCACCAACCGAGACAGTCTTCTTTGTGCTCCCAGAACGTGGGGTTGGGAGCCAAACCCTGCCTTCCTCACCCACAGTCCCTTCAGCTTTATCCAGGTCTCCGTTTTCTTAACTGCAGCACGCAAATGTCAAAGGGCTGAATGCAACAGAAGTGCCTTGGCTGGAGTACTGGGATTGAGTGAGAGTCCTGAGGTTTGAAAGATGTGGAAAATCCCAAAGCACGTCACTGTAGGAGTGAATCTTGAGGTCTTTACAAAGCAGTGGGGATGTTAGTTTCCATGGGGAGATGTCACCATGGTTTGTATGCGTGGCCCAGCTCTACCTTGGCCTCTGAAGAGCCCAAAATTGCAGGGACTCCGTGTGGGGTCTGCTGTGGCCTGCAAAGGTAATTTGTTTCCCTGCAGCTCCTGTTCCTCTTGCCCTTTGACCACCGTGCGTGTCCACCAAGGGCTGTGTGGAGAAGAGCGATGCTGTGGTTTTGTTAAAGTACATAGGAAGCAATCCACTTATTTGAAGGCGATGTCCTTAGATAAATCTGAACTTCTGGGGTAGGCAGGGAAGAGAGCCCTGTGAGGAGAGCTGTCCTTGTGGGAGAGGCTGTGCCTGAGCAGATTCAAAGGCTGTGACTGCCTCACCATCTCTGCATGCTCCCCCGTGTCCATCAGGGTGAATAACCCCCCTCATTGCTCATTCTGCAGGATATTGTCCCCTTGATTTCACTGAGCTGTAGAAAGGCCCAGTAATTAGGCTGCCTGTCCAGTGAAGAACAACCCAAGCCCCTGCTGTCCAGTGAAAGGCAGTTTGTCGGTGAGGGGAAAGGGAAGAGCAGGAGATGGGAGGTGGAGAGCAGATGCTTGGGTAGGACAGAGCCTGGAGAAGAAATGCAAGTGATTCAGAAAGCGACTGCTAACATAAGTGAATAAATGTGGGGTGGTGGTTTTTTGTGTTTTTTTTTGTTATAAACATTCTCTTAGAATACCAGGAGACTCATTAGACGGTGTTCCAGACACAACCAGCCCACTGGTCTTTGGCAGTCAAAGCCATTTCGGAGGGCGTGTGAGAAAAATCTTGGAAACTGAAGTAATATGGGCTGCACTTGTGCCTGCTGCAGCCATCAGGAACTGCAGTGCTCTTCGTCCTTGGGCCATCTTGATGGGTGACGGTGGGTGAACGTGGCCCCACTCCAGGCAGCAGTGCTGCTGGGATTGCCCTACGGTCTGTGACGTGGATGATGAGGTGGCACACTGTGGTAACAATGTTTTCTGTAGCTGCTGCTTGCCCTTGACTTGGTCCTTGGTTGTGTCACTGCATCTCAAACCACAGCAGGGACACCTGGACGTGCCCATGCACAGAAATGGCTGCACGAGGCCAGCTCTGGTGGATGCTTTGCTGGCAGCTGTGTGACCCTGGGTAGCCAGGCCTGATAGGCATGGGTTGTTCCAAGGCTGGGGGAAAGGCTGTGGTGTTGGATCTGATTTTGGCTCTGTTTTCATAGCTTCCATCTTACTGCTGACCTTCTCAGGGAATTCGTAGAAGCATTATGGTTGGAAAAGACCTCTGAGATCATCTAGTCCACGGTGACTCCCCCCATCCCTGGGCAGCTGTGCCACTGCATCACTGCTCATCGCTTCCTCATATCCAACCTGAGCTTGCCTTGGCACAGTTTGAGGCCTTTATCTCTCATCCTAAAATTGTCAGCTGGGAGAAGAGGCCACCAGCCTCCAGCTCACCACAGCCTCCTTTTGGGGAGTTGTCAAGAGCAATAAGGTATCCAAATTCCTTTCCCTTATCAGGCTTTTCCTACCACTCAGTGAGAAAGGAGTTGGGGAAAAGAAAGGAAATGCCAGCTACCAGAGTGCCAGGAGCCCAGAGAATGAAGCAGCACAGCATTTGTTGATTAGCAAAGGCAAAATTAGTTTAACTCTTCAATAGTGGGATACTGTGTACATTAGATCTTCAGGAACTTGAGAATGACTTTTGTAGGAGCTGCACATCTCCAGGATGCGCATCCTCACATTGTAGGATTGCCCTCTGGGTTTTGGTTCTCTGTTCACTGACTTTTCATGTTGAAATGAACACAGCTTCCCCTTGTCTTTCAGATAGCTGCCCAAGAGCTGTCAGACAACAGGGTGATTACTCTGAGTATGGCTGGCAGGAAACTGGATAAAAAGGTGAGTGGTGATACGTCAGGAGGATGTAAATGTTAAACTTCTGTTTCATAGGCTAGGGGATCTAAGGAGATCTCTGCTTGTGAGTACAGTAGTGTCATAAAGTTGTCTCTATGTAGAAAGCAGGAGGCTGGGGCTGGAGGTCCAGAGTCAGGTCCTGGCTGTGTCACTCCCTGCTGTCAGGATGTGGAATTCTTCATAATGCACTTTGAGAAGGAAGGGTTCTGTTTGACGCAGGACCTGTGTACCATCATGTCTTAAAAACATCTGAGCCAGGTTTATTATTTCAGCGGTTGCTGTCTGGAAATGTCTCCTGACTGGGCTGACAGTTTTGATACCCCTCAATTCAGCATTTCAGAAGTGCTGAGTGCTCCTGGCTTGTTGCCTCTAGCCCTCCTTCAAATTGAGTGAGTGTTTGTTTATAGATCAAACAGCAGGGCCCATCTTTCCAGAGGAAGAAGCACCAACCTCATGGAGATAGATAATGCTGATTTTTGCTTTGGGTGTGACATGCAGGGTAACCGTAAGCCATTCTGAACAGAGCAATCTGACCTTATTTACTAGGCAACCAGAACGATTCCTCTTAAACCAGTTCTGTTGCTAAGCAATCAATGTTTTTTTTCAATTTTTTTTTTCTTCCTTCCTAGTGTCTCCAGAGCTTGTGTTGTTGGTAGGATGGCCCTTGGTTTTCAAACCATGGTAAAGCATGCAGCCAGGCACCCTTGCTTTGTTCAGTCCCACTGTCCAAACCAGACGGTTTATCCAAGTGTTTTCCCCAGCTGTTGGGAATGACTGTTACCTTGCTCTTCCTTTTATCCTGTCTACTACTCCATGGTGCAAAGAGCTGGATGCTCCTACTGAGGAATCCCCAAGTAATTGCATTTCCTAAATGAGCTGGAAAACATCTTTGAGATGATGACAACTTCTGAGATGTGGCTGAGTCAGCCCCATGCATGTCAGTGAAGAAATCTCTGATGCAGCAGCTTTCTTCCCATGAAAAAGCCTCTGCCCTCTTGCAAGGCAAGGGATGAGATTTCATTATAGATGTGGTTCCTTCAAGCTTCATGCTTCGTGGTTCCTACATGGCTTTGTAGCCATGGCTGTTGTGAAGACCAGAGCCAAGGATCTGGTTCCTCACCAAGCCTCACTGTGATGCTGGTACCTCAGGCATGTATGCAGTGGTTATATTGGCAACTTAATTGTTGTCATCACTTGCTCCATAGGCAGTTTCCTTTCTAACTTGATTTTCAATCAGGTCCTTCTCCTAAGTTATGCAGAGCTGAAGTCTGGTGATATTTTTCCCACAAGTCATCATAGGTTGGTCTCCTGTTCTTCAGACCCACAGTCAAAATACAGAAATTTAGCATCTGCCTGCAGTGCTATAGGCAGGCAGTTTGTGAGGTAGACATAGTTATGCTGGCCTGAGGACTGTGAATAATCTGTCTGGGTTTCCTTCCAGTTTATCAGTAGATGTCAGCAGAAAGCTCCTTGCTGTGCTTCTGCAGTTACCAGGAGCTGGTGGGGTTTCCTTGCTGATTCCTGTAGACAGAACACCACAGCAGTGCTCAGAGTCCTGCTGGTGCTCAGGGAATGGTCATGTCACTTCAGAGCAGAACACAAATGAAAGTGGTCCCTGCACACGTGAAAGGAAACTGCAGACATTCAAGGCAGGTTGGCTGGGGCCCTGGGCAGCAAGATCTAGTGGGTGGCATCCCTGTCTGTGAGTGGGAACTGGATGGGCTTTAAAGTCACTTCCAACCCAGCCATTCTCTGATACACTGCACCCAAGCTGAGAATCTCTTACAGGCATCCATGCTGCTGACCAGCCCTCTCCACAGTGTCCAACCCAACGCTGGGACCTCTCTCAGACCAAGGGCAGGTTTTCCTCTCCATCATGAACCCGTGCTTGTCTGTGCACTGCTCACTGCATGGCTTCAAACAGCAAGGCTTCACAGTGGGGGAATGTCAGCAGCAGAACCAGCCTGAAGCTTTTTACCTTATGTCAGATCAGCTCCTGGTAGAGTTGTTAGAAAAAGAAGAATCTTGCAGAAGAGAAGGCTCAGCCCAGTGATCCCAGTCCCAGCAGCTCAGTTTCTACCTTTTGCCAGGCTTGCATGGGTGAGATGGTGGTGGCTTTGACATGTTAAAATAACGGTGCACAATCTTGTGGCTTGGAAGCATCTCCCACCCTGCTTTGAATGGAGCAGGGCTGGCTGGACTCACAGAGCAGCTGCTCTATGTGCTTTGCTTGGGATCCTGCCCTGCTCCCTGCTGCCACCTGAGCCCACACCTCTGTCACTTTCTGTGGAATCAGGGCAATGAAACCTCTTCAGGTTGCAGGTTAAGCTGGAGTAGGCAGGGCTGGGATCCACAGGGCTGGGAGTGCACTACTGGTTCTTGAATTCAGCAGCGAAGCTTTGGAGCACTGAGCCCAGGCTCTGTGTAAGCAGGCACAGCGCTGCACTGCAACCAAGTCTCTTGCAGAAAGAATGGCTTATCCTGCTCCTCTGCAAACATAGCAAAAACATTGGGGGAAAACAGTATCAGAGAGGCTCCCTGCAAGCTGTAGTGGACTATACTTCATTGTGGCCATTAACTTGTGGCCAATTATATAAAATAAAATGAAAGCAGTCATCAGAGGTGACTGTGAGTTTTGAATAGAACAGGTTCCAGTTTCTCCAAGCCAAAATACTTGCAGTGATTTATGTTTCCAGCTGGCTTTGGAAACAGGGTTTGGATAGAAGCAGTAAAGGGTTTTCTGCTGGAGCCTGCCACCACACCAGCTGCTGCCTCGTGGACTGGGACTCCCAGCATCCCCCAGCCCTGAGCATCCCCACTATGTCCTCTGGATCCTCCAGCCAACAGAGTTCAGGCAGCCACCTGCCTCTGGAGTTCTCAGGAAACAGGAAATCATTTGGAGCGTTTTGAGTTAGGTTGGTTTTTATCACAGTTTTTCTGAATGGGAGCAAAGATCTCTTGCAAGCGCTGGGGATCCTCTCATCAGCCTTCCCATGCTGCTCCAAGACCTCAGTCACCCCGTGCAGATGCCCAGCAGGGATGTGTGCTGTGTTTGCCATACGGCTGTGTCCTTTTATCAGGAGGATATCTAAGGAAAGCAAACACATGCTGGCTGAAGTCTGTGTGTCTCGGAGGGTGTTGTATGATCTCTGTCAACACCCGTGCAGCTTGCTCCTTCAAGATTTGCTCTCCTCATGCTTTCCTGCTGTGTGTAGGAGGGCTTTTTTTTTCCCCCCAGACTCTCATACATTTCATAGTTCTGTTTGTGCTTTGAAGCTCTGGTTGTTTTTCTAACCCAAACACAGCTGCCTCCCAGCTGGGGCTGTTTGTCGTAGCATTGGTGTCCAGAGATTGTGCAGGGGGGTGGGATCCACGAGCAAAGTCTCACAGACACGTGCCTGGGTGTGGGAAGGCCGTGACACCGTGTGAGCACTGACAGGACCTGCAGGACCCACACAGGCACCATGGGAATCAGCTTCCCCATGGACCACTCATGCACTGATATACTGGAAAAGCAGGAGGAAGGAGGTATCTTGAGCAGCTTGTAAACCCTTGTATAAGCTGTGTGCTGTTGTTCTTCCCCAGGACCTGTTTGGAAAGTCAGACCCCTTCTTGGAATTCTATAAACCCGGTGATGATGGAAAATGGATGCTGGTCCATAGAACAGAGGTGAGAGCTACTGCAACACCACGGTCCTTAGCTCCTTTTAAACATAATGATGTTATCTCATAAATCCCTGGTAAAGGGGGGTGGGATCCCGGGAGGTGGCTGAGGATCTTACTGGGTTTTCTTTTAAGTAGTGGGGCGAGGGAGGAAATGTTGCAGCAGCCTCCCTAAGTACTGCCCTCGTGCCAGACAAGCAGCTTCATGTTTTGAGATCGGATACAAAGAAAGTAAATTCTCCATTCCTGTCGCTTTGGGTACATGAATATAATCTGGTGTTAGCCTGAGGCTGGCGTTTGTCATGTCAGGAGGGAGGTGGCTACAGGGCAGGGTTAGTGCTCTCCTTCCAGCCTGTTATTTAGGAGGAGCTGAGCCCAGCTGGCTGTGTGCAGTGCAGGAGCAGGATCCTCACACCGCCCACCCGTGGGGCCCGGTGGCTGGCAGCATATGGGCTCCACTCCACACACGTGCCTCCCTGCGTGGGCTCCCTGCTCTCCCAGCCTCTTGGAGGAGGTGTTTACAAATTCTCTGCTAAACTGTGCTCACGGTGTCAGGGTTTTTCCCAGTCTGTCAGTCTGTAATATAAAAGCCCATTGCAAGCCCCACGTGGTTATTTGACAGCTCTGTCCTGCGATGATGGGGACAGACGTGCTCCTCGCCTGGTAGGGCTGTTCCTGGTCTCAGCAGAAGGAGTGATGGCTTTGGAGAGAGGAGAGGCAAAACTTCCTGTGTGTCTTGTGTTCTGGGGCTGTGGGTTTGTTCTGCAATGCAAACAAACACCAGTGAGAAGACTGGCATAGGGTTGGCTCTGCCCTATGTGTTCCCTGCACCTCCTGTAGCTCTGGCTGCTAAGCTCTAGGGTCCTTTGCAATGGGTCTTCTGCTCCAGGGATCCCTGTGTTTGCCTTGACACAGAGTGACGTTGCTCAGTGGTCACCCCTTGCTGACTTTCCATATGTTTTCCTTTCCCTTTTCCTTTAAACCTTTGAGCCAGTCTGCTTCTGGGATACCTGCAGCAGGTGCAGCCCCTTGGGGCAGGGAGGTGATGTTGAAGGGTGCAGTCTGTGCAAAGGAAGGGGCTGTAGGGAGCATCCCATCATAGCACTGGCCTTTGCACCTCTTCAGGTGGCTGCTTTGTCAGGCTTGCTGCTGGTGCTTCCTTAGAGAATGCTGTCCTACAAAGACTCTGCCTGAGCTGCTTGACGCCTCTGAGCTTTGTGTCCTGGACTGAGATTCACATCAGTCTCTCTCTTTGAGCAGGGCACTTTTGTGTAAGCATCTTCACGTGCCCTGCAAGCACGTCCAAGGTCTGCAGCACATACAGCTTGCCTTCTCTCCGTGCATGTTAAAAAGCATCAATTACATTTCTCCAGCTCGTGCAGCAGCTGTTACACAGATAAGGCAAGATCTGTGTATACCCAGGGCTGCTCAGCTGTCTGTGATGGTTGTGGTGTTCCACCACTCCACTTAGATGGAAGTAGTGGGGCAGTAAGCTATGGCTGGGGTGAGGGATGCAGAGGACACCTTTATATAGGGGGGAACATCCCCTCCTTTGTGCCTGTGTCCTGTTTCACCTGTTGTAACTCCATCCTTCCATTTCCACCTCACAGGTGATCAAGTACACGTTGGACCCCGTCTGGAAGCCGTTCACTGTGCCTTTAGTGTCACTGTGTGATGGAGATGTGGAGAAGCTGATCAAGGTAACGACGGCCCTTTGGCTTCCTCTTGGGATGAGGGGAGACCTTGTGGCAGCCTACAGCTTTCTTGCAGAGAAGTGGATCTCTGCTCTCTGGTGACAGCAGCAGGGTCTGAGGAGCTGTGTCTGGGGAGGGTCAGGTGAGGGTTATAGGGAAAGGTTCTGCACCAGAGAATGGTGGGCTCAGAACAGCTCCCTAGGGCAGCGGGCATGGGCCTGAGCTGCTGGAGCTCAGGGAGCGTTGGGACACTGCTCTCAGCTGTAGGATTTGGGTGGTGCTGTGTGGAGCCAGGGGTTGGGCTCGGTGATCCTCGTGGGTCCCTTCCAACTTGGGATGTTCTGTGATTCTAGGTCATGTGTTACGACTATGACAGTGACGGGGGGCACGACTTCATTGGGGAGTTTCAGACCTCAGTGGCCAGGATGTGTGAAGCCCAAGATGCCTTTCCAGTAAGTGCCGACGTGTTTTCTGTGCAGGATGGGGCAAGGGCAGTGGTGGCCACGTTGCTCCTTGGGGCTGGAGGTGGGTTTTGGTGCTTGCACTGAGACCTTCAGCCTGTGCTGAGGAGGCTTTGAGATGAGGAAGAACTGCTTTTTCCTCCCATCTACACAGCGAATGATTCAGGTCATTGCTTTAGCTGAAATAGATGTCTGAGTTAGAAAGTATGAAGGCAGTCTTATCTGAAAATCTAAGATTTGTCTGAAGCAACACTTGAAGATGCCTTGTTGCCTGGGGAGGGGGGCAATGGAGGGGGTGTTCCCTGCATGCCCGTGCTGCTGTGCATGACATGCCAGAGCACATGACTTGGGTGCAACTGGGGACATCCCTTTGCTTCCTCCCCTCGTGTGGCTTGGTTGCTGCCTTGCTTGTGTAAGTCCTAGTGCCTCGGGGAGCAGCATTTGGGCAGAGACCAGGGCTGCACCCAGAAAGGTCAGGCACTCCGTGCCCCTCACATCTGTGCTCCAGCTGCTGGGGGCTCTGGCTCTGAAGCAAGCAGTCTCAGTGCTGGGTACCACATGCCAGCATCCCTTCTCCCCGAGGCAGCTCCTCGTGACCTGTCTCTTCCTTTCATCTGGCCACGCTGATGTGGGTAAATACAGAAACAGGAGCAGGGATGCTCTTGCCGCAGAGCAGGCACCGCACGTTTGCAGATGGGAATGAGAAGATGAGAACTTGAGTCCCCTCTGCTGCTGTAGCATCGCTTCTCTTGCCTCAAGGCTTCGCTGTTTTCATGGCCTCCAGCCCATTGGACAGGAGGGTTGGTGAGGACCACTGGCACCAATGTGATTTTGGGGTTAAAACAGCAGCAAAATTTCCTGTGCTTACAGCAAGGAGTTAGCCGTGAATTCTCACCTCTGAGATCCAAAGGAAAAAAGCACTGCTTGCAATCCTCGTGTTGTTGGTTTCTGCCATAAATGCTCTCCAGGCTATGGTCTCCTGCTCTGCTGAATCGCCCAGGGCCTGGCCACATTCCCTATTAGCTGGAGCTGCTCCCACCGTGGGTCCTTCAGCGTAATCCAGCTGCTTGATTTCTGCCCTAGAGGATTTTTATTTTTGTTTTTGCTTTCTTCTTGGACATGCTGGTATTTGACCTATGCTGGGACATGAGATGGCTGAAATACTCAGCCAAATATGCCTTTTTTTTTTTTTTTTTTTGGTACATGCTTCCAGAGCTGCATTTTGAGCCTGTTTGCAAGCAGCTCTGTCTGCTTTTGCTGGCTGGCTGAAAGCAGCTCAGCAGTGCTGTGCATTCCCTGGCCACG
Source organism: Tetrao urogallus (assembly GCF_951394365.1). Lineage (NCBI taxonomy): Eukaryota > Metazoa > Chordata > Aves > Galliformes > Phasianidae > Tetrao > Tetrao urogallus. The sequence goes on from NC_136825.1 coordinate 17,256,210, forward strand.
GTGGTCCCGTCAGAGCTGCTTGGAGGCAAAATAGGGGCACTGTAGGATCTGGGAACCCGTTTGTCAGAGCTGACTCTTCCAGCCCAGGTGTGCCCAGCTGATCTCAGACTGATCCCAGGTGCACCTGATCTGGGGGTCTGAGCTGGAGAGCGTTGTTCGGTGTCCAGAGACTGCAGGAATGATGAGTCCACAGCCCACATTTAGACTTTGTTCTTTGATAAGAGGTTTTATTCAAATGGTTTTAGATTAAAAATAAATAAATAAATAAATGCAGCCATTATTTTCTGAATATAGAAAAAGCATTTATTTCCCAAGAGCTTCAGAGGAACAGCTGTGGCCTGCCCTAGCTATCAGTGAGCTTGTCCTTGCTATTCCAGCAGCGGGGAGGGCACAGCAGCAGTTCTGTTTTGCAGTTAGCTTTGGGTAACAGCTTCTCTCTTACAGCTAGAACTAGAGTGCATTAACCCCAAAAAGCAAAAGAAGAAAAAGAATTACAAGAACTCTGGGATCATCATCGTCAAGTCCTGCAAGGTGAGCACTATGCTGGGATGTTTCTTTGGTAGGTTTTGGGACTTTATATTGCACTCAGCTTCCCACCCCTTCTGTCTCCAGTGCTCTTGGGTTTCCAAGTGCACATACAATGGGGCACAAGTGAAGGCAATTTTCCTTTTTTTGGGTTCTCCTCCCCTTGGAATAGGATTTGCAGCTCTTTGCTCTCTGTCGTGCCATGGCTGTGTCCCTGGTGCTGTGTGCATGGATCGCTGTGGATGGCCACATCACATGTAGTTTAGCTTAGGAAGTGCTGGAATGCTGCTTTGAAAGACCCCAGTGGTCACAGAATCATTGATGTTGGATGAGACAACTAAGGTCACCAAGTCCAACTCCACCCCCACCCCTCACCATGCTCACTGACCACGTCCCTCAGTGCCACTTCTCCACAGTTCTTGAACACCCCCAGGGACAGTGACTCCCCCACCTCCCCTGATCCTTCCTACTTGCTTTGCCACATGGATGGAGCTCCCTGAAGGTCCCAAAACACAGTGATAGGAGGCCTGGGTGATTTCAGTGGTGTTTTCTTTTCCTGCAGTAGCGAAGATTGCTGATACACTTTGCTTTCTATTTTATTTCAGATCATCAGAGATTTCTCATTCCTGGACTACATCCTGGGAGGCTGCCAGCTGATGTTCACTGTAAGGACTTTGGCTTGCTGTTTGTCCAATAGTGGTAATAAATATGTCATGATCAAAGTTGCTGAAGGGAGGTGCTGTAGGAGGCTGCCCTTGGGCCAGCTGCATCCTGCTGGCTTAGCAGGGTGGGATTTCACAGCAATGAGGAGCTTGCTCCATCTTGCTGTTAAACCATGTGGTACTGGTACTGGCATCAGTACTGCAGTGCTCAGACGTACAACCTGCTGCTGCTGAGGATGAGGGTCTCATGGAGTCCTTCACAAATTTCTACCAGCATCTCTGCCCGTCGCTGTGTTAACTGGCATCCAGATTGCTGAGAGAGGCCTGGGTGTTTTGAACCCAGCTCAGAGGCTCTGGGCTGTTAACGATGCAGTATTTCTGCATTTTTATTTGCATTTCCACCCTCACTCGAGCTGGAGCACCAGTGGTTTGTCAAGAGGAATTACAAGGAGACGTTACAGCCCTGAGTGAACCCACCACAGAACAGAAGTGTTGTTTTTTTTCCCCCCATTAGCTTTCTAATTTCTGAAAACTTTTCTGCTGCGGCACCCAGCGAGCGCTGGGCACACGCAGTCATTTCAGCTTTTATTTTGTTGTCTTGTCTGAAAACATGGGGGGGGGAGGAGGAGGAAGAGTTACCATAGAAACAGGAACAAGTGCAAGAGCTCTTTATGTGCCATTCTGCTGCTGTGCGTGAAGGTCTTGGTGCTGGGGAGTGAATAGGAAGGGAAAATCATCCAGTTTATTGGTAGCACAGAGCTGTTGTGCAAATTAGTTGGAATGCTGAAATCTCGCTCGTTGAGGTCTGCTGGTAATGGGAAATGCTGGAATTTTCCCCTCCCAAGGCACCTGGTTCAGTTTCTGCTCTCCTACGTGGCTCTCAGCATGTTTTGCATGGCGCCTCAGTTTCTTTATTGTGCTCTGACCAAGTGTGGCTTGGCTGCTTCTGTTTCATTGGAGCAGTGAGCTATAAGACCATCAATCTCATGCTGAAGAGGTCAGGTTTTACTGGGCTTCTCGCATGATCCTCTGCTGCCATCCTGAAGGGATGAGCCCAGGGAGGGCAGTGGCCCCTGGGACTCTTCCCATCCCCAGCTGCTCCATGCTGCAGGGGCTGTCTTGTCATCCCCACCCCTGGCTTTGACCCGGCCCAGGAGCCGAGTTTTTCCTCTCTCATTACAGATACAGAGCAAAATCCCCTGCAAATCCCCTGAGCTCAATTTAACCACCAAAGTTATTTTGGGTTTTTCCTATTTGCTCTGCAAACAAGGCGAATGCAGGCACGCCGTCTGCTCGTCTCTTCCTCGCTCTTCCCTCCCAGTCATTTCAAATCTGGTGGTTCATCGCCTCGCTGCATCTGACCACATTTAACTGGATCCGAGATCTCGGATATGCATTCCTACAAATGTCTTTAAATAGCGTGGAGGAGGGAGAAGCACGAGTGCCTTGCTGACAAAGCAGGAACTTGGCCTGCATTGGACTCAGGAGAAGCACTGTGTAGGGTAGCTGTAGGGAAAGCTCAGCTCAGGGTTGTGTCTCTTGGGACAGAAGAGGCCTTGAACCCAACAAAAGCCCAGGCAACCCTGCCTGGTTTGGTGTCCATGGAGCTCCTTGCTTGGCAGATGGGCAGCAGACTTCAGCATGAACCCTGGTGCTGGTGACTTGCTTCTTTGGGACGCCATGTCTGTGATTCTTGATGGTAAAAAATTTGGGCATCATAGTGAATTACTTTGCTTTTTTAGGTTTGTTTTTTTTTTTAGGGAGGGTAAATTTGTCAAACTTCCCAAAATTGGAGGTTTGGGTTGTGATGGGGCTGTGCCTGGGCCTCACCGTTGTCCATCTGCAGTGGAGAATGGGAGGATGGGTTTGTAGTGGTGACTGCTAACAGAAGGCAGTCTGTGCTTCCCTCAGGTTGGGATCGACTTCACTGCCTCCAATGGGAACCCACGGGACCCGTCCTCTTTGCACTACATCAACCCCATTGGAACAAATGAATACCTGTCGGCAATCTGGGCTGTCGGGCAGATCATCCAGGACTATGACTCGTAAGTGCTGTGCCTTTCTGCCTCTCCCATTGCTTTGCAGGCATTCCCCTGGCTTCCTGACGAGCTGCTGGGATGCATGTCACCCCTTTCTGTGGCTTGATTTTCCGCCCATGGAGCAGGGGGAAATGATGCCCTGCTTTTGGGAAACTCCGTGGAAGAAAATTGTGGTGTACATTGTGATGGGGGCACTGCAATGACAAGAGACATAAGGGACAGAGTTTCTCCTCTTTCCCCATCAGCACTGTGGAGTGTGATGGCGCTCAAGCAGACAGGGAGCTGCGTTCCTGGAGCTGGTGGGATGGCGACAGTTTGGTGTGCTGAAGTGCATGCTGGCATCCCTTGTGTGCGTGGAAATCCACTCATGTTTTCTTCCCTTGCAGAGACAAAATGTTTCCTGCTCTGGGATTCGGTGCCCAGCTCCCACCAGACTGGAAGGTAACGTGTGGCAGCGATCTGTGTGCTTGAAACACTTCTGTCCTGAGAGCTTCTGTGCAGGAGCAGAGCTGGGGCATGGGGCATGCTAGGTTTGTAGGGAGATGTGAGGTGAGGATGGAGTGCAGGCAGCCAGGCTGGCACTCAAGGCTCCCTGGCACTGATACCATTGTTGCTGATTAATCTTGCTGGTGGGAGGCAGGAGCAATCATGGGGCCGTGGATGAGTTATTAGGTTGCAGTGAGATCTGGCCAGAGGATGGGAGCTGGGCAGCCTCCAGATGATGCTGTGTGGGCAGTGCCTACAGGTTGTGGCAGCACGTTAGGGCAGGGAATTGAGTGTTCAGGGGGTTGAAGCCACCACAGTCTGTGTCAGGCTGTGCTGGAGTATCAGCGGCACACAGCAGCACGAGGAGCCTGCTGGAGCCAGTGTTCTCACCATGAGCACTGCTCCTGGCTGGAGGCTTCAAGAAGTGGGGCTGAGGAATTGCTCCCTGCACCTGGAGCCATTGCTGGACCTCCCTTCCTCCAGTTTTCACAACATAACTTATTTAGCCCCTGATGGTCACTACAGCCCCAGAGTGCCTCCAGTCTTTACCTCTTTAACAAACTCCTCTGTGTTGGCAAGCATCTGGTCAGATGCAGAAATACTTCTCTGGTCAGTTTGTCTGGTGTCTGGACCAGGAAATTCTCCTCAACACACTCCAGGATTCCTTGGGATTGCTTACAGCCTGTGCCTTGGCATCCCCTGCTTCTGCACCCCACTTCTTCCCAGAGATTGAGGACAACTGGGGGCATTTTAACCACGTACAGAAGTCCCACAGGACCAGTCCAGCACTGCTTGTCACAGCCATAGAAGCCACCACCAGCAGCAGGTGACACTGCTCATCCAGCTTCCCCTTTTACATGGCCTCGCATCCCTCAGCTGCCCACAACCACAGGGCAGAGCCCAAGGGCTCTCATGGTTCCACCATGCTGAGGCAGACTGCTCTCTGTGGCAGCCAGAATCCCTGTGATTCACGTGGGAGTTGCTGCTGTTGCCACTGTCTGGAGTCCATCTCTCCCTGCGCACACTGGAGCTGATTCATCCCAATTGGCCACCAAATGTTTCAGGTCTGTCGCTTCCCTAGATTCTGTGGGAAAATCTTGGTGAGCAGCTTCCGAGGAATAACGGCTGCCAGCTACCACCAGGGGATTTATTGTTTGTGGAGAGAAATGGGAATGGAAAAAGCAGCGGGGCTGGAAGGAGCACGGCGTGCAGGGATGAGTGGCTTCAGAACCCACGTGCTGAAACCCAAGGCCGGTGTTGGGGCAGGCCGGTGGGGAGCTGCGTGCCCGGTGCCCTGTGTCCTGGCAGCGGGTGAACCGATGGCCGTTGTGCATTGCAGATGAGGCTGAAAATGGGAAAGGTGGTTAGAGATCTCAGTCGTGGATGTTGTGCTTTGTTCTCGTCGCTCTCCTGTTGCCATGGCATCGCCAAACGCTTTCAAAGAACCAGTCGGAGTGAGATATTTTGCACACAAAAGTCTCGTTGGAAATGTCAAAGAACATCTTGCAATGTAACAGCTCTGTAAAGAGCCTCGAGCGGTTTCCCGGTAGGAAGCAGATGGGTTTTGGTTGCTGGGGGATGAGGTGGCCCTGCAGAGGGTGATGCTTGAAACTGAAGCCCCACCAACTACCCCATCTCCTGGGCTGGGGCTTGGGCACGTCTGCAGTTCCTGGTGGGAGAAGATGGAGCTTCCACCCACAACCACCCCATCCAGAGGGCACAGCCAGGCTGCACGTGTGGACACCCCACCCTCTGGGACTGCTGGAAGGGGTTGCTCCCAGTTGGGAAAGGTCCTGCACTTGGACGTGGCTTAGTGGGCATGGTGGTGATGGGTTGGGGTTGGACTGGATGATCTTAGAGGTCTTGTCCAACCTCAGTGATTCTGTGTACCTCTGGGTGCACCCAACAGGGAATGAGTTCCCTGCCTCCCCCCCCCTTTTTTTTTTAACTTTGTTATTTTGAAGCCTTGTTGAATTCCTGTTGGATTTTCTAGCAGATATATATATATGTGTGTGTGTATATGTGTGTGTGTGTGTGTGTGTGTGTGTGTGTATATATATATATATATAAAATCTGTACAAACTCAAGAGGAGGTTTTGAAACATTTCAGCCACGCAGGGGGAGTGCTCCATGTAGTGCTGCAAAAAGTGAGGAAAACAGCTCCAAACTGCTTCTCTGCTGCTTAAAAGAAAGAGAACCCCCTCTTTCTCGATTGCAAAACATGGAAGCATTTCTGTTTACCTTCTCTATAAATACTTGCATGGCAAAATTTGGAGTGTCTTCTAAAAAAAAAAAAAACCAGCCCCAAAACAGTGAGCCCTTTAACGACTGAAAATCCAGAAATCTGAAGTAGGACACGTTGCCCAAAATTAAGGCTTCCACCAGAAATGGTGTGTGAAAAACAAGTCGTGCGTTTCAGAGTGTGCCTCAAGTTGCCTATGGTGTGAATGGGATCGTTGCTGGCTGTGCTTATGGGCATGGAGGCACCTGAGCGGGTCGGTGCCATCCTCCTGTACGGCAGCTCATCAGCTTTGCAGCACGCCAGAGTTTTAGCCTGACCTACTTTTGTTTGTTTGTGTCGTTTCTCACCCCACGGTGCCTTGCAAAAATAGTTTCTGCTGCTTTCGACACAATGCCCATTCTAATTGGAAAGTCTGAACCAGATGCGTGCTGCTTTCGCAGTCTCGGGAGGACTTGGGCTTCACACGGCAATGTAGAGGACATTCATTCTGCCAGCGCTGTGAGTACGCATGTCCTGAAGCCATCCCTGGGCCGAGAACCACAGCGAACCACCACCCTCGTGAGAGGAAGAAAACAGCCTTGTTTTGTAACTACGGCATGGAGTTTTTTGTTTGGGAGCCCTTGCAACCAGTGGGCTGAGATCCCATATCGTGCCTTTGGCTCCCAGAAGTCTGAAAGAGGGAGCTGTGTGTCCTCGGTGCTGCTCAGAGCCCGTTTGCTCCTCGCTGTGTCTGAATCAGAGAGTGAGGAATGCCTCAGCACCCAGATCTGGTGGTTCTTCCCCGAGCAAGCGGTCACCCCATGCCAACATCGGCAAGGTTCACACTGGAGCACGGGAGCCCTGAACCTCTCTTGCACCCAAGCCATTGAATTACACTTTCAAAGCAACCGTTCTCCAGTTTTTATTTTAATTTTTTTACGGTTTCTGTCTGCAGGCACTTCCTAGAGGAGTACATTTGGAGGGTTTCTGCTGTTGGTTTCTCTGGCGTGGCTGGTGCTACAAGCAGGGGAGCGCTGGGCTCTCTACCCGTGTCACAGGGGACCTCCTTTTGAGGGCATCTCCCTCAGCTTGGGAGGAGGCGGCAGGGAAACTCGTGGGCTTTGCACCTGCTTTGCAGGGATGGTTCTGTGGTCGTCACCTCTCCTGTACTGCTTTTCATCACGACCCAGATCATGAGGCTAATTGTGTGCAATAGGATGAAGTCATTTCTTCTGGTGTGATGTGTGTTCTCCCTCTGGGCAGCCAGCAGGAAGCCATGGGGACAACCTGCTGTCACCACTGATGGTGTGATAATGTCATGATGGGAGTGGGAAGCCGGAGGAACCAGTCCAGTCCATCCCCAGCCTTGACCACATTTATCTTTGCTCCTCGCTGTAGAACAGCAGAGGGTGGGGAAGCACTGCTGGCCCAATGGGGCGAACTCGTGTGATACTGCATCAGCTGAACTGATGGAGAGCACTGTGCTCTGCCTCTGTGCTAATTCATATCTCTTCTCCACAGGTATCTCATGAGTTTGCCATTAACTTCAACCCCACAAACCCTTTCTGTTCAGGTGAGTGCCTGCCAGGCTTTCATATGCCTTCAGTGTCTTCTGTCTTTCCTCCTGGGCTTCTCCAGTAACTTATCGCAGGAGTTTTCCAAGTTCAGTTCAGAGACAGCCTTTAGCATGGAAGCAGAGCAGCTACTACGGGTTCACTCAGTGGAAAGCAGAGAAGATCTGGGGGTGTGTAGGAGGTCCCAGGGCAAAATGCAACTGGATTGAGACAGCATAAAAATAACGCCTTCGTTCTGGGTGTCCTACCAGCCGTCTGCTAGTGAGAAACACAAGGGCTGCTTAGCAGATGGGGAATTCAGGCTTAATACTTCTGTAGTTCATTTAGCAACCGAGAGCCAATAGCAGTCATTGCTGAAGAGCTATTCTAACCATGGACAGTGAGGGCAACCTTGAGCTGCCAAGGCCATCTGTGTTGACCTCTGCTTCACCCTAGCAGAACAGGAGCTCGGTGATAAAGAAAGCCTTTTTGGGTTTCTTTGTTCTCCTGGTTTACGAGAGGGGGGGGAAAGGACAGAAAGATCTTCCTGGGCAGCTCTGTTGGACGGCAGAAGCAGAAGAGTCTCTGGTGACCTGCAGGACAAAGTATTGCTTCCAAACAGCCTGGGAGCATTCAAGGTGTTTCTGGGATGTTTCAGCTTCTGCACTGCCCCATGTCTGTCTGGTGTTTTGTTAAGCTCAGAGACCAGCTGCTTTTCTTTTTTGCTCCTCCTCTTTGCCAGATTTTGAGATTTTTGCAGAAACAAGAGGAAAGCCTTTGGTTGTGGGTGCTGTGAAGCCTCTCACCAGAGAAGGTGTGAGGATCTGCTGCAAAGTGGCTGAGGAGCAAAGCCCTGATTTTAGAACATTTGCATAGAAGTGGATGAAACTTCATGATCTGGATGAGTTTGGAGGAAAAAGATATTTTGAACTTGAGCTCCCTTGGCATTACTAGCTCATCATCCTCTACTTGATCAGACAGTGATAGGACTGGAGAGGGGGGAACAGTTTTAAATTAAAAGTGGGGAGATTTAGATGAGATGGGGAATTGTTTCACTCAGAGGGCAGTGAGGCACTGGAGCTGGCCGCCCAGAGAAGGTGTGGAACCCCATCCCACGAGGCGTTCAAGGCCAGGCTGAATGGGGCATTGAGGAAACCGGATCTAGCAGGAGGTGTCCCTGCCCATGGCAGGGTGTGACATCTTGTTGGAACGAGATGATTTTTAATGTCCCTCCCAACCTCAGTCAACCTATGATCCTGCGATCATGCTTGGAGTATTTGGTGGCTGGCTTGTGCTGTTGCACGTTGTGATTTTGGGCTTCTCTGGTTTCCCCACAGGTGTGGAGGGCATTGTCCAAGCATACTCAGCCTGCCTGCCTCACATCCGCTTCTACGGACCCACCAACTTCTCCCCCATTGTCAACCACGTGGCCCGCTTTGCGGCTCAGGCAACCCAGCAGGAGACTGCATCTGTAAGTCCTGCTTTCCTCTGACTACCGTGTGGTGTGGCCGCTGTGACCTGGGGCCTTGCTTTCATGTCAGGAGAGATGAGGCTGTGGGAGAGGCGGTGCGGAGCCAGGCTCCATCTGGGCTATATATAGGAGAAAGTTTCTTGTTTGGGTTTGGCAACTACTCCAGCAGTTTGCCACTCTGCCAGGCAGGTGGTGGGTTGCATCACCGATGGATGCTGAGCATCTCGTGGCTGCTATGGCATCACTGCTGGGCTTCCTTCCTTCCCCAGGGACATGGCATGCTCAGTAGACAAAGCTGGCTGGCGAGACCAGACTATTTAGGGGAGCTGGGGATGAAAGCTGCCTGCAAACAATTGTGGGAAGATCTCCCCATCCCTTGTGGCTGACTTGCATCTGCTGTTCCATTGCCCCATGCTGGTGAGTGGAAAGGGCTTGGAGGAGAGTTAGAACTAACCCTGCCTGTGAAGCCCAGCCGTGGGCTCTCATCTGGCTGTCGTCGCTTCACAGAGAGAACGTCAAAAAAACAATGCAGAAACTCAACAGCCAACAGAACGGCAGCTGTGGAAAATCAGAAATTACTGGGGAGAGAAATGAGATGGGGTGGGAAATGCCATGATTTGAGTGAGCCTTGGATTTATACGAGTGAGCGGAGTGTGAAACATTGCCCCCCTTATCTCAAAGAGGATCCAGCAGCCCTAGATGATAGCAAGAGTTGACCAGGTGTGGAGCAGCTCCCAGGCAAGAAGTGATAAGGCTACAACCTTCTGGCCTGGAAAACATCAAGGTCATCAGGAGTCCACAACATGCATGGCAGGATACAGGAAAACTTTGATCTCTTCTACATTTTCTTCTGAAGCATCCATCATTGGCTTCTGCTGGGTTCCATGGGGCTTTGGTCTGCCAGGGCAACTTCTGTTCGTGTGGATTCTGGCCAGGAAGGGAATGACAGTCCTGAGAAGCGCAGCCCTGTTGCTTTCCAAATAGCTTTGGGCTCCTGAGTGGTGAGGGACTGACCGTCCCTGACTGTCGTGGGGGCCATAAGGGAACTAGGCTGGTGACAATGGCACCATTGTGTGAATGGGAAACGTGAGCAGCTGCGCTGAGGTTCAGAGGGTGGCTTCAGACCTTTGGTTTATGTCACTTCAATACAAAGCAGATACCTGAAGGAAGATCCTCTTGGTTAAAGCAACATGTTGCTCATGTGGCCAAATGTGAACTTTCTCCTGGAAGAAGACCTTTCTGCTTCTCCCCCTTGGATGATGTTGAGTATCTTGTTTTTATCGCTCCTTTTCACACTGGTTGGACAAACAGTGGGCTCAGAGCCAGGACCGGCGTTCCCACATGGCCGCTCCAGCCGCTCATCAGTCCTTCAAGTTGCAGATAATTAGTCCAGCACTCTGCTTACATCCATATGTCAGAAAGCTGCTCGTTAGCATGGAAGCCCATTGCACCGGCCTGCCCATCCTCATATGCAGGAGATGGTGCCAGCACGGTGGTAGGAGGGGGATGCTTGTGCACTGCTGCTCTCCCCAGCTCCAGGCATGAAAGGATACTGTCCCATATTTGCCTTTTTTCTTTGCTTTCTTTATTAAAATAAGCCACTTCCAGCAACTGCCATTTCAAGGGGATCCCACTGCTTCCTGTCCATCCTTCCCTCCCCTTCTTGGCTCCCCCAAGAAGGCTGTGGACTGTCAGCCCTCACGTCCAACGCACACTGCTTGTTGGGGGAAAGCCTGAATCGGGTTTGATTTGTCACAAACCCAGGTGCCTCCTCAGCCTTCATTTTCTCTCCTTGTATTGGAGGGGGAGGGAGAATCCCCCATGCTGCGCGCCAAGCAGAGGCACTAATCATATGCAAATTGCACCCCTCTGTTGGCACTAATAGTTTAATCAAGGGAGATTTAAATAATACGCACCAAAGGAACAGGCTGGAGACGGCTCTGCCTTTTTTGAGAGCACAGAATGTGATGGATCAGGGGCTGAGGCTTGGATCAGCATGACGAGAGCAGGCAGCCCCGTCCCAGGTCCCTGTCCCCATCCTGGGATGGGGTGCACATACCCGTGGTGGCAATGGATGCCTGCGGAGTCCAGGCTCATCCTTCCCAGGCAGGCTGATGTTCAGTTCCCAAGGAGGTGGCTCTAAAATTGTCATCACTTGTCTGGAGCGCATCCAGCCGATGCTGCCAGGTAAGGATGCTCGCAGCTGCTCTGCTGCAGAGCCCTCGGGCTTTTCAGATGATCCCCAGCATCACCTCCCATTTCACTTCGCTTCTGAAAGATGCAGTGAGAAGCAGTGGATGAGCTCTGCTCCCTCCTTGTCTCCCGCGTGCTTTTAGTGCTTTTCTGTCACTGATTTCAGAGAACGGGAACAAAAGTAGAGAGGCCTTTCTTGTTTCATTCTTTTTGACCGTGCTCAGAGGCCAGTTCTGCACCAGTTTACTCACAGATGAAGAAGCTTGGCAGGAAGGGTGGAATGAGCTGGATTTTTGCCTGTTCTCAGCCGCTTTGAGACTCTGCTCCTTCTCCCTTACAGGTGCACGGTCAGTCCTGGCCAGCAGCGTGTGAGCACACAGCTCCTCTCTTAAACACCAAAAACAGATTGTTGGTGCCAGTTCTGGAGTCCAGATACTGCCTTCTTGTATAAATCTTCCCCCGGAACACCTTTTTCCCCCCAGCTCCATGTGTTTGCCCCGTTTCAGTGCCATGCTTCCTGGGATGTGCTCCAGGTCCTGCAGTGCTCAGGGCAGCAGCAGGTCCTGCTGCTGCAGCACAGCGGTGCCAGAAACCCACCCTCGTTTGCACTCGGAATTTATTTGAGGGAAGAGAGCACTTAGGGGAGAATTTCAAGAGACGAGATGTGGGCTGGAGGAAAAACAAGAAAATGGGCTTCAGGCTGCGCGTCTCCTCCTGCTTTTCTAGGACGTCAGCACTGGTGGTTTTCAGAGGAAATGGAAAGAATGAGGAGAGGAACAAAAGGCTTTAATGCTCCTAAGTGCTTGTTTTTCATCATTTCTCCACCACGCTCAAGATGTGTAATGCACCAAAATGGAACCATTACTTTCCCCTGAGGGAGAGGAGATGAAGGCGCTGGTTGGGGTGCTGTGTTGTGTCCATCCATCTGTCCCCATGCCCTGTCCTTCAGCTCTGTGTGCTGACGTCTGCTAGCAGCGAGCCTAGAGTTGACGTGTCCCTTGCGGCAGCTCTGACCCTCTCTTCCCCTCCCTGCAGCAATACTTCATCCTCCTCATCATCACGGATGGAGTCATCAGTGACATGGATGAGACGCGCCATGCCGTGGTGCAGGCGTCCAAGCTGCCCATGTCCATCATCATCGTGGGGGTGGGCAACGCTGACTTTGCTGCCATGGAGTTCCTGGATGGGGACAGCCGGGTGCTGCGCTCCCACACTGGCGAGGAGGCCGTGCGTGACATCGTCCAGTTTGTGCCCTTCCGGGAGTTCCGCAACGTGAGTCCGTGACCCCCAGCAGTGGGGCCTGGGGGCTGTGGTGCCATCCCCAGGAGAAGAGGTGGCGCCAGGGAGACCTCGCTGTGGCCTTCCAGTATCTAAAGGGATCCCAGGATGGATGGGGAGGGATTCTTTGTCAGGGGATGTAGAGATAGGACAAGGGGGAATGGCTTTAAACTAACGGGAGGTTTAGGTTAGATGTTAGGAAGAAATAATTTGCTGTGAGGGCTGTGAGGCCCTGGCACAGCTGCCCAGAGCTGTGGGTGCCCCGTTGCTGGATGTGCCCCAGCCCACGGGTGGGATTTTGGGGAAACCTGGAGAATGGGAGGTGTCCCTGCCCGCGGCCTGGACACGACATCTCATTGGAAGGAGGTGATCTCTGAGGTCTCGAACCATTCTGATTCTGTGTTTCTGTGATCCGACCCGCATCGTTCTATTTGTGGTTCTCATCTTAAAAGAGGGGCAACCCCAGCAAATGCCAAAACGTTTGGGAGCCGCTTAAAAGAGAGAGCACTCATCATGCTCCCATCAGCTCTACCCTCTCCCAGACAACCTGCTTCGCTCTGCCCTGAGAGGGACCTGTCCCCAAGGCAGTGACATACAGTATAACCATAGGTGAATCTGGTCCTGTGCCACTGCTGCTTTTTCTTTTTGCCTGCAGGCCCCCAAGGAGACACTGGCCAAAGCTGTGCTGGCAGAGCTGCCCCAGCAAGTCGTGCAGTACTTCAAGCACCAAAACCTGCCCCCCATCAACTCGGAGCCCGCGTAGCGCCGTGCCCGGCCCCAGCTGCATGTTCCCGAAGTCTGTTGGTCCCACTGAAAGCGCGTGTTCCACATGCTGTTCAATGAAGAATACCCTCCCTGAAACACCCAGGTTTGTACTTCTTAATTTAATTGTTAAGTTCTTAAAGCTCATCCTGGAGAAGCGCCTGGATCCACTTTATACAGCCGCCGCCTGAGGTAACACCCAAAGGCCAGGCTGAGCCCCAGTCCCACTCTGTTGAGTCACTTTTCAGTATTGAATGTACTTTGTATAATTTTAGTGGAACAGGATACAATTTTTACAAACAAAACTTGCTTTTTCCAAGCAATGAAATGCTTAATATATTATTGTTATTACCATTTGTTGAACTGGTCATGTATCTGTGCCGTATCCGTACCGCTGTCATGCTCTGTGTTCATTTTTATACTGTGTACATGTTATATTTGTTATACTCAGGTTAATAAAGAAACTCGGACATTTAAAACAAGGGGCTGCTGTCTGGTCCTGGCTGGGAGCACTGTGTGAGGGCTGGGTGCTTGGGGCAGCCCAGTGCTCCTCACCACTCCACCTATACCATGCCTGGAGCGCATGGGCACAGTGCAAGGCCTATGCCAGCCTCAACCCTGGAAGGTGGGGCCAGCTCGGGGAAATGTTTGCTTTGCAAAGCCCTCTGGAAGGGAAAAATACCTGCCCCCCCCCCCCCCCCCCCCCCCCCCCTTTTCCAAATAGGGAAGCAGTCTCTGAATGGTGGCTTGTTTAGAACTAACGCTGTATGCAGCTCCACTGGCAAGCAGGCAGTGTGCTGCTCAGCTTTCAGATCAAAGGCTGGGGCTCTGGAAAAGTTTTCTTTCCATCATGAAACCTCACGCAGAGAGAAGAAAATCTGAAATATTTCAATTCCACTATGAAATGATGGTGCTGCTGGAATCCTTTCCCAACTCCAGGGCCGTGTTCCTGCCCCAGCTGCTTCCAGTTGGGCTGATCTGCCCTCTGGCCCTTCGTACAGTATCGCAGAGCACAGTTAATACCTTTAACATCAAATCAATCTTTGTAAGGCAGTAAATGGGACTGGTAGCCAGGCTGCACAGCAGCCCGTTTACATAGGGCAGCTGCAAGAGCAGCTTGCTGGAAGGGACTCAGGCTCAAGGGCTGCTGTGAGCTAACGGAGCTCCCCAGCTGCCCTGATCTTGCTCTTCAAGAAACAAAGACAGTGGGGCTCTCCCACAGCAGAATTGTCTCCCTCTTGACCGTGCAGGGTCCAGCACAACCACCTGCAGCTCCTCTGCACCACTGTGTCTGCCCACAGCTTCCAAACCCCACTCTGCGTTTCCATTTGAATCTAACAGATGCTTGGAGGACAGCTATGCAAAATACCATTCAGGAAAGCACTCATGGCTGGGCTGTGCTGCTCTGGCTTTCCAGAGACATCGTGGATTGAGTTTCACGCCAGGCACAGACACCTCTCCACTGCAGCTATGCAAGGCTCCTGCACGTGCAACTCTGAAGTAAAGCAGGTTTAAATGAAGGCACTGGGAGATCTAGGTATCTTCCATCAGTAGAGAAGCTAGAAAAGGCAGGAGCAGCTCGGGAGCAAAAACCAGAGTGCCAGGTAGCACTTGGAGCAGTGTAAGGTCTCTTAAATTCAACAGAGCTTCGACAGCCATTTGCTCTCCTACTGCAAAAGGCAGTGGAGTTCTCCAGTCTGTGCACAGCTTGGTTTGAGTGAGCCAGGATATCCCACCCCCTCGGTACTCACACTACACCACGAGAATGAGCTGTGAGCAGAATCACCACCAGCAGTTCCTCTGCACTCATTCAGAGGGAGGGCACTGCCTCAGCCCCGTTTCGATGGTGGGTTGAGGACAGGGCTGCATAAGCAGAACCCAAATTGCTTAATGGAACGGGAACAATTATGAATGGCACAAGCCAAGATGGAAAAAAAATGCATTCAGAATGTCTTTAATCGCGTAACACTAAAACTTCTTTACAGTGTCATGGCAATCTACACTTCACCATCTGCTCGATTTTTGTTCTGCCCCCATTTCTCAAATACAGAATAAAAATGACATTTTAAAACAGAACACATGGCTGCTCCTACAAGACTTCCGTGCTTCAAGTGCATTTTTGGTTTTTGTTTTTTTTTTGCCTGTTGGTCTTGTATAAACTCCACAGATCACCAGAATTCATTCTTTCTTCCCATGAGAGTCATAAAAAGGCGCTCTCCTCTCTACCCCCCAGCCCTCATCTACAGGACGAGGTGTGCCCTCTGCTTTGGGATGGCAGCCTTCCCACCTCAAGCTCAGCAAGAATCCCAGAAATGGAAAAAAAAAAAATAGGGGAAAAAAAATAAAAATGAATTATTTTAGAAGCATCTGAATGTATTAAAGTTGAGAGGTTAGCTAGAAATATTATATTTGGGACAGAAGGATGCATCAGACATCCACCAGGGCTTTGGAAGTGAACTCTGCACTACATCACACACGGAGGGATTTTGTTATGGACCATCAAAGAAACTGTTGCTACGAAAAACAGAAGAGACGATCTTCCCAGTGGAATTGATGGTGCCTTCTCCATCCGAGCTGGACTCCGAGTCACTGCTGCCCGAGTAGGCACCGAGGCCGGGCAGGATCCCAATGCAGACCGCAGCCGACGGACAGTGGACCGCAGATCCTCCCACAGAGCTGCTCCCCAGGGGAACACAGGACGGTTTTTCTGCAAGAGAAGGACTTCAGTCAGAAGCCAGAGCGCAGCAAAGGGTTTCTTTCATCAGCCCAGGAGCTGCTGCGTGCCATTCACCTGCTACCAGCACGCCAGTGGTGGGTGACTGCAGGATTTAATCACAGCGCGAGGCGGCGTTACGTGGCACAACAGCTATTCTGACAGGAAGGATTTGCTACCTCAGGGGATTTTTCTCATCGTAGTTAAGCCCAGCTCTGTGCTGGCATTACAGATTTTTATTCTTAAGGTTGTCAGTTTGATGGGTGTCGAATAGCAAACCCACTAAATAAGAATAAATAGTTCTGTTCTATGCAATTAGTTTATTATTTTTTTTAACAATACAACAGCATAGTTGGGGAAAAGTTTCATTCCAGTGCTCTGCTAAGTCAACATCTCCCATCTTCCACAGCTAATTAATTTTTTTCCAGCGTTCTGATAGTTTACTGAACAGAAGGAGATGCAGGAAGCGCCTTGGGTTGTCATTACACAATCACAGCTCACCCTATTTGTGTCAGAAGATCTTGACAACGAGTCAATTGCAATCCTGACAGCTAAGACTGAAACGCAGCTTAGTTTTTCTTCTGGCTGCTCACAATTTTCTGAAATAAGCTGGTTTCAGGATGGACAAGATCACTTTGTAGCATGAGAAGCGAGCACAAATACACCTGGTGGAAGGGAATGAGCTGTTCTCCGTGCCTCTGGCTGACAGAAGCAGTGCTGGGCATGAAACGCAGCTAAGGAGACTCCCATTATTTACCAGGGAAAGCTAACAGCTAAGCATTACAATCAGCCGCCTCAGGAAGGAGCACAGTCTCTATCTGCAGAGATTTAAGGGCAGCTTAGACAATCATCTGTCAGGAATGGTGTAGGTGAGGGGCAGACTGATGACCAGAGCAGGTTCCTTCTGCTACAGCTGTCAATGCCCACAGTCACCACAGCACTGGGAGATAACACAGCAACCTGCGCTGCCTGGCACGATGAAGGAGCAGGAAAGCAAATCCTCCATCAGATCCTACACTCACTAAGTCAGTTGCTGTTTGGGTGAGAGGCAGACAGCTTCCAGGCAGCAGAAATCAGGACATACCTTGGTTCTTTTCTTCGTGGTCAGTATCGAGCTTCAACCTCTTCACACTGTTACCACCATCTGAACTGTGTGGGGAAAAAAAAACCAAAATGGAATTGTCTTGTTCCTCATAAACCACCACTTCATTACTGTGAAGTTCAGAGTGACTTTTTTGCCTCAAATGCTACAGCTACTCCAGCAGGGAGTGATCCAGAGCTCGCTCTGGGACTCCTGCTCAGCTGGAATACCCCCGAGACCAGCAATGAGCGTGTGAGTTTTGGTTTCCTGCCTGACAAACTTGAACAGCCACCACCCTGCAGGTCCAACATCAGTGTTCTTCCCCTTCCGGGAACTTTTTCCCCTTCTCAGAACATGAGGGACAGAAGAAAGGTGATTCTGAGCAAGGAGGTTTTACTAGTGAAAGTCCTTTGCAGGACATCTGCTCTGAAAGCAGACGTCGAGCCCCTGCTGTGTTTGGTTCTGGATAGTGTGCAACAGGAAATAAGACAGCAAGAACAGAGGACTGCTGGTGATGGCACCAACATGTCAGATAAGCTCTCTTCAAACAGATGCCATCTGCAGAGTTCAGATGTGCCACTAAGCACACACCAGCTCCTTCCCTGCTCCCCACTAGGTTATGTACCATTGGTTCCAACACAAGACATTGCTGGCTGCTTGTTAGGGTTTCTTCTTCTCTCCCCTTAAAAAACTCAGCACCCCACATACAAGGCGTTGGAAGAGCTCGCTCCAGTTTGCACAGCCAGCAATTACTATTGCACTGGGAGCCAAACATCACCCTGCAAGATAAGCTTCTAAAATAGTAATCTCTCATTATATGGGAACTGTTGAGTCACGGCCTGAACCACTGATGGAGCACCTGGGGAAAGAACCCAGTCAGCCCTGGGTGAAGGTGAAGGCAGCTCAGCTATGTGATAGGAAGGGGTGGAGCCTGGCTGCACCTCTCTCAGACCTCATTTAAGGGCTGGCTGCCTCTGGGGAAGGATCTTTTGCTGCAGATTCTTTCTCTGTGAAGTTTTTCCTGCAAGCCTGGATCTTCAGATGCAGGTGAGCACTTCTTTTGTAACGTCCTCTGTTGTGCTGGTCCTTCTGCTCATGCACTTAAAACTACTGCCTGAATTTCCAGATGTTAGGAATTGCCTTAAGCATTCCATCATTTGTCTGCAGGGATTCAGCCTGGGCCCAGGTGCTCGGTTGATCTATAACCTGGAGCACACCAGCAGTCTGTGTTTCCAAGCTGAGATCAAAACAGGCAGCAGATCACAAACTCAGCTGTCACCCGTGTAGGACAGGAAAGGTGCTGATGTACCAGTGCCAATTGGTGAGGAACACAGGAGGCTTCCTGATGCCCTCAGGATCAGATTAGTACACAAAATTCTTCTCTCTTAATACCCTCCCCAAACTGCCTCCAGCAACTACTTAAAATGATCCATTTTAAACACAGATCTCATAGGTTGTTAGGAAAATCTGCATCAAATTACAGAACTGAGGTGGATGCTGATATTTTCAGAGCTGAAAAAGAGAGAAACTCTGGAGCCCACAGCAGGGTTGCCCAAGCCTGGCAGCCTAGAATGAAGAGCCTACCCACTTGCTTTACACATGCTTATCTATTTGAGTTGCCTCATGTTTCTCCAACAGTTGGTGAGAGCCCATAGAAACAAGGCTGGTCTTTTCCTGTACCTCCCCCCTTTTTTTTCTTCAGGGCTAAGGTTTGCACCTCGTTCTCTGGAGGCAGTTTTGGCCTGCTTCCCTTTATACTGTTAAACAGGTTCCATTCCTCATGCATTTATAGAAGTGTGAAACTAACCTTCTGTGTTTCACAGCTCCTGCCAACAGCTTTGCCTGAGAGAATTTGTTCTTGTTTTCCACTGACTTCATGGGCAATTTCTTCTCAGTTTCCTTCTTTGGGTCCATACCCACTCCCACTTTAGTGAGAGTGCTGTGAATTAAGGGTTAAGGATCAACGAGGCAGGAGAGGAGAGGACAGGCTCTTCCTCCCTGACATACTTAGCTCTGACAGCAGCAACTGAAGCTCATTCACGTTATGTGAATAAGTTTCCACTAAAGGAAACTTATTTGTGATGACACCTATGTGGCACCTTCAGCCAGGACAGAAGAGGCCTCTTTGTGAGGTACCAGTAAAGGCATAAAGGCTTCTGCAAACCTTGATGTTGCATGTGGCAAAGGAGAGTTCTCCAAATTCAAAAGGAGATCAGCTTATAACCTGCAATCTGCCTTTCTACAAATTCCTTCTCTGACTGCCATTTCCAATGACCGCTCAGTGTAACCACGAGCCCTGAGTTTCAGGAGTGTCCCAGCTACTGCATACAAATATCCAACAGTGAATTTCATGTTCCTATTTAAGGTCACAGTTTCCATCCCAGCACCCTGTGGAGTGACCCAAAGTCTCCGATCCCCTTCACGTCAGGACGTTCAGAAGCCCCTGCTAACTGGATTTTCCCAAGGATGCAGCAACAGCCCTGACTGCTCCCTGCCTCAACTCAACTTCCAACCACCACCGTTGCTGTGCTTCTAAGATGGCACAGCAGTGCCATCCTGTGGCTAACGGGAGCAATCCCGAAGCTCACCCTGCCAACAACGGTTTGATGTTGCACCATCCTGCAACAGCAACGCCTTCTCCTTGGGATTTCTGCATTCACACAGCGCTGAAGACAAAAGGATGCTGCTTTCAAGCATTTCTTGGAACTGGCTTAAGAAAAAAATCTTTAAATCTAGTTAGTCCAATGCTGAAGAGGCAGGGTAAGAAGCCAAAAAACCCAGCTATTCGTGTAAGAGGAAATAAAGCTCCTATGCATCCATGCATATGAATTTCTCACTCTTGAGTGCATTCAAATATTCCAGCACATTTATCTTCAGTTTGTATAGTGTCATGATTTCTTTTAACTACAGGAAAAAGAAGGAAAACAAAGAAAGAAACAAAGCTCTGTACTTCAATATTGATGCAGGCTTTCACCACGGAACAACATCCCTTAAACTGGATGTTTTACCACGACTGGTTGACAATCCTCTTTCTAGCCTGGAGGAACTCCTGCACAGTGCCTACAGACCACCCAGCTCATCCAGCCAAGACCACTTGGAAAGAATGCCTCCAAAAATGGTTAAATCTGCGGGTCATTTGGCAAGTTGCTGCAGGGTTCCTTGCGACATTACCCAGTGTGTTAGCAGCAAGTCCTACAGCTAATTTACATCAGGACTTCAGATACAAAACTGGCTGATTCTAAGACCAAGACTCGATGTGGACACCTGGAACAGATCCTGCTGGGTAAATTGAGGGATCTGTGCATTATGTGGCTAATCCAAGACAACACAAGGTTCATTCTGAGCTGGTATGGTTCACCCCTGCACGTATGTGACCTCACCAGGGTTGTCAGCTGCTTGCACAGCACGATGCTGCACATCCCTGCATCAGCCAGACCTGCGAGCGGCCAGCACAGAACCTAAATATATCCCATAATTAGATCCAACAAATCAAGGAAATATTCCAGATCCATCAGCCAACTTCAGCTCAGTTCTGACGTAAAGTTATTAGAAAATGCATCAGTGCTGCCTCTTCATAAATGAATTAGTCAGAGCACTTGGATGCTCTTCACAAGAGATCTGGATGTTCTGAGTTATAAATCCTTAACTAACACAAGGTAATGCAGCTCTTTGTAACGTTTGCTGAATATTTTTGGTCATCACCTCATAAATAAGAGCTGCTCGCTCCTTTTTCTGCTTTCAGACTCTTTCATTTATAGTAAAGCATCCTTGAGGACTTGCATTCTGTTCACTTATTACTTTAAGCAGTGGCTTTCATTAGGAGGCAAAGCAACTATTGCGTTCTGCACAAGTGACGTAACCCTCACACGACATTCAGTTCAGAACAGACAGCAATCCTAAAATCATCCCACATCTCCCCTTTCTGATGCAGACTAAAGACAAAAAGCATCCTATGCTGCCCTGCAGTACAGCTTTGTGAAGGGCTGGTGGCCTGGATCAAATATTCTAGTAGGAGATCCAAGCTACAATAACAGTAAAAGCATCATCACATGTGTTCTTAAAGCAGTATTAGAACAAGGATGTGAACAACAGACTAAAACCACAGACCAGACTCCAAGCCTCCAGTATAAGAACGCCAGCCCTATAAGCAAAGGATATTCTGTATTCATTGAGTTCTTTCATCTCCTCTTCTCTTCGCTGCTTTTCTAGCAGCTCTTGCTGCCGAGAAACCTCGTCAAGGAAGTTTGTCTCATCTTCATCTAAGCCTCTTACCATATTTTCTGGAAAAAAGAAGAATGCACAGAGATAAGCTCAGGATTTGGGGAGCAGCCGTGAGCTTCCAGCACCTCACCCTTCTCTTTGGGTGATTTTAACTGCTGATTTCCAGCTGCCTCGTGAAATGCAGGGAGCCATCCACATCCTGCAGGTGACGACCCTGAATGCTGCTGAGGTAGAATATTTTGCACGGTGTCACTGGGAAGGCAGTGAGTGGAGTCCTGGGTGACCAGCTCTTATCTTCCAGCAGTTACAGCACCTTGTCAAGTAACGGGAACAAAGCAAAGCCCTCAGAGGACAAACTATCTGCTTTGTTCTGTAATTAAGGAGTAGAAATATTTTCTGGTTAATGACACTGGATGCAAAACAAGCCCGAACTCTTAAACGCTTGAGCTCAAAACCTACACCAGACTAACAGCTCAAGCACACTGTTACCACAGAGGTGAGCAAGGCTTGTAAGCCTGCGTGAGTTCAGTGGGAAGATCTCCTTTCTGTTCTACAAGTGGTCAGCATCTCTCCATCCAAGTTACTGATTTAAAAAGGTCTTCAAAAGTACTTGTCAGAGAAACCAAGTTTGCAGTGTCAGCCTGAGAAATCTGAACCCAAACACCACCTTTAGCATTAGTTTAATTCCATAAGAGGATTTTTAGGCCTTTACATGAGGCAGACGTTGTTTGTTTTCAATCTTCACCTCATAGTCAAGTCCCATTCAGTCTAATGGCAAGCTCAGCAATCCATTTATGCTGATGATGGGCAGCCTGCCATCCCCAAGTTCTGTTCCATGGCCAACATGAGAAATTCTAGACAGAATCCCACTATGCAAGTGGAGCTTAAAGAATGCAAGAGTTCCAGGGTAGGACTTCAAGCTAAAGAACCAAAATCAGCAAGAAGCTGCCTTAAAATGGAGTCCCACAGCATCACCCTCACTTCTCTTTAAATAGAGCCAGCAGGTCCCATTTTGACTGTTAATTTCTACAAGTGATACAAAGCAAAGGATTCTTCTATAAAACCAGGAGTTGCAACATTGATAGAAACCAGGTTTTCACCTCATTAATATCTACTTTTTGAAGGCTCAGCTCCTCCACGTTCACTTCACCCAAGTGCTGATCTTGAGCCTCAAACTGCTCTGTGAAGTTTGAGTCACCTAATTATGGTTAGGGAATTGCAATGCATGTGCAGCACTGCCTTGATGCAGATAATTGCCATCTGCAGGATTCTCTACACCCTTTGAATACCCTTCTCAGCTCCCTGCTTCTCTCTCAGACAGGTCAGACCTGCAGGTACCACGCAGCTGCTGCAGTTTGCTGAGTTCTGTTGGAAGTAACAGAGGTTGGTGCTTACTGAATTTAAACTGCTCCTCAAACTCCTGCTGCTTCTTTTCTCTCTGCTCCTGAAGCCTTTCATACAATGAGCGTGGGTCATAAGCCTCCTCTGGGCACTCTGGAAGGAAGGAATAATTAAGGAAATGAGACAACGTTAGAAATATGAAGTCACCAACAGTTTGTACTTTCTTCAAGGGAAAACCTTTTGGAGCTTGCAGAATACAGGCTACTTCTTTTTGGTTTTGTTTTCTTTGAAATATCCCTGGATCTCTTCCCTATAGTTACTAAAATCTATCCCATACCTTCTGGATCTTCAGGTTTTCGGACCTTTTCCCATTCTTCTTGCCTTCTCTTTCGCCGCTCCTCTAGCTCAGCTTCAGAAACAAACCTCTTGTTTATCACGAGGTCAGCAGAGCCATCTCCCCCATCCATGGTGGAACTGACCTAAAAACACAACATGACAGACACGGGGCACCCGCTTTCACTTGTCAGTGCATGAGATGTTATTACGTGCTCTGAGAAACACAGAGCCAGGCCTGCTTAGGCTGCACGAGGGGAGCGAGCAGGGGCTGGAGCGCAAGGTGAAGTCGTGCAGAGGTTTGTGGTGTTCAACAGTTGCTGGAAAGAAGGAATTCCCCTGCAGGATGAAAAGGGGCTGTGGTTAAAGGTCTGGAGCAGCCCTATGACCGAAGGCAGCCCCTTCACACAGCACACCCTCTGCTTCCAGCTGGCGATTCCCAAGGAGTGCTCGCATTTCTGCCTCAATCCTAGGCCTGGGGTTGCGATGCTCTGAGGAGCAGCCTAAGAAGGAAAGTCGATTTGGGCGGCTGTCACCCCAAAGCACAGCACTGATAAGTTCCCTGCGTGAGCCAGATGGCTCCTGCCAGCTCCACGCTGCAGAATGGTTAATGGTTAATTGGTTAATGCCAATTGTTGGTCCATTTAGGACCGCCCCCCAGCCTGCCTTCCAGCACTGGAAGAGAAGCCTGTTATTCTAGCAGTGAGGGAGGGATGCAGTAACTAATAACAGAAGGAACTGGTCTGTCGTTCTTCTTCCACACAATGAAGCCCTGCTGCAGAAAGCAGAGCCCTGATGTTCTCATAGGAATATAGCTTTGGTGGGCTATTGTCTGTAGGACAAAATGACTAATTGAGACCTCAGAAGAAATGCAGGTTAAAGCACCACCATACGAGTATTTGTTAAAAGTATGATGTGTTTTTAAAATGAGTTCAACTCCCAGAAATCACAGAATATCCGCTCTTATGTGTCATTTCCCACGGTGGTTTGAGCTGAAAACCTATAGGGAAAATACAAATTGTATCTCCCTCCTGGACACAGGTCTGAACAATGAGGCCATTCTTCTTAACCAAGTGCTGCATTACTGAGATGAGCTGTTTCCCCACTTGTGCCAGCTCAATCTGTTTAGAGAGGAAACAAAACGTTCTGATACAACGATGACAACGTCAGAAAAACAAACTGAAGAGGCTGATGAGGCAGGAGCACAGCGCTGTCTTAAGACTAAAGTCACCAACCATCTGCCTGCTGGTTCAGCCAATGCTTTAAACCACTTGGAAGAGATTAGGGTGTAACTGTGATTGGATACTCAGCTATTTCTTCTCCAAAAGAGAGGTGAGGCATTGAAACAGCTGCCCAGAGAGGTGGTGGAGTCGCTCACTGCCCCAGGAGGCGTGCAAGAAAGGAGAATGTGGCACTGGGTGGGTCTAGAGCAGTTGCAGATGAGAGATGGTTGGACTGGATGATCTCAGTGGTCATCCCAGCCTAAAGGATTCTGTCATCTTTTCAATACAACCCAGGGAAGCTGATGGAACGTTTCTGAAACAGCAGCATCAAAGACATCCTGGGGCACGAAGCCACGGGGGGATTGCATCGCAGCCCAGCACTACGGTACCTTAAAACCTTGGAATTTGGCTCATCTCACCTTTGCCTTCCCTGACGTCCAACACACACACACCCCAGACACAACGGATGTTTTTACACCGTCCTGCGTTCATCTCGCCCGCTGACGGCGCTCCGGCCAGCAGGGGACACGCAGCACCGTAACGACCCCAGCTGCAAACCGCGCTCTCTTCCGTGCTATTGCACGGTCACAAAACCGGGACTAAAACCCCGAACCTCGCGGCCCAGGGCCTCACCTGGGCTGGGCCAGATGCGAGCGCAGACCTCGCCTCGCTGTTGTGAGCAGCGGCCTCTGGAGCAGCCGGTCCCGCAGAGGCTCGGGCCCGCTCCCGGCCCGCGCCACGGAGCCCCGAGTTCACGGCTAACGGGATCGCGGAGGCTCGGCTCGCCCGCCGGGCCCGGCCCGCCCTCGCTCGACGAAGCCCCGGCCGCCCCCTCCGGACGTACCGCGCGGCGGGCCGCTCACACAGAGAGGTGCGGCCCGGCACCGAGCGCCGCCATCGAGCCCCTCCCGCCGGCCTGCTCGTCGCCGCGCCTCGCCCCGCCCCTTCCGCCCGCGCCAGCCAACCGCGTGAGCTCTTCCTGCGGCCGCGCTTCCGCCCGGCCCTCGGCCAATCACCGCTTCTGCATAGGGAGGAAGCGCGGAGCCGGGAGAGGCGACGTCAGGGAGGGAGGGACGAGCGCCGCGCTGCGATTGGACGAGGCGGAGGGGCGGGGGCGGGGCGAGTCGCTAGGGAGACGGCGGGGGGCGGGGCCCGAGGAGGCGGGGCGGGGCCGGGCGGTGCGCGGGGCCTCCATCTTAGCGCACAAAGGAGCGGCGGCGCCTCGGCGGGGGTCGTGCGGCGCGTTCGGTGCGTGCGGGGTCCGGGCGGGCGGGTTGGCGGGGATGGAGGTGAGCTGGGTTGCGCGGGGCCCGGCGGGAGGGCGCGGTACTCGGTGCCACGCTGCCGGCGGGGCGGTGCTGCGGGCTGAGGCGCGGGGCTGGAGCTCGGAGGGCGGCTGAGGAGCGGTGCGAAGCGCTGTGCTGCGGTTCCATTGACAGGGGGACGGAGCTGGGCTTGTTCGGCCTGGAGAAAAGAAGGCTGTGGGGTGACCTCAGTGCAGCCTTCAGTACCTAAAGGGAGCCTACAGACAGGAGGGGAGGCAACTGTTTAAAAGGGCAGATAACAGCAGGACAAGGGGCAATGGTTTGAAGTTGAGGGGGGGGAGATTGAGGTTGGGTGTTAGGAAAGGAAGTTCTGCGCTGTGAGAGTGGTGAGGTGCTGGAACAGCTGCCCAGAGAGGCTGTGATGCCCCGTCCATCCCTGGAGGTGTTCAAGGCCAGGTTGGATGGGGCCCTGGGCAGCCTGGTGTAGCATTAAGTGTGGAGGTTGGTGGCCTCCATGCAGCAGGGGGTTGGAGCTTTGTGATTCTTGAGGTTGCTTCCAGCTCGGGCCATTCTGTGATTCTCCCTTTCGCTCACCTCCACTCCCTCGCTGCCGGAGCTGCACTGAGCAGGCTGTGTTCCTCCAGCTGTGTGTGTGTGTTACACAGCTGGGTTAATGGCAGCATCTCATCATCTGCTCTACTGATGTTCCTGCTAATCCTGCAGTTCTCAATGCCTGCTTCCCATTGCTTGGATGGACAGGATGTATTTAGTGCAGGATTTGCAGCTCTTGTAGGTGCTCTTGTTTATTGTTTGCTGGCTCAGTCTGTTATTCACCTGCTCTTTTAGGCTGTTAGTTTCTCTCGTGCAGCTGTCCCGCATGCTGCCCATCTCTTCAGGTACAGTACCAGTGAGTGCTTTGGGTTGCACTGAGTCCCTGCTTTTTGTCAAAGAGTTTTGCTTTCTTTTTGGCTGCCTTTGGCCATACAGAGCGAAGATCTTTGTTTCTTTTTTTGCAGCCTTTCCGTACCTAAAGGGAGCCTATAAACAGGAGGGAGTCAACTCTTTATGAGGGTAGATAACAGCAGGACAAGAGGAAATGGTTTGAAGTTGAAGGAGGGGAGATTGAGGTTGAATGTCAGGGGGAAGTTCTGTACTATGAGAGTGGTGAGGTGCTGGAACAGCTGCCCAGAGAGGCTGTGATGCCCCGTCCATCCCTGGAGGTGTTCAAGGCCAGGTTGGATGGGGCCCTGGGCAGCCTGGTGTAGCATTAAGTGTGGAGGTTGGTGGCCCTGCATGTGGCAGGGGGGTTGGAGCTTCATGATCCTTGGGGTTCCTACCAACCTGAGCCGTTCAGCACTCTGGCGTCCTACCCTCTGCCGTCCTAATTCATTGGCTCTTTATCTCAGCATTGTTATGTTCTGCGCTCCTCTGGAAGTTTGCTTTTGCTTTTAGAATGAGTGTAATGTAACTCAGTGATTTAAGCAACCCATTAGTGATGAGCATGGTGAGTTGTCCTGGGGCACCTACCCTTCACACTTGAAGTTTATTGTCACACCGTATCTCCTATGGCTGATAATGCCTTGTGTTACAGAACATCCCCAAATCTTGTCAAGTTCTGTAGATGTTTGCTGATGCTTTGTGCCAGGTCTTTGTGTGTGCTGCTAGCTTTTCTTTGCACAGAGGAGCGAGTTAAAATGCCATCACCGTGCTGTAAATTGAAGGCAGGTTACTGTGTTGACATTTGTCTTATTCTGCTCCATTGGCACTGTGTTGCGTTCAGCATTTTAAACTGTTTGGGTTTTGCTTTGTCTCCTGAATGCTGCTTGCTCAGTGAGCTTTGAATTCATTCCTTGTTTCAGGCCAGCAAAGGCTGATACGGCGCCCTGAGCTCCACTGTCTTCCCAGCATGTCATGAGGATTCAGGGAGGTGATTGTCCCTCTCTACTCGGCTCTTGTGAGGCCCCGTCTGGAGTACTGTGTCCAGGTGTGGAGCCCTCAGTACAAGAAAGACAGAGAGATTTTGGAAAGGGTCCAGAGGAGGGCGTCTAAGATGATCAGGGGGCTGGAGCACCTCCCCTATGAGGACAGGCTGAGGGAGTTGGGCTTGTTCAACCTGGAGAAGAGAAGGCTGCGGGGCGACCTCATTGCAGCCTATCAATACCTGAAGGGAACCTACACCCAGGAGGGGAGTAAACTCTTCAAAAGGGCTGACAATAGCAGGACTAGGGGAAATGGATCCAAGTTGAAGGAGGGAAGATTTAGGTTGGATGTTAGGGGGAAGTTCTTTACAAGGAGAGTGGTTGGGCCCTGGAACGGGCTGCCCAGGGAGGTTGTGGATGCCCCGTCCTTGGACGTGTTCAAGGCCAGGTTGGACGGGGTCCTGGGCAACCTGATCTAAATGTGGATGTTTGGTGGCCCTGCTAGGCAGGGGGGTTGGAACTACATGATCCTTGGGGTCCCTTCCAACCCGGGTGATTCTGTGATTCTGTGATTCTGTTGTGTCACTCATTGCCTTGCTTTTCCCTGGGTCCTGACGATGTGCTTCGTTTTCCCTTCCTGCTCTGTGTGCACTGACTAAAGTTGGTGTGTCGCAGCCACAGCCGTGCCAGCACGATCTTTATTTCCTCTTCTATTCCTTGTTATGTCCTTGAGGTCTGGTACAAATTGAGTCCCATATGACTCATGGTGTGACTGACCGGTGCGGTTATCTGCTGCCATCATCAGCCACTGGTGTGGCCAAATTGTGCTTTAGAAGTTTTCCCAGCTTTGCCATGGGAACTCTGTGTACTCAGTGGGTTATTTTGGCCATTCAGGTCTCTTTTGTTCTGGGGTGAGGTGCTGCTCCGTGCTTACTAAGATATGTTTGTTAATGGGCATTCAGTGTGCCACCAGGATCAGTAACAAGGCATCTGTCCTCCTGAAACACCTTTCCTCTAGGAGCTGTAGTTATAAGCATGCAGAACATTTGCAGCTGCAGGTTCTCTCCTTCATAAGTCTTCATTGGTGTAGAAAGCGCTGCTCTTCTGCTTTGGGTTTGTGACTGCTGTTCTGCTAGACAGAAGGAGAAACAAGGCTGGGGGTGTTTGAGGTGAAGTATTTGTGTGGCTTTTTGGACTGCTCGCTTTGTAGAATCACTGGGAGTCGTTCAGGTTGGAAAAGATCACCAAGATCACCCGGTGCAACCATCAACCAGCCCGTGGTGTCCACAAACTGGTGGGAATATAGCTGGAATCGTAGGTTAGATGTGTATCAGAAGGCTGTGCCACTTGTGTGCATGTGTGCCATCTTCCTGCAGACCTTTTTTGCTCTCCTTAGAGCATCTCCCCCCGATGCATTTGATGAAATAGTGCTGTTGCTAATTGCATTTGGATAAACTTCAGCTCTCCTGAAACTCCTCAAGAATTAACTCAAGAGAAGCAGCAGATGTCTGTGGCTACTCATACAGGTTTATGAAAGCTTCTTAAGTTGCTCTTGAGCTTTCTGCCTTTTTTCCCCCCCCCCCCATGTGCAGCCTTAATGAAATAGAGGAGACTCGCATTTCTGCTTAAACCCCTTTCAGGCTGCCTCATGCAACACGTAGCTGGTTCTCTTCCCAACCCACTGCTGCCTTTTGAGGGTTGTCTTTGCCAGGCAGTTTGTCCCCTTCCTCTTCTTGGCTCTTAAACCCACTAGCCAGCTTCCTTTGGGTTTCCTCATACCAGCAGAGGCTTTAAAATCCTACCTCTCCATATGTTTTGTTAGGAGGGGAAAGGCTGCCCAACAGGGCTGCTTAGAGATTGGCCCCGTTCTCTGATGATGCTGCAGGAAGCAGAAGTTTCTCTGTCCTGCTGCCCCCACGCCGCTGATACATGCTGTTTGTGATGATAACCAGTGTCATCAGGAGACAGATCTGGTGAGGCTGAGATTAGGAGGCTGCAGACACCGCCTGCTCTGTGTTCTGCTCCTGGAGGCAGTTGTCAGCCGACAAGTGGAAGTTCCCAATGGAGGTATTGCTGAATTTTGCAGTGATGTTATCAGAATCTTTCACGCGTCCCAAACTGCAGTGTAGTTTATGCATTCCTAATGCCTTAGTCACAGGCAGAGCCACCAACCTTCATCTCTAATGCTACACCAGGCTGCCCAGGGTCCCGTCCAACCTGGCCTTGAACACCTCTAGGGATGGACAGGGCATCCACAGCCTCTCTGGGCAGCTCTTCCAGCACCTCACCTCCATCACGAACCTTTCTGACATGAACCATTAAATTTACTAGAAAAAGAACTTCAAAATGCATTGGCATTTTTGTTTCTCCACAACTCCGTGCCCTCTGCCAGTACCTGGAATATCCATGCTGTCCTCTAGCTCTGTCTGTCCTGGAATTTCTTGCTGGCTTTTATTTATCAAGGACTTCTTTTCCACCCCACCACCCCCGAAAAGTTTAGCAAATGCCCTGTAGTTGAGTTGTGAAGCTTCAAAGGAAGATTAACTGAAATCAACTGGAACCTCTGAACGAATGCCCGTGCCCTAACTCAATATTCTGGTATAGCTGATCCAGTGTATGTATTATAGCTTATAAGGGTGGGCTTTTGGGTGTTCTCAGCCTGTAGCACTGCTTGGCATTATTATTAAGGGCTTTATTATTCTTGCTACTATTATTATTAAGGGCCTTATCTTCCTGCTGTTTCAAACCCCTGGGGAGAAAACCTGGAAGTCACATTCCCTGTTATGGATGCTGGTGCTGAAGGGGCTGGTTAGACATTCAAAGCGTTAAAGGCCACCGTACAAAGGATATTTCCATCTAAATGACCTCTGAGACGCAGCAGGTAATTACTTCAGAGTGCTGCAGAGGAGCAGCCTGGTGCTGGAGCTGCTCTTCCTGACCCCAGCAGGGTGAGGCAGGGTTTTCTTCCTTGCCACAGGGTTGCTTTGGAGACAGCGGGCTATAAAACGTGGCTTACAGGAGGCCAGCAGAAAAGGAAACCGCTGTGGTGTTAGGGTTTGCTGCTTCTTCCTGCTTTGTTGCTCCCACAACAGAAGAGCAGATCCTTCAGGAGCGTTGTGCTTCCAACAGAACTGGAATTGGAGGCTTGAAGCCCAGCGCTGAGGAGCGCTTGGGTAAGAGCTAGGAAGTTTGAGACTCATGCAAGACTCCAGGTCAGTCTGCTTTTGGTTTAGGATGCTTTTGCTATGACTAGTAAGAGACCAAATGACTGCAGCAGTGGCTTTGATTGCAAATAGTGGCACGCTGCGTGCCAGTAAATGCTGTTTCCCATGGTGTGAACCCTGCAGGATATTTTTAGAAGAAAACAAAATAATTGCATGGGGGTTTTGCTTCGCATTCTGCAAGATGCTGTTCAGTTACCACATGCGGAAGCATAGGCAGGGAGTTGACTGAGGTCTGCAGTGTACTTCTGCATTTGGTTGGTTGCTGTGTGGGCACCAAGCAGCTCCTGCTCTTCAGTTGCACAAACTGCTCAGCTGCAGGGTTTACCTCTGACCTCGGTGGATCTGCAGTCGTAGCATCATGGAGGTTGGAAGGACTGCTAAGATCATCAAGTCCAACCAGCAGCCCATGACTGGGAGCTCTTTAGCTGCATCCCTCACTGCCACATCTGCTCTTTTCTTAAATACCTCCAGGGATGCTCAATTTGCTGGCAGTTCTTGTTACTTCTTCACTTTCCCTGCTCATCCTAAATCTGAGGTCTTCTCTGTGCTGCAGCAGCCTCTGTTTGCAAACACAAGGCGTACATCTTAGCTCTAAGCTGATGAACTTGTAACTTGAACTCTGCTTTTGGCTGGCCTCACAAGTATTTCAGTGCCTTCATTTTTAGGACCATCATTTCTGGGGGGGCAGGAAAGATGCTGCGGAAGTATTTCTAATCATTTTCCTCCTTAATAGGAAATTGCTGCCTAGAACTTAGTTTTGCACTTGGAAAGTTGCATCATTTCCTGACCAAACTGCTACATCATGCTCCTCTAAGAGGAGAATGTGCTGCTTTCACTCTTGTGGCAGGAGCTGGAGAAGCTCTTGTAGCAGCTGAAACCCTCTTTAGTCATTTATGTGTATGAGAAGGTTCTTGTTTTCTTGGCAGCATGCTCCATTTCATGGGCAGGAGAGGCTTTTTTCCATCGTGAGGCAGTGTTATGGTTGGCTACATCAAAATATTTCAGAGGATGAATCACCAATTCTTAGCAAACAAGACCAAGGCCACCTCCATTGGCCGTTTCTGCATTGGTGAGCTCCATCAGATGACGTCCTCATGTTGGCTGCCCATCTGCACCTCTGGGCACGTGGAAATCACTCAAGTAACATGCAATTCAATGGCTGATGTTTGTGTTTTGTTGTTTCTTTCCAAGAAACAACAAGGAATATTCCTGTTATGGTATGATTTGGGACTTGTTGTGTTGTGAGAGGGCTGGGCTGCTTGGCTAACAGCTGGTCGCGGTGTCAGGATGGGACATGGCTTGGCTTCAGCAGCAGCTGCAGAGACTCTTAGCAGCATAACTACTGAAAAAAAGGGTATAAATGGCTTGGGGGAGATTAATTCTCTTAGAGCCAGTTTGTTTAGCTGCCTCAGGAGGTTTTGCTGCTGACACAGGGGCAGGTAATGCTACAACAGGGCCCATTTATCTGCTGTTGTGTGCTTGTGCCCCTCTTTGAGTGTCCACTACCAGATAAGAGGGTCTGCTTATCCTGCCTCAGTACTGCTGGTGTGATGATCCCTGCAAACTCCCTTCTTGTAGGCAAACCCTTTCAAAAGAAGAACAGTTACCTTTCATTCTCATAATATTTTCAAGTAGACCACTAAGTGGCTGTGCATCCAGTTTGTGCTGACAGCAGATATTTCCTAAGGCTTGAAGTTAAATTTCCAGTCTCACCAAGTTTCTGTGCCTATATGCAGAGGATTTTACCTCTTAGTGGGGAAAAAAAACACAACCCAATATGTTTCATCCATCTCGAAGATGCATCCTGTATTCTCCTGATGCATTCTAGTTTTCTCCTGCCTTGGCATCCCTTCTGTCTCCTTGTGCTGGTGACACCTGTATCTCCTCTGTGCACGTCTGTTCCAGTTGTGCAGGGTTTTGGCCTCTGTTTCACTGGTGAGGTGGCTGCCAGCAGCCAGATGCTGAGCTCACATTCGTTACAATGTTGTAAACCTTTCCTTAATCTTGCCAGCTCAAACGCATCACTGTTTCAAAAGAGGTGGTTTTGTTGGTTGGTTTGTTTTTAGTTGCACTTCAGAACCTCTCTTCCTGTGTTTGGACCTTGTTCAAATGAGGCTGGTTTGCCAGGCAGATCTGTAGCAACCTCTTCCACCAGCTTCTGTGCCAAAATATTTAATCTTTCAATTTTTTGAAGCTTGGAAGCAAGTTCCTTGTGTGTTACTTAGCCTGGTGTACAAGCAGATGCTGTCAGACTCAGCTATTTACTAAATAAGGGGAGTTTATCCTGTCACTGCACAAAATACCCTGAATTGGAAGGGATGCACAAGAATCACGGAGTCCAATCCCTAAGAAACGTCTGCTGCTGTTCCTTTTGCAAGCAGTAATTTGAGGGTGACTTGGTGGCATTGCAGAGGGGAGGGCAGATGCTTCGCTCTGGGGGCAGTTCCCAAATGAATTGTTCTTTTTTTCCTCTCTGTTTTCAGAGACTCTTTGGCGTATCTTGTAAAAGTGATTGGCTCTGCTGATTTACTGCCCACTTTATCATGTGCTGATAAAGACACGGTGCTGCTTCTCCCAGTACAAATGCATCTGCAACCTGCAGAAATACAGTCCACTTCTGCTGCAGAGTTCTGTGAGCAAGCCCAGCTCTTCCTCAACCAAACACACCTAAGGGTGAGTTGATCATAATTGCTTGTTTTCAGTATCTCAGTGCTGTGCTACTAGAATGCCCTAAAATGATCTGGATACATGCTTATTTTTCCCCTAGGATCACACACGTTTTGCATTTGATGTAACTGGTTCTCTCTTTAAATGTTATTTGAGGTTTTTGGCTTATATCAGGTCTTCACGGTGTTCTTTCTAAGTCATGTGAAGCAGTCTGGCTGTGGTCTTGCACAGTTTCACTGAAGGTCCCTGCATCTCTGGCACTCTTGCATCTGCTGTCTCCTTGCTGACTGAGCAGCTGGCTCAGATGGGGAACTACTGAGCCTGCAGTCCCGTGTCTTGCTGTGCTCAAACAGCTTGGAGAGCAGGGCAAACATGCTGTGCTACTGCAAACATTGTCATGATCTGCTGGTTATGAGTTTCTTGAAACAAAGCTCAAGCTCTTGTATTTATTGCCTTTAGTGTGCCACCATGGGCTTTGTTTTCCTAACCCACCTTCAGTTACCTTAATACCAAGCACTACTGAAGGAAGATAACATACTTAGGACAAAGAAGAGAGCTTGTCTGTAGTGATTTCTTACTGATGGCTGTCCATTCAAATCATGGGATCATAGAATGGCCTGGATTGAAAAGGACCACAATGACCATCCCATTCCAACCCCCTGCTGTGTGCAGGGTTGCCAACCTTGGTGTTACATCATCAAGCATAGCATCGCCTTGATGCCATGCTTGCTCCTATGACTGGTGGCTGGCTTCCCAAATCATGTTGCTGTGATTTCTGTCCCAAATAACAGTCAGCCATTGCACAACTGCCAGTTGGCTGAGATGTCAGGGAACCTTTTGTATTTAAAAGGTGGTAACTGCCTTCCATTTCCTTCTAATGTCCTCTAATTTAGGATTATTTAATAATTGTAAAACAGTAATAATCTGGTATTCATCATTCTCACTTAAATTCTTTGAAGACCAACTGCACGCTATGCTTTTGAGTCGTTCATTTATCGTGGCATGCTTGAAGTGTGTAAGTAGCAAAACGATGTCTTTAGCAGGGCTTTATTTTACCCGAGGCTTTATATAAGGCTATGCAGGCACACACCTCATGGCTTGCAAACATAACTCCTGATCAGGCAGGGTTTTGAATCCTATTGCTCTTGCTAACATTCCTGATACAGGGGTGTGTAGTGCATGTCCTACAACCCCAGTTACTACTGGGCCTGTAGTTGATCCAGATCCTTCAAATAAAGAACAAAAGAGTGACTGAATTGGTCTCCCTTCTTCAAAAGGGAAGGGCTGGTTGATGCTAGAAGCAAAGAATCATAGAATGGCCTGGGTTGAAAAGGACCACAATGATCATCTCGTTTCAACCCCCCTGCTGTGTTCAGGGTAGCCAGGCACCAGCCCAGCCTGCCCAGAGGCACATCCAACCTCCAGGGATGGGGCATCATCCACAGAAAACACCCCTTTCAAAATCTATTTGATTTTCTCACCTTAAAATGGGGTTTGTGAAAATGTTTCTTTCTGCTTCTTTGGGTTAGAATCCAGTTGAAGCAGACGTGTTCTGACAAGATGCATTTGCACACAGATGGACTGAACGCTAGGTTCGATCCACTTGTTGCTGCAATAGGCCACAACTGTAGGACTGGTTCTTGGGAAATTGGGCTAACTTGTAGAATCTCAAAATTAGTTTGAGTATTCCTGGTGTGAATAGTGCAGCCTTCAGTTTGATTGCCCAAGCAGTGTGTCTCTATGGGCAGTAAAGAGAACATGAAACTGTGGTTTATTAATACTTAAAGGTGACAGTGTACTGGACTTAAGGACAGAATTGTTCCTCCGCAGCCAGAAAACGTGCAGGAAAACAGCAGGCAGTGTAAAAATGAAGTGTGGGGAGAAGCTACCCAGGCAGAGAACTTCTTGCTCTTCCTCATTCATCCTTTTCCCCTACACCTGTGGATTGCAGATGCAGGTTGTCTATTCCTTAGTTTATTTGATATGCCATGGATAGTGCTGTTTATTAATACAAGAATTCTTCTGCTGTTCAAACTGAAGACTGACTCTTGTTTTGGATTTGCTTTTTCAGCCCTCCACCTGGATGACCAATGTCCATTTTAACCGATTCTGTCAGAAATTAAGCCTCCAACTTCCATTCATTCCTGCTGGCAGCAACGCGTATAATGCAAACAACCGCAATTCAGGATCACGCAAACATTGCTCTTAAAACTTCCTAGATGATTGTAGTTGCTTTCCTTGTGTTCTATGCTAGCAGAAGCCTTTTCCAAGGTTTACTGTTGACTCTAGAGCACCACGTTCCCCGTTTGCTGGGAGCCTTGGGGGCTGGCACCATGGGCAACTCCTGCGTTTGCCGCGATGACAGCGGAGCAGAAGACAGCTTGGAGTCTCAGCATCGACAAACAGAGAGCAGTAGGGTACGTGCACCTGATGGAAGGAGCCACCCAAGGGACCCTGTCCGACCACCTAGGAGGGGGAGAGGGCCTCATGAACCAAGAAGGAAAAAACAGAATGTGGATGGGCTAGTACTTGACACACTGGCTGTAATTCGGACGTTAGTAGATAAGTAAGTACCACCTCAAGGAATAATTCAACATGAGTGAAAATACAATGTTCTTGTCTTCTCTCAAACTGTGACTCCATCCTCTCACCGATCTACACCTGGCCCTCCCTGAAGCAGCAGCGTGTTTCCATCTGGAGGCTTAGGAGAGGAGCACCTTTCCTAGGTAATAGCCATAGCTCCTGAGCGCCCAGATACAGACTCTTGCAGGAGCTGAGGAGCTTTCTCACCTTCCTGTGTGGGCCTGCACCCAGATGGGATGAGGAGTGTGCTCAGTATTGCTTATCTGGTGTAGATACACAGCTTAGGCAGCAGCAAACCTTACAGAGTTTGGCAACTTCTGTCCTGAACATTGACTACTAAGCAAGGTTTCTGTTTCCAGGCTGCATCTACTTCTTTGGAAGTGGCTCAGCAAAATTGAGAGTTTTGACCGTTGTCAGTTTGCATAAAGAGACTGAGGTTTTCTTTCTGAGTGCTTTTCAAGTCTGCATGTTGTGTCTCTTCAGCTTATGGTTGCAGTGTTGCATTCCTTGCATGCTCAAAGCATCCACTGAGGGCGTGTGGGATATTTATGGATAGACACTTATTTGGGTGGTTTTGTTTTGTTTTTGTTTGCATTGCTTTTTATGGAGCTCTGTAAAAGGACCTCAAAACTGGAGGGTGAAGTTGGCTCATCTCTTCTGGATTAGGTGCAGGTTAGGAATCAGACCAGAACAGAAGGAAAAATGCTATTGTAACTTCACAAGTGGGATGGATGAGGCTCAGGTTACATGAGCCTTGCTTGATTCTACCTGTATCCCTGCTCCTTGCTCCTGTTGTAAAATGCTTAAGTGGAAATAGCAGAATTTAAGCTGAAGAGGTGTGGTATCAGCTGTGTGTAGTTGGGGCTGGGAGGGGATTGGCGTGCTGGTGGCTGTTGTTGCTTTCGGTGTTTTACCTCTTACTTTAGGATCTGTCTTCAAAACATTAAGTGAAAATTGTGCAAAATTCTCAAAAGCCTCTCCCTGACCTCTGATGCCTTCCCCTTTCCCCTGAGGTCATGTCTTCAGGCTGTTTCACAACGCTTCTGTATGTAGTTGGTCCTGTTGCTCTTGCAGTCAGTTTTGTAATCCTGTAAGTACTTTCCTTTGCTGCTGAATTATAGCAACCACAGTCACTGATCCTGGAGTCCTATTTCACACAAATTCCTGAAGCTGTGGTATTTTGTTATACTGGCTCAGCGAAACACTTCCCTCGACTCACGTAACTGCGGAATCATTAAGGTTGGAAAAGACCTCTGAGATCACCCAGTCCAAGTGTCAACCCACTACCAGCATGCCCACTAAACCCTCAGTAGGTTGGAAGGGACCTCTGGAAGTTCATCCACTCCAACCTCCGGCGTAGCCCCAGTCAAGCAGGTGGCTCAGGGCCTTGGCAAGCATCGACCAAGTCCAGGAAATGGCTTTGGGTCGCTTTTCTTGTGGGCTCCCCATTTTTTACACGGGGGATCCCAAAAGTGCATACAGTACTCCAGATTCTGTCTTGCAAGCACCACGGGGTTACTGTGGTCTGTTGCTTAAATATTACAGCAGGTGATGAGACACATCTGGTTGTATAACACAGCCAAATATGACAAGACTCCATTCTGTAGGACAAAGACCTATGGCTGTGAGTAGTGGGGGAGCATCTTCATGAGGCAGATTATCCAAATGTGCCTGAAAGAAGCTTAAGGAACCTTCTGTGAGACCTTAAGCTAATGATGACCCTTCTTAGGTAAATAGGAATGAACAGTGGACGGGGGGAAGAAGAAAATCCACGTCTGGAAGTTTTGTTTTCCAGTGTGAGTGAGTCTGTAGGGTTAAGTATGTTCTTTATCACCTGTTTCTTCATAGAGCTGTATCTTCTTGGAAGCACCACAACTGAAACAGAAGGAAATGGTAGGGAAGCCATATTTTCATGTCAAAAACCACGTGCAAGTCAAGTCAGTTTAAATGGAGACGTGTGTAACACTCAGTTGGAAATGTAGGCTTCGGTGTGATAGCACAGCAATGAAGAGCCAAAGATTGGAGTCTGGGCAGTGGGAGGCCAAAGCCTTCCTGGCATTCCTCTTCTAAACTCTGTAATGAAATCTCATGCTTGAGGATGCCGT
This sequence comes from Tetrao urogallus, assembly GCF_951394365.1. Classification (NCBI taxonomy): domain Eukaryota; kingdom Metazoa; phylum Chordata; class Aves; order Galliformes; family Phasianidae; genus Tetrao; species Tetrao urogallus. Next base: position 17,294,075 of record NC_136825.1, read on the forward strand.
GAGATGAACTGCACATTGAGTTGCTGTAGTGTGATCTGTGATGAACGCTTGCTTTCCCTGCTCGCTGTTTGGGATCTGATTTTTCTTGTCCAGATATCTCTCTTTCCTAGAAGGAGTAGAGTTCCATTTCTAAGCCTCTGATTTTTGCCATTTATACAGAGTGCTGCTTCACAAATAGTTTTGTTTCCAAATAGCAAATGCTGGGGGGACATAATTAATCTTTCTGGAGTAACTCGTTTAATTATCTGCATGATGAACCCGCGTTGAGATCTTCTGAAATTCTTCTGTGTGATGCATTTCCAGTCTTATTTTGAAGGCTGAGGCAGAGATTGATGGTAGAATGTATCGTTCTGAGTCTGGGGTTGGTTCATAATGCTGAAATAGCGCTGAGTGCAGCACTGAGGATGATGTGCCACCACGTAAGCTTTTGTGGTCCTGGAGGTGCTTGCTCAACAGGACTTGGAGACTTTGTTTTGGGTGCTTCCAGTGGCACTGATGTAGCTGGCCATAGGTCCTTGCCCTTGCTCCACCAAACCAAACCGAGCAACGTGTCCAACCTGCATCATTATTAATTTTTTCCACGGTGGAAAGGGAATTGGGGTAAATATTTCCTGTTGAACTGCCTTAATGTTTTCCTGCTGCTCTTGTTAATGAATTAGTAGGGTATGGTGCTTCTAGATAGCTTGCCTTTCAATTGAGGGAAGGCGGGGAGGAGCAGTTTCTGAGCAAAGTGTGTTGATGGTGCATCCCTCGTGCACTGCCCTTGCTGCCCTTTGTGACCTCTGCTACTTAACTCTGAGTGACTTTGCTAATGGATAGCAATAAGCCTAAGCAGTGTGTATATACCTGCAGATATGGGTAACATTTCACAGACCAGCTAATGAAGATATGCAGGTGTTTTTTTTAAGCCAGAAAACAGCCTAAATCCCAGCTGTATTTCAGATCTGAAAATGGCATTAGTGCATTGCAGCCAATGTGACTTTCTCTCCATTAAATGCTTAGTGGGTTCATTTTACTGTGTCTTTACCATTTTATTCAGTGTGTTGCATTGAAGGCTGTGCATAAACATTGACCTGTGCAATATCTCTTTCAGCGACCAGGAGCCTCCTTATTCAATGATCACGTTGCATGAAATGGCAGAAACAGGTACCGAGGCGCCGTGTTGGGCATTTCAGTTGTGACTCCACAGGGGAAAAACCAAACACTATTTTTTAGTTGCAAAATAATTGCACTGCAAGTATGAGTTCTATTGCTTTGCTGTAGCTCTAGGGACTTGGACTCCAAAACACAGTTCTGCCCTTCGGAAGATCCACGGAGCTGCTGGGTGTTGCTCTGAGTTTTTTGAGCTCTGTTACGCTTCTACGTGAGCAGTTCAGTGCAAACACACTAAGCCATAAGCCACAAAGAATGCCTGTTTGCACGAGGGCAGAATCAGCCCATGTATGTAAACATGCTTCAAAGTCTGTACTTCTCTGCTGCCAAATACTTGCCTCTGTTTAGGTTTCTGCTGTCCTTAGACCTCCAGGTTATTGATGTAGTTGTTCCAGCACTGTGCTGAAGTTGTCCTGCATGCCAAGCTGTGTCAGTACGAGAGTTACTTATCTCTGTAATGGGAGGAGGAACTCATCCAACTGGAGACCTGTACAAATTTCTGCTAGAGTTGAATGAAGTCTCTTAACAGAGTTGGTATCGGTCCCAGATGATGTGTTTCTGTATTGGGATGAGCTAATCAACTTGATCTGATATGACAGCAATTCAGTACAATGTGTTTTGGAGTAATGTACTAACAAATTCTAAGATCAGAAGTGTTATTTAGGTTTACTTGCCATTGTGGATGGGAGCACAAAGCTTCCAACCTCACTTGTATGCAGATGCAATTATCTTTATTTTTACTTCTCAGGCAACTCTTCTTGTAAATCCAAATTGCTCACTCTTTTAGTAGTTGGTTAACATCTAATTGATTCACATTAATGAGCAGACAAGGCCTCCTACCTGTTCTCTTTCCTTGTGTAATGAGTTTGAAGTTTAGAAGGCCAGGCATGGGAGAAGCTAATACACTTGTTCTGAGGTCCACGTTATTTGCAGAGCAGGTAGGATGCTTTCTTTCTGGCCAGGCATATTTTTTTCAGCGTGGTTATGAGTGCAGTGCGTTCAACTATAGCACTGAACACTGAGCTCTTGAGTTAGGATGCTGGAACCAAGTGCTTAGGAGGGTTCCTTCCTGGAATATGCTCTGGCCTGGGCAGGACTGTTCTCCAAACAATACCAATGTTTGCTATTATTCCTTGAAATTAGACTTCCAAGCTACAAACTTAAGGCATAGATATAAAATTTAAAGCATATGGATTATTTTCCCTCGTGCCTATGAGCTCACCGAGTCATTTAAATGATTGAAAACCTACATTTCCATTGCTGATGTATTTTGAACTCTTGGATCACCGTGCTAATTCTAAACATGACTTCTCTTCTGTGGTTGACAGATGAAGGTTGGCTGGAAGTTGTCCAGTCTTTAATTAGAGTTATTCCACTAGAGGATCCGCTGGGACCGGCCGTCATAACGCTGCTACTCGATGAATGCCCACTGCCAACAAAAGTAAGTTGAAACACTGTGTTTATCTGCAGCTGAATTTCAGTTGGCCCTGGTTGCCACGATAGTTGCTGGGTGGGTTTCATTGGTTATGCAGGACAGTTAACTGCTCAGAAATGGGTGTAACTTGTAACTTGGAGTCATTTTTGGTGACCTGGCGTCTAATCGCTACTTAACACTAGAAGCAGTGTAGTAGAAGATGAAAAAACACAGCTTTCTGGGGAAGAACAAGGAGACTTTGGGCCTTAGCTGCTTCCAGTGCTCTCTTCTCCCTGCAGGCATTCGAGGCCAGGCTGGATGTGGCTCTGGGCAGCCTGGGCTGCTGATTGGTGACCCTGCACACAGCAGGGGGTTGGAAACAGATGATCATTGTGGTCCTTTTCAACCCAGGCCATTCTTTGCCATGCAGTATGCATGCTCTGCAGTGAACATCTGCAGGTGTTTTGTTTTTTTTTTTCCTTTAATATCTGAAAGCTGCATATGCACCACTCACTACTTAGTTTGTTTCTTCCCTGCATGTAAGGAATGCAGTGCAACTGAGCATCCTGAGTTGAAGAATCAACGCTTTAACTGTTTAATACCTATATACAGTTTTGGCAAATCTGAGCACTCTCTTTACTGACCATTAAACTGGCCCTGGATGGAAATACAATCTGCAGTGTTCACGCTGTGCTGGTACAAACACTTTAATGAGGGAAATGCAGACCTCTGCTCCACGTGAAGAATTTCTGTTGTGGTTTTTTTTTTTTCCAGCTGTACAACTTCCTGAGTCATCAGGTGACCTGTATTTCAAAAGTCACAGTGCAATTGCCTGCTAAATAGTTGACTGTAAGAGGCAGTGAGATACTTCCTCCTGGGGTTGCTCAGAGGCTTTTTCCCTATTGCAGTATCTTTACAGCACAGCAAAGTGCAGGGAGTTGCAGCTGTGGGATCTACAGGTCATGTGCAGCCCATTAAAGTCGTTGTTGTTGTTGTTTTCCATATTCAGAATAAGTTTAAGTATTTGGTCTTCAGGGATTTAAGTCAGTGCCCAGCTCCTGCTGCAGCTGGAGAACAGTAGGCTGGTTTTTGTTACGGTGGGCTGTGAAGTCCATAAAGTTGAAATGGCAGCACAGTAAGCCGTTCAGCCTATAAAGTCTTCATTTAACTCAACGTAGTTGATGTCTCTGAAGGTTTTAATAATATCTAAAGGCAGTGCAGGGTATGGCAAGAGGCTAATTTTAGGTTTTTCCATCTTGAGTCTCTGGCTCAGTCATCCTTTCTGCCCTCACCATTCTTTCCACTTCATGTCAGTCCTGTTCATCAGCACTGCTTTTGTGGTATTTGTTTTAGGAGAATAGCTGCTTTTCAGTCTTATCTCTATACAAATTTCAGACTCTAGTGCAGCAAATTGATTTAAGCATGGCTCAGACTGCTGTTTGAACAGCAAATAAGCATCCAACTTCAGCAGTGCTATTTTTTCTTCAAAAGGCCTGCTGATGACTTCAGTATGAGAAGTTCTATTTTAATTAGATCCCAGCCTGAGATGATGTAGTTTATATTTGAATCAGCTGAAATTTTCATGAAGTCTGGAAAGTTAGGGGAACTTAGAAATCCTGGAGGGCAGAGTTCTTTGTTGGATCACTTGGCTCTAGATTAACCCCTGACTACCCTGAAAATGAGGGATACCATCTGAACCTATCTTGCATTTTGTCCATGCTGTACTGCTTGAATGGAGCAAGTCAAAGCGCAGCATTTTCTATTTATTTCCTTTCTTGCTATTTCTTAAATCGGTGTGACTACAGAAAATTGCATGATGTGAAGGAAGCCCTTTAGGACATCTTGCAAAGCTGGCAGCACCCTAAACTGATACAGCCATAGATATCACTGGTGTTGTCTTGCCTTTTCCTAGCGTTGAATTCCTCTTGCTGCAGGTGGCTCGCTTGTCTGAGCCTAGAAGATGTAGATGGTAACAAAGACTAACAGACTGGTGGTAATTGTGAAATTGCAGACCTTGGATACGTTGAGCTTCTCTTCCCATCTGTTCTTTGTTTGTTTATTTTTTTTTTATAAAACAGAACCATCCTGTGCTGTCTGGTTTTAGTAGATTCTGTGATTGTGACATATTACTTCTACATTGTATCACCAAGATTGGAAAAGACCTCTAAGACCACCTAGCCCAACCATCTGCCTACCACCAGTAGTGCCTCCTAAACCATGTTCCTCAGTGCCACATCTGTACGTTTGGTTGAACACCTCCAGGGACAGTGACTCCACCAAGTAACATATTGAGCTGGGGGAAAACTGTGTATCTCACGCTGAAGAGACTTCTGATTTTCTTTTGCAGGATGCATTACAAAAGCTGACTGAAATATTAAACTTAAGTGGAGCTGCTGCTTGCCATGATGCTTGCCACCCTGCTAAACATCGGAATACAACTGCGGTGTTGGGCTGTTTAGCTGAGAAATTAGCAGGTAAAGCCAAGGGATTGTTCTGGAAGCTTGCTGAGTACCTCTGGCTTTCACCCCCAATCCAAACAACTTGAGTTTTCTTAGAACTGAACAATGTTCTGCATGGAGTGGATGCTTTGTCTCACAGGTGTGACCCCTTCCACTCTTGGATTAAAACGTTGAACAGATTCAGTCACCAGTTTGGATCTGAATGAGTCACTTTAAATCCCAGATACTTAAATTCCTTGGTCGGTTGGTTAGCAATTTGACACACGTTTGTGAATCTGTGTTCATGCTTACAGTATGTGGTCTTAGCATTGGTAATTAGTCTTATTTCAGAGTTATGTGAGCATGTGGTTCCGTAGTCAATAGGCAGGAGTATTAACTTAGAGGCTGGGTAGAAGGACAGAAGAGAGATGCTGTTTCTGCTAAACGCATGCTGTTCTGTTGTACCTAGCTGGAAAGATTTTCTCTGCTGTGCTACTTAAAAGATCACTGTTGGACTTCCATTTTAAGGTGACTTTTCATACCAAACTTCTTAAGCTCCCTAAGTGCCCTGTTGGAAACTGATGGTTAAGTTTTAATTCCTGCTGTTGGGCTTTGTATTTAGTGTTGAGCTCCCATTCTGAGGAAAGGGAAATGGAGAAAAAGTGATTGTCTGGTGTCACCTGGCTGTTATTAAAAATATAATTTCACTGTGTCTGTTGGAGTAGAGAAAAAGAGCAGGAAACATATTGCACTGTAATATTTCAACCTTCTCATTACAGTAAGTTGAAATGAGACCCAGTGCCCGCTAATTGCAGCAGCTCAGACAGCAAATCTGTTCATGCTGTGGTGGAATCCACCACGGCTTTTCAGAGTTCGAGTTCCCTTGCATCTCTCCTGGATGAACAGGCAGTATTTTAGGGTAGTTTCTTTAATTGACTACTTGTCATGATGCTGCTGCAAACTGTATAGCTCACAATCAAATAGGCTGTATTAGACCCCTGGTTTGGCTTATTTAGAGCTGCTGGTAAATGGAGATAGTGAGTCTTCAGCCTCTATGGAGGTTTGTGGCCCTGCCTGTGGCCAGGGGGTTGGAACTTGGTGATCCTTGGGGTCCTTTCCCATGCAAGGCATTCTATGATTCATACTTTCCCTCTGCAATTAAAGGGCAGCCAGACTCTTCTGCTCTGTATTACACTTCTAAGCAGTGGTGGATGTATGATAGTTCCCATGGATGGATCTAACTTCCAATATTTTTACAGGTCCTGCAAGTATAGGCTTACTCAGCCCAGGCATATTGGAATATTTACTTCACAGCTTGGTAAGTGCCTTCAATCCTTTAGTATGTATCTGTATGTTGTGATGAGAACAGCTTTGTGTGAGAAGTCTGGGTTGATTGGTAAATACTGATAATGTTCAGAAAGTCCCAGTGAAAATATCCCCTAAAATACACGAGACTCTGCTGTTCCCATCTCCTGGTTTTAAGAAGATATTTGAAGTAACCAAACCTTGCTGCATGTGATACAGAAGGCTTCTCATCACTATTCCTCTGTTTTTTGTTGTCAAGTGCAAACTTTTTTTTCTTCCTCTGCAATAATTATTTTGGATTACTTTCTTTACGCTTAAGACCCTCGTCTTCCTCTTTGTGTTCTTAGTTTGTTTTTACAGTAAGTTAAAAGAAGGAGGCTTCACGGAAGCCTGTCAGAAAGCTGAGAGGGGGTTTTTTGTTTGTTTGCTTTTGGAGAAGCAGTTCTGTCCTTTGCTCTAGAAAGGTCAAGTTTCTATTCAGTGCTCTCAAGTCAATGCTAAGACATAAAAGTCAGTTCTGATTCCACTTGTGAGCTCAGTGGCACAGTTGTGGGACTGTTGTGAGATGAAGAGAGGCCATTGTGAAGAATTGGTCTGAGTGGCCTGCTTGGTTGACTTCAAGCTATTTGCTATGACCTCTTGGAGGGCAGGGAGAAAATTCATGCATCCTGTTTGAGTGTGGTTTGTTGGTGTTCCTAGCTGATAGAATAAATTGAGCTCCACCCTTAGAGATTCTCAGAAGTTCACAGGCCGAAGCATCCTGATCTGCTCAAGCCAACTGTTGGCAGAAGGAGGGGTTAGGTGACTTTCAGCCTAAGGCATTCGGTGGCAGAAAGCTCTTCCTACCCACCTGTATCACGTGCTTACTGACTGTTCTTACTGCTCATGTTTAGAATTTCCAGTCCCATCCAACGGTGATGCTTTTTGCACTAATTGCACTGGAGAAGTTTGCACAAACGAGTAAGTATCAGCCCAGTGCTGCTCTTAACAGTAACAGTACAGCTTCTGCGGCGTGTGCTTGTCATTTGCTTCATCAGATCACATTTCTTGTAAGTAAGAAGGACTGAAATGATACAAACACAAATGTGGCAGAGTAATACTGGTGCACTTAGAAGCAGGAGGGAATATTTACTGTGTTAGTGCAACCCCTCAGGACCCTTGAGCTATTTGCAGAAGCTCAGTGCGGAGCTCATCAGTTGGAAAAGAGTCTTATAAAGTCTTATGACACGAGGCTGTTGTCTCTGAAATAAACCTGTATCCAAGAGATTCAGAGCAGCGATGGTTGGGTGCGTGCAGGCAGGAAAAGCATTTATTGCTTGAATGACACCCCCACCCACAAAGCCCTGAGAGTTTTGCTGGAACTCAGTGCTTCTCAACAAGCAATTGCATCATAAAGAGTTACAATAGGAAATCTTTGTTACTGGGGGGGGGAACAAACTACCAAGATGGAGAACAGCCACTGTTTGATTGTCTCTGGTCTGACTCCGTGCAGGCAGGTGCTGTATCTGATTGCAAGGTTAGTTTGGGAGTGGAACTTAATGCTGGGGTGTAAAGTTGGTATGTTGGGTTGTTTTTTTGCTGTTGTTTTCTGTTCCTACTGTGTTTGTGCAATGCTACTTCTTTATCTAAACGTATTGTTGGTTTATAGGAGTTTCTTTTTTTTTTTTTTTTTTTTTTGCTCTCAAATTGCAGGTGAAAATAAAATGACAGTTTCTGAATCCCGCATTAGCGACCAACTGATCCTGCTAGAGAAATGGACAGATCACCCAGACTATTTGAAACGCCAGGTTGGATTCTGTGCCCAGTGGAGTTTAGACAATCTGTGTAGGTATAGCAAAGGGATGGATTCGTTTAGTGGCAATCCTCCAAGGAAAGAGGTTTGAGGACTTGGTAGTTTCTAATGCCCTTTGGTTAAATTTGGGAAAACAGGCTTCTTGGGCTTAAGGGGCTCCAGTCAGTGTATGGTAGGCCAATGGTGGTTGTTTAGTAAACTTCTGTCCAAGTGTTGTAGCAAATTAGGGAAATAAGAAGTAGCCCTAAGATAAGATCTTGATTTGTAAGTTAATGTCTACGTGTCAGCAATTTGCTGCCTGGTAAGATAAATGCTTCAGATCCTCCCACGTGAAAAGGGGAAGAGCTGCTTTGGCTCAGCTCAAGTTCTTCACCCACTTGAAACTGAGAGAGTAGAAAACTCTTTGTATGTTTTCTGTCCCCACAATACTTTGCCACATGTGATGAATTGAGAAAGCCCTGTCCTACTGAATATACAAATACAGTGGTAAACCCTGAAACAGTTGGCATCTTGGTATAAACCTGCATGCCTTTTGTTTGTCTGTGGATTTCTTGAAAGTAATACTTAGGCTGAAGGAGCTCTAGACAGAGTTATCTATTAGGTTCTGCTATTTAGAGAACGTTTATTGCAAGAGGTGCTGTTTTCATGCAGGCAGAATGCCAATCTTTCATTCATTTATGCCAGAAGTGAACTGGATCCTAACAAGAATGATGATGATGATGATGATGATTATTATTATTTTTGCTACATGAATTGTTCAAAACGAAGCTTTGCTGTAGCAGTCACTTGAACTAATTTTATTTTGCAGTTTTAAAAGAAGGCAGGCAGTTTACATATGAGAAGGTTGACTTGACCAACATCAGGGCTATGCTAAACAGCAATGATGTCAGTGAATACCTGAAGATATCACCACATGGATTAGAGGTAAGGATGTTATTTCGTGGTTTCAACTGGAGAAAGAAAAAGTAAAGCAATGCCTATATTCAGAATGGGGAGCAGAGCACTTACAGCTCATTTTTTCATTAAAAATGTCTCACGGAATCATAGAACAGCCTGAGAAGGACTTCAAAGATCATCTAGTTTCATCCCTCCTGCCATGGGCAGGGTCAACAACCACCAGACCAGGCTGCCCAGAGCCACTGAAATTTTAGTTTCAACTAAAACTGTTTACTAGTGTGATCCCTGTGCTTGTATTGCCTGATCTTGAGGCACTTATAGAAGCAGGATTCTTATCTCAGCCATGTTTTGTTTTATTTCCTCTGTTACATGAAAATTCGCCTATGAAGAATAAAAGTAAGGTTGACCACCTTGGCTCTTGTAGTAAGAGCTAGCTGACAGCCAGTGACATTAGGTCTTCCTGTCTTGGTTACCTCTAAGTATTTAAAATTGATTCCATCAGTGCTTGACTTCCTCCCTTCTCTTATCACTGACCACATTTCAGCCTTGCCTACTCAGCAGTTAGGGTGTGACTGTTAGCAATGGCACTTTGAAATTGTATTACCTCTAACACTGTGCCTGTGTATTCTTACGTGCAAGAAACTTTATCCAAAGAGGGGGGGAAAAAAAGGAGTTTGTTGAAATGCTTCTTTTGCAGAAGATTAACTTCTGGCTTGGTTTTGGCAGGCTCGGTGCGATGCCTCCTCTTTTGAAAGCGTCAGGTGTACGTTCTGCGTTGACTCTGGAGTTTGGTACTATGAAGTTACAGTCATTACTTCGGGAGTGATGCAAATAGGATGGGCTACCAAAGACAGTAAATTCCTCAATCATGTGAGTACATGCAGTGTCATCCAGCCAATCGTGTACTTCTCAACGCACAGGAAAATAACTCTGATTATTCTGTGGCAGTAAATGGGCACTTACACCTTTCGCCTAATTTTCCTCTACTTTAGCAGAGCTGTTTTTTATTGATGCAAGTAGTACAAGGAAGGGCAGGGTTGTCATTGCAACACACTGACACTGGTCACACAAATATTTCATAATTGCTAGCAGTGACAGCGTATCTACTTGCCACTGCCTGTGTGTTACAGGGAAATGGTTTGTGTCTTGTGCTTTATGCTCTTCTTGGGAGCTCTTTAGTCTTCAGGTAACAGCAGTGGTTTCTGTCAGTGTTTTTTGTGAAGTAAACAATTGCTTGCTAAGATCTGGTAGGTTATCACGCACTCGTTTTTGTGCAGGTCATCAAACAGCCATTTGATTTCTCTCTTTAGCATAGAATCATAGAACCATAGAAGGGCAGGGCCACCAAGCTCCACATTTAACCAGGCTGCCCAGGGCCCCATCCAACCTGGCCTTGAACACCTCCAGGGATGGACGGGGCATCACAGCCTCTCTGGGCAGCTGTTCCAGCACCTCACCACTCTCATAGTACAGAACTTCCTTTCCTAACATCCAACCTCAGTCTCCCCCCCCTCAACTTCAAACCATTTCCCCTTGTCCTGCTGTTATCTGCCCTTGTAAAGAGCTGGCTCCCCTCCTGTTTGTAGGCTCCCTTTATATTTATATTCCTGTTCTGTTAATTTTCACTAGGGAAATATTTTTTTCAGGTGATTTTGGGATGTGGTGCAGTTCAGGAATGTGGCAGCTTTTTTGATTAAACATAAGCATTACAGAAAGACTGAATTCTCTGCATTTTTGCCTTTGTTCTGATAATACAGAATAAGTACACTTGCTTATTTACAGTTTCTTTTATTCTCTAATCCAGCTAGCTTGGTATCTTATTCTAGATATTCTTTTCAGTATTTAATTTTTAAAGTTGTGCTCTTACATGGCACATCATACTTAAGTGCTGGCAAACATGCTGTCCAGACCTACAGTCAGAGAAAAACCTCTGCTAATGTTAGTGGAGATGGAACTGGGACCACTTTCTCCTTAAATATTCATGGTAAAACTGGATGGCTGTCAAACTCAATATGCTGTAGTGTATTTGCTTCTCTATTTTCGTAATGCTGAGAAAGTGTAGTGGCTGCTACCCAACAAACTTGTCTGCTTCAGCTTAGAAGGAACTTCCCACATTATCAGCCTTCCAAAGTTAGCCATTGTCAAGTTCATCAAAGCACAAGTTAAAAATTCAATACAGAAGGCTTAGATGATGCGGCTTACTGCTGCTGACTGGAATGGAAAGACAGGGCTGAGACTTTAAGTTGACATTCCTACTGGCTGAGCTTGACAAGAAATATAGCTGTAATCCAGGTAAACTTCATAGTTGTCATTACGTGGTTTTCTGATCCCACTTGGCATTTCCTTCAGAAGTGTTTACTTATTTTGAATATAGAGGTAAGCAGTTAAATCTGCTCATTTCTGATCATTATGGGAAGTTATTCTACAGCTGTGTCAAATGCAGATGCTAAAATGAAGGTAGGCCAAATAGAGATGTGAGGTGAATGGAAACATCAGTGTCAAGAAACACATGGGAATGGAGTGTGGCCCTTCTCACCATCTACCTTGAATCTTCCTATGTTCTTTCTGCACTTTTTAGTGGTGTAAATAGCATTGTCTTCTGCTGGTACATGTATGTGTGTATCACATCGAAAGTCCAGTCCCCCAGTTCTAGCATGGCATTGAGTGCTGTTTTAAATTTAGTTAACCAAACAACAACAACAAAAACAGCCAAACCCTACAGACCTGTCCTAAGCACAGGCATTGTTGTTGTTGAGTGTAATGGGAACTGTTTGAAGTGAAAGACAGCGTGTCTGCCTTCAGAATGTTAAGAGGTTTAAAAGATTTTTTTCCCCACTTACTGTTAAGGTGCTTGGTGTGGATGCAGCTTTGTCTCTTTCCTGTACAAGGAAACAGAAGCTGTCATATCTGAGCTGGGTTCTCTGTTGCTATGGTTGTTTTGCTGGTGACTGAATGCTGCTGGCATATAAGTTCATCAGGCTTCTGTCTGGAACATAAAGAAATTATCTTGTGAGCACGCATCAGAGAAGCCACATGCTCTTTATTTCCAATATGTACAACAAAACAAAAAACTGATCCTGAATACAACATTCATGAGCAGAGGTTAACTTTAATTGGGACACCTTATGTAATCAGACCCTGGCTGGTGTTTGCTCTGCAGACCAACCACATAAGGAAGCTGTCTTCCAAAATGCCTCTGGATTTCACATTCGGACTCTCCTGTGTATTGGATTCATCTGCTGCTCTGAAACTTGTGTTTGCTTGGGACTCCTTTCAAACAGAGGGAGGCTGACACTGAGAGGGACAGAACATGCAGCACGTTCAGTGAAGGTCCATGGGACTGATATCTGTCTGTGTGCTGTGTGTTCTGGTCGCTCTTGGGAATGGGGTGGGTGTCTGTTACAAGGCTGATCTCCAGATAAGAGAGAGGTTGTGTGCCTGTGTTGACTTTGTAAGCTTCAAGAGGGGAAGATAGAAGGGAAGATAGCTGTTCAGCTACTGGACTTGAGATATTTAAATAGACAGGCAGAGAAAATAGCTCACAGAGACTGAAAAACAGTTTGGGGAGGATATTCCCTTTCTTTTATTCCTCTTTGCTCTCCAACAAACTCATTTTGATGTGAAAACGAAGCCGAGGCTCTTGAAAAACAGAGGTGGTGGAGGGATCCCATCTTGCTCTTGGTGGAGTGGTTCAGTTTGAATGCTTTAGCTGATTTCTCTGAGGAATGGCTGCAGGCTGAAATGCTTCTCCTTTTCCTAAAGGAAGGTTATGGCATTGGAGATGATGAGTATTCCTGTGCTTACGATGGCTGCCGGCAGCTGATTTGGTATAATGCCAGAAGTAAACCACATTCCCATCCCTGCTGGAAAGAAGGTATTCAGACTATATTCAGCCTATCTGAATTTGCTGTTTATCCTAGCTGGATTTCTGCACAGGGTTCTTCCTTTTGCAGGCATCACAGCTTGTTAGCAGGTGTGACTGAAATAGTTACTGCCTAATCCTGATGATGTGAAATGTTTAATAATTACTGTGCTTTCCTAGTAGTGCTTGAAAGATGCAAAGTGGGCACCATGCTCTTGTTGTGCAATACGTGTAGAGTGTTGTTGGATAACTGCTCTCTGTGCTGCCTTTTCTATTAAAAGTTGCTCCCAAGGTTGGCACAAGCATATTAGGAAGTTAGCAAGTATGTGTTCTGAGGGTATCTTCAGTAACTGCAGAACAGCCAGGGGGAGGCAGGTGGGGAGAGAACAGCTCTCCTTCCATCCCATTGCACAGCATAGGCAGACTAAAATACTTTATGTATTGACCACATTGCCTTCTGTTTTGCTAGTACAGCCTGTTCCACTCTACTTCTTTCGCTGTGCTCGCCCTTAGTGAGACAGCTCACTAAGTTACACGATGCTTCTATTTAACTGTTTCAGCTATTGGCATGCAGTGTAATTGAACGATTTAAACGATCTCTGTTTTGCACTTAAGGAGACACAATAGGATTTCTGCTAGACTTGCAAGAAAAGCAAATGATCTTCTATTTAAATGGAAACCAGCTGCCTGCCGAGAAGCAAGTCTTTTCATCAGCTGTGTAAGTATGTGCTCAGTGGGAATGACAGTGACCTGTATGGATAACAGTTCTAATTACTGAAAAACATTTCATTTGAAAAGTTAATTCCCAGCTGAAAGTTGCTTAGAAATGTCACAACTCGGATAACGTTATCGAGTGGATTGGTGCATTCTGAAGGCTGTATGAAGTTGCTGCATTGCAGTGGGGCTGGGGCCTGGGCAGTGTATTGAATATACAGGGCAGGATCTCTCTGACTGCATTACAGGATGGTGTCAGGCTAATATTTCCAACTCTTACAATTAACATGTGACTGATTCCTCTAACTGTCACAGAGAAGTTCAGCATTTCAGCTCTGGGAAGCTGTTGTGATAGTTGAGAGAGGCTTCCTATGCAGCTTAATTAAACACTACAGTAGTTTCTAAATGGACGTTACTGTGCTAATCACTTCATTCAGATTTCCTTATCAAAACGAAGCTCAAGATGCTAGTAAGACAGAAGCAGCACAGTGTAAAGTCTTACAAAATATCTGGTCTATTCAGCTTGTTTCTCTTTTCATGTGGACTCTGGCACTCACATACTTTGCAGGTTCTTCTGTGCAGTTACAGTATGATTCAGCTCGGGGCCTTCCTGTAAATAAAACTGAAAGGGGTGAGGGCTCTGGTGTTTTTATAAGGTGTCTGTGTGGCTGTGAAGCAGACAGCTGTCCCAGGGTAATCCTGCAGGAGCAAGGAGAGACAGATGGGCATGGTGCTAAGGGAGCTCGCAGGCCTGAATTCATGGTGTACTTCGCTGGTAGGGAACCTGTATGCCTTGCAGGTTTGCCTGTCTTGTGCCTGATCAAATAAAGCAGCCAGGAGCAGAGGGCACGTGGCTCTCCCCAATGGCTGTCAGCGTTGCAGGTGCACCAAACAGTTGTTTGGGAAGAAAACGTTATTTCCACTTCTGCTACTGAAGGAGAGACCTGAGCTGATTGATGTAAAGAGGATCAGGCTGTGGGCTGTTGAGATGTATGTATTTGCTCTTACTGTAAGTGTGACTAATCCCAGTTGTAAGCAAGCAGCCTCTATTGGTTGACTGGGGAGTAAATTCAGATAAATTCTGACAGTAAATTCCAAGGCTGAGAACTACGAAAGGGACGACATAAGCAGCTGACATGGGGTGTGTTACAGGTTTTTCTTCCAGCTAGCTTAACCAGATCTATTTAAGAAAATGTTCAGGGTGTATTTCTGTTTATAATGAAGCATTGCTTCTAGAAAGCTCTCAGTGCTGTAACATCCTCAAATGTTTCTTCCTCCTCTTTCAGATCTGGCTTTTTTGCTGCAGCGAGTTTCATGTCTTACCAACAGTGCGAGTTCAACTTCGGGGCAAAACCTTTCAAATACCCACCACCAATGAAATTTAGTACCTTTAATGATTATGCCTTCCTGACAGCAGAGGAGAAGATCATTTTGCCAAGGTAATCCTTTCCTCTGAGTACAGAGGAATGAAATACTTCACTTCTGAGTTGTGTAGCCTTACACTATCCTTATAAGAGTGATCTTTTCTGAGGTCATGCCTCCACAGGTCTCTTCTAGAAAAGGATCATATCATAGGTATAGCAAATAGAGCCCACAGAAATACACAGACATACCATTAAAGTAATTCCTTGTGATATTAGGCTAATTTAAAGTTGCCCAGTAAACTGGACTAGAAGTGTCCCGTGCTGTGTAAGAATGATTAGGTTGATTGAGGACCTATAGTTGTAATTAAACAGTGTGTCTTAGTTAAAAGTGACATAATTTGATGTTGGTAGTGTGCAGGTTCTGAATTATTGTAAGTTTTGTTGGGCTTTTCTGATTGCAGTGAAAGTTAACTCCTTTTTATGGATTCTACCAACAGAGGTCATTCAAATTTCCATGTGCTCAGCCACCTAAATCCACCAAAATTTGCAAAATTTGGGTAAATCCTTCCTGAACTTCCTGTGTTGTTGGCAGGTTTGAAACCTAACAGCTTTTCTGGATTAGGTCATCGGTAATGACACAATTTTCTGGCACACACACAGTAACAGGAGAATGATGGTGTGTGTCCCTTTCCAACTTTGTCTAATGATGGCTTTTTAGGCTGTTCTGCATGTGGTTCAGAGGCTCTTTTGTTGCTTCTCATCAAGTTGGAAGTGGGTACCCCAGCCATGAGAAAAGCAGATTGGTTTTGGATTACCTAGCTGGTTGTTACAGTGAGTTATGTGCTGGAATAGCATGCTACTTAAAAATAGAAAACCTACCTTAACCTTGGATCTGAGCCACAAGGCCTGAGGTGTGTGAAACTGAGTGCATGCAAGGAGGAAATGAAATCCAACCTGCAAGACAATTTGCACTTCCTTGTAGCCAGAGAAATTCACACCTGCTTGATACTGGAGGTCTTTTAAGTGAGAGTCTGATTTAGCTCGTTAAGCTGATCTGTTAATTGTCATTCTCGATCAGCCCTTTTTCACAGCAGGTGTCTTAACAGTTTCATGCTCTGGATCAGGACTTTGGCAGCTCGTGGCTGTGTGCTGGAAGGAGCTGATGACTGGGTGTGATGGCACTGGTGTCACTGTGGCCCTGGCCTCACAGTGCTTAAGCAATAGCTGCAAGAATGAGGCTTTGGTTGTCACAAAAGCTGTACAGAAGGAGGAGGAACTGGCTTCTTGTTGCTGTCTGCCTGGAGACATTCACCTCCTGTGTCTATGCCTACCCAGCGATAGCACTGAAAGGCTCCATTCAGCATTGGACACTGCCTCTCTGTGTGTGGAGGGGATGATGTTAGTTCACAGCATCTGAACTGTTCAGTAGATTATGATTGGCATACAGCTACAAGACAGCTTTGATCCTAACAGGGAGTTGGAAAAAAGGCTAGGACCCAAGGTAGGACCCCAATTATCCATCACTGGGGTTAACATAAACTCCTGTGGGGTTACAGTGGATGCAGTGTTAGCCTGGGCTGGGCACTGCACCCTGCCACCATCCGGCTTGGTCTTGTAAATGCATTCCAAATCTGAAATGTCATATTTCAGCAAAGGTGGGAGCTCTGCCAGCTCACTCTGATATCACTTGCTAGTCTGAAATGTCACATGGACTTTTTTTTTTTAATAAACTAGCTTGATCAAAAAGGACTTTCCTCATCATAATAATAATTAACACGATTTTCTTTAATGCGTGCACTTACCTGCATACACTCACCTCTCTCTATATGAGCATTGCTTATAATTATAATCTGTCACATCTATGTATATATACATACATAATTGGATATGTGTTTGTACAGTTTTTACACCTGAAATGTTGTAGGGACTCCTTTGTATAACATACATGTCAAAGAGAAGGGAGTGTGTGCTGTCTTCCCTTGTGGTGTTTGCCATATACTGGGCTGTCAGTTTTCTTTTCAGTCTGTGTTCTTCTGAACTGTAGTACAGCACTGTAGGGTTTCCAAGCTTTCTTGATGGACAGGTGCTGCTTTCCTCTTGAAAATACACAAACACAACACTTTAATGGAAATGTTCAGCTGTGAGAGCTGGAACTGTAACCTAACTCTCTTTATCCCTTTCTGACAGACCAGAGCAAGGGAACAAAGACTGCTCAGAGAAACTCAGGATGTTTTAAAGCTTTATTGTTTGTGCTGTTTATCAGTGTTGAGGAGCACGAGCACGTGTTGTGTTGGTCTTGATGCAATACCCCAAGTAGTTTAGAGCCCAACTAATGTGAGGGATACATCTCTTTCTTCAGACACAGGCGTCTGGCTTTGCTGAAGCAAGTGAGCATCAGAGAGAACTGCTGCACGCTTTGCTGTGATGAGGTAGCAGACACAGAACTCAGGCCGTGTGGACACAGGTAAAAACAAATTTTGTTTTTTATAAAAAGCAAATAGGAAGAAGTCAAACAAGAAACAATGTCTGCATATCTTAGTTGAGGTCAGATGCAGTCCCTGCTTATCTTGATTGACTTCAGAGCACAAGGGAAATAACTCATCATTTTAAGGATGTGTCTGATGGCAGTTAAGCACAGACTTCCTCCCTTTCCTACCAACCTTGCTGTGTTTACATGGTGGCTCTGTGAGCATGCTAGTTCTGGGCAAGGAACAGAGCAGTCTAACTTGGTTTCAAAGGTTTTGCTGATGAATGCTGGCTTAGTACAGGTGCTGCGTGCACAGTCCATATCATGAGGGGAGTAGGAAACTCATTGTACACCCAGATATTCACTAAACATTCAGTAAGTCGATAATCTGAAGTCACAAATTTCTATAGAAGATAAAAATGGGGCAGCAGCATGATAAATACTGGCACCTGGTACTTTCCTACGTTGAAGTAGCCCAAGGCGCTTGGATGTGATGCCCTTGGAAGTCTTTTCCAACCTTAATCATCCTGTGATTCTCAGTAGCCTACTGGGAAGCTAATGCAGTGAAGTCCAGTTCTGTAGTGTCTTTAGAGCACTCACTGTGGCAGGAAGACAGTGGCAAGACTGCTTCCAAGTAGAAGAAGAGCAGACACCCAGTGTGCCTCAGCAAGAAGCTGTGTCAAATTTGGCAGTCTTTACTCCACACCAGAGCAAGTGCTGAGATGAAGTAAAGAGTGCAGGTGTAATCCTGGCAGTCTGCACCAGCAGCTCCAGGTCTGTAAGGCTGACAATAGCAGGACTAGGGGAAATGGATCCAAGTTGAAGGAGGGAAGATTTAGGTTGGACGTTAGGGGGAAGTTCTTTACAAGGAGAGTGGTTGGGCCCTGGAACGGGCTGCCCAGGGAGGTTGTGGATGCCCCGTCCTTGGACGTGTTCAAGGCCAGGTTGGACGGGGTCCTGGGCAACCTGATCTAAATGTGTATGTTTGGTGGCCCTGCTAGGCAGGGGGGTTGGAACTACATGATCCTTGAGGTCCCTTCCAACCCGGGTGATTCTGTGATTCTGTGAAGGTGCTGAGCAGCAAGAGCTCCTCTCAAAGTGCGTGGACGCACAACGCCTGACTTGCCGTTCCTGATCTCTGCACTGAAAGACTTAACCTTGATTGCTTTTTTTAATTTAAGCAGGCTGAATAAACTGTGGAACGTTTGATTATTTTATTTTTTTCTTTTTGTTTTGTAAATATTTGTAAATGCTGTAAACCCAGGCCTTTTCTTTCTTCTTCTTTCTCCTCCAGTGACCTGTGCATGGAGTGTGC
The DNA here is from genome assembly GCF_951394365.1 of Tetrao urogallus. Taxonomy (NCBI): domain Eukaryota; kingdom Metazoa; phylum Chordata; class Aves; order Galliformes; family Phasianidae; genus Tetrao; species Tetrao urogallus. The sequence goes on from NC_136825.1 coordinate 17,312,795, forward strand.
CTTGCAACTGGAGACCTGCCCTTTGTGTCGACAGGAAATACAGACCCGAGTCAGACAGATTTCTCACATTTCATGACACACGTGAAGTACTACAGACTTGTTTTTAATGAACTCCAACCAATACAGAAAGGGGAAAGCATCTCTAACCAATCTTTACGCACATAGAACCGTAGCCATGGCCAGATTTCATGCTAAACTGTAAGCTGATTATCTTAAAAAAAGAAAAAAAAGAAAAAAAAAAAAAAAAGAAAAAGAAAAAAAAAAAAAGAAAAAAAAAATCTTTAATAAGCTATTTCAGATTGCCAGCAGTGGGAACTGGTTTCAACAGTAAGGAAAGCTGGTAGTTTGGTGTGTTATGGCTATTGGTTCCTCCAAGCAAGAGCATAGGAGGGCGTCTCTCTTCCTCCCCTTTTCCTTCTCGCCTGTCGCAAGTGCTGAAAAAATTTGCACTGGAAGTACACATACAATGCATTTCAGAAAGGAAATATCTCCTAAAGCAGGGCCGCTCAGTCTCGTGCTCCAAAGCCTCTGTTTTGGGCGGAAGTCAATACTGAAAAAGAATGCCAATGTTCAATGTAGCCTCCTGCTGGTCAGAGACTATATCTTCCAACAGTGGATGTTGAACTGCTCCAAGACTTGATCTGTACACAGACTGATTTGAAAGGACAGTGTGGAGACTGTAGAGAAATTCACGTTTTCATAACTCGGTGATTCCAAAGAAAATTCTGATTTGTTTTTAACTACTCAAAGGCTGGTGGTATTTTCAAGTACATGAGGTTTCTGATGCTTTTAACTTCAATATCCACATTTTTTTGTGAGGATATCATTTTCGGGAGGTATTCTTAACTAATTATAATGCTGGACTGGAATTAATTTGATATTCTGGGTATTTTTTAAGGTATCTACAGACATCTTTTTTTAATTAGTATTGTTTTTGAAGCTTATGTTCACTTTGGAAAATATTGAGCTAACTTAAAAGCGTAGAGAAGAATTCTGGGCCAGTGTATTTGAGGGGGGGGGGGAAATGTTATCCAAGTAACAAGTTCAGTCTTATTCTGTAACTCCTTTAAAATGCACCTTGCTTGTCGTGTATCAGTCCTGCTCTGAGCAGATTTGGGGCCACACTTTGTATTTTGGTAGGGATCTTATGGGGGGAAACGTCTGCTCCACTTGAGTTACACATTTGTGACGTTTGTGTGTTGAGGATGTGTTTCAGCAGCAGCTTTTGACCACTTAGTTAGGTTTCTACAAGGAATCAGGGTTCAGTTGGTGAAGTAGCACAAAAGTCAGTGGAGTTAAGCTTATTTTGCACCGAGGCTGTGTAACTCTCTTCCAAGACTTGTACAGGTTGCTCTTTTAAATTATTGGGATATATAGTAGAACTCTACTAATGCATACATAACTTACACCATAACCATCCCACTTCTTGGCAGCGATTCAGCAGTGGAGACTGTTGTAGTGAATTCTCACGCTGTGAGGTATTTTATCCTCAACCTTTTACCATCTTTGTTAGGAAAGCTGAGATGTATTCCTCATGCTGAGTACTTTTGCTTCCTACTGACAGCACTGCACACAGAATCAAGCTGTCTAGCAGTTCCTCTCACATTCTGCCTTCCCTAACTCAAGGGTGCTGAATTTAATCCAGAGGAGGAGGAGGGAGAGAAGTCCTCTGAGCCTCACGTAAAAGGTGTTCACTAGGAAAGTTCTGTGCATCACTTTGTTGTTGAGCTTTTTTCCAAATACAGACTGAATCGGGAGCGGAGCGAGGGCTGGTCTTGCTGAAATGTGAATTCTCTTCCAACTGTTTTGATGAAGGTCAGATGGCAAACGGGTGCCTGGGCCTCTTCATTTCTTCATGGACTCTACTTTGCAAAGTTCAGGTGTTTTCCACTTTGCCATTCTGCTTTTCGGAATCTTCCAAATGCTTCCAAATGCAACGATAGGCATAAAGATACGAAGCGTGCTGTAGAGGAAGAAGTGGGACAGAACCACTTTGACCTCTGCCTTAATAGATGCTGTCAACTCTAGGCTTTGGGTTCCCTGGCCAGGATTAACCGAGGTAAAACTTCCCCCAAGTGCCTGGGAATCCTGCTCAGTACCAAGTGCTGTATGAGATAGGCTCCAAGGCCCACAGAGGTGTCTGATTGAAACATAGGGGTCCAAATAACCCAGGTGCCTTTGTGGACGTGGGTCTGAGTGCATGCTGCTTCCCAAGGAGACCTGAATGCTTTAGATTACTTTGCTGGGCAGAGAGCCAGCAGCACCCGAAGGGGTTGTGTTGCAGAGGGCTGTCCTATTCATTTCACGTATGGAAAGGCTGTAGGTGGGGCTGGCTTTCTGCTGCCCTCTGCCATGGGGTGGCTGTGGGGAGCGGGTGCTCGCTGTGGGGCTCTGAGGGTGGGAAACTCAAGAAGGGGAGAGATGGAGCGTGGCACAGTCGGTCTGTTTGAAAATAAAACGTCTTGAAGAGTGTTTGCCGTTCTCTTGTGCTTCTGCGTGTGCTGGGACTTGGGGTTACGGCCTCAGAGCTGTGAGGGGGAAGCTTATGGAGAATGAGATCCCATCCGTTTACCCCTCCATCCCGGCTTGCCATGGCGGCACGCGCCATCTCCCATTGGCTCTTCCCGGTGTGTGGGCGGGACTTCTGCGGCCGCTTCCGCTCTGCGATTGGCTGCAGCCAGACCGGAAGGAAGCGTTTCCCAGGTAACGGCAGGGCCGGGGGGCGTGCGGGGCCCTGGGGGGGGGGGCGGCGCGGGGCGGTGTGTGCGCCGGGTGGGCCTGCGGTCCGTCTGGCTTAATTACTTTTCTATTAACGCCTCCCCGTGTGCGATTCCTCAGTACTTTGTCCCACGAGAAGGAAGAGCGCAGCTAGCTGCGTGTTGTGCAGGAGGGATGGAGAGCTCGGAGGAGGAGAACTTCGGTGTAGCCGTGTAAGTGTGCTGCGTTCTGCGTCGGGTCCGACGTCAGCTATTTCCTGCTTAACGTACCTTACTAGGAATTTAATGCGAGAGTGAATGTATGCCGTGCTGCTTAGTAGATGCTGCCCTTCGGGACGACAAGGGCGCAGAGCAGCGCAGAGCCCTGGGAAGGAGGAGGAGCATGCGTTCAGAGTTGAGATGAAGTCCAAACTCCGTGCGCTGAGCCGGACAGCCCTGCAGTGACAGCGTGAGGGGGAATGGCTTTGAACTGAAAGAGTGGGGTCTCAGAGGGCTTGTCACTGTGAGGGCAGTGAGCCCCTGCGAGCTGAGGGTGCCTCACTGGAGGTGCTCAGGGCCGGGCTGTGTGGAGCCCCGGGCAGCCTGATCCATCAGAGATGTGCCTGCTGACAGTACGGCTTGGGACTGGATGGGCTTTAAGATCCCTCCCAGCCCAAACATTGTTTCCATGACCTAACCGAATTTTACACAGGTGGATGTTAAGGCTCACCCTATTCTCCCTGCCGTGCTCCTCATCTGAAGCTTGTGGCCGAAGGGGATGTGTGGCTGTGCCTCTCTCCATCATTTGTTTGTCTTGCCCCAAGGGTACACGGGCCTTGGGCTGCTACAGCAGCACAGGTTGTGCTGGCCTTGGTGTGCTTAAACGACGGGCTGCTTTGTGAGCGTGTGTTTGCTGAGATGTGCAGGTATAGGTGTGGTTAGAGAAACTCAATGGATGCTGGTTGGGAACAGCTACAGTCGGGTGGTGTGCTTCACAAGCTGAAACTGGCTTAAATTAATAGAATAAGCTGTGAAATATAAGCTGGAAAAGCCTCTAAAAACTGTGGTGGTGTTCACTGAGAGAGAGAGAAAAAAGAAAAGCAAATTATCCATAGCAAGGTCGTCTTGCATAGAAGTGCAAAATGAGAAGCCCTGTTGCTTGAAATCAGACAGGCGTGGAGGAACGCAGAGCTGCTGCTGCCCTGTGGGAGCTCCTCTGCTGGCTGAGCTGTGCCCTCTGGTGGAAATGTGTGCTTTCTGCTCTGCTGGGCTTCCCGCACCTCCTCTTCTGAGCTTTAACACATCACGGATGTTGCTGGAACATGGCCTGGTGATCAGGTGCATTCTTTATTCAAATATCTTTACGTTTTTTCTGGTCAGGATGAGCCCTATGGCCAGACAGTTCAACTGCTCTTAGTTGAATTCTGGTGCTCTGCTGTCTGAAAGCAGCACAGTCTGAGGGAGAGTTCTGCTCTGCTTCTAACTGATGTGTCTGAACAAGAGCCATAAAATGAGCAGGGTTCTGAAATGTTGCTGCTAAAGGTTCCTTCTCTGGATGTGTTCAGATCATTAATGATGCTTAACATCTGCTTGCTGCTTATGAGGCTCATTACCTTATGAAGCTCTGCCCTTTGCGTGCAGCATGCACAAGAAAAAGCATTTAAGTTTCTTTAGTGAAATAATACATGTATTTATTAAGAAGGCCAAGTACTGCAAAACAGCATCTAAAGTTCTGTGGTCACCACGTTGAGTTATCCAGGAAATAAATGTGGTAGAAGCCTGGATTTACGGCATGGAAAATGCTTAATTTGGTGTTATGGTTGTACTCTTCTCGTTCTTTTTGCATCTGGACTGGAATTGTGTAACATTAACGCCAGTAAAACAACTTTTTAGTTAGGAAAACATTACAAATGCCTAATGAAAATCCCACACAGCAGTCTCATGATCGGTCTCGTGGAGTATTTCCTAGGTTGGCACTAGGAAATTGTGTTTGCTTCGCTTTACTGGGCTTTCCCTGCACTTGGCCTTTCCTTAACACTTCTTAATTGTAAAGTTTATTTCTCCCATAGTTGCAACGTGTATTTATGCAATACCATCTTTTCTGCTTTCAGCTCCTCCCCATCTGATGCAGAGTTTGATGCCATCGTTGGGTACCTGGAGGATATCATCATGGGTAAGCTCAGCAAGCAGACAAGATGGGTGCTAAAAATGCTGCACGCACACAGCCAGTCTACCCTCTGCCTGCTCATGGAAGCTCTTTCCTCTCTTTCCTTTCTTCTCATCATTGCTGCAGTAAAAAAGTGTACAGGAAAGCCTTTTGTGTGCTGTTTGTACAACAGCAGCCTGCGATGTGGCAGAACCTGTTGGTGGTAAGAGTGTTCAGCGAAGCCAGTCCTGTACTGTGTGAGCAGAGACAATCATCAGCTCTCACCTTAACCAAGAGGTGTGCAGCCTGCCTGTTGTGTTGAGTTTGGTGCTAATTTGCTTTATTCATTTCCACAAGTGGGAAAAAAAGCCTTCAGTAGCTGGCAGTCCTGCTGGTACTTTTGAATTTGAGAAGCTGTAGGAAGACAATTGACTTTAAATTCCACCCTGAGGTCAGAGCTGCTGCCTAAAAGCAGCCTGTGCTGCTGCCACGGGCGATGGGCTCCCTCAGCTGGAGCTGCTCCCTCTGTACTCTCACAGATGGGCCAGGATCTGGCCCAGCAGCAGCTGTGCTCCTGGTGTGACTGCCTGCACGTGTGCCACGCGGGTGGCTGCCACAGGAGAGCAGAGGACTGGTGACAGTGGGGTTTCTGTTGTGAAAAGAATGACTCAACCCCCAACTAGATGATGCGTTTTTGTTGTGGTCCAGATGATGACTTCCAGTCCATACAGAGGAGTTTTATGGAGAAGCACTACCAGGAGTTCGATGAGTCAGAAGAAAACAAGCTCATCTACACTTCTATATTTAATGAATACGTAAGATGCTTTTTCTTATCCCTCACATGAATTGCTTTTTTTATTTTCCTAAGGCCAAAGTCAGGTCTTGCGTTCTCCCTTTTGTAGCATGCTGGCTTCACGTAGAGCAAAGGCAGTGTGATGCCTGCTGCCTCTTTGTGGAGCACAGCTGTGCTCTGTGAGCAAGAGGGGGATTATCTGGAGCCACGGGTTCCTTTCTGTTTGTTTCACCTGAAAGCTTACACGGTGTTCAGCTGTTTAACTTCTAACAGAAATCCAGCCTGTGTGTTGTGTGCATGACAAAGCAAAGTGAGGAAGACTGGTTTCAAATTTGCATGTGAAGATCATTAAGATGCTGCGGGGTGGAGAGGATTCCTGATTGTGTTGGTTTTGATTGATTGGCCTTTGTTTGTTTCTCTTTTAAGATCTCTTTAATAGAGAAATACATTGAAGAAAAACTGCTCGATCGGATTCCTGGTTTTAACATGACTGCTTTCACAATGTCTTTGCAGTGAGTCTTCTGCTTTGCTTTTGTTGAGGGGGAGGGAGGGTTGTGTGTGTCTCAATCTTTCTATCTAGATTTGAATTCAGGTGTTCACAGCTCTCCCTTGAGAAAGAAGCTCCCCCTTAAGGATCATAATAGTAGTAGTAGTGCTCTGCTACTCTGAATTCCTGCAGTATTGGCTGAAATATGTTTTAGAATCATCTGCTGGTAAACACAAACAACAAGCAAACCCACAACCACTTCTACTCCAAGTTTCTTTTGCTTTGAACCTGTTTAAAACCGGACTTTCACATTCTCCACCTTTCTGATGTGTTTTTGTTTTGCTTGGTGACTCTGGGGGCTGCACCCTTTAATCTTAGCAGGGCTGCTCTGGGATCTAAACTGAGCTCTAGAGGTCTGGGTCCAGAAAGCTTTGAACTGCCACTCAGTAGCATCTCCCAGACTAACAGCAATAAGGGTTTTGTGTTACCTGTGCAGGTATGGGCCATCTAGTGAAGGCTAATTAAAGTGAACAGCTCCATTAATAGGACATAGGACATAGGAAATAGGACAATAGGAAAGGACAACTTGGAGTATTTCTCTACTGTAGAATAACTGGAATAAATGCTGATTGGATATGAGTTCTTTTGACTTACACATCAGTCCTTGGAAATCAGACAAAGAAACTGATACTCTTAAAGCTTGTGTTTAGATAAATGGTAATATTTTAATGTGTGTATTATAACGATTGGAAATGCTGCAAGGTAATATTTGTCTAAAATGGTGCTTTATGAGAGGCCTGCAATGTTCTTGTTGAAGTTCTGTTGGTGTCCTGGTGCCATTTTTTGACCTCACATTTTAAAATAAGAATTGAACGCATGGTTTTCTCATTCCTCATCTTCTCTCCATAGGCAGCACAAAGACGAAATGGCAGGTGATATATTTGATATGCTCCTCACATTTACTGACTTCCTGGCTTTCAAGGAAATGTTCTTGGATTACAGAGCTGTAAGTGTGTCACTTTGGTTATTTTCATTGGCATGATGGCTGTTATTTCTGCACAGCTCTGCCTGAGAGCAACAAAGGCAGCGTCACCGCGGTGGGTAACAGCGTTCATTCACAGGTTATACAGGCCCAAAAGGAAAAGAACTTAATTGAGAGGCTGTTTGAACTCAAACTGCACCCCTGTAACTTCCTGGGGACAGGGTGAGGAGGCAGTGTGTGTCTCAGCAGCAGGAATAGTTTCAGCTGGGGGTTCCACTCTGGAGACAAAAGGTGAACCCACAGGAGCCATGTATCACCAGTTCCCACAGCACTGCCTGGGTGCAGGAGGCTGCTGTGAGCTGGGTGTGCAGCTGGCAGTGACACGCAGGTACTAAATCCAGCTTCTGCACAACCTCTTGCTGAGGTTTGGTTGTGAAGAGGAGGAAACAGATTGAAAAAAGAGAGAATAAATGCTCTGCTAAGGATTTTTTCAAGTCTCGCAGCAAGCTGAGTGCTCAGATGCTCAGGTAATGTGTAGTTTTATATTGGTTTGACAAACAGAATATGAATTTCATCTCTTGAACTCAAAAGGTTGTGTATTTCAAAGCAGCATTGAGTTAAGGATGTCTTCTTTTCTGACATTTCTAGGAAAAAGAAGGTCGAAGTCTGGATTTAAGTGGTGGATTAGTGGTGACATCACTAAACAAATCATCCATCTCCTCCTCCTAGAACAGTTGGTGCACTGCTACAGCTTGCATTGGGACATTAAAACACAAAAGGTCACGAGAATCAAGGTGCTTTTATGTGATGAAAACTCTCTCAGACTGTGCCTTCAGATGCCTGAAACTTGCTGGTATTCAGTGGCCACAGAAGAAGAGAACTGTAGTCCTCCTGGAGTAATTGTATTTTAAATACACAGTATTTGCACACCATTCTAACTGTTACAAAGAAACTCAGCGTGCTGAGAAGACGATAAATAGAGCTGTATGTGTTTTTTTGCGGGGTTGGCTTCTCAGCCATCATCCCAAGAGGCAGAACTCTAAAGAATCAAGAAGGCAGTGCAAAAAGAAAGTGTCTGTCCAGCTCTTGGGCAGGTGTGAATACATACATGCCTTTTTTAATCTTTAATCTGATGTTACAGCTTTGTTACAGAAGTGTATGTTTCCATATGTAGATGTTTTAGCCCCAGGCTGCCTGTGTGCTGGGTGAGGGTTGCTGTGTTAGCGTGCAGATCTGTCTGCTCCTTGGCTTAAGTCAGTCTCATCCTTAAGGTGCAAAGTTCTGATTGGCTTTGCTTCAGCCCCCAGCTGTTCTACACTGAGGAAATAACTGTGACAAATCCAAAGCTGGCCTATCTGTGCAGTTTGTTTCTGTTTGGCAGTGGCACAGCTGTAAGCTTGAGGGTATGTTGGGCACGGACCTGTTCACCATCTGTCATTGGCTGCTCTAAATAGCATGCTGTTTAAAATGTGTGTTTCCTTTAGCTGTTGGTGAAGTGAGTGCTGGTAGTGGGGCCGTAGCCATAAGCCTGCCACCAAACCCCAGCTGCTTCTGCCTTGACAGTTGCAATTAAAATGTATTTGGAGCCATAGTGACCCTCTGCTCTTGTGCTATCAGACATGTTAATCTCCTGCTTCGTGACACGCTCAGGCAATGCATGTCTAAAAGCATGAGAGCAGACAGGAGCAGGCTGCTGGTGCTGCAGAGCACTGAGTGTTCCCTGCCAGTGCAGCAGCAGCTGTCACCCAATGAGGACCTGGGCAGGCAGTACAGCCTGCTTTGCAGAGAGAAAGCCTCCTACCAGCACAAAGATGATCCTGGCTGGCTTCTGCCAGTCATCTCAGCAGTGCTAGGGTTTGATTGCTGAAGTGGTTTATTTGAGCAGCAGAGAGGAGACTGAGCTGTGCAGGCTGCTCCCTCAAGCATGGTCAGCATGCAGGGCTGGGAGGCAAGCGGGGCAATGCCCTGAGGTGGCTGTTATCAGAGGAAAAAAATGAGGCCGTTGGGTAGCAGCTCTGATCCAAACCAGATGCAGCTACGTGCCCTTCTGAATCCTGAGGTTAAAATTGGAGGTATCAAGACCTCGGGCTGCCATTCGTACGTGGACAGGAGCTCTTTGGTTAACTCCTTCCTTCAGACTTTTTAAGGTTTTATCAATTTTAAAAGAAACCCCATTGACATGTTTTAATTGTGAATTGTTGAGCTGAATTAATTCTTAACTAAACCCCAAATTTCCCTTTTTAATTTTAACTGGAGCAAAATCCTTATTCTCCTGTTGCAGTTGCTCTGGATAATTATGTGAAGTAACAGCAGTGCAAGTGGATACCCGGACAGTGACGTCCCAGAGGGGAGGTGGTTCTGTTTTAAGCACAGCCTATTGTAATTTCAGAGTCCAGATGGAGCACACGGTGTTGAGTGAATTCATATTTGGATGGGGCTTATATCTCAGTTTCCTGTGTACCAAAGTCACCGTTTCACAGAGGCGTGGTTCCTCACTTCTTGCTGTTGATAGATCTGTGCTGTTCTGCTTGCTTAACTCACAAATTCTCTGTTGAGTGTTTTCAGATGAATTTATTTTGTAAAATAATTCAAATAGCGTGTTGACTAGATGCATTAGTTTGGCTGTGAGGTGGGGATGTGGTTGACCTCTGTGTCATTCGCCTGTGAACAACATCCACGTGAGCATTCAAGCTCTTTGTAAGCACTTGGGTGTGCTGATACCAACTCACAGTGAAGTTTTGTTGTTGCTCCTTTTTCATTTCAATTTTAGACCGTGAAAATTTGCACCAAAACTCCCCTGGTTTTGAGTGGAGCTGCCCGGATCAAACCCTGCTCACTCCGTCCTGGCTGGTTTCTGTGATTTGATGTTCCTGGGATGATTTGTTTCTCTGTGACACGCTGGGACTGGGCTCCAATCGGTGCCTTTTCCACCAGGCAAAGGTCTTTTATAAGAGATTAAATTTCTATATGCGCTGGGCTGTGTGCAAGTCTGACTTCATTTCTTAAGAGTTCTAACATTGCCACCAAAATGCATTTTGAGAGGCCAATTTTCTTATGGATTTTGGGTTTTGTACGTATTTGTTGAGACTTGATGCTCCATTGTGCCTGCTTTCCTTCCACAGCATGTGCAAGTAGATCTGTTAGGGGCTGATTCCTCTCCATGAGAGCAGTGATGCAGTGGCACAGCTGCCCGGGGAGGTGGGGGAGTCACCATCCCTGGAGGTGTCCCAGAGCTGTGGGGATGTGGCACTGAGGGACGTGGGCACAGTGAGGTTGGATTTGGGGTCTGAGAGCTCTTCCTGGTTCTGTGATTCCAGTGCAGTTTGTGCAGTCCCTTTTAAATTCACACCTTTCAGTAATGTACTTAAACTTCCTGAGCCCACCTCTGGATACAAGTTGTGTTGTGCACAACTTTACCCATGCAAACAGCGTATGTGGTAAACTTACAGAGTAGCTGCCTGTGTGTAAATAGATTAAAACCAGATGAAATAGACTTACTAGCTTGTACAAGAAGGATGTCAAGGAAAACGTTGTGGTGAGTGGCTGGGCATCTGGCATTGTGGCAAATGCCCACCACATCCCGAGAGAACAAAAGCTGGATTTGTTGACAGCAGCAGTGGTGGAACAGACAGACTTGAATGTTGGATTTAGGAAGATATTTATTGAAAGCATAAAACTGTGCTTTGACTTTTTTATTTTGAAGATCAGCGTGATAACAGTTTAGACTTCTTTCTTGGCCTAGCCTTCATCTTCCAGCTCTGCCCCTGTGGACAGAAGTTAATTGCAATTATTTACACCGCATCTGTGCGTGACCACAGGCAGCCACGCGGGCTTGGTTTAGTGAATGTTAGTACTGGAGTGCAGCCAACGGGGCGAGCCTCCTCGGTACAGGTGTTCCAGCGAGCAGCTGGCTCCTGTGCACCGTGCGAGGACCAGCAGGAGCTTCGACCTCGGTGAGCCCTCAGCATCTCGCGGTCACCCGAGAGCAGAGCGCCGACGGGCGGGACTGCAGCACCACGGACAGCGGCCACGATGGCGGCCTCACGCCTGGCTGGCCGCCTGGCTGCTGGCCGCGTTGCTGCCCGGTCCTTTCCAGGCACGGAAGCTGAAGAAGGTGCTCGCCCCGTAGGTGAGCATGACGAGGCCGGCGAAGAACTGGAAGAGGAGCGGAGTGCAGCGTGAGCCCTCGGTCCCAGAAGCTCAGCCACGGCCCCACGCGCCCGTACTTACGGAGGCGGCGGCTCTCCTGTTGTAATCCCACTGGCGCCACGAGGTGGGACGCACGGCTGCTGAGCACGTGACGAAGGCGGCGATGTACAGAACGGTTGCCACTGCGTTGAAGATCATCAGCTGGAGAGGGCAAAGAGGAGGTGAGGAGATCTGGGCTGTGCTTTGCACCCAGCAGCCCACCTCTTGGGGCGGTTGCGTAGGGCTCTTCCAAAAGCAAAAGACTTGAGCGCCACCCTGGTTGGTTCAGGGCTGTCCCCAGGTATGAGTGCACTCTACCATAGGCAAAGACAAGGATGTGCAGAAAGCTGACAAACCAGGGAAGTGGTTGAATCACCATCCATGGAGGTGTTCAAGAAGTGTGGAGATGTCGCACTGAGGGACATGGTCAGTGGGCACAGTGGGGGTGGGTAGGAGTTGGACCGGGGGATGTGAGAGCTCTTTTCTCATCGGTTGTGCTCATTTTCAAGTTTCTATTACTAGGGAGCTTCAAAGGCATGTGCTCACACATTTTGGTACAAGAGCTGATCCACATGGAGGTTCCCCACCTGGTGTCACAGCATGGTGCCACCTGGTGCTACTGATGCACGGGGGTGGAGATGGGCTTCTGGTTCTCCAGTCACCTAGCTGGACTGACCCCATATTCCTTCCCTTTTCCTAGGAGAACCACAGGAAAAGGGCCCAGCCCCTCACCCTGGGAGCAAACCCAGCATACGTACCATGAGGGGCCAGGGGACCATGTAGAACTTCATGGGGAGCTGCAGGAGGTACATCACAAAGAGCAGGACCGTCGCTACCCAGAGGAAGATGGACACAAACAGCACCCAGCCATACGCTGCGTGGAGGTGGTAGGTGGTGTCAGCAAGGAGAGCCCACACCAGGAGGCCAAGCACCTGCAGGATGGGCAGGGGGAGGTCTAAATCTCCCCTCTTGTAGCCTGAAACCCCTTCCCCTTGTTCCCATTGCAACAGACCCTGCTAAAAGAGTCTGTGCCCTTCTTTTTTATGGCCACCCTTTTAGATACCGAAAGGCTGCTCAGGACTCCCCAGAGCCTTCTCTCTATGCTGCACAGCCCCAGCTCTCAGCCTGCCCTTACAGAGTAGAATCTCCATCCCTCAGGTCATTTTTGTGCCCCTTCTCTGGAAGTGCTCCAACAGATCCACATCTCTCCTTCACTGAGGACTCCACAGCTGGCCGCAGTATTCCGGGGAGGTCTCACCAACCCCATCCTCATCCTGGCGCCGCTGGGGCTGCACCCACAGCTCTCCCATGAGCTCAGCCAGGAGGAGCTGTGATGTCTGCGCCCTTCATTGTCGTGCAGGGGACATAGTGGCTTTTGTCCTGCTGCACGCATGCTCCTGCTGCTCAGCTGCTGTTGTTTCAGTCCAGACAATACCATCTTGTCTTTTGCATCTATTTTTAACCCTCGTTTGGGAGAAATGGGGATAGGGAAAGCCCCGCTGTGCAGTGGCAGCAGGAGACATTAGAGCAGGAGCCCCTGGAGAGGAGCACTTGGGAGCAGTCCTGCTATCAGCTCCATCCCTTTCCCGCCTCCACCCCTCGCACTGCCCTCCTCTTGTCCCAGCCTTCCATGGGAGCCTAAATGTGGAGCAGAGAGCCACGCTGGTGCTGCTGCAAGGATGTCACAACCCCATCAGCGTCCCGCTCCCCTTCACCCCGTTACTCACAGCCTGGGCGCCCATCAGTCCCCCGAGCGGCGAGCACAGGAACGCTTCGTCGAGGCGTGGGGAGGGCAGAGTGGCGGGGGCTCCCGTGGAGCTGCTCCGCGTCCCCGCGGATCCGGGCAGCCCCGCCATGCCACGAGCGCTCGGCTCGGGCCGCCCTCAGCGCTACCGGCGGGGCTGTCCACGGGGAAGCTCCCCCCGCAGTCCGGTCCGCCCCGTCGGGGCGGCGCCGCGTCGCATAGATACGTCAAGAGAGTGAATGGCGGCGGCTCGGCCGGCGGGTCAGGATGGCCGAGCGGTCTAAGGCGCTGCGTTCAGGTCGCAGTCTCCCCTGGAGGCGTGGGTTCGAATCCCACTTCTGACAACGTTCCCTTTTGCGGCGGGCGGCTCCCGCCTGCTCTTTTAGCGCCGCTGCGGGAGAGACGCGGGAAACGCGCAGAGAAACAACGCGATAAAAACGCGAGGGGCCCAGCGCAAAACGTTATCACTTGTCAGAAGTGGGATTCGAACCCACGCCTCCAGGGGAGACTGCGACCTGAACGCAGCGCCTTAGACCGCTCGGCCATCCTGACAGCGTTGTACGCGGGCCCCACGTGGCGCTACACAACGCAGAGCCGCGCGCACTGCGCATGCGTACATGCCTGCTGTCCCTGCTTTGTCCCCGCGTCACACTGGCGCCAGGCTCGAGTTGGGTTTCGTGTCGGAACCCGGTGAGCGCCCAGGGGACGCCTCGCATCCGCTGCTGGCAGCGGCCTTTGCTCCCAGGGGGTGGCCGGGGGCTGCTGGCCCCGCTGCCTGCACGAAGCAGGGAGCCTTACAGAGCGGTTCGCTGCTGCTGGTAGCGGTGGTTCGCCTCTGCTTGAGCACTCGATTGCCTGTCCCATCTGTCCCGGGTTGGGATCAGGGTGCAGCGTCCCAGGATGGGGAGCACGGCGCAGGACGAGATATTGCAGCCCAGCTCAGCAGGAAGCAGCACGGACAAGGCAGCTCTGGCAGCAGGCTGTTCTGGTACAAAGGTAGAAGCAAGAATGCTGCTGGTCACGAGCCCAATTCAGTGCACAATGCAATCGGCTCTGTCTCAGCATGGGGATTTACTGCCCAAATAGCATTCTGAATCTCAGGCATTCCTCATCACTGCTTGCTTTGATTCTCACCTGCTGCATCCTCAGTGTTACCGAGAGTTCCACAGCCCATGGATGGAATGTCCCCTGCCCTCAGCCCCAGCAACACTTATTAACTATCCCCAACCACCACCACCATGTTAACAGCCAGCACCCGCTGCTCTCCTAGGCAGTGACTCCATTGCACTGCACTTAAATATACAACAACTGAGTAGCTCTTGTGACAGAAGGGCAAGATGGTTACAGAGAGAGAGTTTGGCTATAGCCAAGCATGCTCCCAGGGAGCTAGCAGTCCTCTAAATAAGCTGACGGGGGAGCACATCAATTAGTGGAAGCCTGGAAGGAGTATGGAGGCTCTTGGTGAAAACAGAGTGGGAGGTGCTCTGCTTTAATCAAGTGAGGTGCAGAAAGGATGGGATTGGGGACAGGGAGAGCAGTTTGGTGACTGTGGACTGAGGCCAGCAAGCCTGGAAAAGGGTTAAGAGAATGAGCTGTAGGGATGCTGGTGGAGGCAGAGCTCGGAAGAGCAGACAGTGCCAGCCCCCAAACCCTTGCAGTATTCTGTCAGCCCCAGCAGCACTGCTCATGGACAGAAGGGTTTCTGGATGTCTCCGCTGTGACAGCTTGATGGTGAGCTCCTGTCCAACCGGTCCCCACAGCTGCTGCTGAAGGCACCTGGCTTGCTGCCCTAAGGAGACAGAGGGGAGGCAGGGAGCCTTTCCGAGAAGTCAATGGAAAGTGTTTCTGGTAATCTCCTTGGGCTGGCAGCAACAAGTTGGTTGGAGAAGCAGGAAGTCACCACGTGGAGAGCCCACACCTCTCCCATAGAGGTGAAACAACCACACCGTGGTGTTTTCCTGCTCCCCACCTACCCGTGTTCCACCTTACAGGACCCTTTTTCAAGGAGAGGAGACCCCCCTGTCCCACCCTGGGGTGACACACAGCCACTCTCCTGTGCATGGGGCAATCCTGGCTCCTGCAGCAGCTGTGCTCTGCTGAGATGTGCACAGGCTCCTGGGGTGCCCACCATCAGCTGCCCCTCTCTTGACTGCAGTGCAGTGGGGAAAGACGAGTATTTTGGAGATAATCTGATACTTCCTTTATGCCAGCTCTGTAGAAACACTGCTTTTGTGCCCTGCAGCTAGGCAGAAGGATTGCGACATCAGGGGATCTCAAGGCTTTTCAATGGGCCCAGCAGGAGGCAGACCCTGATCTGTTCAGGCAAGTCCCAGCTAAGTCCTAGCGTCCCTTCCCTCCCTGGAAAAGCAGCCTTTTGTTTTTACCTATGCCATCAAGCCAGGTAGACTCAGAAGAGCTTTTCTCATCTCCTACAGCAGGGAACAGCTTGTTGCATTGCTCTGCTGGAGACAAGAGGCTCTTCTGTTTGGAAAGAACGTGAGTGCATCACTCTGTGTTTGTTTTTGAGACCCCCCCCACTGCAGGCACGGGTAGTGCAGGCAGTCCCTGCTGTGCACCCAGCATGGCACTGCAGCACCTTTACAGGGAAATGGGCTGAGGTGAGGAGGGGGCTCCTACGTGCCCTTGGGCAGCACTCCTAAGCTTTGGGAACAGGAAGAAAACAGCATCAGCACTTTGCACAGTGTGCTGCTATCCAGAACTACTCTCCATCACAAGGAAGGAGGAAGTCGTCGTGTTCGGAGAAACGAAGGCTCCTGTGGTGTTCTCTGCTAATTTTAAAACGGTCTTTTTCTAAGGAAAGCAATTCCTTGAAAACACAACCGCTGCAATAATAGATACTTCTCAAAGAGGAGCTGCTCTGCAAAGACGCTGAGCACAGACAGCCCCAGACAGCTGTTCCTCATTTCCTGCTGCCTCCTTTAATGTGAAAGAAGCCAGCTGTGCAGTGCCAAGCACTTTCTGGATTCAGCTCTCAAATATTACAGTAATGGCTCAAGAGCTCTACATCAGTCATAGGCTGAGGGTATCTCCACAACAAGAGGTGCCTTTGGCCCTAAGAAATTCCCTGAGTTGCCTTGGCCAAGAGTTGGGAGGCTGTGCGGTCAGTTCTGGGGCCACCCAGTGCTGTGACAGCACCAAGAAAACCGCTGTGGCCTCTCCAGACTGAGGACTTCAGTGGGCTCTTTAAAGCACAAAGTGCTCGTGGAACATGTCTGGGCAGTGCAGTGCAGAGGGCTGCTATTTGTGTAGGGAGAAGGACCTGAACTATCCCTGTGCAAACCAACTCTGAGGGACATCACGAGTAGGCATGGCGGGGATGGGTTCATGGTTAGACTTGATGATCTTAGAGATCTTTTCCAACCTTAATGATTTTGTAATTCTATGACGGGAAGCTGCAGTGACAGTTTTGTTCAGGAGTGTTATGGAAAAACATCTATATCAATTTCTGGTGGAGGACTGGGGGAATCACCTCACCTCTGGATCAGTGTCTCCTGGTGGGCTTGTCTCCTCTGCAGCATTAAGAATCTTCCCAGAAGCTGTGTTGTGCTCCCCAGCAAATTTCTAGGATGTAGGTGGTGAATGTGGCACCACGAACTGCAAAGGATGCTGTTAATAGCTGCTACCAGAGGTGCTGGGCCTCCCTGCTCTGGTTCAACCTAGAAGAGCAGTTCTGGAGGTGTTGGGAGCTCCTGGATGGATGGTGCACTGGGAATCATCAGATCATCACCTGATCAGCACTGGGCTCTCTCCCAGATCACATACAGCCTTTCGGGTTCCCTGACTTCACTCTTGTCCCATTCCTCCTGATTTCCAGGAACACAAACCTGTGACAGCAGCAGGCAGTACCAAGAGTTTAGCTAAGGAGCCTGAATTTCCACCATGAAACAGCATAAAGGAGAAGGATGGTGTTCTTCCATCACTTCCTGTTTGTTTTGGACGCAGCTCTTGTTCTCTCTGCATGTTGTTTTGCCAGTCGCTTTTGTAGGGTCGCGGTGCTTTGTGTGTTTGTGGTAAATCCCCTGCATGACTCATCCCTTCCATTGGCTGCTGAGATCCTCCAGCCGATGCACAGCTCCAGCATTTGCTTGTGAACAACTGAGGCAAAGCTGCAGTGGATGGTGAGTGCTGGGGCGCCATGCGCGATCCCTTGGTCTGTACTCAGCAGCACATGCACAGAAGTGTTTGTCTGTGGCTTTTCCTTGGCTGTTTTTCAGATCAGATTAAGGACCTTCCTCCTCTTCTTCAAGATGAATGGCCCTGGCAGCCACCCAAGCTGACGCCACCTTTGGGTGCTCCAGCTTGCTGGTTTGTAGCCTTGTGCAGCACAGACCCACAGGCCCCAGCTTGTGCCTTGTGCTGAGGGCAGATGCTGTTTGCAGAAGGCTGATATCAGCTGTGCTGGGGGCAGTCACGTCCGTCCTGATATCTTGTGTCCCACATGAGGTTGGGACCTGGTTCTCCTTCTTTCATCTGCCTTCGTAGTCATAAAGAACAAAGAACAAAAGAGCAAGGCCTTCCCTTGCCCTGCTCGTCACTCTTTTCATGATGCACCCTAGGATGCCATTGGCTTTCTTGGCCATAAAGGCACCCTGCTGGCCACTAGGATACCCAGCTCCTTCTCTGCAGAGCTCCTTCCGAGCAGATCACCCCCTAACTCATATTGATGCATGTGGGTATTCCTCTGTTTCAGGCTGGATAGTAGGAAAAACTTCTCAGAAGAGCAGTAAGGCACTGGCACAGCTGCCCAGGGAGGTGAAGGAGTCACTGTGCCTTGGGATGGTCAAGAATTGTGCAGACATGGCACTGAGAGATGTGGTTTAGTGGCAGTATTGGTGGTAGGTGGATGGTTGGCCTGGATGATCTTAGAGGTCTTTTCCAACCTTGATGACTCTCCCCAGGTGCAGGACCTAACGCTTGCTCACATTGAACCCCATCAGACGAGGCAGAGAGGAACCTGTCCTGCTTGTGTTGAATGGCTGCACAGCCTTTTGGTGACTCAGCCATTTTGGATCACCAGCAGATGTGCTGAGGGTGTTCTGCAGCCCTTTCCATGTGCCCCTGCCTGCTAGGGGTGACCCAAGGAAGTCCCCTTTCAATCACCCTAAGGAAGAAATGGCTGTGATGAGCTGCAGCTGCCACTGGAAGGACATGCTGTTCCCAGGGGGCTTTCTTTCTCCTCAGTCCTCATCTATTTGGTTTCATTTCCATACATTTGTGTAGTGTAGCTGCTCAGGTCTTCTACTCTTGGTTTTCCTGGAAGCTGCCTGCTTTCTGGAAGCTGCCTTTATGTGGCTCACAGGATTTTGCTCTATTGCTTGAGCGCTGCAGTCCGTGCTCACAGCTGGACACTGCCCACACTGGATATCCACTTGCTGTTGCCATAAACTAAAGCAAAACTAAAACAAGTGAAGGCCATCAAACTAGGACAGGCAATTTCCATCGTAACGAAAATCATCTTGAGACCCTTAGCCATCAGATCAGGACAAAGCCTGTCGTTTGTCACTGCTTCCCATAGAAATACCTCCTGGGCTCCAGCAGCTCCTGGAGCCTCTCCTTGGTTTTACCCACTGCTGAGGGTAATAGCTGTGCAGCAGAAGCAGCCTCAGGCAATGCCATTTCCCGGAATAAAAGTTTCCCATAAGGCTGAGAAACATGGCAAGGGCAGGAACCTGGCAAACAGGGCATGTTCTGCTCTGCCTGCATCAAACAGATTAACTCCAGATCAATTGAATGCACTTACGCTTGGAATACGCTTGTCCATTACAGCATAAACAAGGCTAATTTTGGAGGCTGGAATTTCTCACCAAAAGTTTTAGCAATTCTTTTTATGGAAACTCTGGGGGGTTTTACTCTGTTCTGGAATAAAATCCTTAATTGAAATGATTGGAATTTCCCACAGCGGGAGAGCCAGACCTCCAACCGGCCCTGAGAAATCTCTGGGAAGGGCTTTTTAAGAAGTAGAGCCACACTGTCTCAATTGTAATCTTATCTTCATTTTTCAGCTGTGCAAGTTGGCAGGGGAAAAAAAAACATTTCACATTCATCTGGGATTTGATACATAAGAGAAAGCAAAGGTGCAGGATGTGAGCGCAGTGCTGGCATGTCCACACCGGACCTGGTGCTGGGAAGCCCCCGTCCGCTCTTGGTGCTTGCAGACCATCAGCAGGACCCTGATAGCTTGCCCTCTACCAAAGCTTGGGGCTGTATGGACAAGCACATGGCGGGCAGCGTGCCTTGGAGCAAATAGACCCTGGGGAGGCAGTGCCTTTCTGTTGCTGCTTTGGCTGCTCCCGTCTCCCAGGAGGCAGTCTGGTTTATCAGATTAGCTGATGAATTGTGAAAGCAATTAGCAAACGCCACACTTTTTGGCCCAACAACTGATGCTGCTGCTGAAAAGGAAGGGCTGCTTTTGCCCTCAGAGTGAATAATGTGAGCTTTACAAGCGCTGGGGAGCTGTGAATTGGTGTTGGCTCTGCAAACCTATGGGCAGTGGGTGTGAGCCACGTGGAGCAGCCAGCCCTGCTCCTTTAGCCCTTGCCAAGGAACTGAAAAACTGTGAGAAGGCGTTGTCATCTGAGCGGGGAATTCCAGCAGCTGTCCCATTCCACGGCACAAACAGTATTCCTTCCCTGCCTGGCTTCTTCCTCCGCCTCCTGTCTGTCGTCATGTGGAGGAATTGGAGTCCGTAAATAGCAGCTGGAGTCTCGTCAGGACTTCACACTCCTGGAATGAGCTGCTGCAGCTGCATTGCTCCGGAGGATGCTGTAGGCATCCAGGAGTGAAACTTACCGCCCATCGTCCTTCTCCTGTACCCCTCCTGCTGCTGACCACGGGAACATGAGGGTTGCTTCTCTCCAGATCCTGTTTGCTCTGAGGGTCTTGTTCCTGGCAGCTATGGCTGGAGGTGAGAGCTCTGGGTCCAAGTCTTGGGCTCCCCACGAGAGCTGGGAGGGGTCTGTGGCTTCACAGATGGTTCTGTGGTTTCACACAGGGGTCTGTGGTTTCACGGAGGGATCTGTGTCTCCGTGTAAGGGATTCTGACTTTATTCAGGGGACTGGGGAGTTGGATGTTAGTGCGTGGGGCCAGAGGATTGTGCACAGCAGGGAAGATCAGGTTACAGGCATGAAGGAACCTCACGCCTTCCTTGGCTTGGGAAATCCTGCGGCAGGAACGGGCTGGGTAGGAAGCTGTTGGGGAGCACACGGCCTTGCTGCAAGGAAGCCTGTGGCCCTGCTGATGGCTTTTGTCATTTCTGATGGTCAACAGTAGTGCAGAGCCCCAGGGATGTGCCATTGGGGCAGCATCCTGCCTGAGGATAGTAGTCTGTCAGTCCGTCTGTCTGTCTGTCTGCGCTGGCCTTGGGGATGCTCACATATGTGTGGCCATGCTTGCACAGATTGGAAGCTCTCCTGTTGGCCATGTGAAGATCCTGGCGTGCGGAGGGGTGTTGGAGGACTGAGGGGAGACGGGCACGTTTTTTCCTGCTTGGTCTCAGCGTAAGTTGTCTACGTGCAGAGCGGTGATTGCTGTACAAACAGAGCAGGCGGATTGCCAGGAGGCTTCTTGGCAGTGCCAGCAAAACTAGACTTTGCCCAGGTCAAAGGGACGTACACAGAAAGAGGCAGAGCCCTTATTGAGGTGTGTGCCCCAGTGCCACCAGACGGGAGGAACAAGGACAGCCAGGAGAGCAGCTGGGCACGGAGCTCCGTCCTCTCCTCACCCCTTCAGGCAGGTTCTCCAAGTCAGAAGTGGAAAACCATCAGAAAATCTGTCCAAGTGGGGTTGGATCAAGCCCTCGTGCATCACTGGTCAGGCTGTGGCACAGCTGCCCTGGGAGGTGGGGAAGTCCCCGTCCATGGAGTTGTCCCACAGCTGCAGGGATGTGGCACCAAGGGACGTGGGCAGTGGGCACGGTGAGGGTGGGATCAGACTTAGGGAGCTGAGAGGTTTTTGTCAACCTTCGTGGTTCATTAAATGGAGTTTTGAAAGCAGAAGCCAGCAGCAGTGTGTGCTGTGGGTTATGAGACTTAACTGGGAATTTGGTCATTCCTGCGGGCTCAGGGAGCAGGCGTTCTTGACCTTGAGGTGCCACAGAAGATGCTACAGGCTGGACAAAGGGCCTTGCTTTAGCTCTGCAGAGGTGTAGAGGTTGAAATGGGCAACAGGAGCGTTTGCTCATGATTTCTTTACATCCAGAAGAGCTGGGGCCGTTCCTGGAGCAGTGCTGCTTCTCACACCAGGTGCTTGGGTCATTCCCAACTGAACTTCGCTAAATTCACCAAATCCATTGGAAATCAGCGGACGACATTTTGTAGAGACCGTGTGAGCTGAACCAAACTCCAGCTCCTCTCTTTGCAGGGATAAACGAGGATCTGTGTTTCTAAGGCTGGTTCCCCCATGAGAGCAGAAACATCTCGCTGCATTGTGCAATGTCCACTCTCTTGGCAGGCGCCTGTTCTTGGCATGGCTGCGTTCTCCCCAGTGATGTGACTGCCTTCACCCCTATGTCAGACAAGGGGAGGATGTTTTTACACTTGGCCAAATGAAAACTGTGTTTTCCTGTGGAAATGGAAAGCAGATGTTTGGCGAAAGTGCTGTGGCTCTGAAGCTGGGCTGCTGGGATGGCATCCCCACACTGTGGGATAAAGGCTGTGGGAGCAACGCAGCTTTGTCAAAGCACTCTTTCTCTGCAGCTTTTCCTTACAGCAGCATTCAGAGCTGCAGGATGCTTGCTAGGAGGGGATGCCCCACAGCGGAAAGAGATGTGAGTAATCCAGATAAGAATAGGACGATTGTCCTGCCCTCTGACCTGCACTGAGAGCCTCTGAGTGATAGAGCAGGTTGCTGCGGGGTGGAGAAATGCATCTTCTGGGCTCCAAATGTGCTCCTGTCACTTCACCAAAGGGGAAAGGTCCCATTAGCTCCCAACTCTGGGCAAACTGCAGTGGTGTTCCAAGGGAAAACTGCAAAACTGCAGTGGTGTTCCAAGAGTCTCACAGTTTGAACTATGCTTTTTTCTTCTTTTTTTTTTTTTCCTCTAGGCATCGTATGACCAATCATGGCTTTTATGGGATCAATATGTCTCATTTTATCAGGGATTGGAAGCTTCCATGGCAAACTTCAGACTCCTTTTCCGTAGAGGAGGATAAAGAATAATCAAACCCAGTGTTTACTGTGCCTAGTACAAAGCCAAGGTTTAATATGTTGAATGTTGTATTTCAGGGCAACCCAAAGCACCTCTGAAGTGTTCAAAATGGTGTGTCTCTTTCCACCGTGCCATAGATGAGAGGCTGATAAAGAGCTACCGGAGGACCGAAATCCAGTGTGCCAAGAAAGCCATCATGTAAGCAGCCTCTGTCTGGGTGCCTCGATGTATTCCCTCCCCAGCTGAGTAAATATAAACACTGCTATCAGTATCTTTGCTTGAGCAAGGAGCTGCTGGAAGCAGAGCCGGTGGTGACTGTGATTTAAAGCCTTTCACCTCTGAGTCATGTTCAGCTTTCGCTGATCCACGTGGGATCCGAGGCACCTGCCCTTCCCAGAAATAAACAATCCATCCAGCCTGATGGAAGGGGCTCATTAGAGCCAGCAGTGCTCAGCATTCCTGCCCCAATGCTTTCTGATCCACCCTGATAACATAAGGCACTGTTATGCTCACCTAACGAGTGATCTCTCTTTATGTTCATTTCAGATTTACTACTAAGAAGCTCAGAGAAATTTGTGCAAATCCAGATGAAGAGTGGGTGAAGAAGATCATGCGGAAGCTGGACCAGGAAAAGGCCTCGGCAGCATCCCCACTTCCACAGGCTGCCACCTCCCCTGCAGCAGCGGTGCCCGAAGAGCCCGGCACCTTCCACAAGCACACCAGTCTCCAAGTCCCAGCTCCACCTCCAGCCACTGCTGCCACTGCAACTTCAGAGAGAGCACCCATTCCTGCTGCCAGCACAGAGGCGACCAGCAAATTCACTCCAGCCGTGCAGAACACCACACGTTTCTCTGCAGGGCCATCTGCTGTGACGTCGGGAGTTGCTACGCACTCTGAAGTCATTTCAGAAGCAAACAGGGAATCCTTCACATCTGTGCATTTAACAGCTGGCATGGCCCTTGGCCGGCCCACCCCATACCCCACAGGTCCTGCACATGGCTCTGACAGCACAGAAGAACCTGTGGGATATGCTGCAAATGCTGCGGGTGATGCCCAAGGCACGACTTCTACCTCAAACTCAGACCCTGCACCCGTTTCCAAAGGACTGCACCATCCTGGTCTTCCTACAAACGACCCCCTGGACGCAGTCAGTGCAAGAGGCAGCCCATCAGACACTGCTTTGAGGAGTTTTGCCTCAGCTCTCCCTTCCACCCTTAAGAGCACAGAGGTCAGCATGGTCCCATCCACACCAGAAGCTGCTCCAGTTCCTACCCAAAACCCCACAACTGCTGTAGACAAAGATCTTTATGTCCATGCCAACAAAAATTTCAGTTCCTCTGCATTTGGTTCTGGGACATTTGATCATTTATTGCCCTTAGGAAAGCAAGGTCCTCCAGATATCTTAGTTTTCACCAGTCAGATGATCTCAGGCCAAGCCAGAGCACAGGCTACAAGAAGCCCAAGTGACCCACCTGCACTCAGCTCCTTGTCAGAGTCCCAAATGCACTTTGTTATCCCTGTCGCCCTGGCAGGTGGCCTGATTGCTTGTGGTGTTGCAGCTATATGGCTATATATAAAATTTGGAATGAGAGCAGAAACAACATCAAGAGAAATGGCCGAAGGCTTGCTCTATCTGAAGGAGGGACACCAAGGCAGTGTCTATCCAATGGAAGTGATCTGAATGCTGTATGGCATGGACATTTTTGGCCTAGAACATGTGTGTGCTGCTGCAGGAAAGCCAAGCTTCTGCTGGCCTGGTGACCAGTACAAAGCAGTTCCTAAGATAGCTGAGAATTTTCTCAGAGCAGAATGTTAAAAAAAAAAGTACCCTAAGTTCCCATTGGCCAATGGCAACATTTTAGGAGCAGATGGGATGTTCCTTTCTCTGGCACCGTTCAGTAGAAAGGATGTTGCTGTAGTGGGGCTGCTTGCCAAGCGGTGGGCAGAAGCGAATGTTGGGGATTTTCCCACATTCCATCATCATCCATCTGAGCAGCTTTGTACCCACCCACTCATCCCCTCTGCTGGACTTGGGCTCTGCCACTGTCAGCAATCCCAACGCCGAAGCACTGAGTCTGCACTTACAAACTTCCAGCTGCTTCTTTCTTTGCACTTCAGTTCGCTGCTCTGTCAGACCTAAAGTGATGCTGGCAGTAAGCTGGGTGCTGGCTCTCCTTGGGCTGATTAAACACTCCAGTTAATTGGGTATTTAATGACTAGAGCCAGCAGAGGTCGTCCAGCTTTCAGATATTATATACATATAATGTATATATGTACATATATACACCTGTGTACATCAGCAGGCACTGTTGCAGTACCAAAGGAGGGTTTTTTTAACCTAAATTGTTTCTCATTTTCACACATCTAGACACTGCTGTGTGTAAGCTGTATCTTTTATCCATGGCCAGCTCCTGAAAGCCCTCATTTAACTCTTAATCCAGTATGACTTTTGCCTGACTTTGTAAAGGTCTCCTCAAGCATGCCTTGTAGGTAGAGCTACATACCCAAGGTTCATAGTGAGGTTACGTATCAAAGATTCCCCTCCAACCACTCTCAGTGGATCAGACCCCAAACTGTAGATAGAAAAAGAAAGTAAAAATGTAATAAGCAAAATAATCAAAGCCAGAAGCGTGAGCCAGCTAGTAAAGGCCAGCTAGAAGAAAGCCAGTCTGTCGGATGCATCAGATGTTATCAGGGCATCCACCCAGCCCTGGAGGTGGGAGGATGACTGCAGTGCTGTTTTCTGTTATCACTCAGCCTCTTATTTCTTGGCTTGAGACAGATCCATCCAGGGCTTTGCAGGTATAGGAGGGAGAGAGGATTGATTGCAGCCAGGAATTTGGGGTGAAACCCACCCGTGTTTGGCAGCTGTGCAGCTCCAGCCCTGTAACACCACCTGGAGCTGATCCACCTGCAGGCACTGCCAGCAGCACCTCCCACCCACCCTAGGGGTTCACAGCCTTGCAGTTTGTGGTGTACTATAGCTCTCTCATATGAAATATCAGAAACAACTATTTTTGTAGTAAAGTTTTGCAGCAGTGTGAATGCACATCACCTTGCTAGTGGAGCATCACAGAGTGCGTGCAGTGCTGGGAACACTGGAAAACACTGCACTGTGTCTGTTGTCTTGCTGGGCCTGGCTGGCTTGCTCATGTCTGTGGCAGCAGGGCCCCGTGCAGGTCCAGGCACTACAGCAAATGGAGCTGCCAAATGCTTTACCATAGCCTTCCTCCTTCCAGACCAGCTGTGCTCATCCCATCCCTGCTCCTTACCCACTGGCACGCTGTCTTTGGGCAGGTTTTCACCTGTGGGTTGAGGCTGTGACTGGGGCAGATCCCAACCCATGGCAGCCAGGAGCCCTGATTGTGGGGGACAGGCTCTAGGAGGGTCCTTTTGTTCTACAGTGCAGTGACTACTGTCAGCTTCGATTCGTTTGTGTATTGAGTCTAGATGAATGTATGTGAATGGGATTTATATTGTATTTTTGTAGTAGTAATGATAATAAAGTTCTTATGTTAAAAACCACTGTCCTCAGGAGGTTCAGACCAGGGTTAACTAGGATGTCACCCAGGCCAGGGCTGCTCCTGCATCCTGCCCCACACTGCTGCACCGCCAGCAGCGGCACGTGGGGAACATCCTCCAGAACTTCCTCTGATGAATCACCAGGCCAGGAAGGTCATTTTAAGGGTAAGAAGCTCTGTAGAAATAATGTTTTTTTTCCTCTTCTGTTATTAGACAAGGGGGAGGCTGCATAAATGAATGAGTTTGTAGGCAGACAGTGATAAATCACTTCTCAGTGATAAGTCACTTCCCATGCACTGAGTGGATGTGGCTGGCACTGGGACATGGCAGTCTGGGGACTGAGTGCATGGAGCCACAAAGCAGCACCTGAATGGTTCTGTTCCTTCATCTCCCCAACAGCATCCATCAGGTGGTATGGTGGCAGCCCTTGAAGGTACATGTTGGCCATACTCACCCTGACCAGTCTGATCAGTGGATGTTCTCCCACCCCACAGTCTCTGACCAAGGCCAGAAGGCCCATTTAAGCCCAGGGTTGGGTCTTCAGTCCCTGGTTTGGGTGTTGTAGGAGCACTGATGTGATATTGTTACTCTGACCCTGTTTGCTGTAGATGGCTTATCTTATGGATGGATGGATGGATGGATGGATGGATGGATGGATGGATGGATGGATGGATGGATGGATGGATGGATGGATCTCTTGGTGTTGTGGCTGTGTCTCTGGATCCATGACCTGCTGCTCCATACCTCCTAAAATGAATCCAGGACTAATTCCTCACTTTGCTGTATTTGGGGCTGCCGGTGGCCCCTGTTGCTGGCACCTGGCTCTCTGCTGTGCTCAGATCTGGTGGGACATGACCTCACCTGTGAAGTCACTGTGTGTTCTGGGGATGTGGATCGTGACTTACGAAATGTCAGCCCTGTCCCTGTTTGGTGTTGTGGTTTTTCTATGAAATATTACATCAGCCCGCACTTACATAGGGCAGCGCAAACTAATGTACCCAGCCCCTGCTGGGTTAGTAGAATGGAGCATGGCCCCTTCTGAGGTCTCTCACCTCTCTCTGTGTTTTAGTCTCTGTCAGGGATCCTTGATTCTCTCCTGCAGCTGTTGGCCGAGCTGCTCCTACCAAGCTGTGTCTTGGTGCAGCCCCATCCCCCTTCAACTGCAGTCACTTCTTCTTTCTCTTGAATGTCCCAGATGCTGTGAACCCAGCGACGCTGTTGGTTAGGGACAGCCTTGGTGCAAGGAAGGCACTAAGGGCACGACAGTTCTTCACTGCTGTTCCAGCTCCAGGAACTCAAGAAAGGTCAGGGTTGGAAAGGAGGCTGAAGTCCTCACCAAACACCGCTTCCATCATACACAGAAGCAGAGATTCTATCTGTTGGGAGCAGCAGCTCTTCCTCACACCCCAGGTCCACTCTTCTTTGTTAACCTGGAGCGTGCTCATAGAGTCATAGAATCACAGGGGCTGTGGAAGGGACCCCTGTGGGCATATCCTCCCTCCAGCTCTGTCACTCTTCTGCCCCAGTTGGAGAGAACTGTCATCACCTGATTATTTTCCTGCCTGGCTGCGGTGATTTCCTGGCTTCTGGGGCGCACGGAAGAGCCGGTGGTGGCAAGTTGCTCAGATGATCCTCTGGGGAAAGGCTCCTGGACACATCCTTCCTGCAGCCTCAGTGTATTATGGCTCCAGGCAGGACTTTCTGCACAGGATGTGCTTTGGTGGATCCCCAGCTTTCAGCACTCATGGTCCCCAGAGCCCAGCCATAGGAAGCAGGCTCTGGGAGGAACTCTTGCTTTCCTCCTTTAAAACTTTCCAGTCCCTAGGAGCTGCCATAATTCAAAACAGAGCCTGGGCCACAGAGAATTGTGACAACTGCATGGCTGCTCCCAACAGTGTTTTTCCAGCAGAGCACAATTATCTGCTGAGACCCCATTTGAGCTTGTTATGCCCAAATCCTTCCCCACAGTGATACAAGTGCTGGCAAACCTTGCACCTGAGGTGTCCCCAAGCTCCCCTCTTCCTCCTTTTGCAGAATCATAGAATCACCACAGTTGGAAAAGACTTCCAAGATCTAGTTCAACTGCACACTTAGCACCAATAGTACCCACTTAACCATGTTCCATAGTACCAAATTATTATTAATGCTGTTTATTTTTCATGTAAACAAGCAAATTCTCCTTTGCCTGTTGAAAGGAAAGGGAATGTTAGCCAACTGCGGGACTTTCCAGCATCTCTCAGTTCATGATTGCACACCAGCCTTTTCCTTCCAAAAAAAACCCTCAAGAATAAACATCAGGCATCTCCAGGGAGTTGTGCATTGTTCAGCTGTGATAGGGGTGACTTGAAAACCTGAGGAAGAGGAAGCAGTGCCAGAAAAACAAGCACAGATCCTGCTTCATTTTGCTTATTTCCTCAGGTTTGCTCCATCCAGAGCCATGTATGGGTGTCCCTGTGCCTGCAGTCCTCCCTTGCACACTTGGCTGAGAAAGCTCCAGCCCAGCTTGCAGCGTGCCATGGGCTTGCAGCAAAGTCATGCCTACCAGTCCCCAAAATGCTTCCTTCTTGCTTGGGGCCCATCAGAGATGGGGAAATGGCTGAGAAGGGAAGGAAGGACTCACAAAGCCTGTGGGAGGATGAAAAGATGCTTTTAGGGATCAGTAGCATGGGGAACTCATTGCAGCCCATGGAGATGTTGAGTCGCTGGGTTGAACACAAGGCAGGAGGAACAGCACTTTTGTATATAGAGTTATATGACCTATTTAGAAACACACTATTTTTAGTCCAGCCTACCTTGTGCTCCTAGGGTTGCTGGGTTTTTCAAGGTTCCCTATTAGGGTCCTTCACATACGAGCTGACAAAATGTTGCTTTGGGTGTTTTCAGCCCTTTGAGTGATTTTGCAGAGTTATTAATGAAGAAAGAAGCAGACAGAGTTTCCTCAATGCTTTGGCCAACTGGAGACCCCTGACAGCTGTTCAAATTTTATCCAGCATCTTCTCCTTCCAAGTGATTTCTGCGCAGGGAGATGTGCACAGACACGTGGAATCATGGAACAGCTTGGCTTGGAAGGGACCAAGATCATCAAGCTCCATCCCCACGTGCATGCTCACAGCAGGATACAAGCACAGGCAGTGATGTGGTGCCCCAAGCTGTGGCTCTGTTTCCCTACTGAAGGATGAGGATTGGTGACGTGGGTGCATCCCCATGTTGCTGGCCGCACGCTCAGGGCTCACAGGCTCTTGCTCCTGGGCTCATAGTGGGAGTGTGTCCTGCTCTGCATCTACTGACAATCTCCAATCTGCTGTTAGGTTCTGGCCCTAAAGGACACCAGAAAGGCAAACTTTGAGCCCAAATCCCTGCACTGAAAGAGTGGCAAGTTCATCCTTTAGGTCCCAATGGCACAGAAGTTGATGGCATCTCTTGCCATGAGCTTCCTTTGGGGTGGGGCAGCTGTAAGGAACATGGCACAGGAAACCCCGACGTGGGGAGGCTGCTCCTGCATTGCTCTGATCTCTGCTTGTGGCTATGGGATGCAGATTGAGCAGCGGAGACCACTCTACAAGGGAGAGTTCATCTGCCCCAGGTGTTCTTGCACCCTTGCATTATGGAGGGGGGATTTTTTATGTTCAAAAGCAAGACTCCAGTCTATCCACCCTTTCTCCTTAACGTTTTTCTGGCTCTCAGAAATGCTTCTTTGTGCATAAAACACAGCATTGCCTTTCTTGTCACCACAAAATCACTCTCAGTGGATTTTGAAGGCCTTTGCTCTCTGCTTCTGTAGAGGAGGATTTCACTTCCAGCTTTGTGGCTTTCCCACAGGCCAGATTCAACTTACAGAGAAGTGGCCTGAGTCCGTTTGTCCTTTCTTTCTAGGGATCATCTCTGTCTGCAGTCTGAGAGCTGCCACGTGACACGTAAATCCCCTGGCTCTAAGAAAACACACAGGGCTTTCACTAGAAATTCATCGGAAAATTAGCAAAAATGGGGAGGTGCTGGAGAAGATAAATTGCAGCAGCTCCCTGCCGAGATAACAGAGCTCCTTAGGAGAGGCACAGCAGCACTGCAGTAAAGAAGAGCCCACACACAGCTGCAATGCTCAGCACAAAGCCTCTCCTGCTTCTCCTGCTGCTCCTCAGCATCTCCCAGCACAGCTCCACAGGTGAGGCTGCAGGAGCCCTGCTCAGGGCTGGGGATGTCCCACTGGGGAGGATGGGGAAGCCCAGCGGGGATGGGGCAGCCCCGAGGGCTCTTGGTTGGGATGGGACAGCCTGGGCTGGTGGCTTCAGCATGGAGCTGGTGGGGCACCATCCTGCTGCAGGAGGAGCTCACCTTAAGGTGGCAGCTGCAGGATTTGGGGGACGTTGTGTGCATCAGCCTTCTTATGGGGATAGGTCTGAAAGACTTGCTTTCCAAAGCCTGCATTCTCAGTCTCTCTCTCTCTCTTCTCCAGCCCCATATGCACCTTCAGAATGCTGTTTCACACTCGCAAAAGCTGCACTCCGGTTCGAAGTGCTGAAGAATTTCTATGAGACTTCCAGTGACTGTCTTCTGAAAGCAATTGTGTAAGTCCTGGCAATTTCCACACCACTGTGCTGTCTCCTGGGACGCTGTATGTGCCTTCCCTCCACTCCATCTGGTGACAAATCTGCATGGCCTCCATCTAAAGGATGGCTTGTGGCAGAGTGGCTGTCTGCAGCACAGGGAGGGGAGAACACGACTCTCTGGTCACTTCTATGGGGCAAGGCTATAAGGCCAAGAGTCTAAAGGGGCTCCCAAAGGATGTGCACAGGATTTAGAGGCTTCAGGACAGCCTGCTCATAGAGCACCATGTGCCTGCTGTAGAGACAAAGAGAAAAGGGAAGAGGAGTGCAGAGAAGGGAGGAGGGGAGAAGCGCACAAGGCAGTGCTGATGGCTGTTTCCCACCAACCTTTGCCTTTTGTTTTGGCAGGTTTGAGACAAAGGGCGGGATCAAGGTCTGTGCAAAACCAAACGCACCTTGGGTGAAGAAAGCAATTAAGAATCTTCAGAAAAAGAAGGAACCTCAAGCTGTGTGATGCAGAGCGGGCACCCAAGTCGAGGATCACAGCTTCCTGATGGGAAGATTTACACTCAGCCTCCTGCGGAGGTCCCCGATGCTGACAGTGACTCCCCAGAGCCCTGCAGGGCACCCGAGGTGCTGCAGCCCTGCCAGCTCCCACCTGCAGAACACAGCTCCAAAATAAAGGTTTATTTCACACACTAAAGAGGGATGGTGTCCTTTTCTCTCTCTGTCTATGCTCTTCTTCAGGCTTCACTGCCTCCTGAAGCCTTGTGGGTCTCATGTGGGCTGGGCAGGGAGGGAGTACAGTGGACTGAGAGGCTCTGAGCACACCCATCACATAATGCAGCCCTGGCTGGAATTATTCTGGATGTATACTTGCTGAATTACAGTCTCATCCCTATATGTCATCTTGTTTCCTGGCATCACATCCCCAGCACATCGTTCTTTGCAGCAGCCGCAGTCCCTGGCTGCCACCCCAACTTCTGCAGAGCTCTACAAAGCAGCATCAGAGCCCAATCCACATTGCTGAGACACCAGCAGCAGCATACAAGCCCAGCTGAAGCTGCCACCCAGATGAAAGGGCAGGGCTGGGTAGCCTGTTCCATGCTGGAGGGAGGGGATGGTGCAGTGGCTGCAGCTGGCATGCTCTCCTACTTCTACTCAAGTCTGTGCAAGGCCTCCCAGTGTGCAGCCATGATTCTATAGTGGTGAGCAGTCTGTGTTGTGGCCACAGCAACCTCAGTCTGAATCCGAGTCACAGCAGTGGTTTTGCAGCAATCAGGCTGTGCACAGACAGCACTTTGCAAATGCAGAGGGGGCAGCTGCAGGGAACGGAGGCTTCTGTACCCACAGGGTGGTCGTTGGAGATGGCAATGGTGGAGATGGAGGAGATGGTGGAGATGGTGAAGATGCACAACAGCATCTGAGCCATGTGAGCAAGCATGTGGCCCCTGAGCTGAAGACCAGATTCTCAGCAGTGTCCCTCTGACATCTGATGGAAGAGTCCCTGAGGAGTCTGTCTTGTTGCTCCGGATTCAAGCAGGGCTTGGAAGCCAGTTTGGCTCTAAAGAAGCACGTGGCTCAGAAAGCTCTGGCAATTGCCCTGTGGGCTCTGCCCGTGACTGTGCAGCAATCCCAGGAAGAGGAAGTGCTGCTGCATCGCCACCCTGTTGTGCTGAAGCTGGTTTGCCCAGGGCAGAGGCAGATCTTGCTGCAGCACAGGCAATGCTGCTGGCTGCAGGGGGAGGTGGACACCAACCTGATGGACATAGAAGCCCAGAGGTAGTGTGAGGACCCCAACCCCACCAAGCAGTCCCTGGCCCTGGTGGTGCCATGTTCTCTGTTGCTGTCTGGGACCTGAGACTCCCTGGTGAGTGCAGCTCATGGAATCCACAAGGTCTGGGTCAGGGCTGGGCAGCAGAGCACCCTGGGGAGGAATGGCAGGAGTCACACACACACACCTGAAACAGCACCTAGATCACAAGCACCAGGGAACTTCATTCCTTGGAGCTGTTTTTTCCAAGAGAGAGCAGGCTGACCTTCAGGCAGAAGGACCCTTCTGGTCTCTCCCCTTTCCTTTGGTGCCTCCAGCCCTTCCAAGCACAGGCAGTGTGTCTGCAGGACTGGCAGGGTGGTTGGCTGTGACTGTGCCAGTGGGTTCATGTGGGTACAGAGTCAGGGAGAGGAGATGTGTCCATGCTGCAGTGCCTGTCCCTCGCTCCAAGCTGCAGCTGAAGAAGGAGGTATGCAGGAAACTCATGTTTCACACCACCAGAAAATGCCTCCAGATAGAGCTGCATTGCCTCTCTGGGGTAATGCAGTGCTCCTTGAAAAAGCTCTCCAGAGGCCATATGAACGCCAAAGGACCTCTGCAGCCTCGTGGAAGCAGCTTGTGGCATGCACTGCCTGCCCAGTGGATTCCCCGGCAGCCCTCTGCTGACCTGTGCCCGTGTATTTCCCCAGATTGGAGACCACCTTCATGCCTGAGGAGCAGCGTGAGATGCTGGAGCTCCACATCCACACAGGAGCTGCAGCTCTGTGGGGAGTGTGTGGCAGGGAGCAGCCATCCCAGTGAGCTGTGCTGGGGCAGGACAGGAGCAGGGCAGCCTTGGAGACCGAGTGAGAAGCCCCAAACTCCTGCACCTGGGCCAACACAGCCCAAAGGACAGTGCTGGCACTGAGCATACGCCATGGACAGAGCGTCACCCTGACAGCCTCCATCAGAATGCCTGACTGGGAAAGGAGGCAGATCATCTGGATGCTGGCATCTGGCCTGCAGGCCACATTCTGCAGTCAAAAATCAAGGCCATGATGATGATCCCCATCTCCTTCCCCTGCATCAGCCCCAGGGAAGCAGAAGGGCAAGGCAGCAGAAGGACCATGGACTCCTGTTGCATCAGCAAGGATGGGAGGCCACATAGTGATTCTGGGGCACGCACTGCCTGCCCAGAGCACTCCTTGAGAGCGCACAGCTGACCTGTGCCTGTGTACTTACCCAGCCAGGAGAGCACCTTCATGCTGAGGAGCAGCTTGAGATGCTGGAGCTCCACATCCGTGCCATGAAGCTGCAGTGCCATGGGGAGCACCTTGGCACAGAGCGGCCATCCCGGTGAGCTGTGCTGGGGCAGGACAGCAGCAGGGCAGCCCTGGAGAGCAGCTGACAGGCCCAGAAGTCCAGCACCCAGACCAGCATGGCCTGCACAGCAGTGTGTGCTCAGTGCCATTGCTGTGGACAGGGCTTTGCTCTAACAACCTCCATTAGGATGCCTGAATGGAAAAGGAAGCAGATCATCCAGGCGATGGAGGCTGGCTTGCAGGCTGTGGCCCACAGTCAAAGTCCAGGGATGTGACTGCAGTCCCCATCCCTCAGCACCTCCTTCCCCTGCATCACCCCCAGGGAAGCAGAAGGGCAAGGCAGCGGAAGGACCATGGACGCCCATCACATCTGCAAGGATGAGGAGATCCCAGAGTGATTCTGGGAGGGACAAAAGCATGGAGTCCAAGCAGATGGCTCCTACAACCCCAATAAGGAATAAAGTCCAACCTTTTGACCTGCTTGGGATGCACTGAATGAACAGGAATTGCCTTGGGACAGATACAGAATGTATTATAGAGTTAGTATTTATCTGTAGCAGGACTTGCTCTGTTTGAAAATTAACAATAACAAAAACAGAAAACTGGTGAAATATTTGTTTCTGCTTTTTTGATTCTAACAGATCAGTGTCAGATTCAATGGAAGTAGCTGCAGTATTCTGCAATGCTCTTGCCCCAGAGCCTGCCCATGGGCTCTCTCCTCCCTCTGCTCAATCCTGTGCACTGCCTCCCATGTGCAGCTGTGATCGTATAGTGGTCAGTACTCTGCGTTGTGGCCGCAGCAACCTCGGTTCGAATCCGAGTCACAGCAGTAGTTTTGCAGGGATAGGGCTGTGCACAGCCCTGCTTTGCAGATGCAGAGGAGGGAGCTGCAGGAGAGCTCGTGAGGTGTGTTTGCAAAGATGCTGTCACTGAGCGGCCACACACGCTAATTCTGAGACGAAATTGTTTCTCATACACAACCTAAACCTCCCCTGGCACCTCATGAGGCTGCCACCTCTCATTCTATTGCTGTTACCTGGGAGCAAAACTGCCTTTCCAGAAGAAAAGCGGCATTGAAATTTGTGGAAAGGTGAAGAAGAGCTAGAAATGACCTTAAAGCTGTGCTGGGAGCTGATAACTTTGATGGTTCTGGGTGGTGCCATGCCCAGCTCTGTGCTGGGCCGCCAGTCTGATGGGCTGCTGCCCACCTCTTCCATAACAGTGTCATCAGCACATTTGATTTTTCTTCTCCTTTCTTCTTCCAGGGAAGCCATACAGACATAAGTTCAAGGAACTCTTGTTCTCTTCTTGTTCTCTGCTTCTCTAAGAAGCCCTGCCCTTCCTCATCCCATCCCACCCTCCCTCTCACTGCCACCCCACATGGGTCCTCCAGCCACCCCTGGGTGTAGATCTTGGTGTAGAAGCTGGGTGCTGCCTTCAGTCCCTGCCCCTCTGGACCTGGGATCAGATCCAGACTCAGCTCCCCTGCTGTTATGGCCCCCAAACCACCTGGGAGCTGCAGCACACCCTGTGATATGAAAACGGGGGGGTGATCTCATTGCAGCCTTAAAGGGAGTCTATAAACAGGAGGGGAATCAACTACTTAAAAGGGTAGGTAACTGCAGGACAAGGGGAAATGGTTTGAAGTTGAGGGAGGGGAGATTGAGGTTGGATGTCAGGGGGAAGTTCTGTACTGGGAGAGTGGTGAGGTGCTGGAACAGCTGCCCAGAGAGGCTGTGGATGCCCCGTCCATCCCTGGAGGTGTTCAAGGCCAGGTTGGATGGGGCCCTGGGCAGCCTGGCGTAGCATTAGAGATGGATGTTGGCAGCGGGGCTTCAGAGCTTCGTGATCCTTGAGGTCCCTTCCAACCCAGCCCATTCTGTGGTTCCGTGATGTGGTTGCAGGATCTGGCACCATTCCCCCCTCCATCTGTGTCAGCATTCAGAGTTGGTGCCTCTACCTCGAGCTGTTGTGTGGCTCAGTTTCTGTGACCCCAGGCCCCACCAGCAGCTCCTGCAGGCACGGAGCTCCCTGTGCGCTGGGCCCATTTTTCCGCAGCCCCACAAAGCACTCGGCTCCACACAAGCACTTGCACATGGATGTGTATTTTAATAAAAATAATTCTGTCAATATACAGCAGAATGTTGATTTCTTTGCCACATTTCCAGTATATTTTCATAGGCTTTTCTCAGTTAAAATCCCCTCCCCCCCCCCCCCCCCCCCCCCCCTTTTTGTTGTCGGTTGGTTTTTTCTTTTTTGAAGTTTTCATGCGAAGCATCAGATAACTTAATTCACAACTACTACGCTTAGACTGAACCAACGTGCACAATGTGTGGAACGTCCACGTAGCCGACGTTGTGCCAGAGAGGAGGAAACC
Source organism: Tetrao urogallus (assembly GCF_951394365.1). NCBI lineage: Eukaryota > Metazoa > Chordata > Aves > Galliformes > Phasianidae > Tetrao > Tetrao urogallus. The sequence goes on from NC_136825.1 coordinate 17,348,513, forward strand.
CTCCAACGGCGCTGACAAGCGTGGTGATCTGCTTTGCTGCAGCCCCACTGCAGCCCTCGTTCCCCAGCTCCAGCCGAGCAGTTCATACCTGAGTTTTGAGTTCACTGTGCTGCAGGCAACTCCGTGCCTGGCACTGCTGGGTCCTGGCTGGAGAGCCACAGCATGGGAGCATCCTAATGGAAGCGTTCACCTATGCGAGGTCCTTTGTGTGAAAGAGTGACCATGCTTTTGTGCTGAACGTTTTCTTGCACATCCTTATTCTCCTCAAATCTGCCCTGGCTTCTCCTTTTCTCCACGTTGGTGCTCACAGGGGAAGGAAACGGCCGAAGACCAGCACAGAGGGGTCTGTGTGTCACAGCAGTCCCACGATGCCCATAGGGGGACTCAGCATGCAAAGAGAGGTTTGCATGGACTCCAGGAATGTTTCTGTGAGTGCAAATCCCACTGCTTTGTGTGCAGGAGTGAAGCCTCCCTTCCTCCTGGAGGTAAAGGAGCTCCTATTCTTCAAATCCAAGGAAGGGCAATGGGGAGCAGGTGGGGCCATGACCCCCAATGCCCCACCAACACACCCTCTGTCAGCCTCTGCAATGTGGTGTTACCTGAGTGTCATGGTAACAAAGCACAGCAACACCACAGCAACCCAACAAGGTGTGCTTTGACTGTTCCCTGTGCCTCATGCCCATGGGGAGAAGTGGGAAATTGGACCCCCCCACCACAGGGCCGATCTGGTTGTTGGCAGTTGTTCGAGGGAGTCTTGGGAACAAAGCTCAAGAAATGGTAATGATACCTTAATGAGACTGTGAGACAGATCAGGGCACAGCTTGAAGACAGGCAGAAACAGTGAGAAAGAAATAATCAAAATATGATAAAGCAACAAAACCAGAAGGGAACTGGGCAGATAGGGATAATCTGGGTGTGCACAACCACAAGAAGCAATGCTTGTGGAAGGGGCCATTCTTGTGTTGGTCACCATCTCCATCAGTCACACCTCCATCCCCTGGAGCTCAGCTCAGGTCAGTGCAGCTGAGTGCTCACCAGAGCCTGCAGGTCCCCATTTCTCAGAAGTTCTCAGAAAAACAACTGCTTCGCTGGTCTCAAACCAAAGCTCATGATGTACACAGGGCTGCAGCTCAGATTTTCACCATGTCCACTTATCCTGACCCGTGAGCAGAACAAGCTCCACACCAGCCAGCCTCATGGGATGGAGGTCCTGTGTCCAGTATAACCATATGGGGGCAGGGCTGAGTCCTGCCACCGTCCCCAGGAGAAGAGATGCCAGCAGGTGCTGCTGGTGGTACACAGTCACCCCTTTGGCTCCACCGATGGAGAAGTGACACTGAGGGGCTGCCCAGACAAAGCTGAGCCTCAGCCTTTCTTAAGGCCTCCCTCCCTCATTCATCTGTTTCTTAGCAAAGCATGAGGCACTTGAAATGAGAAAGCCCAAACCACTTTTAAAAATCATTTCTGAGCTTCTATGAAGGCTCTACTGATGTTGTAGCCATACTCAAAATTAAAGACCTTCATTCTACTTACTTTTTTTTTTTAAATGACTGCAACAACCCAAAAATCAACTCTCACTGATATCATAACAAGGTTCCAAAATGCAAACCATGAAGGAGCAACCACAAGAACTCGATGCCCAGGAGGCTTTTACACATAAAACCGCGGCTGTAGGCTGCACGATGCATCAATGCTGCATGATCAATGCTGCATTGATGGCAGGAGGTGATCCAGCCCTGCCACCACCAGGGACACTCAGCACAGCTTCACTGGGAGACCAAGAGTGAGCCATGACAGAGGTTTGACTAAAAGGAACCAAAAACCACCCCAAAAAGAAGGAACAGAAAACTCAGAAGGAGACAAAGACGGTGCTGCTGCACAGATGGAAGAGAAGTCTGACTGCTGGAGACAGCAATGAGCTAAATGACAGCCAACAGCACAGGAATCATCCAAACAGGAAAGCCACCAAGTCCCCCACTCTGCCTTTATTTCAAACTTCATGCTCCAGCAGCAAATCACAGCGTGGTTGGGTTGAAAGGGGTCTTAAAGCCTATCCAGCCGCAACCCCTGCCCTAGGCTGGGTGCCCCAGAGGCTGCTCAGAGCCCTCCCATGGCCTTGGGCACCTCCAGGGATGGGGATGACTCCAAATCACATCTGTAAATGCAGTGAACTCTCAGAGCTCTCAGCTCAGTGGCAGAGTTCTGACACCGACTTTCTTCCTCACATGGCACACCAGTACAAAATACACTTTTAGAAACACTTGCTGGCAGATGGTTTGAATACCAAAGCCTTAGCAGCACTCAAAGTCCCTGGACCGCAGCAGTGACACATTACCATGTCCATCTTACCTGGAGGTTACTCACCCACAGATCCCTGCTGGTCACTTTTGGACCTGGAACTAAAATTGCATTCTTATTCCTCAAAGAAACATTGCCATTCCTTTCTAAATGGGTAAAAAGATAGCACTGATCCTAACCTGCAGCCTGATCTGAGCATTTGCACCCTGCAAGGACGAGCACACTTCAAATCACTAACCTCAAAACAATAGAATGCAGCAGTGATCATTCAGTAAATACTATTGTATAGTCTTAGTAGCAGAGCACTTCTCTATGGATAAAAACAGGGGTTTTGTGATGCAGCACAAAAACCAACAGCCCAACTTGGCAGCATCCACAGCTCTTCCTTACCATCATCTGCTTCCATCAGTATAGCAGGTGACTTCACATTGGTTAGCCCTGTCCCTCTAGCTGCCAGATTTACCCATTTCTCAGAGGCTGAGATGTTTCTACCGTGTGGCCACTGACAAAGGCAATGCCAAATCTTCTATTTTTCCTAATCACAGAGACAGGAAAGACCGAGTTCCTCCAAATCCAATTCCCATGGTTAGTATAGGACAGGATGCACCTCACTGCGGGGATGTGGGAAGCGCGGGGCTGGGGCCAAGCCTCTGGGCAATAAATACATCAGTGACTTTGTGGAGGTGGAAGAGACCTTTTTAATAAACAGGATTCAAATAAAATTAAAAAAAAAAATAATAATCCCTCTGAACTGCCACTGCGAGAAGAGTTCAGGTAGCTAGCACAGAAGATGATGTTGCGTGTGCACGGATGGAGGAGGGAGGGAAGAAGAGAACAAGGCGTCACCAACTTCACGAGCTTCCTCCGTGAATCAGCAGAAACCAGCTCAGCAAAACTCTCCAGATAAAATACTGGTGGATCCATGAGAAACAACTCAAATCAAAACAAAGAGAAATCCCTACATTGGAAGGCGCTACATTAGAATAACCAGCGAAATACTGAGTGCCGCCGGAGCCGCAGCGGTGGCGGGGAGACAGGTCAGGTCTGCCAGTCACTCCTGGGTCAGGAATGGCCACGTGGTGAGGGAACAGATCCTTTCACAGGCAGTGTGTGTGTGCTAGAGGGGGTGTTGGTGGGAGCTCAGGCTACAGACGAGGTGGCGTTGTAGTGGCAGCAACGGAGGGTGAAGGGCAGCACTCGACGATGTCAGCTCCATCCTGCTCTGGTGGCTAGTGCAAATAGTCGTCTACTCTGGCAAAGGAACAGGAGCCCAAGCCCACACGAGCCATGAGTCGCAAACACTCCGAGGCCTGGCCCAGGGCAAGCATCAGTGGGGGCTGCTTTGGCAGGTTCTGAGATTCTGCGGGGGCAAAAAGAGAAATCTGTTTAGAAGAGGCGCCTTGGCCACATGCTGGCTCACCTGCAGGCCCCTCCTGGGCACCAGGCCGAGCATCCCTGGCTCTAGAAGGAAGGAACTCCTGAGCATACCCCACCCAGACCTGCCCACCCACAGGGACACGAGTCAACGGGGCCTTTTAGAAAGTGCAGCTTTCCCAAAGTTGTCCATGGCAAAAAAATGGCAGTGTCGCCTCTGTGTCTGCCAGAAAACCCTCAAAGTGTGAGAGATCAGAGCATGGAAGCATAAGGAAAGGTGGGAGAAATTAGCTCTAAGGGAGAGGCAGCTGCTCCCTCTCCTCTTCTGTTAATCTAGTCCACAATCTAGACAAACTCACTGATCACCACTTTTTTTCCATGTCATTTTTGCTAGGTTTGCAAGAGGGAATCCTCAGCTGCTGTAGTTAAGATGTGCATCGGAGGATGTCCAGACACTGCTTTTCATTTCTCTCTGGAGACAGACATCCATAAGAGCCTTATCTGGGCTCTCCAAGCACTGGTCAAACAGTGGCTGGAACTGAGCCCCCCGATGCACCCCTGGCCATGCCAACTGTCAAGGAAAGAGACCCTCTTTCCCAAATCCTAATGTGTCTGTTCTTTTACTCAGACAGAACAGGAACTCTCACAGGTTTGCACATCAAGCAGTTCCTTTCCCAAGAAGATAATTCCTAAATCTCCTTCTGGCACACTCAATTCTCCTTTCTTGCAGATTGGTGGCAGGTTATAACCTCAGTATCACTTCACTCTACTCCACCATGGGTTCTTCTGTAGCCGGAGATGGCAGAACGGTCAGCAATGGAAGGGCAGCTCACTGACTGCAAGTGCAAGACTTCCATCAGGGTAAGCTATCACATTTCCTACACCAGGTTCAAGATGGGAGAACAAAGGACAAGCTGTTGGGCCAAAGAACATGCCTGTCTAAGAAGATTGCTTGTGTCTGGAAGAGCAGCCATAAACACTCAGCTCGGAGGATACAGAGACTGCTTATACCTGGATCCACAGGTATGTGCTGATACAAAGAGCAAAGCTCATCAGAAAAAAAGGAGCTGGCTTTCTAGCTGAAGATAACCAACATATAGCCAGACCTCTGCACCAAGTGGGTCTTCACCAGTAACCCAGCCCTGAGTCCAACCCCAGGCCCTAGGCAGCCAGGTATCTCAGCTCCACCAAGCAACTCACACCATGGGAACATGCAGATACATATGTTCAAAGGGAATACAGAGCCTGCCTGCATTCAGCGTGGCCTCAAAGGTCAGAGGGATTTATGGTCCCCTCTAACTTAGAGCTAACACTGTGGGAACCTGCTGCATTTGTGAGCTGCTGCAAAATAGCAACTGCATTCCCCACCAGAAAGCAGGATTGTGCCAGTTAAAACTCTGCCAACCCAAACAGTATGGAAAACAGCCTTGCTAGTGCCAAGCAAACTGATTAAGGTGTGTTCAGAACAAAAAAGAAAAGGGGCAGGAAAATGCATCCAAAAGATCTTGGCTCCTTGGTAAGCTAAATTCTCCTATGGAGATTTCTTGGAAGCAGCACTGAGGAAGACCCAAAGAAGGGAGCCAAAACAAGACCAGGTTGGAAGCACCCATCCTCTGCAGCTTTACTCCCACCTCCCTACAGCCCTGCCCTTTCAGTTCTGCATTACAAAGACAGGCAAAAGCTGTGAACAAGTACTTCCTAATTTCTCCTAACTCTCACAGGCTTGCCTGCTACAGGACAGCACCTGTGAATAGTGGTATGTCCAGCAGGTAGCGCTCATGTAAGAACCAGGTCTTACCCAAAATAGCACTATTAAGAGCAGCACACACAGGTTCCCTCTGGATTGGGTCCAGCTGTTGACCGACAGGGCAGTTCCAAGGGTCTGAGTAAGCTAACAAGCTAAATGCATCCTGTGTGAGAGAACAGAAAGGTACAGTAAGGTCATGCACGGCTGTGAACACACAGGAAACGTGCCAAATCTGTCTGCTGGGGCAGCTCCTGCCATCACCAATGTGACAGCTCCTGCTTCTTCTTGGCAGCAAGGGACTGCACTGGGCCATCAAGACAATAGATTAAAGAGAGTGCTCTCTCCACTCTGCACAAGAAGGCAGGCAGAGTGCTACCTGGAGGGAACAAGACCATGCAGTTACCCCTGGAAAGCAGCAGGAGCTTTATTTCTTCTCTCCTGTGCTGAGATCTGTGTCTAGACACTCTGGGTTCACTGACTTTCATCCTCCAACCCCCATGTAGGCCCCCTCATCCTCACCTGCTGCAGAAATGGGGAACACCCAGAGCTCTACAAGGAAACCCACAATACCAGTCCTGGCCCAGAGAACTGCTGTGAGGCAGCATAAGGCCCAGGCTTACCTGAAGCATCTTTTTGTGCACTGTATTCTTCCCATATTCTCTGCACAGCTGTTCACTCAGCATCTGCAGCTCCCGTCCAAACTGGATCATTCGCTCGGTGGCAGCGTGGTTCCCTCCACAGAGCTGCCTCTGGGGACAGCTGTCTTCTAGAAGAAAGGCAGGGGAGAAGAAAGAATTGTCTCATTCCCCACCACTGTGAGGCATGCTGCCCTTCCTTAGCCATAACTCCTTCCTTCCCCTTCAGGAACAGTCACATGCTGTTCATCCAAGCCGAGGCTTTTTCTGAGTCCTGCACTACAACAGTGGGCTGTGGATTTTTCATAGGGCAGCCCTGAACTCTGCTTAATGCTTGTGGACAATCGACACATCAAGTCCTCTGGTAAAACCATGGGAACCTGCGACTCCGGCTTGTTACCCTTTCATGTGTGTAAGGTACTCCACACACCACAGAAAAACCTGGTCTAACAAACTCTGGTCTCAGTCAGAGATACCAAAACACCGCCAACTTTCCGATATTTGGTAAATATAAGACACCAGTAATTGGAGGAATTCCAGGTTTCAGAGGTAATGTAGTTGATTCAGCCTGCAGGCTGAAGCACCCACAAGCAAGACAGTCCTAGCTGACCACACTGAGCCAAAGCCCCTTTGTAGCTGGGAATCAGTCAGTCTTTCAGCTTAGTTCATTTCTTCAGGTGTTAGAAGTGCCTGGGCTGCTCTGTGCTGGAATTCACAGCCAGTGCTGAACAAACCTTTGACTCCTATTGCCTTCCCTGGCCCACAGTATCACCAGCACTACTGCACAACTATGAAAAGTCAAACCTAGACTCAGTTCTGAGACAGATTTATTTCCCTGGTGAAACTGGTATCTCGAGAACTTCATTCACCAGGGCTGGGAAAGAAACCCAAACGGTCCAACCACTACTTTAACTTTTGATCCCTGCTCTTTCTATCTCCCATTGCCTCTCCTGCTTGAGTCCCTACCCATGCTGGATTCATCTGTCTGCAGGATCTCTTCGTGTTTGTAGGTGCCATTCATTATCCTGGTGGATGAATTTTCCAGCACTCCATTGGGGTAGTGCTCAGCCTCCATTTCCATCTCGCTGTCGCTGCGGTTAAAAGAAGAAAGAAAAATCAGATGTTTACCTCAGGGAAGAAATGAAAAGCTCACATGACAAATGATGCCCAGTAATGGCCAGTAAACCACAATGAGGTGCCAGTTAAACGACAGGAAGCGAGATGGTTTAATTCAGTGCAGTAAAAATCATTGCTGGCTTCTGAAGACAACTGATGAAACGGGTTTCTGTTACGAAATGAACCTGCAAGCCTGAGCCAGAACAGGGAACTGGAACAGGTCTATCTCTGCTGGGAACAGAGCAGACCTTGTAGATAGGAAGAGTTACTCTGTTGTTTAAAAAGAGCAGAACAGATGCTCTTCAGAAAGAGCACCTCACCCTCTCCCACCACCTCACCCTCCTCAGGGACCTACAAGGAAAAAAACTATACCTGGTTTCTTGGTTACTCGTACTACTGTGCTGCTGAGATTTGGTAGAATCTGTAGAATTGGACTCTGAGTAGTTCACAGATGAGGGGGAGGAGGAGGAGGAAGATGACGAAGATGAACTCAGTGTTGGGTATTTACTGTGGCTCTGTTTGCTTTTTGTGGACATGACTCCATTGCTACAGGTAGGGCTATCTGCTCCTGAAGGTTAAGAAGGATGGGAAAAATGAGACCAGACTGACGCTGACACTCTACTCTGAAATCAACAGTTTGTCAAGTAGGCCCCAAAAGAAGAAAGCAAAAGACCAAAGATCTTAATTATCCAGCAATACTAAACTCGTGGGGTTTAGAGAAAGCACAAATCAATGTGGAAAGAACTGCACTGTTCACCATCAACAAGCAAGCTTAAGGAAGTGCCAGAAATGGGCTGTAAATAAGGGATTGGCAGAACCAGCTCACACGTGCACAGAATTCACCAAAACAAAACACACTTTCAGCTGTGAGCAGCTCAAGGCTCAGTGAAACAGCTCAAGCTGTTTTCAGGGGCTCTGCACTGACCTTCAATGCCACAGTCAGAAATTACCTACACAAGTATCTTGAGATGTCCTGGTTTACCTTGTTCATTCTACTTAAAATCCTAAAGTTTCACTGCAAGGTAAGTCCATGGGAGAAGCAGCACACATGCAATGCATCCCCCTAACTTTGTGCTAAACTGGCCAGCAGTGCAACTTCGCTGAGGCTCTGGACTGAATTCTGCAGACTGGAGGGGCCCTAATGGAAAGCAAGTAACATAAGGCAAAGGAGAACTTCATAGCAAAATGCACAGAAAGTAGCAGGTGATGCACAGTGCAGCAGTCTACCTTTAATTTCTGCTCTTTTCACTGGAAGACATAAGGGGGAAAAAAAAAAGCACTTACCAGTACTATGAACATGTGAGTTGCTGGATCCGTGTCTGGGACTTAAGCTGGGGGACCCAGGGTAACTGTCCTGGGATCTGGGGCTGTGTGCACTGAAACAACGGACTTCACTGTCTGTCCCATTCACCATCTCCACAAACTGCCGACACCTGATTTCATGGGAAGGAAGAAGAAAAGGGTGCGTGACAGCCAGCATGTTCTGCACTGATGTTTCCTCAGTTACTGCCTGCAGAAGTCTTAGGAATTGGATGGGAGTTATTTCTTGGCTTCGAAAGAGCCGTTTTAGACTCCTGGTATATCTGCATTGTGAGTGCTCTGATGATGCTACAGCAGGAGAGAGTTCATATAGTGCCACGTGGATGCTAATGAATGCTGAGAACCATACTGAGACAGACGTGCAGTATAACAGCAGTCACCCTTCTTTTCAGCCCCACGCCTGGGGGAGCACCAGTATTATCAACACGATGTTCCACCTTAGCTAACATCAGTGAAAGCAGAGAGAGGATGAGAAAAAGCATTTCAGCATCAATGGGGCTACAAGATCAGAGGTGAAACACTGCACAAATTCAAAACACAGCACATTTCTCACGTGGCAGGGCTTAGAAACACTCCTTCAGTTAACCAAATGTTCCCAAGTCTGCGCTGCTCTGGACCCAAGAGAATTACTGTGATGCTAAGCCTGCTGTGAGGACACATGGTAAGATGGAGTTTTCTTGGTCCCAAAAAGCAAGTTTATTTCCTTTGTGCTGTTAACATGCTTTCATCTCCACCACCTCTGCAGGTACTACAAAACTAGATGGGTTTTTCAGGGCAGGTACTAAAACTGCCAATGAGAGATTCCCTCCTCTACTCCATAACTTAGAAATGCTGGTGACCAATGGGACCTCAGGCAGAATTCAGACCAAGGTGTGCAGCCTCCCTGGATAACTGGGCAGCCCCTTATCTCCTTCAGCTTCATTAGGGAGCAGAAAGCTATTCATACTTACTTTAACATGAAGAGCAGGTTGGGGTTATGTTCTAGGAGGCCAGGATAGAGCTGCTGGGTGGCTTCTATAGCCTCTCCAACTCGGCCTGCTAATACTAGCTTCTGTATTCCTGAAAGTAAAAGGAAACCTGTTGACACACAGGGCAGGCCAACAAGAATGGCTGGAAGAATTTCAGAGAGAAGTCTCAGGTATGTCACACAGCTCCCCAGTAGCACCTCACACAAGGGCTAGGGAGAACTGGGGAGCACATTGCACTTATTATGGATTAGGATGAAGAAAAGTCTGTGTAAATGTGGGAGAATCTGTTAGGAGCTCAGAAACACCTGGGTCATCTGAAAGATGAAGTGGGTGCACTGGGTTGGGGTGCTCTGTGCCTTTACTCCTTTAGTCAGAGGAGCTGGACAGCAGTGGAAAAGACTGAGGACACAACATCTGGATGGGAGGAAGGAGGATGCTGGGGAAGTTAGGATTTCAGAGGGGAAACCCCTGGATCACTCCATGCTGCATCCCCTTGCTGGTTCATGCTTGGAACATTACCATATGGCTGACCACCAGACAAGCAATGAATGACTGAAGAGGCCGGAGGCTTAAGCCACAGCAACACCAATAGGCTGAATTTTTGCAAATCACAGAATCATAGAACGGCCTGAGTTGGAAAGGACCACAGTGATCATCTGGTTCTAAACCCCCTGCTGTATGCAGGGTCACCAACCAGCAGCCCAGGCTGCCCAGAGCCACATCCAGCCTGGCCTTGAATGCCTGCAGGGATGGGGCATCCACAGCCTCCTTGGGCAACCTGTGCCAGTGCCTCACCACCCTCTGGGTGAAAAACTTCCTCCTAATATCCAACCTAAACCTCCCCTGTCTCTGTTTAAAACCATTCCCCTTGTCCTATCACTGTCCACCCTCACACACAGCCATTCCCCCTCCTGTTTATCCCCTCCCTTCAAGTACTGGAAGGGCACAATGAGGTCTCCCTGGAGCCTTCTCTTCTCCAAGCTAAACAAGCCCAGTTCCCTCAACCTTTCTTCATAGAAGAGGAGCTCCAGCCCTCTGATCATCTTAGTGGCCCTCCTCTGGATCCATGCAGAGCACTGCTCAGCAATCCTCATTACCAATCCCCAATAACAATCTGAAACAACTCAGCCTGGCTCCCACTTCTCAGTGTCTATTTGCTTGTTGTCATAACTGACAGCTGAAACCAAAGACATGGTTTTCACACCAATCTGTGTAGCAGTCTCCTTCATCCTGTTCTGTTCCTTCCACTTCCTTGCACACACCTTTCCACATCTTGCTACTTTTGTCAGCTCTCATCTTTGCCTTGTTTGGCAACTTTCACAGATGTCTCTGCCTTTTCTACCTTCCTCTCTTTTTGTTTTCCCATCTGTGCTCTCTTCACACCTTTATTTAAGCCCCAACTGCAGAGCTGTGTATTCCCTCCCTCCAGGTTGCCTTATCACCTGTGCTCACAAAGACCAGACCGTGCTGCCTCACACACTGGGAGACCCAAACCAGCGAGCACCAGCTGGGTGAGGGCTGCACAGCCTGGGAAGCAGAGCCCATCAGCACTAACCATACAAAGGCAGCAATGGGCAGCAGCTCCTGTTATTCTAAGTAATGAGCAAAGTATCCAAACCAACCGAATGCTGGCTCAGCACATGTGATGTATGGAGGGACGACTACAAAGGGGCATGATGCACCTGATGTGTGCTGGCCACGTGAGGAATGGTTCACAAAGGAAAAGGAAATGCATAGGGCAGGGCAGCCTGAATTCAATGGGAGAATGCAGAAAGCACACCAATGTTCTGTGACCCTGTGCTCTCAGTCCATGAATGGAACGGCTAAAAAAGCAGAAGTGCAGCAGGAGAAAACTGCAAGTCTTATTCTACAGGAGCCAGGAGGGGTTAAATGCTGAGAGATGAACCACTGTGGAGAAAAGAGAAGTATTCAAAGCAGATACAGAATATTAATTCTTAGAATTGTAGAATCGTAGAATCATTTGAGCTGGAAGGGACTTTTGAAGGTCATCTAATCAAACTACCCTGCAATGAGAAGGACCTACAGCTCCACCCAGGACATCTACAGCTTGCACAAAATTTAGAATAGTTCCATTGTAAGGGATCTGCAATGATCACTGAGTCCAACTGCATGACCACTTCAGGGCTAACCAAAAGTTAAAGCATTAAGGCCATTGTCCAAATGCCTCTCAAACACTGGCAGGCAGAAGGCAGCTCTCTACAAAGTCTGTTCTCGTGTCTGACCACTGAATTTACCCAAATGAATACAAAGGGACTGAAAGACTCATTAACTCTGGGAGTTGTAGTTCAAATAGATTGATATGTCTGGGTCCCTGTAACCATGCTCATAATAAAACTGCCTTGCTGCAAAAGTTTGTACAGAAGAACCCAAATCCAAAGGAATCTCAGAAGCACAATGACTTCAGTTCAGTGCAAGTCCTAGGTGATGAGACTTATTCTCCACCAGTGTGGCACTACCTCTGTCCTAAATAGCACTGCTGCAGTCAAAAGTGTAACACAGTCAGAATGCCACGTGTTGGGAGCAACCACCCAAGAGACTTACTTTGTCTGTTCCTTATTGAGGTCTGTTCTTCCTGGATTGCAGTGTCTGTGACCCTGGCGAAGGCAGTTGCTGTTGAACAGTACCCATGATGAACCAAATATGAAGAAACCATACTAGAAAACAAGAAAACACAAATGGATGAAGAGGCATTGGCCCTATGAAGTAATCCCACTGCAGAAAAGAATCAGTGGAAGTCGTAATTTCAGTGAACAAACTCAGCTCAGCTCATAACCAAGGTCCTAACAAAAACTTCCAGTGTATACACAGTACTTATTTATGTAATTACAACTGCCTAAAGGTCATTTGTAAGAGCTCAAGCCATGTAATGCCATCCATGTCTCCTGGCCACACAAGACACAGCTCCCTCTTCCTTTACAGACAGAAAATCCCAACCTCAAAGTTGTTCATGGCTTTCATGTAGACCTAAGAAGAACCCCAACATTCTGATTCTTTCTTTCTTTCCACTCTGGCCCTGACTTTCTGTTATCACTTATTCGGCCAGCAATTATTGGTAATTGGCAGTTGAATCCACTTGTGAATTCTAGACATTAAGGAAGGAAGATGTTAAACAGGACTGGAGCCAGTACTGGCCTTCAGATCCCAACCAGATTCAGCACCAGTGATCACCACCCTCTGGGCTCAGCCAGTTTTCAACCCACGTCCCTGCCTGCCCACCGTCATGCATGAAGACATCAGCAGCTTGTCTGTGAGAATCTGATGAGAGATGGTGTCAAAGGCCCTACTAAAGTCCAAGCAGATAATATCCACTGCTCGTCCCTCATCTACCAGGGCAGTCATAGAAGTTTCTGAAGTTGGTCAAGCATGACTTCCCCTTTTGAAGCCGTGCTGACTATGCTCCTGATGATTTAGTTGTTCTTCATGTACCTGAAAATGGCCATAATTGTATTTTCAGTTTGGTTGGGTTTGCAAGCCTTTGGCTTAGGGCTATTTCTTGCTCTTTTGATTCTGAATCCAGCTGACTCATGTCCTGACCTTTCTCCTATGATAGGATATTTATGGTTTCCTCTCCACTGCCCTTCGCCCCATGCTTCACCTCAATGTGTATTATTACAAGCTTTCACGCAGACACTGGCTAAAAATTTCTCCAATATCTTTTAGGTCTTAAGCAGCAACAGGATTCACACAGGAAAAGTTATTAAACAACAAAAGAGAAAGCAAAGCACATGTTAGATTTGAGCAAAATGCAGCTTCTGCCGTAAGAAAACAGAAATGGAGACGTAAGAGAACACAAGAAGAATAGTGACTTACTTCTGCAGCATGGCTTGCCACTCGCCTAGCCTGTCTCCTATGGGAAACCGCTTAATGGTGCTCTGAATCTTTGCTCTCCACTCCCTCATGTAGTCCTCGATGTCAAACACAAATGGCTGCTGCCCAAAGTTGGCATCCACTATCTCTCCCGGAGTCTGGAGGCCCACCGTAGGGTACAGGTTTGACTGGGAAAGAAGAAACATGCATTAAACTCAGCTTTTTCTTGCTGGTTCTGGATACATGGTTTGGTAAACCAAAGAGCTGCTCTTTAAAATGAAACACGTACGAGAAAAAGGGGCAACAGACCCTTTACAGGTAAATCTCAAGGAACCTCATGACTTACTGTGCAGTTATTAGAATTTATTGCATAAAACCAGAGCAACAAGTTCAAATTCAAACAGCAAATCTAAGTGTTTTCCACTGTTTCAAATGAACTCACTTATTCCTTGACAAGAGCAGCTATCAAGGTACTTCACATCTCTGATGATAAGGGAATGGACTGTAGTGGAGCCAGCCACACAAGAAATTATCATCAGATAATTTATTAAGACACTAAGGCCTTGGAGGGTGACCAAAGAATGGCAATGAAGTTGGTGATTATATACAGGTGAAAATATAAAAGCTGCCATTGTGAAAATACCTCTAAAAGTGAGCTAATAATCCAGATTCCAGAGAAGATGATCTAATTAAAAGAGGTGGTGAAAGGCCCTGTAGAGGTTCTCTGAATTCAGACTGTTTTAACAATAACCAGGTTGGATATTAGGCACAATTCCTTCTCAGAAGGAGCAGTGAGGCAGTGGCACAGCTGCCCAGGGAGGTGGAGGTCACCATCCCTGGAGGTGTGCCAGAGCTGTGGGGATGTGGCACTGAGGGATGTTGGCAGTGGGCATGGCGAGATGGGTTGGGGTTGGACGTGGGGACCTTGGAGGTCTTTTCCAAACTTAATGACTGATTCCATGACTTCTATGTGGATACAAATTGCATCTCTGAGCCCACCTTAACATGAAGAGAAATGGCACTGGAAAAGGTACAGGTTTGACTGGTTCTCACTCTGCATCACATTTTTTAAGCACACGCTCCATTCACAGTTACATTACTTTTCTGCAGCACAAACTGCTTTTCCGTTGACCACACAAGAAAGCTGCATTAATCCTTGAGCATCTACTGACAGCCTGCAAGGCTTAGGAAGAAATTTCATGGCACTCACGGACAACTTGGTGTCATTATTTTCTACTTTGCTCTAACACATTCAGGACTGTTATGGCCAGAAACCAGACACTGGGCAGGGCACAGAGATGCAGCATGGCACAAAGTGGAATTCAAGCCTGGAAGGTGCCTGGTTGTGCTGTCTTGCTCATGGTTGAACGTATGTCAGGTGTCAGGAAGGTAAAAATGTAAACATAACTGCAAAGTTTTCCACTCCCAAAAGGGAGATGATAAAAAGATGAAAACATTCTTCGCAGAGGTGCTCGGTGAAATGTCCAGAGGCAATGGGCACAAGTTCTGGGAAGTTCTGATGGGGCATACAGAACACACTCTTCCTTTTGAGCATGAGTAAGGACTGGAATAAGTTTCCAGAGAGACAACAACATCTCTATTTTGGAGGTCTTCAAAAGTTAACTGGGTGCAGTACTGCACAACCTGCTCTAGCTGTGACATCAGCCCTGCAGAAAGCAGGGGTTAGGCATGATGACTTGGAGTTGGACTTGAAGATCCTTACAGGTCCCTTCCAACTTGGGATATTCTGTGGTTCAATGATCTCTGGAAGCTCCTTCATGCCTAAATTCTTCTAAGATCCCATTATTTTGTGGGGTGTGGTGTCAAGATGGTGAAGAGGCAGCCATACAGACGAGCCCAGATGAACTCTCAATATTACAATGTCATGGAGGAACAAAGGAGTCACAGCAGCCCCAATAATAACAAGGATCTATGGCAGGACTGCATCTCCCTGACAGCAAACAGGCTATCAAGACCTGGAAGAAACTCTTCTCATTTTGGAAAAGACACAAGGTGACCCTCCCAGCCCCTCCTGTGGGATTACACACAGCCAGACACCAGCTCACCCCAGTTCTCTCTTCTATGTGGAGTTTCACACTTGGTTCCTCAGTGTCAGGGGATGTGGCTGACACTGTGCCTTCCTGCAATCTCAAATATCAAATGAGAAAATGAATCTGTAAACACAGGCTGAGAACCAGCATCAGAAATCAGGGTGACTGCATCACTGCTGGCTCAGCACATCTCCTGCTTTCACATTCTCACACCACGGAAGTCGCTGCACTAGAAGGATGTGCAAGGAAAAGGCAGCATGATAAATGGTGCCAGAGGAAAAGGTATTTTTGAAGTCAGTTTCTCCTCTTTCCCACAGACTTTTGACCACCTCTCCCTCAGACTGCCAGCTGTTTGTGTCCCCACAGTTCACCTCGATTTGATTTTCCTCCCTTTGTGCCCCTGCAGTCCCACTCTGGGCCATTCCACATTCTTCTTTTTGCACCTCTGCACTCTCACCACACAGCTGCTTTGCCGAGCAGGATTAACCTGATATGGACTTGTGTAAATAAACAGAGCTAAGTGTAAACACTGATTTATAGAGGGGAAACTCCCTCGTTACTCGTGTATTAACTTCAGCCTGTGCATTTTTTTCCACCAGTGCACACTTGAACAAATGTAAACACTCTTCAAAAGGAACTGAAATACGAAACAAGCTGAAACATTTATGCTTCAGTGTGTGTCCAAATGATGCCAAGAAAACATGAGTTTCAATTACAAGTCCCCATTTCAAGTTCCTGCTAATGACAAATATTGCAAAATGCTGTCTTCCTCACTTGTCTCTGAAAGGGGAACTTTGCAACACACACTTTGAGGATACAGTACTGATAATGTTTTGAAGGGTCGCGTCCATTTCTTGTGTAGTCTCACTGCTATGTCAACACAATCACCCTAAAGGTTACTGAAGCTCAAGAGGTGGAAAAGCAATGGGGCTCAACCAGCCAATCTTATGCTCCTGCCTGGATCAAAATGTTGTAATAAATAAAAGACATCACTTGCAAGCTGTATCAACGTCCTGTTTTTTACTACTTCTCTGGCAATACTTGCACTATGTAAATATAAAAGCCTGACGTGGCTTTAGGATCTCCTTCCTCAGGAGGGCAGCAGCCTTAACTCTGTAGAATAGCAACCAAGAATCAATGGACCAAGGGAGCAGAAAGGGCCAGAATTATATCCTACTATGGAATACACAGGTGTGTGCAAAAGAGAAGGAAATAATTCAAGGAGAGGAGAGTGGGACAATGGAAGTCAGGTGCAGACGTCCTTAGGGTGAATCTGGCAGCAGAGCACCTGAGCTATTTAGAACACGGAGAGAAATGTCTGAAATCCACACTGAGGGAGAAGTTTCCTGACATTGCAGGAGATCAAAGGGAGACTGAGGAACAGCAGGAACAGAGGGATGCCCTGGGTAAGAGAGGGACAAGCTGAGAATAACATCACTGAGCATTTCTGCGCTCTCTGAAGGCAGAACACAAGACCACTCAGTGACTTTGCACATACACTCCCCACACTGGATGCTGCCTTTTCAAGACAGTGACCTGCAACACACTCTGACTGCAGGCTTTAATTGCAGGAGAAGGAGTGACATATTCTTCGAGGTGGCGAGGGCTCAGAGGAGGTACGTGAGCAGCCCACATCCCAGCCCTGGAATTGTGACGTTTCAGAAAAGAGAGCATCCACACCATTCAGCACTGTGTTTTACTATTTCTTTTTTTTTTTTTTTAAACAGACCATGAGAAGAGCAAGTAAAAAAATTAAAAAATTCACATCCCCACAATCTTCCCCTTCCCTTCTGTTTGCAATCTTAGTTAAAATACTAAAAAGAGGCGTACTTACAGGGAGGTCTGTAAAGGCTATACCTGTGGGGGGAAAAATATTACAATTAAAAAGACAAAAGATATTTTCCCAGCTTGACAACATCCATATCATGCTACAGAAAGTTACCACACCTCAGTCAGTCCCACCTCTGACCCTGACTTTCACTACTGGTCACACTGAGAAGAATCTTCCCTCCCCAACCCTCTCCGCTGGAGAAGGTCCATGGAAAAGCCTATACCTTTTACAAATCTCTCCCTAAGATTTAATTTTCCAAAAAGTAGCTCCTCTTTTCTTTGCTTCTCCCTCTGTTACTCCGAAGGAGATACTTTTCCAGGCACACTTTGGGTTTAGAAACAGAGCTTCACTATCACGTTGCTTTGGGTCGGTCTGTAGCTGCTTCTCCTTACCAGTCAGTCAGAGACAGGAATGAGAATCCCAATGCTTTGCATTACAGCTGGGGAACATTTTTGCCACTGGACCAAACTACAGCCTGGAACACCTGAGAAATACTGTGCAAAGAACAGCTTCATCCTCCACGATGCTGTTACAGTTCCAAATACAAGGAATGGAAAACAACTGCACGGTTTCCCTTTTTGTTCACTTTGGCATATGGGAAGAGAAACAGAGCAAAACCTGGTAGATATCACAGCTGGTCATAGCAGGATCCATTTCTGCTCTAACCCACGTCCCACTTCAGCCACCATTTCTTTGCTGCACTGAAAAGCACGATAGCATGTGTCAAAGCAAGAGGGCACCATTCTCTGATGTTAATGTTATGGCTGTTCTACTGGAGATTTCAGGTGGTCAACCAGTAAAAGAAGAGCTGCAATGAATCAAAGAATCATGGAATGGCTGGGTTGGAAGAGACCTCAACACCCACCAAGACCCAACCCCTGCCATGGGCTGGCTGCTCCCCACCAGCTCAGGCTGCCCACAGCCCCAGACATGGGGCATCCACAGCTCTCTGGCAATATTAACAGATGAGCCTGAAATGGCCATTTAAACCAAGTTTGGGAGATAACATAGGAAACAATTACCATCTGAAACAGCACAGATCCAAAATCAAATCAATCACAGAATGGTTTGGGTTGGAAGGGACCTCAAAGATCATGAATCTCCAACCCCCCCACCACATGCAGGGCCACCAACCTCCCCATTTCACAGCAGCCCAGGCTGCCCAGGGCCCCATCCAACCTGGCCTTGAACACCTCCAGGGATGGACGGGGCATCACAGCCTCTCTGGGCAGCTGTTCCAGCACCTCACCACTCTCATAGTAGATGCTCAGAAAAACAAACAAACTGGATTTTGATTAAATAGCCAATAATGTTTAATTAACATCATGGCAATTTGTCCCATCTATTGTCTACTTCTTCTTTGCCCGTTGTGTGTGTTCTGCCCTAAATCCATTTTCCACACGCTCCCCACCACAGGCTTCACACTTTGCTTCAACCCTTAGACAAGAACGACGCTTATCTCCTCTTTGGAAGAGTTCCTTGCAGTGTGGGTGGGAATTTGGCTGGATTGTCAGCACTGAAGGGTCAGTAGCACAAAGTCCAAGTGCTGTCCATCAGGGATCAACGTTAGGGTCAACACAGTTTAACATCTTCACTAATGACCTGGATGATGGGAGGGTACACGCTCTCAGAAGTCTCACAGGTACCAAGCAGGAGCACGGACAACATGCTGAAGGACATACTGCTCTTCAGGCTGCAGAAAGGATCCAGCACAAACCTCATGGAGCTCGGCAAAAGTAGCTGAAGAGCTCTTCTGCTGGCTTTGAGTACAGCAGGGGCCAACAAGAAGGGAGGCAAAGGGAAAAGGGGTTGTTTGGTCTAAAACATTAGGGGAGACACTGCTGCCTCCAACTACCTAACAGGAGGGTACAGAAAAGACAGAGCCAGACTCTTCTTGAAGCTGCTGGCTAACAGGAGATGGGAGGAAATAAAAGACAGGCTGCAACATGGGAAATTCTGGTTAGATGCTAGGCAGGGGAAAAGGTCAGAATGGAAGAACTAAACAATAAAGCAGGGGCCAGAAAAGCCCCCCTGGGGATCTCCATTCTTGAAGACAGTAAAGTTTAACATGTTTCTCAGTAACCTGACCTAGCTCTCAGCAGGACTGCGAATGCATGACCTCCAGAGATCCCTCCCAGGGTAAATTGCTCTACAGTTCTGTAAATAAGTTTATTACATTGCCTTTAAATTAAGGCATTTATATGTTTAGTGCCTTCTATTATGAAACTAAGACCAAGAAAATGTTTTAAACATCTAGATCTGTTGCACAAACATATCTGAACCTGTACTGCTACATATCTACATGCAACAAAGTCAACAGCAGAAAGTGAAAGAGCCACAGTTTTAACTAGGCAGCTGAATCTGAAACTGCACTCTCTCTCAAAGCCTGGATCCAATGTGAAATAACAAACATTAGAAATTTAAAGATAGAAGAACTGGACAGCTCAACAGGTGACAAAGCAATAGTGTGTGAAAAGCTTCTTCTATAGGTCCATGGCGTCAACCTGATCAGCAAGGCAGCGATAAAAAGGCATTCACTTTCAATGAAGGGTCAGTGCTGGGGAGCAGTGTGATCAACACCTTCACCTGCTGTGCTGCAGACTGTAATAAGTGCCAACACATTCAGCAAGATGGGCACCTTAAGGATTACGACATACAGGCCTGTGAAATACAGCTGCAAGTTGTTGAGGAGAAGCATTATGGCCATGTAGCTCAACGCAGACCTGGAAACAGTCACCATCCAGTTGAGCTACCTGGGTTAAAACTGTTCTTACAGAGAAAGCAGGCTGCAGCTGCATTTGGTGTTTTCTTTCATTTTAAATGTGGTTCATCTGTCAAGTCCTGTTCTAAGCTTCTCAGTGCTCTTGCTCTCAGTAGATCTGGTTTGAGAACAGACCTGTTAAAATGGGAAAGCTGGAAGGACATCTGCGGGTCTCTGTGACAGCTTTCTTCATTTGCACCAGTGTTCCTGTTCATCTCTAAACTGGTGGCAAAATGGGTAACCTGGTCTTCTAAGAACCTGCACTCAAATTCAGACAGGAATTTTCCATGCCAGTGCTTCAGAGGGTTGCATGCTCTTCCTGTAGCCTTGCTGGTCCATTTACCTTGGGTTGCTGTCTAAGTCATAGATTTGAAACCCTCATACATTAGTCCCTGAGCAAACTCGTCCACTTAATCACAGAAACCTACAGTAGTCACATTCCCTAATCACATCCTACATCCAAGACCATCTGCTTAATGGCTAGAGCCCCAGCTTTCTCACTCTTTTTCTCCCAACTCACTCTCATCACACTCCTAGCCCTACCACATCATCTTTTTTTTTACTGCCAGGACTCTGCTCAGAATTTGTCAACAGCACTTAATGATAGCAGCTGGAAGACACTGAAGACATTTTCTAGAACAGATAATTAAGACTACATACGATGTCAAACAGCTCTCATGTGATGACTCCAAACAAAGTTCGAGACTTAGCTCCAAACAAACATCCAGAAATTGTGATGGCCAAGAAAACAGTTCCTACACAGTGGTCCTGATGGATCTGATTAAATGAAAAAGTATGGAGATCACAGTTAAGCAACAGGAAAAAAACTGCAAGGAAAACAAAGGGGGGGGGCATGTATCAAAGCAACAGGCAAAAAGGAATCGTGATGAAGACAGAATATGATGGAGAGAGAATATTACGTGTGAGGAAAGACAAAGCTACGGTGCGTTCATTGAAAGTGAGACAAATTAAAATGCCCAAAGGCAGGGCTGTGAAACCTGCTGCCGAGCCAACTGTCATCAAAAGGGGGCTCATTAGTCTCATGAATATTCTTCTATCTGCTGCAGCATTATGCAGTGACCTCATTCCCTACAAGGCGAGAGATTCAGCCTCAGCAGCTGAAGACTTCACGTCAGGGAATGCCAACAAAAAGCACATTCATCCCCTTCCTTACAAACCTTTGCAAAACACACAGCAAAGTGTTCCAGTAGCTTTTGTGGGGGTCAGGACAACAACTGATGGCCTGCTACTCCCCAGTACTTCAATCACTGCTGACCACATCAGCACTCCTCGCTGAATGCAACCATTAGAAAATGCCACAGCTTCTGTTTGACGCTGTTAGCTGCTGCTCTCACACCTCTACTTATCTTCACAGTACAGAACCGCTCATGGATTGAGTTAATTAAGTTAGTGATTGGTCTCACTAGGTAGTCTTCACCAGAAGTCTTCACCAGAAGTGGCAGAGCATCACATACAGTTTGGCCAGTAAATAGTTACTTCAGAAAAGAAGTAAAATCACATTCCTAAAGAAACATCCTCAAATCCGAGCAACCCTTCAGGAGGGATCCCAGAGAAGTCTTTTTTTCCACTTAGGGCTGCAGACCTCAACGTGTTGCAAAACATGTGGTCTAGATTCTGGGAAGCCACGTGCGTCACTTCTAGGCAACCATCCCCTAAAAATCAACAGACAGTGGGATGAAAGCAGAGGAAAATTGAAAACCATTTTTCCAAAGAAGTTCTGTCTGCATCAGCACTAGGGCCTTCTGAATCTGCCTCATGGAACAGATTCTTCTTGAGACAGAGGAGAAGCAGCCCCATACTGCAGATCCAACTCTCTGCTGCTACAACATGGCCTGCTACCTTTGCAGCATCACAGACTGGAGGCAGGCAGGGACTCCTGGAGGCCCTCTGGTCCAATCCTCTGCTCCAGCAGGGCCACCCAGAGCTGCGTCCAGGACCACAGCCAGGTGACTTCTGAAGATCTCCAAAGACAGGGACTCAATTTTGGGCAGCCTGTGCCAGTGCTCCGACACCTGTGCAGCACAGATGTGCTTCCTGATGTTCAGAGGGAGCCTCCTGTATTCCAGTTTGTGCCCACTGCTTCTTGTCCTGTACCTGGGCACCACTGACAAGAGCCTGGCTTCGTCCTCTTGGCATCATCCTTGTCACTCCCAGCTCTCTCAGCCTTTCCTCATAGCAGAGCTGCCCCAATCCCTCGAGCATCTTCATGGCCCTTCGCTGGGCTTGCTGCTGTAGCTCCATCTCATGTATTGGGGACCCCTGTATTTTTCTTACCAAGAACTCACCAGAAATTGTACACATTACAGGCACTCTGGACCTGCTCCTTCCTTCAGCCCAGGCAGTCTGATAACTGCTCTGACAACTCTTTTAACTGGGTATTTTTCTACCAGCTTCTTCAGTGTGATTCAACAAAGTACAACTGACACAGCAAGGAGAAGCAAAGGAAAAGGAGTGCTTGCCCCCTATTTACTGCATGGCTTGTAGAAAAATTGACCAGAACTTATCCACGTTGGAGAATATGTCCTCCAAGGGAAAGATATTTTAGGTGAAAATGGATACAACTTTTTATTTTAGACAAATCAGATACAATAGATGCCTGGAAAACACCTGTGAGACATTCCTTTGGACAAAACCCTTAAGGCCGTAGCTTTAGGAGAACTACTAGAATGACTGTGAAATAAAGCAGCAATATTTCTTATGCTGAATCAACATCTATGTTTGGGAATACTTGGACCAATGCTTATGAATGGACAAGTCCCTTTAAAAAGTGATGACGCTGGTAACTATGGTTTTATAGCTAGTTGAATAATATACTAAGCTTCCCACTTCTTTATTTCCCTGTTGCCCTGCCATTAGCTGTCTTATCCAATCTTCCATGCAGAAGCAGAAGAAAGGAGCACAGTCTGGGGACACAATCCTAACCTACTTAAACCGAGCAGCACAGAAACCATTTTAGCTGCCTTGAAGCCAACTTACAATCCTGACTGCAGCTGAGTGCTCTTTATCTCTCTTGTTTCTTGAAAGTTACCCACAAATGTGGAACAGGAGATAGAGCCCATGAAACTTAGCAAGAGTAAACGGCAGCTGAGCACCTTCCTCTCAAGAACAACTTTCTTTACTCACCTAAACTGTGGCCATTTTTTGTGTAGAAGCAGGTATTGTTGATGAGGTTGACACAGCAACCGATGACATCTCCAGTTGTGAACGTAGGGCCATAGGGTTGTCCTGTCCCCGAGGAACAGAAGGAGTGCCCATCATCACCATGGTACCCATAAGAATGTTTATCCCATCCTGAAGAAAGACAAAAGAACGGGTCAACAATGAAGGCATGTCAACGGTGAAGAACAACATGGCAACTACAGCTTCCAGGACACAATTTTTTCACATTTAGAAGTGCCCAGTATAACTGATGACTACCGTGTTTTAAATCAACATGGATTGACACAGACTGTGCCAAACTGAAGCAGAAGCACAAGGAGCTCTGACCATCTCCTGACCTTACACAACCTACAAGAGAGAAGGCAACAGGGGACCACAGAACCTGTTAAATGTGGAACAGCATTTGGTAAATGGACTACAGAAGAAATGAAACAACTCCGGGCTGGAATCACAGAATCATAGAGTAACTGAATCACAGAATGGTTGGGTCAGAAGGGACCTCAAAGTCCATCCAGTTCCAACCCCTGCCATGAGCTGGTTGTCCCCCACCAGACCAGGATGCCCAGGGCTCCATCCATGGGCTTGGGCACCTCCTGGGATAGGCACCTCCTTGGGCACCTCTGATGATGATCTGGCATCATCAGAGGACTCCACACACTCATGGCTTCTCAGGAAAAATGTGAATTATTCAGTGGATGTCCAGAGCTTCCAGTTCATTGCACCACAGCTCAGTAATGCCAAGAGGAAAGTCATGGAATGGAGCAAGACTGAAACACGGACTTCAAGGCAAAGTCTGGGAGTGAAACTCTGACAGAGTCCTAGCAAACCACAGCCTAGAAATGGTGAATGATTCCCCATTAAGTCCCAAACACACACAGGGATAGACAGACATCCCAGCTCCCAGGAGTGGCTCCAAGCAAGCTGTGACACCAGCACCAGTCCTGTGTAATGTCCTCCTAAAGGACAAGGACAGCAGCACCCTCAGTAAGCTCAAAACCAGCCAAACAAGGCTGCCAAAAACAAAGCAGGGAGTTATACAGGCTCTAGAGTTAACTGCCAAAATCCCCCTGCTGACTCTTTCCAGTAAAAATCTCATTCAAATATCAACATGGCTCCTTTCCGCTCTCTCTTACATTTTCCCTGTTGTTGATTCACTACTTGAGTTTCCTTGAACACAGAGCTGTTAATTGCGTGTAAATTCATGATCTCTCAATGAAACGGTTTGTGAATATCAGCTGGTAACTCTGCTCAGTTTATCTCCTAAGCCACTTCATCATACAATCTAAACACAAGCTTCTAATCCTACACACGACTTTGCAGCAATGAAGCAGTCAGATGCTCACATATCCATGCTACGCACTGGATAAGGCTAAGTTTGTTGGTATGTATTGCATCAGCACCTGGAAAAAAAGCTTGACGTGAAACATCCTGGTCTGATAGTCACTAATAGAACCACAGACTCATTAAGGTTGGAAAAGGCCTTCAAGACCATGAGTCCCACCCATCACCACCAATACTACAATTAAGGAAATCTTGTCCATTCAGCATGCTGCTAATGATATACAGGGTTAATTTCTTCGACTCAGATGTTGTCTAGTGCTGAATTTGGACCTAACACAACAAGACGTGCATTAAATCTGTCAGCCTTAGCAAGTCAGTTTTCTCTGAGGGTTGTTAGAGTTAAGGTAGTTTGGTTTGGTCGTGGTTGGACTCGATGATCTTTAAGGTCTTTCCCAATCTAAGCAATTCTGTGATTCTATGATTTCACTCATTATAAACATAGATGTGTGGCACTAATTATGTGCCTGACCCCGAGTTATTTATTAACCAAATAACATATCAGCATTTCTAAAGTACTGTCCAGACTCACCATCAGGGTAATGGTGTGCAGGTCATTCCAGCACTGGCTGGAATTCTGGAACTCCCTGCCATTCTAAATTAAAATAACCATCAGCACTTCCAGTACTTGTAGGTCAAAGCTATTTGGGCCCCACTGATCTAAACAGCACCTTCAGATGTCTGGCATTCTCTCTGATTACCAGCAGATGGGGAATAACTCACCACATGCATGTTTTCAATGCATCCTCTGCCTTCACTCCAGCAGTATTTGCTGAGAACTCGGACTTTTCTGCATCACTTACAATTTACTACTGCCACCTAGTAAGAAGTCCATGGCATTACAAGCAATTCTTGAGTTCCTCTCACTCAGAAAAGAGCATCTTCCTTTACAACGCTAACACTTCCAAAAGGGCTGAATGAGGCTTCCCAGATGACTTCACCACACTTAACTCTGCAGATCCTCTTGGCAGTCTAACCTTGTACTACTCTTACTGAAGCATTTCCAGAAGTTACTGTTGTGACCCAGCAGGCAGAGATGAGATTTTATCCACACATTCAGGACATTGGGTCAACCAGGATCCTGTTCAATTGGGATCCTGTTCAACATGTGGTTGCCTGTGAGACAGCACAACTCAGGACATGAAGTATCATGCTCTTACTGAACGCCTCCCAGCTGTGTGCAGCACAGACACACAGAGCCAGATGGAGACTCCGTTCAGTTGGTGCTCCTCGAAGGATTTTCTTTCTATGGAATTCTCCAGTCCTCCTACAAGCAGGCATAAATACTCACAATATCCACAGAAGCACACAGGGAGGAGTTTCACAGCATGACTGCAAGCTGTGTGAATCCAGCCTCCTCCTATTTGGATCTGGTACCCTGCAGTTCTTGCACCGGAGAAGATGGCAAACCACGTATTCATCTCCAGAATACACATCATTGTATAGGCTTCTACAAAATCCTTCATAATTACCCATTTCCAGGCTAGTGAGTCCTTATCTTTATAGCTATTCCCTGCACTTCTAACCATCATCATCTGGACCTTTCCCAGATTTACAGTGTTGCTTTCCAGAACGGAGATGCAGGTGCATCACACGCAAGGGAAGTGGGTTGCAGTTGTTTTCTGTACTGTCCCCTGTGAGTTAATCCTAGCATTTTCCCCTTTATTATTCTTTCTACCACTGATGTTTCCATGAAGCCTTTTTTTTTGTGCAGCCTTTTTATTGTGTAATCTAAAGGCTCACGCTGAGTCCTAACTGCATCACCACTCCTGCCTGTGAAGGGACGATGCTGCTCTGTCACTGTGCCCACCCTGCAGGGCCATCTCTCGTGGCTCCTCTCCAGCACCTTTCACCTTGCTGCCCATAGCAACTCGGTGTCCTTCACAAAGTGCCTCCTCACTGCTCCATCACTTCTTCCAAGTCATTTCTGAACACTCCTGGCAGCTCTGCCAAGCCCAACCCTATGGCCACCACCTCCAAAACCAAAAACCATTCACCCCATCCCTTTCCTCACTTTCAAACAACTCAGAATCCCCACTGGCACATCTCCCCTCAGCCTCCCCACCTCACTAAGGGAACTTCCCAGAGGCCTTTTAACTTCCAAGACAAAGACAGCAACCCAAGGGCCATATCCACGTGCCTGCTGGCTCCCCTTCCCAAAACTCACGTCCTGTTTCTTCATGCACTCATTACATCTGCCCTTCAGTAGAACTCCAATGCACCTTCCCACACCAGACACCGAGGTTCTCACACGCTGTGTTCCCTCACCCTTCTGGAGCCCTGAACAAGAGATGCAACACTTTCTCATGCAGAAGTCATTGAATAGTCATGCTAGCTGCTGTTTCACGAAGCTCCTCCTGAATAAAACAGATGGAACAGTCTTTCCTTCTAGGAAACCACCTCAGGTTTCACGTACTGAAAAGAAACCAAAGCGAGGCAGCCTTCTTACATGACAGGCAGCCTGGGCAAAAGCCCAACTCTGGCAGGCTAGCAGATGCTTTAACCTGCACAGCTCGTGCACTGCCCTCAACATCGGGATTCAAATCAGAGAGCTCTCTATCAGCACTGCCTTATCTTGATCAAAATCACCATTTGCTGCTCCAGAGCCACGTGCCTTGCACAGAGACAGGGAAGACAAATGGGACAGTCATCTCATGCAAAGGCAATGCTGTGGGAACTAATGCACTGTGGTACAGCTACATCTTATTCTTCCATAAAGTAGATCAGGGACCCCCAGAGGAACATTACACCAAAAAATCCTAACTCCAAAATCTAGTGAGCTGGTGTGGCTGGCAGGTTCAGTTAGCACAGCTGTTAAGGTTGGCTATTAGGAACAATTTCTTCTTGAAAAGAGTGGTGAGATTTGCACAGTTGGCCAGGGAAGGGAGTCACCATCCCTGGAGGTGTCCCAGAGCTGTGAGGATGTGGCAATAAGGGACATGGTGGTGATGAGTCAACAGCTGGACTTGATGATCTTGCTGGTCTTTTCCAACCTTAATGATTCCATGCTCACAGCTAGGGACTGAAGCACACAGCAACAGGCCATATATATGTCAAAGAGGAAAACGGTGATGAATGCTTTAATGTAAATGACCAAGAGCAATATTTTAATCATCCCTTTGCTGACCAGATCCTCTTTCCATGCAGAACACAGAGAGGAATGCAAATTGATGACAATCCCCGTGTGCATCAAGCTTTGAATGTGCCAGACTAGCCAGTGGGCACAAAATAACTGGGAAGGCAACATTCATGGGCATCTGTGCTGAGCTCTCCTCTGATGCCGTGCCAAAGGGCAGGTCTGCAAGGCCTATTAATCATGGAAAAAGGGCTGTTTCAATAAGGCACATCTTGACACCTCTGCCTCCCCCTACTCTGCCATCTGTCATCACTAAAAGGACTGCAGACAGACAGACTGACTTCACCACTGACACGTGGACTTCATTCCAGGGGAGAAAAGTGTTCCACAAGGTTTACACCACACATTCATGGTAACCTGTAGCTGGTGCAGAGCTGCTACAAAGGGCAGGGCCTTAAAGAGATTCCCCAGCAATCTGACCTGTCATCAGGAAACCTGAGACACCTTAAGAGGTAAGCAATGCTGGAGAAATACACACTGGGCCACATAAAGAAAAGACAGGAGTTCCTCAGAGAAGCTGAAATGAGACGTGTGAACAGAGGGGTTGTGTCCCTAGGGCCCTCTGTAAACTTGGAGTCTGGTTCTTCAGGACAGACTTGGGTGACTGCTCTGCACAGAACCTCTGCAGCATCTTCCAAATGTTACCTGCACCTATTTTCTTTCTTTGTAGCCGGGGCAGACAAGAATTTATGCCAACACAGTGAAATAAACCAAAAAATAACATCAGCAAGACTTAGTGAGTACAAAGCACAGCAGAAGGAGATGCACAAACCTTGCTTGGGGACTGGAGGCAGCTACAGAGCCTGACTGCTGTACCATCTTGCAGTGTAGTTCACTGTGCCAGTGGATATGCTTTGATGTCTGTTAGCCCATGTCAGCAAAAGCATAATTTTGCCACTAGCAAAGGGAAGGTTGTGCTCTTGCATTGTTGGAAGTCAAATGCTTCAAGAAGAGCCTGTTGCCCAAGAAACATCTGTGGTGCTGCAGCATCTCAGCTGTAATTCAATTTTACAATGCCTTATAAAGTTGCATAAACACAGGTGCTTGGGTGAGACCAATAGTATAGCTTTGCTTTTCTTCACTCAACCATGCTCAAGAATCAAAGCAACTGTTAGTGTTGCAACACATCCTTGTGCTTCAAAATTCTGACAGCTAAAACATTTGCTCAGTAGCCACAGCAACTTGTGCTATAGATTTAGGGTGGTGGGGACATAGCATGCGTGGTCCTGGCCTCATGTTTGGGAAGGTGCAGTCACAACACCAGGACAGGAGCAGGGAGCAGAATGGTCAGCATCCAAGCACCCTCCTGGTAGAGCTTCTATCTGCCCAGAAAAAATCAGGGGAAAAAACATAACCCCCAAACCCACTTACCTGGGGGAAAAAGAAATGATGAAGCCCAAGCTAGGAACACCCCAGCTTTTTATCCATGCACCTCCTTTCCCATAACAGCTTCCACTTCTGCAAGGCAGCCAAATGACTTCAAATGTAGCACCATGGGATCGGTGCTTATGCAGACACTAAAAACACTTTGCCCCATTGAGGACAAACTTCTCAAGGCAGTGATTGTACGTGGTCAGGTCCTCAGTGTGTGGTTCTTACAGAGCAACACTGGGTGATGCTTATCAGAGACCGCACAGCTTTTGGCAGGGCTGGCAGGGTTTGGCTCAGGGACCATTTTGTGGTTTTGAATCAAGTATTTTCACTTGAAATTGAGAGGCAGACAAAGATTGGACCAAATCTCAATGGCAGAAAGTCTGAACTGTGGCAAGAATCCAAAGGAAAAAAAAAAAAAACACAACATCTACCCCACATCAACAGGGAGCAGCAAGAAAAGGACAAAGCGACCCAAAGATCAAACAGAGTCTAAGACAGACAGGCAAAAGCTCTGCATGGGAGTCTAGGACTTACAACAAACTGTTCCATCCATCACAATGTGCACAAGCACAAAGTAATACTAAATTTTCCTTTTTAACATAATTGACCTTGCATGACAATTTGTAGACCAGATCCTCGACTCCTACCATTTGGCAGCCACTAGATATTAACTAAACTTCAAAACAACATCAAACCACAGCTGATGCTTAATTAAATAAATTGACACAACCCACTGACTCATAGAGAGAGAAAAACAAAACCATAAGCCTCCGGATGGCTGCAACATGGCCATACCTAGTCAACAAGAATGTTCTGTTCCACCTGCCCCAAAGACTTGCTAATGAATCCACTGCACTATGACTTAGCATGCAGCTTACCACAGAACACCAAGATAAAATCCTACTTCCTTAAATGAATAAAGATGGCAAGCCTTCCTGACTTACAAGTTTGATGGATCAGAGAACTGCAATGGATTGAACGCCTTCTGCCAGCATCAAAACATGATCTAGTCTTCCCTATGCCAGAGAGGGCCAAGGCACACCACAAGCCACTTATACGGCATAATTAAAGCCTGATTACTGAACAGGTTGGTTTATCTACAAAGGCAGGGCTCAAAAAGCTCTCTGGTACAGTCACTGTGTACTGCACCCACTGTGTTCCCTGACACTGCACTGGGAGGCAGAGGTGGAAGCACATGGGTCAAGTTGTCCAAAACAACACAGGACAGATGAAAAAAACGTTAGGAATTTTGCCATTGATTATGAAGTGGCAGGGGCAAAGAACAAGCTGGATACAGCAGCTTTTATCACATACAGAGGCTTCAAATCTCATCACACTACATTATTCATGTTTGTATTCATATGCTGACCTACAGCAGATAGGCAGGAGCACCTTCATAAAATACTAAGGCACCTTCAGAAAAAGTAACGGGCATGGTTAATGCACAGTGATGGGCTAAAGCAGGCTGGATGGGCACTGAGCACCTGATGGAGCTGAGGGTGTCTCTGTTCATTGCAGGGGGTTGGACAAGACGGCCTTCAAGGATCATCTTCCAATTCAAACCCTACTGTGAGTCCACAATGAAAAGCCATCTTACAGAGACACTGAGGCAGAGCAGGTGAATGATTCAGCCAAAAACAATATTAGAGCTCAGCTGGGAATGCAGGCAGGTAGCACTCTGTTACTATTAAATAATTCCCTGAAAAGGTATTTAGGGAGATAAGAAAATAACAAAAGAAATATGCATACAAACACAAAGCTTCATCGAGAGGGACTTCTTCCAGGAGAGCAGGACTTCATGATGGCAAGGGCTGAAAGAAGCCCTTCTAGATCAGAAACTGAGGTTCCTTAAGTACCTTTCACATCAATTAATGTAAAGTAATAAGGTTTTCAGAGGAGGATTGTATTTATTCACCCATCTGAGGTTGCAGGGAAATCTAGCTTTGTGCTGATATTATCTTTTATCTGAGAGGCTCATATAATAAGTACAGCCACTATAAAGACCTTTTTATCAGTAAAACCATCAGTACTGGTTACAAAGGGCTGATAATGGCTTTAAAATAACTACAGCAAATGAAAGAGCAGTCATTAACATTGCAGGTTACAAATAATGTAAGTGGTGTCTGCACTGCTAGCCAACTCACTGCTGCTACAGTAGCTGGGTGTTGGAATGAGGTGGTCTTGGAGGTCGCTACCAACCCACAGCCATGCTATGATTCTATGAGCTCAGCTGTTGTTCTGCCTCCTCACCCCCAAACCGAAGACCTCTGTGCCCAAAAATCAACCTAAGTGCAAAGATCAGATGAAAAAGGGAAGGGCAGGAAAGGAAAAAAGTGGAACAGCACCACTGCATAATGCTGACCCAATGGCTGGCAGGGATTTTCATGGCTGAACAGAGGGCCACCCATACAAGTAAACATGAACCAAGGCAGGTCTGAAGGGGGAAAAGGGAGTAACTTCCTACAAACCTAATTTTCATGTAAATAGCTATAAAACGAACCGTGAGATTAAATCTAACCTAAATTCAGAAGGTTATTTACCCTCACTCTGCGGCTCAGGAGCTGTTTTTGTTATGCTCCTGCTCTGAACACAGCTGATAGGGAGGACGCAGCCATCACCCTGCAGACACTGGTGCCCACTATCAGCTCTCTGCAGAAGCCTCGTGTTTAAAACATGTCCCACCTAGACAAGTTGTATGCAAGATAACCTGGTCATGGGGCACACCGACTGCACAGAGCACAGGAAGGCTGGGTGAGGCTGGATGGGGGCAGCTGGGCTGCTGGTTGGTGACCTGCACATAGCAGGGGGTTGAAACGAGATGATCATTGTGGTCCTTTCCAACCCAGGCCATTCCATGATTCTATGAGTTAAGCAGTGATAGGTCACATCATGATCCTCGACTGCAGACGCAGCCGTGGTTCATTTAAAATTTGGGCACATGCAATTGTGAGAGGAGACCAAAAAAGCAGCACCATAAATAGAATAAACAGAAAATGAGCGTTTCTCAGATGACTTTCCTATGATGAAATTGTATACAGGCTGAACGCACAAAATTGATTCCATATGAAAAATATCCTTACACCAAAAATACTCAAAAGCTCAAGTTCCTTTTGTTTTATTGTAAGACGTACAACTTTCTCATCCATTTCTTCAGTGGACTTAAAGAAAAAAACCCTCAAAGCTGTTTTCTAAGTAGCACATGGTGCAGCACAGGAGTAGATTTGGAGAAAGCCAACAGGCTTCAGCCAGTCTCCAGACACCACGTCTCCCCTTTTTTATAATGGGGATGGCAGTATTGGAAACACTGCCCCATCCCTGGAGATGCAAGAGGCCAGGTTGGATGAGGCTCTGAGAAGTCTGATCTGGTGTGTGATTTAGTGTTTGGCAATGCTGTCTACAGCAGGGCATTGGATGCAGATGACCTGTGAGGTCCCTTGCAAGCCAAGCCATTCTATGACTCTACTCCTACTTTCTATTACTTAGCCGTGGGTGGTGTGCATTAACTGTGATTCTAGAGAGCATCTTTCAGTTCAGGTTAGAAGAAAGAACAGTAGCACAGCTGAAGATGTGAATCAAAGCACAGCACGTGGTGACAACCAGGAAATTCACCTCCCAAATACAGCCCAGTTCCAGCACAGGTCTCACTCAGGCAAACTGAAGAAGGCTGTAACTTACAAAGACCAAGCCTCTGTGCAATGCACATCTTTTTGCTTAATATCCAGCACTGTTTTAAGCCAATAGTTTTCACTGGTCTGGATGAGATCCTTCCAAAAAGTCCCCATGTACAAAAGGATTGCTAGCTCCAGAGTGGAACTGACACACTGACCCACTTTGCTTTCATTTCTTCCATTACACAGCACCAAAACTTGCTACCAACCCTTTAAGATGTTGAAAGTAAATTATTTTTTCAGGTCAAAGCCTAGTTAAGTTAGCAGCAGCAAAAAGTGATGTTTTTGGAGCAGTTCTCAAGCTGCTTTGCCTTCTCAGCTCCTACACCCACCAAAGAACTTGAGGAAAGGCAGAGGCAGATAGAAAGTAAAGAGCTGCAGGCAGGCAGCCAGGCTCACCCCAGCCCCAGTGCCAGCCTGCAGTCACTGGGATGTGCCTTCTGAAAACCCATCTGCTACGAGCTGGGTAGCTGTGCACCTCTAATTAAAGCTTTCAGCACACATCTTGGGTGAGTGCAGTATTTGTTGCTATCAAAAATAATCTCAGACTGCTGTTACCCACGCATTTCTGCAGAATAAAGCTTCACAGAGGAGTTGTTTCAACATGCACTACCTGCGTGTTCAACTGGGTCACAGACCAGATCCGAGTTAATAATAACCTTAAAATCAAGCAGTGCCCCCCACGCTGTATTATTAACCCAATTACACGGTCCAGTTCTCCTGCAGCCCCACAAACTGGTCTGCTAGCATAAATGAGAGGGTGATGGAGACGGACTGACACAGCCAGCCTAAGGAACACATACGTAACTGAGTCCTGGGGGTGCTCAGTCTGGGTCTCAGATAATTATACTGAGCAAATAAAGTTCTTGAGAAGTCCAATCTGTTCACAACCAGCAAGAGGAAAGGTTTAAATACAGAGCAGCAAGCCCAGTTGGGCCATACACCCAACCTGCACCAAGCAACTCCAGCAGGACATGGTATAGACAGCATGGCAATTATCAACCCAACAGAGTAATCTGAGAGATTCTCACTGCCATAACATGCATGACACTGAGCAAAGCACTGATTTTGTTACAGCTTTGGTTAAATTTCTCCAGTAACCACTGGAGTTTTATCTTAAAACTCTATCAAAATACTCAAAGGTTTCCATGGTGCTTAGCAAAGAAGAGGACTCAACAAAGTAGAAAAAATAAAGAAAAGAGGTAAGAAAAAGGGAACTATGAGCAGTGATTATGTACAAGCAAGTACTCAGAACCCTTCCAGGCAATCAGGAGGCTTCCTTCAGCCATTCTGCAGTAATCTGAGTAGTTTGGTGTAAACTCTCCATGAAGAACCACAACGTTGAGGTAAACTGAACTTCTCCAGGCTTCTTTACAGGATTAAGCCTTCCTAATGGATAATAACTGAGGGGAGGAACAGATACCAGCTATGAGTAACTTATGTTAGAGAACAACAACTCCTCCTGTACTGGAAATGGGGAGGATGAGGCAAATCTATGGACTGGAGCCAACAGAGCTGGGAAGAGTGCTGCAATCCAGGATGTGCTACAGAAGTTAAATTCACTACAGAGACAACAAATGCATTTTTATATAAGACTTCAGTAAGACATCATACGAAAATCCTACGTACCACTTTGGCCAGCTATTTTTAAGGACAGTTCTAGAAAAGCTTTGCAGCAGAACTTATACCATAAGGTATTTTAAGACACTGCTTGATCAGCTGCATAAATCCTTAAATAAACTTAACAGAAATTACTTAGAAAAATCAAGCTGGGTATCCAAAATGCTGGCTTAGCCAAGAGGATTTGAAAGCACACTGAATCACTATTTGTTGGCCATAAAGCAGTCATGTATTTAACCCCACGCTTTCAGGCTTCGGCTGGTTGCTCTAGAAGCCAAGAGGCAGGGTCCTTCTCACCCCATGTAACCACCAGGCCTTTCCTGTCCCCTTCCCCATTTTCTGCTTAAGCCTTAGAGACTGTGAAAGCTTAGCAAGCGTTTTCCGTTGTCTTGTTTGCAGCACGGGTTAAGAGATGCTTCCTAGACTTGCTCTGAATTTTAACATTTTCCCTTACTGTAAGGACAAGGACTGCTTGGTGTATCAAGTGTTAATAGAAGATAAAAACAGCTGCTGCAAATCAAGAGAACATGACAAATAGGGACAAGGCAAAGAGCCACAGATGCTTCATCTAGAGAAAAACCCACAAAGCGGCGATAGAGGTCTCCAGGCACACACCTACAAAGGTGTAAGAAATTAACTGTTCTCCACCTCCACACGTGAGCGAAGAGCAAGGGACTTCTAACCACACAGGATATTTAATGCAGTCATCAGGAAAGGCTCTCCAACACAAGGATGGCATTGGAGGAGGTTGCCAGGAAAGTACTGAAAGACTGGTTTAGACACGCAGCTGGCAGGCAGGACCGATGTCTAAATGAATTAGCTTCTTATCAAAAGACGTGGTGAGGTCCCATCTTCTATAATTACTCCACTTACCACTGGGATTTGTGCCCTTTTGCACACATCCTTCATTTGTCACAGAAAGCAAGGACCCAAAGCGAAAGCTAATTAAAAAAACCCACAGGTTCTCTAGACACATTGAAAAGCTCAGATGGGATGACAACCCCAAGGAAAAAAATGCCAAGAAGGAACCTCTGGAGCTCTCTAGCCAAACTTCCTGCTGATAGCAGGCACAATTGTCAAGTTGGACCATTAGAGCACTGTCCTGATGAGGTTTGAAAATCTCCACGGTGGAGCCTCTATGGCAATCTGTACCCAACTCTGACAAGGAACAGTACCTTCTTTGTTTCCCACAAGAGTTTCCTTTCCTGCAGCTGGTGCCCATTGCCTCCCTTCCTTCCCAAGAACAGCCTAGGGCTGCGTTATCTTCAGGGTCCTTACAGGGAGTGAAAGGCTGCTACTGGATCCCTTCTCAAGCTCAAAAAGCCCAGTTCCAACTTCTCACCAGTTCCTACAGCACAATTTGCCCAGCCTCTCCCCTCTGAAGGGAGCACACCCGTATGAAAACCTTTGCCAATCGCCCTGAGGAAGAAGCTGACACTTCTTTCATCTCATAGGAAGGAACAGAAAGACAACAGGCTCCTCCAATGTTTCATTCCCCTGCTTCATTTTCTCTGTTAACACGCGAGACAATCTGAGAAGAAATAAAAAGTCCTGCCTACAAACATCAAGAGAAACCTATTGGCAAGGGAGGAATGCAAAGGAAACGATCTCCAAATGAAATCCAGATGGACAGTGTCAGGTTGGTGGCTTATGGAGGTGAAGTGATGGAGAGGGCATTTATTTTGCTGAGCAATGGCACAGCACAGCTGGACAAACTGCTTCGGTTGTTGCTGATCTGGCTTAAGGCATTACAATCCCAGAAAACAAATCTAGTACAAAGCAAGCCTCTGCACTCCAAATTGTGCTGTTTTGACTGCACACCAACTCAAGTCTATTAAACACCCTCGAATTTGAAAGCCTGTTCTTCTAACAGGGAGTCTGAATCAAACAAGTAGTGAATAAGCCAAGCAGCATCTTTCAATTATACAAGTATGGTAAAAAAATAATCAAAAGGTTTCATAAAACAAAGCAGTGGTGAGCAGCACCGCAATCAACAGGTGCAATAGTGCACAGCAAGGCAAGGCAATTACTGAGCAGAGATGTGAAGCAGCTGCCCAGGAAGAGTCCCCATCCCTGGAGGTTCCCAGAGCCCTGGGGATGTGGGTGATGGACATGGTGGGATGGGTTGGGGTTGTGTTTCAAGATTTGAGGGGTCTTTTCCAGCCATAATGATTCTGTAATCCATAATGAATTCTGAAGGAGCCAGCCTGCAAGAAGCCCAACCTAGCAGAAAAGTGGAGTCCTGCCATGCCTGGCAGCAGCACTGATTGGGCAAAGGATGTGCCAAGTGCCAGAGGGCTTGTTCAAGGGGAAGGAGGACTGTGCAGCTGGGGGTATGGAGGAGACAGTATTGGGCTGCCCTGCTTTGATGACAGTGAGCTAGATCAGTGCAGCTCCAACGTGAAATTGCATCCTCAGATACCAAAGTGCTGAGTGCAAATGAAAAAAGCCACATTTCCAACCTGATGACTGAATTTCAAAGCAGAGCCTACAGAAACCTTGGAGGGGAGCAGGGAGAGGATGGACACCTTTTAAAAGCAGCCTGTTTCCAATGATGGGTAGCTGAAGGGAGGGTTTGCCTGGCCCTGGCCACACTTCCAACTCTCAGCCCAATGCTACCCCCATTAGCACCCAGTTGGGCTGAAGACAAAATAAACTTGGCATAATGCACAAATGTCCTGAGTTGGAACCTGATATGGCCCAAGTGTTTGTTTTCAGGAAGGGGAGTTTTGAGCCAGAAGCCAGGACCAATTTCCATACCAGGTTCTGGGCTCCTGAACCGTGTAATAGTCATGTCCTGCTTAGAGAAAGTTAATCTGTTAAAGCAGAAGTGAATTAAGAAAGTCTAAGGAGACAAACTTGGCAGGGTTTTTGGTCACAAAAAGTTAAAATCACGCTTTGACACGAAGCCAAGCCAAGACTCCGAACCTATCAATTCTTTATGAGCTCTTTCTTACTCTATGTCTATAAAGAACCTGACAACAGCTAAGCATCACACATTTCTAACTTCAGTTATTTGAGCAATATACTGTAAAAATGAAATAAGGCTCATTCTCCCATACCAGGAAGACAATTACTGAGCTGCAGAACCACGCATTCATTCCATTTCATACAGATGGTAGGAGATTGATCTAACTTGCAGGATCCCTCCTGGCAACCTAATCTTCAAGTGTTAAAACAAACAACAGGTTCAGAGGATTAAATTTGTACAGTTCACTGCTAAATGAGCACTATCTCAAGTCTCAAGTTCCCCTCACGTTTCTTATTTTTTTCCTCCTACTCAAACAAAAGAATTCTGTATTCCACATTCATTACATATGCTCTAGAAATAATAGTAGTTCACAGGCACTTTGAGTTAAACAAGCCACAAAAAACCTGCTCTTGTGGCTCTTAGACTTTAAGGTTGTTATCAGCAGTGCTTTGGTCAATTTTGAGTCCTTAAAGGGAAACAAATCAAAACAGATGTTGGCAGAGCTGTTCAAGAAGTTCAGTTTCAGGACAACACACCATGGCACCCAGGATGCATCTCCTCAGGTTAGTCTCTAAGGGTTTTATATCAACTGTTATAATCCTAGGAAAAAGAGAGCCAGAGCCCAATGAGCAACCTACAGGCCACACACAAGACAACACCATCCATCCTTCCAAGGTGCAAGCTAGGAGCCACATCTTGAACAGAACTTGTATCCTTCAAAGCCAAATAACTCCTCTCTCAAGCAGCCAAGCATCTCAACACTGGGACGAGAAAATTCATGCTTCATCCTATACATGCACACAGCTTACTTGGCTGGGAGGGCTGGGGAGGAGACAGACAAGAGCCTGAAAACTGAGAAATCTATACCTGTTGATGTAGGATCATCTTGATCATCTTCCCTACTTATTTGCAACCAAGCGTCACTTGAGGAAACTGGAAGTGTCCTGACTTCCTCCTTCCCTGGTCAAGTTCTGAAGGAATAAAGACTTGTGACTCTATTCTCCCTCCAATGGTATATACTCAGGATCTGATACAAACTGTTAGCAAATACAGTTTGCAGTAAGACACAAATTCTTCAAAGCATGGGTGTCACTGAAACCGTTCTCTCAAAAATTGAGTTATTATTGAGTTATATATAAAGCATGGAATAACCTAAGGGAAGGGACCCTCAGAAGTCACCTGGTTCAATTCCTGCTCAAAGCAGGTCTAACTCAATCGGGTTGGATGAGACCACGTCCATCTGAGGCCTAAATATCTCCAAGGCTGAAGGCTAAACAACTTCTGTGCACAGGTCAGAAATTACCAGAGAGAAGAAACAAAGGATGGTTGTGGCCATCGCAGACCAGCAGCAATTTAGGCTCGTCTCTGGCAGTGGCCAAAAGCAGACTCTCAAGATAGACAACGCAGTCATTTCATTACCCACTACAGCAGCAGATTTACAATTGAAACAGCATGCACCAGAAAACTGGCTACTCTCTGAAACCACCCAAGAATCCCATCACCTTTGTGTCCTCTCCCTCACCTGCAGTCTCTGTAGAAACTCAGATTATGGAAACATTTCAGAGATCTGTAACAGAGCTGCAAAATCACCTATTCTGCTAACAGAACAGCCAGGCGTTTTGCTCCAATGCTACAACAACACTGGGAACCATCTGCCATCCATTCTGGCACCTGAAGAACATTCACTTTCTAACAAACATAGAAAGCTCTCAGTTTCAAACCCAACTGAAAGAATTCCTACCACGGAAGTTACTGCATTGATCCCAACGTAGAAATAAACAGCATGCAATTTATTAACTGAAAATGATAAACTAATATTGTAATTTTTTTTTAAATTTAACTAACCTGGAGGCTAAACTAAAAATATTAAGAAAAAAAAGGAAGCAACAATGTTATCTGGTCATAGCACTCTGTCATGTATTTCAAGCCTTTTGGTTGGAGGATGGAAAGAAGACAGGAGTGACTATGACAAGAAACTCCCAGATATAAGATACTCAATCATGACATTTTATTAACAGAAACACACATTCATCAATTCATACATATGAATTATTTTAAATGAACATTTAACACAGACTGTAAGCTAGAAAAACACCTTTATAGCAACTTACCAGGAAGCCTGTTCATGTTGACGCCTTGAGCAGAAAGTCCTATTCCCATATACCTTCCAAAAAAAGAATAAAAAGTACAGCATCAGTCAAGCTCAGAAAGGCCAAGACACAAGATTTCCCACAGCCTGGGGGAGAAACAACATAAGCAAATAAAGTAAGGTAAGATTGTTGACTGTTGATTGTTATTGCCCCCAAGAAAGCCATTTTCTACCCATCCAACCCAAACCACATCTTTCATTTCATTGTCCAGTTACCCGGTACTCTCAGATCAGTCCACAGCTCTTGTGAATGAGCCTTTGTTTTTACGACTATTGTTAGTTTCATACCATCAGCAAAAATCATCATCTCACTATTAATTTCACTTCCAGGTTATTTATTAAGGTAGTAAACACCACAGGCTTAGTGCACATCTCTGCAGAGCATCCTCAGCCATGGGGATGAGAGGAAGCAGAGGCCATTCACTCCTCTGCCCCATTTCCTACCTGTTGACTAATCTAACCATCCAGACACACAGCATTATCCCCTATTTCCATTACCTTCCTTACAGATTCTCGGGGCTGAACCCGGTCAAACAGTGTTTGCAAATGCAATCAGACTAATCTTAACCTACCTGTGCATTCAACAGGATTGTGAGGCACAGCCATTCTCCAAGGCTCCTTCCCCAGTAGGTAATATTTATGCACGTTCCCATTTTGTTCCTTCTATTTCTGTTAATTTGCACGATCTGTAATTCTCTTAATATGCCCTGGAGCCACAGAAACAGCTGCCCTGCTCAGCTTATCTTTAACGAGCTTCACGTTTTTAGGTTACTGAGTCTGAAATTAACAGCTGACTGCGTGGCTCTTGTTCACACAAAGTTATAAATCTAAATAGGTTACAGCCAGTGTCCTACTCTTCTTTCGTAGCACCAGCTTTCTTTCTTCCACTGGTTTACCTGCTCCATAAAATATTAACCATGTCTAAAAATACTATTCCTGATTTGTGCCCCAAAGTGACCTCAGCGGTCACAGGCACAGGTTGATGGTTGGACTACGTGATTTTATTGGTCTTTCCAACCTTAATGGTTCTATGATTTCTTCAAGGCCTGTGGGTTGAGTCCCATGCAGTAACCACTTTCCATTCTTGCCTTCACTGTCTCCACTATTGCCCTGATTGGCCCCCAAACACCCACCCAGCCACTCTCTCCTCAGTAAGACACAGGGAGAAGATTAAAAACTCACGGATCAAAAAAACAACCAGGAGATCACTCACCAGTCACCGCCACAGACGGAACAAATTCCACTTGAGGAAGATTTAGTTCAGGTTTTGTTGCCCTTCACCACCTTTCACCATCACAGGGAACACCACCACCACCCCACACATCATTCAGATGCTTTGTGAACGTGGTGCCTTCCAGGCATCTCATAGTACCCATCCCCCTTCAGTTACAAACCCTGATCACAGAGTTGCTAATTACCCTATGGTTCACCCTTTCTTTTAGCTGATCCCCTGTCCAACCTGGGTTATCTTCGGAGCAGACTGACACATGGTCATCTTTCAATAAGGAGAATCCATGGCTGGAATTGCATATTTGGATTGAACTTTGACAAATAGGGCCATGGCAACACCCAACTACAACCAAGAAACACCAACCCAGGTCCTCTAGCTCTAAGCATGTAGAAAACTACGTAATTACACAAGCACCA
This sequence comes from Tetrao urogallus, assembly GCF_951394365.1. Classification (NCBI taxonomy): domain Eukaryota; kingdom Metazoa; phylum Chordata; class Aves; order Galliformes; family Phasianidae; genus Tetrao; species Tetrao urogallus. The sequence goes on from NC_136825.1 coordinate 17,389,525, forward strand.
GGAAAGTGTTAGCTTTTGATAAAGGAAATAACGAGAGGGCCACTGAATCTAGAAAAATCCCCCATGGGCTTTGGCAGCAGCCAGTTCAGGAGCAAAAGGTTTGAACTTCCTGACAACATTTAGGTCAAACAAATTTATCTTGGAAACTCTCCAGTTTCAGAGGACAGAATCCAGGACATTTGGCTGAATCTCCCATTTCTCATTAGGAAGGATAAAAAGAGATTTGTGAGGGTTTCCAAAATACCTTGGTTATCCATAATCACATAGCAAATCTGATGTTCTCTGCGGAAGTGCTAAAAGCCCACAGCCTGTCTACAAAAAGAAGAGCTCAGAACACTCTGCTTGTTCAACAGAACACTGGATGCTCACAGTGGAGCTTGGACACAGAGCATGGAGGATCAAATGCTCTGAGTACATTAGGGTTTGCACTGCTCTTAGGACAGGTAAAAGTTTAGTTACAAAACTAAACTCTGAATAGCCTATAATATGTCCTGAAGTAGAAAGCTCAACGGTAAAGACCAGTATTGCTTCAAGATCTACATGACCCAGACAGTGACAAGTTGAGACCTCTGGGAGTTCATTTCAAAGCCTAAATTTCCAAAGAACTGCAAAGATGAAAGAACCTCCTCTCCAAACTAGCTGCTCCTCAGCAACTCAGTGTAAACAGATAAAAACTGTAAATCTGAGGAGGGATACCATAACTGCTAGTACCTTTGTGCCACAGAGTCCAACTGGGAAGACACTGCTTGCTCTTTGGTCTATGAAGTCCAGGCAGTTCCTTTAAAAATGCAATTAAACAGTGATATGAAGGACAGCACAGTGGCAATTATCATCTAAGACAACAGCAGCTAGTCAACGTCCTGATGAAAAGTATCAGCAAATGATCACATCTTTTATTAATTGAGATCAATCGCTGGTGTCCATTTCCCTATTTGAGAACCCTTCTACTCAAGGCAGCAGTTGGACTTTCCAGCACCAACAACTACTACTGAACATGGGAAAAAAATAAGTGGCACCACAGGCAAAGTATCACTGCTGGAACCCAGAGATGTTTTGGTTAAGGTCCTTCACCAGAAGACCTTAAAGAAATTATCTTGCTATAAAAAGAAAATCACCACATAGACTATTAACCTCACTGATAAAAGACCAGGATTAAGAAAAACTCTTGCAGAAACACAGTTATGAGGTAAAGACAGCAGATTATGGGCTCCAAACCTACGGCCTCGAGACTCAGCAAAGCCAAGAGATATGGGGGAGAGTATGGTGGGGGGTGCTAACAGAACACAATTAAACTGCACAATAAAGAAGTATTCCAACCAACCACATCCTGAGCTGTATTACTGTGAGTCCCGACCTCCCGGAGCTCAGAGTATTTGGATGCTGCTCTCAGACTGAGTTTGGGTCATCCTGAGTAGGGCCAGGGGTTGGACTAACTGATCCCTGTGGGCTCCTTCCTACTCTAGGTGTTCTATGACTCCAATGGGAGATCTTACTGCTGTCTACAGAGGCAAAGGGCCCAGAAAAATACTGAATCTCCACCCTCAGAGAGGTTCAAAAACGTGACTGCTTGCTGTTCTGAAGAAACAGATCTAACTGAAGTTCAGCCTGCTTTCAAGTGGGGATGAACCGGATGACCTACCAAGACCCTTTCCGGCCTAAATTATTCAATGATACTTTAACTTCAAGACTATTTTGTTGACAGGCAGCAAACTGTTGGCTACAGAACATAATGCACAATATCATGCAAGCTGTGAGAAGACAGGACTTTAATGCACACACATACATCATGAGCTGATCTGATCCCATCAACTGACCACAGCTTCCTCCTCCCTGGTCATCAAAGAGAATGAGTTATCCAGGAAAAAAACTTGTTCTTGTAGTTTCTACAGAACAATCCTGAACTCTCAAACAAAGAGTGCCATGATGACAACTCCTGCCAGGCATGCTGCCACAAGGACTTGGGCTCATGGTGTCCTGAACCCAGAGCTGACTTGAAGAAAAGCCACATGGAAGGCTCTGCTCTGATGTAGAGAGCTCAAGGATAACAGAAAGCACTGTGAGAAAGAGAAGAGGAAGCGCTGTGTTATCTCATTCATTGAGATCTCCATTAAAAAAAAAAAAAGTATAGATTTCTTTTTCCTCTGAAATCAAAGCCTTTTTAAAGATCACATTCTGCAGCTCATGGCTTACCTACTTCATCCTTTAGAACTCTTGAATGAAGACCACATAACCTCTAATGACTCCTTCCTGTGTTTTATTGACAAATAACATGATTGTGGCATTAACTCATCAACAGAAGCCAAATCATCCTTTAAATGCAGACTGAAGCAGCCTGGCGTTTGGAAGCCTCTAAACATTCCTCCACAACGGACACATCTGCAAAGCAATTTATTTCTCTGCTGTGGCCCTACCTTCTCATAGCCCTTCATAAGAAATTCTCCTGAATCATCTCCTGGTCTTACAGACCCTCTGGCTCGCCTCCTGTACCTGATGTTCTGGGAGGTAAAAGCATTCTTTAACATCTGACTTTGAGCCAAACACCCAGCAAGTCCTTCTGCTCAACGCTACGGTGCTTTTACACTTCAAGTTTGTTCTTTGCATTTTTCTCATCTAATAAAACTTCAAGCTTTGCTTGAAGTATCCCCTATCCTCTCTCACCCTCGTGTCTACTTGTGTCAACTGTATTCACTGTTCATTTTGAGTCCTTCCAATTAGTTCATACCCACGTATTCTGATCCTCCAAGACAAAGCCTGCTTGAATAGCCTCCATGCCATCTGAAAGCATTTTACCTTTATGATTCCATCTTTTTAGTAACTTGTCTTAAAGAAGCCTCCTCAATTTTTACAGCATTTGTTGGCTGTGGTTGTTTCTTTTGGAGGAACATGAAAGAATTTGGGTTTGGGGGCCTTTTTAAAGTGCCCCTCAAAGGACGTTAAACACAAGTATTTCTACAATGTTTTAAAAACCATTTTCTGCACTGCTCAGAGCATGAGTCAGAATTACATCCTCTCATGAGTTCCCTGACTAACCTCTTTGCATCAGTCACTCACAGCATCTAAAAATTTCGTCTCACACTCCTGTGTGACACACACATGATCCATAAAGAACAAACCATTCCAAAGCTGTGTTTACAGCCTGCCAGGCACAATATGGAAGGTTTCTCCCCAGAGCTGCAAGGTGATCTCTTGCTTTTCATCGCCCACCTTCTTCAAGCATTGACAGCTCATACAGCATGTTAGCACTTTTCTTATTCCTCCTGAGTCTGGAACCCCCTGCTGCTGCAGTTTTCCTTGCTACAAAGCAAACTTTGCTGTTTCAGTCTCTTCCCAACTGTGCACACTTGCATCGAGGACCAGAGTCCACAGCTGAAGTTATTCTCCAGCTGTATATTGCTTCAGAGAGCAGTGAGAAGTGCCACCTCTGCCAATTGCTCAGGCCTCGACGAGCTGTGATTCAGAGTTCAAGGTCCCAAATTGTCTGGATACACAGCAAAAGCACCATTAAGTCTGAACCATTAATAGCAGAGTGCTTGGCCCTGCCTCTGGCAGACCTGAAAACACGCAGCAAGAACCTGTGCAGGAGCAGGCTACTTGGTTGCACCAGCAGAATGATCCCAGCTTCACTGGTATCACAGCTGCAGCACTCTGATAGTGTCTTCATTAGTACAGAAACTCTTAGCAGACTGATTCAATACAGAATTTTAGCAGTAATCACACCATATAATTTTCATTCATTTTCTTAAGTGGTTTTGACTTTTTGATACGTACAGTTTGGGTATTCATAGCCTGGTACATCATAATAATGAGTACCTTGAGTATTTCCCTAACCCTTGAGTTTTGCTTCATGTTGTTAAGTCCCTTTTTAGCCAACTCTTTGGATGCAGACTGGCCACCTGTGGCTCACTGCACACACACACACCACAGTGGCAATTCTTTATCTGACACACCACCAGCAGAGGCCAGGCATCACTGCGCCATTACTGTACAACCCTGCTTTGCATCCTGTTTACAGAACTTGCACCGTTCACACTTGCTGCACTCACCATTTCCTACCTGTTCACTTCCACTTCTCCTGACATTCGCACCAGTTAATGGGCAGGGTATGGGGAAGGCTTATGTAGACTCAGATCTGCTGCTTCTCCTTTACTGACCTGCAGAAGGACTGTTCTTCCTCACTATCCATGCTGCACAGCCAAGTGAGCAGTGGTGCCTGACACGTGGGCCTCAACACAGCAGTGGGGTGACCACCTCTTCCTTGGCTTTGCACCCCCAGGGAAGCACAGAACCAGGCTGCATGCAGCATCGCTTCTCCTTCCATCACAGCACCCACCTTCACCCATCTGACACATCAGATAAAAGGCAATCAGCACAAGAAGAGAATCAGACATTGCCAAGCTACCCTTGGAACATGTCTTAGATGCAAGGAATTAATACAGTATAGGGTCCTCTGCCTTGAATGATATGGTCTTTGTAACCAGTTTGCATTTAGCAAGTACTAGATTTTTAAACTGCATTTAAGATTTGTGTACATCATTAAGAACGTCGCTGTCCCTGCCCACTGCCTTTTGAAATGACCATCCAAGGAAGATCATCCGACACAACCAGCAGAACCCTTCACACCATCTCTAAGGCTGCCCGGAAGGCCTCACAGTCCCATACACACAGCTTCTCAAGGAGTCAGAGGCAAACAGCCCCCAGCAGCAGCATCCACCCACGTGACAAGCAATTCTTCGAGCTAAAAGATGAAGCTCCAGCACAAGCATGACACACAGACAGCCTGCCAAACAGCCAGTGTGAGAGTTCTGCAGCTAGTCTAAAGCTGCTTTGTGCAAGCAACCCACAAAAATGCTCACGATCCAGCAGGAGGGCTAAGAACAGACCTGTTCTTTGACAGCAAGTAACTAACATTGAAGTTCCAGCACCTGGATCTGTTTGGCTTCTGAAGAGCAGGAAGGAAGAACACACAGGTAGTTTGAGGATGGGGGAAGAACACAGCAACAATAGAATTCACATACACCTGTACTTGTGATCTGTCAGCCTTAAGCATGCCAAGAACCAAGAACATCTCTCTTGAGTGCCAGAAGAGCACCCAGTGCTTAGGAGGCACTCCTATGCACAAAATAAATAAGGGTGAGTCAGAAGGAGGAAGAAAGCAATTAGTCCGTGGCTGTAACTGAACCAGGGCAGTATACTTTGGATGAAAAGAGGTCATTTCTTCACCGAGAAAGCTGCAAGAATTTCTGCAAGAGACCTGAAAGCAGTGCTCAACCCCAATGCTACTTCTGATTCTTCCCTGAAAAGAAAGATATTATAGCTCTCTGAAAAGAAAGATACTACAGCTCTCCTTAGCATCCTTCTTACTGCATGGTACTGCAAGGAACCATGTTGGGATGGCTAAACAATCCCAGCCTCTCCTCTTCTGATGGCCTGTGAAGCTCAGCTGATAAGGAGACAAGATTTACCCCATTTGAAAGCTGGGGACACAAAGGCAGGAAAACATGCCAGTTTAGCATTGCTTGGGTCACAAACCTGGAAGCCATTTATGGTGCCCAAACCACGCTGACACAGTGTCACTCCTTACAGAGTGCCTTGTCTGCATGCTGAGACACACCGAGGCTCAAACTGAACAACTGGCAACACACAGATGTCAATGAACTTGTTCTGTAGGCCACGACTCGTAGCAAAGCGGTAGTGAACTAACAACATCACTGTCACACAGCAGAAATTCCTTGGATTGCCGTTTTATTACGCAGACCAGCTCAGAGCAAGCAGCCCAAGTCTGTGCTTCAAAGGCTTACAGCAGCCTGCAGCCTCTTCTGCTCTTTCCCAAACCACCACCACTAGCTGGCAGGACTCCTGCCCTCCCAGCCATCCCCACGCTTGCAGTACACACACAGCTACATCTAAAACACTGAAGCAAGATTACACAGTCAGAGATTCATAATGCACCCCGTCACACTGATGGCATTTCAGAGACTTTTGCAGCGTCTTGTGCCAAGCCTTGACCTGCCTGTCTCGTTGTCTGAGGTGGGCCCTGAATTCACGCCAGGTTTAGAGAGTGGAGAGAAATGATAACCCATATCAGTTCACCACCTGCAACCCTGACATTGTCCCATGGATGGGGGGGAAGGGACACGCTGCTCCAAGGCAGTGACAAACAAGTTAGGCCTGGTTAAAGAAGTCACCTGTGGTGCGTGGATTCCAACTCCTTGGTTGGATGATGAACATTTTGGAACCACACCATCAAGGATCTCTAAAGTGGAAGTGGTTCTGGTTTTATTGGTGGATAATGTAATGCTCTGTGGTGGTGCTTCAGAAATAGCACTGACTGGCTCCAGAAAGAATCCCAACTCCCCAAGCTGAGGTCAGGAAAGACAAATAATGCAAGGCTGAAAAGAAGCACATAGAGGCAAGAAAATAGAATTCTTAAGAGCTGGTTATAAGCAGCCACAAGCATCCTGAGGCTGGACGAGCCTGGCACACATTAAGCCCTCTAAAGGCAAAGAAGCTCTGAAAGGCAACGTGCATCAAAGAGATGAGCGAGCAGAACAAAATTAGAGTCAGTAGGCTGCTACCACAACATCTGCTCATCCTTTAATGAGTAAATACTGACAAGGCAACAGGGAGGAGGAAAACTTTCTTTGCTACCCCAAGGTATGGGATGGCCGGCTCCCTTCCAACTGTAGGGTCATGTTCAACTGGTAGGCCAGCTCCAAGAAGGGTAAACCTGTCCTTGTCTGTGCGAGTCACCTTCAGGAAAGAAATGGTGTACATTATCACATACACGTAGGGATATTGAAAGACAAAATAAAGATGAGAAACGAAGATTTGACTAGAGCATCATTGCAGAAGGAAGGCATAACATAAGCTGAGATCACTGTTAGGATCTCAGAATAGCATCTCCACCTGCCCCAAAGCAGGGCCACATCCAAGAGGACCTCAAACTGCACTACACAGTGGTCAAAACCTACAGCCTCTGAAGCCAGAGTGTCCTACCAAGGCAGTTTTCCAACTTTAGGCTTCCACTCTTGCAGTTGACTTCTCAGATCAGCTGCTGCTCAGCAAAGTTCACATAAACCACATCAGTGGCCCATACAGCACTCCGGGAGCAGAACAGAGCCCTGCTGATAACAATTCACCCATTATTTATTCTGGTTACACCCAATGAATAAGAAAGATTTTTGTTCAGCTTGCTATGCAGGTTAACAGAGCTCCCTTCCACACTGTTCAGTGTCTCTGAACATTTTTATCCAGTTTATTAGGGCAGCTGAATTCGTTCCCACAACCAGAAGGACAGGGCTGGAGATACCACCAATACCCAAAAGAAGGGCATCAAACAGAGGGCAAGCCATAGGGAGGCTGCACCTCCCATACCAGAGCCTAACACTACATTTCAGTCCACTGTAACAGCAAGTTAACTTCAAGCAGCAGCTTGAGCTCCTCTTTTCTCCATTAAAAGACAGGGGGAACGTAGAAGCAATACACAAACCAGAAGAATACTTTCTGTTGCCAGGTAGTTTTTCTCTTCAGAGGTATATATACTTCAACATTCACATCAGAACTGCTTTTATTTTAGTTTTGTGGAAGTGTTGCCTGAAGCTTTGATAGATGTACTTCACAAAGTAAGACCACTTGTTCTTTGAAACTGTGGAGAAAATAAATACAACAGAGGGCTGGGGAGAGCACCAGGGGTGCAACAGCCACAGAACCACAGAATGGCCAGGGTTGGAAGAAACCTCAAGGATGATGAAGCTCCAACCCCCCCACCACAGGCAGGGCCACCAACCTCCACATTTAACCAGGCTGCCCAGGGCCCCATCCAACCTGGCCTTGAACACCTCCAGGGATGGACGGGGCATCACAGCCTCTCTGGGCAGCTGTTCCAGCACCTCACCACTCTCATAGTACACAACTTCCCCCTGACATCCAACCTCAACCTTCCCTCCCTCAATTTAAAACCATTTCCCCTTGTCCTGCTGTTATCTGCCCTTTCAAAGAGTTGACTCCCTCCTGTTTATAGGCTCCCTTTAAAGTACTGAAGGCTGCAATGAGGTCACCCCACAGCCTTCTTTTCTCCAGGCTGAACAAGCCCAGCTCCCTCCCTTCCAAGCCATCTTGTGGCCCTACCAATTCACAGACCTTTGTATGTCCACAACGTGCCCACAACAAGGAAGAAAAGACTCAAAAGTGAAAACCATCCATACTAAACCTGCAAACAAGAAGGAAGATTTGATTTGTAGTGTGCAAACAGAGACCTGGCTTCACAGCCTGGACATGCTGTAAACCCCACTGCTAGAAAAGCAGTCAGGAAAATTAACCTGGCAGTAGTCAATGCAGTGCCATTAATGCAGGCTTCACAGAGGATGATAAATTCTTCACCAGTTCATCGTGCTCCACCTTCATCAACAAAGGAAGAAAGAATTCCCCTCAATGACAGTTATGCAACTTGTTTGATTTAATAATTAAACAGAGAATTGCCTGGATGCATAACCCCAGAACATTTAAACAACCAGTTCCCATCGTTCTCTAACTTGATTTATAAGCTGTAAGTATATTCTGAAGAACTGAAAAATAACTTTTCACACATATTCTAAGGACGTCCAGTTTATCCAGCCAGAATTCACTTCTGCTGTATTTCCACCTTCCTGTAGCAGATATTTGGGAACAGCAGAGCTGAGGGGAAGGAAACAAATATTTCCTTCAAACTTTTCTTCTTTGCTGTGCAAAATTATTTCACAGATTGTTTTAATGAGATATTTATACTCTACCACTACTACAGCACTTCCATAAAGCAGCACGTTTTGGCTCCTACTTCTTTTTTTTAATAGAGTTATCAGCTGCAAATCAGATATTCCAGTACAGCGACTTGCTTTACATCCACAAAGTTGCCCTCAGCATTACTTCCTTCTGTGAGAGCTCAGGAGAGCAAAGTAAACTAACAGGTGATGTGAGCTGTCATCTGTCTATCAGCGTGAAGCCTCCAAAGAAAATGAAAGGGTCTCTGCACTGCAGAGCACCAGAGGTTGAGCAGAACAGCAGCCAGGCAGTGGCTGAGCAAGCAAGACTTGCTTGGGCAAGGCTGTTTGCAAATGGGAACGAGGTGAGAACTGCTTACTGACTGTCATTGGGGGTATCTGTGGGTTTTGCTCCAATGAATGTCTGAGGAACAGCATCTATTCAAGAAGGGTAAAAAGTCAGACCCCCTCCTGCTTATAAGCTGCCTTCAATTACTGGAAGGCTGCAGCAAGGGCTCCCCACAGCCTTCTTCTCTCCAAACTAAGCAAGCCCAGCTCCCTCAGCCACGAGACAATTCACCAAATAATGAGGATGGATAACAAAGCTCAGTTGTCCTCCTGAGTCACAAGGGCCTCTAAGTTGTGGGTTGATGGCCCTACCCTGATGAGTCTTACAGACACTGCTCCTGTTTACCAAGTGGGGATCACCAACAGGAAAGAGAGGCTGCGAGATGTGCTGACAAGCCAACAGCAAACAGAAACACCTATTTTACTGAGAGGGAGGGAGGGAGGATAAAAGTTCAGCGCTTCCAATATAGTTAAGGTTGAACTGTGACAGGCATCACCGTGATGAAAGCAAGAGTTATTTGTGGCAGCTCAGGAACACCAGAGTCACGTAGGTCCTGCCAGCCTGCTCAGCTGAGCGATGCTGGGAGCAAGGCAAGAACAGAACCGTGGAGAGGGAGCTCCTCCTTCATCCTCCTGCCCAAACAGTAAATAACACCAAATATCCCACAGTCTGGAGTCTGCCATGCAAATGCCACAGCCTCCCCAGGCACACCATGCCAGGGCTTAGAATTTTCCCATGGAAAACGATGTGCTCACATCCAGCTGGTGTTTCCCTTGCCGCAACTTGTGGCCATTGCCCTTCGTCCCGTTGGACAACGCACGTAATGGCTCAGGAAATTAAGCCCCCAGTAAACCTTCAGAGAAGCGACGGCCTCAAATTGAACTGGGGGAGGGGGGGAGGTTTGGGTATGAGGAGCAATTTCTTCTCTCAAAGAGAGGTGATGCATTGGAATGGGCTGCCATGGGAGGTAGGGGATTCAGCATCCCTGGAGGTGAGGATGTGGCACTGAGGGACGTGGGCAGTGGGCACGGTGGGATGGATTGGGCTCAATGGTCAGGAAGGTCTTTTCTACCCTTCCTGACTCTGTGATTCTATGAAAACTCTTCAACTCTCTGAATTGATCTCCATGAGGGCTGACTCTGACCCTCCATCTGAAAGCAGAACCCTGCTCCCTTATTGGAGAGGGAAAAAAAAGCAGTGATTTCTGACACTGATGTCAACAGATTAAATCATTGCAGCTGCTGTGATGCGGCCAGTTTTCAACCAGTTATCTTCTTGACCCACGAGACTGAGTAACAGGCTGTGGGCATGAGAGAAGGCACACACACATAAGGCAAAGGGAAGGTGACATGGAACTGCTTCCTTTGTGTTCACGGCAGACAGGGAGGTGAGAAAAGGGCTGCAGCTAATCGAGGGGCTGCAAACTGCGTTCCATTCTGAGGATAAGAGCCACCTCCCCAAACACGGTATCACAAACCACAGACCCACACACAGATGGATCTGGTTTGTTACGTGAAGAATTCAACCCCCTTTCCCAGACAGCTCCTCAGTGGTAATCTGCCAGCCTCTCCTTTAGCAGAAAGGAAAACAAAACCAACAGACAAATGTGTTGTCTCAACAGCAAAGACTAAAACCATCAATATGAGAACTGACCACTGCTCAGCCAAAAGCAAGACCCAGCCATCTTTCTTCTGCTCAGTGAAGGGTGCCCACATCTCGCTGCCTGAGCAGTGGAAGATCCCAGCCTAAGAGAAGCTGATAACTCTTAAGTTAGTTTCTTAAGTGCACCAAATGTTAAGTTGCACGTTGTGGCCTGGTAGGAGGACATACCCCATAAAAGCAACATCTCAGACTGCCAGCAACTCATCAAGTTGAGGTTACCTCTCCACTCAAAGTCACTGGGAGCTTCTACAATTCTTTCTGTTGTACATTAGCACTGCCAGCACCTAGGCTACTTGAGGAAGTCTTTTCAGCAGCCTGAGAGTGCACATTTTAAATCTAAATGTGAAAAGCCATCCCAAACTCCAGCATCAGAGACACAGCAAATCCATACCTCGTCGTTCCAAGCAGCACCAATGTGGGACAAGCCACAAAGCAGACTTGATGCCCAATGAACCTATTCTGAAAATGAGCTCAGCCACACTCCTCTTCCCCTCCCCTTGCTAAAGGGCCTCCAGCTGAGCTCCTAGGGACAGACCTTGTGACACTTGAAAACTTCCTTTCCAATGCCTTCTCTAGCTTTCTGGCCTTTTATTCCTTTAACTGAAGCCACCACAGTGCAATAAATAGCAGAGAGCTTCCTACGAACAGAAATGCCTGTGACACAGTTCAGTATTACAACACACCGGGCCCCAATGGGCTGACTTTAAACTACTAAATATGAGACATACAAGAGTGAGCTTTATATTTACAGCCACTGCCTGTCACCTGAAGTCACAATTACAAAACCTCATTTCCACAGTGCCCAAGATAAAGAACTCTCTCTACCAGGAGAAGCAAAACAAGGCACAGGAGTGGCTGGGACATCAGTCAAGCTCTCCACAGCTCCCTGCTGCACTGACTTCACACCACGTCTGTATTGCCACAGTGCTAACACAAACCATTCCTTATAGCCCAAAGAATTCCTGGAAAGTAAATGCGGAGAAAGAAGGAAAAAGAAAGAAAAAACAAGGGTCACTCAGCCCAGCATTCATCCTTGTACAGATAACCCTTTATACTTTATTGCAATTACTGCAATCAGTGCAACACAAGTGAAGATCTTTTCCAAAACTCTTTTCAAATAGACCAATTCTGAAGTTAATAATGACAGAAAAGGATTTCAACAGTAAAAAATGATGGCTGAAATTTGGTTCCCAGCAGGAACGCTTGCTGCCCCTCCTTAAGAGCCCTGCAGTGGCCCCAGTTCAAATGTGATTCTTACAGGACTGGATTAATTAATTGCACTCAAGACCTTTCCCAGTGCTGCTTTACCTTCTGGATGGCTGCAGCTGTAATATTCATCCTTTAGCAAGGAAAAAACTATACATGGGCTCACACAGCAGGTTAATATCTTTACAGTGATTAAAAATTAATCTACACCAGCAGCAGAAGCCCAAACCTCGTTAGAAATGCTTTATTTATCGCCTTCCCATCATCCCAAATATGGTTTTAAAGGAACTCCACCAAGGACATCCTGGACCAGCTGTATTTTGGATCAAAGTAACACCCAACAGAGCGACCACGGGACCAGGTGGGATGCAACATTCACCACCAGGTCAGGGAGGCACCTCTTGGTGGAGTACGGCTGCTCCTAATGCCACCAGCAGGGTTTGCTGCTCTCACAATTCTTCCCCTCGAAGCAGTACAGACCAACAGGACAGCCTACAATACTAAGTGCCACAAAAAGAGCATGTTTTGGTGGGGAATAATGACCAGAATGCATATTTAGCATTCTAGTTCTAGCTTTGTCTCCCAAGCTTGCACAGGTGTGTGTCACAGTGCTCTGTAGTATAATCTACCCTGAATGACAAGTCCAAATTCAGGACTTAGAAACAGTCTAAGTTTCACAGATCCCAGCCTCTATTCACAAACACTACAGTTTCCCCTCTATAAAAGAATCTTTATGTTCATCACGGATACGAAGCTTCTAAAAAACAGTCTCAGTTCTCCTTCCAGTGCTCAAGTAACACTATGACTCCTCTTCCCCATGCAAACACCCAACAATCCTAAATTAATTTCCAGGTCCCTCCCTTTCCTCTTCATTGCACATCTTGTTTGGATCACAGCTCATGATGACTTAGAACACAGCACCCACTGGTTAGATCCCGAGTCCTACATTTTTTTCTCATGAGATAGATTAATGAAAACAGCCATGTGTCATCACCTGACCAAGGGTTCAGGCAGAGGAACTCAGTGATTGGTGGCTCTCATCCTCACCTGTCTTCAGAATTGCTCGCTTTGAAGCCTGCCCACATTTCAGCACATTTCACCATATTTACCTCCATATTGCAGTAGAAAACTAACAAAAGTGAAATCCTTATATTGTTAATTCCATCTGTCTCGAAAGGCACAGACTCTTCGGTGCTGGCAAAGGACAAGAGGAGATGGGTTCAAACTGAAAGAGCTCTCCAGGTTAGATTGGAGATAGGAAGTTCTTTACACTAAGGTTGGTGAGGCAGTGGCTGCACAGAGAGCTGCTGCTGCCCCATCCCTGCAGACAGCCAAGGTCAGGGAACAGAGCTGTGAGCACTGATGGAGCTGTGGGTGTCTTTGCTCACTGGGATCAGATGGCCTCTAAGGGGCCCTTCCAATGGAAGGATTCTAGGACCGAGGGCTAGGTTCCCAGGCAATCCCTATCGTGCCATAATTCTTTGTAATTCCAGGGTTTGAAGCGTCCAGACACAGCCAGCAAGGGGAAAAAAATACCATAATTCACATTGCAAGTGACACCCTGAATTTCTAATATTGATGTAACTGCTCATAGCAAACTGCAGATAACAGAAATGTCTGAATGCCTCTGCATTACATGTACCACAACACGTAACTTCCCCACGAGTCAACCATTGCAATGCTGAACTGAAGGCACGGCCCTGGGAAGGCAGCAGTGCGGCGGGATGGCCAACACCAGACGGAATTGCAGGCAGGTACTCAAGGCACTCACCCATCTCTCCCTTTACTGACAATCTTCACTTCGAAGTAATAAATGCCACAAGCTGCAGGGATGGGATGCGTGGCCCTGACCGAGGCGGCGTCTTTGTGATTCTTACCATGACCTGGGAAAGAAGAGAAGGGTCAGTGCTGGGACACCAGGATCTGCCGCGTGGATTGGGGGGCAGCTTCTCCTTCCACCTGAAAACGACTGGAGTATTTTGATCGCACTGAAAGCAGCAGAGCAGCTCTGCCACCCTCCTTCCCGAGGAACCCCCGTCGCTGTCGCCGTTGGAAGGAACCCGGAGGGGCACACGGTGCCGCCATCGCAGAGCTGCCATCCCAGCGCCGCACAGCAGCGGCACGCAGCTCCATTACGCAAGAGGGGAATGACATCAGTGTTTACCGAGCGGGCAGGAAAGGGGCATCGCCGTGCCGTGCAGGGCAGGGAGCGCCTGGAAGGGCCGCATCGCCGCGATCCCCGAACCCGCAGCGCCGGGACGGCTCCTCATCCCGCAGCCCTCAGCCCCCCCCGCCCTCCCCGAGCCCCGCTCCCGCAGCCCGGCACCCCGCAACCTTTCCCCCTGGGGTAGCGGAGCCGGCCGGTCCCGTCCCGGCCGAGGGAACGCGAGCAGAGCCGCCGCGACCCGGCACCTTTGTAGTGGACGCGCAGGTTGCCCTGCGAGAGGCCGATGTAGTTGTACTTGTCCTTGGGGCTCCAGGAGCGCGGCAGCGGCGTCTCCTCCTGGTTGACGGCCGGGTAAAGGCGGCGGAGGCGCCGGCTCAGCTCCTGCTCCTCGGGCGGTCCCGGAGCCGCCGCGTCCCCCCCGTGCGGGCTCCCCGCGCCCGCCTCCGCCATCTTGGATTCGCTTTGTGTCACCGGGCGGGGAGCGAAGCCCGGCTCCGGCCGCCGGCCAATGGGCTGCGAGCGTGCCCACAATGGGGCCGCGCTGCCCGACGGGAAGCGGAGTCCGACCCGCCGCCTCCCGCCCGTCGTATGCAGTCGCTGGGACTACACGTCCCGACAGGCCCCGCGCGCGAGGCCCCGCCCCCTCCCGCAGCGCGCCGTGCTGTGGGAAACGTGTCTCCTCTGCGCGGGGCCGAGCAGCGGCGGGCCGTGCTCAGGACTCCCGCTCCCAGAATGCCTCGGGGCAACGCGGCGCCGAGGGGCGGCCGAGAGGCCGCCGCGCCGCCGCCGGTGTCCGCCGCGCCGCCTCCGCGCAGGGCCCGGTTTCGGCCGCCCGGTCAGTTGGACGAACGGAGCTATTCGGACGGCCTCGCTCCGATCGAGGCCGCCTCGCATAGCTCACCCGTCGCTGGACCGGGGCCGGGCCGCGGTGAGAGCGGCGAACGGCGTCAGGCGCGGCGCGGGCAGCTATGGCGGCGGGCGGGGGGTCCTGAGGCGACCGTCTCCATGGCGACGGGCGTAAACAGGCGGCACCGCGGGGCATGGCGGCGAGGCGGGCTGAGAGGCGGTGAGCGGTAGAGCGCGGCGATCCGACCTGCGGGGCATCTCCCGTACGTGGGGAGCTGAGAGCCCCGCGCTGTGCTGCCCGGGGAGCGGCGGGCGGGGATTGTATCGACGCTGATACGTATCTCAAGGGAGGGAATCGGCTGGGTGCGGCCAGGCACCGACGTGAGTGTAGGTTCACTCATTGAAAGGCCTTTCTCCTACAGCCACCTGCTTCTAGGAAAGCCTGGTCCTGGCTGTATTTTTTCCATGGTTTGCCAGTTCTGCTGGCCAGCACTATGGCCACCCCAGAGAAGCAGCTTCACGGGCATTTTTGGGATCCCAAGTCCCAGCTCCTGACTCAGCACTGTTCCAGCTCTGTTTCGAGCCTCACCTCTTCAGAAGATCAGCTCGCTCAGGTTTGCCCAGCACAGAGCTCAGCTTGGCTGCTCTCACTGCCACAAGGAGCAAAGCACCCAATGTCACAGAATCACAGAATGACCCGGGTTGGAAAGGACCTCAAGCATCATGAGGCTCCAACCCCCCTGTGCCATGCAGAGCCACCAACCTCCACATTTCACAGCAGCCCAGGCTGCCCAGGACCCCATCCAACCTGGCCTTGAACACCTCCAGGGATGGACGGGGCATCACAGCCTCTCTGGGCAGCTGTTCCAGCACGTCACCACTCTCATAGTACAGAACTTCCCCCTGACATCCAACCTCAACCTTCCCTCCCTCAACTTCAAACCATTTCCCCTTGTCCTGCTGTTATCTACCTTTCCAAAGAGTTGATTCCCCTTCTGTCTGTAGGCTCCCTTTAGGTACTGAAGCCTGCAATGAGGTCACCCCACAGCCTTCTCTTCTCCAGGCTGAACAAGCCCAGCTCCCTCAGCCTGTCTTTGTACAGGAGGTGCTCCAGCCCCCTGATCATCTTTTTGCCCTCCTCTGGACCCTCTCCAACAGCTCCCCGTCTTTCTTGCACTGGAGGCTCCAGACCTGCACACAGTGCTGCAGATGGGGCCTCACCAGGGCAGAGTAGAGAGGGACAATCGCCTCCCTGTCCCTGCTGGCCACCCCTCTTCTGATGGAGCCCAGGATTCCATTTGCTTTCTGCTGGCTCATGTTAAGCTTTTCATTCATCAGGATCCCCAGGTCCTTCTCCGCAGGGCTGCTCTCAAGGAGCTCCTTCCAGTCTGCATGGATGCCTGGGATTCCTCCGGCCCAAGTGCAAAACCTTGCACTTTGCTGTGTTGAACCTCATTAGGTTCACCCAGGCCCACTTTTCAAGGCTGCTGAGGTCGCTCTGAATGGCATCCCATCCTTCCACTGTGTCAACTGCACCACTCAGCTTGGTATCGTCAGCAAACTTGGTGACTCAGTGTCATTGATAAAGATGTTAATGTCATCCCTGGAGGTGTTCAAGGCCAGGTTGGATGGGGCCCTGGGCAGCCTGGGCTGCTATGAAATGTGGAGGTTGGTGGCCCTGCGTGTGGCGGGGGGTTGGAGCTCCGTGATCCTCGAGGTCCCTTCCAACCTGGGCCATTCTATGATTCTGTTGTGCCAGTCCTGGTGTTCAGCTGTACCACAAATCTCCTCATTGCTCTGTCTACATCACCCTGTTGGTTTTTTTCACCCATCAGGCACATCACAACTAGCTACTCTAGGTATGCATCACCCAGATTCACAACCTCCAACAGAATATTCAGTTAATTCTGTGGCTTTTGAAAAGTCTCTTCCCTGCTGTTGCACAGGACCTCTCCTGAATCTTCCTCGAAGATTACCAGTTGCCAAACACACATCTGCAGTGTGAAACCTACCCTGTCCAAGAAACAGAAGGCTCTGGTGAGTTCAGGTTTTAAGGGTGGAGGGAAGAGGAGTGGAATATAAACACTGTTCTTGGCTGCGACAGCTGCTGTGGATGTATATGCCAGATGCTAAAGCCAGATTTTGACACATATAGTCCAAAATAAAGAAGAAAAAAAAGTTGTTTAGAGCATCTTCCAGCCTTCAGGAACGCCTGCTCCATAGTGTGTGTCAGTAGACAAAGTAGCGTGGTGAAAACTATATCCAAATTATGCATAAATAAGTACCAGGAAGGCACGTAGCAACCAACTGATGAGTGGTTAAGGTCCACAAAAGCCACATGTTTTGTTTCTGTTTGCATTTAGGTTGTATTTCTATCCCACCGTCCTGTTGGGCAGTCAGATTGACTGTGAGGCATTGCTGGGGATATTTCAGCCTCATTTTGGCTCTCTTTTTTGTTTGCAGTGCTCTTCAAACATAATTCTTTCTCTCTCCAGTCTTTCCAGCTTTCTGTTAGAGGCCAATGGTCCATGTGGCCCGCATTTGCAGCCGGCCAGACAGTCCTAAGGAATCACAAACCCTGCAGTGCCCCAGAGGAGAGAACACCTGGGTAAGCTAAGCCACAGGACAGCTAGAAGCAGGGTTTGGAAACAAGGAATTTACAGAGCAGGATCTCTCCCAGCATTGAGAACAACGAGGTTGGCTTACCCCATAAAACTTGAGCATAAAAAATAACATTATTGGTTCTGACTGGTAGCAACGGGCAGTAGGAACAAAACCCGAGTCCTTGAGCTGATGTCCATTCTCCTGTGTCTCTGCAGCAATGAACAGGCCCTTCTCACCATTCCAAAGCCACGTCACCTGGAACAACTGGAGTCTTACTTAAGGAAAGAGCTGCAGACTCTTGCCCTGACTAAAGGGATCTCCCAAGAACTGAAGCTGCAGGTCAGATCCAAGTTTCTGTTGACTTGGAACAACATACTGAGATGGGTTACTCAAACTGGTCATCCAAAGGAAAAAGTAGGTGGGAAAAGTAGGCAAATATAGTTTATATTAGATAGCCTGGTTCACAGCTCACAAAAGAGAACTTACTCAGAATGTCATTTGTTTGTATGTTGGGTTTATATGTTGTTGAGTAGTATGCTCCACAGCTTGTGTAACTTTCCATTTTCAAATCAAAGCCCAAGGCTTCAAAAAGACATGGTAAAATGAAGGGGGTGTGAAACTACTTACTCACTGAGCTCCCAAAGACTCTTGCCTAAACCATAAAGCAAGGTGTAGGCTCCAAAATTTTCATTTCAAAAGCTTTTATTTGTGAAGTTCTTTGCTATGAGAGTGGTGAGGTGCTGGAACAGCTGCCCAGAGAGGCTGTGATGCCCCGTCCATCCCTGGAGGTGTTCAAGGCCAGGTTGGATGGGCCCTGGGCAGCCTGGGCTGCTGTGAAATGTGGAGGTTGGTGGCCCTGCATGTGGCAGGGGGTTGGAGCTTTGTGATCCTCGAGGTCCCTTCCAACCCTGGCCATTCTATGATTCTATAATTATGTCTCTGCACATGACAAGAATGGGGCTCCTTGTCCAGCTTTTGCTTAACCAGGATCCCCAAAATTAAGTTTTTATCAGGCTTGCCCCTGGGGGTTTGTTGTGAACGTTTGAGAACACAGCTACTTGAAGACACTGAAAACCACTTTAATTCAAAACACAATCAGAGCATTTATGCTGAGTGACACATTTGGATTAGAGTTTCTCTGCATGAATTCTAATTCCCAGAGGAATCCTGCAGTGATAAGAAAGGAATGTGGTAAATGGAAAAGAATGGAGGGAAACAACCACAGAATCTTTAGGACTGGAAAAGACCACTAGGATCATCAAGTCCAACTGTCAGTTAATCAACTGATTACGGATGGGTGATTAACAGCAAGAGAAAACAGAGGTTTCATGAATGCGTTATTCTTGGAAAGTACTTTTTTTACTGGATGACACGACATGTTTAGTTGCATCCAATAGCGAGGTACGCTCAGTGAGAACATTACTATTGCCAGCAAAGCCTTCCCAGGCTCACATACAACATGGCACTCTGACTGTCCCCACAAACAAGTTTTATTCTGCTGAGGACAGCACACGGTCTGTCCCATCAGGGCCCAACTACCTGAATTCTGAGAAATGAACAATAATGTCTTCTCAAGCTCTCTTTCCTCTCTCAGCCCTACAGAGAGATCTTTGAATTCTTCATAGATAACTTCAAGACCTACAAGCCCTTGCTGTCAGCTATAAAGAATGAGTATGAAGCCACACTGGGTAAGCTCTTGGACTTTGATCTCTGAGGGGAAAACACTGATGGAGATGTAGTCTTACACAGCTAATTACATATTGGAGATATATATATATAGATAGATAGAATGAACATTCTCAATATTCACACAGAATAGTTCTCTTTGAGGGACATACCATTTGACATGTTTGTAAAACTATCTTCCTGGTCTGTTAATGAAGTCTTCCCACATGGGAGTCTACTTCCCTCATACATAGCAGGTGTTTTTATATATATATTTATCAGACCTTTATTATTTAGATTGAAGGTTTTTCTGTAGTTATTTATCCTTACGATCTTCACCACACACACAGTTCAGGCAACATCCGTACCTCAGCTTTTCTGAAACCACCATGCTGATAGCAGAGTATATCATACTGATATATTTGGATGCACTTGCAGTGGTAACTTGAAGCTTGCATTACTCCTGAAGCAGGGCAGGGCAGAAAGCTGAACTGGCTGTTCCCTGTCCATTTGTGGTATGCCTTTAAACCCCTCTTGGCTCTCAGATGCCACAGTGATAGCAGTGCTTTGTAAACAGTGCACTAGAAATAGCTTCTCACTGGGAACTCCTGTCACACTGAGCAGCCTACAGCTGTCAACACTTTCCTAACGGGACAGTTTCTTCAATAAAATGTGTCGTTTATCCCAGTAGCTGTTACCTGACTGCCTACTGATAGTCCCTCACTGTAGGCAGAGATCTTTCCACAGTGCAAGATCAATGAATCAATATTAATTGTTACATCAAAACATTTTACTAACAGTTTCCTTCTAGAACTCTTCAGAAGATATTCCTTCAGCTCCCAGGGGATTTCTAGTGTCACTTCCATAGCCTGTATTATGCTGAAGCTTACTTTTTAATTATTATTATCTTTCTTTAAGCATATTTTCTACTCAAGATGTTTTATTGACTCCTCCTTGCCAAGTGGTCAGCAGCCAGTTGTGAAACACTCCAATGACACCTCAGGACATAGTGTTCTTTGTTCACACCAAGTGAGCTAGTGCTCTAATTTTTGCCATCTTCTGGGAGCTGTCCTGGTACCAGTGTCATAGTGAAAGAGCTCAGAAAAACCTTTGGTACAGTTACAGCACAGGAAGGAAACTCACACCCAACTATAATAAGAAAAGTCATTCCTGTTTTTAGATTTATGCATGCATTTTAAGTTTTAAAATACAGAGTCTGCTGCATGGTATTTGTACATGAATACTTATATTAGAGTTCTGGCAAAGAGGAAAATGTCTGCAAGTGACATTACTCAGTATCTGCCAGCATTTCTATCCTGTTCAGGAGAGAGAATGTACGCATTATTCAGCAAGGAAAACCTTTGCCACAGCCTCATTTGAATTACATCTTCTTGTGGTGGAATTTCATTTAGTCATAAAAGCAAGCTTCCACAACAAGGAGGTGGTGACAGGTGGAGTTCTACCACGTGACTGGGATCTGGCACCCAAGCACTCACACCAATCCCCTCAGATAAGTGCCTTTAGGAAAAATAATCAATTCAAAGGGGAAATAGTTGAGAGTGAAAAGCACAGATGGCACCTAAGCCAATATAACAATGAGTTCTTTATTAGTTGTACTGATGAAAAAGAGAAATGAAGAGAGGGCAACACATCCCTGAAAAGAGAGGAGAATGTGTAGACAAGTTTGTATGCAGGTGGCACAAGGCCTTGCATTTGGAGACAAGAAAGCCAATCTAAGTTTGTGAAGACCATGCCTTTATAAAGCCAGGTAAACCACTAATTAGCAGCTATCTTCAGCTCTGTATGCTGCCTGTGCTTAAACGATGACAACCTAGTGAAGCATGATGGCATCATCAGTGTTCATTGCCACAAAGCCTGAAATACTCAAGGAGACAAAATTCAAGTAAAATTCAGGTTTTGTTGCTCATTGTAAGAGCTTACCTCTGCTCTCTTTAGCTCATCAGAAGGAGACAATCCGTGCCCTAGAGCCCTTGAAGGCCATGGTCACCACTGTGTCTGAGGAGTGCACCCAGCAGATATTAGCACTGCAGGAAAAGGAGAAAGTGGAAATAAATACTTTAAAGCAAGAGAAACATCATTTGTTAAAGTTTATTGACAACATGAAGGAAGAGAAGAGTTGTCTTCAGACTCAGGTAAATAAGGCTACAGGTCAAACTCCTCCCAGCTTCACCTGAATCCATCTGATCTCTTCCTCCCAGGTGCTCATCCTTTAGTGCCAGGAGAAGTACTGCAGCTGGTGGTGAGCAGCTGGCACTGTAGAAATGCTGGATCTCAAGAACATCCGTGTTCCCTTAGGGCTGGCTGTGCTGCTACCAGAAGCCTTGACTTGTAGCTGCTGTCCCAGACAACCAGCTTCTGCACAGACTGTAGACTCCACAGTCGTGTAGATAGCATTTGTTGAACCTTGGAGACTTGGGTTTCAGCACATAGATTGAAACACTCAAAAATATTTCTTCCCTTAGCATTTCTAGACTTTCCTTTGTTTCCTCCACTTGTTGGTATTTACAAGCCTCACGTGGGGATAAACTGAACGATCTCTGAGGCAACTGAGAATTTACATATAGTTTGTTTTGGGGGGAAGGGGAGGCACACGTTTACCTTCAGAGTTCTCACATGAATCACAGGAGCTCTCCAAGATGCCTGCTGCTTTTTTGGGGGATGGAATTACAATAGAGAAACCTTGAAACTCAGCATGAACTGTATCTAATTCACTCTCTGAAAGGCAAAACACAGATAGAGCACTCTTCAGCAACCTTCTCCAGAGTCCAAACCTTTCTGGCATGTTTCTCCCTAACCATCCTTTCCTACAGTGTTATTTCTTGCCACTCTCCTGCTCCAGTTTTTTTTTTCCTACTTCACATCCCTTACCCCACACCTGCCCCATAGTCCTGCTCTAGGCTCACCACGCCACCCCAAGGCTTCCCACCGATGCTGATCAATTCCTGCAGGTGGAGCAGCTGCAGATGAGTGTAGCTGAGGAGTACACACGCTACCTCCAGGAGTACGGCGCCCGCAAACTGCTTGTAGCAAAACTGAATGAGATGCACAACGAGCAGCTGGACGTGAAACAGCACCAGGTCCAAGGTGGTAAGTAGATCTCTGTAGGAATCTGTGCTGCCCAGAGGCCCATTGCACACCCACAGTGCAGCATTAAGCGTCTCCAAAATATCATCAGATATGATCTGACTCTTAAAATAAGCTAAATTAGTGAACAAAATATCCATAAGCACACAGGGAAGGGATTAGGAGGGGACATGGGTGGACAGTTGGGCTAGATGATCTTTGTGGTCTTTTCCAACCATAACGCTTGTTGTTTAAAGGTGAAAAGGCTGAAGATGTGGTGAAGCTCACTCTGGCACTGAAGATGGCTCGGCAGGACCTCACAAAAGCCCAAGTGAAGCTGAATGCAATGACAGCAGAGTACGGAGACGTTGTGCCTAGGAGAGATTTTGAATCACTGGAGAAGAAATATTCTGACTTACTTCAGGAGGTCAGCACAAGCTCCAAATTTTTGAGCTGTATCACATGAATGCAAAGATAATGGGATGCATCAGTATTTAGGTTAGGACAGGGACTCTGTACACACAGCTCACATACAGGCTTTTGAACTATGTTTGTCTGACATTCACTGCACAGTTTTGTCCAAAGCACAGCAAAATGAAACTACTGCTGAACCGGGCTGCTAACAGCTACCTGCCTTGCTGGATTTTACTTTCTCCAATAGCATTTCATGGCTGCAACTCCAGGCCATTGACTCTACCACCAGGCAGGTCAGTGTATTTTCCAGCTGTGATAGAACCGGAGGAGGTTCCTCGAGCCAGGGAAACCTGTCCAAGATAGAAGCCATCCCTCCAGCTCCAAGCTCTCCCACGGAGAACCTGTTGTGTCTGATGATAAGGATGGCTTTGAGTTGTGCAAGGCCTCCTCAGCAGTATCTTAGCATTCCACCAGAGAAATGCACTGAACCAGGCCAAGACCCTGTAATTCTTCTCTCTCTGCTCCTCACTGTAAACTTTTTCCTTACATCCAACCTAAATCTGCTGTCTTTGAGTTTGAAACCATTTCCCCTTGTCCCATCAGCACAGACCCTGCTAAAGATTCTGTCCACTTCTTTCCTGTAGCTCCCCTTTCGATACTGAAAGGCCACTCGTGGGTCTTCCTGGAGCCCTCTCTGCTCCAGGCTGCACAGCCCCAGCTCTCAGCCTGTCCTCGCAGGAAGGTGTTCCATCCCTTGCATCATTTTTGTGGCCCTCCTCTGGATACACTCCAACAGGTCTATGTCTCTCCTGCACTGAGGACTCCACATCTTTGCAGATGTTCTTGCAGCCAAACAAGAATAAATTATATGAAAAGGAAACGTGTTCTAAATAAAGATGAATGGATCTGAAGGAAATGCACATAACATTTCTAGAACAAAAAACAAAACAAAACAAAACCACCTCTCCCATTCTCTCCTAGTGCATTAAAGTCTGTTTTGAAACAAAAAACACAGCATAAAAAAACATCACTGGTATAGTCTATTTGAAGTTTCTGGAAATGATAACAAGAAAAAGTAATGAATTGTTTATTTTTCATCCAATCTAAAGGCAGTTAACCAAGAATGCTCTCCGTATATCTATGTGCTGAACTGAATGCTCACCTGAACTGTCAGACAACAGAAAATCTCCATTGCTGTGGTTGGTTACAGCCCTCCTTTCTGTATGCTTTAGATGAAGACTCTAAGGAAGGATTTTGAGCAGCTCCACGAGGAGTATGGAACACTGCTGGAAATCCACCGAGAGACTGCAGAAGAGCGAGACAGCTTCTACAGCCAACTGCAAGAAGCTGAACGCAGCCACACGCCCCGGCCCAACTGGGCAAAGTGTTCAGGTGCCGCCTGCACTCAGCACTCATTTGCTTGCAGACTAGATGTCTATAGAGCTGTATTCATTGCGAGGCTCCTACTGGGCTCACACAAAACCAGCACTCACGGGAAAAATGCCCCTCTGTGAACAGCTCAGCATCTTTTTGTTGTTGCAGAAGTGATTCCTGGCGGAGTGGAGCGGTGGGGCCGTCTGGCCGAGGGGAAGAGCAGCAATCAGCTGGTGGATGTGCTTCTGGAGGAAATAGGAACGGGAGTGCTAAAAGAGATGAATGTCTTCCATGGATGGGTACGTGCATGCTTTCTCCTCTGTTTGTTTCCACTGAGCTTCATTGGTAGTAAATATCCATTCAGAAGGTGGGGAGGTTGCGTTCATGGTTGGACTCAGCGTGTTCGGTGCCCACCATCAGCATAACCACTGAAAATTTTAGAGCTGGGGAAACTCGGATGCAAGAGAAAAGCTGAACCTGAGGGTAAGCATATCGAGGACAGCTGAAGTATAGAAGCATAGAATCATTAAGATTGGAAAAGACAACTGCTGAGATGAGCTTAGCCAAGCACCAGAATGACTAAGAGTGCATAGCAGGAGTGCACTGTGGGGAACGACTCCTTCCCACGGCATCAGGAGGTAATCCAAACCACACCACCCCATTGCACTGCACCCTGATGAGCAGGAGAGGCAGGAAATGATACAGGGACAAGGCAGTGTTACAAGAGATCTTCACCTCATAACGTATCCAAACATTTTCTCAGGGACAGAGTAACACTTCCTTGGTCCTTCCACATCTCTCCCTAAGAAATTCACCAAAACGTTGCTCCAGTGCTGCACTGATGCCAGCGAGGGGAAGGCCTCATCTGTTTCTCTTCTATTTCCTAGGGCAAAGGTGACAAGGTTCCTGTGTACCTGAGGTATGAAGGTGAAGTCAAGAACAAAAAGCCAACTAAGAAGGATGTGGTGAACATCCTGAAGGACATCTGGAAAGAGAAAATTGCACTAGATCAGCAGGTTTGTCATTTTCCTTCTCTAAAGCCCTGAGCTAAATCAACCACACTCGTGAATCTGAGACCTTAGCTAGAATGACTGCTGCTATTCTGGGATGTTCTGGTGCACTGTACACCAGGATGCCATCACAACTATGTAGCATCTGTTCTTAGGTTTGGAAGCCCTGGCAATATCTGTGCCACCAAAGCATGGTCAATTGTTTGGGTTTTTTTGTTTTGTTTTTCTGGACTGATTTTAACCCATGCCAATCCACTATGAAAGTCCAGAGGAACAAGTGGTACCACAAGAAATGAAGATGAGGAACAGAAAAAAAGTCACTTATTAAGCAAATTAGCATAAAAGTGCTTTGATTTTGTCACACAAAAAAAGCAGACGATTTCCCCTTTTTGTCCAGGGTGGGTTGGGAGTGGTGGGTGGAGGCTAACAAGCCTGTGTTTGAACCTTCTCATGTTAGGGACATGTATAATGCCCTGTTATCAGCCTCAGACACGAGAGCAACCTTTACAGAGGCAGAATAACTTCACAGATTTCTTCACTTGAGCTAGAAGCCTAAATACATCCCTTAGGTCAGCCCTAAACAGTTTAGTGTTTCCTATGGCTGCTTTTTACTTTCAGATTAGATTCCTGGGGAAGCAGGGCTGCTGCAATCATTGTCTGGCCTCAGGTCTCTGCAGTAACTACTCCTCGTTGTCTGAACCCATGAACAAAGCTTAGCTAAATCACATAGAGGGGAAGCACCTCACAGGTATTAAGTTCCTAAGTATTTCACAAAAAAGGGCTAGGAGAAAAGAGATGATTTGTGGACTCAGCAACAGGAGAGCTTCCTCATAGACCTACCCTTTAGATTGTACAGACTAAACCTGGAAGAAAGGCTTGGAATGACCAAATAGCAGGGAAGGCTCCAGCCAGCACCTGTCCTGCCAGAAGACACATCTGTATGCAAACAGCTGCAGTCAGACTGGCAGATTTGATTTAGTTCTGCTGCTCATGCATGATGCTCACTTGTTATCTGCAGACAGGAAAGTGTTCCAGTCTTCCCGAGTTCTTTCTCAGCTACCTCCAGAAGAAGTATGGAGATGCCTCTGCTATGGAATGGTCTTACAGCCTGTATGAGTACATGAGACTCTGCCCCTCAAACCACGTCATGAGCTCGTTCTATGAGATACTCACTGGAAAGGTAGGCAACCAGTGCCCCTGTGCTGCACCCAGACATTGCTGGTAGTACAAACAAGAAGGCAGGGAAGCATTCTGCAAGGCAGCTTCACTTCACTGCCCGTTCACAAAGAAACATTAAGGTTGGAAAAGACCTCTAAAATCAAGCCCATCCCCACCACGCCCACTGACCACATCCCTCAGTGCCACGTCTCCACAGTTCTTGACCACCTCCAAGGACAGTGACTCCACCACCTCCCTGGGCAGCCTGTCCCAATATACTGCCACTATTTTTATTAATATCCAACCTAAACCTCCCTAGCACAACTTGAGGCTGTTCTCTCTCATCTCATCACTATTTCCTGGGAGAAAAAGGCCAACCCCCAAGACACATGACAGCGAACAACTTTCTCCAAAGCAGTTTGCTTAAGGAGGAACTGTTGTGAACAGCCACCCTGCAAGCCATGGTGTTGCTTGACAATTTATAAATCACTAAAAGCAGCTCAGGTAAAAGTTGATTTAGAAGTGAGCACAATCCTTTCACAGTTTTGCTTCCCTCTTGAATGCAACCCAAGGGCCAACAGATAAGTCAGTTCCTGACCTGTGAACCTTCCCTGTTCCACAGGTAGCTGAAGAGCAATATCACGACCAGAATCAGCTGATTTCTGACCTGCAGAAGCAGCTGGCTGCCTGTGACAGCTCCAGCAACGGGTCCCTGCCCAGCAAGCAGTTCAGGCAAGAGCCAAGTACCACACACTGAGCTCTGCATGCTGGGATAAGCCAAGTCCATCTGCTTCACTTATATCTGTCAGCACAGCCCAGGGAACAGTTTTCCCTCTCTTAAATTCTTGTGAGGACAGCCATAGCAAGCATCTACTTGTAAAACTCAGCATAAGGTTTTAGAATTATGTGAGAACTGCAGGTTTTGATTAGCAAAACTGGGAAACCTGTGAAGAGATACAGGGCACTGGGGAGCTGCACACACGTAGTGGGATGAGGCAGCATCTGCACCCAGCCCCATTCCCCAGGGAAGAGACAGAGGATCCGCTGCAGTGCTCCCTCCTGCTCCTAGCATGGGTCACAAAGCGTTTCTGTGAGTTTTGCCCCAGGTGCAGGATTTGTCAATTGGATTTGGCAATCACCTGTGCTTTCATAAACTGTACTCACTAGAGACAGCATTTCTTGGGGCTATGGCACAAAATTAAGGCAAGGGCCATCTCCAACACACAGCTGGGAACACGGCTCTGGTGCAGACGTGCCAGCTCCCAGCTAGCCAACA
The DNA here is from genome assembly GCF_951394365.1 of Tetrao urogallus. NCBI lineage: Eukaryota > Metazoa > Chordata > Aves > Galliformes > Phasianidae > Tetrao > Tetrao urogallus. Next base: position 17,417,075 of record NC_136825.1, read on the forward strand.
CCATGCTGCATTCAGAACTTCCCAAATGGTTCAGCATCAACGTCCACCTGAAATCACCACCCTTGCTTTGTTACCTGAAGGTGCATGCACTTCCTTGACACGTGTATCCTCTCTGAGGGCAATGAAGTTTTGAAGATGTAGCTCACGGTGTACATGCACACTCTGCTAGCTTAAAATGCCGCCGTCCATACCAGCACTCATTAACTGCTCACATGCTGTTGCCTGTCTCCAAGCAGAATGGCTCTGAGGGAGGCTTTTCCTCTGAAAAGAAGAGATGCAATCCAAGAGCTGGTTGATGCAAGCAGGTTTAATCTGGACAGTGATGAAGACCTCATTGACTATACATCCTTATTCGAAGAAGTAAGTTCACATAAGTTTTCTTTTTGACTTGGGTTTAAGCAAAATACTTAAATTAGGCTGGTCAGACTGCTTATCCAACTGCTATAGCTGCACTGCACACCACAGGCTCTGAAAACCACCTGCAGATCTCTGTAATACAAACTTGTGCTTTTTTCTGTGAAAGAGTTTTTCCCGATTTTCACTTTTCATATAGAAATTCCATTTCTATGAGAGCTATTTTAACTTACAGTGGGGAATGACTCTTACTGGGATGGAGGAACACGTGATCCGTGCTCTAAATTCTTTCAGGATGAAGAGGGGAACCCTGAACCTTTTGTTGCAAAGCTCAGGAGCCAGTATGTCAGTGAGAAGCAGGAGTACCTGCAAGAGCTAAAGAAGAGCCTGGGAGATGTAACGTACGTACAAAGGAGTGGGCTGATGGGGGTGGGGACAGTGGATCAGAATCCCCCATTGGACACAGGAGCACATCGCTCCTGTGCAGGGACTCAGATTTGAATACCTGCTGTACCATACATTTGGGTCTTTTCATTGCCCACTTCCCCACCCTGCGGTGAGCTGTGCCTTTCTTCTTGTTACCCCTCCAACCTCACTGTGCCCATGTGCTGGGGCTGGATTTGAACTACTCCTGGGCTTGCAGGGACCTGACAAAGATGCTCAAGCAGTGCAGAGGATGAGCTCCCTAAGAACAACCTTAGTGGGGAGAGAGGCAAGAAAGAAGGAGGACCCTGGGAGCCACCAGGGCACTGGGCTTAGGCTGAGCACCTATGCTACACGAGGCGTGCTGCTCAAGTCTGAGCTGAACATGGGAAACTGTGGTCAAACAGGAGTCTTGCATGACAGCCAGGGAAAACAGAGAATAAGTGAGATCAACACACACAGGATGGTCAGAAAGCTTCTGGAATGACCATTGGCCAAGCCCCCTGCAGGGGTCAAGAAGAGAGCTGCAGGTGCACTGGGAGCCAAAATGGTAGAGAGAACAGGGAGAAAAAGAAGGCTGTGCTGGGAGTATTTAGACAAGGAGGAGCATTTGGGGACATGGGCTGGAGGTGCTGGCAAGAAGCAGCAGCGAGTGGCTACAGAGAAGGGGAGGTAACAAGTCAGGAATTACTAGCTTTTACCAAGGAAAAACAGCATGAGACGAGGCATGGAGAGGTCAGCGTGGGAACTGGAGATGCAAAGGGTACCTAGGACTTGCTGAGGAAGCCAGGGTCAGATTGAAAAACCTCCTAACTAGTGAACAGGCTCACCTGGAACAGCAACAAATGGGCACAAGGCAAAGAGGCAGGACGGACAACCTGTAAGGGCTATGGCAAGCAGCGAGTGGAGAAAGTTGGCTGTGCTGGTAATAATCCCCTTCAATACTTGAAGTTAATCTCGACATCCCTCGGCTCTCTAAAAACAGTAGCAAAGTCCTGTGTATACTCAGATTAGTTCTGAGGAGTGAGAGAAGCAAACTGGACTGACAACTGCAGACTTGAAGGCAAAAGTCTGAGAAATAATCCCACCTCAAATCAAGACAAACAGGATGGAGCAACTGCATAGAAAAGAAGCCTTGTGCCAGGCACCAAGCAATGAGGGAAACAGTAAAGGTGGGCTGGATGCACAGCAAGTTTGATGCTGTCTTTTACAGGCACTGAATTAGCAAGGAAAAGCATAGTTATATAACAAAGGGTAAAAAAATGCTTAACAGAGGAAAATTAAAGTCTTCCCAGGTGATCACAAACTAACTCTCCCTAATTTCAGTTTGATTTAGTAATTTATTACATGCATATTAAAAACTCCCACCATTGATAACATTGAACAAATGTGCATTTTGAGCAACACAGATTTTCATTGTGGTACAAATGCTTGGGCATTCCTATCCTATACCATAGCAGTGCAAGTGACTGAATTGTTTTTTTTTTTTCAAGCAGAGAGGTGGATGCAGATGATCTGAAGGCAGCCTTCTGCAGGATTGATCCCAAGATCAATGATCAGATGCTAGATGCCTACATCAGCCTGGCTTACCAGGTCAAAAGAGAACAGCCTGACCAAGAAGTTGTGCCTGTGGACACCGTGCTGGAGAGACTCCGTGTTGGAGATGTGAGACGAGTAGGGCCCTCACCCAGGAAAGAAAGCACAACAGACTCTGAAGGAGAGTAAGGAAGCTTCCCATGTTAAGAATAAAAAGCCTGTTTGATCTGCAGTTTTGGATACAGAGCTGAGTCAGAGCTACTGCACTAAATACCACTTTTCATGCATGTAGAGACAAACCCAGTCACTAACTGTTGAGAGGATAGGCTAGTTTGAACTGTCCTGAAAAAACAGATTGCATTTGTGAACTGGAGAGACATCATAGCCCACATGACAGAATAAGTACCATCAGGTGTATGAAGCCCCTGCAATTTCTGCCTTGATTACTGAAATTGGTGCTGCCTACCTCCAGCATAAGTTGCTAAGTGTCAGGAAAGGAAACACAAAAGCACTGAAAAAGGAGATGCATCATCTAACTAGGAATCAGGTGTCCTAACTGCACGTATCTCTGGGAGAAGTTCTGAAAACAGAAGATTTAACACAGCAAAATTCAGAATAGCTGGAAAGAAGAGGGCATTAAAACACAGAAGATACGTGTGGTAGATGAACTTCAGATTTGCAAAGCTCTCCAGGAGAGAGCATCTAATGGAAAGGCAAGGAAAGCACTGCACTACCAAAAGCAGGATTCACTTGTTTTGCTTCACCCTGAGCAATATAGATTCCAAAAAGTTAAATGCATTGCCCTGTAAGCAGCAGTTCTTTCTTCCACCCTTCCAGTTTCATTGGTAGGACTTGAAAGATAGCAATCTATCCCTCCAAGCCTTCAGTTTAGTTCTAGTTGCTCTAGTAAACACCTCTCAACAGAAGAGAGAATGGATCAGAAATCCTACCTTGCCCTCCTACAGCAGGAACTAGGAGGCTCTCTCTAGTCTCTCTTGAAGTGCTCTTAGAAAGAGGATTCTCACAGCACTTCAGCAGAGAGGAAAGAAGCTGGAAGCTCTGTTATTACTTCACACCAAAATTTTCAACCCCTGGCATGCAAAGATGTGAGGGTGCACTAAAAAAACTGCATAAAACAGCATAAAACATTTTAAAAAGAACAAATACTATGTCAGTTAACAAGGCTGTTTCCTTTCAAATACTGGAGAGGAAAAAAAGCCCATAATAATGGAATTACTTTTTTTGAACTTGAAAATGACTGACCTTTGTATTGGCAACTGCCTGTCAAAATAACTAACTCACTGGCCTTCATTTCCTAGTGTTGTGCAGAATTGGTTTAACTTGTAAGCACTGCTGCCAAAAGCCAGGTATGATTTCCAGGAGTCCTCATTAACTGCACCATTTCAGACCTTTGGGAAGCTACACTGTACTTTTCAATAAGGAACTCTTCCTCACAGATCCAAGAATACAGAAAACTGTATTTTGTGGCTTTAGAACATTCCTAAACTGCAAAGAAGAAAAAAGAAAAAGCAGTTACTCCACTCCTTTAGTCTGCAGTTTTCTTTCTTTAGTTTGGCTGAGCTGGGGCTGACCCCAGCTGGAAGCACCAGCCCTGTTCTGCCCCACTCTGACTCGAGGGGACTGCAAAGCAGCAGCCCTGAGCCACCCCTTCTCCACAGACTAATTAATCAGTTTAAAGACTTTTTCTTTTTTTTTTTTTTTTTTTTTAATTAATCTAAAAGCCCCAGTTTCTTAAATTTAAGACAGCAGCTAAAAATCAGAGATAGTGGAGGAGGAAGGAACAGATTTTTTTCTTTCCCTGAAAATAAGCAAGCACTTCAATTGCCTTACCTTGGGAACTGCAAACTGGCTAAGTGGAAAGGAAGCATGGTAGCATGTCAGACTGGGAAACACAGAACAGCATTACAGATGAATAATATCCAAGGAAAAGTTTTATGTCTGTTCTTCTGAAAATTGTGTCATCCTTCCCCAGCTTGTGAACTGTTTTAGAAAGCCATCATTCTTTGCTCCTTACAAACCCTCTGACGTGGCTGACCTTCCTCCTGGTGCAGCTTAGGCTCACTGTAAGCAGTAAAACCACAGACAAGCGTTTCACTCATTCTCTCCCTTACCTGAAGGACACAAGGGTTTATTTGGCACCACGGTTGGCATCAGGAAACACCTGCAGAAGTGCAGCCCTCATCTCTGAGCATGTGTTTTAGAAATAACGGGAGGGCCCAAACACAAAGCATGGTGTGTTATTGTTAGCTGTATCTCAGCCAGCCCACCACCTCACTCCCACTCTTTGAAAGGAAAAGACCAGGGTAAAGATCACACACAACTTACCATCAGGGGCAAAACAGCCTAGACTTGGGGAAAATTACTGACAATTACTTGAGAGGTAAGAAAGAAACAAAACTAAAAGACACCTTTTTCCCATTCTCCTCTTCTTCCAAAGCTCTAAGTCACTCCTTCATTCTCAAACTCTTCTACTCCCTTCCCACTCCATACAGCACAGGAAGGTGGGGAACACAGGCTGCCATCAGCCTCTAACACTTCATCTCTGCTGCTCCTTCCTCCCTATTCTGCTCAGTGATGTTGTGCTCCATGCGGTGCCCTCGGGCTGCAGGGGGACAGCCTGCTCCACCATGGGCCTCTCCTGAGCTGTAGGGAACTTCCACTCTGCTCCCGGAGCATCTCTTGCCCTCCTTCTGCACTGGCCTTGGGGTCTGCAGGATTGTCTCTCTCTCATTTTCCTCATCACTCCCTCACACACCTGCTGTGCAGCACTTTTTACCATTTCTTATGTTAGCACTGATGTGCACTGCAGAAGGGTTCCAATTTAGCCAGTGGTGGCTCTATTTCATAACTGGCCAGAACAGGCTGTCTGACACAAGGGTACCCCTACAGTGCCCATGTTACCAAAACTTTGCCACATAAACCAAATTTACACAATTAAGTCCATTTACCACATCTGAGCTAGAAAATTTAACCTCTCAGATGGTCTTCAATTACTGCTTGTTAACTCCCCATCAGCTGTTGCCACAGATAAACTATGAGCTGCTCTTGACATCGTAGACCAGGTTTGCAAAGTAGGACAAGATCCCAAGCTTCAAAGTCCCTGATCTAGAAAAAAAATACACAGCTGTAAACAAGGATCATCATCTTCTCAGAAGGCAGTCCATAACTGCTCATTTGAGCACGCAAATGGTTAGCATGAAGAGCACCAGCACAAGTGCCTATAAGGAACATTCTGAAAATGCAGCAGACGTATGGTAACCTTTCAGCTCACCAGAATAAGCAACATTTGTATTGTGCAGAATACACATCATTTTATTTTACAGAGCTGTAAAAGTATTTAAAGATACAAGAATAATAATTGATGGTGAGATCCAGCAGGCTGGCACGATAGCCACAGCACAACCTGAATCAATTCAAGCCCGTGCTGACTGCATATTGCCCCAGCAGCTGCAAGTGGAAAACCATCACATGGAACCACCTATGGCCTGCTTGCAGCAGTCAGCTGTGTTTCCACCCCTAGGACATGCCCACTGCCAGAGGGGCACTTTCACTTGTAGGGAATCACTTTATTCCCACTCACAGCAACGGGAATCAGCAGCTTCCTGTACTCCAGAGGGAGGTGACGCTCCACCAGCACGTGCAATGGCATCTTGTCTGTCACCAGCCCTTGCCTTTGTTCAGAAAAAAAGAGCAGAAAAGAAACAGAATAGTTAGTGGAAAGAGTTTCCAATAAACTTAATATCAAAGTTTCTGAAGTTTTCTTGCAGTGGCATTTTAGCATTTAACTCCTGAAACACACAGGCTGTGGCTGTTTGCAATAGGAAAGTCATCTCCCTTTATTTGCACACAACTTCCCCACGTGTTCAGTCCCATCTATGGTGCAGCCCCCCACAGAGATACATGTTTTCCACAGTGAAAGTCAGCACACTGAGCCATGCCAAAGCAGTGCATTCCTTTTTAAATTCACAGTCCACGTGACATGGGATAAGTTTTACCATTTAAGGACATGCACAGAATGATGCAATGGAAGCAAACATCCCATTGTCCAATAGACTTTTTTTTTTTACATGCCATTCACAACTCAGAGGTGGTTGGCATTTTAGAGCTGTGTAGACAGTGTTGTTTTCTAGTAACACCATTTAGCTGACTGGCCTGAAAAAAAAAAAAATCATTATCTCCCAGTCTCACAGAGAGAAACAGCAGCCTTTATGCATGCTTTCTTTGCAGGAAGAGTAGAAATGCTGTTCTTATTTGTTGACTGGTAACAACTCCCAGTCTCTTTAGGAGGCAGTGGAAAAGCATAAAGACATTGGGAAAAAGGTAGAACAAGCATACAGAATCCTCAAACCTGGCCAACTAAGTCATCATGTTTCTTGACCTGCTTTATTAATATCAATACAGCTGTCAGCTGGGAAAATGAATTCTCTAGACAGCAAGAGATTAATTCTTTCTAAGCAGCAGCACCAGCTCCTGGTACTCAAGCCCACACAAAACCATTTACTTTAATCCCTCAAATAACTTGAACATAGCATCTGAAAGAAACTCTTCCAAGGGAAACTAGAATAACAACTTCCTTGACTTCAAATAAGGAGTGGGAAATGCTTCAGGCTTCCAACCCAAGAACAAAACCCTTGTATTTAGGTCGCAGGACAACGTAAGTCCAGTCATAAGATGGGGGAGTTGAGGGAGCCCAAAGGGAAGAGCTGCACTGAAGAGGCTCTGAGAACATCCCATGCAGGATGCAGGCCCTCTGTGAGGTCTTGCAGCAGCAAGAAGAGGAACGCTGCTATCAGGAGAAGCCAGGCCAGAGAATCTTATTCCTGCTTTGGCAAGGAACAGTCAGTTTGAACTCTATCACATTTGTTTGGGATTTTGTTTGGAGGACAGTAATGTGAGTGCTTGCAGTCCCCATTTCAGTCGCAAGTGCTCTCAGGGATGCAAACAGCCTAGCCTTGCTTACTGTAACTCACCTGCATTTTCTACACACACCTTTCATGTCTCAGCCCTTTCTGCTTCAGCCTTGCACACATTCCCCTCCTCTTGCTACCTGTTTCTCAGACTCCTCCTTCATTCCCAACCCTCAACACTTCTGCCTGCCCTCTACCACACTGGCCCTAGAGTATAGAAATTCAAGTCCATAAATGTCTTTTTTTGGGACAAAAAGCCAAGCTGAATCACACAGAACAAGTCACAAGTTACCACGCTCACAGTGGAAACACTGCCAGTGTGCATACCCAGGCAGTGACAGTCTTACCAGGCTATCAGTGCAACACAGACCACCACAACAGGTTAATAACACCTTTCCTTTACCTTCTCATGAGGAGTTCCACGTCAGCCATCTCCACCGTCCTCCTCCCTGCATGCTGGCTGTAAGCTTCCAGATCACTGCTGATCTGCTTGAAGTATCTCTCAGAGCTGTAGAAGAATTAAAGAAAGAAATAAAAAAAAATAAAATAATCAGGCTGTGGGGTGTACTAACACCAAATGCTCGCCCGCTTCTGTTGGGTAAGCTGTACTGCAGCTGCTCTCTGTGCAGGTCACAGCCTGCCAGAGAAATATGTGGGAGAAGAAACACGACAGTCCTGGGAATGAAGCACTGCATCTCAGCCTCGGCCTTCTGGAACATCACCCAGTAATTCTGGATGTGCCAAGATAGCTGTGAAACAGCTGCACATTTGACAAGCAGAACCCTTCCCAGAACTCCCACACGGGCAAGAACAGGAGTTAACTGATAGTCTCATCTTTAACATGGATTTATTAGGCTCTTACGGGATACAGTGTTGGAACAATCCCCAGATTTTACTCAGGAAGCTAATTTCTAGATTCCAATAGCAGAGAAACCCTGGAGCTGTAATAGTGCACAGCAGGAACAGCTTCACCTTGCTCAGCCTGATCCTCCAGAGCCATCCTGCTCAGAGTGCCAGTGATATCAGTGTGCTGTTAGCTAAAGTACTGCACGGTGCACTTGGTCCCAGCTGAGACAAATGTCAGAAGTTGCTGCAAGGCAGCATCATTCACTGATAGCCACGCAGCAGCCAAAAGCACCTAGCACATTTCTGTTCTCATTTTCATCACACCTCCTGCAGATTTCCCACCAGCTGAGTAGCGAAGGGCTGAGGGAGAGCCATCAACTTGTCAGCAGGTCTCTGAAGAATCTGCAGTTACAGGAGGAAAAAAAAAGAAAGGAGGGAAAAGAAGAGGAGGAGGAGAGCAGTTTGCTGCTGCTTACCATTTTTCAACAATTTTATAGGCATCTCTGGTCACTGGCATTCTCACGTAATGGCTAAATATCTGCTTTATCAGCCCGCTTGCTATTTCAGGCTCACGTGTTTTCCTCTGTGCTGCTCCTGAGCTCTTTGGAACTGGCTTTGGAGGCCGCAGTGGCTGCGGGGGCAACCTTAGAGAGAAATTGAAAATTCACACATCATCAAGTGAACATACAGGCAGTAGGAAGAGAACCAAGTTCAGGCAAGACTTATGCTGAATTTGAAGATGTTAAGAACTACCACTTCTTCCTCCCTCAACTGCCAAAATCTCTCATGCCCACAAAGTACAGATTTTGCAAACCATCCATGTGGCATTCCAGCCTTGGGAGAAGTAATTCAGGCTCAAGTTTCCTGAGATAAGGGTGCTAACACAGTAAAAGCCAGCAAGCTATAGTTCACTCTAATATATAAATGCATCTGTGCTATAGCTCTCTGTAGTTTTCACTTCCCAGAAGTGGACAAAGTTTGAGGTATCCCTAGGTCATCTCCATATCTGGAGACAGGAGAGTCTGGTCTGTAAGATACAATCCACCATTCCTGGCAGCTGACAATACTTACCAGGAGTTTCTCCTTTGACACAGTCACCTTCCATGAAAAACATGCTCAGAAAAACTTTACATTATTAGAAATGTTTTGTTTAGCCTTTTGCATTCAGGCTTTTTTTTTTTTTTTTTTTTTTTTTTTTTTTTTTTTAAGTCCTAAATGAAACTACTATTGTTTTCCTATCTAAAATGAAGATCTGCAACACAGAAAGGGGAAGCAAAGCCCCCAGATTCACTCAGTAGACAAGTAAGAAACAACAGAGAAGACTTGTATCTCAGACCAACACATACAAAACCCAAACAACACACGTTAGATAGCTAACAAGCAGCACCCTGAGCTCTCTGCTCTTGCCACTTGTGTTTCCCAGGCACACTTCCATCAGATCACTGGTGAAGGCTGTTTACACTTACTCAGGAGCAGCAGATTTTACAGGCCGTGGAGGCGACAGCAACGACAGCACAGGATGCCGTCTGTGGTCTGCAGCACGGACAAACATGGGTGTCTTCATGGAAACTTCTAAGGAAAAAAGAAAACAAAAGTGTACCAGCCACCTGAGGAACTGAAATCTGTTTTCCAAACCCCTGCAGCAAGCACCACTGTAGCAGCAGCCAGAAGTCTAGCCAGCTTTGCACAAATCTGGTGCCACACTGCCTGCACTCAGGTTATGGCTGTGTGGAACCAGCCTGGCCACTGACTGCTGCAGTTCTATCTGCCCCATCTCCTGCCTCACACACTGGTGGTTTCCTCACTGCCCGCTCCCACCCAGTAGGCTGTGTGGGACCTGCAGGCTGGGCAGGGTCTCAAATGGACACTGGGGCTGATGGTTCCATCGATTTAAACTGCCAAAAAAGTTGCAGCCTTCTTCCAGAGAACTTCAAAGCACGAAAACTACTTCACTGTCATCCTGTTAAATCAGTATCAAATTCTGCTGAGCAGAGGGATGTGTAGAGCAAGAAAGTCACAAGACGAAGGTGAGTCTATGAGCATCTCCCACATTTGCAGTTTCAGAAATTCCCCCCAGCTAAGGCTCAGGATGCAGACAGTACCTTGCCTTTTCTTTGCCTGTGCACCATCTGTAGCAGTTTCATCCAATCTAATCTGCACCCTCTAACTTCAGTCTTCAATCCCTTCTGTTTGTAACAATGAGCAGGAAAGAAAACCTTAACTAAACTGAAATACTGAGCAGCTTCCTGTCTAGGAGTGGTGAGAGAAAACCTCTTGCCTGCCAGTTTCCCTTGCAAGCTGAGCAGAGCCCAAGAATCCAGCATATCTGATACCATAACTGAAGTTTGTACTTCACCACCCTCCCCAGGAGGCTGAGGCATCTGTCCTGTGATAGCAGACAAGTCCATCTACCAGAGGTCTCAAGGTACCAGTGGGAGTTAAACTCTGCAACTCAAAAGTCAGGAGCCCTTCATAGAAAGCAGGGCTGGGTGAGTCACTATGGTTCCTCACGTTAGTTTCCTCTGAAGAAATCCTGACACGTGCTGGAGGAGCAGGAAGTGGGATGCAGAGGAAGAAACTACTTGTGCTAAGGTTTCTGAGGTAAAATTTACAACTATAGTGCACAGTTCCTCATTTTCAATTCCTGCTTTTCTTCCTCTCTTTGTCCAACAAGATCTGGAAGACACTACTTCCACTGTTCCACCCTATCAGCAGATCTCTCCAGCAAGATGTTGAAGGTTACAGATAAGCATTCACACACTCCTTTCACACACTATTGCAGACACCCTACAAACACTTCACAGCTTTTCTTACAGCAAAAGCATATCAGACCGATTGCCACCTTCTTATCACAGCTGAATTTCCTCACAATGCCTCGAACTCTGGCAACAGGATTCTTTCAGGATGCCCTTAGTTCAGTTTTTCAGTTCAGGATACATTCATTACACAGTGAATGATTTTCAGACCAATGCCAAGAGAGCACTGAGATTCACTACAGGCAATTCTCAGATGTGGCCTTGACTGAACTACATTCTTCCAAACGCTGTGAAAACCTCTTGGAGCAATGGAGCAGACTGATGCAGTAGACTGGCCCTAGGAATATCAGCCAATAGCTTCACCTAGACTATCTTATGGACTAAGCAGCTGATCACATTATTAGTTCTGCTGTTTTTCAACCTGTTGACAGATACCAGGGGATTCTTCAACTGCCTTCTGCTACTTCTACAGATTTCTCCTTACCTTCACTCTCATGGTCTTCTATTTCACTTTCGTTATCAGTAGACTCTTCTTCAGCAGCATCCAGCTCTCCTGTGATGGTCCTATGTTCTATTTCACCTGTTTGCTCAACAGCTTCTTTTAATGGCTTTGCCCCAGATTTTTCAAGGGAGTACGAAGCAGGAGAATGCCTGCCAAGACTTCCAGCTCCAACACTTCCAGCCATCTCCAGCTCTAGATTGCCAAAACAGGAAGAATACATCACTGCAGCAATCATCACAACCAAAGCTGCAGAAAATTAAACCCAACCTGCCATTCCTGAAAAAGTTGCCATCTGTTATATTCCTGCTTTCAAGGATTAGAACATCAATCCATTAAGCTGGGTAGTGAAAGCATTGATGAATCCTCATCTTTTTCCCTTTGCTGCACCTACGTGTGCCAAAGTCAGGTGAAAATGGCACTTGGTAACTCAGAGCAAAGTTGTTATCCGAGTTCCTTTTAGATCATCTTCTTTTAATGAAAAGAACTACACAGCTTCTGTGCTATAAGGAAAGGTGGATTTCCCCTCAAAATAAGCATTACCAAAGACTTTGGACGGTATGTTAAAGACAGAAGACCCTTGTGATTTAAGAAAATTAACTTAGATCTAGATTCACCAAAGCATTTAGAGAGTATCAAAGTTGAGTCAGGCAAAGATTGTAATTTACTAACGGGAGTTTTTGTCAATTAAAGAAGCTTCCAGCAATTATTTATTTCCAGCCACTATTGCCAAGTAGATTTTGGTTTCTACCTGAGCTGTACTGCAGTCTTCCAGCTAAAATGTCAAGATTAGCTGGCTATATTTTCCCCCCAGCATTTAACCCAGACTGCAGAACACGGAGAGAATTAACAAGCATCTCTCCAAGCACTGACGCCACAGTGCAGCTTGAGAGGTCCTAGTGCTACTGATCTCACCAGCTTTGGGCGAGTCCTGGTGCTCAGTGCCTTCTGCTACTCCTCCTCCTTCCAAAGGGGTCATTTTCATTTTGATTCCAGCATCCTGGGCTGCTGTTAGCTGTGATTCTGATTTTCTTGACAGTTTCTTCTCTGAACGTTCAGAATATTCAGTATCTGCATGGTGCTCTGTAGCTAAAGCAGGAAACTTTATCATCAGTTTCACCAACCAAAAATACAATCAACTACCAGCATCCGGTTTAACAATTGCTAAAATTCACTTGATAAGTAAACACATCAACAGCCATGAACTGCAAATGCAGTTCCCTTCCAGAAATTTACAATGAAAAACATTTCGTGAGTCTGCCACCTATTCAGGGCACACGTCAGATCCCCACAAAGGAAATGTACTTCTCAGTAAGCAAAGACAAAAAGAGTAGATCTTGTAGAGCTAGTTTCACTTTTGGAGATTGCCTGAAAGGCCAATTCTTTTTTCCTTTAAATCTAGCAATACGTAGAGTTTATTCCCAGTCCCTCCTCCCCATTTCCAGCTCATGGGTATAGATGGCAAAGCACATGCCCAGGTATCCTGAAACTGAACCAGGGATCATCGAAGCTGCCTAAGGCAGCCAGTGATTCTCACTGGGGACTTTCAGTACTTAAGGGAAGGTTATAAAAGGAAAGAGACTGACTTCTACACGGTAGCATTAGGACAAGGGGAAATGGTTTCAAACTAGAAGAGGAAAGATTTAGACTAGATGTTAGAAGGAAATCCTTTACTCAGAGGGCAATTACCATCCCCCTTCATTCTGTTTTCCTTTTAAAATTCTGAGTCTCAGAGAGCAGCTGCCTTTCCCCAGCTGAGGAGTCCCTACATTCAGTCATTCACTGCACAGAAACTGCTCCATGCATTTGATGATCATTAATGGTAATCACTTTTCTCTGCACTCTGTTAAACCTGCTTTGAAATGCAGAGCTCAGAGCCACGCACAGTAGTAAAGGTGAACACGACAATCATTTACTTGGCAGCACAGCAGTGTTCACCACTTTATCTTCTTCTCTCACAGTTTCTTACAGGTAATTTGCTTTTCTGACCATTCTCCAAGCTCTGAGTTCACAGCACTGCAATAATCCTGAGGTGACTTTCATCATCCTCCAGTGTCACATCCAGTCGATGCCCACATTTCAGTGGTGCACCCAAGCACAGCAATAACAGGACCAAAACCAAATCAATCAGGAAAGATTACAGAATGTTAATCTCAAGCAATTATAAATTTAGGGATGGAGAATAGCTGCTACCCAAGCAAACTAACTGAAAAGAACTGCTTAAAACAAAATGCTGTGTTACCATGGTTAAAAGATAACTAATTTTGCTGATACTCCTAAGCTAGAGTTTAGAAAATGGAATTCCACAGAACATAGGAATTTGTGTCCACACTCACCCAAGGTTTAGGCAATGAATGGGTGCTGCCTGCCAACCTCAGCACACACACAGTGTTTACTGACTTTTTCTATGGCAAAAGGATTCAGAGAAAGCAGAGCACGTAAAAACACACTGTGTACGAAATCCTCTTCCAGGAACAGGGAGGTTGGTATTAAGCCCCAAACTACTAGTGACAATCATTATTACTTCAGACAGGGCAGCCTTGAAGCCCCCGAGGAGAGAAAGATGCTGACAGGTATTGAAGAAAACTAAAGGCTAAACTGGCTTCAATAAATATAGCAAATGTTAACATGTGAACTAGCAAGAAGTGATTAGTTGGACAGATTCTTTGCCAAGAAGGAGCTATTCATCTTTCCTCCAGGAAGATGAGCAGTACTGCGGACCTACAGAATAGAAAAGTTTATTCCATTTGCAGTTGCTGTGAACAAAGCAAATAGGGACAAGGGAGCAGATGAGTCACAGCATGCTTTTAGAAAGGAAATGCTCACAGTGCTTCGGATATGACTCAAGTTATCTCCAAAAACTTAATAATGCATTGCATTAATAAAACCTTGGCTTTGCTCTGCAAGCCACCTGCAAGCACAGGCAGCAGCCAATATAGTTGCTTTAAACCTAAGAAAGGTAGCAGTCACAATCTAGTAACAAAGAGGGAATTCTTACCCCTTTCTGAGCATCAGGGCCCATCAGACACTCCAAAGAAGATGATCTCTAAGTAGAGATACTCCCCTTGTGGCTCCCAGCTCTTACAGGAGGTTAGGGAGGGGTGGAGCCAGGGCCCAGCCCTTCGGGTGAATTGCTTCCGCGGATCTCCAGCAAGATACCTTTGCTTCCACTGCCAACCCTCAAATGAGGTCTGGGAAGAGGTGGATCCTGGATCCTTCCAATCACTCAGGTGATTGCTTGCACCACACTGCTTGCACCTGAGCTCCCCTGGGTTGGCCCTGCCTTCCCACCAGATGCTCCATCACTGCTTCAAACCACAACTTACCATTTCCACTACCCCTACCAACCCAGTCCCTGTGATTTCATATAATACCTGCAACCCCCAATTCCCAACCCACTGTACTCACTGCCAGCCATTTCTTCTGGCTCAGAGAACTGTTCCATTGGGTCATTCTGCTGGGAGTGATCTTGCTCCTCTTCTCCCTGCCTTGCAGGTGTTTTCTGAGTTATCCCATCAACATGTTCATGATCAGTTATTAAGTCCTTTTCAGAAAATCTCCTGGTCCTTCTCTCATCTGTGCTCACAGCAGATACCAGGCCCTCCAACCTTTCTTCCACGTGAGCAGGATGTGAAGAATTGCTTCTTTGTGCTGAAGTTTTTGAATCTGATAGCTGTGGTTCAACAGCAAGAAGGTTCTGTTCACCAAACTGAGGCTCAACAAAGAGCTCTGTATTATTCAGCACCACTTCTGCATCAGTTCCTATTGCAGTTGTTCCAGTCATAGATGATGTTTGCAAATCCACAAGATAGTCTTGTGCTGTTTAAAAAGTTTTAAAACAAGTTTTATGTGGGGGAAAAAAAAAAAAAAGCCCATTGAAAGTTATAGGAATACATGTTTATTACCAGGACCTAGATAATACAAAATCTAAGTCATACAACCAAATTGAATTCATCCACAGCAAATCAAACTCTGAAACTCTGTCACCACTCTTCAGTGGCCCAAGCCAAACCACCTCCCCAGTACCTGCAGTTATGAACATAATCCCATACAACATACAGTTTGTGTGGCGTGTAGGCAGAGGACACTGAAAATGCCAAGAATCAAGGCAACTACAGGTGCGGAGCCTTGTTTCAAATCTGGCCTCCCAGATTACACCAGATTTCTGCGAACAAGTTAGTAGCCTTTAAATCCTAAAGTACAGTCCATGTTCCAGCAACTGCTTCTAAAAGTCACCTTATACAGGTCCCTCTGTCCCAAAACACAAGTATCAACACAAAAGAAACCTTTCATTTGCAGCATGTTCTGTTCCACTCCCCCTTCAAAAGCAGCGATGTCAATAGCTTTGCGATTCTGCGGCCTCCGCTGTAAGCCTCTTTTTTCAACAGTGTCTGGTGCCATCACAGAGCCAACTGACATGCGAAGAGATCTGTATAAAGAGAAAGGCAGAAAGCCTTTTCCAAACCCACACACTCCCCACTTGCTCTCAGGTTACAGCCAGCAGGCCCTTAAGATAATACTTCACAAAACTCTCAGCTAAGAACAACAAAGCTCCAAAGATTACATGCCAGTCTACTTGAACAAAATGAAATCAGACCCTTTGCTTATCTGACATCAGAATACGTACCACAGGAAACAGATGGTTTTACAGCCTCCTACATAGAGAGGGCTGCAACTGCCAGCATAACTGGCAAAAGGTTCAGAAATCTTTAAAAAATAGAGTAGAATTTACTCTGAGAGTAAAGGTGTCCTCTAGATCACAGTGAGGAGTTAGAAGGATGGTGATCAAGTGCTGTCAGTACTGACAACAAACTACAGCTGCCAACACCATAAACTTTTTGAGGTAAGAGCAAAGACAGCAATAAAACAAATATGGGGGGGAAAAATATGTTATCTGAATGTACATATTTTGTATCTTAATGAGACTGGCCAGCTCAGCTATGTCTTGTTCTTCTTCCTAGGCAGCCCAATCAAAAATGGGATTCAGGATAAAGGAGGATTTAAAAGATAGGAAGAGTGGTACTCAGCCTTCTGAATCACTTCGCATGAGACAACGAGCAAGGACTGCAGTGAGAAACAAGAACAATTGCTAACTACAGCAAAGTACAGGTGTGACAGAAGAAAATGTCTCGACTTGCCAAAAAGCCTTTTAAAGTCCAGAAAATGAAGTCTGCATTGCTGCAACTGATGTGATGAGTCAACAGGTTAGAGATCACAGTAGAGATAATGAGTTAACAGATAGAGATAATACTCGAAGGTATATTATGTATTGATTTACTATGGGGAAGAAAGGGAAAAAAGGAATGGCCCAAGGAAGCAAAAGGAGGAGACACAACACCTGCACAAAGAGGCACAAGCAATGACAGCAATACATGCCAGACTTGCTGGGTCATGCAGTATAGGGGCCACAATTGTGGAAAAATACAAAGCATGTGGTATGACACTTCCACTCCAGTAATGAAACATGAGATATGACTGTTATGATTAACAGAGTTCTTTGTCATATACCCAATTATCTGTAACACTGCTCACAGTTACAGAGGTTATGAATCAAGGCAAGGGATTTTTTCAACTCACCGAACCAAAGTGCTGTCCAATGTTGAATGAGCTTAAAAAAAAAAAAAAAAAAAGAAGTTGGTTACTCATTAGTTAAAGAGCACTGATCTTGCCCACGTTAGTAAATACTAGAGCACGTCCTCTCTACTTTTACAGCATTGCCTATGTCTTATAAACATGAACACATGCTGGACAAAAGAAAAATGAGTCAATGTTCTGATCACAGGTGAATCAGTGTGGGATTCAGCTCCAGATTAAGACAGCCAAGCACAGGCATCCATGTTCCCATTACGGTCAAACACCATTCACCAGCTATACACACCTTCTGTGGGCTGGGCTGAATCACCCTCTAGGCTCCAGTGAGCAGATCTCATTTAAACTTTAAGAGCAGTTCAGCCACCTAGCGTACATGCAGGCACACGGATTCAGAGATCTGTAAGTGGGAGCTGAATCCCACCTTAAAATTCTATTCCACTTGGTACTGCCAACAGAATACATAAACTAAGGTGAGGTGTTTTAACCTTCTGTCTCTGCTCAACTAAAATAGAAGTGTATTCAGAAGCTTTATGTTAAGGGAAAAAAATATTCTAATGTAAAATATTGTTTCCTTTATAAAATTTCCCCAGGACAAGGGCTGCATAACTTACAGGACATAACTACAATAAAATCTCTCTCTATATTTTTTTCCTATTTTCAGGTTTCTGGAATTTGGAGGAGACAAGGACTGCTTCCTTTTGCTGATGTTTCAAAATGCAAAAGAGCACCAAGCTGAAAAAAGTCAAGAAGCCACATTCAATAAGGACAGAGCCTGTGACTTGGATTTAAAAAAAAAAAAAAAAAAAAAAAAAAAAGGTTGCTTCACATCCCTTTCTTTGCTTTCTTCATTGTACAACATGCTGCAGTCTTGCTTCCCAGCTGAGAAGTTATTAGGTGCTAAATTGCAGCAGATCACAGAAATGTGAAAGTAAATGCAGATCCTCACCCTGCTTCCGAGGAAGCCGCTTGTCTGCTGCTCTCTCAAATTCAGACACGCTGAGTTTCTTTCTCTTCCTGGTCACGGGGAATGCAGTGACAGATGGATCCTCAGCAGCAAGGTCTGGCAGTTGCAGTTCCACCCTATCAAAAAAAAAATCTGGCCTTTAGTACAGGACATTATTATTCAGTTATATGCCCCGTAACGTTGCTCGAAATTAAATGGAAATTACTTGTCCTTTCTGTAGCAGAAATAATGAACTAATTAATCAAGGATTAGCTCAGCAAATATGGGAAACTCTGTTGTTTTTGCATACTAAAACAAATTTCACGAGGTAAGAGAAACAAAACTTAAGTGCATATTCAGAAGGACAGGGATGAGAAACTTCAGGCTACGGTAGAAGTCTGGGCTCCCAAAATATTCCAAAGCTCTGTTCACCTAATGGCACACACAAAGGCTAGGAGGAAGAAGGAAAAAAAGTCTGCACTTGTTTAACTTCAGCAACTAGCTGAATGTAAGTCTGCAGATATCCAACCACCTGATCTTTTAACACAGACTGATGAGACATACATTTCAAGATGTGCAGGAACTCCAATAGGCAAAATCAAGAAGGTCCTGAGATGATGCTGCTCATCTGGTTTGATTTTTAGAAAGGAATGAAGTTACAACACTCACAGCAACCCAGACTTCCTCTATCAAAGAGCAGACAGAAGTTTGCTTAGTATTTTACAGGACCCGTTTTAAGCTGTTTACTGGCAATACAAAAATTTAGCTATAAAAATCACACTACTTATAACAGGTTACTTTATTTTGCAGTAAACAAAAATGCAGATGATTGCCTAAAGTGGTCAGAGCAAATGAATACCTGCCACCACTAGCAGCTTTGCTTGATTTCACAGTGGAAGGCTCAGGCCCGTTAACATAGCAGAATGGAAGCTGAACATGAACTAAAGCACATGAACTTTGTGCAAATCCCACCTGCAAACCACCCTACAGGAGAGCAAGTAACCCACAGCAGCCCAGTACAGGGACAAGAAGCAGCAGTAACACTGTAGAAACAACAGCAGCAACCTGTTTTCTGAACATAAGAGAGAGCAGTCAGTCATTCCCACACTTTACGCCCCAGTGTCTTCAGCACACAGCCTGCAGACTTGCAAAGATCCAAGAGCTTTTATTGTAGCCTCTATGATAGAAAATTAAGCAGAGACTTCCATCAGAAGACTTTCTGTATCCAGCAAGCACTTCCACTGTAAAAGGCTATTAAAAGTCTGCATTTAAAAAGGAGGACTAGTACAAACACGAGGTATCTACTGTTCACTCCCAGTGTACTTTTGGTACTTTTAAAGCTGAAAAGATTACTTCTGAAAAATCACAAAACACAAACCTGACTGTTGAAACAGAAGGAATCCTGCTCCTCAATTCCAGCAGAAAAGAAACTGCAGCTACATTTGGTAGTGTAAAAAAACAAACAAACAAAAACCAAAGTGCTCACGTGGTAGAAGTCCTCTGAGATGGAGGTTCTGGTTGAGCATCTTCTCTTTCTTCCAACTGAATTGTCTGAAGTGCTAGAGGTGACACTTGTGGTTCTGCCAACAAAACCAAACATTCTGGTTTCCACATCTCAAACTTGCAACAGTGTCAAAATACAGCCTGGAACTTTTTAGTCTAGAGAAGAGAATGCTGAGAAGGAGTCTTAGAGCTACAAGTATCTAAAATGCAGGTGTCAAATCTATGGGGGCTGACTTTCTCAGCAAGAGGAGAACAAGGGGCAATGGGCAGAATCTGGAACATAGGAAGTTGTATACCAACACAAGGAAGAACTTTCTTACTGTGAGGGCAACAGAGTGCTGGAAGAGGCTGCCAAGAGAAGTGGAGAAGTCTACTTCTCTATTCAAGACCTGTCTGAATGTTTTCCTGAGAGACTCTAGAGGTCCTCTCCAACCCCTACAATATTGTGATTCCATGAAAGTGTCAAAAACACACTACGGTCTTAAAATTACACTTATGACCAGGTTAAAACAAAGACCAATTGCAAAGCATTTGGATTCCCCTCCTAGGAGAGCTGGCACATAGGCTGACAAACCAACGCTGACAAATGGCAGCACCAGCGTTCTACCATCTACAGAGCTTTGGTTTGCCACTGTGAGCAGCAAGCACCTCTGCACCTTACACACCATCTCAGGGCAGCAGGCAGCGCCGGGGCTGCCAGGGGAAAGAAAACAACAAAGATAACCTTCAACACTTTTCATCAATGGAAGACCTGGTGTTTGAAGCTGCATGGCATAACAGAATCACAGAACGGTTTGGGTTGGAAAGGACCTCAAGGATCGTGAAGCTCCAACCCCCTGCCACAGGCAGGACCACCAACCTCCACATTTCATAGCAGCCCAGGCTGCCCAGGGCCCCATCCAACCTGGCCTTGAACACCTCCAGGGATGGACGGGGCATCACAGCCTCTCTGGGCAGCTGTTCCAGCACCTCACCACTCTCATAGTACACAACTTCCCCCTGACATCCAACCTCAATCTCCCCTCCCTCAATTTCAAACCATTTCCCCTTGTCCTGCAGTTATCAACCCTTTCAAAGAGTTGATTCCCCATTGATAATCTTGCACAGATGTCATTTGCTGCACTTCTACTCGATGCTTTGCTAAGAACAGGGATCTGCTCACGGTTCTGGATGATCCTCCTCAGCATGAGGCGCGGCGTGGCGTTGTCCAGCTCAGACAAGGCATTGGGCCTGTACCTCAGCGGGGTGCTGCTGCCGGCCTTGTTCTCCTTCCCTGAGCCAGATCCGCTCTGAGAACAGACACCAAAGACACGCAGCTCAACGACCCGCGGCAGGGATGCACTTCAGCATTAAAATCACCCGTATCTACCTTCAAATGAAAGCCAAACGTGACTTATAGCACACCTATCCCAGATTCCTATGAGGAAACAGTACAATTTTACTTCGCAAAGCTTTCAGCTGAAAACAATCCCACCCTCGAAGCTCGGCTCGAAATAACTCCTCACAGACAGCAACCCCAAGCTCACCTCCCCTCTGCCCCGCCACAACCGCCCAGAAAGAGATAAATAAAGAGCTCTCCCGTACCGCAGCGGACACAACGGGCTCCCGCTCCCTTACCCGAGCCCGGTGCCTCGGAGACGCCCTGACGGCGACCCTTGGGGTGCGGGCCGCCCCACGATCGGCTCGGATCCCGGCCCTGCCGGCCATGGCGGAGCCCTCAGATAACCGTCGCGTCGAAAGCCGCGCGCTCACGGCGCGGTCTCGCGAGATGTCGCGACGCCCGACGGGAGGTGCCGGGCCGCGGGGCACGCCGGGAACGGTAGTTTTGAAGCGCAGCGCAGTGTGGGGCGCGTAGTTCCGGCGCGGCGCTGAGGCGGCGCTCGGCCTCCCGCTCCCCGCGCTGCATTGTGGGCCGCGTAGTTCCGGTGCGGCCCGGGCGGGCGGCGTCGGCGAACGGCGAGAGGCCGCGGTTGGCCTTGTGGGAGCTGTAGTCCGGCGGGGGGCCCGCGTCCGCGCCCCGAGGGACCCCCGCCATGCCGGGCTTCACCTGCTGCGTGCCGGGCTGCTACAACAACTCGCACCGCGACAAGGCGCTGCATTTCTACACCTTCCCCAAGGACGAGGAGCTGAGGCGCCTCTGGCTGAAGAACGTCTCCCGGGCAGGCGTCAGCGGCTGCTTCAGCACCTTCCAGCCCACCACCGGCCACCGGGTCTGCAGCGAGCACTTCCAGGGCGGCCGCAAGTCCTACCTGGTGCGGGTGCCCACCATCTTCCCGCTGCGCGGCGTCAACGAGCGCAAAGCAGCGCGGGCCGCCCGCCGCCCCCGCCCCGCCGCCGCCTCCGCCGCCGCCGCCACCGTCGTCGTAGCCCCGCAGGGCCCCGGCCCCGCCGCCGAGGCCCCGGTAGGGGGCGCGGCCGAGGACGTGAAGCCCATCGACCTGACGGTGCAGGTGGAGCTCGGGGCCGCCGCTGCCGGGCCCGGCCCCTGCTGGTTGCCGGTAGGTCAGGAAGGCCCCGTGGAAGGCGGCCCGCCGGACCACTCGTACTCCTTGTCGTCCGGCACCACGTCGGAGGAGCTGCTGAGGAAGCTGAACGAGCAACGTGACATCATCGCTCTGCTGGAGGTAAAGATGAAGGAGATGAAGGGCAGCATCCGCCGCCTGCGTCTGGCCGAGGCCCAGCTCCGCGAGGAGATCCGAGAGAAAGACCGGCTGCTCCATGCCGCCAGCGTCGGGGCCCGAAAGCGCCACGGGCTCTGAGGGCGGCCGACTCCTCCCGGGGCACGGCCGGGCCCTGCTTGAACGCTGAGCCTCCATCGCCCCGGGACAGGGCCGCCATGGGCCGTGGCCTTGCTTACCCACATGCAAACTCACCGGATTCAGGAGTTGCTGAGGAATGCTGTTACAAACACAGCGTCCTCTTAGAGACACCTCTGGCCTACACCAAGTCCGCTGGCATCCTCTGTGTAGTTTGAAATTGTTCTCATTTAGGGCATTGGGACCCCGTGTCACCACTAAGTGGATGTAGGGTGTTGGTTTTCAGCAAATAAACTGCGCTCAGTTGAGGTGGCAGGAACGCTACCCCCTGGAGAAGGCACGCCTGAAAGCATGGTTGCCACTGTACCCATCATAGGAACAAACAACGATGTTTTGCTTGGCCTTGCTTAGCAGAGGCGTGAGGAAAGCTTTAGAAAACCCTCTCAGGGTGATGTGTTTCTTCAGTAAATTACTGATGCCATAAAAGACTGCCATTTCTAGTGTGAAAGAATCCCAAAATTTAAGAGTGCTCATATAGGCTTGGCTTACTCAGCAGTACATACGTATTTGTTACAGTTGTCTCTGCTCTCAACACTAGCAAGGATTGTGACCTGGTACAAAGAATCTGGTGGCATTTGATGTCTGTAGTTTATCCCAGTGGCTTAAGAACTCCCTCTCGTGAAACACAGGCTTTGTAACACGTCGGAATTTAAATCCTTGGCTTTCGTTCAGCGAACTGGGGTGAAGCCAAAGTGAAGCAAACGTATCTGCAGTGGTTGCAAACCCTTGCTGTCTAATCCTAACCTAGTTGGCATGACTAATAATCTGTACCTTAGGTAAGACCTTAATGAAATGTGCTTGCGTGTTTTAAACCAAGATTTAAAAGTATTGTAACAAATTTACGTGGAATGATCGTGTAGTTTCTGTTTCTAGCCAGCGTTAGTCCCCTCGCATTCAGCAACAGGAAAGCAAATGGAAGTTGGCCAGAAGGCTGTGGAATGAGGGGTGTGAGGTGATGAGCTTGGACTGAGCCATGGAACGGAGCCCTTGGTGCTTTCCAGGAGGAGGGCATTTGGCGTGCCGCTCTGATTCCATCTCCATGCGTACTTGGATTGAGGGGGGGGGGACAGCTTGACTATTATGTGTGTTGGGAAACAAAAGGCAGTTCACCACAGTGTGCCCATAATTACTTTTGAGGGAGTGCCCAGGTGGCTTCTGGGTCTGTAAGATCATCTTCCTGTACTTGGAATGTGTTACACTTAGTAGATCGAGATGTCGATTTTACTACGTTTTATATAAGTATTTTCTAAATGTAAAAAGTATCTTTGGTTTGAAAATATTGTAATCTTTGTAACGCTGGCTAACATAGCTTTCCAACCGTGGGTTTCAATGCCCTCTGTAGGAGGGAACAAAAGGGCACATTGGCAGCTGTTAGCTGGAGGTTTATCTGTTGATCATGTAGCCAGTTCAGCTGAAGGCATTGGTTGTCAGAGCCTGCTATGTGATGCATGGGTCATTTCTTTATTGCTGTGTGTACTGAGTTGGATGGTTGACTGTGAGGATACTACAGGTCTATTCATGTACTAAGTATTTCCTGTTATTTTCATTTTAATTTATTTTCTCTGATATGTAGCTCTAACTTCAGCTCTGCCGTGTACTGATTTTCCTGCAAGTCAAGTAAGCAGCAAGTTTGTTTTGTTTTGTTTTTTGGGGGGGAGGGGGTGGTAGGGAAAGCAGATACCCGCTACCCTATCTGATTTAGCATATGTAATTGGTCCAGCAGATCTATGCTCCCATCAAGACAATAGGCAGCACAAGGTCTCTCCTTACAAACGAGACCATTTGTGCATCCTAGCTTCTTGAGAACACACGCGTTTTAACAGTCATGGTACTTTTTTACCATTGGAATGCACTTCAGGATGTTCAGCCACTTAGCCCGCTGGACTGGTTAACTGCTGGACTGTTCGACTTCTCCAGGTTACACTGAGGTGCTAACATGCTTAATTTTAATAAAGTATATTTTGTTTTGTTTCCTGCTTCCGTGTTGTGTAATTGTGAGGAGCTCCAGAGGGGTTGCAATGCTTTCTGTCCAAGGTGGAACTTTGCAAACTGCCCTGCTTTGACCACAGGAACTTCCTAATTACTGTGAATACCGATACATCTGGAAAATTAACATTGCTGTTTTGGCCGTGTAGTTCTATAGCATTCTTATCTGGGGACCCGAAGTTTCATTTTTAATGCTGACTCACTGCTTCCCTCTCGCACTGAGAGTAGTTTTATCATCATAGGTTTCACTTGCTAAACATTTACTGCAGATGAAAATGGGACGTCTGCAGTTAGACTGACTGGATTGCTGAAAGGTCGGTGGCTGTAGCTTGCTTCTCTTTGGGAATGACTTTTTATTCCACAGCCTGAACGTCCTTCAACTAATGTAGGGTAAGGAAGAGGAGTTTGAGGTCTGTTCTGTGTAATTACGTGCCTGCCTACTCAGGGAGCTGGAGCTGTCTGATGAGCAGACAGCTACTGGGACAGTAAACAGGCTCTAAATAGGAGCAATTTGAGCAGCAAGAGCCGGACTTCCCACACAGTGCTTACGCTGAAGGGACAGCGTGAGGCTCACACACCACACGTGGCTGAGGAAGGAGGAGCCCTGGCCTCCTGTGAGTGTGCAGGGAGTGAGTGTGCCCACTACAGTGCGCAGGGAAAAGCCAGTGTGCTGCTTTTTTGTGCAATTCCCAAGGTTCATCATCTGAGATTGCTTGCAACTATTGCAATTATTATTAATAATTGTAAAAGACAAAAAATTACAGCTGGTGCATCAGACATTTAATGGGGTGAACTACAAACATTAAATGAAGCAGTGAAATTTTTTCCTCGTGCATGATTTCCCCCATTTGTTGCTAAATTAAGTGAGCAACCCTACTGGCAATGAATTAAGAGGCTAATTAGGAAGGTACCTCAGACATGAGCTGTGTTATGCTCAATGCAAATGCTTTTTCTTCCATTTTAACTTCTCACCTTTCTGCATCCTGCATTCTGAGCTCACGTGCACCCTCTCAGAATTCTTCTCCCATTCCATGTTCCTGTGTGTTTGTGTGTACATGATAAGAAATGTCAGCCCCAGGAGGGGACTTGAAGAATGTTTCCTTAGAGTGGCTATTATTGCTGTAAGGGAAAACCTTAATTCCATATTCAGAATCAAACAGGAGAAAAACACAAGGAAAATTCTTTCCAATGCAAAGCCCTCTTTCACGTAAATAAAACCCTGAACATCTTCCATGTGCTCGCACAAGGCTTGCTCAATTCACTTGTGTTAGAGATCATTATTGCTCCCATTAAACGATTGGAGGACGTATGGTTCTTTTCGTGGCTCCTGACAAAGCACCTTGGTGTGTTCATTCACAAAGAATATTCTCCAGAGCTCTGCTCAAACTATTTATCTGCAGTTTTTTCTGCCCACACTCACAGTCCTGCCCCGTTCCTACCTCTTCCTTGTGACCCGAGCTCTGATGTGACAAGGACAGAACAGAGCAGAAGTTACTGTGCCATTAACTGTCACTGTGCAGAGGCTGGAGGCTCCCCTGGGAACTGGTGTTCTAGAAAGCATGGGCTTACAGCCTGGATGGTGAATGTTACTGATACAACCTCACACTTCTCTGCTGTTTGCACAGAGACCGGGACAGATGAAATTCTGGGCTAGATCAGGGTTAAAATGAGCCAGCATGAACAATGCCTGCCTTCTGCTCCTTACAATTCTTTTCCTTTTTGCCATCCTTCTTTTCTCTCACAGCAGAGATTTGAGGTTCCTGGGGCAACTCAGTCCTGTGCAGGCAGCTCCTTTCGCTCTTCACAGCCAGTCAGACACCCAGCATTGCTCCCAGATACAGAAAGCAGCAGTGACTTCCCAATAGAAATACTGCAGTTCAGAGAGGTGTGTTCAGAAAGCAAACTGGCATTGGCAGAGCAATGGCCACAGCCAGTCTGATTATTCAGGTGAAATACAAGCTGTGTTTTCTGGATGACAACTTTACCACCTGCTGGTGGATCTTCATCACTTTGCTCTTTTCCTTGGGCTAAAGCACAGCCTTCAGCACATTCATTTTGATGAAAAAACAATTTAGGAACAGCTCTCACACAAGCAAAACATCCCTAAAGCCCAGTTACCTCCTTAATACGCTCCATTCTGCCTTCATCTTTTTCTACTTTTCTCATAGCAATTCTCCCTCAAATTCTTTCCGTGTCTCCCCCTCATGTTAGAACCTTTGCTACACAGCGCAGAAAGGGGCTGCTACAGCTGTGCACCCGCATCCCAAAAGGTATTTCTTGTGCTATCCTGGCTATGACAGGAACAGTAGACAGAAAAGGAGTGCCATGTTACACGGCCTGCAAGTTCTAGACTCTGGCCTTGTGTTTGCAACTGTGAGATCTTCCCAGAGCTTTCTCCAAGCCGAACATGCCCAGCTCCCTCAGCTTTCCTTCACAGCCCTTTGAATAAAAAATGACACAACTGATGAGTCAGGATCGCTGCGTGCAAAACGTTTACCTGTACGAAAGTGTCACACGCTCTGTGATTTGAAAAAACAATTTTTTTTTCCATGGCACAAATCCTTGAGGCCCCAAAGAACTCAAGGGAAGGTGGGTGCTGGCAGTGAGAAACCTTTTGGAAGGCACTGGCCCTCAGTGGTGTGTTGGGTGGGGCTGGGGAAGGGGCTCAAGTCAGTCACTTTCGGTCTGCTTTCCTGGTGTTCCCTCAGCCCTCGTCACCCCCACAGCCACAGGAAGGCCTCATATCATGGCCACATCTCCTCCAGCCTATGCAATGCCCCCCAGAGCAAAGCCTTCAGCCCTCTGCCAGCCCGCCCAGCCGCTGCTTTGTGTGCTCAGCCTGAGCCATGCTGAAGTCCAACTTCTTGCAATGTTTATGTGTGGAAGCATCTATTTGAAGCCGTTTTTCTGCCATGCCTGAACTTCTACCCAAATTGATTTCTCTAGAGGGTATCTGAGCAGCGGATTGTGTTTCTTATCCGCACATTTCACTGTGCAGCTCCTCTCAGGAGTGCTGAGCTGAATTTTGGGACAAGCAGCCGTTTCCTCACACACGGAACATCCCCGGGACCCCTCTGTGGGGAAATCCTGTCAGGACTACAAGCCTTAGGCAGCTACGGGCCAAACCCGCGCTATTTCTCCCGGTCTGCTTACAGAGCCCAGCCAGTGGACTTCGAGGCACGCCTCGAAGCGGGGGATGGGAACGAGCCCCTCGGCGCTCCGCCGCAATCCCATAATGCTCCGAGGCACGGCCCGCGGGCGCAGCTCTGCGCGCTCTCCTTCCCCCATTCAAATGAGCCACCGCGGGCGGCGCCGCGGGGCACGTCGGGATTTGTAGTCCCGCTCTCCCAGCTCAACGCGGGGCGCCGCCTCCAGCCGGACTCGTTTTCCCGGCGCGCATCGGGGCGGGGCCGGGCCGTGTGGGGCGGGGCGGGGAACGCGGGCGAGAAAGGCTGAGGGGGTTCGCGCCGCGCACGGGGCTGCCGCCATAGTGGGAGCTGCGGGGTGAGTGTGGGGGGCGGGGCGGCTCGGCGGGGCCCGGCTGTCGGCACACGGCACCGCTCGGCGGCTCCGCGCTGCGGGGCGTTGCCGGTAGGCGCCTGACCAGGCCCGGCCCTGACCTTCCCCGTCTTTGAGGCGGGGGGCGGCGGCCGGGGGTTGGGGGAGAGGAGCGGCGGGCCGGGCGAGGCCCCGCAGGCGGAGGGGCGGCGCCGCCGTTTGGGTGTCGGGAGGAGGTTTGTGAGGGAGATGCGGGGCCGCGGTGACCGCCGGGCTGTGCTGAAATGAGATAACCGGGGGATCCGAGTTGAACGGATTCGGGTTGAAGTTCCTGCCCAAGGCTTTAGGGCTGTGGAACAAAGGATAGGTGGGTGCTGGCTGTCGGGCTGAGGGCTTCGGGCTGCTCGCCTTCCCCACAGCACACGCTGGCCCCAGTCTCCTTTTGGGAGCGGCTTCAGGCTGTAGCAGCGATGGGGAGAGAAGAGGCGCTGGCAGGGCAGAAGTACAGAAGTTACGGTGTCAGCGATGAAACGCATCACCTCATTTAAGATTTAGGTTAGGTGTGAGGAGGAAATCCTTCCCTTGGAGGGCCGGTGCTGCTGCCCAGAGCTGTGGGTGCCCCATCGTGGAGGTGCACCGGGACATGGATGGGCTCTGGGCAGCCCTCTCCATAGCAGGAGATTAAAACTAGGTAATCTTTAAGGTCCTTTCCAACCTAAGCCATTCTGTGGAAATACAGTGATGTGGCCTGCTTTGGGGCTGCTCGGCTCTTTTCCACCCTAGTTTCTGTTTGTTTCATGTGCCTCCCTAAAAGACTGCAGATTGTTCAGTAGGTAGTTTGAAATATATTTGCTTTACCATCCTTTTTTCCTTCCATTCTGAAAATTCCAGCAGCTTTCAGCAGTTCTCTCTGGTGGGGTGTCTGTTGTCCCTGCTGTTGATAGTAAGATCATGTCGTTAGTAGTGGTTGTGGTACATTCTGTGTAAGGATTGCAGCCTACACAAACAGCTCATAACTAAGAGGCAATTTCTTTTGGTTGCTTTTAAACTCCCAAATGTTGGGGTGTCACAGGTGGCTTTGATATCTGTATTTGTGCACAAGTGCACCTTTGCATACACTGTTCTCTGGAAGTAGAAACTGTGAGGAGGCCTCATTGCAGCCTTTATCAGTTTTTAAAAGGGGGATTATAGAAAGGGGAATCAACTTTTTACTTGGGTGGATAGTGACAGAATAAGGGGCCATGGTTTGAAGCTTAAGGAGGGAAGGTTTAGAGTGGATATCAGGGGGAACTCTTCACAGAGAGAGTGGTGAGGTGCTGGAACAGCTGCCCAGAGAGGCTGTGGATGCCCCGTCCATCCCTGCAGGTGTTCAAGACCAGATTGGATGGAGCCCTGGGCAGCCTGAGCTGGTATGAAATGTGGAGGTTGGTGGTCCTGCATGTGGTGGGGGGTTGGAGCTTCATTATCCTTGAGGTTCCTTCCAGCCCTGGCCATTCTATGGTTCTATGATACCGTGTGCTTGCAGGAAGCAAATGAGAAGAGAAAATGCATGGTTGTGGAAGTGTGAGGTAGGTAGGTGCCATGGGAAAAGTTCTGTGAGTGTGGGTGTTGTGTTTTTCTCCTCCTTTTTCCAGGCATATGTTGCAAATCTGGATCTTAACAAAGATCTGCGACCGTTGGTGCAGAGATGAGGTTTAACGAGTCGTGCTTACGTGCCTGCAAAGCTTGTTGATCATAAAGCGTGCTGCAGAAAATCTTCCATGTTTGAATGGTGTCAGTCAGTAATGAGGGAATGCTGTGACTAAACGTACAGCGGGGTAATATAATGCAGCTTTTATCTCAGTCCTCTTGCATTTAGCACCTCAGTAAGTCCACAGAACTGTTTTTTAGGGGCGCTTTGTGCTGCCTCCTTCAGGGCTGTTATTTGCACGGCCACTTGGACAAACATGCAGCTGGAATTGTTCCTGGATGGGCCAAGCTGAACTGTGAACAAAGGGATCAGATGGCAGTAATTGGTAGATGATCTTGTGGGGGTAAAACTGAATATTACTTTGGGTCTTTCAGTCCACGAATAAACCTGATTAAATTTTGAGTAATTGTAATGCGATATTTTTCTTCTGTAGCTTGAAAAATAGCTTTTGGTTTTCTCTTAGCCTGGAACAGCTGTCGCAATAGTCACAGGGATGGACAGATGGAAACATCTGACAGTTTGCTATTTCTTGGATGTGGAACGTTGTGTTGCTCTGCCTAGAAGGTGAGGAAAGACATGGAGCAGCTGGTGTTGTTCTGCTCTGTGCCCCCTGCTTTTCTGAAGGTGGCCATTCTGGAGTTTCTCCTGGGGAACACAGCAAGGATTCAGCCTTGTGCATTTCTGTTCTGTTTTTGGGTTTCACTGAGGGGGCCATGAAATAAACAGCCACACGTGTAGCGTTGTTGTTTAACAGCAAAACATTGTCTTACCCAGCTACGTATAAAATAACATATGCCCATCTATTTGATGATCATCTTGGGTGACTCGTGGGTTGTCGGATTGCAGACAGGATGAGCATCAAACTGAGCACAGGGGGAGCTTTTGCAGAGAACTACCTCCCCCATCCATTTATTTACTAGTGTCCCTCTACTTGCTAACGTCTGTAACCACCAAAATACACTTCAGGTTGGCATAATTCCTGCATTAATTTGTTTTAATGAAGTTGGAGGAAAGGGGGGAAAAAACCAAAACTGTGAAAAGTCAATTATTTTCTGTATATTTCAGGAGGAAAATGTCTGCTCCTTGTCACGCCTTTCTCACTTTCCATTTTCCAGCTGTGCACATACCCAGACTTCATTATTTCCAGGTCTGAAAGCATGTTTAGAATAATTTCTAGCATTCTTACCCTCACATGAAGGTGCATTCTATCTCTGCCCTGAGCTTGCTTTCTCTGGAGGAGCATGAGCAGGGCTCAGCCCTGGCCTTCCACCACCTGCAGGATGGCTTTCCACAGAGCTGGGGGGGCTGGGGGAGGTGAGAGACCTCCAAAACTCGGAAGGGATTCTGCTTAGACCTGGGAGGGGGGCTTTTTCTCTGTACAGCGCAGCATTGAAACACCTTGCACGTGGGGGTTGTGTTATCTCTATTGTCAGAGGCTCTTGGCATCAAAGGGGATAAAGGCAAAGTGGGCAGCCTGGTCTGATCTGATGCCCTGACTGACCCTGTGTGGAGATGGAGCTCCTGAAGTTCCTTCCCATCTGAATTATTCAGGGCTGCCACCATCATTTGCTTTGTTTCTTCTCTTGATAGCATACGCCTTTGCTAAAGGCAGCTGATCTGCTATCGAGTGATTCTTGGTGTAGGCACTGGGCGATCTGCTGAAAGGTAGCTAATCCTCTGACTGTGGTTCCATTGTGTTCTTAGAAAGCGCGTGCAGGAGGAGCTCCTGCCTCGGTGTTTTAGTAGCAGCGGGGGAGAGGATGAAGGGGGAATGGTTGAAAAGTTGTTTACTGCTTCACGTTTTTCTTTGTGGCACTTAAAGGTTGCTCGCTACTTCTCATTTGGAGTGAACGAAATGCACGTGTGCTAGAGGTGTGTGCAACAGGAGCTGACACAGCTGGCAGCTCTTCGTTGTCTCTCTCTGTTAATCAGTAGCAAAGGGTGCAGCAACGGATGGTCTGGATTGTGTTTGTGTGGATCCCCAGGTAGCCCTGAGCCCATAGCACTGGTTTGAGGGGAGCATTGCTGCTCTTGTTACGTGGCTCTTCTGTCTTCCATAGAGCACCCCGCCAGCTCAGTGTGTTCTTAAGCTTCAGTGATCTTAAGAGAGCTTAACTTTGGTGCAGTGGTGTGCAGAGCCAGCTTTAATATTCAGGGGGTGTGGTTTGTTTGTGCTCAGATTTCTCATGGAAGTAGTGTAGTCATACACAGAAACGGCAGATGAGATGGGGATTTTTTCCCTTCTGTCAGTGTGGTAGGTTATTCATTTAGGCTTTTCTTTTTTGTTTTCTTCATTTCTGCAGGTCAGAAAGCCTGTACTGAGCTTATTTGCTTGTGTTTGTTGTGTGATTCCTTGTAGCTTCTTGGGTGGAGCATCCCTTGCAAAGGGAGGCCAATATGTAATGCAGATAGCTAAAGAATGCTACATTACTCACTACTGCTCATACCTTTGTGTTGACATCAAAAAGAGCTGGGTTCTTTTAGAAGTGCTGGCATGCCCTTCTTGAACTCAGACTTAAATTTGTTACCTGATTGCAGTCAGCTTGCATGTGTCCAGGTCTGATAATGCAGTAAGCACAGCTGCTGGCTGAAACAATGCTTTGTGGCCTTTCTCTGTCCTGCAGAGATGTGCTGACAGCCCACCTCCTCCCAAGGTTGCCAGTGCTCACAGGCTTCAGGGAAAGCAAATTGTTTTCATCTGTCAGTGAATGGCAAAATAAAAAAGTGGCTTTTCCTTCACTTACGTATCTGAGTAGCATTACAACGTGCTGACAGAATCACCTCCAGGTTGTTCTCACGGTTTCTCATTTGTCGAAGGAAGCAATAGGAGGAGATTTCAACCAGACCCTGTGTTCATCCCAACCTCTCAAAGCCAGGGTCAGAGCAACGCAGAAGGAGGGATGAATGTAGGTATGAATACCCAAGCTGTTAAAAGATCCCATGTTTCTGTGTTTTATGGACAGAGAGTCTTTTGCCCGAGGCCATTGTAACCTTAGTGTCATTGCAGGTTGTTCAGGGCCTGTGTGAAGTCCCATCTCTTCCTGCCTCCTCTGTCTCACACCTTCTTTCCTTCCCCCTTGCTGCTGCTGCCATCTGGATAACACAGCTTCACTCAGTATCAGTGCCTTCTGCTGTGTGCCAAAGCAGTTGGGTCAAGGTTTATTCAGGCAGTCATCTCTGTGGTGGACCTGTATGGCTGGTGGCACGGGACGTCGCAGGATGGGGAGGGAGGCTTTGGGTTATTGGGCTGCCTTGGTTGATTTGGCAAGACTGAGCAGCAACAGAAGCACGGGGCAGTGATGCTGCAGTGGGTGGGCCGTGCAGGAGTTTTGTTTGGGTGGCTTTGTTTGCATTGAGGAAAGGCTACCATGGTGAACTGGGAAGTCTTGCAGGGTGTAGATATGAATTCCGTCTGTGCTGCAGGACCTTGGCTTTGGGGTCAGGGATGTGGCAGTGTTGAGCTGCAGGAGGGTGAGTACAGGATGAGGGTGATAGGGATTCGGCCACTGCTGTGTTGGTTAAGAGGTGTAGGAAGTGTGGGGGGCACACAGGGGGCAGGAGTTTGCATTAGGGGATGTCAGCATGTGCTGGGGAAGGAAAACCTGGGTGGATGTCGCCAAGAGAACCCCTGCAGAGCAGTGGCAGAGTGCTGTGCTGTCACAGTGTACCTGGTAGAGGGACAGTTGCTGGCAGCTGTGGGCTGCATTGGGCTTCTGCTTGAGCACTGACTGCTGGCTGATGTCTGAGCTGGGGATGAGCTCTATAATATGAGCAGATTCCAAGCAATGTAACAAGTACTGTGAGCCCAAGTGTTAGACTCCACTGAGGCACACTGATAGCTCAGCCTTGCTGCTGAGCTTCTGGAAAGAACCTGTGCTCTAAACTTCACAGCAGGAAACATGAGACACCATGGAGGAAAGGGTGACGCATCAGAAAAGGAAGACAAGTCTTTTGGGGAAGAGTGTATTAAACAGAACCATGTATGAGTGGCACAGGGGAAAAAAAAAGAAAGTCAAAATTAACCAGGAGTCATTAATTCCAGCAGGTTTTTTTTTGAGTTCAGCTCTCACTTCTCTAACAAAACCAACACTGTTGGATTTATACAGATTTATTTAGCATTATTTTACCTAACAGAAGACAAATACATTTTTAAGGAGGAGGTAGCAAGCTTGCACGCTAATTTTAAAAACCATGATACCACTTTCTAAATTTAAAATTCCAGTCCCTTAATTTCTGACAGTCTTAAAGGCTTTCTTGGTTTCATGCTTGAACAGAAGGTGTCTGGTGCTTGTGTGAGGCTGAGTGCCTCGAGGAACTGAGGGTGGCTGGGGCTCAAGGAGCTGCAGGGCTGGCGCACAGCTGCAGCTTGGCTTTGTGTGATGGTGCTGTGAGCTCTTAGGGGGGAACACACATGTGGATTAACAGATTTCACTGAGAGCCAACTTTTTTACATGCAGAAGAATAAGCTGGTGGCTGCCATTTACGAGTTAGATACGGTTTAATGAGATTCCCACTTGAACATGTAGGGAGGATGTCTGATCTACGTTCATGGACTGGAGCTGAAGGGATGATGGGCCACAGAAACTGAACGGAGTTGATTTTTTCACTTGGGCTGTTTGCTGCACAGCAACCACCAGCCTGCCATCCCAGACTATCACCTGTAGGTACCCTCAGGTCTGGAATGCAAACAACAGGCTTTAAAAAAAACAAATACTGGTACTTCTGGTTTTCCCAACAAGGCACAGGCGTCCTCAGCAGCAGGAAGTATAGGGAGAAGTGCAGTGAGGACATCAGAAAGCTTCTGCAGAAGCTGAGAGGGAGGCTGGCACACTTGTATGTGATCCAGGCTCTCTTTTCTCCAGTAAGGACATGTTTTGGAAGACCTGTGAGCTGTGCTGCCCTTGCAGGATTCATCTTCTGCTTGTAGGAAGCGTTGAATCCTTGTGCCTGGCCTTGGTACAAAGGTGAGGAAATGGGAGCAGAAGTACAGAGGTGTTCTTGGGGGACGTGTTCTGTGTCACTCAGTTGGGCTGCAGCATGCACACAGGTTACAATGGGAGGATAAATCCTGAGGAAGACTTCCTGAAGCTGAAGTGGATAGCTGCTTTCCCCAGGACTTTTGAGATGGGACGGAAAGGTTTGAGGTAGACCTCATCTTCAGCAGCACGCTGGGAGATTTATGGCCAACATCTCTAATGCTGGGAGGGCAACACAAGGCCCATCTGCCTCTGATGCTGGTAGCTAAGGAGGTCTCTGCTGGTTTGGGTTGTGTTACTCATTCTTTGAGCATGAATGTGTCTCTTCCACCTGTGAAATAACAACACAACTGCACAGCCAGGGCTCAGCAAGTCCAAACCAATCACATGAGTTTGCTTAGCGTGAGCCAGTGTAGAAGGGATGGTGTTAGGGGGCACAGGGTGTTAAGGAGGCTTTTTTTGATTGTGAGAGACAAAAACTGTAGCCTGTGCTACGTTAAGAATTCAACAGGGAAGGACAGGATAGTGGCACAAAGGCAGTATGCTCGTGCCCACAGCAGTCTTGCTGTTCATTCTAGATGCTGAGGTTTCTTCTGGAAGGTGGATGGGGGTCTGCAAGGTCCATCCTGACAAACATAGTGAAAGAGGAGAATCCCATATTGCGTTTTTGGTTGGTTATTGCTTGTAGAGAAAACTGAAGGCCTTGCACAGTGAGCTTATGCAGGTGTGCAGGTTAGTTCCCATGGGATTGTTTGGTGCATTCCTAAAACTCGGCATGCTTGCGCAAATTCAGGACTGAGGCAGCTCCCCAACAGTGTTGTGTGGGAGACCTCTGCTACGTGTGGGGAGATTCATTGGCAAATCCTGCTTGTGCTGCTCAGGCACAGTCTGGAATTGTTGTATAGCTGGAGAGCTGCTGGTAAATGTTCTGAAGTGTGGGACAGAGGCTGTTTGAAAGAAAGGAAGTGACTTTAGGAAGGCTTTCTTTCAATACACAATCCTTCGGTCCAAGCTGAGGTTGTCTGCATCACGGTGAGGGGATCCTGAGTTCAGTGCTGACCTCATTGACAGCGTGGTTGCTGATGAATTAAGGGTATTTCAGAAATGGGATAGACTAGTTTCATGTACTGTTCCAGGAAGAAGAAAAAAAAAAAGAACATTTCAGTGCTTACAGAACCAGGTATCCATCCCTGGCAGGGCTGGACTTCTAATTAGCTTTCTAACTGCCATGATTGTAAGAAAGAATCAGTCTGAAATCATGCACAAGATGGAGAGATGGCCTTTTCTTAGTGGAACCTGTAGGAGCAGCACATCCTGTGTAGGTCAGATGTGGAGAGCTGGAAACACAGACTGTTTTAGTTGAAAAGGGAAATCTTAATTTTACCACCGCATCCTGAAATGACTCCAGGTTCAATTATAAACACTGAGTGTACCTCAGCCTTAGTGATGGGATACTAGAGAAAAGCAGGTCCTAAAGCTAGGCTGTGCTGTGCAGCAAGCTAGTGAAAGTGAATAAACTCTGATTGTGTACCACTAATAGGATGCTGTTCACAGAAGGACCTGTGTGGGTTAGAATGCCCTGTTCAGAGGCTGAATAGGTAAAGAAGTGCTATAAGCCTTGCAGACAATCATTGGTAACACTTGTGTTGTTAACAATGAATGAGATCGAGTCAGAATAGCAGCAGCTGGCCAACTTTTTCAGATGGTGACATTTTTGAAATCTGTGAATGTGAGGCAGTAACATTTACTCACTTTGGTTCTTATTTTCTGCTTCTGTGAGTTGACCTTCCACTGAAACAGCACTAGAAATCACTGACTGCTCTCATACAGAATAAAACCATTTGGTGCCCAGGACTTATTTCACAGAAGTCTGGGATGCTGAGGTGGTGTTTGTCCTTTTCCTAAAGAAGGATTTTGGCCAGCTGAGGGAGTCTGTGTCCACTGGTGCTTCAGCCACGTGTTATTCTTGTTTATGCAATTGCTCTTTCTGATAATTCCTTGTTTTGTTTTACAGTCACCAGCTGTAGGTGAGGATTCAGAATGGGAGACAAGCCTATCTGGGAGCAGATTGGGTCCAGCTTCGTACAACATTACTACCAGCTTTTTGATGCAGACAGGACTCAGTTAGGAGCAATATATGTAAGTAGTAAAGATGCCCTGTCACATCTCATGTGGGATAGTGGGTTTTAACCTGACTTGGAATATCAGTCAGTGCAGCTGCACTTGCTGCACTTACAGTTTTTGCCTCCAGAAGATTCAGAGTGCTCTGTGTGATTACTGGTGGTGAGGAATGCTGCTGAGTGGCTGGGCTGTTTCAGCAAGGCACTCAGGTCTGACGAGTCTTCCAGCAGCATGTCCTGTTTTTCTGACCCTTGCTGAATGAGTCATATCAAGTTTCACCAAGTTCTGGAGGATTTAAGTTGTAGGAGCACTGTCTGATTTCCCCCCCACCTCAGCAGTCTGTACCAACACTGATAGCATTTGCTCTTTGGATTCTTGTGTTTGCTAGCTGTTGCCCTGTTTTGACAAAGGAGCTGTGAACAGAGAAGCCCATAAAGCAGGGAAAAACAAGTAGCCAATGTTTAATCACAGCTCTAAATATGAAGGCACTTGGCAGTTCCTGTCATGCCATTGCTAAAATGCTTCAAATCTTCAGAAGACTGGTAATAAGTACAGGGTAATTAATTCTGGAAACATGGCCATCCATACAATGAACTCATGTGCTTTTTTTCTGCCCTTGGGGCCTTTTTACCTTTCATCAGCATTCAGTGGAGGTACCTATGCAGGAGCAGGCTGTGTTATGCAGCTCACTGATGTAGTGTTTGGTGGAGTTCCATGAATATGAAGCTTTTTGCCTGTTGTTGTTGCACCTGCTGTAGTGTGCTCTGCATGCTCTCTCTCTCTCATACATGGGAGGAGCTTTTAGGCTGAAGCATCTCAATCGTTTTGTGCCACACAGGGCTGGCAATCTGTTAGAAAGCCTTTAGAGGCACATCCCACTTTGCTGGGTGTGAATAGGAAATGCAGGTTGGTACCTTAGTTGAATAAAGTGTGACGTTACAAGACATTTTTATCAGGTTTCATTTATTCTCTATGTGTGCTTGACTTGTGTCCATACTTTTAGACTTTCTCATGAAAGCTAACTTAAATCCAGAGCCAGGAACTTTTTTTGCTGATAGAATCATGGTGGTGAAACTTAATCTACTTGATTTTTCACCTGACAGTTCTAAACTATTTCAGTTGCTCTTTGTGGCTTCTTCCCATCTCCCTTTGAGGTAGTTTACAAATAGCTGGATTCTAAGAATAAATACCAAGTAAGCAAAGCCTCTTAATGAGATTTGTGAAGCACTACTTAAGCAGGCTGATGATCTTTGTTTTTCCTTTTCCCTCAGATTGATGCATCATGCCTTACGTGGGAAGGACAGCAGTTCCAGGGCAAAGCAGCTATCGTTGAAAAACTCTCTGTAAGTCTTTAATCCCTCTTGAATGTTTTGGGGAAACAATGCTGTAGACTGCTAATGAGCTGCCTCTTAAAAGTGTGATTTAGGTTCTAGAGTGAAGAACCTGGGTTTCCCTCAGTGCAGCATACCTTGGCTTTTCTGGTATGGGTAGTTACAGTTATGTTGCAGTGCTGTGAAGTCACTGTTTCTTCTTGCATCAAGTCAAAGGAAAGTATTTTGTAACTTACCAGACTGAAACTCTCCATCCATGTTTCTAGTTAAACTTGGAGAAGTTTTATCTTTTTGAGATATGCCTTTTCTATAAAAATGAGTCTGCTTATAAGCTGTGGGATCAGAAACTTTTTCTCTTGCAAGATATGTGGAGCATGTGCTTTATAGCTCTGATGTTCTGCTCAGGGCATGGTATGTCAAACAATGTGACAGTTTCAGGCTTGCACTTTGAGAAGAAAATCTTTGTTGTTTTTCCACGTGTGTTGTTACACAGCTCTTCCTCTTGTATTTTGGGATCAGTGCTTTCATCCAAGGTGTCTTTAACTGAGATGTAAAGGCTGAGATTTACTCTTAGCTTTGAGTTTTAGGTGCCTGCGTTGCTTTTGAGAAAGCCACGCACCTCAGAAATAGTACAGCTTGCAACTCACTTCTAGATGAGGAGTGAGGAGATAACCATGTTCTAGAGTTGCTTGTTTACTCAGTGTTCCTTAGGCAGCCAATTAGACACCCAACCAGCTAAAATTTGCCTGGCTCTAGCATCTCAGGCTGCTGCATTGGATCTGGTCCAGTGCAGATCAGCCTCTTTCCCATCTGAGTGTTCTATCATCTTTTCATCTTACCTTTTTGTGGTGGGAGTTGGACTCTGTGCGTTCACGTGCTGGCTGCACAGTCTTGCTTGGTGAATGGAGGCATATTTCTTTTCCCCAAGGAAGTATTTTGATTACATCCATCTGCTTAAATTCCTTTAAGGAAGAAATGCAGTAAGATAATTCTGTGCCCTCCCCTACCATGGCTTGTTTTGGGACTGCAGCATCTTACCCTGACTCTTGCTCTGTAGCTGTCAGCACTGAGCTATGTGGGTTTTGTTTGCTCTTTTAACCTAATTTGTACACCTGCTCTCTTTGTGCTTCTGGAGTGTCTGAGCATTGTTGGGCATGTTGCTGAAGATTTGGCACTGGAGTTCTTTTGCAATTCTGTGATCCTGTGTTCTTTGGGCCCTAAACACAAAGAGGCAGGTTTTTCTCTTAACAGCAAGATCTCTGCTGTATTATAGCAAAGCTACAGCACCTTTAAGCCTGCTCTGTCAGATGATGCTGATACAGTTGGGCAAGGTCACAAAGACACTGCTTTGCAAGCACTTGCACCCTTGTTAAAGAGTAGGAGCTGACACACATGCCTTCTGTCTTAACTGGTGCTGGGTGAAAGAATCATCTCAGAGTGCCTGTTTGCTTTGAGCATTTGGGGTAATCCTGTAGTTCCAGGAGCTTCGTGGAGCAGGGAAAAAGCTGGAGCATTTGCAGACCAGCTTTAGTGTTTGGTGAGATCTCTTCATGTCTCTTGAAGAATCCTGCTAGAGTTTGGTTTTCCTGCATTAACCAAGCCTATCCAAAATCTCTGCCAGTAAGGCCTAATTTAGCTTATTGCATGTAGTAGGCTTCTCAGGCTGTGCATCTCATAAAGTAGGAGTAGTGCTTGCAATTGTGGTAGGAAATAGAGGTCCATCAGAGGAAATCAAGGGTGGATGCTGTGTAGCAGGTAGCTTCTCCTGCTTCCTGCTTAGTCTGCAACCAGAGCTGAGTTTAAAGTACCCCCAAAAAACTTTGTTCTTGCAGAATTTCTCATGACTTAGAAGGAGAATTTCTGCAGTTCTAATAATGAAAGGTCCAGAGTCTTTCTCAGAGGACTCTAAAAGCTTTGCTTGTGGCTTTTCATTCATCAGCCACTTTATCTGCACGTAAAGAAATGCTTCTCTCTGGTACAGGTGGGTATCTGTATGCAACCATCTTTTGAGGTAGTTTCCCTTAATCTTAAATATTGGTGATTTTGGCTGACCTTACTCAGTCCAGTCACTGTATTCAAGGAGGAATAGCTTGTTTGGCTGCCCAACCATTAGAGCCCTTTTTCTCTGACAAGGGTCAGTCAGCTGTCTTTGAACAGGCACCACTGTGCCCGACAGGACTGTTGCAGCACCTGCTTAACACGTAGCTGTTGTGCTGAGGCCAGACTGAGTTTTGTAATACTTTCATTTGTCGAAGGATGGGTGTGTGATGTCCCAGCCTATGCTTGTGCAGGCTGGGCATGCACATTACACATTCAAGTTCAGGATGGTGACCTTGGAAAACGTTCTGCAAAGCAGCAGACTCATTTTTCCAATTCATGGTAGTTTGACATCATTAACCCAGCCAAGAGGAAATACTGGAGGCTTTATTCAGGGCTTTTCTTGAATAGTGTCTCTCTGCAATTGGAGGGCTGCTCTGTATGCTTATTTTGTTCCCCTTGAAGTAAGTTCCCTCCTCGTCCTTCCTCAGTTGTGTTCTCTCTTAGCCAAGGATTTAGTTTCCTGGTATGCTTCCTAAAACCTTATATTTGTAGGGCCAAGTTGGTAGTTCATGTTATTGCTGGTAGCACTCCTGTCTTCTCATTTCTGCCTCCTAGGAAGTCTTTCATGCTCTTTGTGCTCGAGGGTAATGCAGAACTTATCAAAGGGCACATTTGGGTCTGTCTTAAGCCTCTTAAAAATCAGAAGGATTGAGTGAAGTTGGTACATCCTACTTGTTTGAGTGACTGCATGCTGCTTTCCTGCGTTAAGTTTAGGTATCAGCCACGTTCTTGCCTAGAGCTCCATCAGAACTCTTAGAAAGCCAAACTGTTTGCAAGTTTGCTAGTTGGAGTCATGGGTGGTTAGCATGTGAATGTGGTCAAACTGAAAAAAAAAGGGGATCACTCCTCACTGGCTGGTGTTTCTCAGTGTATGTACCTTGCCACTTCTAACTCCACCTTTTTTTCTTCTCAATGTATGTGCTTTTGCTGTCCTGTCTGGCTCATGGCAAAGATGTTGCCAGTTGCTGTTCTGATTCTCTTCAGTTGCTAACATCAAGGGAAAAAAAAAAATCAAACAGAAAAGGTAGAGATGAGAAATTCAGGTCTTGAATGCAAGTTCTTGGTCAGTCTCTGTTCCTATTAATAACCACTTTGAGGAAAAGCATGTTTGGATTTATATGGTAAGCCCTGTGTGTTAGATCATATGCTCTTTTATTATTATGCAGAGCAGAGCTTTCTGCTTTCCTCATGTGAACTTCCAGCTTTCAGATGAAGTAAAGCTCTTGAGGCCGTGCAATTAGACAAGAAAAAGATACTAATTAATGACTGTAGTGGCATACCTACTTTTAAAGCACCATGACATGAAGTAACTGTTATGATCCACCCAGCTGAGTAGTGTTGAGTTGCAAAAGCTCTCTGTACAGTACTGCTAAAATCTAATACTTCATAATGTTGGATTTGTGTCTTGTGAGTTCAGTAATGCAATGACTGTTTGTTTTTCCCTTTTCATTACAGAGCCTTCCTTTCCAAAAAATACAACACAGCATCACAGCACAAGACCACCAGCCTACACCTGACAGCTGTATACTCAGTATGGTAGTGGGACAGCTTAAGGTAAACACTTTCCATTCAGCAGTAACAAATGCTTATATCTTGGGTTTTTTGCGGGATACTAAATCATCCAAGTTCTGAAAACAAATACTCTCTCCAATGGGGAAGGAATTCTGGTAAGGTTGCACTGGGATGTCATTCTGCTGTTCAAGTTTATCAAGAAAGTACTTCAGATAGCCTGCAGTAGGTTAAATCACCTGTAATTTGGCAGTCGTTGGCTCACATCCAGCAAGATGCTGAGGTTCTACTACATTATGCACACAGGTATCACAGGGGCTCAAGAAGCATCAATTATTCTGCTGTAAGATTTTAGTTGCACTCAGAAGCATCGCTATGCTGTTCCTGGACAACAAAAGCATCTCTAATAGAATATTCTATAACACTTTTAGCTGTGGTAGTATACACCTTTTATTATTTGACAACTCTTCAGTAAGACCACACGTTTTTGCTCTCTTAAAGTACAAATCTGTAATCCTGGTGTTAACCTTGGTAGGCAGAAGCAGTGGGAATGTTCCCTCAGAGTTCACACACTTCTTGCTGAAAGAATTTCTTGTGAAGAAAAGCCAGAATAGTTTTCAGCTGTAGTATGGTTACCCTGCTGTTTAAGTTGCAGTACTGAGCTGCATGAGCTTGCTCAATCTCATCTTCTTTTGAAGAAATGTCTGCAGCCCTGGTGTGTTATGATGCAAGTTAATGATACTACTTAATGAAAGAGGTTGTCTTAGAATCTGCAAAAATACCTTGTATTTAAGAACTTGCACTCAGTGGGCAATGTTTTATTTTAAAAGTGTGAAATCACCATAGTTATAATTATCAGAACAAGATTTGCTGGAGGTTGGTCCAGCCAAGCTGTCAAATCAGGACTCCAAAGCCATGCAACCTTTAGAGTTGCTTTGGGCCCTGTTTCTCTTAAAATAGCTATTTAGGCTTCCTTGTCCTTTTAACTTTAAATGGCACTTCTGTTAACCTTCAGACTTCAAGAG
This sequence comes from Tetrao urogallus, assembly GCF_951394365.1. NCBI lineage: Eukaryota > Metazoa > Chordata > Aves > Galliformes > Phasianidae > Tetrao > Tetrao urogallus. The sequence goes on from NC_136825.1 coordinate 17,459,507, forward strand.
AGTGTACTGTTAAGCAAACCTAGGACTGAAAGCTTAAATCTGTTTGCCTAGCAAACATTTTTTTGGGCATCCACTTCTAAGCCTAACACAGATGGCTTTGGCTCTCCTTAAAGGTGCTCTTGCTTCCTAGCTGTGAGTTTCCAGCTTTCTTGTTGCTCCCCCCTGCTTGCCCATACTCGATTGAGGAAAGAACCGTGCGTGCTCCCAGAAAGCACTGCATTGCAGGGCAGCTGTGAGGTGAGACATGCTGAGCTCACCTGATGTCTGATGCCTGGGTGTGCACAAAACTCAGTGATGTAACCAAGGCTCCTTTTAGGTCAGTGTCTTGGGCCACTCACAGCTGCCTCTGGTTGTGCACTGTCATGTTTTCAAGCTTACTGTGTAATCACCAAGTGGATCAGAGCTGATACAAAAATGTGTGGTTTAATGCTCAGAGATGCTGTTCCTCACTGAGGGAAGTGTTCAGCAAGACCACTGTGATCCTCAACTACAGATGGGCAAATACTCAGCAAGTCTCTCACGTGATGCATATAGTAACCACTCTTGTCAGTACATGAAGCTGTTTGTCATACTTAGCAAATGCTTTTTCTTGTGCATGCATGCTAGCAATCGCTTTAGTACACCTTAGTGCTGTTGTAGATAAGGTGGCTGAGCAGCAGGGCTCGGTAAGTAACTTAGAGCTGGTGAGTAACTCAACCCATCTGTAGTTTGTATTGAACAGGGAATGCTGTAGACAAAAACACAGAGCTGCACACTTACCTTTACTAAAAAGTTACCTTAATGGTGTGGCTGTTCTGCACAAGAGAAAAGACATTAAGGACGGTTAGTACCTGCATTTGAAGGGGAAAAAAAACATCTCTTCAGTTTTCCTGTTCACACAACTCAACCAAATCCTTGAAAGCTCAGTGCATATACTTTTGAATTCTCTGTTTGCAAAACCTGCGTTGTTTTATGTAGTGAAGGATCTTGCAGGAAAGTAACTGGGCTGAAGGACCTGCAGCATGCTTTTTCTGAGTGGTCCTTCTTGGTGTGATGCTTCGGTGGGTTTTCAGAGGCCACAGCTGATTGAATGGCTAATCTGAGAAGTTCAGTGAAGACTCACTGCAAGGGAGCTGGGCATGTCAGCTTAAGCCATTGTATTTTCATCTTGTTTGGTTTTAGGGGGAAAAACTTCAAAATGAATGAAAAGTAAAACCTTGTTTTTCCTTCATACATTGTGGAGTGAGCTGCTACCAAATTGTTATAAAGCCTTGGCTCTCCTAGCAAGAATGGTTCTGAAGAATTCATCAGGCCAAAGTCCACTTGTCAAACTCTACTTCCTTTACCACAGCATTATGCCTTGGGAAAACGTGCATTATTATGCTTTAAATCTCTTGGAGTGGGGTTTAAATCACTTTGGAGTGGGGTTTAACTGTGGTCAGTTGTAACCACAACTGCACTGTGTCAAAGTCAGGCTTGAGTCTGCCTCTGTGCTGCTCCAGTCTGCAGCCTTGCATGCTGATATTGGTATGACCTGTAAACATAGAATATCTTCTGGAGCAGTGTGAACTGAAGGGGAGTGGACACAACAGCTTCTAGGAGAAGACATTAGAGTGTGACAGAGTGCATCTGAGTGGGGTGAATGATGCCTGTAGTGAGGGTCAGACTCTGGCAGAAAAAACACAGAGCTTTTATCAGAAAGTATATTATCAAGTGAGCGTGCAAGATTCTCTCTAGTTGATGCTGAGATGGGCAGTAATGTTTTCAAACCTGTGGATGGGTAATAAATGTGTCTCCACCTATTTCAGTTCTGCTCTCCTAGCTTTTTATTGCTGTTCATTATGCGTGCTTGCTTGCTTTAACTATTAAGATTGAGCATCAGTTTAAGCCTTCAGGAGTAAGTTTCTTTTGTTGTGATGCTAGTTCTGTGTTCCTCCAGCATGTTACCCAGTATTTCCAGTGTGCTTCACCTAGTAATATATTTCTCCTGTCACGCTTAGGCAGATGATGACCAGGTTCTAGGCTTCCAACAAACGTTTTTGTTGAAAAATATTCAAGGTGCCTGGGTGTGCACCAATGAAGTCTTCAGGCTAGCCCTCCACAACGTGTAACCTCTGCCTTACCTCTGCTCCCTGCAGTCCTCACTGTCCTGGTTGAGTAAGGAGTGCCTTCTTCTGGCTCTCTGTCAGCTGAGCTCGTGGTGGCTGAGAAGCATGGCTGTGGCTTGCACATTCTCAGAGCAGTGTGGAAAATCTGCAGCTCTGAGTGTGAATTTTGAAGTGTTACGGAATTAATGTGAATAACTAACTATTATGCAGTGCCCCTTTTTCTCGAAAGGGAAGGGAAATTGGTAACCCAAATCACTGGATGGTTTTGCAGTGCATGTTGGCTACTTCAAAGCATTGCTTAAAGCCTGTTAAATGAGGCCTAACATCTGAAAAAAATCTGTTCTCTAGTTCCTAGTCTCTCCCTCAAAACAAAGGTAGCTGCAAGTATGCACTTCATTTAATACTTTCTGTGGGGTGCTGATGAAAGGAGACTAAAATTCTTTCTTTCCAGATGAGATTTTTTTTTGTTGTTTTTTGTTTTTTGTTTTTTTTTTTTTTTTTTTGGACTAGTGAAAATATTCTTTGGCAGCTGCGCTTGAATGACAAGGTAGTGTAGCATCTAACACTGTGATGTGACTCAGGATTTCCTGCAGTTTGCAAGCCTCAAGATCAGCAGGGATGTAGGAACTACTGGAAGAGGTCGAAAAGCTGCCAAGATCAACAGAGAGTTTGAGCCTGGAGAGGAGGTGACTGAGGGCTGTGTACCTGCCATGTAGATGTAAAGTAGTGTGGTACTTCTGCTAATGACTGGAAGTTCAGTATCTCCACTGACCTGAAGCAGACTCTTGGTGGTGCCAGGCAATGTAACAAAGGACAGTGATTGCAAACCACAGCTTGGGAGGTTCAGACTTGACACAAGGGGCAACATACCAGAAGGATTAGAACCCCGAGAAATGTTGCCTGGACACATTGTGAAATGCTCATGCATGGAGGGCGCTGCTGGACGAAGCTGGGTCTGGTGCAGCGCTGCTGGTAGTCCTGCTCAAGTCTGAGGCTGCACTGGAAATCAGAGGATCCTTCCAGTCTGATTCTCTGACATAGTCAAGGATGTCATGAAAGTGTTGAAGCTATAGGGAATAAAATAAAAGGAAAAACAAAACCCACGTATTTAAAGTGTGTGCTCACATCTGAAATGCAAATTTTGAGTTGGACACGGATGAATTTGGAGGGGAAAGTAAGGATAAAATGTTTCAGTGAGGTTACTTGAGCTGTGATTCAGATCTCACATAAATTGGGCCTGGATTAGTGTGTGCCTTGTGGAGCATCTCAAGTATCTTGGCTGTGGGTCTTGGCTATTAACAGCACGTATTCAGAATTTTAAGAACAGACTGACTATAAATCATTTCATTTAATCTAGATGTAGTTGAAGGTTTTCCTTGTTCTTAGAGAATATTGCTCCCCTAGTCTATGAAGACATGACATTAAATGAATAAAGAAAACAACAGTATGTGACCTTATTGTGGGAATTAGCAATGTGCAGAAGAGCAGCTGTTTAAGGAAGAACTCTTTATCTTTTTTCACATGTCCAGTCCTGAATTACATAGCATATGTAGAAGAATATGAAGAAGAACTTCCCCTCAAGCCAAAGTGCTGCCAGCTGGGGTGTAGCTGTGCTTACCACATGTGGAGAAAACCTGCTGTACACCAGGCTGTTAGTGATCTGTTTTTGTAGAGGTACACTCATGTCAGTAATGAATAAGCTCAGATTTGGTGAGCACTACGTCAGCATCTTCTGGTAGGTGCCTTGGTGACTTCAGAGGAGACCAGAGGGCAACTGCGAGTATGCAAAATGCTTACTAATAGCTGTAATTAATACTTGGTCAAGCTGGTAAGATTCTGCCTGGTGGTTTAAATGAAGCCATTAGAGGGGAGCTGAAATGAACCTGAACTCGATTCTGGCTTGGTCAAAAAAGGCTACGTTAATAAAGTGCTATCAAATACAAGGTTGCATTTCAAACTTTGAAGTGCTCCACTTTCTTAAAGATTCCAGTGTGTGCAGTGTAAAATGAGTAGCAAGACCTTACTGGGATTTAAGCATCATGTCTGGTACCTGGGAAAAGCCAGAGATGACATTGCACTCCCAGACTTCAGCACACGGGGCGCCTCCTCTGGATGGACATGCAAGCATCTTTCTAGATAGACATAATGATGGTAATTCCCCTGAAATAATTGCTGTGACTGCTGTCATATGTGCTAATGAACAAGATGGACAGCCAGTCTAATTCAGCACAATTGCTGTGTTTGCTTTGTGTTAATTACTGTGGAGCCTCTGCCCAGTGTGAAAGAAGGCTTATGTCAGCACGACAGAAAGCTGCTCAGTTCATCCTGCTGTTGAACTGTGGCTTTATTAGCACTTGTCTTGATGATTTTTCTTTCATTATTTCAGCTTGGACTCACTGATACTTCTGCTGCCTGTAGGGCACCAGATTCCTCACTCACTCTGTGATTTTTTTGGTAGTAGTTTATCTTCCCCATTCTCCCACTTGATCACTTTTTTTCTTTTCTTTTTTTTTTTTTTTCTTTGCAAGCTAGGCTCATTCTCAGTTTACTTTCTTCAGTAGCAAGCTTGGTAGCTTACCCTTCCCTGGCCTTCCCTTATTCTACCTTTTCTCTTTTTTTTAATGTAAGAAATGCATGCAGGATTTGGTATGTGGGTGCTCTGTGTGCTTGTGTTTGCATAATTATGGGCTTTGGTCTCTGTTCCTTTCCTAATAACTGCTGATACTTTTGTCGTGGTAGCTGGTGAGCTCTGAGCTGCTGTTTCCAAGCAGTTACAGGATCGTAGCATATTCTGAGCTGGAAGAGACACTGAAGGATCAAATGTGACTCCTGGCTCAACATAGGATCACCTGAAAACCAATTTCGGTGTCACTTTCTGAGGCATAGCAGCTAATCTAGCACCCTTTTTGGTTTTGTTCCCTGGATGTACTTGAAAATACATCCCACATGGATATATTTCCTGACACTGCATATCACGTACCATTTTTTTGCTAGTTGTTGCTATGAAATCCCTGCAGTTGGTTTTAGATTCGAATTTTCTTACTGTGCTTCAGTCCCACACTGCTATCCTATCCACACTGATGCTATGAGTGCTGTGGCAGGCTTCCTGCTCTGTGATGTGGTTGCTGTTCTTAGCAAGCTGCTCCTCAGAGTTGTCTTTATTCCTCAGACAGTTTTTCATCTACATACGTTTTACATTTTTGAAAAGATGTTTATAGATACCAGTTCTCTTTCTTTAATCTTTTCATTTGCTTTTCTTGCTAGACAGCTAGACCACTGAGAGTCAACATTCAGCATTTTGACAGTTTGTTTCATGTGCTCCTCTGGCTGTTGCTTTTCCAATATTTCTTTTCATGCTTTTTCCCCCTTCTCATTCTGAAAGCTTAAAATCCTCCAAAAAGGCTGACTTGAATACAGCATGGTCAGTGTAAGGGAATTGTTTTGTTACTAGATCCTGTGGATTGTTCAGACTAAATCCTGTAGTGATTTCCACTTCATACTGAGGCTGTATAGTGTCTCTGAGACTGGTAAGCATTCGATTGGAGAACTAGCCTCCCTATAGTCCTATTCAATTCAGTACTGTTGATACTCCTACTTCTGTAGTCCCTCATTCCTGTAAGCACAGAGCTGAATTGGCAAAGACAGAAGGTAAGGCACCACTGGAAAGATTCTCTGTGCTTTTCAACACCTCCTTGCAGCTACAGCTACCATTTCAGAGTTGGTCCTGGAAATGGCAGCAGGAAGCATTATTGCTGGGCAGCTGTACCTGCTCTGGGAAACGTTTCAAAAGCTGAGATTGTTACACAGAGAATTCAGGCAGCACTGTTGCTGTTGGCTTCTAGAGAAAATCTCTTCTGAGGTCCAATCCAAACTACAGCAGTTACAACCTAATTTGAAAACGTGTCTTCTTACACTTGGTTCCTTGGGCAAGGCCCAAAGAAAGTCTGTGGTTCCACATGGAGAGGCAGGCATGCTTCCACTGGTGTTGTGAAGTTTCTGGAATGAGGTGTCTGTAATTATTCCAGAAAACTCTAAAGCATCACAGGATTTCCGTCGTTGGGCCCTAGGTTTGTGTTTGCAAAGCAACTTGGAAAGGGACCCCTGGTTGTGTGAGTGTCTCGAGGTATTAGTTACCTTACAGCATGCGGTGTCACTGTTAGCACTAGCTTTTTATGTTTTCTTACTGTGTGTTGGAATGCATTTCTCAAGACAGAGCTTTTGAACACTTTCCCTTTCTTTCCGCAGGCTGATGAAGATCCTATCATGGGATTCCACCAGATATTTCTATTAAAGAACATCAACGATGCCTGGGTTTGCACCAATGACATGTTCAGGCTAGCATTGCACAACTTTGGCTGAGCTGGCGACCCCGAGGCACCTGTTCTTTTTTTTTTTTTCCTCCTCTCCTCTTACTGATACTATTCACACTCACAGAACATTCCAAATATCATACACAAACCTGCAGCACTGCAGAGCGTGAGCAAGCAAGAGCTGTGACCTGCCCTTCTGCTGAGTTTACATTGTCACTAGATGAGTTCCTTGTGCATGATGTTTGGAAGTTAGTTAGCTGCATTTGACAAGAGAAATTTGTGTTGTACCAGCATGCCTCGGAAAGAATTTAAAATGCAAAAGGTTGTTGTTTATGTACTGACAAGATGCTCTATAACCCAAAGAATTGAAAGAACAGCAGCCTGTACAGCCCAGATACCGATTTGTTCAGACGTTTCAATGCTACATTACACAATAAAAACATACGATTTTTTCTTAACAGTTTAAATAGCTTTAATGAGTTGGATATGAGTTTAGTTTGGGTGCTTGTCTGCCTGGGGGGGAAATGTTTGTGAACCTGGAACTTGAACTGAAAGAGTGCTTGATGGTTTTCCCAGCAAAGCCTAGTAAAACAGCATCTTCCTTCTTGGCAGCCCTTAGAAGCTTCCAGCTCAACTTTTAACACTGCTTGATAAGTTAGATCTCAGCCAGATTATTTTCCACTGCAAAACCTTGAAATAATTTGCAAGGCTGACAGCTGTGTAGCATGAAGTTAATCTTTGTGCTGCCTCTTGTGTTAACTCTCAAAGCTAAAGAAGCTGGCTGTGTTTTCTTCACATGGGATGATACCCACCTCCACCTCAGAGGTTCCTGGAAAAAAGGGATGCCATTCAGAGGGATCTCAGCAGCCTTGAAAAGTGGGCCTGGGTGAACCTAATGAGGTTCAACACAGCAAAGTGCAAGGTTCTGCACTTGGGCCAGAGGAATCCCAGGCATCCATGCAGACTGGAAGGAGCTCCTTGAGAGCAGCCCTGGGGAGAAGGACCTGGGGATCCTGATGAATGAAAAGCTTAACATGAGCCAGCAGAAAGCAAATGGAATCCTGGGCTCCATCAGAAGAGGGGTGGCCAGCAGGGACAGGGAGGCAATTGTCCCTCTCTACTCTGCCCTGGTGAGGCCCCATCTGCAGCACTGTGTGCAGGTCTGGAGCCTCCAGTGCAAGAAAGACGGGGAGCTGTTGGAGAGAATCCAGAGGAGGGCAAAAAGATGATCAGGGGGCTGGAGCACCTCCTGTACAAAGACAGGCTGAGGGAGCTGGGCTTGTTCAGCCTGGAGAAGAGAAGGGTGGTGGGAAAATTAGGGGTGATCTAATTGCAGCCTTTCGGTACCTAAAGGGAGCCTATAAAGAGGAGGGGAATCAACTCTTTGGAAGGGTAGATAACAGCAGGACAAGGGGAAATGGTTTGAAGTTGAGGGAGGGAAGGTTGAGGTTGGATGTCAGGGGGAAGTTGTGTACTATGAGAGTGGTGAGGTGCTGGAACAGCTGCCCAGAGAGGCTGTGATGCCCCGTCCATCCCTGGAGGTGTTCAAAGCCAGGTTGGATGGGGCCCTGGGCAGCCTGGGCTGCTGTGAAATGTGGAGGTTGGTGGCCCTGCATGTGGCAGGGGGTTGGAGCTTCGTGATCCTCGAGGTCCCTTCCAACCCTGGCCATTCTGTGACTCAGGTCCACCCCATAGTGCCCTTCAGTTTGTACCCGGCTCTGAAGACCTGGCTGGATGCACTGCATTTCAGTTCTAATGTTCCATACACAACCAGAGCTGGCTGATAGTATTACAGCGTGGTTGGCTGTCGTGTCTCTGTCCCCCTGGAGGTGGCGGCATTTCCCTCCTGGAGGAATTGAATAAATTGATCCTTCCAGCATCCGAGACGGCACACGTGAGCAGAATCACAGCTCCTTTACCTGCAGACCTCGCTAAGCCATCCGACCAACATTTCCGAGGGCTTCATTAAGGCTGGAAAACACCTCTCAGATCCCCACCCCCACCGTGCCCACGTCCTTCAGTGCCGCATCCCGACGGCTCTGGGACACCTCCATGGATGGGGACTGCCCACCTCCATGGCCTCACCGCTCTGCGGGAGAAGCAATCGCTCCTAACGCCCAACCTGAGCTCGGCGTAAGGGTGGAGCGGAGGATATCGCACAGACCCGGCCTCGGAGCGGTTCTGCCCTCACAGAAGCTGCCCGGCCGGGGCGGTGCCGATGTTTTTCGCCCCGCCCTCCTCGCGCCCGGAACCCGTTGAACCGGCGGATGTTTCCCTTCAGAGCGTCTCCAACAGCGGACCGGAGGCGGAAGCGTGGGCGGCGGGTCGGGACGGTGCGGCGGGGCGGGCGGGAAGCGGGCCGGGCCCTATGGCCTCCTCCAACAGCATCGACATCGAGGACGCCACGCAGCACCTGCGGGATATCCTCAAGCTGGACCGGCCGGGAGGTGAGAGGCGGCGCGGGGCCCGGCTGTGAGCTCGGCCCGGGCGGGGTGAGCGCGGCCCGAGGCCCCGCGGGTGGGGCTCCGCTCGGCCCGTGTTCTCGTAGCCCGGGGCTGGGTTGGGGGTACGGAGCTGAAGTAGGAGGTGCCGGGGCTGCGCCTCAGTGCTGTGCTGAGAGCTGGGCCCAAAGCTGCGAGAAAGACGGGGAGGCTCTGGAGCGTGTCCAGAAAAGGGAGCGGAACTGTGAGGGGTTTGAGCGCAGCCCTGTGGGAGCGGCTGAGGGAACGGCGGGGTGCAGTGTGGAGAAGGGGAGCTCGTAGAGCTGCAGCCCTGACAGGAGGATGTGGGGAGGGGTTCAGCCTCTGCTCCTGGGTAACAGCGAGAGGGGGAGTGACGGCCTCACGTTCGGGTCGGATGTTGGGATTAACTCATTTTGTGACACAGCTGCCCAGGGAGGTGGGGGAGTCCCCGTCCCTGGAGGCGTCCCAGAGTTGTGGGGATGTGGCACTGAGGGACGCGGACAGTGGGCACAGTGGGGCTGGGGATCTGAGAGCTCTTTTTCAACCTCGATGATCCTGTGACTGAGCTCCAGAGTGGCCACCACTCATGCTGCCTTTGCGCAGCCACAAGGCCCAGAGCTTGGTGTGGGGTGAGGTGGGACTGTGATAGAGCAAATCTACAGAAAGGCAGCTTCATAGAACAGCTGGCTTGGAGGGGACCTGAAAGCTTCCCGTAGCCCAGGTGTCCAAAACCCCATCCACGGCCCTGAGCACCACCAGCAATGGAGCACCCACAGCAGCAGCAGTACCAGGGTCTCACCTCTCTCTGAATAAATAACTTGTTCCTAACATCTAACCTACATCTTTCCTCTTTTAGTTTGAAACCATTCATTCTCCCTTGTCCTGCAACTATCAGACTACGTAAAAAAGTCACTTCTATCTTTTTTTATGAACTCCTTTTACGTGCAGGAAGGATGCATTGAAGTCTCCCCAGAGCCTTCTCCAGTATGAACAAGCACAGCTTCCTTTCCCCGTATTCATAGGAGAGATGCTGCAGCCCTATGAGAGTCTTCATGGTCTCTGCTCCTGCTCCAGCAGCTCCACATCCTTCTTGAGCTGTGCTGGGGGTCCCAGGCTTGGACACAGTAATTCACATGGGACCTCATGAGGGCAGAGCAAAGGCGAACAATCTCCCCGTCATCCAGTTTCATTATTAGCCGTAGAAAGCTTCTGATTGTTTGAAGTTTCTCTTGTTGCTGGAACACGTAGGTGATCCAAAATTGTATTTCTCATACTATAAAAAAATACATTTTTCCTTTCCAAAAGCTCTCTGCTCCAAAAGGAGAACTCAGTGTGGTGATGGGGAACTTGCTACTGCTTCCTTTACTTTCACTTTCTGGTTCTCTTTGAGTTTCACTTACACATTTTGATGTCATGTGGAGCGTAGCTGCTTTCCAAGGCTATTACCACAATGAAGTTTTGCCATGCTAGCTGCAGGCAGCTCTGAGCAGTCTCTTCTGACACACATTTCTCCCAGTTTTGGTGCTGACATTTGTTTTTGTTCACGTACCTGCTGAACACCGAGTCTCTTCCCTTTTCTTGTGCCTTCAGGGTTGTGCTGGCCTGGCTCCCGCTTAGGGCAGGGCAAAGGGCTAAGCACATTGCCCAGCTTCAGTGTCCCACTGTAGTGCCCATCAGCCTCAGCCTCTGGGGAGTGTTTCCTTCTTCCCTTTCTCCGGAGCTGATGTCACCACTCTGCTGTCCATAAACACTGAAGTGAGCCGTCCCTGTTGCTGCAAATAGAGCAGAACATGTATCATCTTTCTCTGTTGGCCTGGATGCTTCTCCGTAGTGATTACTTTCTTGCTTTTGGCTGCGAAAGATAAACTGCAGCTGATGGAAGCTTATTGCACCTGCCAATGTGCTGTAACAGTCTTCATCTGCAACAGGAAGCGCAGCATGGGTGTGCTGGCTTGTTACAGAGCTGTGTTCTGTGACCTCATGCTGCGTGGCTGTGCTGCTGCCCTATTCACAGGACAGGTAAACTGAGATGTGCCCAGGCATCTCAATGCTGGGATGCCCCGGAGTCTGCATGGGCTTGCTGTGTCCGTAGCATAGTTGTTGATTTATTGACCTTGTTCTTCATCAGCAGGCAAGTTTTAAATATTCTTCTAGCAAGTAATAGCTGCAGTTATGTCTGTAGGCATCAGTGCTCGTGCTGATGCATTAACGCCGTTCAGGCTGTTTGATAGTAGGAAGCTTGCCTTGCTTTCCAGGGAGCCACCTCCTGCCCCTGCTTTAGGTGTGTGATGTGTGGCAGCAGCAGTGGGGCTCAGCTGCCGTCTCACAGGAGCTTTGCAGCACTCGTTACCTGGCAACAGCACGTGGGATTTCAGTCTTTCAGCATGAATATTTCCAGGACAGGTGGCTTTGACTTCTGTGCAATTGCATGTAGGCACTGGTGGAGTGAGCTTGCTTTCCTGTGAGGATGGTCAGCTATTCAGGGGACATGGAGGCCGCCAGGCAACTTGCCTTTGGCCAAAGGTATGAAGGCAGGACACGTGCACCCCTGAAAGCAGAGGTGAAGCTCTGAATAAGTGGTTGCTTTGTCCTAAAATTGAGTGCTTTGAGCTTCCGTGTGCTGAGTAAACCAAGGGACAGCTGTGGGAATCCCATAGGCACAGCTGCGTGGTTTTGTAGCTCAGTTGCTTGAACAGCTCTGGCCTTTGAGGTCACATCTTAGAGAATGGTTTTGGAAGGCATTACTGCCAGCCAACCCCAAGTGCTGTATGTGCTGCTGTATGTACTTCTGGACTGCAGAGATCTCTGAAGAGTGAAAACGCACTGGATTTTGAAATAACATATCAAGAACCCTTTGGCATGGAATGTAAATACGAGATTCAGTAAATCTGAATTGTTGTCTTAGTCTTTCTGATCCAAGAACGTTACTTTCTTGAACCTCATAAACTCCTCATTCCCGTTTATTGGTCTCTGGTCTGCTGGGATTCCTCACGTAAGACAAGCACTGTGACTTCCACCTTCTATAGAAGTTCCTTAGGTGGGAGGTCTTCCTTTTCCCATCCAACTCAGTACATTCTACCTGATAGGTCAGTAGAATCTGACTGCAAACGCGTGGAGGGAGTGTATTTCACGCAGCACTATTTCTTTTAGATGGATCTTGTGCATGGTTGGTTGTGCTTCTTCCTAGGTTCAGTGAATGAGAACCAGAGACCGTCAAGTTCCTATAACGGAGACCTGAACGGGCTGCTGGTGCCCGATCCCCTGGTGGCTGCAGATGGACCTTCACTGGCCAAACCGGTGCACCGCAGCATTTCTCTGGGAGCTGTGCAGGAGAAGCAAGTCATGTAAGTGTTGAAGAAAGGCTGAGAGTGGGTAAGAAGCAGTTAAAAATTACTGGTGGTGGGCCTGGGTGAGAGTGCTGGGAGTCTGAGCAGTTTTACACTGAGCTCAACTGACAGCTGTGAGTCAGTGCTGCTGGTCAGGGCTCTGGGGTGCTGATGCACTGAGCCTGACTGCTGCCCTGTGCAGGAGCTGAAGAACATCAGCAGGGCTGTTTAGAGGGGAGAGCAAAACTGGTTGCATACTGACACTTCAGTCAGGATGGAGGTAAATTAGCAAGGCTGCAGGGAAAGCTAGCATCTACATTTGCATGTAGAACTCCAGCTGGACTCTTGCAGGGACCTGTGTTACCTGAGAGGTAACTTAAGCCAGTTTGCAGTAAAGACTGTGCATTTGTCAAAATCTTTTTCTCTCCCCATTATTTAAAATAGAAAAGCTGCTCCTTGAGCTAGATGTCTGCCCAGCTCTGCTGAGCTCTGCGTGTGCATTGGTGTATTTTGGACAGCATATGTGCTTTTACTGCTTACATGTAAACAAACGTGTGTAGAGCAGTGCAGATTTGCTCTTTGTCACAGGAGTAAATGCAAATCCAGAACTGTTATCATATGTCAGTCTAGTGTAGAGCTTGGCTTCGTGCAGTGACTCTTCCTAATGTCAGAATTCATGTAAATATCTTTTATTTGGGTTTTCTCTTTGTAGTTTTGAGGGAAGGTTTTATGAGACCCGTGAGCAGCATGCTCTGCTGATGCAGTTCAGCTGGTTGGCTTTGCTCTGTTTGCACCTTGTGTTGGACAGTAGTCAAGGCTGCTCTAACCAAATATGGGTCTGTGCTCAAGTCAAACAGGCTAATGGTCTGTGAGAAGCTGAACAAACCAAGCGTTTGGCTCTTCTCAAACTGACATACAGAGCAGGGAGACTTAAATGAAAGCAGTTTCTCTTCTCAGTCGTTCAGGTCAAACCTCTTAGATGCACAGATGCTCCTTCTGTGTTGCTGTTAACATTGTGAACAACAAATATGTGACCTCTGTGCTTTTCCTGTGGAGTCCAGTCTGATTTTTTTTTTGCCCTTTGCTTTTCTTAAAAGCTGCCTTTCCGGTGACGACAGCTCCACTTGCATAGTTATATCAGCAAAGGATGTGGAAATAGTGGCCAGCAGTGATTCCAGCATCACCAGTAAGGCCAGAGGGAGCAACAAGGTAAGGAGCATGAGGGAGCATGATTCTGTCTATTCTTTTCAGTCACATCAGCTCAGTGCTTTGATGCTTTAAACAGAAATGCCTGTCTTCTTTCCTGTGTTGTAGGAGTTTGTCAGGGAGCTTAGCAAGGGGAAAAGAACTGGAGCAGTATCTTGTGATTGATTGCTACTGTTAGTCTAGAGTCTGGCCAAGTTGCTCCTCGTTCTCAGGAGGGATTCCATAATCTAAGCTGGGCTTTCCTGGGAAAGTGCCCTTCTTCCCTGAACAGATTTATTTTGATGATTGTTTCTGTGCTGGAAGTTCTTTTCTACAGAGGGAGGGTTGCTCTTGGCAGCTCCCTAGCCCCAGTCTTGCAGAGGGCTCCATCCAGCAGGTCAGGGCTGCAGAAGAACCACTACACTGAGACACTGCTCAAATAAAACCAGAATTCTGTTTCTTGGAAAAAGCGAGTGCCAATGCAGCAAATAGTTGTTGTATTTCAAGAACTGGGAAGAAGCCAGATGTGGTGCCAATAGGGAGATAAAGGCCTCTTGGCTGTAGCTGAAGGGCATGCACTTGTTCTGCACTATGGCACATTTGGTGAGTCGCGTTCCTTCCTGCAGTGGAAGCAAATATTCATCAGCCTTCATGACTTTGAGTGTTCAGGACTTCAATACTTGGCATTCAGTTTGCAGTTTTTCTTAGCAACTGCTGCTTCAGAGTTTGTTACTAAGCATTAGAGGTCTTTACAAGAGGCAATTCTATTTGGCAAATCTGTTCCAGGAAAAGTTTATTCTAGACTCTTCTCATATATATATTTTTTTTTGAGCAGGTGAAAATACAGCCTGTTGCTAGATATGACTGGGAGCAGAAGTACTATTATGGCAATCTGATAGCTGTTTCAAACTCTTACCTGGCTTATGCCATTAGAGGTGAGGTACCTTCTTGTTTTTGCTGTTTTGCTCTGTGTGTATTTACAAGTTTGCATCAAAAGAAAGTAACAACAAGTGAAATGCTTTTTCAGTGCCTGACCAGTGTGGTGCAGCAGGAGTAAGAGTAAAACTTGGAGGTACAGGGGAGGAAAGGGATGGTGGTGTGGGGGAGTTTGCAATGAGAAGTTTTCTGAGGGTAGAAATAGGTTTCACTGGACAGTATGTAGATGTTCACAATGTTCATCTAATGAGATGTTTCTGTAGCAAACAAGCTTCTCTGCGCAGAAACAGCCCCGTGGTAATTTGAGTAGATGCTTGTGATGGATTTGCTTGCATAAATTTAGAGTTGAGCTTAAGGCTAAATTTAGAGGAGGCAAAGAGCAGTGCAAAGGCAGCATGTTTTGTAGGAGAGAGAAGCAGAACAATGCAGGTACAGTTTGTGAAATAGTCTTTCTGAAACAAATGAGCACTTACATCTACAAAGTCTGTTGGCTCCCATGGAACCACGCAGTGTTTGTGGCTCTTTGGTCTCTTCCTTCTTACTGTAGCCCCCATCCATTTGTCTGGCCTTCTACAAAACCTACAACTCCACTTTTGTGGGTTTTTTTCCCAGCTGAGGTTATCCTGCAGCAGCTGTTTTTGGGATGCCTTACCCTTTTTTTTGAAGTGTTAAAACTTGTTGGGCAGCTAGGTGGAATTAGAAACAACGTGGTCCCCATAAGACTGCCTGCATAATAACAACATTTATCTGAAATAAGGAAGCTGAAAATCTTGGCTGGAATATGCATGCATTAAAGCATGCTCTTTTCAGTGCCTTTTCCAGGTGAATGATTATGCTTTTTGCATTCTCCTTATGGAAGGTGATTTGAGCTGCCTGTCTCTCAGTGACTCCTTTTGTCCAGTTAGTAAAAATGAAGTTGCAATTGAAGTTAATTTGCTGTCACTGGGGGTCGATCTGGAAGATGTGTTGGCTTTGTAATCACCTTGGGATAAAAATTCAGGCATTGCATTAAATGAAAACATCTTTCTAGAGAGAAAACGTGCTGAGAGTTGTGAGAAATGAACTTCTGTTCATTATCTCTTAGGTAGAGCAACTTAGGACTTGTGCTCAAGAAACACTGCAGGAAGATATGGGGAATTAAGCTGCCCCTTGCAAGGCAGGAGAAAATGCTTCTTGATGCTTCCATTTCCTCCTTCTGCACCAAAGCTGAAAAATGCAGGGAATATTTTTGCATGCATCCTGGGTGTTCAGGGCGTTTGATGAGGCAGTGTCCACAGGTTTTCAGTGCACTGCAGATTGAGGGCAGCTGATGGCAGGATGGGTGCTGGGAATGACAAAACAGAGAGGCAGGGGAGCTGCACAGATACGTGGTGACTTTTTCCCTCTGTCCTTTCTGCAGCTGCCAGCAATGGCTCCGCTATGGTGCGAGTGTTGAGCGTCAGCACTGCGGAGCGGACCTTGCTGAAGGGATTCACAGGTGGTGTGGCAGACCTGGCTTTTGCTCATCTCAACTCCAACCAGCTGGCGTGCCTGGATGAGGCTGGCAACCTGTTTGTCTGGCGCCTGGCCATGGAGAAAGACAAAATCCAGTATCCTGTCAAAACAAGCTTCGTCTCGGTGGTGGGGTAATGGTTAGATGTGAATGCGAGCTCAGAATTGCAGCACCTACTGTGGCCATCTAGTCCAACACCCCTGCAATGAACAGGGACACCACAGCTCCATCAGGTTGCCCAGAGCCAGCTCCAACCTGGCCTTGAAAGCCTTCAGGGATGGGGCATCCACCACCTCTCTGGGCAACCTGTGCCAGTATCCACCAGAATATGCGTGTTAGGTTGCAGCTTCTTCATTTTAATTGTATCCACTCGTTTCAACTGGGTCTGATGTGTGTGGATGGACGAGAGCACTCAGCCTGGGCTGGTTTTCTGGCTCTCTGTGGTATCGTTGTTGCTGCAGTGGCAGCTGAAATAACTCAATCTGTCTATCAGCAGTTGTGTGGATAACACATTCAGATGGGGGTATGTGCTTTTTTGCTTATCCTGCTCCTGTCTGCAGCCTGCAAGAGAAAATTAACAGAATCTATTAGCTTTTGTAAGCTTAACTTCTACAGTGAAGAAAAGCTGGTTTGCCTTGCTGTTTCTTTCTTAAACCACAGTCCTTTAAATTGATTTATTTACATAGCAATGATTCAAAAAACGTGAGGTTTAGTAGTATTTACCAGAGGCCCAAATCTGAAAAGCCAAAAAGCTATGTTTCTTAACTGTGGTGATCAGAGAGGAGATCTTGGTGAACATCAAACGGCCTGACGGTACCCCTCTGAACACCTCTCGAAGAATCATCTGGTGTCCTTTCATCCCAGATGATAATGAAGAGAACAGCGAAGAGGGAAGTCAAACATTGGCATTGCTGCACGAGGACAGGGTAAGGAAACATTGCTTTTGAAGATTATCTTGTGTTATTATGAGAGGGAAAGAATCTAATGGAGAAAAGAGCCCGTATAAATGGTTAGAGATGACAAGGGTTCTGTAGTCATTTGTGCTGGGGATCCTCCCATAACGGGATGCACGATTCCTCTCTTCTGAGGAGAGGTTGTGCTGATCTTTGAGGGGCAAGGAAGGAAGGAAGGAAGGAAGGAAAGTGCAAGTTTTGCTCAGCATCAAATAGTGAACTCCACTAGAAACAATGTGGAGGGTCAGAGGCATCATTCCCTTGTTCAGGCTTGGCCAGTAGGCAGGGAAGGGTTTAGTAAGCAGCAACTGTAACTGCTGTGAGCAGTGCCAGGAAAGCACCTAGTGGCCAAGGTGGAGAGGGGAAGGGTTGTGTCACGTAGTTCCATGGGGCTGATATGTTGGGTAAAGATGTAAGAAATTCACAACAGTGTGAGAGCAACACCTGTAGAGGCAAACCTGTGTGTTATTTTCCAGGCAGAGGTCTGGGATTTGGACATTATCCGCTCAAACAACAGATCCTGGCCAGTGGAAGTGCCTAACATCAAAGAAGGCTTCATTGTAGTGAAAGGCCACAGCACGGTATGGCTCTGCTTCCTTTTCTTTACTACTGTCACATTCTGTTTGCTACACATCATTTAGGCTCTCTTTGAGTTTTGCTGCGTCTGGAGCTGGAGTCCTTAAGGCAGTTTGCTGTAGAAAAGTTCCTTGTCCATCCACCCAGTCACCCCCAGCCTTCTGGTTATGTGATTAAGTGCACGTGTCACTGCTGAGTGACCTCTGTTTCACGAGCCAAGGTGCATTTACAGTCATTTGCTTTGAAAGTGGCTTTTGAAAAACTCACCTGTATTTCCAAGGGCCTGTTTGACATCCTGGGCTGTGTTTCAACTGCTTTCTTGGATATCACAGTAAAAGGAAAACCTAACAGTGCTATTTGTTGCTGGATGAGAAGGGGAAAACTAAGCCCAACATCATCTTTTATGATCCCCTCATGAGTGTAGCTCTTATCTGTTAGGACAGTGGTCCGGGGCTACAGCTGAGCATCCAGGAGGTGATGTTTTGAATATGAAAGGAACAACTGGAAAGAATCCCATTTCACTTCCTGAAAGGGAAAATGACAAATTAATTATATCACCCAGGTAAAACAAAGTAATTCATGCTTGTGAAAAGCCAGAAAATCCCAAAACACATTGAGCTCTGCTCATAATATGAGTGATGGTGGAAACAGTAGCAGAATAATCCATATAATCCATGGTACTTAACTTGCTGTTTGGAAAAGTAGATTATTAATTATGATTATTACTGAAAAGTAAATTTTTCTCTGAAGTGTTGTGTAGTGAAGAAATCACTCTGCTCTCTGGTTCTGTCAGTGTGTTAATCACATTCCTATTTGAAAAGGGCATTCTTTCTCCCTGAAGAGCTACAAAATTACTTTTCTTAATCGTTTTTTTTTCTCTTTTTGGTTTAGTACCTGAGTGAGGGAGCACTTTCTCCGGATGGAACTGTATTGGCCACAGCAAGTCATGATGGTTTTGTCAAATTTTGGCAGATCTATATTGAGGGGCAAGATGAGCCAAGGTAACTGGAGAACTGGAAAATGAAGGAACTTAGAGCAGAGCTGCTTTTTCTCTGAGAATTTTCTCGTTGCAGGATTATATGGGATGATCACTCTCAGGACACAATAAAATACAGCGTGAATGTTTGTAAAGTGATCTGTTAGTGAGTAGTGATGTGGTGTCACGTGTGGGATATCACCACATATCGTGGTTTGGTGACCTTAGGAAAAAGCAAAAAGCCCTCTGTGAAATGCTGAATTCTGTGCTCTGCACAGGCTGTGCTCGTAGTCAACCTGTTGCTCTCTTTCTTGCAGTGCAGAAGGCTGCTCTGGGCTATTCGTCTCAATGTTGACTTCTTTCACATGTTGTGTCCTTGTAAAGATAAGCCAAAGGGCAACTCGTGTGCTCTTTGGTTGTTCTGGTCACCAGCAATGGCTGCAGTCTCTTATATGAGCAGCCAGACAGCTACAAGCTGGCAACACTTAGTGCCTGCTGACTAGGTGACTGGCTTAGTGCCTGCTCCCTTTGGACAGAGGTTAACATGTTCAGGGCCTACATTTTACCATCTTCATTCACCTTTCCATGCATGCTTGATGTTTTCTGTGATTCTTTCCTAGATGTCTTCATGAGTGGAAACCACATGATGGGAGGCCTCTTTCCTGCCTGCTCTTCTGTGACAACCACAAAAAACAAGATCCAGAGTAAGGCCCAGTCCTTTACTTTGCGTATCAAAGTTCAGTAGCATCTTCTGATGCTGACGTTGGGGTGTTCCTTGTAGTTGTGATCTTTAGCTTTGTGTCTGGAGCAGGTCCTCTCTTCTTCATACTACGTTTTCTAGTGCTGGAGAAATAGAGTGGACAAAGCACAGCCTAAAGTTACCTTAATTCTAATGTCTTCCACGAAAGCAAGGACAGACCTAAATCAATGAGTCCTTTCAGGTTTGTGGTTTTGCCTGACCTGTTGTCTTTCAAATTCCTATTGCAGTTGTATTAAAAAAAAAAAAAAGCTATTTTTGGTCTTTCTTCAGACACTTACAGATATATAGTTCTTGAGCTACAAGAGCTATACTGGTTTCCAAGGTAGATTAGAAACAGAGATTTTCTGGGAACATTCCTGTTGGGCAAAGCCACCTACGTGCTGCTTGTAAGGATAATTCAGTTAAATATCCTGCTGCAAGGGACCAGGTCTTCTTTAAGAGAACATGACTGTATTGTGCCTGCAGGGTTCCCTTCTGGAGGTTTCTCATCACAGGAGCAGATCAGAACAGAGAACTGAAGATGTGGTGCACTGTGTCTTGGACCTGCCTGCAGACCGTCCGGTAGGCGCCCATATGCTGACTCCCCTGGAGGGTTGGCTTTACTTTGAGCCATGACACCCTACCAGAGCTCTCAACTTCCAGCTCTCCTTACTTTGCAGAGATGATCTTTAATTTTAGTGGAGTCTGCTCTAGCCTCAGCTAGAACCTTTTTTTTGTCTGGTGTGACATATCTGTTGAAAGCCATCAGGGCTGTGGTAGGCTGTCAGGCTTTGGTATGGCAGCAGAGGAGGTCGATCCTTTTACAGACATTCATATTACTGAGATCTGTTATCCTTGCTTTGGTCTGTAGAGTGTAGTTTTGATTTGATTTGCTGAGCCATGTAAGTCCAGAAGTTCAGATGCTGCTGCAGGCCTTGCTTTTGCTCAGCTTGTGCTGTTCCTTGATTTGACTTTTTTGCTAGTAGAGAGTAGCTTCTGTGCTCACATGCACTTGTAAGGCCACTTCTGAATTCTATTAGAATGCGAATGTGATTTGTAGCTGAGTGCTACTTCTTCCCATCTCATATTGCAGGAGATCCAATGCCTGAGAATTTGTGGATGTTCTTAAATCTGTATCTGTTGTCCTCCCATGAATGTAGCATAAGTTACCTAAGGACATAGAGTCATCTTCCATTTAAATGTTTGGAATTCCTAACTTGATGCTGTTCTATGATCCTCTTGCTGTCCTCTTAGTTGATGTCAGCACTGACTTTCAGCAGTGATGCTTCTTGTTTAGGGGGTGGTTGCACTATAATGTGACTGTGAACACCTTCAGATTCATTTTGACCAATGCACAGTAGTTGTGGTTGTACTAATACACCTTGTTTTCTGTGCCTTCTCCTGTCTTGTTTGTGGATCTAGATTTTCTCCTGACATCTTCAGCTCCATGAGTATTCTTCCCAGCCTGAAAGTCTGCCTGGATCTCTCCGCTGAGTATCTGATACTGAGCGATGTGCAAAGAAAAGTAGGTATTTCATTTTATTGCTGGCTGTGTGGGTAATGGTGGCAGTAGAAATGTTCTGTGTGACTGATTCTGCTGCCCAGATCAAGGCTTTGCATGTTGATAACTGAAAATGCACAGAGGTTGGCCCCAGCTATTTCAGTATAAGATAACAGATGGTGACAATTTGGCTGATTAATCCGGAGGAGCCTGAAGGATTATTTCTTACCACAAAGTAAAGTTCTTATTTGGAGGAACTTGTCTGGCACAACAGGATTGAGTTCCTGATCAACTCTAACTCAGATAAGAGCGTGCTTATTGTGGTTGCCTGGCGTGGGTGTGCTCTTACAGATTTAAACATCCCAGGCCTTGTTCCTTGTGTTATTCCCGTGCTCCCAAACGTAGGTTCTAGGCTTTATATCCACATGAGCATGCATGTGCTATGCTCTGAAAGCCCAGTGACATACTGTTTTTGCTTTTATTAGGTCTTGTATGTGATGGAGCTGATGCAGAACCAAGATGAGGGCAAAGCTTATTTCAGTTCCATCTCAGAGTTTCTCCTAACCCATCCAGTCCTAAGCTTTGGCATACAGGCAGTGAGCCGCTGCCGGTTAAGGCACACTGAAGTGCTTCCAGCAGAAGAGGAGAATGACAACTTGAGTATAGGTAGGTGACAAAGAGGGAGTTTGGCTGCTCAGAGATCAGGTTGTCTGTCCTGACTGATTCTGGCTTGCTCTCTTCTTTTACTCTGTATGAAAGGTGTGTTGTACAGCAAGAGTATTTCTGAGAAGCACCGTGCAGATGGTTGCAAACCTCTGGAGGTCTGCAGTCCAACCTGCTGCTTGAGGCTGAGTCAGCTCTGCCTTTACCCCATTCTTTGTGGAAGGCCTTGAAACGTGACATTTCTGTCCATGCTCTGGTGCCTTAGGGCTGCACCTCTTCAAAAGCAACTCAACCTGGGAAAACCAAGCTACAGATCGTAGCCATTGCCTCTCATTGCACAACAGTGCCACTAGAGATGTTTCTGTTCTGTCAAATCATTACAGGGCTGTGCAGGTTTGAGTGCTCTCATTAAGATACCACATGAGCTGCTCAGTATCAGGGCAGTGTTGCTTTTGCAGTCGTATGGTTTCCTTGTCCCCAGCAGAACACAGGGGAAACCACCTCTGTCATTATAGGGCTATGAGTCTCTCCAGCACAATTCCATACAGGCTCACAGCAGCAAAAGAATTTCTGAGAGAGCCATCAGGATATATTTCTGTGACTGCCTGTCTTGGTAAACTCTGTAACATCAGAGGTGTGAGCACGTGGTCTGAGAACCGATTGGT
Source organism: Tetrao urogallus (assembly GCF_951394365.1). Classification (NCBI taxonomy): domain Eukaryota; kingdom Metazoa; phylum Chordata; class Aves; order Galliformes; family Phasianidae; genus Tetrao; species Tetrao urogallus. Next base: position 17,481,378 of record NC_136825.1, read on the forward strand.
TGCTTCTGAATTGTACTGCCTGAGCTGTTTTGGGATATGAGGACAATATACACTCTGAGTTGATGGTGAGATTCTTCTCCATCATGTATAGAAAGCATTTTCCCAAGCTACAAAGCTTCTCACAACAGAAATGAGCGAGAAAGTCTCTTTTTGAGGAGAAGCTTCTGAGAGAGATACAAGATGTAGTAACAGCCAGAAGAATACAGTGCCTATGATAGTGAGTCCTTTGGGGGATTGTACCTTGATTGCTGCCTCTCTTTGGCTGTTAGTTTGCTCCTGACCTTCTACTTTTTATCAGTAAAACCTGAAAAGATGCTTTGAATAATCATATTTCATGTTAGAGGGATTTCTGAGCTGTCAGTACAATATACTTCCCTATGCCCATTCTACATAATTTTAGTTGAGTGATGTTGTCAGTATTAGCAGCATGTTACTCTAAAACACAGGAGAAAAAATGACTGATACTTTTAGCAAGTCAGGAGTAGAAGGCCTGAAGCTTCAGGTCCCCCTGTTAGTGCTTAGATGATTAGGACAAATTGCCCAGCAGTGCCTAATTTAGCTTTTATTATGGGGAGTTATCCCTTCTACTCGGCGTTCATTCTTAGCAAGGAGAATGGTTCATGCCTTGGCTGATTATTATTGGTGCTAGCTGGTGGGAGGTTTTTGCAGGGCTTCTCATAGCTGCAGTTACTCAAAGCCAGAGGGATGGGTGGTGACCTAGTCTGAACTTCTGTGGGATAGCATGTCTCTCTTAAAATACACCCAAGCAGTCATGTCAACAGCCAGAGCAAATTCTTGGTAGCTCCAGACCTCATCTTCCTCAACTCTACCTGGTGGAATATACTTCTTACTTCCCTCAGGCTTATTTGACTTGATCAGAGCAAATTTGATTGTTCTCACTTCAGAAAGTAAAAGGAACAAAAGTAAAAGTGATGTAGGCTATGTTCTCCATTAACAGAATGAATCTTCCTCTGAAGTGGAGGAGCGATGAAGCTGTGCTCTTCTGCTTCTTTGCTCTGATGGGATTTGTAGCCATTTGTTTGCGTTTTCCACCCAACTTCTCATCTTACTTTTGTCTTGTTTTGCAGAAGGTGCTCAGGGAGCAGGGGCTGTTGAGTCAGCAGCTGGCGTGCTGATAAAACTCTTCTGTGTGCACACCAAGTGAGTATGTAGAGCAACTGTCACGGACAGTGTTGTCCTAATCCCACAGTGACTTACAGGAACTGCTGTGTGCTTACCAGTTTCTTTTGCTCCTGAGGAAAGACTGCTTGAAACCCTTGAAGCTTTTAGTTGTGGTGCATTTGGAGTCCCCACAGGAAACAGCCCAGCATGGTGCTGTGGCTGGGAAACACCTCTGGGTGCCAGAACTGGATGATAGAGCTGAATGGGGGTCAGTTTCTGCTTTCATCACAGGCAGAAAATGCCAGTGTGTATTCCAAGGGTGTCAGTTTCATTAAGACAAGTTTTTTCTAAGGCTTGAACTTTTCTTGATGACTCGTAAACTAATCAGAGATGCCTCCTCTTTTTTTTTTTTAATTTAATATTTTTTCAGAGCGCTACAAGATGTGCAGATTAGATTCCAGCCTCTCCATAGTCCTGACATGGGTGCGTCTGTGCCTTCCCATGGCTCTCATGAAGAATTTGGTGAGTGTTTTTGAGAGGGGGGCTGGTGGGAAACAGCAAGAGGGTATTGTTAGGTTTCTGGCAGCTTTGGGTGCCTCTTTGTAGTAGTGGTGTCATTGCATGAAAGATTTCCAATGTAGCCTAGCAGACCACTTGCTTGGAGCCCAGTGAGAGTGTGGAGCACAAGGATATGTTAGGGTAGGAGTGCTGGAGCTTGTGCATACTTGGTTTTGCTTTCCTAGGTGATCAGGTGCTGGGGCCAGAAACATGATGTGTGTTTTGTGTCAGATGGAGGGAATCACAGTGACACCAGAGCTGTGGGGGTAGAGGGGGCTGGGTTGTGTAGTGTTCTTCAGTTCATCTCCTGCTGTGTCTGTTAAAACTAATGCTGCTGCGTTCAGAGGAGAAAGGAGGGTTGTACTTTGTATTATCAAAGCCTGATAACATCCACTTCTAGATAAGAAATAATCAGAACAGAAAGTTCACCTTGCTATTAGCTTTGATTAGCACGTTGCAGGTTTTCTGTTTAGTTTTTTGGAATCCAGTGTGGCTGGCAATGGCATAAGTTCAACCTTTAGCTATTGAGTGAAGTTCCTGCAAGCTGATGTTTGTTTATCTCTTGGAAGCCTTTCCAGATCACATAGCTGATCTAGGCACAGAAGGGCTGGGATCTGAAAAGGGATCTGTGCACGGCTCTCAACCCGACTTGCGCCGTATCGCGGATCTGCCTGTACCAGCAGACTTCCTTTCACTCTCAAACGATGCCAAGCCTAAGCTGATGACTCCAGATGCATTCATGACACCGAGTACATCTCTCCAACAGGTAACCAGAGTTTAGCACTCACAGGGGTGGTGGAAGGGATGAGTGTGGATTTTGATACTTTTGGGAATGTTTTCTAGGTAGTAGTGACTGAACACAGGAACCTTTAGCTGTACATCAGCTGGTATAACTGTGTTGTGTAGAAATGTGTGTGCTAAATAACTATCTATTCTGGGAAACTACTCTTGCTGGTTTACACACATTGTTTGGGGTTGTGATGCATTTCTAATGGCAGAAAAGCCCTAACAGCTTGTGCTGTCCCTGTGCATCCTGTCTGACAGGGTCCTGTGGGAATGTGATCAGATAGGTAAATGGGACTGGAACATCTTCTGCATAAGATCTGCAAGTCACTGATCTGGTAGCTCAGGCAGTGTTTTGAATCTGGCACAGCAGGTCTTAATTTGTGTGGGAGACAGTGCTTCTGTACTTGTTCAGGGACTGTGGTATTGGGAGCCATGTGAAGCATTAGTTGAGATTTGCTGATCTTTGGGAAGGGTAGCAAAGTGGGTGAAGAGCCATAAGCAAGGATCAGTAGTGTTTAGTGTGTTTAAAAGCACACCTTTAAATAGATTGATCTGCAGTGTAATGAGAAGGCGTGGATTCCATTGGTGAGAACAGGCACTGTTTGTGCCTTCTTTGTCTTCCCATGAGAAATGGACTGGCAGCTGTTTTTTGCCATGCTGGTGTGGTTCTTACAGACAAGGGGGAAAGGTGCTTGTGAGCTGCACTCTGCATGCACATCTGAGGGCAGGGTTTCCACTTGCAGGGGAGGAGTGTGTGGTTGTCACTGTGTACGTGCACTGGAGGAGCTTGGGTGAGGGTGAGCAGCATGTGGAGATGTGCAGAAATGAAGTTAGTGTTGAGCCACCCCTACTGACAACCTAGGGAACAAAGAATAAAATCAAATCCTCGTAAAGATTTTGTTGATGTTAGCAAAATTGTTGTGTGCAGAAATTAAATATGTGCCTTCCCAAAGCAAACATGTCCTGAGAGTTTGGAACAACTGCTGGAGTGATGGTGCCTGAGGGCCTCATAGTGCAGGCACAGCCTTGAGTTCAGCTTCATCTCTGTGCTCTGCAATAAAGCATTGTAAAGAGTGAGAAGCCTGGCTAAACAGATTCTCACAGCTGAGTATGAATGCTTATGTTGGTTTCTCTGTAGGTATTTCTCAAGGCCTGCATATCCCACTGTGATCTGTGCTGCTGACCAGCTCATGAGGCCAATTTGAGTGTTCTATTTCTGGTGGAAAACAGAATGGTGATCTAGTGCTGAGCCCTGCAGAATGCCAATTCTGATTAGGGGGAGCAGTACCTCTGAAAGCAGTCATGGTTCACACGATGAGGATGTATTAGGGCTGGCTTCTGACCTGCCCCTAAGTTCCCAGCCCTATAAGTCATGATTATTATTTTCTTTTCCATCTTTGCCAGAGTGTTCTTTACAAGTTCTTGTGAAGCCAGTGTTCTCAGCTTAAGCACTGCTGTTGGATTCTTCTGTCATGTTCACCTCTGTATATTCTCTCATAGATCACTGTATCTCCGGGCAGCAGTGTCAGTTCTCTGACTGCAGTCACAGCCATGAGCAGCACTTCTGTCACAGATGCCTCTATGTCCAGGTAAATAGAGCATGTATTAAATAATATATATGCAGCTGAACCAGTACTGTTCTTCAGCATGAGTGGAGCTGTGGTGTGTCCTATTGGAGAGCTGGTTGTACCAGAGTTGGAAACTGGCCCGAGTCCCAAAGTCCCTGTTTGGGCAACTGCTTGTATCTCTGGTGCAGCTTGGAGCATGCCTGTTGTCTTCCAAGGGGCTTACAGCAGTGATTCATTTGTGCTCACAGGGATTCTTTTCTTGCTTCTCAGTTTTGTTGCTTTACATGCTTCTCCCAAAGGGCTGTCGTTGTTTACGGGTAAGAGAACACTGCAGCCACTGAGGAGCAGGCTGATAATTGGGACTGCTAGGAAAATGTTACTAGTGTTGAGGTGTGTTGGGCTGCATAACAGGGGAAGACTTTACTTCTGGGGGCTGGAAAAGGACAAGAAGCTATCGTGTGTCCTGTTTCTTTCTGAGCATTCTACAGCGTGAACTGAAGATGTGACGAACCCCTTTTCTCACAGAATCCCTCAAATTGTAGGAGATTACAAAGCCTTTCTATTTCTCTTGTTTCCACTTGATTTTGGGGGGCTGTATGGTGACTGGGAGATGCAGCTGTTAGTGGACAGGAAGTAGCTGATCTCAGTGGAAGGGAGGAATGCTTGCAGGACACCAGTGAAACTTGTGGTAGGGCTCCTCTATTGTCATGTGGACCAATCTCCTCACCATGAGCGTTTGATGAGATGTATTGTAATGTTGGCCTGCTTGATTTGTTTATGTCTCTGCTCTCTTCAGGCCATCAGAAGACTTGACTGTGAGCCCCAAGATGCAGCTGGACACCAGCCTCACACTGAGCAGCAGTAGCAGCAGCCTGCAAACCAGTCCTAGGAGCCATTCTGTTCTTATCCCAGGCCTTCCTGACAAGCTGACACCAAAGGCACCTGTTCCAGTAAGCTGAAAATGTTGTTTCTTCCTTCTCTGTGGGCTGTATAACCTGAAGTTGTTCTCCAGCATTATATTTTCTATATATTCAAACCAGCAGTGGCTTAAGTGTTGTGAGCAGAGGTGAGAAACAATTGAAATCTAGTGGGTCTATTTCTGTGTTGCCTTGCATGCAAGTCAAGGAAAGTGATGTTTGGAGGAGAGTTAAATGCTGAAGGGTCAGTAAATGTTTTTATACTTGTTATTAGAGGAAAAAATGTGCTGCTTTTGCACTGGAAAGTCAGAGGGGGGAACAAACGGAGTGGTAGCATGCAGTCTCATTACAAGTGCTGGGGCCCTTCTCCATCTGCTCAACAGTGGAAGCACAGGGATCACGTGCAGAAAGGACACAGCTGGCATTTTCCAGAGGCAGATGCCAGCGTAAGACACAGGCATTTCTGGGGTGTCTGCATTACCCTGAAGTCTCTTGTTTGATTTCTGAATTCAGGTCACAGCGGGAAACTCCTCTCTAGCGCTGGAGCTGCAGGAAGTGGAGCCCTTGGTGGTGCCTCAGGCTTCTCCCACCCGTGAGCGTTCGCCGGACGTCATTTCCTCTGCTTCCACAGCCATGTCCCAGGACATCCCTGAGATTGCTTCTGAGACCTTGCAGCGTAGCTTTGCAGCTGCTCCGTCCGCACTCTCTGCAGAAGTGCTGGAGCCCAGTCATCACGCAGACAGTATGGCCTCTGCAGCCTCAGCCTTGCATTTGCTGTCTCCGAGGAACCGGCACAATTCAGAGCACAGCCACCACTCTTTGGACATGGCTCCGGTGGAGGTGGACAGACTGAATGCTCCGTCCTTACTGGAGACTGCTTTAACTCAGGAAAATGCATCTTCGGACAGTGTTGTGAGTCAGCCATGGCCAGCAGCTCCTGACATAACCAGAGAAACCAGGAACAGCATGGCAGACAGGTAATCGCTCAGATGGGTCTTGCTTGGGATGGTGTCTTTGTGCTTTTCAAGCTGCTAACTTGATGAAAACATCTCACGTTAAAGAGTTTTCCATCCCTTCTTTTCCTTAAAGAATCTGATGGTTCAACCCTTCTGTGTGCCTGGTTTGTATAGGCCACATCCTGTGTTTCCTAGACCAAATCTGTCAGTCTGTGCTCTTTGACCCTTTTAAGCACAAAGGATGTCTGCTAAGAAGGTGAGGTCTGTTTTACTGGCCTTCACGTTCACCTTGAATAGAGACTTCAGCTGGAATTTTTATTTTTTTAGCACGCCACCTCTGGAAAGAAAGCCGGTTCAAGCTAAATTCATCTCAAGTGATCTCCCTGCATGCTCTTATTTGATTGAAAACAGTCAATTAGCACGTAATTGGCAGGTTGATTGTAGGTTACTTTCTCTCTCTTCTATGATTGGCTTTCTGCAGCTAGCGTTATAAATAAAGTGCTTTAGAAGTGAGGAAATGCATGATGTCATCTCTGCTGAGCAGGCAGAATGGGGCAGCATCACATAGGCCTGCTCACAGGAAGCAAACCATTATGCTAGCAGCAGTGCTTCACTGCAGGATTAGTGTCCTCATCTTCTGATGGGACTGGGACAGTGAGGTGACTCCAGAGTATCTCTAAACTGCTGCTGCCTGCACCATGAGAAACTTAGCACCAAGGTTGGCACCTGCTCAGTCAAACCATCAGCCTATGATCAAGTGATAAGCACTCAGTTCTGTTTGAAGATCCATGCTGAATTCAAATAGACCTACTTTGTGGCTTAGGTGGATGTACAATTTGCTTTCAAAACTCCAGACCGGGTTCAGTGTTGCAAGAACTGAAAGACTTGGAGAAATCAGTACCTGCACACAGCACTCGCAGCTCTCTGGGTTTGTGCAGATCAGTTTGTTTTGTTTGTGTTGTTTTTTTTTTTTTTAATTGAATTTTAGATCTTCTGTCAGCATCTTCCATGGAAGTGGAATAAGCAAATAACCAAGCTGAAAGACACTTTCATGATGGTGTATGTATATATATATATTTTTTTTCCTCTAGCCCAAGGGATGAGGTTGAAGAAAAGCACAAGAGCTCTTCCTATCATCGACACAGCTACCACCTTCTGCAGCATGACAGCCAGGATGCTAGTGCAGAACAAAGGTACAAGAGTGCTCAGCCCCCTCTCTCGCCCTGCATGGACTCTGTTCAGGCTGCATTCGTGCTTCTGTCCCCAGCAAGCCTTCACGTGTGGGGTGAATGTCTTTGCTTTGTCTCCTGATTCAGTGTGTGTGCCTTCCAACTTCCATAATGTTCTGGTGCCTTCAGCTGATCATGATTGACCTCTGGACATTGTCCAGCTAACATTCTGGAAGGCAGGATTTGGCTTTACTTGCTCCTAAGAGCAGGGACCAAACTTGGTTTAATTACCAGTGCAACTCCATTAAGGGACCTGTTCCCAAATCCTTTGCTTTAGATAAGGTAGGGAAGGTATCTTAGGAGTTAGTTTCTCGCTTTTGCCATCTTTACTCCCTCACGAGCCACCCTGGAGCTCTGTGGGCATGTTCTGTGTGCCTGGTGAGCTCAGAGCTGTTTGACAGCTGTGAGTTCGTTCACAGTCCACTCTTCAGTTCAGAGTCTGTGTTGGATGGCTTGTCAGCAGCTGAAAGACTCCGAGGCACTGAGCATCTCCCAGTTCCTAGGCTCAACCCGATTCTCCTATGTTCCTGCAGTACTTACTGCATTAAGTGCTCTCTTTAAGCTCTAAGGGTGTGCTATGCTTGGGTTCCCTGCTGGGTCAGTGGTTGCATCCCAGGGCTTCTATGCTACTGTGTGTATGCAGCAAGAAGAGGCACCAGCAGCCACTCTGCCTGAACAGCAGCTCTCAGTAATGCAGAGACCCTTCAAGTCCTGTCTCGCAGCACTGGAGCTGTGCCTGAGCAGGCCTGGATGAAAATGGAGTGGCCTCTGCAGAGGTGTGTGTGTTAGAGATGAAGGTGACAGGCGTCCTTAGCTGAGTGACCCTGGATGTGTGTGGATGCAGAGCAGTGTGAAATCCCCTCCTTATAGTGCAGACTGATAGCATGCGGTACTGCAAGTGATGTCCTCTCCCCTGCTATTCCTTCATAGTGACCATGATGATGAAGTTGCAAGTTTGGCTTCTACATCAGGTGGATTTGGTGCCAAAGCATCTACGCAGAGGCTGCCTGTGAAGGACTGGAAAGCCAAGGCATCCCCTCGGGCTTCCCCAAAGCTAAAGCGGAAGGGCAAGAAAGATGACGGGTATGCTGGGCTTGCCAGGGTGCAGATGGCTGTGGGACCAGCTGTGCAGGGCCTGACAGAGCTATTAGCAGCAAGGCTAGGCTCTGAGGCTGGGCTGTGGCCAGCAGCTCCCGGCCCTGTTTTGCAAATAGGAGCAACCCCACAGAAAGCATTGCTGGCTGCACAGACGCTGGGTTCACTTAGGGATGTGGGAGGAGGTTCTGCTCTACTCAGAGTCCAAAGTGCAGCAGAGAAATTGATGGTAGGTAAATCATAGAGCTGTACGTTGGTGGGGATGCTTTTGCCAGCTTCATTGGAGCTGTGACACTGACTGTAGCTTAATATGGTCTTGATTTCTGGTTGGCTTTTGAACGCTGGCACAGTGCCCCTGTTCAACATCTATCCTTTGTTACCTGCTTGCTGCTTTTGTGTGTTTTTAAACATGCCCATATGAATGTCTTGCAAGTGAAAATTGATGACTGGAAAGAGTTGCCCATAAGAAATTAGAGCAACCTGTCTGTGTTAATGAGGGGAAAGTAGCACAGCTTCTGCAAGGGGCTTTTCTCCTCTTGTGCTCTCTTGGCTCCCCGATTTGGAGCCCTTGCTGTGCAGATTGCAAAAAAAGATAGCTCATGGCATTAAGTTTCTGGCTGTGGTCCTTCACTGTGACACCCAGAAATGCTTTTCATTTCTCCTGCCTCGGTCTTTTTAAAGGTGCTGAATGGATGCAAATGTGTACTTCCCTTCTGGTAGTTTTTTTTCTGAAGGTTTCTTCACCTTCAGAACTGGAATCGTTAGAACTATGTTTTGAAATTCATTAATTCTCTGTTTCACAAACGAGTACTGGGGTTTTTTCTTTCTGAAATATTGGGAGACCTTCAAAAGCTCTTTGGCAAAGCCTTCCCCGCCTTTGAACTCGGACAAGACTGTATTGTTCTTTTTTAACAGCCCCCATTCAGACTTGGCTCAAATCTGCTGGGTGTTGAAAGCAGCCCTGTGAAGGGACCAGTCTGTAAGGGGCTTAAGGGCCTGTGAATACTGCAAATGATGGAGGCACAGAGCAGTGGGGACTGGGACTTCCTTGCCTTCCTGTTGCACTCACATTATACTAGGCAAAACAGAAGTTTGAGCTGGGTATGAAATCTGAAGTAACCTGTGAAGTTCGTGATCTGTTTGGGCACTTCTGACAATCAGAGCAGTTAACTGACATAATTGAGTTCCCATTTCTCTCTCTTTTATCTCCAGGGATGTGAACCAGTCGCCAAGATCATCTAACAGCCAGGTGAGTCAGAGCTGCCCCTGCCATCCCTTCCAAGGGCCCAATGCCTCAGCTGTTTGCTGTCATACTAAAGACCTGAGGGAAGGATCATCCCAATTAAGTATCATGGGCCCTCTGCTCTCAGGCATGGCGTTGTTCTCTTCTCTGCCTTACACACCAGGGAAGAAGCTGCCAAGACTGAGGGCTTCCTTCTCACTTTTGCATGTTGATTTGCCTTTCCACGTTCTCACAAGCTCTGCATCATCTCAAACTCTACCTCTCATTTCCTCTTCCCTGCTAAGTTGGCTTGCATGCACTGGCAGCAGGGTAAGCTGTTCCCAGCAAACTAATGATCACAGTGGGACTGGCCTGTTGGGGTGTGTAACTTCTGTTGATAGCACTTCTTTATCTGGTAGAAAATGTGCTCAGCAGAGCTGTGCACTTCTTAAACTGCCCTTAGATCTGTGTGCTTCCTTTATATAAGGACCTCTCTGCTCTCTGAACCTGGCCAAAAGTGAATCAGTTCTGCTTATTCCTAAAAAGTGAATCAGTTCTGCTTATTCCTATTTTCTTTCTAGCACCAGAGTTTAGAAAAGGGTTTTGAATCTACACAGTTCAGCATATTCTCAGCAACCATTTATGAGTTCTTTCGGATCCTTCATGTACTTGGCTTTGTCAGTTTATTTATCATGACGAAAGTCTTAGAAATTGGCATTAAGCTGATCCAGTTTTCTGCTTTGTGTGTTGTGCTTCTGTCTCTGGCATGGTGCTTGACTTTAACACCTAGCAGAAAGCTTGACTGGTCCTGTCAGGAATGAGTGCTCATCCTCTCCACGCACAGGTGACACCGGAGTTCCAGGAAGAGCTGATGTGTGTGTTGAGGAGCCAACAGCGTGAGCTCTCTGAGCTGCGTCAGAACCAGATGGAGCTGTTGCAGAGGCTCACAAATCACCTTGATGCCATTCAGAGCTCGCTGATGGGCCACATGGAGAGGGTGATCGACTCCCAGCAGGAGCAGGAGCGTATCCTTGGTTGAAATTGGAGTGGAAGGCTGCGAGGCATGAGGGAGGCTAAGAAAGATCAGCAGTCTTAGCAGCATGGGCTATAGATGCCGTAAAGGAGGGCCTGGCTGCAGTGTAACTATTTCACTTTGTCTCAGTCCCTTCCTGAGGGCAAGAAGCTCAGAAGTAGAACAGATTGCTACTTTTCCATACCCCTACATCTTCAACCTATGAAGGCTGTAAGTGCTGCTGTGCTGGAGCAGACCAAGGTACACCTGATGTGTTCCCCTTCCTCAGGCAGGGGCCAGTTATACAGGAGTGTTTATGGACTGATCCTTCTTTTCCTCCTAAAGCTGTTGCAGTACTTTGAGAAATTGCACCAGAAGTGGCATCTGACTGCCATACCCCATGGATGCAAATAGGCTTTTCTTGCCTGTAGCCACATATTCATCTGGTGGCTTAATCAAACCATTTATTCCATAGTAGAACTATTCCATAATAGTTTCTAGTTTAATGTAAGAGCTGGTGGAACTGTTCCCTATGCAAGATGCTGGCGTACCATACGCTCCTGTGATGATGCAACAACAGTTTGTTTTCTCTCTTAATCTTGGATTTTCCTTTTTGATAATCAGGCTGATATTTCCATCGATAACTCGGAGAGCCCTCCACTGAAATTCAGAGTCTGGAATTTCATTGTAATGTTACAGTGGATTTTCCCCATTGGCACTGAATTTTCAGCAGTTGAACTCTTCAGCGAGCACTGAGAAATCCACCTGTGTGCTTTGCAGTCAGGTGTAGTTTGAGTGATGGTGAATAATTTTATATGAAAACATTTGCCAGAAATCTCTGTTTCTGACAGATCTGTGCCTTCACAGTGGGCCTCACTTTCCTTCTGCTTTGGGAAGTGACTGTGTATTTTCATACCTTGTTTTTTGCCACTACTTTGTTAATTCACTGGAAGATCTTGCCTCTTAGTTCTTTGACAGATTACTTTATTGCAAGCTGTTTGTGCTCCTTAACGTGCATGCTTGTTAGAGAGAAGACTGGATCGAGCACTGACAGAAGGGCAGCAGCGCAACGGGCAGCTCCAGGAGCATCTCTCTCAGCAGCTCTCTCAGACCCTTTCCAATGCTGTGTGCAACCGTCTGGAGAGGACTGTTCGTGAGGAGATGAAGAAGACAGTACCCCAGTGTGAGTGCTGCTGCCTGGCTTTTGAAGGTGGACTCTGGCAGGTGGGAGGCATGCTCTGTGAAAGAGCTGGCACTGCGTGAAGTAAGAGTTAGGTTGCAGGAAGACTTGTCATTGCACTGTGGTCAGGTCAGTTGTTACTTTATCTGGAGGAATCCTTAAAACCTTCAAGGCTGAAATTCCACAGCCTCTCTGGTGACTTCTGGTGTGAGAAAAATTTTTCTCCTCATGTCCAGCCTTAGTTTCCTAAACCAGAGATTGCAATCTTTGTCCCTACCTGTGGGGAGAGAATGACTTCATTTTCTTTGTCAGCTTTTGAAGTGTTGTACTGGGCTTTTAAAGCTGCAACTTAGATGTTTGTGTTTTGCCTAGGCATTTCCAAGAGTGTGGACCCAGTTGCTGGCCAGCTAAGTAACACTATTGCCACCAAGCTCACTGCTATTGAGGGAACACTGAAGGAGAACATTACCAAGCTAGTGAAATCAAAGGTAAGGAGAACCAGACCGTAGCTATTCCTGGGGACACCGAGTTGTCACCTGCATGGGAAGTGATTCCTCATAGCTTTTCCTCTCACCTGAATCTCCAGATGGGTCAGAGGTCAGTTTAGCTGACAGCAATCAATGCTTTCTGCTGGTTTCATCAGAAGAGCAAGCTCACTGTGTGCTCCCCTGCCTGCTGTGCCTTGTTAGCCCTTTCTTCCATTTACCAAGTTGTTTGTGCTCTGTACTAGAAGCTCTCACTGGAGAGTGGTTTTTGGGGTCATCTTACTCAGCCAAGTGGTTTTTTTTTTTAGGAGCAGAATTATGTTGCTTGCATTAGCAGGCAGTGATGGGTTGTGGGAGGGAAGCTGGGGAGGAGGAAAGGAATCGTGCCTGGTTTCACCGCCTTCCCTTGCTCTCAAGCTGAACTGCATGACAATTGTGATTTTTCTTGGGCAGCCCCTCAAGTAATCAGGTGCTCTGCCTGCTGTCGTCATGGTGCAGCTTAGAGGAAGGAGTTCAGCTGCTCAGGGAATGCATGCTCCTAACTGACAGAATGGGCCTCACCTGGTGTGGGTGTGTTGTCGGGACATAAAGTGTTTGTTCACATTTCTATCCTGCAGCAGGCTGTTGTTAATTTTCTGGAGTCTCTTCTCTGTGTTCTTGTAAGAACCTTACAGACAGCGTTGTGAGGGCAACAGCTGACACCCTGCAGGGCCCAATCCAGTCGGCCTACAGGGAAGCCTTCCAGAGCGTCGTGTTGCCAGCCTTTGAGAAGAGCTGCCAGTCCATGTTCCAGCAAATCAATGACACCTTCAAGCAGGGCACGCAGGAATGTGAGTCATCTTTTGTGTTAGTGGCTGACAAGTTGGCCCTTGGCTAATGTCACCTCCTCTCAGAGTTTCACTGTTGAGCTCTTAGCCCACTGGTGTAATCTGAAAGCGTGCTGCTCTTTCCCACTTGAGAAAAGGACGTGAGGGGATTTTGTAGACGACTCCCTGCTCTTGCAGCACCAGCTCCAGGCTCTGTAACCCACGCTGTGAAATGCTTGATGTCATTCAATGAATCATTGACTTGCTGGCTTTACTACCAGTGCAGCTGGGCTTTACTACAGTGGCATTACCACATCCTACTTCTGTTACTGTGTCTCATGTAATTCTTTGTGGTGGGGAGGCCAGAAGCAGGATTTCTGTTAGCTTAGCACAGCCCACAGTAACCTTATACATTCTCCCCTCTTCTGTACTTGTACACTGGCTTCTGCTACAGGATGTGTAGAGCCTGATGGTGGATTTCTGCTCTGACTTAGTGAGCAGTGCTTACAACTGAAATATCTTCCTCTTTGGCTGTTGCAGATGTTCAGCAGCTCGAGACTCACATGAAGAACAAGAAGGCACGAGAACAGGAGGCCCGGGACCCACTGCTGAATCAGCTCCGACAGCTCATCAGCACCTTCCAGAGCACCACCGAGCAGCTGGCTTCCACCATCGCAGCCAATATCCATGCTGAGGTGCAGCACCAGCTGCACATTATTGTGGGCAAGTAAGTTGACAGCCAGGCTTGCTAAAAGAGAAGTCAGTGAGAAGCACAGATGTTTAAAAAGAAATTTCTCCCTGCTTTGTTGTGGAAATGAGCCTTTTGCCATCCTAACCACAGAGCTGCCTGTTAGCTCTGTGTGGCATGACAAAGCATGTGGGCTGGTGTAACTGTTGCCCTGTAAGGCACAGAAGAAAGACCACAGAACACTTTGAACAACCAGCTGTATCTCTGCTGCGTGGGGGAGCTTGGGACATGCATGTTATGCCATGTGCGTGTTTGTGGACCTCAGTGCTCTGAAGTCACTCTCTCCTCTCTGTTCTAAAATGATCTTTGGGTCTCTTTGAGGCTTTTCCTCTTCATGTCCTCAGGCATGCCAAAAGTTTTGCAGGCTCCTTTTGCTCTCTCAGCTGTTGTGCCTGTTTGGCCATCCCAGATTCGAGATGTGATCCTGGCAGTGCCTTCAGCTTGTGTGCACTGTGAAGCTGGTGGCAGGTTGCCAGCTGCAAAGACTGGCTGGTATCACCTGCAGGGCAGAGTTCCTTAAAATAGAAGCCCTGTCTATTTTAAGCCATTAGAGCATATATCAGTGTATTGGGGTCTTCAGCATGGAGCAGACTTGGCAGGGAGGGCATCAGACCAAATGCCAATCCCATTGCATGGGCACTACTGACTCCCAGGGAAGCCCTGCTGTTGTACCACAGAAGAGCAGCTGTGATGCTCTTTGCCTGTTGCTGAGGAGAGGATCCCACCTCTGGGTTAACACTGCTTGCAAGAGATTGTTGTAGGAGGCTGGCCTTTCAGAGATCTATCTACCTTACGGCATCACCACCTTGTCAGGTGTATTAAAGAATTAAGTGCTATTTTAATGAGGATTTGTTTCCTGGAACATCACTTTCCCAGAAATTACAGAATTCTAATGTTTCAACATGCACCCTGGGGTGCTGCATTGCTGCCACAGAGCTTCCTTGGGCTGCCTGTTTCTAATACCTGTGCCTCAGAACAACTTATGTTGACCCTTTGGGAGCCATGCTGAAATAAACAAGCCCCCGCTTCCTCCCTGCTACAAGCATTGTACAATGAATCCCCTCAGCACTTTGTTTTCAGAGATACTTTGTGTTTGTTTGTTTGTTTTTTAGCCTGCAGGAGTCGATTTTGACTCAGGTACAGAGAGTCATTAAAGGAGAAGTGAGCCTGGCAATGAAGGAGCAGCAAGCAGCTGTCACCTCGAGCATTGTTCAGGCAATGCGTTCTGCTGCAGGGACCCCCATCCCCTCCACTCACCTGGACTTCCAGTCTCAGCAAACTCACATCATTCAGCTGCTCCAGCAGGGCCATCTCAACCAAGCTTTCCAGCAGGTACGTGGCCTTCCTTGCACTGGGCAGCATTGCTTTTTAGAGGACAGAGTGAGGGGGAAGCGGCTCCTTAAGGTGGAGGGCGTAAGTCCACAGCTCAGAGGAACTGGCTGAAAAGACCTGTAGCAGCAAACAGCTCAGGGGGATCGTTTGCACTCACACAGGTCAGGCCAGAGCCATGCACATTCTATGACTGGTGGCACTGAAGTTCCTTCTTCCTCATCCTGTCAGGACAGCATCAGTGCTGCAGTAAGGCAGTGACTTTGCCATGAGCAGCAGCACATGGTGCACCCCTGAAGTGCAACAGCTTTGTAAGCCTCTCCAGGCAGATCTGCCAGCTGGGACCTGACCTTGGCTTTGCCTTTGAATATGCAGACAGATTCATTTGAGCTGCTGCAGACAAACTCCACTGAGAATAGAAACAGTGCTGTGCCACTGAGCTACAAGCATGGCCCCGCTTCATGGTGCCGATGAACCTGGTCCCCTGTGCCTGGCTGTGAGCTGAGCTACCTGTCTGCTCAGCTTAGAACAGACACGGGTGTCTTCTGAGTGTAGACACAGCCTACACACAGTCCTGTCTGCACCAGTGGGATTTGCTGAGCCTTCTGCTAGCAGAGGCTGGCCAGCCATTGAGCTGTCCCATGCTCTGTCCCATGTCCTTCACCTGCCCAGTGCTTCCTCTGCATTTATAGCTGTGTTTTCCTTACAGGCTCTAACAGCAGCTGATCTCAACCTGGTTCTGTATGTCTGTGAGACTGTGGACACGCAGCAAGTGTTTGGCCAGCAGCCGTGCCCGCTGTCCCAGCCTGTGCTGCTCTCACTCATTCAGCAGCTCTCCTCGGATTTGGGTACTCGTACAGAACTGAAGCTGAAGTGAGTATGGTTGGACACGTGGATTTGAGTCCCTATAGGTGTATGGCTGGCTCTCAACTTGCTCTGTGTAAGCAGAACCTTTCTTCTAGGAAGGCTGCAGCTTCTTGGGGCTGTTAGTAGTAAGTGAAATCTGTGTAGTGATGCCTTTAACCAAGGAAACGTTGCCACGTGGAGTTAACAGGAGGGGGGTAGTGCTGTGCTCCCTGGGTAGCTCAGTGCTCAGAGCTGGAAGCTTTGCCTGCAATTCTGAACGAACCCATCACTGTATTCAGTGTTGTCTGTTTCCAGGCATGACTGCCAGCGGTGCTCAGTGGGAGCTGTCAGCAGGAGCCACGGGAGGCACTGTCTGCTGGGTGTTCTGAGCAAAACACACGTGCCTGTGCTGACACATGTGCCACCAGCATTTTAAGACTGAGAATCAGAACCCTTTTAGCTGCCCTGGAAAACAAACTTTTTATGGTACCTGCAGGTTTTGATAATGGCATGTTTGGAAAATATCTCAGCACTGAGTTAGAAGGATAAAGGTAGTTCACGCTAGAAAGAGAGGAGAGCTATAAGTTACAGGAGAGCTGGTGAGTGGTTACAGTGGCTGCAGGCCACTGCAGTGTAGTGTAGGCTCTTCTCCCACACCTCCCTGGATAGGAAGAGAAGACCTTAAATATATCCTTCTGAATAAGCCTCAGTGCTGTGAGTTTTACTGTCTGCCAAGTGCCTTCTGCTAAAATGCCATCAAAGAAAATATACACAGAGCTCTGCCCAAGTGTGGTCGCGTGCTGCCTCAGCACTGCAGTGAGGCCCCACTTGTAGCCAGCTTCGTTGCAGGTCCTGCAGCCTGTGAATGGGGCTGCAGCACAGCAGGGAGCTCCACTCTGCTCCCGTTGAGCGTTTTCTGATGACTGAACTTAAGGCACTGCTCCATACAAGAGCAGAGCTGTGCCTCTGCAGTGCTGAGATGGATGGAAGTGGCGTGGGCTCAGGCGCTTTGTTTGGTTCTAACCCATCTTTCTCCCCTGCAGTTACCTGGAGGAGGCCGTGATGCACCTGGACCACAGTGACCCCATCACCCGGGACCATATGGGGTCAGTCATGAGCCAGGTGCGGCAGAAGCTTTTCCAGTTCCTCCAGGTGGAGCCTCACAACACGCTGAGCAAGCCTGCACGCCGCCTGATGATCATGCTGCAGGGCCTGGTCACTCCTGGCATGACCTAAGGGGGGGCTGCCGGGTGCTCCGGGGAGCCCCCTCCCCTGGCTCCCGTAGTTCCTCACCACCTATGGCTTGTGTTAAAGAGCTCTTGCCAGGAAATCTATCAACTCGTGTGTAATATCTCTAAGGCAAACGCCACCTGCGTGTAGTCCCAAATAGTCACTGAACGCTCACTTGGCTTTGTAGTCCTCAATAGCCTCTTTGGAGAGGTGGAAGTCTCTTTTCCGCCCCCTCCAGCTGATGCCAGAGGGTTTCTCACCCCTTTGCTTTGGAGCCCGCTGCCATCAGCAGAGGAGGGAGGAGGCGGGCGAGGGTCGTTCACAAGGAACGGGTCCCTGTGTTGAGTCAGGAGCTCAGAGCCATCCCTGTGCAATTGCTCCAGGTGTGGTGAGGGGGGGGGAGAGGGTAGCAGTGAGATGAGGGGAGTGGGGGCAGTTATCGACCCCCAGCATCGCCTGTGGGGCTGTGGGCGCTCCGGTGGGGGTGGGAGCTCGTTCCTGGTTCAGCTGTTACTTTGGATTTTACACCCAGGGCGCACGGGGTGGGGAGGGGAGGGCTGGGAGGGCCGAGGTTTCTTTTTATCTAAATTTCGATTTTTTTTTTTTTTTTTTTTGGACGTAACGTTCAGAACAACTCAATAAATAACTTTTTTTGGAGAAAAAAAAAAAAAACAAACAAAAAAACCCAAACAAACCTCGCCATCCAACTGTCGGAGAACGAAGTGCTTGTAGCGGGGAGGAGCTCCGTCCCCTCCCGCAGCATCGCAGGGGGAGGCGGGGCTGGGGGCGGTGCGCCGGGATCGGGACTGCGCGGGGAGCGGAGCGCTGCGCACACGGAGCGGCGGCGGTGCGGGACGCTCCGCACCATGGGCTGCGGCTGCGGGCGGCTGCTGGGCGTCGTGTGCCCGCTGCTGCTGCTGCTGCTGCACATCGGTGAGTGCCGAGGGGAGGGGTGGGATGCCGGGGTTGCTGCTTTGAATCTTGTCCTCTCGTTTCTTCCTGAGCCTAACCCCGCCGCGGGGATGGATGTGGGAATGGGGGATCCCTGAGGCGGGCCAGCCGGAGCCGCGCTTGTGCCTCTTCTCCATCTCTTCTTCCTCTCTTCCCCGTCTCTTCTTGCTCCTTTCTCTGCTCCTTTCTCCTCTTCTATCTCTCACGGCATCCCCCCGTCTCCCTCAGTCACTCAAAGCCGAAGCTGCACTTTTCCTTTTTCCCCATCTCTTCCTCCTCTCTTTTTCCTCCTTTCTCTCCTCCTCTTTTCTTTCTCTCCTCCTTTCTCCTATCTCACTTAGAGCATCCCCCCATCTCCCTCAGTCACTCAAAGTCGGAGCTGCACTTATGCTTCTCTCCCCTTTTCCTTTCCTCCCCCTTTCTGTTCTCCTGCCCTTCTATCTCTCTTAGAGCATCCCCCCTCCTCGCTCAACCACTCAAAGCCTTTGCTTTTGTTTGCCGTGCTGTAGTCACAAATTAATCTGTGCTGTTTGGGGATAAGAGGGACGCACAGATGGCACTGGAGCAATCCTAGAAGGCTGGGAATGAGGGTCCATGCAGCAGAAACTGTAGTTCCCGGGGCTGTGAAGGAACTCAGTCCCACTCCATGCATGGATGTGAGCCCCTCTGCTTCGGGTCCCCAGCAAGGGCTGCTTTGTTCCGTAGAACCTTGGAGTCATTAAGGTTGGAAGAGATCTTTAATAACCCACCCTCGCTGTGCCCACATCCCCTCCTTTACAAACCCGACATTTCCATTGCTTTCCTGCTTGCATGCTGGACCCACAGACACGCTGCTGGCTCTGGTGGGTTGTGCCACACCGTGAGCCCAGCGGGTGCAACCTGGCGATGGGGCTCAGCTCCATTCCTCCATCCCCCCCCTGCAGCCGTCGCTCAGGAGCCCATCAGCACAGCAGGGAAGTGCAACACCATCTACAAAGGTTTTGCTGGCTGCCTCATCAGCCTGGGGGACAGCATGGCCCAGAGCGTGCGGCAGCAGCGGGACGAGGAGGAGGAGGAGGGCGGCCAGGAGGCGCAAGAATTGGACACCATCTGCAGGTGAGCCATCGCGTCCCCGTCCCCCGATCCTGGATGCTGCCACCACCCTGATGCCCATCCCTATTTCCAGGTCCTGGGATGAGTTCCACGCCTGTGCCAGCGGGGTTCTGTCCCGCTGCCCCGAAGAGGCTGCAGCCATCTGGGAGTCTCTACGCCAGGAATCCCGCAAGATCCAGTTCCAGGGAAACCTGCAGGAGCTGTGCAGTGCTCGGGGCCGCCTGGCCAGCTCCCAAGGCTCACCGCCTGCTGAGACCAACCAGGCCACGCTGCGGGGCTCGGCCCGCCACCGTCACCCCGGCATCCTGCCCCTGCTGGCCCTGCTGCTGCTGGGGGTTTGGGCATAGGGCTGCTCTCAGCCAAGGACCCGCCGTGCACTGCACTAGGGGTTCAGCCTGGGCTCCCTGCTGACCTCAGTGTGGGCACAGATTGAGCCCCAGCCCGACCCCCGCAGCCCTCACCTTCTCCTGGAACCCTTCAGATGGATTTATATTTATATTAAAAGATGCTTTTACATTTCTCCAGCCTCTCTGCTGTACGGTGCCCTCGCGCCCTTCCCAACCCCGTGTGGCTCAGGGTGGCCTCGTGTTGTCCCCTCCTGACACCCGGGGAACCCCCATATCCTCATTGTGTGACACACCCAGACATCCCTGAGGGTGCTAAGAGCTTTGCAGGGATTTCACCTTCCCAGCAGGGCCAGAGCGATGCAATCAATCTGCCATCTCACCCAGGGGAGCCCAAATGCCCAGCCCAGCTTTGGTTCACCACGGTGCCCCATTGCCATCCACAGCACCGTGCAATTCTCTGCAGAGATTCCCATTTTCTGTCTCTCTGATTCCAGTCCTGCTATGTTTGGTCCTGTTTGTGGTCATGAAGGAAATCGGGGTACGTAGGGAGGAGAGTATGGTTGGGTGTGGGTTTTTTGTCTTCTGTTTTGATGATCTGTTATAGCTGAAGTAACTTTATCTGAATGTCTCCCCCTTATAGTGAGACATTCAGCTCTCGCTGTCCACATCAAACCAGGGAAAACTATTTTGTCTATTTCCTGCAGAAGCTGAAAAGCTCTTCCTGCAGGGCCCTCTGCTTTGGCAGAGCTTTATCACAGCGGTGATGGACATGGCCTCTGTCAGTGCTGGCAGCTGGCAGTCAAGCATCTGCTGTGCTTAAAGCTCTTTGAGGACAGAGGTGGTGTTCCCAGCACTGCTGGTTCACACAAGCCTGGCACGACCTGCTATTAATTCATTAAAACGAGGCATTGTACAGGAAGGACGCAGCCCAGGGCAGAGTGCTGCCCTGACACTCCTTGCACGGCAGCTGCCGCTGTCCGTGTTTAACGCTGCTGCCAGGGGATAATCTGCCTATTCTTCCATTTCCAATTTCTGACAATCCTGTGTTTAAGGCTGAATTAGTGCCGGGATGGCTAAGAGGATCAGCGTTGGGCCGGCGGCTGCCACCTCTGGGGGGCAGCTGGAGGTGGCTGGGGGTTGGAGGAACGCTGAGGTGATGCTTGTTCCCTCCTTTGAACACCCTCTAATAGCTTCATGTCCTTCTCGTGCTGTGGTGCTCAACTGCTGCCGGTTGGTGAGGTTGCACACGTATCCTCAGTCGGCTCACAGGTGGGTGTGTGGCACAGCAGGGCTATGGGGTGGCTTTAGGAATGGGGCTTTGCTGACCACGGTGGGCTTTATCCTGCCCTGGGGCTGCCACAGTGAGGAACAGACAGAGCTCCATCTGCCTGCTGGCTTTTGCCTTTCTCTGGCCTTGGAGGAGGGCTGCGGCACAAGCCTGCATTCAGGAGGGGCTCAGGGCTTCCTGGTGAAGGCAGAAGGCGGTCCTGCAGCTGTGTCCTATGGCAGGAGGGGCATACAGAATCATAGAATGGCCCGGGTTAAGAAGGACCACAGTGCTCATCTGGTTCCAACCCCCTGGCCTTGAATACCTCCAGGGATGGGGCATCCACAGCCTCCTTGGGCAACCTGTTCCAGTGCCTCACCATCCTCAGTCCTGCCCTCTGCGCTTCACAGCCACTCACTTGTTGTCCTTCAAATGACTGCATGAAGCTGAGACCACACAGTTAGGCTTTGTCCCAAGCTGCTTAGCTTGGGAGAGCTCTGCTTGGGCACAAGACAAATTTTCCCCCTAAAATAGAGAACACACAGCATGACTGGCTCATCCCCAGCACCATGTCCATCCCACCCTTCCCTCTTGCTTTTAAACCCCAAACACAGCCCAGCAGGTGGGTTCCTGCAGCAGTGCCATCCGTGCTCTCCGGGCGCCTCCGCGCGTCGTGAAAACCCATCGCTCCGGTTATGAAACTCCATTGACCTACTTCGCACTCCCTGCTTTTGTTCTTAATTCCCAGATATGGCCGCTCTCCAGATTTTGCCCATCAAGGCAAATTAATTGGAGTCGATCCTAATTTGCTCTCTGCTATTCTTTGGGCAGAAGATTAAATGCTCGGCAGACATTATCTCCCTTTCTGTTTTCTGAGAGACGAACCTGAATTATTATTATTTTTAAGGGAAGAGGACAAGGGAAAGCTGAGCACAGATTCACTTTTTTTCAGTTGCAGAATGGGATGGAGATGTTCCTGCATCCCTGGGCAGCCAGAATCAGATGGTGACAGTGCTCTGGGCAGCTGTGTGACAGTGACAGTGCACGTGGGATGGCAACTTGAAGGCCAACGTGCTGGCCATGCTGCCTGCTGCCTCTACCATGCCATGGTCTGCTCCTCCTTTCCTTTGCCAAAGGAAATCCCTACTGGCAGAGGTACAAGGGGACTCTGTGACACCTTTTCCTTTGCGCTGATGCTTTCTAGCTGCTCTCCTGCACACTCCAACTGGTCTCAGGGCTGGAGGACATGGTGCTGTAGGGCTGCCAAAAGTCAAACTTTCCATCGGGGGACAGAACAACCTCAATCCCTACGGATCGACTGCAGCTGAACAGCTGAGCTGGAGTCACCTCTGTGCTCAGCCCTCAGCCTGGCAGCCCCTCTGTGCTCAGCTTTGGGGCTTTTTTTTTTGGATTTCTTTTCCTAAGCAGATTTAATTGAACATCCTCTTGCTCCGACCTCTGCTCGGCCTTGCTGGGACAACCTTGAGCTGGTTGCCAAATGGATCCGTGGATAACCTGTCCCTTGGTTTGTGTCCTTTGAGGCTGAGCCCCTGCACCCTCCTCTTTGTCCCTTCATAGCCTCAGGAGTGGAATGAGGCTCTGGAGCGTGTCTAGAGAAGGGAGCAGAGCTGTGAGGGGTCTGAGTGCAGTCCTGTGGGAGCGGCTGAGGGACCGGGGTGGGTCTCAGTGTGGAGAAGAGGAGCTCGTGGAGCTGCAGCCCTGACAGGAGGACGTGGGGATGGGTTCAGCCTCTGCTCCTGGGTGACAGCGATAGGGTGAGAGTGATAGCATCACACTGATGGCATCACACCGAGGTTCAGGTTGGGTATTGGGAACAATGACACAGCTGCCCAGACGTCCTCTTGGCTCTGGTGATTCTCCACAGCACGAACGATCCGAGAAAGCGACGTTCCGATGGAAGTTCTCCGAGTCCCCATAGGCTCAGACCCGTACGCTCACCGCTCCGGAGGCCGCCGACAGGGGGCGCTAGAGCGCGGGGCGGTGGCACAGTGCACGAGTTGCCCCGCCCACTGCCGGCTCTCCACCAATCAGCTTTGCTTCCGGCGCACGGTGATGACGTCAGGAGGCGGTGCCGGGCCGCGGGTCGGAGCGGGTGGAGGTGAGTGTGGGGCTCGGCCGTAGCGCGGACCTGTCGTTGTCCCCTCGGGTCCCTTCTGCTCCTCCGGGCCTCAGAGCCTGCAGAGCCTCCAGAGGCGGGCGGAGGCCCCGGGCAGGGCGTCGGAGCTGACGGGACCGCGTAGCCCCGCGCCGTGCGGCCGCCTGCGGGCCCCTCTGTGCTCTCGGAGGGCGGTCGCGGCGCGGCTGTGGGCCGGAGCCGCTCGCCCCGCGGCGCTGTGCCTTCCTTGGTGTGCCTCAGCGGAGAAGTGCAGCTGCAGAGCTGTGAGGGGCTTGTTGGTATCGTAGGGGCCCACGAGTAGGTCGAAGAAAGGCTCTTTATCAGGGAGCGTACTGACAGGGTGGGGGATAATGGCTTTAAACTGAAAGAGGGCCGGTTTTGATTAGATGTAGGGGAGAAATCTTTCCCTGTGAATGCGACGAGGCCCTGGCACAGCTGCCCAGAGCAGCTGGGAATGCTTTGTTCCTGGAGGTGCTCAGGGCTGGGCTGGATGGGGCTGTGCGTGCATTGCCCTTGCCCAGGGGCGCTGGGCTTTAAGGCCCCTTGCAGCTCAAGCCGTTCTGCAGGCCACAATGCTGTTCTATTTGGTGGTGGTGGCAGCCAGGCCTCAGGTGTGCAGGTCAGGCAGCTGCCACTCCTCCCACGGGGTTGTTCCTGGGTGCATTACTGAGCCATAAGGCTCTGACTTTGCCCAGGGGGCTGGAGGATGCCTGTCTGCCAGCAGGAGCCGTGGCACTGCCCTGCCACTTGTCTGAAGAAGGGATCTCTGTGGCACCAAAGCTTTCAGCCAGCTCTTTCTCTCACCTATCAGAGTTGTAATAAAGGCATGCTGACATCTCTTTAGAGCCTTCTGAGTGTGTGGCTTCCTATTCAGAGAGGGGCCCTCATTTCTGTAACACATTCACTCCCAGCTTATCAGTGTTTTCATGTATTTCCTCCCATCCCTCGTGCTGGCCTGTGCCCACAAGGCAGAGTCATTTCCATGCTGCTGGCTGATCTCTGCTATTAGCAGCAGGATTCATACACAGCCACTCCAAGCTCCGTGTTGGGGTCTTCTCATTGCTTTTGTTTGCTGCTGGGATTCCTTACATAAGTGCTTCTTGAGGTGTGGAGTTGCTCTGTGACAGTCTTGTTTGCAGATGCTCTCATTCTGTTTCTCTGCTAACTTAATATATTTTAGGGTGCAGTGATGCTGGGGGGAAAAACTGCTTGTGTGAGTTATGATTCAGAAGTAGCTGTAACATTCCATATATTCCTTGTTGCAGTGCTGTAATCTGAACGAGCAGCCAGCTGTAGGACAGCCCTCCATGAATTCAAGTCTCAATTAAGCCATCTGTGACGTTGCTTTTTATTTCTGAGACCTGTTGGTGCTTGGTTGGTGTCTGACCTTTTGGTCCTACCAGGGGGTCTTATGTGAGAAGATACTATGCTGATGTCTGATTTTAACGTGGGATCTTAACTAAAGCCTTGCTTTCTTTCCAATGTGAATGTAGAGCATAAACTTCTTCCTGTTGTCCCTTTAGAACACCTATTTTTCCCCACATAATTCTGATGGAAGAGCAGCTGGGGTTCCTGCAGTGCTGAACAGTTGCTTGGAGAAGTGGTGAATGAGTGAAGATACGCTCTGTGATGGTAAGGTGGACAATTGCATCTCAAGGCTAACAGCTTTTCTGTAGTCCTCTACAAATGCTGTGGCACTGTAATGATGGGCTCTGAGCCAAAGCAGAAACTTAAAACTGCTCTGCTAATTGCCAGAATGCATGCAAGCAGTTTCTTTACCTCCAGATTGTTTTAATCAGGACCTAAAGTGAAGACTTGCTGAAGCACAGCTGATTTGGCTCTGCTGGAGTAGAGCGTGGTGAGCAAGAGCTCTGTTTGCTCCAGTGGGGAACAACTGGCTGAAATTCTCCTTACTGCAGCAAATTGCAGCTCCATATGGGAAAACAGAAGCTCTGCTTGGTATCTGAAAACACAGAAGAAGGCAAAACTGAGTGAGGCATTAGAAAACATCAAAGCCGCCCACCTTGGTTTCTTAGGGCTTGGAGGGAATTGTCAGATAAGTTGCCCTTCAAATAAAATAAAGTTAAATAAAGCCTGGCATTCTGCAGGACATGCAGTGATTAAATTAATAACATGAATTGCAAGAAGTAGCCTGCCTCTGTCTGCATGTTCCTTGCCTTCTGTACAGCTTCACTGATCCCTGAGAGCAAAGTAATCAGAGGTTCAAGGCACGAGTACAAATTAAATGTAAAGAAAACATTAAGACTTGTTGAGTGAACAAGTTGCTGAGGTAGTTTGTGGAGTTTCTAATGAGAAAATAAGCTTCAGGATGGTGAGTGCCATGCAGAGTTTAGCAGGTGAAACAAAACTGAGGAGGATGCTTAACGCTTCCCTTGATTTTTATTAAGCTGCTGGAGCTGGGCAGGATGAGCTGCAGGGATCCCTTCCAGCCTCAGCCACTCTGTGCATTCCTGGCTTCAGCTAGGAGGGTTAGGCAAACTGTGCTTAATAAAAGCATGCAAGGGGGGGGGGCTACAGTGCAAAACCCTCGGCTCTCAGTTTGTGGTAGCACTGCATCACTGAGACATGAACCACCTGCATGCTTTTCTTGGCTTTGACTGCCATTTATCTGTTTCTCCTCGTTCTTTCTGGAAGGTTCAAACGTGGGAGCTGCTGCAGGTGTGGTTGCTGCTGGCACTGCCCTGGGAAGATGCCTTGATAAGGAATTAACACCCGTCAGTGATGGGCTGTGGGACAAGCAAAGTGCTTCCCGAGCCCCCCAAAGACGTGCAGCTGGATCTGGTTAAAAAAGTAGAACCTTACACGGGCCACAGTGACATCTACAAGCATTTCATCAAAGATGATGGTGGGGCTGTCATCAAAGCTGGCTCTCCCTCACCCCCACGTCACACAAACCCGTTTCCTGGTAACCCCCTGCCTGCCCACCCAGCCCAGCCCGAGCCCCGCAAGAACAAAGTGGCCAAATACCGTGCCAAATTTGACCCCCGAGTGACAGCCAAGTATGACATCAAAGCCCTGATTGGAAGGGGCAGCTTTAGCCGAGTTGTGAGGGTGGAGCACAAAGCCACCAAGCAGCCCTACGCCATCAAGATGATAGAGACCAAATACAGGGAAGGGAGGGAGGTGTGCGAGTCGGAGCTGAGTGTGCTGCGCAGGGTTCGCCACACCAACATCATCCAGCTCATAGAGGTGTTTGAGACCCAGGATCGGGTGTACATGGTGATGGAGCTGGCTACTGGGGGAGAACTGTTTGACAGAATCATTGCCAAAGGTTCCTTCACGGAGAGGGACGCCACGCGCGTGCTGCAGATGGTGCTTGACGGCGTGAGGTACCTGCACACCTTGGGTATCACGCACAGGGACTTAAAACCAGAAAACCTGCTTTACTACCATCCCGGAACGGATTCCAAAATCATGATTACAGACTTTGGATTGGCCAGTGCTCGAAAGAAAGGAGATGACTGCCTGATGAAAACCACCTGCGGGACGCCGGAGTACATCGCTCCTGAGATCCTGGTCAGGAAGCCCTACACCAACTCCGTGGACATGTGGGCTCTGGGTGTCATCTCCTACATCCTCCTGAGTGGCACGATGCCCTTTGAGGACGACAACCGCACCCGATTGTACAGGCAGATCCTGAAGGGGAAGTACAGTTACTCGGGCGAGGTGAGTGTGGTGGGGTCAGGATGAGGGGAAGGCCAGCAGGAAGCTCTCTGAGTATGGAGCTGTGTGTTCTGGCTGTCTCACGTAGGGCTGTGTTAACAAGAAGTGATTCTGGCCCTGAAAATCCTTTCTGTCTCCTTTGCCGAACTGCTTCCATTGCAGGACAGTGAGCTGCCTGAAAAAGTGTGTCTGTAGAAAGACCTCACTTCCTCCAGAACAGAACTGCAGGGGCTGACAGAGCTGTGCTGCTTGCAGACAAATATCTGGGGAGCTACTGAAACTCGTGCCAGGGTGTTTGAAATGAAGGAGGAAATCAAACCAGGGATGTGCAGGTAGAAATCCAAGTGTAGTCTGAAAAACCTTTTGCTGAAACATAAAGCTGTGGCAGACAAAGGCCTAAAGAGCATTTCTGAAATGAGTCTGTGCTGCCTCCTGAGCTGAGTACATAACAAAATCGAGGATAGAAGGATGGCTTCCTTAAATAACTCTGGAAAAAGGATCCATAAGGGATAGTTTTTAGGCAGAAGATGCCTGCCCCCACTGACACAGAGTCCCATCGGTCACACAGCAGAGCTGGTTGAGCACACAGCTGGGTGCCAGGCTGCCCCACAGTGAGCAATTTGGATTCTGGGTGTATTCCTCGCTGAAGACAATCTAAAAACGAGCTTTTATAACTTCTGCCCCTGTTTTGTAAAAGAAAAAAGTGTTTGGTTTCCTGAACTCTGTGAAATGAAGCTCACTGAGGGAGTGGAAATGTGTGAGTGTGCTTACGATTCCAAAATGACATTAAAATAACTCCTGTGTGTCACGGCACAGGAAGGTCTCTGGTTGTTCTCTTCTTCCCATAGGTTGGATGTCAGGGGTGGAGTTCTGTACTGTGAGAGCGGTGAGGTGCTGGAACAGCTGCCCAGAGAGGCTGTGATGCCCCGTCCATCCCTGGAGGTGTTCAAGGCCAGGTTGGATGGGGCCCTGGGCAGCCTGGGCTGCTGTGAAATGTGGAGGTTGGTGGCCCTGCGTGTGGCAGGGGGTTGGAGCTTCGTGATCCTTGAGGTCCCTTCCAAGCCAAACCGTTCTGTGATTCTGTGTGCATCAGCCAACAGCATCTTATCATTTGCTCAGATGCTTTCTGTTCTTCCAGAGAGAGTCAAGGAAAATGTATGCATTAATTTACTGCTGTAATTAATCCTGTGCCTGACTGGAGTTGTGCATTGGCAGGAGCTGTGGTAACAGGCTGCTTGGTTTGTGCATAAATTCTAGCTGGAAATAAGAAGAGGCAAAGAGATAGAGGTGTCTTGCATGTTTCCTGTGCCTTGCCTGCTTTCTTGCTCATAGTCTGGGCTTTTCAATGCTTCCAAATGTCTGATCAGCACAGAAATTTGTGTTTTTGTGCGTGTTACACTGGAAGAAGTCTGGAAGATGACAGAAGCA
The DNA here is from genome assembly GCF_951394365.1 of Tetrao urogallus. Taxonomy (NCBI): domain Eukaryota; kingdom Metazoa; phylum Chordata; class Aves; order Galliformes; family Phasianidae; genus Tetrao; species Tetrao urogallus. Next base: position 17,509,373 of record NC_136825.1, read on the forward strand.
AACCCTCTGATATGTCTGTAAGGCTAATGAGAACAGCAGGAGCCGTAAGCCCTGATTAATTTGGGACGAGTTTGGGCAGAATGCTGTACCATGTTGCAGAACTGCACGTCTTGGGTAGGTGCAGGAGCAGAGATTTCACGGGAGCAGCTCATTTTCCTTTCTGTGGTGTCAACTTTGAAGATGTGAAACGGGTTCCTTCCAAGATGAAGGGGCTGCCATGCAGTGCTGTGCATTTCCATTCCAAATCACTCAAGTTCGAGACCTGCAGTACATGGGGTTTCAAGCAGGGCTCCGGGGGTTGTCTAAAGAATTAGTCTAGTCAGCTTGAGGCCATCCCTAGGGGAAATTAGCTGAAGAGCAACATGCTTGTTTTAACTCGTGGTAGTAGTAGATACATGGGTAAATGTGGTGATAAAGTTTGTGGCTTTTTTGAATGAAGTCAAGCGTTGCAAATCTATTCATCCTCAATACGGGACTCAGCAGCCATGCAGAGAAGTGATCTGTTTGTCCAGCTTGCTCAGATTTCCCAGTTGTGGATAATGAGGTTTCTTACCTGTGGCTCTTGCAGCTGTAATGCGATGGTGGCCTTGGTGTGGATCAATGATTTGCTAAAGAGAAGCAGCTGGTTCCATGGTGAGGGCACAGGCAGCGAGGGGAGGAGGAGCTGTGTCCTTCTTCCCAAAAGGGGTAGGAGAAATTGCTGTAAGCAGCAGTGCTGCTGAGTTCCTCGTGCTGCAGACAGGGGGTTGGGAACCTCCTGGCTTCTGGGGGCCCCAAAAGTTCCCCTGAGTTCTGTGCATCTGCATGGAAAACAAATCAATGGGAAGAATAACGACAAGAAGCCCAGCTGCGGATAAAGAGGCCTCTGCACCACAAATGTGTAAGGCTTGGGAATTTGGGGTGGTGGCAGTTGTTAGTGCTGACTGCTTCCTTCAGCCCCCCTTCGTATCTACAGCCATCTGATTGATGCTGGAGGCACCAGGTTGGACTGGTTCAAGATTTGCTCCCCCCTCTTCCATCCTTGACTTTTAGTTTGTTAATGGTGCTGCTCTTTCCTCCTCTCTTTTTGTCCCTCAGAGCTTTGTCCTGCCCCAAGAGCTGCAGGGCAGCTCGGTGTGATCCTGTGCTGGTTCACATGTGCCCACTGGTGTGCCAGGAGCATTTGTCCATCCTGCCTGACGTCAGAGGAGCAGGTACTGATGTCTGACGTGGTCCTGGCTCATGGCTTGGAGGCAGCACTATGCCAGCTGAGCTTGAAATCAGAAATCAGTCCCGAGGCTTAGCAACTCCCACGGGCTGATTGAGCTCACAGCGTGATACTCCTTTGGTAAGGCTTAGAAATGTAGAAAGTAAGGAGGGTAAACTTTCCCTGTTAATGTTCTTAAACTCTTTAATTATGTGCTGCTCCGTGCACGGGTGAAAAAGCAGACTTGCTGCCAATAAGAAGTGCATTTTGCAGGTGATAGAATTAAACTTCTTTTTCTCCTGCAGAAGCATTTTGTTTTTCCTTAGGAGAAGTGAGTCTGCCTTGACGTTACGCTTCTATAAAGGAAAATGCCTGAGTTGTATTCTGTGTGTAACTCTTCTCTGTTGGGTGACTCACTCATGGCTGAAGTGTGAGCACAGAGCCCATCTTGTCATCCCACCTCGCTCCCTGGTTCTGTTGTTTGACAGCTCCCCTTGCCACTTGGCTTTGCTGTTCAGGATTTTGCTCATTTCATTGCACCCTTGAGGAGCTGGGTCAGCTCTGAGACACCATCTTCTACAACTACCCCTATCGTTTCCTTCTCCATCTGATACCACCTGGTGGTGTAAATGGAGGTGCCACCACTGTTTGTGTTGGAGGAAGGGTTGGTGGTACGTTCACGCAGTCTTTCAACACATCACCACCGCATCCCTCAGTGCCACATCTCCACGGATCTCCATGGATGGTGACACCTCCACCTCCTTGGGCAGAGGTGCCACTGCCTCTTAGATGACATTTTTCCTAACACCCAACCTGAAATGACGGTGGGGAGAAGGAGAGAGGAGGAACAGGACAGTGGGATGCAAGTGGAAGATGATGCCCATATCCCTGCTTTCAGTAACCTGAAGAATTTGAGTTTATCTTGGTGAAGGCCCACCTGACTCTGCTTTTGTCCCTCAAATCACTTGAATGCGTGTTCTTACAGATGCTATTTCTGTTCATTTGTCCCTAACCTTTTCTTCCTGAGTCTTTATAACCTCCTCTTTCAGCTGCAGAGATGGGTTTTTAGTGGATCGCATTCTCCAGTCCCCTCATTCTCCAAAGGGAGCAAGACAGTTGTCTACCATTGCAATGCTTCTGAGACTTCTTGTACTCTGCAGCTAACAACAACTTGAAGGAAACTCTACATTCCCTAAACTGCCATCACTGCGTCAGCTGCTGGCCCTTATTAGGCACTCCTGATGAATGGGAGCTACGAGTTCACAGCAATATTTCTCCTTCAAAAGGTCTGAATGCAGCCTTCTGATGTCTTCCCTGTCCATCTGCTGCTGGTGGCTCATGAGTCATAGTGCCAGCTATGTTTAGCTTCATCGCCATGCTCTGCAGGTGGTAAATTACAGCTTGCTTTTCTTGGTCTCTGGCTGCTGGAGGGCAGTCTTGGTGAACCTGGAAGAGGTGTACTCAAAGGCACACAGGAGGAGAAAGCTCTTCAAGAAAACCACGGTGCTTGCCATCACACTGTGTTTGATTTGGGGAGGTTTATCAGATGTTTCACAGAACTTGGCAGTGTGATACGGGATTGTGGAGGTTCAAAATGCAAAGTACTGCATATTGATGCTGGCCTGAAGAATGAAAACACATTTGGGATTGACTTCAATGACAGCAAGGCAAGGCTTGCTGCCTGCCAGCATTCTCTCAGATGGATCCACCTCTCATCCCAGTCAGCATGGCTCTCCTTTCCCCTGCAGTAGCAGGAGCCAGCCCCCAGGACTGCTGCTTGTGTTGTACCAGTGGCTGATTTATTCCAGTGTGGAGCAGTGGCTCATGTGTGCTTGGCAATGTCTTGCTGGATGGGAAGAGCAGCAGCTCATGTCAGCTCAGTGTAGTTGCTGAGCATTAGTTTGCCCTGGGATCTCTGCTGTGTAGAGGATTCTGGTTTGAAAATACAACGGCTTGGGAGAACGTGGCCTGGAATGAACTGCAGTTGTCCACATCTGTTCATAGTTCACCTGATCTACCATCACCTGTCCTTCCTGCCACTGCCTTCTGTCCTACCCTTGTCTTTTACATCCTTAATGCCTTTTTCCTTGCCTTCAGCTCTCTCCATTCTTTTCCCCCTCCTGTTGTCTTTGAATGACAGTAACCTGTGTATCACTCACAGCTTTGCAAAGCACAGTATGCACCTTCATGTCCAAATGGCATTTCTGTCCATTTTTCTAGGCTCTGTCTTTGATCCAAACTTAGGATGAAATGTAACTTTGGCAATTTGTGCCCTTCTCTTTCCACCTGGGCTCCTTTGCACCCTGCATTCACCTGGTCTGTGGCTGCTCGTTTGGTAGCAAAACCCCCCAATGCTGAAAGGGTGTGCTGTGGTCTGTCTGTTGCTCTGTCCCTGGCATGGATAGCAGTTTCCTAGGAAAGTAAGCATTGTAATGATCACCTGCCCTAACTTGGAGTTGGAAGTGCCAGGTTAAATGCAGACTGTTGAGTAAACTCTCCAAGCATGTCTATGGATAGATTCAGGCTTGAAGAATGCAACTGATTACCAGGTTACCTTAATGAAAAGGTGGGTAGATTAGTGAGGTGTCCCAGTAGCTAAGTCACTGTAAGTAGGGCATACATAAGACAACACATTGTCCCCAGGCAGCTTTCTGTGCCTGCAGAAGCAGCAAGAATGGGACAGTGTGTTAGCAAATGGAGTGCCTGTGTTTTTAGCTGCCACCTGACAGATGGCAAGGGAAAAAGATGCAAAGCAATTCCAGAGCAGCTAATGACTTTGGGTGCTCACCTGATGAATCCTCAAACTGAGTATGTCTGTAAACCTATGGGTGCTTCCAAAATATTCTTGTAATTGTCCTCATTGTGGAGGTTGGTCCCTAATGGCGTGTGATAGAGTCAGCTCACAGTCTTGTCAACTTTTAGTGTTTGTCTCCTGTGTTTGTTGAGCTTTCTAAGAGAGCACGGGGATAGAGACAAACATTCTCAGATCCTGGTTGTGGCTTTTTAAAGAGAGCCATAGATTGGGTTGAGTTGAAAGGGACCTTCAGAGATAAACAGGGACAGCCACAGCTCCATCAGTGCTCAGCCTGACCTTGGGGGGCCTGCAGGGATGGGGCACCACCACCTCCTTGGGCAACCTGTGCCAGAGTGCTGAGTTTTGTATGGATGCTGCAGAAAGCATGACTGCCTGGCCACCAGTCCTGGAATGGCACGTGCATTTTTCCACTTCTGATCACTCAGGTGTATGTAAATAACCCAGTTCTGTGCAATTAAGAAAGAATTCTTTGTGCTGCTATGGTAATATGTGGTACTGCCCTCCTGAGCCGTGCCAGACCCATGGAAAACTTTTGTAAGGCACAGTCATGGTCTGTTTTTCTCTGATATTCCTCCTCATAAGGAAGAACTGCTCTTTGTATAAATCCGAGGGTTTGTTTTTGGTTGGTTGTTTTTTTTTTGCCTAGAAGAAGGAAGTGGGGGGAAAAAAATCAATTTCCAGAGGAATGTGCTATTGTATTTCATAGAGCTGTGAGGCAGCAACGTAGGGCAGCGAGAGTGGTGGTGAGATGCTGTGGGGCGGCTCTGCTGAAAAGAACACCGTGCTCTGCTTTGAAGAGCTGAGGCACTCGAGCAGGATGAAAGTGAGCCTCTCCCAGCAGGCACAAAGCACTGTGGCTGGGCACACAGATGTGTTCCTTGGAGCATTCCTGTCTCTTTTCTTTAATGCTCGATGAGGGTAGAGGTGGGTTTGTGTTGCTGCGCATGTTGTGCAGCTGAAGTGTTTGTTCAGCTCTCCTCAGCTGCACAGCAGGTATTTTAGGCTCTCTGAAATGCTACCAGTTCAGTTAAAACGTGGAAAATCCCTCAGCCCAGCATGCTGAGGTGACTGCGCTCCTGCAAAACCATGGCGTGCTATATTGGAAAATGCTTCATTTGCAGGTGAAGAAACACCTCCTCCTGTAAAAGGGCATCGTGCAGGCTTAAAACCAGTGTGAGTTTAAAAATTGATTCCCTTCCTGCTTTGGCTGCTTATTGAGGTTCTGAAGATGGTTTCCTCTGCAGCTGGTGTGTCACAAGGACCTCACCAGAATCATTCCTGCCATCTTGATATGATGTGCTTAAGGGTAAGCAGGGAGAAGAATGAATTCCTCGTCCCATAGTATAGCACCTACAGGTTGGTGGGGGTAGAAGGCTTTGGTTTTTAGCTGGAAGACTGCATGTGGGGCCATGGCATGGTGTGTAGCTGAGGATGGAGGAAGGCAGAGCTGCATGTCAGGGAGAAGGACTTGCAATCATACAGCACTTCTGGGAGTTGGCTTCATTTCTGCATCTCTGGGCCCCACAAAATCCTGTTACTGGCAGAGCAGTATTTGTGGAGAGTTTGAGATGGAGGGATAAAGGAACATTGGTAGGGGAGAAAAAGGCTGTTAAGCTGCCTCTGTGTAGAATATAAACTATCAGCCAAAAGGATTTAAGCTATTAACTGTTTGACCTCCTTTCCATGCCCTGAAACTGGACCAAGCAGTTCCCTTTGTCTCTGTTGTCATTGTGCCCTTCTTCCTTTGATTTTATTCCTTTGCTAATTCACTGTGGCTCACGTTTTTCAGGTGAGTGCTGCTAATGGGCTGCAGTGTCCTTCTGGCTCCATCTGACACCAGGCTGGAGTTGTACAGGGCTGCAGTGTGCTCCTATCCTGGGGTAAGGCAAAGGAGGACTGAACCAGCCTGGCTAGGAGGGCAGCCATCTGAAATCAAGGTCCTGATTGCAGATATTTTTCAGCTGTAAAAAAAAAAGTGTTTGAGGGAGCTTACATTGGGTGCTTAGTTAGAGGGCTGGCAGGATGCTTCCTGGTTCTTCTTGGCCACCTCTTCACCTAATCCCTGAAGTGCCCGAATCTGATGAGATTGCAGCTGAAGCTTTCAGAACCCAGAGTAGCAAGGGAGCTGAGCTTTGGTTGGGAAGGCTGGCTCACACCGACAGCACTGCATCTGGAAGCTGGGGCAGATTTTGGTGTTTTGGTGCGTGAGCTTCATGGATGGCTCCTCTGCTTCTCACTTCTTTGCTCTTGTCAGCTCCCCTTTTCGCCCTCCTGCTGACAGAGACTGCTAAGACAGAAATCCCAGGCACGTTTTCTGTTTCATTTGTTATTGAAGTAGCTGCTTTTATGGATTTTCCTGAGAACTGAGCTTTTGCTAATGCAACTGATTAGTGTTGCTTGGTGAGATGGGAACCATGCAGGTAAGTCTCGGAGGAGACAGCCTCTGTCAATGCCATGTTCACCTAGCTGGTGTGCAGACACGTGCTTGGCTGTGTGCCTGTCAGCTGTGAGCTCCCATCAGCATCACATCCACCCAGTGATTGGGGCCATCAGCCAACAAGGGTGATTTCCTACTCAGTACAATTCTGTTGAGGAGAAAAGTGTTTGCTATCATAGGATTGCTCCAGTTGGAAAAAGGACCACCAAGATCACCTAGCCCAGCCAGAGGCTTGCTTCCTGGGTCAGTCCCTTTCTATCTGCAGAATGATTTCTAAGGGATTCTTGCAGTCTGATCACTTTGTATGGAGCTCTGGCACACAGGTTTCTTGTTATAGCTGGGGTGACTCGGAGGTGTTCATCCATATCATGACATCAGATGCTGATAGGAAGGTCTGGAATTATCATTTCTTACCTTCTCTTTCTGCATTTTTCTCTTTTTTTTTTTCCAATTTGTTTTATGCTTTACAAGCTTGGGGAATTCTTATTGCCACTCTTAAGCTGCCTTTTTGCTCGGAGGACTGATTTTGACAATCTAAGCCTCTTGGATGAGAACCTGAAGTCACTTGGTGGAATGTCTTCCAGACTTGGTAGGAGTTCCCATATCTCCATCAGCCAAGGGACTTGACAAGGATCCATCTGACATTAGGGTTTTTTTAAATCTGTTTCCTAAAAGCATTTTGTGGTCTCCAGGGGAGGATGGAAGAAATAAATTGCAGTTTGGAAATGCACCGTAACACTTGCTGGGTTTTTAAAGCAAGACAACCAATACCCTGCACTGCACAATGTGCTTGGTGCACCTTGCTTTATATGGATAAAGCACATGAGCAAGTGCAAATGGGAATGGTGAACTGAGCATGTCTGGAGGTAAGGGAGAGGTAGGATGGCAAGCATGAAGTCATCTCCTTGTCTTTCTCTGGGCATGCATGCTCTTCCCTGGCTAATCCCAGAAGTCCTGTGGTGCTTAGGGCTTTATCAGCTAACCTGAACAAGGGAGGAGGGGATGTGTTCATTGTATTTGCAGGTGCCATTGTATTGGAGGAGCCACACGGTGTGTTTGGGTTCCTGATGGCCTTAAGGGATTTGAGCAGCTCAGTAGCAGACACAAATGTTTAGAAACAGGGGTAAGTTAATGTGCAGAAATAGGTGAGGAATGGAAGATTGGAGGGGTTGGCTTCTCAGGAGAGGATGTGCAAATAAATTACAAGCTGCTGTGTGAGACAGTGGTGTTACACTGGTGGGAATAAAACAAATGCACTGGGATGCATGAACAGAAAGGGGCATAATCCCTTTGCATCAAACTGCCAAGCTGAAGCTCTGATGCTTCTGGGCATTGTACAGCCCCAAAAGCCCAACATGGTGTAAAAAAAACCAGCTACTAAGAGCAGCAATACCCCCAAAACAAAGAAAAACAAATCCTTCGAGCCGAGTGGAGGGAGTTGATAGGAGATCAACAGACACAGTTGGGTGTCCCAAAAAAAGTCACTGGGAAATTGAAAAGTAATTGCTGCTTAGTGTAAAGATGTTGTGATAGCAGTTTGCAAATACACCAAGGGTGCTTCAGAGAGGAGAAGGAATCATCTATTTTCCAAGCTATAAGAAAAAAGAGCCTTAAAACTGCTGCTAGAAAGATTTATGCTGGACATTTTAAAACACTTCAGTAGCATCTCCTGCTCATAAGAGGAATATGCATATGCACAAGAAAAAAGCCCTGAAGCATTACAAGGGGGATTGCTGAAGCTGTCTTGTAGAACAAGTTAGGCTGTCATCTGTCAGGAGTGATGCATCAGCTGTGGGTCCTTTGGGGATGGTTGGAGGGAGTGGATGGCCCATGGGCATCCATTGCAGCATTGTTTTTGTGCAGCCGTGCTGTCTGTCTTTCACTTTCCCATAACTAATTACTGAAGTTTTAAGGTAAATTTCAACCTGATCCCATGAAGCTTGCAGGATGAGCTGCACTGTGTGGTTTGTGCCCATGGAAGAGTGCTGGTAACGGGGAGGAGAAGCATGTAGGGGTGCACAAAGAATTACAAACCTCATAATCATAGCATATCCCAAATTTGAAGGGATCCATCAGGATATTGGAGTCCAGCTCCTGGCTGTACACAGGAAACATGAGAGACCTCTGGAGGTGTGTGATGCTATTCAGCCTGAGGTGGTTGACTGTGACTGTCTTCTTTTGAGTCTTATAAAGCTTCAGGGCAGGAGATCCCCACTTCCCTGCTCACCTTTCCAGGGCTGCACCAGCTTCTATTTTCCCTGCTCTTTCCTCATATGGACTTTCCAAGGTACAGCTTCCCTCCTCTGCCCTTGTTACAAGGATAACAGCCATGCAGGCTCATCCAAATGATGCAACTACTTGCAAGTAGCTGTAATCTGCTGCTAGGGCATCCCTTTATATATCCCTTGTATGCTGGGCATCCCTTTAACCTCCCACAGCCTGCAATCTACATCAACCAGAGGGGAGTGATTAGTTCGTGGTACTCATTATCACCCAAACCAATGGCTATCAGCCCACTTTTAGCATGCCAGATATTTCCCTAGGGCCACGTAACCATGTTGCAGTTGGAGGAGCCTTCCCTGGTTGTAGACAAAAGCTTTGTGTGTGTCAGTTTTGTAGCTGCAGTAATTCTGCTGTGTGACTGTAGCGTTGCATGGGGGGAAGCATGTGGCAGCGGGGGTTGGAGATTCATGATCCTTGAGGTCCCTTCCAACCCTGGCCATTCTGTGATTCTGTGAAGCAGCTGGCTGCTCCATTTGGAAAGCTGGGTTACAGAAGTTCACAGCACCAGATGGCCACGCATACTTATAATGCTGTGGATTATTAAAGGGTCGTTGTTTTTTCCTCTTTCATCCTCCCTTTATATTCCTCTTCCCTGTATCAACAAATTAATGCAGAATACTTGGGAACCTTTTGTGAGTGCAGAGATACGATGTGCTAGCATCTTTTAATCAGAAACTTGTTCCAACACTCTGGAACTGCTTGGTTTTGAGCACATCCTTGCAACTGTTTGTAGGCTGGACATTGCCTTGAGCTGGGCAGTCTTTTCAGTGCTGGAGCCTGAATGCTGACTGTGGCACAGTTGCCAGCCCCCTGCCAGTTCAGCCTGCCCAGAGCCCCATCTATGGCCTTAGCACCTCCAGGGATGGGGCACCCACAGCTCTCTGGGCAGCTTGTGCCAGGGCTTTACCACCTTCATTTT